>NC_030816.1:67490875-69890875 GCF_001704415.2 Capra hircus | reverse complement strand
TTTTAGAAAGAACTGATGATGACTTTCAGCCTTCAACCAGTATATGTGGCTATTGACCCATTTCTGTGAAGGAGATCATAATATACTATCCCAAATTATGCCATTTTGGCATATTGATTTTTTTTTTTTTTCAGCTAAAGGCAGTTGAGAAATATCAGACACAAGAAGAATTCACTGCCCTCTTCTGTCTGCCTGAAAACAAAACCTAAATACCCTCCCTACAACCATCTGGGGTAAGGAGACTCTTATCACTGAGAATGGAGAGTCATACTGAGATTAGTCTGCATAAACAAATCTTACTAAAATAATCTTCCATTCACTACCTCCATGTACTTCCTAGTCATTTTCTCACAATTCATCATCCCTGGAAGCCTGACCCCCCCTCATTTATCTAGTCACATCTACATAAGGCACTGCCCGTTTTTAAAAAAGTATATAAGTCCCTGAGTCTGTTTCTTTTGCTTTCTGTTTCTTTACTGTGATACCCCATGTGCACATACAGTTAAACAAATGTTAATAAAAGTAGTATATCTTTCCTTCTGTTAACCTGTATTTTGTCATTTTAATTCATAGGCCCCAACTACTGAATTTGAAAATAGAGGGAAAGGTTTATTTTTTTTTTCCTCCCTACATCTGAAATCTACCTACCTGCCAGAAGGCCAGGAGACCCTCTGATAGCAAGCCTTAACTGTGATCTTTTAAAGAGGAAGAAGAAATGAATCTGTATTTTTGCAATGGCAGAAGAAATTCAGGAAGGTGGAATGCAATGATCCCAGATGGAATTGGCTAGCAGAGAAGTTTCATGATTAGAAAGTTGTCACCTTCTTTGGTAACTATATCCTTGTTTCAGTGTAGACTTTGATTTTCTGACTGTTTTCCTTTTTGTATTTGTAGTCTGATAAATTTTTCCACTAATTGCATATTTGCTTCAGATGTCTTTGAAGCAACTCTGCTTTATTTAAGAAACCTTAGTTGATTTACCTAAGTTTCTTATAAATAAAGCTAAGGTTTTAAAGAAAAGTGTTTTTAAAAAGTCTAAAACATGGCACATATTGTTTGTAAATGTATAGTATTTTGCCATATAATTTTCTATGATTTTCAAGGGCCAGCAATCAAGCTGAATGTGATTTAAATATCTTTTTGTGTACAATAATCTCCTCTAATGTATCACACTTAGAGAAATTTATGTGAATTTGACCAGTGTTTATCTCTGGAGGAACTTTAGCATTTAGTGACCATCATTACGGCTGTATCCTTAATTCTGTTTCATTCATTTATTAAAAACATCTATTTAATAGTTAAAATATGACAGACACTGCCAGTACTGAGAATACAAAGATGAAAATCCTGAGTTCCTGACTTACTTTGAATCCTTCAGTTGGTTAATATGGAGGCATTTGCTGAAAATTAGGTCAAGTGCCTATGAAATCTCTAATTTTTACTATGTGAATGACATAGCTTGTTTGCATGCAAATATGGGCCCAGAAGGTCCTTTTGGCATAAGAAATGAAAATAGACCTAAGTATATTCATCTATTACACTGCTGCTGCTGCTGCTGCTGCTAAGTCACTTCAGTTGTGTCAGACTCTGCGACCTCATAGACAGCAGCCTACCAGGCTCCTCCATCCCTGGGATTCTCCAGGCAAGAACACTGGAGTGGGTTGCATTTCCTTCTCCAAGCATAAAAGTGAAAAGTGAAAGTGAAATCACTCAGTCGTGTCCAACTCTTTGCGACCCCATGGACTGTAGCCTACCAGGCTCCTCCGTCCCTGGTATTTTCCAGGCAGGAGTACTGGAGTGGGGTGCCAGTGCCTTCTCCGTCTATTACACTGGCTTACCAATAAAGACTGATTCCAATAAGAGCAACCAATACATACATGAATAGGTAGATTCAATATTTCAATATCTAGGAATGTATAAATTCTTAAATATCGTTAAAAATTGCTTTTAGTTCTTCTTAAAATTGTTTTCATACATGCTTAATTTGTCGGTCACAAAAAATTGGTCACATACCTTTAAATTAGAAAAAAATTGAGTGTGCATGTGTGCGCCCGTACATGCATGTGTTAATGTGTGTTGCATCCTCATATACAGTCCAACGGACTTCTAGCTCTGTCTTTTATTGACCAAAGCTTATATTTGACTTTAAATTGCTTATTTTAATCTTTTTGTAGATCAGAAATAAGAACAGACTGTGCATATAGTTATTCTAAATTTTGATACATTCTTTTATGTGGAAATTGAAAATAATTTCTATCATATACACCTGGCTTCTAAATTATCCACATTTCTAAGTGATTTTAGGATTCTGAGTTCACTGTACCCTTACTTTTAAATTTTGATTAGTACATTTTTTAAGCTTCCTGAATGTGTGTAAAGGGAATTTCTAAGAACCTAAATGTTTAGCTAGAAGTTAAGAGATCTTATGAAAGAATGAATGTTTTCATACTACTTTTTTCACATGTCTTTCCCTCCTCTCTTGTATAAAGTTTGGGTTATACATTGTGTCCTTTTTTCATAAAAGACACATTTCCCTAAAAAGAAAAAGCATTCTATTCTTTACTCACCATTCAGTTCAGATCAAACTTGACCAGGGACATAGGTTGGAGATCCTTGCTTTGGTTCAAAGCTGAAAATATGCACTTTTGAGATCTTTCCCTACCATGTGATTCTGATATAGATATGAGAACCCCTGGTGTCATGAAAGAAAATTGCTATGGGTTGATTCATTGAAATACAAATTCATACCAGGTAAAAGGAAAAGGAAGGTAGGTAGTGCTGAGAATAAAGCAAAGACATATCCTTCTGAAGCAAGAGTGGGGCTTTTCTGACCCTCAGAGACAAGGAAATTTGGCTGAACCTCAGCCTTGAGTGTTTGAGAATTTAGAGCCCTTCTCACCAAGTCAGTAACTTCTGACATATTTTTTTCCTTGTGTTTTCCTCTGGACTTTTTCCTAATATAGCGCATTAATAGAAAAGATATAGTAAGGTCCACAGGTCAGGAGATGGTTGCCATGGCAAAGATAGTTACTCTCAGTTCCCGAGAGAAAGAGTCATGTGAAGCTATGGAGGCCGCTTGGGGAATCATTAAGGTCAGCATGAGGCAAAGTGGGGGTCATGTAAGCAAGGGTCTTTACTGGGGTTTCTGAAAGAAAGAACAGGTGAGGGAGGGTAAGCAGGCTTAAGATTGGCTAGTTGAACAATTTCAGTGGGCTCTGGGGCTTAGGAACTATCTCTAGTTGTCTGGTAACTGACACTGGGGTGAGAGAGCAGGTGGATAGTGTTCCAGAATGTGAGAGTCGATAATCAGGGTGGCTGGGGTTGTGGGCTCTGTTTTGGTTGGTTTGCATTTTAAAAGTCTGCTCCTGTGCTGTGCTTAGTTGCTCAGTCATATCTGACTCTTTGTGACCCTGTGGATATTACCCCGCCAGGCTCCTCTGTCCATGGGGGTTCTCCAGGCATGAATACTGGAGTGGGTTGCCATGCCCTCCTCCAGGGGATCTTCCCCACCCAGGGATCAAATCCAGGTCTCCCACATTGCAGGCGGGTTTTTTACTGCGTGAGTCACCAGGGAAGCCCTGAGTTGTTGGCTATCTCTAGGAATTGACTAATTCTGGGAGGGTCCAAAAGACCCCAGATGTCAGAGCATCAGAATACTGAAAACAAAAGGCCAGTTAACACAACTAGGTCCAACTTCCTATATGGTACATCCCTTTCAAGACTTGAACCAAAAGTTTAGATATCCCTTTCATCAGTTCCCACAAAAGTCCTCATCACACCAAGACTTTTGTTAGTTTAGGCCTTAAGGAAGGAAAGTTACAAGGAATCATAAACAACTGTCTTTTTCTAGCTCTTCCTCTGTCTGGTATAAACAATGATTTCCCACTCCTTCCCTCCAGTAGGGCAAATTCTTACCTTTAGGTTATCCAAAGTCTTAGTTTCGACCACAATTGTGATTTCAAATAATTTTCTGAACACTGGTGGACCTCTTCTCCCTGTGATAAATGCTTCTGTCAACTTCTAAGAAAATAAAAATTCCTTATCTCTTACTGATAACATCAAAACATATATAAACATCACACTGATAAGATGGATGGAGGAGAACTGAAAATAACAAATGCAATAAGTGATTTTGAATTAACTGCAAGGAGATCCAACCAGTCCATTCTAAAGGAGATCAGTGCTGGGTGTTCTTTGGAAGGAATGATGCTAAAGCTGAAACTCTAGTACTTTGGCCACCTCATGCGAAGAGGTGACTCATTGGAAAAGACTCTGATGCTGGGAGGGATTGGGGGCAGGAGGAGAAGGGGACGACAGAGGATGAGATGGCTGGATAGCATCACTGACTCGATGGACATGAGTCTGAGTGAACTCCGGGAGTTGGTGATGGACAGGGAGGCCTGGCGTGCTGGGATTCATAGGGTCGCAAAGAGTCGGACACGACTGAGCGACTGAACTGAACTGAACTGAACAAACTGAACCTGAAGTGAAGGTGCAGAATGCGGTGCTGTTGACTCCTGAGTGACAGTTTGGGCAGCAGTGCTGATAAGCATATCATGACTTTGCTCTCTGAGACAGGGCGTGCCCTGTAAACTTTTGTAGAAGGAATTTACTGTTATGTGCTTGTATTATTATAATGCAGGGTTCCCTTATAGCTCAGTTGGTAAAGAGTCTGCCTGCAATGCAAGAGACCCAGGTTCAATTCCTGGGTCAGGAAGATCCTCTGGAGAAGGAAATGGCAACCTACTCCAGTATTCTTGCCTGGAGAATCCCATGGACAGATGAGCCTGGGGCAGGCTACAGTCCATGGGGTCCCAAGAGTAGAGTCAGGCATGACTAAGTGACTAACACTATCATAATGCAATTTGTGTTACTATTTGGGGGGAATTGAGGACGGTTTGCTGGACAACATGAGCATATAAATCCTGCCTGGTGTGTGTGTGTGTGTGTGTGTGTGTGTGCTAAATCCCTTCAGTCACGTCTAATTCACTGCAACCCTGTGAACTGTAGCCCATCAGGCTCCTCTGTCCATGGAATTTCCAGGCAAGAATGCTGAAGTTGGTTGCCACGCCCTCCTCAGGGGATCTTCCCAACCCAGGGATTGAACCCAGATCTCCACTATAGGTGAATTCCTTACCCTCTGAGTCACCTGGGAAGCCCACCGGGTGTCTAGTGATCTGTATAACCCTGTACTACATGTGATCCTGGTTATATTGGACGAGAAGAATCAGAAAACAATTTCTGAGTACCTTTATATAAAGATATATCTGTAGATATCCTTTACATAAAGGAGATATCTGCAGAATATCCTGATGACTTGTGAAACATTATCTCTGGGTGCCTGTGAAAGTGTTTCTAGAAGAGATTTAGCATTTGACCTGGTAGATGGGATAAAGACCATACTCCCATGTGAGTTTGAGTTGGAGCAGTACACTGTGGTCCTTTCGGGCTCACCCACAGCCAATCAACCCCTCTCAGTGTGCTCTATCTGACTTTTGTCTGCGAAGAAACTGTAGCCAAAGAATACTTTTAATTAGAGAAGTGAAAAAGTACATGAAGGAAAACAGTCAAAGGAGACCAAATATTAAAATTTAGTCCTTAAGCAAAGTCAAGAACTTTTCTTCTCAAGGGCTATAGATGATATTCTGAGCCATATCCCATGAGCTGTCTTACAGATACTGAAACCCCTTTCAGGTGGCAGAAGTTAACTACATGATAATCAGACTGTACTCATAAGCTGCCACAATTAAAGAACTGACCTCAAGGAAATGGGAACAAACAGACTCGGGAACTGAGGACTAGCTGTACTTAAAACAATCAAGATGATGCGGGACAGACCACCAATGACCAATTTCAAGATGACTGTCAGAGGTGACTGTGTTGTTTCTGCCTATAATCCCCTCCTTCTGTCTATAAAAGCCCTTGCCCCCTGGTTGTCATGGGTGGGGAGGGGGCGGTGTCAGGCTTTGGACAGGTGTCCCTGGCATCCAAAATAAAGAAACTTTTCTTTACACCAAACTCACATTTTTATCACCTTTTGATCAGCGAGCTTTCAGACCCCACTTTTGGTTACAAACTGGCATCATCCACTCCTTTGGGGGCTTGAAAAAAATCAGAAAGGCAGGCAGGCAACTTCGGTCTCCAAGCTGGGACAACCAGTATTCCCAGTTCTCAGGCGTTTGGAGTCAAACTGGATTATACCCTAGCTTTCCCGGTTCCCTGTTGGTTGTGATTCTCTGGAGAATCTGAGTCATACGCGAGTAACCAGGAGAGAGGATCCCTGGTCCATGGAATAAAAGCTGTGCCATTTTCCCGCTGTGGTCTCTTGGACCTGACAGAGGCTCACAATCTCCTCTGAAAAATGGAAATAACATCTGGATCACATGACCTCATGAACTACTCTGAAGAATGTATTTAAAAGCGTTTAGCCTCAAGTTTAGTACTATTGGCGGTTGCTGTTCTTTGGCTAAATTAATCTCAAGTGCAATTACAACCTAAATCTCAGCATAGTCAGTACTTTCACGTGTCTACAACTGATGGACGGGCACAATATTTGTTACAACATTCAGATATCCTAAGGACAAAAGAAACTGGACAGAGATTTACATTTGAGATACATGTTGGCTAGTGTTCTTGTCAGCTGCAAACTTTTTGAGCTGAACTAGAGGGGCAATCAAGCCTAATGGTACGATATACTCCTGAGGGAACCAGGGTTGCTGATTGTGGTTCAGGCTTCTTCATCATCAGATAAGTGGTGCTTCAAGGAGCTGGAGAGAGACAGGGTGCAGAGTGGGGCCACGAAGAGCCCTTGATGAAGAGCTGCAAGTACTGTCTGATTTGCATTCACAGAAGCAAGAATTTACTGCCCAGGCATCTTGATTTTGCCATAGCTGCTTTCCTCTTATTTCCAAGTTATTGTTAAATATGTATTAAGCTCCTACAGTGCATGGCACTAAGCAAATAAAGGAAAACCCTGTTGTAGTGCAGGTTATACTACCAGGCCCTTCTTTTTCTTTTAAACCAAAGTTTAGGATTTCCCACCAATAGAAAGGATACTAAAATAGGTAGCTAATAGGATATTTCTGGACCTTCCTCGGTTATTCTGCATATAAAAACAAGTTATATTTAATAACTACAATTATCAGTATATTTGTGGTTAATTACTACAGTCAGGATGTGGGACAGACTGGAAAGCGGAGGATTAAACAGTCCCCATAACCCACGCTCTGTTAGTTCTGAGAGACTGAATATAGCAGCAGACAATGGATAGATCACAGATTAAAAAAATAACATTGACCCACAACCTGCAGCAACCTACCTAGGAAAACCAAGCCCTTATCCCCAGTAAGCCATGCAGGAAGACCACGCCTGCTGTAAGTCACACTTGAAGGAAGCCAGATTTCTAGCTCTAGTGATAGGCCACAAAGCTAAACAATGACTTCTATAACAATTAGCCACAAATGGCCAGGACATGATAAATAATTGACAGCTTTCCTAATTTTTACGGCCATGTTCAACTCAGGACTATCCAGAGAAAGCCAGATATGTACCCTACCAATCACAGAGCACATATGCTTATCCCACCTGTAGCTAACCAATCACAGAGCACATCTCCTTATTTCGCCTACAGCTTCTTTGTGCAGACAGCTTCCAATACAGGCACAGGTGAAGTCTTCCATTTTTTTTTTTTTCCACTATGAAGTATCCCTACTCCTTTGCCTGCCTTGAGTTTCTACCAAAACACAGGTGATGTGTTTTGGTAGAAACAAGGCTGATACTCTTGCAATGGCAAGTTCAGAAACAAGGCTGATACTCTTGTAATGGCAAGTTCAGAATAGCCTTATTTGATTGGTCTTCATGTATTTTCATTAGTTCTAAGGACAAGTGGGCTGAGTTTGGAAGGCTCATTAACAATCCTTTCCCTTACCCCCCATCTGCCCCTGGGGGAGAACTCAGTGACTGCCAAGGCTGGCCAATGGTATCTGGGTTCTAAGTGGACAGCCCATTGTGTTTGTGTACAAGTGGGTGAACATAGAGACCTGAGTGTGTGCGGGCAACCAAACTTCACATCTTAGCAATGAACCAGAGGAACTGGATATAGAAATGGCAAAACAAAATAGCACCGCTCCTCCAGGATTCTGAGAGGATTAAGTTGGAAAGTCAATAGCTTGCAAAGAACCACAAAATACAAACTGAGCGGTACTTTCAAGTGTTCAATGCACTGCTGTGAAATCTCAAAACACTACTGACTAGAGCAATTTTATGACAATATTTTTCTAACTTTTAAACTGTTTTTGACATAGCCTTGAAATTCATTTAAAAGGATTTTCCCCTACCTTAAACACATCAAAGCAGGGCCTCAGGCAGATGGATAACTCAGCCCTATGAAAGTCAATTTGGAAAAGATAAACTCGCAAAGGAAAGGACCTCATCAGAAGAAATAAAACACAATAGAAGCTACTAACAACAGAGCATTTTCACTCAATTTCACTTAGCAAAACTAATTGTAAACAGGACACAATTGTGACTGAGACCTTTAAGCTGTAGAATGGATCTTCCTTACCTAATTTTCAGTGCTAATTGAGTTGTGTTTCTTCACTCACTTGATTGTTTCATATTTGTATGTTATTAGCTACAAAGGTCATCACTGCAATGCAGGGAGCCTCACTGGGGTTTTAGAAATCTGGAGGCTCCCACTTACCACCTTAGGTTGGTGGTTCTTAACCGTGATGGTTCATTATAGCCAGCCCATCTCAGACCAATTAAATCATAACCTCTCAGTACATTTTTAAAAAGAGCTCCCCTGGTGATTCTAATGTGAACAGAGTGTCGAAAAAACACTCTCCTTGAAAAGGCAAGATTTCCTTGACAGTAAATGTCACCTTGAATTGCATTCACTTTGTTTGAGGGTTGTCAAAATTTAATAAAAGAATTTTACCTTGTTGCTTTAAAGTGATAATATCGTAGATGTTACAAACTGGACTCTCTGGACCCTCAAATGGCTTGTAAATACTCTGTGTCCCAGGACCCAAGAGTGGTGGTGGTGGGGGTGACCTGACTTGAAATAATAGGGTGTGGAAGGAAAATTTATGAATTACTTCTCTGTTGCATCGATTTTCAATATGAAAATGATCAGATACATAGTATAGGAGGCAAAGAGTTGAAGAGTAATCATATGCCAATTTGGTTGTATGAATGGCTGGTGATGACACAGTATCCCACGCTGGCTCATCTTCTTTCTCCATTGCCAGTGACCACCCAAAGGACATGGGACCTGCAGATTCGGTGGTGTCTTTGCACTAAGAATTTAGAGAAAGCCTCAGGAAACTGATTCAGACACCTGGAATCTGCGGTTACTGTGCCTCCTAATCTCAGACTTGGAAGCAGAGATATCACCAAGTGACTCTTTATGAGGGACTTAGTTTTCTAGAGTTCATGAGATCATAAATGAAGTTCCTTCAGGACAGAGTGAATCATAACAGTGTGAGTAGATTGTCAAAAACCTTTAATATCCAGACAATTAGGGGAGAAAAGTTAGAGTGCCTGCTCTTTCACTAATCCTCCTCTGTAGCAGCAGAGAGTCTGGCCTTCAAACTCCCATTGCCTGGAACTTTCCTTGCACAGACGTGTCCGGTGACAGCATTTGAAGCCTCCTGAGGAGTGAATAACTTAGAAAGGACTGCATTCTTGATTTACTTAGCATATGTTTTTGTAGAAATGACTGCTTTAGGTTGTCTTTTAGTTTCTTCCACCCCCTTTGACTGTCAGAGCTACTTCCCCTATTAGATGGGTATGGATTTCCTTAGCGTTTGAAAAGATAGAAAATAATCTCTTTGTCCTTGAACTTCTAATTAGTCTAGGAGAAACGAGTTTCAGGGTAATATGTGCCCTCCCCGACATGGCACTAGCGGTAAGGAACCCAGCTGCAATGCAGGAGACACAGGTTTGATCCCTAATTCAGGAAGATCCCTTGGAGAAGGAAATAGCAACCCATTCCAGTATTATTGCTGGAGAATCCCATGGACAGAGGAGGCTGGCAGGCTACAGTCCATGGGGTTGCAAAGAGTCAGACAGGACTTGGCGACTAAACAAGATCAACAGCACCCTCACTCAGGGTATAGACGTGCCTCAAAGATAACGTTTTGTGTATGATGTCTTTCAGAGCAGGAGAGGTACCCTGGCAGCCCGAATCATGCCTTTATTGCTTACAGTAACTGAAGACTAGTCTTGCAAAAGTACAGAGATGTTCTATGAGTTAAATCACTTCAGCTTAACTGCTGCTGTTTACATTCAACAGATTTTCAATTACATTTACTAATGGAACAAGGGGCATAAATATGTGAAACCATAAAAAATATTATAGTTAAAGATTTTTAAAGTTTTCAAATATTTTTAATAGGTTTTATTTCTAAAATTAGATTTAACTTCACAGCAAAATTGAGTGTAAGGTTTCCCGTATACTCTCTGCCCCCACACACCCATAGCCTCTTCTATTATCAACATCATCTACCAGAGGGGTGATACAACTGGTGGACCTATGTTGACACATCGTTGTCATCCAAAATTCATAGTTTACATTAGGATTCACTCTTTTTTAAATTCATTTTTATTGGAGTGTATTTGCTTTACATTTTGTTAGTTTCTGCTGCTGCTGCTGCTAAGTCGCTTCAGTTGTGTTCGACTCTGTGTTCCCCATAGACGGCAGCCCACCAGGCTCCTCTGTCCCTGGGATTCTCCAGGCAAGAACACTGGAGTGGGTGGCCATTTCCTTCTCCAATGCATGAAAGGGAAAAGGGAAAATGAAAAGTGAAAGTGAAGTCGCTCAGTCGTGTCTGACTCAGCGACCTCATGGACTGCAGCCCACCAGGCTCCTCCGTTCATGGGAGTTTCCAGGCAAGAGTACTGGAGTGGGGGTTCCATTGCCTTCTCCGTTGTTAGTTTCTACTGTACTGCAAAGTGAATCAGTTATACATACAGATATACATATATCCCTCTTTTTTGGATTTCCGTCTCATTTAGGTCACCAGAGAACACTGAGTACAGTTCCCTGTGCCATACAGTAGGTTCTCATTAGTGATCTGTTTTACAGAGAATCCCTGGTGGCTCAGACGTTAAAGCGTCTGCCTGAAATGTGGGAAACTGGGGTTCGATCCCTGGGTTGGGAAGATCTCCTGGAGAAGGAAATTGCAACCCACTGCAGTACTCTTGCTTGGAAAATCCCATGGATGGAGGAGCCTAGTAGGCTACAGTCCATGGAGTCGCAAAGAGTGAGACACATTTTTGCCTGGAGAATTCCAAAGAGAGAGGAGCCTGGGAGGCTACAGTCCAGGAGGTCACAAACAGCTAGACACAACTGAGTCACCCAGCACACACATGTACATCAATCCCAGTTTCCCAATTCATCCCACTTCCCTTCCCCCTTGGTATCCATACGTTTGTCCTCTACATCTGTTTCATTGTTTATGCTTTGCAAGTAAGATCATCTACATAATTTTTCTAGATTCAGATTCACTATTTTTTTTTTGGAAAAAATATTTTTTTAATTTAATTATTTATGGCTGTGCTGGGTCTTCATTGCTCTGCAGGGTTTTATTTAGTTGTGGTGAGCGGGGGCTACTCTTTCGTCGTGGTGTACAGACTTCTCGTTGCAATGGCTTCTCTTGTTGTGCAGCACAGGCCCTAGAGTGCTTTGGCTTCAGTAGTTGTGGCACTCGGGCTTAGCTGCCCGTAGCATGTGGGATCCTACTCATGGACTGAACCCATGTCTCCTGCATTGACTCTTTACCACTGAGCCACCAGGAAAGTCCCAGGTTCACTCTTGATGTCATACATTCTATGGGTTTAGAGAGATGTATAATGACATGTGTCCACCATTATGGTATCATACATAATAGCTTCACTGCCCTAAAAGTCTTCAGACAGTAAAGCGTCTGTCTACAATGTGGGAGACCCGGGTTCGATCCCTGGGTTGGGAAGATCCCCTGGAGAAGGAAATGGCAATCCACTCCAGGACTATTGCCTGGAAAACCCCATGGACAGAGGAGACTGGTAGGCTACAGTCCATGCGGTCGCAAAGAATCGGACATGACTGAGCGACTTCATTTAGAAGTCCTTTGTTTTCTACCTATTCATTGCTCCCCAACCCCTTAAAGTTAATGAATAAATCCAATAACTCTTCTTATCAAACATTTCCAAAGCTGTGTTAATTTAATCAAAAATATTGTGTAAATGTTTGTCAACTCCCACGCATGGATCCAGGCACTGGATATATAACAATAAACAAAGCAGCTCAAGATCCATTCTCTTCAATAAAAATTGACTTAAAAAATCCATTGTCTCCTGAATCTTAGACTTTAGAGAGATATAAACAATCAACCAGCATCCAAATAGCACAAATTTGAAAAGGAATTCATGTTGTGAAGAAGACAGAATGGGTAACATACTAGACATCAATGGGGGTGGGTACAGGGCTCCTCTATAATGGACAGCTGCCTTTATTGCACCTGAGGGGGGTGCATTTGAGCTGATATGTAACCTTGAAAAAGACAGCCATTCGGAGACTGGGAGGAGAGTGTGGCATAGAGCAAAAATAAATTTTACTTTTCCCCTATAAAGAAATAAACTGGGGCATTTGAGAAATGGAAAGAAGTCCTTTGTGCCAAGATGTATAGTCAGTTACCTGGAGAAAGGCAGGAGAAGGGGCAGAGAGGCAGATGGGGCCAGACAGTGTGAGGCTTCCCAGGTCATGGGAAAGCACTGAGGTTTCTTCCCAAGTGAAACGAGAAGGCATTGTACGCTGTGGATAGGGAGAGTGCATTTTATGAAAATCACGTGAGCTGCTTTGTGAAAACATTGTGGAGACTTTGTGGAAAGAAGAGTGAGGCAGAGTTGGAAGCTACAAAATGGGTTAGGAGCTATTGCAGAGGGCTAGGTGAGGGGTTGCCGAGGTCCAGCCTTAGCAGAGTCCAGGGATATCCTCAGGATGGACGACATCAGCGAATGAAGAAAGATAGATAAAGAGATAAAGAAAGAGACATGGGGTGACCAAGCTTCTTTGAGCGAGGCCCATTACTTTATTCTTCTCGGGGCTTTTATACCCTGAGTTATACATATAGTAAAGTGAAAAATGCAGAGTCAACTCAACATTCCATCAGTGTTAACTTTTATCGATATCAGGTTCCTTCCTGCAAAAGTCTTATTTTCTGTACATCATCATCTATTCCGGAGGCCTGTTGATATTCCAAGACCTCCTTTTGATAAAGGTTGGTCAGCCAGAACACCAGAACAATGATTTTCCCTTAAAGTGTTTCTTAAATTCTTAGCCTGAGTCACCCTTAAAGTACAGAGTTACATTTCTATGGAGCAAAGATTCAGCGGGTTACAGCAAAGAAAGAACTTATTAACTCAAAGTCTAATGTTGCTAATGCTAAGGCTATTACTTGCTTCTTCTACATCCTGACTATATGCACTCCCAGGAACACAACTGATAAGGGATGTGAGAACTTGGCAGCAAGCATTGCATAGGCTCAACAATGTTGCAAGAGTCTGGATAAAGCTGCCATGTAAGCTAGAATGCTAACAGAGGGTTTGAAACACTCCTTTCATGCCCAGGAGATTTATCAACTAGAGCCCTAAGTTAACTCTTTTGGTCAGAGACAGCCCCTTGCTAATGTCAGAAGAGCTGGTGAAAGACATAAAATAGTAAGACAGACAGATTCTGGTTTGGGGGTAGATGCTTGAGCAGGTCCAGGGGGTCCGTTGAGTCCTGAGGCCTTGCTCATCAGGACTCTTCCGCATGACCTTGTCATGGGTCGGATGGCCCAGGGATTCCCTCGAGTCCTGCATGACCTTGTCATGGGTGGGATCTCCCGTGCTGGCTCCTGGTAAGGGGTGGCTGTGGCTTGAATGATGGTGATTGCAGTGGACACAGAGGGAAATGAACAAGGAGGTAGAGACAGCAACTTGATGATGGATCAGAAATAGGAGGTGAAGGAACAAAGGCAATCAAAGGTGACCGACCTTAGTATTGATATTTACAGGACAGGAAAGAATAAGAAAGGAACAGACATTTTTTGTTTGTTTTCTTTTGTTGTGTGAGTGGGTGTGGTGGAATCAATAGTTGTGTTAGACCTGTTCAGGACTTCCCAGGTGGCGCTAGTGGTAAAGAACCCACCTGCCAATGCAGAAGACATAAGAGACTCAGGTTCTATTCCTGGGTCAGAAAGATTCCCTGGAGAAGGCAGTGGTTACCCACTCCAGTATTCTTGCCTGGAAAATTCCATGGACAGAGGAGCCTGGCAGACTATAGTCTACGGGGTTTCCAAGAATTGGACATGACTGAAAATGACTTAGCATGCATTCACAGACCCGTTAAGTTCGGAAAGTCCATCAGTATGATCATGCTGAATCAGCAATTGGATGGAAAAGATTTTTAGTGAAACAGTGGAAACAGTGGCTGACTTTATTTTTGGGGGCTCCAAAATCACTGCAGATGGTGATTGGAGCCATGAAATTAAAAGACGCTTGTTCCTTGGAAGGAAAGTTATGACCAACCTAGAGAGCGTATTAAAAAACAGACATTACTTTGCCAACAAAGGTCCATCTAGTCAAGGCTATGGTTTTTCCAGTGGTCATGTATGGATGTGAGAGTTGGACTATAAAGAAAGCTGAGCACAGAAGAATTGATGTTTTTGAACTGTGGTGTTGGAGAAGACTCTTGAGAGTCCCTTGGACTGCAAGGAGATCCAACAAGTCCATCCTAAAGGAGATCAGTCCTGGGTGTTCATTGGAAGGGATGACATTGAAGCTGAAACTCCAGTACTTTGTCCACCTGATGCGAAGAGCTGACTCATTTGAAAAGACCCTGAAGCTGGGAAAGATTGAGGGCAGGAGAAGGGGACGACAGAGGATGAGATGGTTGAATGGCATCACCGACTTGATGGACATGAGTTTGGGTGGGCTCCGGAAGTTGGTGATGGACAGGGAGGCCTGACGTGCTGTGGTTCATGGGGTCACAAAGAGTTGGACATGACTGAGCAACTGAACTGAACTGAACTGAGAAAGAGATTGGGTTGAGGATGTAGATCTGGAAGTCATCAGGGAATACATCGTATTTAAAGTCAAGGGACTAGCTGAGGTCATCTAAAGGAAAAAATACAGGTAGGAAAGAAGTGGGCCTGCCCTGGGCCATGGCAGCAGATGAGGAGATGCTACAATGCCTGAAAAGATGGCCAGAGTGGAAGCAACATGTCATTTCCAGGGAAAGGACATCAGCCAGATGGGAGCAGGTTGAAGACGAAAGGGGAGGTGGGGGCAGTAACATTTCCAAAAGCCTTGCTGTGAAGGGCAGAGAGAAATGAGCAGTTAGCTGGAGGCAGATGTGAAGTCAAAGGAAGAGTTATTTATTTACGTTTATGATAATGCTACCAGAGCCTGTTTGTTGGCTGACGATTGTGAGGTCAACCCAGCAAGGCTAGTGTCAGACAGAGGCTTGGTTGTATCTTCCTCCTACCCCCATATCCAGCAGGGTTAATTATTCTCTTGTCTCGAAATGCTACAAATAAACTTACTTACAAAACAGAAAGAGACTGGGACCTAGGAAATGAATTTGTGGCTGTTGGGGGAAGGGATAGTTAGAGAGTTTGGGAAGGTCATGTGCCCACTGCTATATTTAAAATGGATAACCAACAAGGACCTATTGCATGGCACAGGAAACTCTGCTCAATGTTATGTGGCAGCGTTGATGGAGAGAAGTTTTGGGGAGAATGGATACATGTATATGCATGGCTAAGTCCCTTTGCTGTCCACCTGAAACTACCACAACATTAACTGGCTATACCCTAATACAAAATGCTTTTGGTATTAAAAAAGATAAAAGATTAAAAAACAAAAACAAAATTATTCTCTTGTCTCTACTCTCATAGAGTTTGCTTAATATTGGTAACATTTTACTGTGGTAAATCATGTAAATTTCTGTCTCCCCAGCAGATTGTACATTCCTTGGAAGAACAGGTCTCCTTTATTGTCGACTGTCAAATTCTTTACGAGGCGCCTTCTGTGTGTGATCTCAGTACCTCTTCACAATAGCCCTTTCTGGGAGACATAATCTTCTCAATTTTAGAGATGAAGAAATCCAAGCTCGGACAGGCTGAGTCACTGACAGACAATAATTGGGGTGGTAAGTCGGGGCTGAGCTGCCTGACTCTAAACTGCACGCTTTTCGTCGCTGCACTGCTTCTGTGTCTTCTATCGTGTCTTCTGCATTGGGCGCGTGCTAACCAGAAATTCCATGATGGTGGATGAAGTCAGATAAAGGTCCAGTAATAAACCTTAGCAGCCTGCCATTCGATTACTCCCTCATTCTCTTGTTTTTGATAGTATATTGCACTTGTTGATCTAGAGGGAATATCTTAGATTATTCGTATCTCCACTGGACAGAGAAGCCTGGCAGGCTACAGTCCATGGGGTTGCAGAGCTGGATGTGACTGAGTGCACCACACGCACACCCCCCGCCCCCCCCCCCCCCCCCACACACACACAACGGGTCCCTGCACTGGAATCCAGCAGCAAGTCTTGATCAGGAGAAAGGCAGAAGCAGGGGAGCTGTTGCTAGAGGGCAGCTAGGCTTGTGGTGGCAGCTGTCACAGCTCTGCTTGTGACTAGGTGGCCGGGAGGGGCAGCTGGAAGCTGAGAACTTTTGGCTGAGTAAGTGAAGGTGATTTGCTGCAATTAGGCAATGGCACATAGTCAGAGAATTTAATTCTTTTTCAGCTTAACATCAAAGTGATGTTCATTTTCTTTTGTTTGGAGGTTTTCCTTCTCTGATGTCCTTAGCCAAATTTATCACATAATTAAGGTAAACTCAGGCAATTTGCTTGTGAAAAAAATAGAAGATTTCATTTTAGAAGCTTTGGTATTTTATCTCAGTCATCAAATGTGCTTCTTTGGTTCATGTAAATTTAATGTAGAAAAGCAATTTTGTTCAGTTGCCAGAAAGGTAGTCGCTGAGTCAAGAGCCAAATATTTGTTGTAGCTGAAGGAAACCCATCTATTGTACCTGATCTGTGTCAACAGTTTTCTATATAATTTTGGGACTACCAAAGAATTGCTATTTTTAGGAATTTTCATGTAACTGAGCTCCCAGAATGTGAATGTAAACTTCAATCACCATAATGATAGGATTTAATTAAATGCCAATCATTCATTCAGGAAGTCCACAATATTTACCTATTCTGTACTCAGATATTATGTTAAGAACTATGGGATTTCCCAGGCAAGAATACTGGAGTGGGTTGCCGTTTCCTTCTGCAGGGGATCTTGACCTAGGGATTGAACCTGGGTCTCTTGCATTGCAGGCAGATTCTTTACATCTGAGCCACCAGGGAAGCCCCAGTAATATTCTAATGTCTCCCAAATTTATATCTTCTGTCTGGGCCATTCTCCTGAATACACACTTGTACAATCAACTACTTGGTTGATATGTCACTTAGATGCGTAACAGATATTTCACACTTTACAAGTCCAAAACTGGCATCCTGACACTTCCTCCCTCCTCATTATCTACCCATAGACTTCTTCGCCTCAGTTGATGACAACTCTGTTCTTCCAGATGCTAAAGTCAAAAAATTTGAGTGTCCTTATCCAACCAGTCCATTCTGAAGGAGATCAGCCCTGGGATTTCTTTGGAAGGAATGATGCTAAAGCTGAAACTCCAGAACTTTGGCCACCTCATGCGAAGAGTTGACTCATTGGAAAAAACTCTGATGCTGGGAGGGATTGGGGGCAAGAAGAGAAGAGGATGACAGAGGATGAGATGGCTGGATGGCATCACCGACTCGATGGATGTGAGTCTGAGTGAACTGCGGGAGTTGGTGATGGACAGGGAGGCCTGGTGTGCTGCGATTCATGGAGTCGCAAAGAGTCAGACATGACTGAGCAACTGAACTGAACTGAACTGATGACATTTGCAAAGTACCCAAGTTAGCAAATCTAGCTATACTATTATTAAAAGGAAGATAGGCACCTCATTCTAAACTGAGCTCTGGAAACAGAGTGTGGGAGATTTAGAGCACTTTCAATTCCATTTTTGCCATTTTGGGGAACTGGAAATTTTCTCCCACTCTCCAGCCCTGCCTTGTCTAGTGGCCAATTTAGCCTCTATGTCTGGACGTCTGATTGGTGTTGACTAAAAACTGTAGTCACCACCTGAAAGAGAGTTATTTTATTTGCTGAGAATGTTTAGGACTCTGAGCCCTGGAGACAGTATCTCGGTAGCTCTGAGAAAAGTGATTCAAGGAACCGGAAGGGGAGTCAGGGTGTATACAAGTTTGCAGCAAAGGGAGCAGGCAGTCTGAACATCAAAGATCAGATATCAAATTAAGGAAATTAACATTCTATATATGAGAAGATGAAAGCCTCTTGGCTCATTGAATTCATTCCTTTCATACGCACCTCAACTATCTGGGGCCAGTCCTGTTTTCTTGCTCACCTTAAGGAGTGACAGATGGCTCTTCTTGCATTCCCCCAGCTCCTCAGCAATCACTGTGCTGAGTGGTGGCATCTGCTGGATCACAGTTTTGGGAACCCTTATTCACATTTGGAGGCCAGAAACTGCTGATGGCTTTGACATTTCTTGTTAATTGATATGGCAGGAGATATTTTCACTTTACACTGGTATCTCACAGTTATGTCACTTATGTTTCAACAGAATGGACCCTTCTCTATGAGATGCTATGTTGGAGTTCTGGATTGTCACTCTGGGGTCACAACATGGGCTCATCATGTGGTGATTGATGGCAGGGGGCAAAGTGAGTAAAGGACTGATTAATTTCTCTTGCTCAGGATAAATATCTGACATTCTTAATCTCTTCTACTCAGAGATAACCAATTCCAATCACAAAAAAGTGATTAGTAGACTTACTATGCTATAACCTTTATTTTTGTGAGTTTTGCATAATCTGGAACTGATCCCTGGGTAAATGCCATTCAGACTTCATTAAGGTTAAATATCAAACAGACAGTAAAGGGGAAAAAACAAGAGCTGAAAGTAATTACTGAGAAGAGTCCATATCGGTTCCATCAGAGTGTCCATCTTGCCACTTATGCTGAAACAGAGTAATCCTTTCTCAAAGCCAGCTGAGCAGCTTGAATGAAGTGAAAGTGAAACTCGCTCAGTCATGTCTGACTCTTTGTAGACCCATGGACTGTACAGTCCATGAAATTCTCCAGGCCAGAATACTGGAGTGTGTAGCCTTTCTCTTCTCTAGGGGATCTTCCCAACCCAGGGATCAAACTCGGGTCCTCTGCATTGCAGGCAGATTCTTTACCAGCTGAGCCACAAGGGAAGCCCAGGTAGGTTGAATGGTGGGATGGTATTGCATGACAAAATTGAAATTGTTAGTCACTCAGTCATGTCCGACTCTGTGACCCCATGGACTGTAGCTCAGCAGGCTCTTCTGTTCATGGAATTCTTCAGGCAAGAATGCTAGAGTGGGTTGCCATTTCCTTCACCAATTACATGAGTCCATTTTGGAATGAGGACTAAAAACTAAGGTGCCCCAAATAAATCACCCCAATCAAAAAGTACACTTCTCTATTTCTCTGGAATCTCCTCAAGTTCTCTCCCTGAGAACACTGAACACTGACCTTTATCCCAACCTGAAACTTGTAATGTATGTAACTGGGATATTGGAAAAGTGATAAATGGTTCATTATATGTAAAAAAAGGTAACTACATTCACGCTTGTGCTTAGGCCATTCTTTAGAGGAAGGCAAGGTTTTAGGACTCTTTACAAAGTCCTTCGAGTCCTTGGAGAACCAGTGGTTAGAGTCAAACCCATTAACCAGCTTATCAATTAGAGATGACACCACCCTTATGGCAGAAAATGAAGAGGAACTATAAAGCCTCTTGATGAAAGTAAAAGAGGAGAGTGAAAAAGTTGGCTTAAAGCTCAATATTCAGAAAACGAAGATCATGGTATCCGGTCCTATCACTCCATGGGAAATAGATGGAGAAACAGTGGAAACAGTGTCAGACTTTATTTTTCTGGGCTCCAAAATCACTGCAGATGGTGATTGCAGCCATGAAATTAAAAGACGCTTACTCCTTGGAAGAAAAGTTGTGACCAACCTAGATAGCATATTCAAAAGCAGAGACATTACTCTGCTGACTAAGGTCCATCTAGTCAAGGATATGGTTTTTCCTGTGGTTATGTATGGATGTGAGAGTTGGACTGTGAAGAAAGCTGAGCGCCGAAGAATTGATGCTTTTGAACTGTGGTGTTGGAGAAGACTCTTGAGAGTCCCTTGGACTGCAAGGAGATCCAACCAGTCCATTCTGAAGGAGATCAACCCTGGGATTTCTTTGGAAGGACTGATGCTAAAGCTGAAACTCCAGTACTTTGGCCACCTCATGTGAAAAGTTGACTCATTGGAAAAGACTCTGATGCTGGGAGGGACTGGGGACAGGAGGAGAAGGGGACGACTGAGGATGAGATGGCTGGATGGCATCACGGACTCGATGGACGTAAGTCTGAGTGAACTGAGGGAGTTGGTGATGGACAGGGAGGCCTGGTGTGCTGCGATTCATGGGGTTGCAGAGAGTTGGACACGGCTGAGCGACTGAACTGAACTAGGGATCTCCTAGGACTTCCCTAGTGGCTCAGACAGTAAAGCCTCTACCTACAATGCGGGAGACCTGGGTTCGATCCCTTGGTTGAGAAGATCCCCTGGAGAAGGAAAATGGCAACCCACTCCAGTACCCTTCCCTGGAAAATCTCATGGGTGGAGGAGCCTGGTAAGCTACAATCCACAGGGTTGCAAAGAGTCGGACATAACTGAGTAACTTCACTTTAGGGGTCTCCTATTTGGAGGCAAAAAATACTTTTTTTCTCTAAATCTAGTATTCCAGAGAGCTTTATGTTTGTATCCTGTAGATCCAGATGGAGAAGTCAGTTCAGTTCAGTCACTCAGTGGTGTTGGACTCTTTTTTGACTCCATGGACTGCAGCACACCAGGCTTCCCTGTCCATCACCAACACCTGGAGCTTGCTCAGACTCATGTCCATTGAGTTCGTGATGCCATCCAAAACATCTCATCCTCTGTTATCCCCTTCTCCTCCTGCCTTCAGTCTTTGTCAGCATCAGGGCCTTTTCCAGTGAGTCAGTTCTTTGCATCAAGTGGCCAAAGTATTGGAGTTTCAGCTTCAGTCCTTCCAAAAAATATTCAGGACTGATTTTCTTTAGGATTGACTGGTTTGATCTCTTTGCTGTCCAAGGGACTCTCAAGAGTCTTCTCTAACACCGCAGTTCAAAAGCATAGATTCTTTTGTCTCAGCTTTCTTTATGGTCCAACTCTCACGTCCATACATGACAACTGGAAAAACAAGAGCTTTGACTAGATGGACCTTTGTCTGTAAAGTAATGTCTCTGCTTTTTAATATGCTAAATTTGTTATAACTTTCCTTCCAAGAAGCAAGGGTCTTTTAATTTCATGGCTGCAGTCACCATCTGCAGTTATTTTGGAGCCCAAGAAAATAAAGTCTCTCACTGTTTCCACTATTCCCCATCTATTTGCCATGAAGTGATGCCTTGCTCTAATTTTTTTGAACGTTGAGTTTTAAGCCAGCTTTTTCACTCTCCTCTTTCACTTTCATCAAGAGGCTCTTGCATTCTTTTTCACTTTCTGCCATGAGGGTAGTGTCATCTGCATGTCTCGGGTTGTTGATATTTCTCCTGGCAATCTTAATTCCAGCTTGTGCTTCATCTAGCCTGGCATTTCACATGATGTACTCTGCATTTAAATAAGCAAGGTAAAAATATACAGCCTTGACGTACTCCTTTCCCAATTTGGAACCAGTCCGTTGTTGTGTGTTCAGTTCTAACTGATGCATCTTGACCTGCATGCAGATTTCTCAGGTGGTAGATAATGTGGTCTGGTATTCCCATCTCCCTCAGAATTTTCCACAGTTTGTTGTGATCTATGCAGTCAAAGGCTTTAGTGTAGTCAATGAAGCAGAAGTGGATGTTTTTCTAGAATTCTCTTGCTTTTTCTATGATCCAACGGGTGTTGGCAATTTGATCAAAGAGAGATCAAAGGCAAATGTTCCTCTGCCTTTTCCTAATGCAGCTTGAACATCTGGAAGTTGTTGGTTCATGTACTGTTGTAGCCTCATTTGGAGAATTTTGAACATTACTTTGCTAGCATGTGAGACTATAATTCTATTGTGTCATGACCTAATTAAGTTAATAATAATCCACCATCATCCTAGAAGACCCATATTTCTGTCCAAATAGGATCTGAATCTTTTCAGGTGAATCTTTAAGTGCCTGCCTGACTCCCAGGTGTAATACACTGCCTACCTAGTATTTCATTGTCTCCCTTCCGCAGACACTGCTGAACCGAGCATGTTAAAGATACTGCCGAACTGAACTGGACCAATCAAAAATTAGGTAGGTTTTTTTTACAATGACAGGGATAACTTATGTCTATAGCTATTAAAATAGTTCTTACATTATGCCTTTTGAAGCTCTTTTGTCTGTGATAATGGGTTAGATAAAAATAATGAAGTCTCTGAGAATGCCACACCTAAGCAACCCTTGTTTGTAGTCTTATGAGATACTCCTTTGGGATCCCCCAAGCTTGGGGTTCCTTTAGCTAGATCTGCATTGCCACTTGGCTCCGGCCACCCTTTTATGCCCTTGTCTGGTAGACTAAGGCCATTGAAGTTCAGGTCCTTAGATTCAAGGATCTATTTTCTTTGGCCACACTGTTCCCCAGTAGAGTCTCACAGGGGTTCTAAACATACACAGTTTTTATTTGCAGATGAGAACATCTCTGGCAACATGGGATACAGTTAGGCCAGTCTGATGGTCTCACAGCTCTGCTATGGCGGCACAAATTTAAAATGCTATTTGTCTCCCTGATGCTGATTTTAGGGGTTGCTCTGCTTTTCTGGCCAGCACACACCCTTCCCTAACCTTTCTTTGGCTGTCTTTTTCAGCTTGTGGGATCTTAATTCACCATTCTTGTTCAGTCATTGAGTTGTGTCTGCGTCTTTGCAACCCCATGGACTGCAGCACGTCAGGTTTCTCTGTCCTTAACTATCTCCTGGAGTTTGCTAAAACTCATGTCCATTGAGTCGGTGGGGCCATCCAACCATCTCATCCTCTGTTGCTCCCTTCTCATTTTGCCTTCAATCTTTCCCAGCATCAGGGTCTTTTCCTGAAGAGTCGGCTCTTCACAGCAGGTGGCCGAAATATTGGAGCTTCAGCTTCAGCACCAGTCCTTCCAATGAATATTCAGGACTGACTTCCTTTAGGATTGACTGATTTGATCCCCTTGCTGTCCAAGGGACTCTCAAGAGTCTTTTCTAGCACCACAATTCAAAAACATCAATTCTTTGGCACTCAGCCTTCTTTATGGTCCAACTCTCACATCTGTACATGACTACTGGCAAAACCATAGCTTTGACTTTATGGATCTTTGTTGGCAAAGTGATGCTCTGCTTTTTAATATACTATCTAGGTTTGTCATAGTTTTTCTTCCTAGGAGCAATCATCGTTTAATTTCATGACTGCAGTTATCATCCACAGTGATTTTGGAGCCCAAGAAAGTAAAGTGTGTGGCCGTTTGCATTTTCCCCCATCTATTTGCTATGAAGTGGTTGCCATGATCTTAGTTTTTTTAAATGTTGAGTTTTAAGCCAGTTTCTTCATTCTCTTCTTTCACTCTCATCGAGGCTTTTCAGTTCCTCTTTGCTTTCTGCCATTAGAGTGGTATCATCTACATATCTGAGGTTGTTGATATTTGTCCCAGCAATCTTGATTTCAGCTTGTGCTTCATCCAGCCTGGCATTTCACATGATGTACTCTGCATAGAAGTTAAATTCACTGACCAGGGATCAAACCCAGGCCCTCAGCAGTGAAAACATGGAGTCCTAACCACTGGCCTGCCAGGGAATTCCCATGCCCCCTCCATAATTTCATCACTATGTATTGACCAAGCTTTTTGCTTATCTTGGTTGCCAGGTTCTCAGAGAGGCAGGGACAACTTCTACTTAGGTCTCTGAAATATTACATTTGGCCACAGGTTCAGTTCCTCTCCTAGAAACTCTTACCTGCCCCAGGACTGTTTAGGGAACAGTAGGTACAGTTGCAATTGCCACCTGACTCTCTCCATCTCATATGAACATTCAGTTGCTGAGACTATTCTTGAGGCTGTGGTAGGAGTCTTCACCCCTGCACCCTGTAAGTCATGGAAGGTCATGGTGGTCCGTGCAATTCACCCAGGATTGTGGTAATTTTGATTGGCTGTCCTGTTAGGGAAGAGCAGTTATCACTGGCTGCCAGAAAGCTTTACTCTGACTAGCTCCTAGTAGAACTGGATCCGTAGGTGTTTGAACGTTAGCTTAGGGTCAATGCTAGATAATCCTCAAGAAGAACTAGCTTGTCCCCTTCCCCTGATGCATAGTCACTGTGGTAAATGAATGCAAGTTATGAAGGCTAGGCTAGGAGGAGGAGCTACTGTATAAACATGTGGCAGTATCTTAGGTTCTTTCTCAAGGGAATCTGACTTCCCTTCTAAGGGCTCCCACACTATCATGCTTCTGTTTCTTTGAACAAGCTCCCCAGCTTCACCCACCAAGCATTCAATAGCTGCTTAAGGACAGCCCAGACAATCTTTGCAGTGTGTGCTGCAAGCATTTTGAACCTTACTTGTTTGTACATGATCTGCCTGCTCTCACCATATTTCACAAAATCAGAAACTGATAAATGGGCCAGTGTGAAACAAGAACAGAAATGGGTCAGTAGGAGAGGCCACCTTCATCTAATCAGTGCTAATCAGACCGTGAACTCCGGCTAGAGCTTGGGCCAAACACACAAGTCCTGCTCCCTACCTGGGGAAGTTTGTATAACCAGATAAAACCCTTGTTTTAAAGTCTTCTTAGTCATGATGTTATTAATATGAACACTTTTGTGTCTTCAGCTTTGCTATAGTTAAGACCATTTTGGGATGAGGGCGAATTGCCGAGTGGCCGCTAAGGATCAAAGGTTAATCCTACTGAATAAATTTTGTAAATCATTTCCAGAAGTGACCTGATAATTGACATGCTAAAGTCAGTGATTAGATTCCCCTCTTTATACCACAAGGGGATCAATAAAGAGAAAAAATTGACAGTACATACCATACTCCCCTGCAATACAATTCATGTTGTCTGTGCTGAAAGGATCTTCACTCTTCTAGGGTAGTATCCTTTAACATGGGACTATCCCTTCTCGTCACTCTTCTCAACAGCAGACTTCATGTTGTAAGTGATGATACCGCTGGTAGGAAGGTCATTTTACAGCAGGGATCAAAGCCAACATGCTCCTCTTGTGATGCCCTTTCTAACGGCACGCTGTTCATGTTAACTCCTTCTTACTGGCCTTCAATCAACTAGGAATTCATACTAGGTTTTGAAAAGAACTTTATCTTTAGAGGTAAGTGATAATATTAAACCTTTAAAAATAAAAGAGCACCATCAAATTTTAATTGCTTTTTCATTTATTCATTTATTACAACTACACATGTTAATGGAGGAAGGGACTAAACCATGATGATATTTTGTGATTTTTATTAATGAAATGATCACAGTACTTAATCTTTCAGTCACATATACGGTCCTACCATGATGCCTGGTTGAATTCCATTTTATATGAATCCATGTATTAGTTTTAGATGGATAGAGATAACATATGCAATTAGGACTTGATTTTTTTAAGAAGCTTGGGGATTAATTTTTTATGCTTTACAGGAGGTAATTGGGACAACTGGTGAGATATGAATAAGGTCTGAAGATCTGATAATAGTGTTGAATAATATTCTGTTAACATCCTGATTTTTTAAACTGTAGTAGTTAAAGGGTAAAGGAACATCAGGGTTTCAACCTACTCCCTACATGTTTCAAAAATAGCAATTTGTTTATATACACATATATATTCATATATATGTATGTATATATGCATGTGTATGTATATGTACCTATATATACATATATATGTACCTATATATACATATATATGTATGTGTGTGTATATATATATATATATATATACACATATAGAGAGAGAGAGAGAGAGAGAGAGAGAGAGGTGAAGCACATATAGTGAAGTGTTAGCAGTTGGGGAATTTGGGTCCAGGATATACGGGAGTTTTTTGTACTATTCTTGCAACTTCTTTATAAATCTGAAGTTCTTTTAAAATAAAAGTTTCAAGAACAAATAATAAATGGATCAGAAAAGAAGATTCTCCCATACTAAAGTTTTCCTCTACTCATTCTTTGTCTAATTTTAATACTAGGATTTCCTTAGGAATTTTAGTAGAAAGGACAGATGATAGTCTGCAGATTAGTGTTTTTATTTATAAATTATGTGGTATCACGGTTATGGGAGGATTACTAGAAAACATTTAAATGGGATGTGGCAAAGATAAGCTAAAATTAATTGTCCTTTCATTTAGAATCAGTGCTTTGCCAACTAATTATGCATTCAAGATTATTTGAGTGCATATTTGTAATGAATAGTACCATGACTCTGCATTAAAATCATTATTCCATTCAATAAAATGATTATTCAGTGAAAGCCTGAAGATCCCAAGATGTTAATTTTCTTACTGATTTGCACATGCAATTTTTGTCAAACATATATATTAATAGTGGTGGCTTATGTAGGGTTCATTGACTTTCCTGAGGTGCTTCCAATTTGCTAAGTGCTACATACATGATAGAAGACAGTCACTATTTATTTTCAAGGTGCTTTCCTAAGACTGAATAATAAAGACAGCTTGAGCAAGGCTGGCACTGCATCAGGTTTTAATAAGGTTGCCGCCCTTCTCCTCCTTCTTCCAGATGGGGAGGCGTGGGCCCGTGACATGGACTCCGTGGGGATATATAAGCAAGCGCAGGTGACAGAGTGCATACCTCCTCCCTGTAAACCACTTCTTCAGCTGTCATCTCTTCTTCAACAAAGTCATTTATTTGGGGCTGTGCAGTCGTTTAGAGGACACTTGTCTGCGGCTCATCTTTGGATGACTTTGCAAAATTAGGAAACTCTGGAAAAGCTGCAAGTTGAAATTGGCCCTGGCTGGAGTTGTGTGGCAGATGGCAGCTTTGGGAGACAAGAGCTGGGCTGCGCTGTTTGGCTGGCAACCCTGGACAACCAGAAGATGCTCAGACATCGGAGGAATTCCCTTTCCTTTCTCATCGCCATTGTAATCCAGCCTGACACTTTCCTGCGCCAAAGAGTTTTCCCCGATTAACCTCAATTCACAACTGCCTTTCTTTTCATGGACTCCCAAAAGTTTCTCTGAGTGTTGTATGCCATTTTCAAAGTCTTCCCTTTCTCTGTATTCATGCCCTTGTTGTCTTGCTTAAGGATGTCTCCGTCAGTGCTCCATCACCTTCTTTCTGCTGGTGTTCAAGGGCAAGAGTTTTAGAGTTCAGTTGTTCAGGGCTCAGTTCTGGAGTATTCCCTCTACAACAGCTCTAGGAACTTGAACAATTACTCTCACAGCTTGAGCTTCCATGTTTCCAAAAAGAGAATAAAAATAACAACTGTTACTTTTGCCTATACCTGTCCCTTGAGATTCTGGATTACATAGACATAGGCATGATACAAACACTTAGGAGATTCCACTAACCTTATTATATCTCTCAGAAGATAGATAAGGATTGGGGCGAGGCTCACACAGAGAAGAAAACTTTGCTAAGCATTGTGTAGATATGTGCAGGTGTGCTAAGTTGCTTCAGTCATGTCCAACTCTGTGCGACCCCATGGACTGTAACCCGCCAGGCTCCACTGTCCATGAGATTCTTCAGACAAGAACACTGGAGTGGGTTGCCATGCCCGCCTCCAGGGGATCTTCCTGACCCAGGGATCAAGCCTGCATCTCTTTCATCTCCTGCAATGGCAGGTGGGCCCTTTACCACTAACACTCCTGGGAAGCCCCTGTGTAGGTGCATCCTACCTCATAGACCAGATCTTCTCAACACTCCTTCCTCCCCTACCCTTTCCCAGGATGTAATGAAATTAGACATTCTCTAAATGAATGAGTGAAGTTGCTCAGTTGTGTCCGACTCTTTGTGATCCCATGGACTGTAGCCTACCAGGCTCCTCCATCCATGGGATTTTCCAGGCAAGTGTACTGGAGTGGGTTGCCATTTCCTTCCCCAGGAGATCTTCCCCACCCAGGGATCGAACCCCTGTCTCCCACATTTCGGGCAGATGCTTTAACGTCTGAGCCACCAGGGATTCTCTTAATAATTGCAACCAAATGGGAAGTTACACCTCCAGACTTTCTGGAGTGAAATTCAGCTTTGCGCTTTGGGGCTGATGGGTTTGCCAGTTACCTCAATTTTTATACCAATATATCTGGAGGCAATGGCACTGAGTTCCACCAGATGGCCACAAAATACTACAGACAAGAAAGATTCAGAAATAAGATAATTAGTTGAGCAACAAAAAGGACAAGAGGTTAAAAAAAAGAAAGAAAGAAAAATATGTGTGCCATTCATAGCTATTTTATCTTGAAATCCAGGGCCACACAAGTTGGATATTACCCCATCTTCTTTGGTGACCCAGGGAGTATTGCCAGATCTGTAATTGGAATAAAAGGAAATTTCAAAGTTTTTTTCTGTCTATCAGGTTTGTTCCAAATTCATTTGAATGTTAAGACTTTTGTGATTTTCATTACACTTCAGTCTTAGCAGGAGTCTGAATCTTTGTATCTCTAAAGTCTTCAACATCTGTTTATCAAACTTAAGTGACACAAAATTGTAAAGCAATTTTATACCAATTAAAAAATGACTAAATTTAAAAAAAATTAATGACAATAACTGCTGAAACATTATGAATGTTCAGAAATGTTAGTTGTTACTATTATTACATGTCATACGCACCGCTGAACACTGCTATACATGAAATATGGCTCCTCTTTATGCTTGATGACCCTGATTAAATTACTCCAGCACTCTTACTTATACAGTTATCAGTAAGTTGAATCTACACATCTAGCCTACTTGACATCCCCCACAAACCACACCCCCACCAGCCCCAATCATCAGTGCTGGCTCACCAGCCTTGGCCACATAGAAATCTTGTAGAACCATGTGACATTTCTATATTGTGAGTTCTTCCAACAATGCCAGCATACCCTGATTCTGCTTTCTATTTCCCTTCTGTTGAAGAGAAAGAGGTGGAGAAGTGGATATGGGTACTTATGTGTTTCTCAGTCTAATTAGTGTTGAGGACATTTGCTAGATGGGAGAGAGCAAGTTAAGGCAAACTATGTAAGCAAATGATTTTTGAAGACAAATTTCCACATCTACACTAGACTCAATTATAATTTCAGGTCATTTTTCTCCCATGCAAGATTGGAATATATAAACTCCATTCATCCTTGGAAGGTAGGAATATGAGCCTATAGCAGCCAGGGGAGAGCTTCAGTAATATGTATAATGGGAGGTCTGTGAATCTCAGGACACAGATGTTTACAGAAGAAATTTGAAGTAGTACCCATAGGAACTGCCAAGAAAATAGCCCTACTCTTTTTATTTCCCTTTTGTCTACTGACTAACCTGCTAAACACTACCAAACCATTTAGTGGTAAACCAAATGAGACAGTGGTGGTCCCTCTATGCCCTGCTGGTGGTTCCACAGATCTTTGTACAGTTAGCAGGTGTTCACATAGATCATTAGACTTCTTCACTGTTTAGATTGTGTAACTGGAGACATAACTTCTAAGCAATTTCCTTTTGCAGTTTTCTCAACCTTACTGGGACTTCAACATCAAAACACACGCTATAGAAAATCAAACAGAGCAGGATTTACATGTTCTGGTATCAAGACTATTGCTCCTGTTTTATTTACTTCCCTCATAAGACTTTGATGAGGGATGTTTTGATGAGTATCTCTCTGAACGGTTGGAACATTCATTAAATAATTGTTCTACAGCTTAAAAAGAAATTCTGTCATACCAGCTCACAAGTTCTTTTTACCCAGCTCTAATCATATAAATTGTTATGTAAACAGATGTCTGTTACACCAAAGTCTACTTCACTTGAGAACTCAAATTTTTCTGAGTTCATATGCCAGTGGGCTAAAAGAATCATCTTTTGATGTTACCAAGGAACATTGTATGCCATCAGGATGAAAGTGAAAAGGCAGTCATCAGTCAGGCTCCTTTGCCTTCATGCTCCAAGAAACAGAGAGAAAAGACCCAGAAGAGCGAGCATGCTACAAGTCTTGGTTTGATCCTTAATGGAACTCTTTGTCTTGGTTAAATTAACTCCTTTCCCCAAAGCACACACTTTTTGTCAATGTCTCCCCTATAACTGTGATAAAGACAATAGTATATAAAAGGTTTTCCTCTGCAGAGTTTTATTTGATCTTCAGAAGACAGTCATGAAATAGGTAAAAAAGAAACTATGGTCTTCCATTAGCAAAGACTCATATCTCAAAGCCACTGAGCTAACGATAACACAGTCAATCATTCATGCCTGAAACAATATTTCCCATTGGTTACTATGTGCCAGGCATTGTGTTTTATGCTTCTACAGAATGATGACTGAAAACAGACCTGAACATTGCCCTTGAAAATCTTATCGTCTTATTGAGAAGACAGACATTAATGCATTAATAGTAAAAGTGGATTGTTACAAACCGTGGTTGCCTTATGATTTGAAAGTATAAGAATTACAGGAATATGTAGAAGAAGTACTAAGAAGGTCCCTTCTGGAAATGAATTTGGGGCTGAGTCTGAATAATGCGTAGGGCTTATTTAGGGCAGGTAAAAGGTGGAATATGAACTAACAGAACACATTACACTTTGGGATCCTGAGAAAGACCCCAACTGGGCAGGAACTCTGAAAGGGAGGGGGCATGGGGTGAGGTGAGAAAGGGGACAGAGCCCTCAGATTGAGAAAAGCCTTGCATGGGGGAATCAAAAGTAGTCAGGAGGGAACAATTTTCACTGGATGTATTTAAGCAGAGTAAAGACAACCACATCTTGTGGACACTGCAGAGACAATCCAAACATTGACCAGTGGGAATGGGGTTAAAATACTGTTATTTTTTTAAGCATGATGGACATAGCTGTGAAATAGTTTGATCCCAGAGAATACCTAGTCACTCTACTAGGTGCAGGGGTAAATCTAGGTTCCATTGGGACTGAAGCTTGTAAAATATTTGGGGTGTTCATTTTAGAAAAATGTACACAATTATGAAGATACTTTCATGGCTATTCAAGGGACAGTATGTTTGGAGGGCCCGGAAAGTTGTTTAATTAAACGTATTGCACAACTAAAACAATTGTTTTACTGAAACACACTTAACTGTATCCTAAATCCTTACAGAAAACAGCAGAAAAACCCATTTACACTTTAAAATTACTTGAACTCTTTTCAGCTATTTCTGGTCAGTGACTTGAACTTTGGATGGTTTCCAAAGCAACAAGTCCATTCATCTAAAAACTGAAGCCTGTATGTGAAACTGGCATTCAACAGAATAGGTTTATTTTTTAAAATTTTGCATGCCATTGTAAACCCCAGTCTCGTTAGAAAGACATACTTGTTGGTATAACTTTTTAACACTCCTTACCCATCTCAGACAAATGTTTAGAAACCCAATTAAAACTATTGCTGCTGTTAAGATCCTTTCAACTACGCAAGCCTCTAATGAGCAGAGTTCGTCACTAGATGTGAGAGATACCTTGAAAACAAACTATAGACAAGGAGTTTGATCATGGTGTTAGCCAGAATGTCATGAAAGATAAATTAGGCTAAAAGTAAAATTATTAAGAAGCTAGTGTTTTCAAGGCCATTTTGTGCTCAGGCACACTTGTTTACCATTACAACTTGTTCTCAAGTAATACAGAATTGCTTACTTTTCTCTGTGGTTCTGAGCCAAAGTCACCTTGAAACATAGCAACAAATTTGAAGCCTGGATGATTCACTTCTTTAACAGAGTGAGGACCTTTTAGCCATTACTTTTGGGGAAGAGAATGAATGAAATAATACCACTGGTTGTTTTCCAGTCTTCGGGGAAATGGTGGATTGATGATTCTCTTAGTGCCTTAAATTCCAACCTCAAAAATAAGAGGCTAAAAAAAAATCTTACTGAAGTTTCATTCTTGTTTTAAGGGGAAAGCAAACCAAGTTAACATTTTTTGTTCAAGAAAGATGTAGAAACCTTCTTCCAGTTCTAGCTGACTGAAGATTGAGTGAGCTACTTGTGTTCGTTGAGAGCTGACTGACACTGGAGAAGTTCTAACATGGATAGTTAGACATTTGGCTTACATGGTATAGCAAGGATTCAAACACCAGAGAGTGAGTTTAACTGGGTTATCTTAGAAACTATTCTCAACTTTAGAAGACAACTTTATTTCCAGTTTAAATAAAAAGGATTGTTTCATGCTAAGAGAGAGTTCAGTTCAGTTCAGTTGCTCAGTCGTGCCCGACTCTTTGCGACCCCATGAATCGCAGCACGCCAGGCCTCCCTGTCCATCACCAACTCCCGGAGTTCACTCAGACCCAAGTCCATCGAGTCCGTGATGCCATCCAGCCATCTCATCCTCAGTCGTCCCCTTCTCCTGCTCCCAATTCCTCTCAGCATCAGAGTCTTTTCCAACGAGTCAACTCTTCACATGAGGTGGCCAAAGTACTGGAGTTTCAGCTTTAGCATCATTCCTTCCAAAGAAATCCCAGGGCTGATCTCCTTCAGAATGGACTGGTTGGATCTCCTTGCAGTCCAAGGGGCTTTCAAGAGTCTTCTCCAACACCACAGTTCAAAAGCATCAATTCTTCAGGGCTCAGCCTTCTTCACAGTCCAAATCTCACATCCATACATGACCACAGGAAAAACCATAGCCTTGACTAGACGGACCTTAGTTGGCAAAGTAATGTCTTTGCTTTTGACTTTGATTTAAAAAAAAAAAGGAAAGAAAGAAATCTGATGAGTTTTTGTTTTTCTATTTGCCTTTTAAATTGACGTTTACCATTGTGCCAGTATTATAATATATAGCAAATAAATTGATGAGGATTATGTTAGCTAAGAAAATGATAGCTCCTAAAGCATGTGTCAGGACAACACCCACAGGTTCATTTTTATGTAGAAGTCCATGCATTGCCAAGAAGCCCATTCTGACATAGCTTTTACACTTGCCCTTCTTTAAGCCAAAGAAAAAAGAAGAAAGAAGACTGATAATTTAAGGCATAAATAATCAATGCAATGAAACAAAGAGTATGGATAGAGATAAATGGAGACAAGAAAGCTGACTGTAGATAGTAAAGCTGACCTAAAACAGAGATTAGTAGAGAAAATGGGTTCTTCTTGTATTTTCTGTCATCTGGCTTCAGTAAATTTCTGCTTTCAATAGCTGAATGTCACTGTTTATCTGCTCAAAGCCTTTTCTCCAAGTGCATGTGAGGTTTTCATGCATTATGATTACTAATGGGCCAGAGTTTCTCATTTTGTCCAAAAAAAAGATTATATGAAGTAATGTCTTTTTTTTTTCATTTTACACTGGCAATAATTACTTTATTTAAATAAAATGTTTAAAAAGATAAGAAGAAGTTCTCTTCATTGTTACTGTAGACCAGAATCAAACAGTACCTTTTAATAGCTTTCATTGTCATCTGCTCACTATAATGAAAAGTAGATCAAGCAAAGAAAGCGAGCTCCATTTTCAAAAACTGTCACATATTTTAAGCACTAACAATGATTATTATATTCCAATTGTGGTAGACCTATTTAATCTATTGCAAACCATTATATTTTTTCCAACATTATTTCTTTTAAGCCTCAAAGTTAAAGCTGAAAAGGTTGCTGAATGATATTCTTTCATTGAATGATATTATTTATTATTATTACCTCAGCTAATAGCGCTACTTGAAATCATAATGTATCTGAAATTATCATTTGCAAATTCTGTTTTGCTGTTTTCCAAGAGAAAATGTAAATGTGCACACATAAAACACAGGAGCTCTGTCATTTGGATACTCACAGTTCCCCAGAGAGAAAGAAGATGAGAAACATATTTGTCGATTTCATATAGTGCCTCTCCTCACAGGGAGAGTCCGGCACGAGATTGCTACTATGCATTTGTTTGATTGTCTCAGTGACTGCCCATGGCTTGGTCTTTATTATTTATTATTCCAAATACATTGCTTATCATTTCATTATATTACACATGAAAAAACTAAAGCGTCAGACTGATTTTAATTTAGAGACCATATATATACATTTTCTGGCAGAAAAAAAAAAAACAGATCTTAGTTTTTGAACAATTGTATTGTGTACCAGTGATCATTGCTTTTAACAAATTATTCTCAAACTCAGCAGCTTAAGGCAACAACAAGCAATTATTATCTCATAGTTTCTGTGTGTCATGAATTTAAGAGCGGCATAGCTGGGCAGTTCTGGCTTGGGGTTTCTCATAAGATTATCCTCAGATTTGACTTGGGCTGCAGTCACCTAAAGATTTGACCGTGGCTGGTGGATCCATTACTAGGGTGGTTAATTACAGTGAACTGCAATAATCAGGTTACTGAATGAATATCCTTGATGGACAGAACCTAGCATTTGGTAAGCCTATCAATGGTAGCAACCTGGTATGCTTTTCCTGAAACAAAAATCTGTTTTATCCTTGAATTAGTGTGATATTTACTTCTAAAAATCATTTTGGACCTTCTCTTCTTGGCAGTATGACAAAATAAGTTTCTAAAGATTCTCCACTGGTGGCTCAGATGGTAAACCTGCAATGCAGGAGACCTGGGTTTGATCCCTGGGTTGGGAAGATCCCCTGGAGAAGGGAATGGCAACCCACTCCACTATTGTTGCCTGGAGAATTCCGTGGACAGAGGAGGCTGGTGGGGTACAGTCCGTGAGATTGCAAAAGGCTTGGACATGACTGAGTGACTAACACTGTCACACTTTCACTTTCATACAAAGATTCTTCAGCTTAAAAAAACCCAACAAACCAATGAAAAATAAGTTCTCTCTGGATGAAATAAGTCTTTTAACTTATTTTTGTTCTCAAGTAAGAGTTAAGGACTTTTTTGAGAGCATTCCTGACCACTACCAAATGGACATAAAGCATGAACAAGAAGCAATCACAGACAGCCAAGACTACTCTGAGGGTAAATGCCTACACTAGTGCTACTATCTACTGGGAGACTAAATCTTTGAAAATTACAATGCAGAAAAGCTGTTACTAAGATTCTTCAGTAGTACACATCACTTTAGGGCGTGAGATGGGCCCCAGAACACAAAAGCTTTTGGCTTTCAGTATAAGCAAAGGCAAATGTTCTCTGGCCCATGCTCAGCATTAGGAAAATAAAGGAAGAAAAGAAGGATATTCAGCAGCAAATACAAACATTTAAAACACAGTAAGTGAATAATGTGAGCAACTTGAGGCTGAAACGTTTGAAAATTTATGAAATGGAGAAATTCCTTAAATAATAGAATTAATCAGAACTGGCTCAAGAAGATAAGATATTTAATAGATAAAATATTCCAACAAAGAAAATATTAGTTTCCAGCTATTTTGTGGGTGACTATTACCTTAAATCTTAACGATATGATTATATGTTCTATCCATGAAGTCAATATAACTTTGAAATCTAACTTGACTCATGTTTTCTGTCATTGCCACAGAATTTTCACCAGTTAGCCTGAGAGTTTAAGGAGCAGACCAGACCCCACCTCTAGTTTGAAGTTAAGAATAGCCATATTTAGCTCAGGTTGACCACAGTACACTCACAAATACATGAATGAATATAACTGTTGTTTTAAGTCACTGAGTTTTGATATGCAGCATTATTTTGACAATAGCCAACTCTTTCACTGTAGAAAAAGCATTTAATGATGTTGAAGCTGAAACTCCAATACTTTGGCCACCTGATGTGGAGAGCTGATTCATTTGAAAAGACCCTGATTCTGGGAAAGATTGCGAGCAGGAGGAGAAGGGGATGACAGAGGATGAGATGGTTAGATGGCATCACCGACACAGTGGACATGGGTTTGGGTGGATTCCGGCAGTTGGTGATGGACAGGGAGGCCTGGCGTACTGCGGTTCATGGGGTCACAGAGTCAGACACGACTGAGTGACTGGACTGAACTGAACTGAACAACTGTTCATGCAAGACTGTTAGTAAACTAGGAATAAAAGAGAATTTCCTTTTCTTTGAAAAGTGTGTCTCCAATAAAACTATACCAAGTATTGTGGAAATTTGTACATTCATAGTCCTATACACTATACATAATCCTATACACTACATACCTAATCCTATATACAACAAATTTTATTTCTAATCAATGTCCTAGAGAAATTCTTGCACACATACACCAAAACATATGGGCAAATGTATCTATAGCATTATTATTAATATTGCAAACAACTTGAAATATAACACAGTGTCTTTCAAGTGAAAATGAATTGTTGAATATTCACAAAATGGAATATTAAGCAGCAGTACACATGAATGAACTACAGTAATATGCAACAACATAGATGAATTTTACCTGCATAACACTGAGAGAGGCAAAATGCCCAGGACTATATACCTCATGAATTCATTTGTTTAAATCTCAAAACACAGAAGCTCTTAATTTGAATATGGTTTTCTAGTAGTTTTTTTGCTATCATGATTTTAATTTCTGTATCTATTATGTACATCTTTGTATCTATAAATGTATAAATCTGATAATATGGAATGAAATATATCAAGTTTATTCAGAATTACTTTGTACATTGATTTCAGTGGTTAAGTCAATAAAAATTCATTAAAGACACCGTATTTTAGTCCTGATGACTTTTATGAACAACTTACAATGGGCAGCAATGGAACAGATTTGAAGTATCACTCATTTATGCACAGTATTATATTTTGTGGTTATTTTTGCAGCTATAGAAATGCAAATGTCCCCTGAATAAAACAGGTGACAGGAAATTTGAAGTTTTGGAATATTATGTCTTATTTATCTGTGAATGGCCATTATGAAATCAGAAATGCTATATAGTATCTATTTTCAGTATAACTATTCAAAATTTTATAAAGAAGACTGAATTTAAATAGGACACACATACGCATATGTATGTACTAACTAGGGAAGGATAAAACTATCATTTGGACACAATGTAAACATCTATCTAGAAAATTAAAAAAAATAATCCAAAGAAACTATTAAAATTAAGAAGGTGCTTGGAATAATTGATGCTTTTGAACTGTGGTGTTGGAGAAGACTCTTGAGAGTCCCTTGGACTACAAAGAGATACAACCAGTCCATGCTAAAGGAGAGCAGTCCTGAGTGTTCATTGGAAGGACTGATGTTGAAACTGAAACTCCAATACTTTGGGCACCTAATGTGAAGAACTGACTAATTTGAAAAGACCCTGATGCTGGGAAAGATTGAAGGCGGGAGGAGAAGGGGACGACAGAGGATGAGATGGTTGGATGGCATCACCAACTCAATGGAGATGAGTTTGAATAAACTCTGGAAGTTGGTGATTGACAGGGAGGCCTGGTGTGCTGTAATTCACGGGGTCGCAAAGAGTCGGACATGACTGAGAGACTGAACTGGACTGTATACAAAATAGTATGTAATAGCTTTCCTACAAAGGTCAGTGACCAGTTAGAACACATCATGGAAAAAAGTCCCAACCACAATGACAAATAAACCCCCCGAATAGTGAGAATTAAACCTAACGAAAGATCTGAAAGACCACTGTAAAAGGTCACAGAACACTTTCTGAGGGATATAGAATCCAACCTAAATAAATGCTGGGGGAAAGCAAGTTTTTAGAAGAGAACATTTAACATGTAAAAGATGTTAGTTCTTCCCAAATTAATCTATAAATTTAAAACAATCCGGTATAAAATCCTAAAAGAGATATTTATAGGGCTTGACAGGTTTAGTTTAAAATTCAATTGAAGATAAAAATATAATAGCCAGGAATATTCTGGAAAAGATCAAAAAGTGGTATTTCCTCAATCATGTAAAAAATACCTAGTGTTAAACTATAGTAACTAAACCTATGTAAGTAATTGTTCAGGAATAGACAGCTTTGTTGCACAGAAAAGGAAAGCATGAGATCAAATGCAACTAATTAAGAGATTTAACATGTGATAAAGGCAGGGTTGGATGTTAACCCTGTAGGGAAATTAGAGGAGAATTAATGGACTATTTAATAAGAAACCATGGGACAATTAGATGACAATTTGAGAATAAAATTTTGCGTACCTCACATCTTCACAAAATTGTTTTGAAGCATAGCAAACAATTATACATAAATAACAGAACTATAAAATGATGCTGAAAAATAGATTCTTCACTTATAATTTAGAGTCTTAAGAGTTTCCTGAAAACAGGTCAAAATTCAGAAATCATAAAGGAGAGTTATCATATTTTCCTATATTAAAAATTATGAACTAAAATGACAAAAGTTACAATAATGAAAAGACAAGTAACAAAAGTCTTTTCTAGAGAAATAATTCCCATTTGCCCAAAGATGCAAACACAAGGATTTGATAGAAAAGAAAAATTGGAATCAACCTACACATGCATAGGTTATGAAGAGTGGAACTGTAGCACTTCTGCCCTGTGGAGTAGTCACATAGTTCAGTATATCAACATGCAAAGATATTAGCTATGTGTTTGGAAGTGGAAAAAAATAAATTGCTGGTATTCATTATCTAATTACGTTATTTAGAAAGAGAAATCTTTAAAAACAAAATTAATATATGCATATAGGTATATGTAAATGTATACATGTATATATATTAATGTCTTACTTATTGCTTTGAAAATGACCTGGGGAAATTCACAATCCACTCAGCGCTGATTACCCAGGGAGAGGGGAGTGAGATTCAAGTGTGTGGACAGGAAGTCAAATCAGACTATTAATTCTTACACTGTAATGTCTCTGTGTTCGGTTTGTTTTCACAAAATACATTTTCTTATAATAATTTTAAAAAGCCAAAGCAGGTATAAAAAGAGAGTGACTGAAAATGTAAGTGAAAGAACATGACATTTTAATAGCCAGAAAGGAATTTTGACATTAACTTAACTATGCTGTGCTGTGCTGTGCTTAGTCACTCAGTTGTATCCAACTCTATGCGACCTCATGGACTGTATCCTGCCAGATTCCTCTGTCCATGGGGATTCTCCAGGCAAGAATCCTGGAGTGGACAACGTATCTATTCTCCAGGGGATCTTCCCAACCCAGGAAATGAACAAGGGTCTCCTGCATTGCAGGTGGATTCTTTACCAGCTCAGCTACTAGGAAAGCCCTAAATCAACTATACGTAAGTGTTAGTTGCTCAGTCGTGCCTGACTCTTTGCAACCACATGGACTGCAGCCCACCAGGCTCCTCTGTCCATGAGATTTTCCAGGCAAGAATACTGGAGTGGGTTGCCATTTCCTTCTCCAAAATCAACTAGAGCATGACTCAATTTATCATACTACTTGAATATACCTACTTGTTTTGCATTTGAAGCAAAAGCAGGAGTCTTCTTTCTTGAAGTAAAAAAATGAACAAAATTGTTGATTGTGATAAATTGATGGCCTAGAAGTTTCTTGCCCTGAGTTTTAGGGAGATGGGTTGTCACTGTATCATGCTTGAGGGAGGAGAGAGTGCAAGGCCTTTGTATGCAAAGACTGCTGAGTTCTGGTTGTATTGACTGTTGTTCCAACCTCAAAGAAAACTTTAACAGACATCTGTGGGGTCAAAACTTAGTTGAATATCAAGCTATATTTTGTCATGAGCAACATAACTTTTAATTAGTTGCTAAAGGTAGGTGTGTGATAAAACTTTCCGTATAAAAATGTTTATGAATGAGTAAGCTTCCCAGATGGTACTGTGGTTAAGAATCTGCCCACCGGTGCAGGAGATGCAGGTTTGATCCCTGGATAAGGAAGATCCCCTGGAGGAGGAAATTGCAACCCACTCCAGTATTCTTGCCTAGAAAATTCCATAGACAGAGAAGCCTGGCAGGCTACAGTTCATGGGGTCGCAAAGAGTTGGACATAACTGAGCGTGCCTGCACAGCACACACAAGCTATAAATAACCAATCTTTTGAGAGCTGAGGAAAATTAGGGTTTTATTCTTGGAAAAATGTGCTCTTCTTAAAATTGGAGGATAATTGCTTTACAATGTTATGTTAGTTTCTGCTGCATGATGAAGCTATATGTATTCACATATCCCCTCATTTTGAGCCTCCCTCCCATCCCTCCCCATCCTATCCACGTAGGTCATCACAGAGCACTGTATGGTAGTATATATATGTCAATCTTAACCTCCCAGTTCATCCCATCCTCCCTTTCTCCCCCTGTGTCCACACGTCCATATTCCTGTCCTGGAACTAGGTTTATCGGTGCTATTTTTCTAGATTACACATGCAAGCTTTAATACACGATATTGTTTTTTTCTTTCTGACTTACTTCATTCTGTGTGACAGACTCTAGGTCCATTCACATCTCTACAAATAACTCAGTTTTGTTCCTTTTTATGACAGTAATATTTCATTGTATATATGTACCACCTAAGTGTCCATTGACAGATGAATAGAAAAATATTCTTAAGTACTCAATTTCGCATACAATATCTCTTCAGTTTATTTCCTACTTGACTTGTTGCAAAGAGCAATAATATATTTTTCAGACAAGGGTCAATCTCCTAGTCCCTATCTCCACCCATTCACACACAGTATCATAAATTCACTTAGGTAATTTCAAGTACTGTAAACAGCTTGCATTTTCCTTTCTCCTATTGGACATTCCTAGAAATACTCAATTTACAAGACAAGAACTCTTCAGCATGGCTATCTTTTATTAATAAAATGTCTGTATGAAATAATAAAATAAATTTGATTATTGGTATTTTAATAATGAGGCTTCCCTGATATCTCAGCTGTAAAGAATCCACTTGCCAATGCAGGAGACGGGGGTTTGCTTCCTGGGTCAGGAGGATCCCCTGGAGAAGGAAATGGCAATCCCAGTCCAGTATTTTTGCCTGGGAAATCCCATAGACAGAAGAACCTGGAAGACTACAGTCCATGAGGTCACAAAACAGTCAGACACGACTTAGGGACTAAACAACAAAATATATATACTCAGCATGTACTAGCGCTAAGCACTCATCTCAGAGGAAATGAGAAATGAAGGAACTTGCCCACGCTCTCAAAGCTGGTAAGTAGCAGAGCTGGGATTTGAACCCCGGCACTGCGGCTTCCTGAGCCTCTGCTTCTGAGTATTATGATAGATGGACTGTCAAACCCTAGTTCATTTATGCAATCATAGCCCAGCTTTAAGGTGGCTGAGGGTCTTCACATATAGGTTTGCCATGACTGAGCTTCTGGTTGCCCTTGAAGCTTCTTGCCCTCCCAGGACCCCTCTGAAATGCCTGCCCCAACTCCTCAAGAACATGATGCACTGACTCATAGCTAGGACTCACCATCACCCAAACTCAAGTATTTTGTTGGGAATAAAAGAGACCAATTTATTTTTAGTTTGTGCTTGCCATCTTTTTGTGTTCTCTGTTTCAGAGACCTTACTTACTTCTCCTTTCTCTCCTCCAGAAAGTTATTTCCTCTCTCCTCATGGGAACTTTTCTCTTCAGACAATTAACAGATTCTTTCCTGCGACACCTCACACAACATACATCACTGGAGTTTCTGGTTCTTGCTCAATCATCCAAATTTTACTGTAAAGGTACATATAAATGGAGCCTAATCCAGTGCGGAAGGAGAACAAGTTGTGTCCCTTCGTTAACCTCTTTGTCTCTATTGTATGCACTGCATTCCTCCAAGGCTGCTTGTGCTTTGTTATACATATCGCTGACATTGCCTTTAAAAATTGCCCTCTGAATATGAAAATCTCCTTAGCTGCCTCCTACTCATATGTATCCTCCAGTTCTGACTGTACTGAATGTAGTGCATTGAAAGCAAAGCCCACCCCCTACTTCTGCTGTTGCTGCTGCTGCTGAGTCGCTTCAGTCGTGTCCGACTCTGTGCGACCTCAGAGACGGCAGCCCACCGGGCTCCCCCGTCCCTGGGATTCTCCAGGCAAGAACACTGGAGTGGGTTGCCATTTCCTTCTCCAATGCAGGAAAGTGAAAAGTGTAAGTGAAGTCACTCAGTCGTGTCTGACTCTTAGCGACCCCATGGACTGCAGCCCACCAGGCTCCTCCATCCATGGGATTTTCCAGGCAAGAGTACTGGAGTGGGGTGCCATTGCCTTCTCCCCCTACTTCAATCAAACCCAAATGACAGATTTCTACACAAAATCGAACTCATTGCCTATGATTTTTGCTTAGCTTTTCAAATCAGACAGGAGTATTTCTTGAGGATAAAAATATTTTCCAGTCTTCTGAGTAGACTTAGATCCCATTTTAAAAGAAAGAGCATAGCTGATAAGGATTGGAACAGGAATGGGATTTAACTGCATACTCTCTTAGGTGATGAATGAGGGGTTTGGTGAGAAAAAGGGCATATTGCATTCAGAGTGTTTGATCTTTGGTTAGAAAGGCCACTGAATGGGGAATAAAAAACACTAATTACCATTTGTACATTAATATTTTATGTTGATATGGTCATGTTAGATATTTGATATGCCAAATCAGGGGTACATTTCAGAGAACACGAATGGATTTGACTCTTAAAAGTTAAAACTAATTATATTGGTGACTTGTTTAAAGAGACTATTCCTTTCATTAGATGGTTAAGCATTTTTAAAAACTTATTTTGTGCAGCTTTCCCGTAGGATCCCAGTAGCACATTATAAAACTCCAATCAAGTAAGCAGTCTGTGGTCTATTATAGTTCACAATCTGATGCTCACCTGCCCACTCATCTTCTCATCAACCCCCAATCCTTATCTAGCAGGTCACACCTGAACACAAGGAGGAAAGGAAAGAAGGTAGAAAGGAAGAAAAGAAGAAAGAGTAAGGAAGAAAAAGAGAAAGTGGGTTAAATTTATTTTGAGGATTTTCTGTGCGCCAGCTGAGTGGGAGCTGTTTCCTTTGTATATGCTAATTTTATCTACCCCTTCCAGTTTGCAAGCGTGCTCACTGTCTTTTCAGTCATGTCAGACTTTACAACCCTATGGACTGTAGCCCATGAGGGTTCTCTGTCCAAGGGATTCTCCAAGCAAGAATACTAGAGTGGGTTGCTATGCCCTCATCCAGGAGGTCTTCCCGACCCAGGGATCGGACCATGTCTCTTACATTTCCTGCACTGGCAGGGTGTTTCTATACCACTAGGGCCACCTGGGAAGACAATTCCACCCATTTTAATCCAAGATAAAACTAGGATCTTTTAACTGTAAGGGGTGTAGGTAATGATCCTTTCCCTCTTATTTTTTAGGTGAAGAGACTGTGCTCAGGATGGTTAAGAAACTGCCCAAGATAGTACAATTGGTTAGTGACAGTGTCCTTGCTGAGCTCAGCACAGAGGGAGGTGCCATTCTCTCCCTCCCTCTCCTAGAGCATTATCATTACAGTGGGGGAACTGCAGGACTGGCATTGAACAGGTTGGCATTGACTAATAAGTGACTAATGATAGGCTGACACGTGGACACATACTTAAACGGAACACTGGGAATTTCCAGAAATACTTTCAAGACAGGAGTACCAAAAAGATCTGGACTTCCCTCATGGGTTAGTGGAACACCAGCACTCTGGATTTGAGTACTAGTAGTAACGTGATTGTCATTGGATTCAGAGGCTTGGAATGTTAAACATTTATATTAAAGGCATCATTATTTCAGGTTCACAGATTTCATAAGTGTTGTCTAATGAGTTTCTTGTTTTCTTTATTCTACTCAGTATTACATTTGTACTGAAATAGACCTTATTAATTCTCTACATTCAGACAAATCTATCTTGACAAATGTCACAAAGGACTCATTGTATGAATCACACTTCAACCTCTGGCTGCTCAGAAAAAATGAGCCCGCATTTGAAAGTTAAGAGAGGGCAGTTTCATTCCCAGCCCTGCATCATCTGATTGCACTTCCGTGAGTCACCTTATTTCTCTGGCCTCAGGTTCCGATTGCTCTCTTAGAATGACTGTCGATGAAAAAATAATTAAGTGAATGAGTGAGGTGATATACATGGAGAAGGGAGACACATGCACTAAGGCCAACATTGCCTGGCTTGAATCCTAACTCTACTGAATACTAGCAACAAAACTTTGCACAAATTATTTTATTTTGGGGCTCTATTATCTGTAAAGTAGGAATAATGATAATTGTGGTCATTTGGTTATTGTGAGCACTAAATGAGCAAATATATGCTAAGTTCTAATAGCCTCATTAGTGCATAATAAACAAATATATTTATTGAACTTTATAACATTTGTTTTCTCATGAGTCTATTTGAATAATGTTACAATAACATTTTGTAATGTTGTCTAATGATCTTTTGATATTACCTAGTGAGAGTTGGACTGTGAAGAAGGCTGAGCACAGAAAAATTGATGTTTTTGAACTGTGGTGTTGGAGAAGACTCTTGAGAGTCTCTTGGACTGCAAGGAGACCCAATCAGTCCATCCAAAAGAGATCAGTCCTGAGTGTTCATTGGAAGGACTGATGCTGAAGCTGAAACTCCAGTACTTTGGCCACCTCATGTGAAGAGTTGACTCATTGTAAAAGACTCTGATGCTGGGAGGGATTGGGGGCAGGAGGAGAAGGGGACGACAGAGGATGAGATGGCTGGATGGCATCACTGACTCGATGGACGTGATTCTGAGTGAACTCCGGGAGTTGGTGATGGACAGGGAGGCCTGAAATGCTGCGATTCATGGAGTTGCAAAGAGTTGGACATGACTGAGCTACTGAACTGAACTGACAAAGTGATTCAAGATAGAAATGTGTAAAATATATATATTTAAAATTTCAAGGTGACCTATATTTGGAGAGAAATATGAATAAACATAGCTTAGAATGCTACCGGATGGTAGAGTATAACAACAGAAAAGTAATAATCTATGTATTTGGCCTTATCTCCTTATTATTTCTTCTGTTCACATAATTGTGAAATATATTTGTTTATATATTTTTGTAAATAAAATTAAGTCCCTTTCAATCCTTATCCCAATTTTCTCTATCTTTGTCTTAATTTTTCCCTTTGTTTGGCACATAGTAATCCCCCAATATGTTGTACCTTTTGTCATTATTAGTTGAGAGAAGAAAAAATGTAATTGAAACGATCAAGGCTTTGGGGCAGTAGGAACACACCATGGATTTCTCATCACATGGAAAGGTATTACTTTCCTGTCCTCTCTCCCTGTTATTCTTTTCCCTTAAAAATTTTGGAGGAGTTGCAAACTGCCCAACTGTAGATAAGTCCTTTTGCATGCAGGCACACATTTGCTCATTTACCCAAAAGATTTATTTAATATCTGGCAGTTGGGTACTGACTACTAGGTTTGGGGTACATACCATGAGCTGGCAACTGGTCATTCCTGTTATAATTTTTCATGCTATATTCTACATTTATTTGCAATAAGCAGGTCATTGCAATCCTAACAGGAAATATGCTTTTGGCCTTTTACCTCCCCAATCACCTTCTGATAGTGAAACGTATCACAGATAACTTATTTCAATAGCTCCCTTCTAGTGAGGACTTCTTATTGTCTCCTCAATCCACTTTCGTGTCCACATCTACATGCTAGTAGAATAACAGTCTAAAGAGGGTTTTCACTAAACACACACACACACACACATGCACACACACTCTTTATTAATACCAATAGCCTACAGTAATGACAGAAATACATAAAATTTGCATTTTCCAAACAGTATCTAGAGAAATTTTAAAGTTCATTCTACAATAAATTTGACATGAATTTTGCTTACTAGAAATGAATATTCAGATGGTCCTAAGTAATCATTCATAGAGTTTATAAATGTATATTCTCAGACATAAATGTTTTAATATATGAAATTTTCAAACACCAATATTGAAATAGCTGGAAGGCTGTTTGAAGAAGAAAGTAAAATAAGGTGATCATACGCACTGGAAAATTTTAACTTATATATGTAAAATCAAGTTGTCTCAGTCATGTAAGCAAATAGTTCTTTTTTCTTTATGTTTACATTTGAAGCCACTATTCATTTATAAATACATGCATACACATACATTCATTTAGTATCAAAATTTTATTCTCAATGATTTGAAGATGAATACATATTTTCCTAATTTTGCTTATTATCACACAATTTTAAACAATGTCATATGCCATGTATTTAGAAATAATATTCTTATGTATCATCATGCTCTCTTCAACCACTGATAAACATAAAAAATGTATATATGTATGTATATTCACACACATACAAACGTATGTTTACATACACAGATACATACACACATGGGCCTTCCAGATGGTGCTAGTGGTAAAGAACTCACTTGCCAGTGCAGAAGGCATAAGAGATTCAGGTTTGATCCCTGGGTCGGGAAGATCCTCTAGAGGAGGGCATGGCAATTCAGTCCAGTATTCTTGCTTGGAGAATCCTATGGGCAGAGGAGGCTGGCAGGCTATAGTCCATGGGTTGCAGAGTCAGACACAACTGAAGCAACTTAGCATACATACATATACACAGACAAAATTTTTGCACAAAATTGTGAAACTTCCAGACATGACCAGTTATTCCTTGTTATTTCCAAATTAATATCACTGAGAACGAAGGAGGTAATAATTTACTATATATCATATAATGTATATATAATATATCAAGTTATATATTCATCCTTTGGGACTTGTTGTGATTATACTTATAAGTATAGTATGGAATCAATTTTCATGAATACGCCTTATGTTTTTTTCCTTAAAAAGTTCATTTTTATTGATATGTATAAAGTTTTATATATCTCCATTACATCAGTGTGGTCTACTGTCATTTTCAAAGCTTCTACAGCCTTATCCGAATTATCTCTACATTAATGAAAGAAATATGTTGACATTTTCCACCATGATAGCATTCTCCTTGTAGATATCTTAGATTCTATAGTTTGAGGTTATTATATCTTACTGGTGAACTGAACCTTTTATCATAATCAAAGTAATCAAACTTTGATCATAGAAGTAATCAACTCTCTAAAATCATTTTTATTGTTTTATCTGCTTGCTTTCAATGTAGAGCCATTTCTTTGCCTTATATCAGCTTTTTTATGGTTAGTATTCAATTGGTATATATTTTTCATCATTTGCTTTAAATATTTTGTTGTCCTTAAACATTTTATGTTGATTCCCTTATAGCCAATACACAGCTCAAATTTTTTTCTTTGCATGCCGTCCCTCATGCATGCTACCTCATCTTTCTCATCTGAGTCTTTATACGCACTTCTTCTGACCCTCTCTCTCTCTGTTTGTGTCTCTCCTACCTAACATGCCTTCTTACATTTTCCTTTTGTGAAGGTATTTGGTAGTCAACTCTCTCAGATTTTATCTGAAAATGTTCTTACCCTCATTCTTGAGAGATAGCTTCAGTGCGTTTACAATTCTAGGTTCATGATTACTTTTTGTCAACTCATCGAATATATAGTTTCCTTCACTCCTGGCTTCAATTATTGTTGTTGAGAATTCAGTTGTCAGTCTTACTATCACTGCTTTAGGAGCATGTCTTTTTGACTGTATTTAAGATCAATTCTTTTTCTTTGTTGTCCTGAAGTTCATTCTTGGTTAGACTAGAAATTAATTTGCATTCATTTAAGTTCTCGGAACTTTAAAAAATTTTTGAATTTGATAACTGTTTCTTTTTAGTAGTGTAAATGTCCTACTATTTTCATTATCTTCTTCTGGAATTCTGATTAAATGTATGTGATACTTATTATATTTTTATGTCTTTTAATATTTTATTCTGCTTGTCTTTCTAGACTGTATTCTAGAAACTGAATTCATATATTTTTTTTAGTTCATATATTCTCTCTTCAACTATATTTAATTGGTTGTTTAATTTTCTAATTAGAGCTTTATTTTAATATTTACTGTTTTATTTCTAGAAGTTTTATTTGGCTCCTTCTCAAATCTGACTATTCCCTGATTGTATTTTCAAGGTTTTCTTTTATTAAAGATTGCTTTTTAAAAGTTATGTGCCTGAGTTTTTCAATATCTGAATTAATTTTGAATTTGCTTATCTGCTGACTGTTGTTCCTGCTAGTTCCTACCTGTATTCTTTATTTCTTTTTATGTTTTGTGAGTTTTAACTTTGAGTAGCTCATTTTGCTTTGAGACCTGGGTTGAAGCTAAATTCCTACAGAGATTTGCATCTGATTCTGCCAGTTGCCTGGAGGAGTGTTTGAATCACCCAGGTAGTATGGAAGCATATCTCAGATGCACTGCAAGAACCAGTACAGATTATAAAAATTCAAAGAAAGATTTTTCCCTTCACTCAGTCCTGGACCTCAGATAGGAAAAATTTCCCCATATCTCCTTTGTGTAGCAATGTTTTTCTTGCCTAATTCTATTTCTCACTGTTCCTGTGCATGTAGCCCATAGAGAGGAGTTCAAACTCTATGAAGTCCAATCTTTTATTAGATTCCCTGTGTTGGAAACATCCTGAGTTTTATCTCTTCTTTTCCACACCTCATACTATCATGAAAGCTCAAAATAACTAGAGATGCGTAATCATTCTCAAGACAAAAATTAGATGTGAGGTTGCTGACCTACTATTATTCTCTTGTTTTATATATTTGGGGGTTTTGAGGATTTGCTGATCTTCTGAAAAGTTCAAAATGCATTTAGGAAGGTGTTTTATATATTTTTAACAAAATATTTTTTCAACATTTTAGTTTCTTCAGGTACAAACAGCCCTTTGGCAGATTAGTTTGTGTGATGTACTGCCATATTATTGGAAACAGGAGTACCTGAACATATTCTTAAGGAAATGACATGCCGATTTTTGAGAGCTTTTTATAAAAGACAAATTTGACTTAATACTCTATGCATATTATTATTGATAGATATCCACAGAGGCTATCAACATTGCGAAAGTGTTAAAAACAAATGGGAGTCATTTTTTTTTCCAAACTGGAGTAACTGCACAAAATACCTGTAAAATGTACGTAAGGTTTTTTTTTCTTTCTTTCTTTTAAATGGAGACAGCATTAGACAGAGTAAAAATGAGAATCAATTTATTGAAGGAGATAACATCAACTAAAGATTAAAAAATAATTTATAAACTTAAGGGAGCACAACTACTATCTCCAAGCAATAATTTTAAGAATCTCTTAACTGAAAAACAGCCCCAGCAACAGTAACACATGATAACAAACTTGTTTCATCAGTATTTTGCTTTGTGTTGTTAGCTAATAACCACAAAACCATAGGCCCAGTGAAAACTACTCACAAATAATTAAATACTTTTTGATCTGCTATCTCAAGATGTCAGACTCTCAAAAATTAAGGAAAACACTGACAGCGACAAAGTTAAAAAAGAAATTACTTCCTCAAGAAGTCCTGCTCTTCTTAACCTACTCTTTGCACACCTACAACATAATCAAGGAGAACCAGGGTCAAGTTATAGCAAGAGAGTTTAATTTTTTTTTTTTTTTTTTTTACATCTCGTAACATTGCATCTATTTGGGGAAAATATAACCCATTCAGAAACCTATGAGAATTGTGTTTTAGGACAACCCAGCATGAGATATTTATCTGGATGGAAAACTTTAAATAAAAAGGATTTTCTTCTTTCCTGCTTCCTCTCTCTCAAACAACCCCAAGGACTGATCTTATGTCATCCTTTTTTCTCAATAATGGAATAGAAAATAACTTCGGAGAATAACATTGTGCTCTTCCGGGTAATAAATTTTATGGGTGTTGGGATAAATTGCAAGGAGAGATTGTGAGCCAGTCAGACAAGAAAATGGCATAGAAAGTTTTAGAGACAATACTTCAAAAGTAAGGGACTTTGGAAAACAATTTAAACAAGAAATATAAAATCATGGTCTTTCGGCTACTTGTTGCAATATACAAAATGCTTGGGAGTCCTGAGCATCTCTGCCTGAAGTCCAACAGAAGTTCTGTATCATTGCAATTGAGCAGATATAGAGAATTTTCACATAAGCTTAGTACACAGGCGTTTGGTTTGTAACTCACCAGGTAATTTTCCGTGTCCCCAAACAGCTTTCTATCCCCATTATGTCATGGCCAGTATTATTGGAAGGTATATTTTACTACTAGAGATTCACTAAAGACGTTCAAGGCTTCTGTGGAAATACTTCTAAATCCAAACATCCCTCAGAAGTATACAATAATTTTTATCTGTCAAAATGTGGAGTTCATCTCTATTGGAAAAGTAGGGAACGATATCTGAAATTCAGAAAAAGGCAGATAGATTTGCAGCAGGCAGTAAGAACATATAACTGAAAAGGCTCTTGAAGATAGTTGGTTAATACAAGTCACATAGCAAGTAAAGAGAAGGCATGTGAGTTAGGTATATACCTACTAGGTGGCCAATGGACAGAGATTATGTAGACCCCAACCGAATGAAGTGGTTCAAGCATCAGGAAGAAAAGAAAGCTGTAGAGAAGTCTTTCTAACCTATAACATGTGGTTTTCTACACCAGAGGTTGGCAAACTTTCTGTCCTCCAAAACCCTTTACACACCCAAAGATTATTGGAGCTCTCAAAAGGCTTTTATTTATAAGGTGATAAGAATAGATATTTACCATAATAGGAATTAAAATTTAAGAAAATTAAAATTTCTTAATTCATTTAAAAAAATTACAATAATATCTCCAATTCAAGTTAACAGAAATAATTTATGTTTATGAAAAATTAGCATATTTTCTAAAACAAGAATAAGACTGACTTTGATTTACATTTTGAAAGTCTGGCTTAATAGAAAGTACCTGGATTTGCATATCCATTTCTGAATTCAGTCTGTTACAGCATATTTTTATTGAAGAATATGAAGAAAATCTGGTCACAAAGAGGTTTGAAAATGAAAAAGGAAGAATATTATAATAGTCCTTTCAAATAACTGTGAATATTCATCTTTAATATTATACCAAATCTCAAGAAGTGGTAGTTTCTTAAAACTTAAGTATAGAATTTGCAAACTTATCAGTGATGTTACATTAAAATCAATTTATCTAGCTTGTTCTTAAAATAGATGTCATACTCAAACATGATTTTGTAATATCACGCACTGGTCATTTGGGAAAAATTAGTGCCGTGAGAAATGAAGTCTTTCCCATATTGACACGTTTCACTATACATTATTCAAAATCACATATGATAAGATCACTGATTTCATTAGGGAAGTACTCACGTGGTTAGATACTGTCAGGCTAGTGGTGGCTGATACACGTTTTCTAAAATTCTAAATTTTTCTTGAAAGTGCAAATGTTTTCATTGACAGCAGATGCTATCAGATGTTTTTCTTGAGTGACAGGCTCATTTGGTTGGTTCTAGAGAAAATATTTGTCAAACATGCAATCCTGAAGAACTATTGGTTCGGTTCAGTTCAATTGCTCAGTCATGTCCAACTCTTTGTGACCCCATGGACTGCAGCACGCCAGGCTTCCCTGTCCATCACCAACTCCCGGAGCTTACTCAAACCCATGTCCATCGAGTTAGTGATGCCATCTGACCATCGCATCCTCTGTAGTCCTTTACTCCTCCTGATCTCAATCTTTCCCAGCATCAGGGTGTTTTCCAATGAGTCAGTTCTTGGCATCAGGTGGCCAAAGTATTGGAGCTTCAGCTTCAGCATCAGTTCTTCCAATGAATGTTCAGGGTTGATTTCCTTTAGGATTGACTGGTTTGCTCTCCTTGCAGTCCAAGGGACTCTCAAGAGTCTTCTCCAGCATCGTAGTTCAAAAGCATCGATTCTTCATTGCTCAGCTTTCTTTATAGTCCAACTCTCACATCCATACATGACTACTGGAAAACCGTAGCTTTGACTAGATGGGCTTTGTGGGTAAAGTAATGTCTCTACTGTTTATTATGCTGTCTAGGTTGGTCATAGCTTTTCTTCCAAAGAGCAAGCATCTTTGGCCCTTGTTATTTCTTTCAGGTAAAAATGCTGTTCTTAAGGACATCTGCTCTTGGACAAGATGGAGTAACAGAAACTGGATTTACCCAACTACCTGATTTTTAAAATGGGCAAAGTATATGAAACATCATTGGAACAGATCCTTGAAAGATGGAAAGCAAATGATGCACCTCTATAATTGCTCCAGTTAAAAGCTTAGAGAGTTTCCAGGTCATAGTGCAGAGAGAGGAAACCAAAAGGGAGACTGTGAGATAACTCACATTGAGGACGTGGAACTGAGTTCAGGCAGAACAAGGTGGCTCCTGCTAGCTGGGAAGAATAGGAAAGGAAGATTGTGCAGGGCAGCCGGGAGATCTGTAGAGAACTTCCCCAAGAACATTTAGCTGCTTACTGATTAGTGTACGCATGAAGCAAAACCCACCAAAGTCAGGGGAAGAATCACCTCAAATGATTAGAGGTTAACAGTGCTGTAATCAGGCTTGGGGATTCTACATGTACTTTATGCTGGGAAAATGCCTAGGAGTGAAACTGATAGGCTATGTAATGTTCTTTAGCAGACACACCGACCAGCTTGACAGTTTCACTGGATGCTTTCAGTTTTTCTACGTCTTCTTGTGTTGTCTATCATTTTTATTTTAGTCATTCTGGTGTATATCATCTCATTCAATTTTGATTTGCATTTCCCTGATTACTGTGGAAGCAAGTTCCTTTTTATATGTTCTTTGGCTTTGTTCGTATAACCATTATGGCATAACTAATCATTAAAATAACTGTCATAAAAAACAATGTCTTGTTTTATTGATTTAGAACTTCTTTCTCCTTAGCAATAATACGCTCAACTATCAAAGCTCAGAGGAAATTTTCTGTCCGAATTGTTTGACTGTCTTGGGAAAAGTCCACTGCACATCTGAAATGTGGGAAAAGCACTATTCAGTAAGCAGCTTTGGAAAATCTTCATTGATTGCGCTAGCTGGAAATACTTCACGAAACTGAGTAAGTCGGCTCAAGCTTTAATTAGCCAGTGGGTGATGATCAGACTGTAAATAAGCTGAATAGCCAAGCCTGCCCCTCATGAGCTTGTGGGGGAGGTTTGCTATTAGTATTTCTAACTTTAATGCTCAATCAACTTACCTCACCAAGTGAAACTGAGACACTTGGATAAATGGGGCAGAAGATGCTATCACATGACACTGGCAAATTTTCTTGCAACAAAATTAGAACAAATTGACAGATCTCTGTCAACTTTAGAAATAACTTTGCCATGTAAATAAAAATAAGACTACATTGAAGGGGGCATCTGGTCGTGCGAAAATAGACTGCACATGGCCCAGTGAAAATTAGCTATCGTGAAAGGGTTTGCTAATTATTTTTTTCTTTGGTGCTGTCATTCCTGAAATACCTCTACCACCTGAAGCCTTATGCTTGGCTTTTCTCAAATCACTCGATTTAAATATGTTTAAAAACTGTAGTGGGTGTCTAACTGTGCCATCAGCATGATCTTGAGGCAGGAGATAGATGGGCTCCAGGTTAGATATTTACAATTGGCCTCCTGTTTGCATTTCTTGGGGTATGAAGAAGTAAGGCTTCGGGCTGGATACTTTCAACTCTTAGCATTTCCTGAGACAAGCAATAGATGGGCTCCAGTTGAGGAATTTACAATCAGCCTTCTGTTTGCTCTCCGAAATGGAAGTAACAACAGAAACAGGATAAATAGCCAATGTTTGTCTTGTAAAGATCTTGAGGTTATACCATGGTAAGGACAAAGAGGAGCAAAACCCTGTTTGAGTAAAGGATTAAGGGATCCCCACTCGCCCCCTTGGGACAAGGGAGCCACTGCACATGTGCAGAAAGGCTCCTTGTGGGTCAGGATAATGCCAGGCCATAATGAGTTTTGCTCCTCCTAGAAGCCTTCACTTTGAGATCCATCTTGGCTGAGGGGTGTGTGCACACCCAGAGGAGGGTCCCAGGATAGGTCAGGTGTGGAAAAAGAAAACAAATAATTGGATAAGAAAGACAAAGAACTGCTCTATATAAATGACTTAACCACCTCCTTACTGAGTTCCTCGTCACTAGGGTGACACCCACACTCTTTCTCTCTGTGCATCTCTGCCTTGCTTCTATCCCATCTAAACAAACTGTTTTTCTGTGAGCTCTCCCATTTGCTGTACTGTAGCTCTAGTAATAAACTTTGTACCTGCATTCATATTTTTTGCCTCTGTGGTAAATGCATTTTTCATTGGAGGGAAAGATCCAGGGGAAAATAGCTTCTAACCTCTAGCCCTTGCTGGTCTGATGGCTAGGATTCCTGGTTCTCATCCAGGCTACCCAGGTTCAACTCTTGGACAGGGAATTAAGATCTCATTTCATGCTGTTGCTCACTGCTGCCTCACCAAGATCAATCTCGGTTAACATAAACTGTCTATGAGTCACAGCAGCCCTGAAAAAGTGCTAATGGGCATCATTAGACATTCTATCTTTCCTCTTCTAAAGGCAGTCTGTGAAACCTCCCAGATAAAGCAAAATATCACAAAGTAAATAGATCCAAAATAGCTCCCTGGTCCTGAGGCTTCTGCCTCCTACATTCTGTATTATTCATTTTGATGAGACTCATGGTTTTTCATTGCAATTCATGCCACTCATTTTTAGAGAATATCACCTTAACTCATGAGTTCAGTGACTAAGGGAATGTTTTGAAGAGTGGAGGAGACTCTGTCTGGATTATGTCTCTTTAGTAAAAGTACGATGGAAAAAATTATCTGTTAAATTTCAAATTTTAAGCCTATATATCATTGCTTGTGTTTTCATTTTTCTATTTAAGTAAATAAGATAAGCAATGATTCAAAGAATAGGTATCTCAGGCACTGTTGGTGATAAGGAAGTTAGCTTACTGTTTAGCTATAGATTTAGTTGCTCAAGTATCAAATTACTGTTGTTTTATATCAAACAAAAACAACAGTATTTATGAGTGTTTGCTAAACATCAGATAAAACACTAACAGCTCTGCTTGCATAAATCTTTTCTTCTCAATGATTATACAATTTAAATATATTATTTCTATATTTCAGATAAGAAAATTGAAGCTTAAAAAGTTTACACCCCTTTCATTTTCCTTTTTAATATTCATTCAACATCCCATTTGTTTGTCCCTTTCTTCTACACTGCCTGTCAAAGCATTTGTTTCCCGAATTCCATTGTCTTTTTCCTCCTATAGTTTCCATGGAAAATTTGATTTCTGTTAGGGTTTCCTGTAAGTTTAGGTAATGAGATAGAGAGTGCTAAATCCATCATTACTTGTAGAAACTGATGACAGATGAAGGAATGCTTCATTAAAAATCTTAAACATTTTACTTGTATTTTAATAAATAACATTTTAAATTAAAAGTGGAAAATAACCACAATACAGTATTTACTTTAATCAATTATGTGGAATCACTACTCCCTGTGCCTTTTGAGAGAAAAAACAATCTAAATATTTATTTAGATTTATTTAAATATATTTTATTTATTATAGATATAATATATATATTTAAATATATTTATGTCCTGATGAACAAGAACAATTGACATAGAGCAGGTTCTCAGCAAGTATTCAGGAAATAAAATAATGTTAGTAGTTTATTAGTATAAGAAGCTCTAACAATTTATAATGTAAGTCTTCAAAAAGTCCAGAAAGTAAATAGGAACATTAACTTTGCTTGCTATTGTGCTTATATCATGCTTTCTTCTTAAGTCTCACTCTTTGACTATAATATCTATAGTCTAATAAACATTCCTCTTTGTTATTTTTGGCCATATAGAGTTATGCATAAAATCATAGTGACATGCTATATTTTTGAAATTTTTAAACATTTTAAGATGAATATTATGAAAATCTTGAAGTTTATTAGAGTGATCTAATTAGTCATGCTAAGACATTTCAAGTTCCTTGTAGTCCATGAAAATAAGTCTTGTATCCTTGTATCCTTCTGTTGAGCCAAAAATATTTTAAAATATTTTTAAACCCCTGAAATATAATGAGATTTGTAGTTGAGAAAAACCAAAAACAGTGTGCTTGTGCTTATGTGTTTAGTTGCTAAGTAGTGTCTGACTCTTTGCAACCCCCACGGACTGCAGCCCACCAGGCTCCTTTGCCCATGGAATTTCCCAGGCAAGAACACTGGAGTGGGCTGCCATTTCCTTCTCCAGAGGATAATCCCAACCCAGGGATTGAACCCATGTCTCCTGCATTGGCAGGCAAATTCCTTTCCACTGAGCCACCTGGGAAGCCCCAAAACTTAGAGACAGGTAAATTTACGCCTTGATTTGTGATGGAGTAACTGCTATCAAACCAATTCTCCCATCATGAACACCCGTTCAAGCAGAATTCTTGAAAGAGCATTAAAAAAGACCACTATTTGAAGGCATCAGAGAACATACACGGTTACTGTAACTTCTGGAAACAGATTCCAGGGGAAAAAGATACCACATAGATGTTGAACCTGACATACTGTGCACAACTTCTACTTTAAGGTATACTTTCGAGGCATTTACCAACTCCAAAGTTGTGCACATGTTGAACAATTTTCTAAATAACCTTGGTGGAGCAATAATGAATGCGAAAGTGTTAGTTTCTCAGCCATGTCTGACTCTTTGTGACCCCATGGACCATAGCCCACCAGGCTTCTCTGTCCATGGAATTCTCCAGGCAAGAATACTGGAGTGGGTAGCCATTCCCTTCTTAGAGGATCTATCCTGCTCAGGCATTGAACCCAGGTCTCCCACATAGCAGGCAGATTCTTTGCCATCTGAGCCACCAGGGAAGTGGAGCAGTAATAAATGGTTGAAAAGTTAAGAGGAGATTTTTGCACTACCAAAAAAAAAAAAAAGTGAATCAAAAAAAGTGAATCTGTCAAGGAAGTGAGACTCTGGTAAACAGCCCAGGATGAGGCCATAAAAATAAGAGTAAGCAGTTGAATTTATGAATTGTGTGTGATAGAGTTGCACAGATTTTCTTTTCTTTTCAACTATTTTTTGATGTTTTTTCATACCCCAAACTTTTCATTCTCATTTTATCTTTTATTTTTAAAGTTACTTTGTGTAGTTGCTGAGAGTTTTGTTTGTTTATTTATTTTTAGCTACACTGGATTTTCCTGCATAAGGAATAAAAGGTCATTCTACAGACTCAGTGAGAAAGATGGGTTTGAACTGAAAAGATGTGGCTTACTTGGTTTCTTAATTTAAGAATGCTATTGTAAGTGGAGTGCAAATCTTTAACAAAGGGGACTTTATGGGAAGAGTCTCTTTCCTATGATTCTTTGAATTTTGTTTTTTATAAAGCCATTATCTCTAGGTGTTCACCTCTTCCTCTTCAGCACAAAGCCTCTGGGAAGCGTTGTCTCAACCAAACTGTCATTCTTTTTTCTCAGAGCAGTGCCTTCTAAGAGTGCTGGTCATCTGTCCTTTATAAGAAGTCTTCATTTCACTCTGGTATTGTCAGTGCTCTGATCTACCATACTTTAGATATGTTCTCAGCATTCATCAACTCAAGATAAGATCATCTTTTACTGGAGATAAATCATAGCTAATATTATCTCCATTTGACTGCCAGTTTTTCCAGTGGTCATGTATGGATGTGAGAGTTGGACTGTGAAGAAGGCTGAGCGCCGAAGAATTGATGCTTTTGAACTGTGGTGTTGGAGAAGACTCTTGAGAGTCCCTTGGATTGCAAGGAGATCCAACCAGTCCATCCTAAAGAAGATCAGTCCTGGGTGTTCATTGGAAGGAATGATGTTGAAGCTGAAACTCCAATACTTTGGCCACCTCACGCGAAGAGTTGACTCATTGGAAAAGACTCTGATGCTGGGAGGGATTGGGGGCAGGAGGAAAAGGGGACAACAGAGAATGAGTTGGCTGGATGGCATCACGGACTCGATGGACATGAGTTTGAGTGAACTCCAGGTGATGGTGATGGACTGGGAGGCCTTGCGTGCTGCGATTCATGGGGTCACAAAGAGTTGGACACGACTGACCAACTGGAATGAACTGAACTGAACTGAACTGAACTGAGGATCCCAGTGTATTCTACTCTTTTCTGTACAACTCTTGTCTGACTCTCCATCCTGGTTTGTAATCTGTAGAATTTTGAAGGCATGAGTGCTTCCCCTGTGGCTCAGCTGGTAGAGAATCTGCCTGCAATGCAGGAGATCTGGGTAAAATCCCTGGGTTGGGAAGATTCCTTGAAGAAGAGAAAGGTTACCCACTCCAGAATTCTGGCCTGGAGAATTCCATGGACTGTATAGGCCACAGGGTTGCAAAGAGTCAGACATGACTGAGTGACTTTCAGTTTCACTTTGAAGGTGTGAATGTTCAGCCATGTTTGACTCTTTGTGTCCCTGTGGAATGGAGCCCACCAGGCTCCACTTCCTAGGCAAGGATGTGTTGCTGGCCAAAATCTTGGTCCTCTCTGACCACTGAAAGCCAAATACAAAAAAATACGGAGAGAGAGTTTGGAGGAAATAGAAAGGTGGATGTAATTCTCAGCAGAGAGACGAACACAGTAGGCTCAAGACTCAAGAACTGTGCCACCACCGCTCTCGCCCCAGTGGGGATTCTAGGGGCTTATATAAGGCAAGGATTTGCAGTAATGAGGAACAAAGGTGGTAGGATCTCAATGTCTTCCTTTTGCACTGTTTCAAAGATAGTCATAAACTGGCATTCAGTTCAGTTCAATTCAGTTGCTCAGTTGTGTCCAACTCTTTGCGACCTCATAGACGGCAGTATATCAGGCCTACCTGTCCATCACCAACTCCCGGAGTTTACTCAAACTTATGTCCATTGAGTTGGTGATGCCATCCAACCATCTCGTCCTCTGTCATTCCTTTCTCCTCCTGCCTTCAAACTTTCCCAGCATCAGGATCTTTTCAAATGAGTCAGTTCTTCACATCAGGTGGCCAACATATTGGAGTTTCGGCTTCAGCATCAGTCCTTCCAATGAATATTCAGAACTGATTTCCTTTAGGATGGACTGGTTGGATCTCCTTTCAGTCCAAGGGACTCTCAGAGTCTTCTCCAACACCACAATTCAAAAACATCAATTCTTTGGTGCTCAGCTTTCTTTATAGTTCAACTCTCACATCCATACATGACTACTGGAAAAATAATAGCCTTGACTAGAAGGATCTTTGTTGTTAAAATAATGTCTCTGCTTTTTAATAAGCTATCTTGGTTGGTCATAGCTTTTCTTCCAAGGAGCAAGCGTCTTTTAATTTATGGCTGCTATCACCATCTGCAGTGATTTTGGAGCCCCCCAAATAAAGTCTGTCACTGTTTCCACTGTTTCCCCAGCTATTTGCCATGAAATGATGGGACCAGATGCCATGATCTTAGTTTTCTAAATGTTGATCTTTAAGCCAACGTTTTCAGTCTCCTCTTTCACTTTCATCAAGAGGCTCTTTAGTTCTTCTTCACTTTCTGCTATAAGGGTAGTGTCATCTGCATATCTGAAATTATTGGTATTTCTCCCTGTAGTCTTGATTCCAGCTTGTGCTTCAGTCAGCCCAGCATTTCTCATGATGTATTCTGCATAGAAGTTAAATAAGCAAGGTGACAATATACAGCCTTGATGTACTCCTTTTCCTATTTGGAACTAGCCTGTTGTTCCATGTCCAGTTCTAACTGTTGCTGCCTGACCTGCAAACAGATTTCTCAAGAGGCAGGTCAGGTGGTCTGGTATTCCCATCTCTCTCAGAATTGTCCACAGTTTATTGTGATCCACACAGTCAAAGGCTTTGGCATAGTCAATAAAGCCATGTAAATCAATATTTTCAAAAATTTCTGCCTCCTTACTATTGTTATAGATTTATTATAGTCATAAATTATGATTGCATTTTTTCTTTTTGTTCATATAAATGTTTTGGGGAGAAGCATATGCAGGAGAATTTGAAGTTAGGTGGCCATGACAAACTAGCCTATGGGAAACCAAAGCTTTATGCTTCTTTAAGTGCTGGAGTCTGGTGCTTCAGAAGACTGGAAACATACTTGGAAAATCCTCAAATTGTATAAATGATTATTTTGGCATTCATGTTTTATATTATAATTCTATATTTTGCTAAAAATTTTGAGGTCAAAACAGAATAATTTTTCCAGCATTCTTCTGATTTAGTTCCTTAGTACCTGTTAATTTGGCAGTCATTTTCATAGTCCATTTTTGCTATTCATCTTCAATTGAAGACAAGTAAATTCACTGTTTTTTAAAAAACCTAATCTCAGACATCACACAGATAGAGATGGGGAAAGAAGAAATTTCATTCCACTTATCTGTTGCATTCTAAGTTTTGCCTTGTAGGCTATCAATGTTTTATTTTTAACCTCTGGTTTCCCCCCTGAGAACTGTTGACACAAATGCCATTTCTGACCTCTGGTGTTATTTGTTTTTTGGTTTCCCTCAAATATCCTTTTAACCTGTGTAGAAGCACTCTTCTAGTCTCACAGTGGTATTTGACTTTCTGATGAGCCATCAAAATATCACAATCATACATACTTTTAACTTAAAAAATGCATCTTCTCATTAACACTCTCATAAGAAAAGTTTAAAAATATTTTTCTATTTTACAAGATGATCATCAATAATTTCTATAGAAGACCCTCGCTTGTTTATTCCACAATGATGTACATATATTGTTCCTTATACTATATTAAAATCTTAAATTGTTTCCCATCTTAAAGATGATTAAGAGGAAAGAATAATTCTGAAAATGTTTAACAAAATGTTACAAAATACAGGATATTCAATGTGATGATTTTATTTTTCTAGGTTTATAAAGGCAAAGTTTATTCATTATTTCAGACTATGTAATATTCTTTTCTTTTGAGAAATATGTGTACATTTTAATAACTTTATTTATTTCATTTTTGACTGTGCTGGGTTTTCACTGATGTATGGGCTTTTCCTTAGCTGCAGTGTGCAGAGGTTACTCTCTAGTTTTGGTGCAAGGGCTTCTCATTGCAGTGGTTTCTCATGTTGGGGAGCACAGACTTTAGGGTTCATGGGCCTCCGTAGTTGCTCTATGTGGGCTCAATAGTTGCAGCTCCAGGGCTCCGGAGCATGGGTTCAGTATTGTAGTGCATGGGCTTAGTCGCTCCGTGGCCTGTAGGATCTTCCTGGACCAGGGATTGAACTTGTGACTTCTCCATTGGCAGGTGGATTTTTTTTTTTTTTTTTTTTTTTTTTTTTTACCCCTGAGCCATCAGGGAAGCCCGAGAAATATATATATTAAGCATGTACTCTATATGCCAGGCCTTGTTCTAGGTACATAAAGTATGGAAGCAAATAATGTGGAGAAGAGGAAAACAGAGACTAGATAAACAAATAAGTAGATTGATAGATAAACTAAAATAAATCAGACTGTGGTACATGTTTTGTTTAAGATCTAAAATAAGGTGTAATGTGATAACTAATGGCTAGTTTAGACTGGATGGATTAGGTGAAGAACATGCTGGGACCAGGCACAGTTTAATGGAAACAGAAGGATGGCCAGTATTGCCAGAAAAAGGCTGGAGATAAAGAATATCTTTTTTTTTTCAGCTTTATAAATTTTGGTCTTTTAAAAAGTATTGACATCATCAAACTATAGTGAACTGGTTTTTGTGCAGATAATATTTGAAAATAACTTGAGAATCTAATCGTCTAAAATACTTCGTGGACTCAATAATTTGTCCATGGAAAACTGAATTTGTTCTTTTGATTTGGAGCTCTCTTGTACTGAGTAGAAATCTGAGAATATGGTGTCAGAGAAACTCTGCTCCCTTTGGAAGAAATAACCCCCTGAGGATAATTTTTCAACACTAGCAGCTAGAAAACTCTCTAGTTTAATGAAAGGAAGTTCTGAGGCAAGGAAAGTCTGGTGTCTGCCTTTGCAGTCTTCCAAATGGTTCTTGGAGACTCTTAATGTGCAATGAAGACTGGGTCTGTGCTCCATGCAGAAGTTAAGGTCTTCTGAAGTACACTGTTTTCCTCAACATGTTTACAAAGTAACATGTAAAACTATCTACAGCTAGGAAAGAAAAACCCTTTTTCCAATTAAAGTCCGAATGTACATGATAAACTATGTGTGAGAGTGTGTAAATGCATTATAAATTCTAACAAGAAAGAATTGTATAATTCTGTGTGACGATAGATCATTATTTTCCGGCCACTAGGCTGTTCTCTCCTATACACTCTGTTAGAAATTATTAATTATACTACTCTTTACATTCTCAGAGTTGCTACTTTTACTTTAAAATTTCTGTCATACTTAAACTCCTATGCTGATTCCCTGAGATCATTGTTATATATTAAGCATGTACTCTACATGCCAGGCCTTGTTCTAGGTACATAAAGTATGGAAGCAAATAATGTGGAGAAGAGGAAAACAGAGACTAGATAAACAAATAAGTAGATTGATAGATAAACTAAAATAAATCAGACTGTGGTACATGTTTTGTTTAAGATCTAAAATAAGGTGTAATGTGATAACTAATGGCTAGTTTAGACTGGATGGATTAGGTGAAGAACATGCTGGGACCAGGCACAGTTTAATGGAAACAGAAGGATGGCCAGTATCGCCAGAAAAAGGCTGGAGATAAAGAATGTCTTTTTTTTTTTTCAGCTTTATAAATTTTGGTCTTTTAAAAAGTATTGACATCATCAAACTATAGTGAACTGGTTTTTGTGCGGATAATATTTGAAAATAACTTGAGAATCTAATCATCTAAAATACTTCGTGGACTCAATAATTTGTCCATGGAAAACTGAATTTGTTCTTTTGATTTGGAGCTCTCTTGTACTGAGTAGAAATCTGAGAATATGGTGTCAGGGAAACTCTGCTCCCTTTGGAAGAAATAACCCCCTGAGGATAATTTTTCAACACTAGCAGCTAGAAAACTCTCTAGTTTAATGAAAGGAAGTTCTGAGGCAAGGAAAGTCTGGTGTCTGCCTTTGCAGTCTTCCAAATGGTTCTTGGAGACTCTTAATGTGCAATGAAGACTGGGTCTGTGCTCCATGCAGAAGTTAAGGTCTTCTGAAGTACACTGTTTTCCTCAACATGTTTACAAAGTAACATGTAAAACTATCTACAGCTAGGAAAGAAAAACCCTTTTTCCAATTAAAGTCCAAATGTACATGATAAACTGTGTGTGAGAGTGTGTAAATGCATTATAAATTCTAACAAGGAAGAATTGTATAATTCTGTGTGACGATAGATCATTGTTTCCTGGCCACTAGGCTGTTCTCTCTTCCTATACACTCTGTTCCCAGAAATATATTAATATATAACTAACTCCTTTACATTCTTCAGAAGTTGCTACTCTACTTAAAATTATCTGTCATACCCCCTAAAACTCCTATGCTTGATTCCCTTGTCCTATGTCTTATTCATTGGTTATATAAAAAAAAGGTACTATAGGGCTTCCCTGATGGCCCAGTGATTAATGTAGGGGATATGGGTACACTGGTTCAGTCCCTGGTCTGGGAAGATTCTTCATCTGAGTTACTGAGCCTGCGCTCTAGAGCCTGCAAGCCAGAACTATTGAGCCACGCATTGCAACTATAGAAACCCTAAAGCCTGTGCTCAGCAGCAAAGACACCACAATGAGAAGTCTGTACACCACTACTAGTGAGTAGCCTCTGCTCACTGCAACTAGAGAAAGCCTGAGCAGACCAACGAAGATCCAAAATAGCCAAAAATGAATAAATAAACAAACAAATAAACTGCTAGTCTTTAACCCAATAGATTTAAAAAATCAATATTATATTAGCGATGGGAGAGAATGCAATGGTGTTGACATGATACTGGTTATATAAGGCTGACAGAGTTAACACAGATGAAACTCATTTGAAAGGTGCAATGTCAGGAACTCCTTGCACTGTCAAGAGTTGCACTTAGAACTCCATGAATGACTGCACTAAACAAAAATTCTCCCAAGTGTAAAGGGAAATGTTGCTTCTCCATTCTAAGCTTGATATTATTCGGAGTGAAATGTATATCTATGCACTTAAACCAAAGAAGAGAAAGAATTCTTTGTGATCATTAGGGTCATCCTTTGAGTGCATTTTGAAGATGATTCAGGAACTTTTGGATAAGATGATTCAGGAATTTTTGAAAGACGCAAACAGAAATTGAATAAAATAGTCTTTTTGATGCCAATTAAGAAAATGGATGAAAGCAAGAAAATACAAATGTGCATTAAAAATGGAAATGTCACATGTGAAATATTTAAAATATTTAAAAAAAATTAAATTTCATTTCAATCTTGGCCCTTCTAATCTTCTGCAATTTTATGCTTAAGAAAGGGAAGCTCAATGGTTCAGGAGGAAAAATCCACCTGCAATACAGGAGACCCGGGTTTGATCCATAAATAGGAAGATCTGTGGAGAAGGAAATGGCAACCCTCTCCAGTATTTTTGTCTGGGAAATCTTATGGACACAGGAGCATGGTGGGCTACAGTCCATGGGGTTGCAAAGAGTTGGAAATGACTTAGCGACTAAATAGGAACAACAAAAAAGCTTAAGAAAACTTCAGAGTGAAAGAACTTGATCTTAAAACATTTACACTGCATACTAACAGTAACAGCAAAAATAAACTGAGAAAAATTTGTGTATACATGTATGTATATTTCCTTCTTTGTGATTTTCAGTCAGTTCGGTCCCTCAGTCGTGTCTGACTCCTTGTGACCCCATGGACTGCAGCACACCAGGCTTCCCTGTCCATCACCAGCTCCTGGAGCTTGCTCAAACTCATGTCCATTGAGTTGGTGATGACATGCAACCATTTCTTCCTGTTGTACTCCTCTCCTCCTGCCTTCAAACTTTCCCAGCATCAGGGTCTTTTACAATAAGTCAGTTCTTTGCAACAGGTAGCCAAAGTATTGGAGCTTCAGCTTCAACATCAGTCCTTCCAATGAATATTCAGGACTGATTTCCTTTAGGATTCACTGGTTTGCTCTCCTTGCAGTCCAAGGGACTCTCAAGAGTTTTCTCCATCACCACAGTTCAAAAGCATCAATCCTTTGGTGCTCAGCTTTCTTTATAGTCCAGCTCTCACATCTATACATGACTACTGGAAAAACAATAGCTTTGACTAGATTGACCTTTGTTGGAAAAGTAATGTCTCTGCTTTTTAATATGCTGTCTAGGTTGGTCATAGCTTTTCTCCAAGAAGCAAGCATCTTTTAATATCATGGCTGCAGTCACCATCTGCAGTGATTTTGGAGCCCCCCTCCCCCCAAATAAAGTCTGTCAATATTTTCATTGTTTCCACATCTATTTGCCATGAAGTGACGGAACAAGATGACATGATCTTTAGTTTTTGAATGTTGAGCTTTAAGCCAACTTTTTCACTTTCTTCTTTCACTTTCATCAAGAGACTCTTCAGTTCTTCATCACTTTCCTTATGATTTTAGGCATGCATAATTGTATTTATTTTTGTATTATTTTTCTATACATTCAGCTCTTCACTCTCTATCACATCTTTTGAAATAAGATTCAGTTCAGTTCAGTCGCTCAGTTGTGTCCGACTCTTTGCGACCCCATGAATCGCAGCATGCCAGGCCTCACTGTCCATCACCAAATCCCAGAGTTCACCCAGACTCACGTCCATCGAGTCAGTGATGCCATCCAGCCATCTCATCCTCTGTCGTCCCCTTCTCCTCCTGCCCCCAATGCCTCCCAGCATCAGTCTTTTCCAATCAGTCAACTCTTTGCATGAGGTGGCCAAAGTACTGGAGTTTCAGCTTTAGTATCATTCTTTCCAAAGAACTCCCAGGGCTGATCTCCTTTAGAAAGGGCTGGTTGGATCTCCTTGCAGTCCAAGGGACTCTCAAGAGTCTTCTCCAACACCACAGTTCAAAAGCATCAATTCTTCGGCACTCAGTCTTCTTCACAGTCCAACTCTCACATCCATACATGACCACAGGAAAAACCATAGCCTTGACTAGATGGACCTTTGTTGGCAAAGTAATGTGTCAGCTTTTCAACATGCTATTTAGGTTGGTCATAACTTTTTCTCCAAGGAGTAAGCGTCTTTTAATTTCATGGCTGCAGTCACCATCTGCAGTGATTTTGGAGCCCCAAAAAATAAAGTCTGACACTGTTTCTCCATCTATTTGCCATGAAGTGATGGGACCAGATGCCATGATCTTCGTTTTCTGAATGTTGAGCTTTAAGCCAACTTTTTCACTCTCCTCTTTCACTTTCATCAAGAGGCTTTTTAGTTCCTCTTCACTTTCTGCCATAAGGGTGGTGTCATCTGCATATATGAGGTTATTGATATTTCTCCTGGCAATCTTGATTCCAGCTTGTGTTTCTTCCAGTCCAGCATTTCTCATGATGTACTCTGCATAAAAGTTAAATAAGCAGGGTGACAATAAACAGCCTTGACGTACTCCTTTTCCTATTTGGAACCAGTCTGTTGTTCCATGTCCAGTTCTAACTGTTGCTTCCTGACCTGCATACAGATTTCTCAAGAGGCAGGTCAGGTGGTCTGGGATTCCCATCTCTCTCAGAATTTTCCACAGTTTATTGTGATCCACACAGTCAAAGGCTTTGGAATAGTCAATAAAGCAGAAATAGATGTTTTTCTGGAACTCTCTTGCTTTTTCCATGATCCAGCGGATGTTGGAAATTTGATCTCTGGTTCCTCTGCCTTTTCTAATACCAGCTTGGACATCTGGAATTTCGTGGTTCACACATTGCTGAAGTCTGGCTTGGATAATTTTGAGCATTACTTTACTAGGGTGTGAGATGAGTGAAATTGTGTGGTAGTTTGAGTGTTCTTTGGCATTGCCTTTCTTTGGGATCGGAATGAAAACTGACCTTTTCCAGTCTTTTGGCCACTGCTGAGTTTTCCAAATTTGCTGGCATATTGAGTGCAGCACTTTCACGGCATCATCTTCCAGGATTTGAAACAGCTCAACTGGAATTCCATCACCTCCACTAGCTTTGTTCATAGTGATGCTTTCTAAGGCCCACTTGACTTCACATTCCAGGATGTCTGGCTCTAGGTGAGTGATCACACCGTTGTGATTATCTTGGTCATGAAGATCTTTCTTGTACAGTTCTTCTGAGTATTCTTGCCACCTCTTCTTAATATCTTCTACTGCTGTTAGGTCTATACCATTTCTGTCCTTTATTGAGCCTATCTTTGTATGAAATGTTCCCTTGGTATCTCTAATTTTCTTGAAAAGAGCTCTAGTCTTTCCCATTCTGTTGTTTTCCTCTATTTCTTTGCACTGATCACTAAAGATGGCTTTCTTATCTCTTCTTGCTATTCTTTGGAACTCTGCATTCAGATGCTTATATCTTTCCTTTTCTCCTTTGCTTTTTGCTTCTCTTCTCTTCACAGCTATTTGTAAGGCCTCCCCAGACAGCCATTTTGCTTTTTTGCATTTCTTTCCCATGGGGATGGTCTTGATCCCTGTCTCCTGTACAATGTCATGAACCTCAGTCCATAGTTTATCAGACACTCTATCTATCAGATCTAGTCCCTTAAATCTATTTCTCACTTCCACTGTATAATCATAAGGGATTTGATTTAGGTCATACCTGAATGGTCTAGTGATTTTCCCTACTTGCTTAAAGTTAAGTCTGAATTTGGCAATAAGGAGTTCATGATCTGAGCCACAGTCAGCTCCTTGTCTTGTTTTTGTTGACTGTATAGAGCTTCTCCATCTTTGGCTGCAAAGAATAGAATCAATCTGATTTTGGTGTTGACCATCTCGTGATGTCCATGTGTAGAGTCTTCTCTTGTGTAGTTGGAAGAGGGTGTTTGCTATGACCAGTGCATTTTCTTGGCAAAACTCTATTAGTCTTTGCCCTGCTTCATTCCGTATTCCAAGGCCAAATTTGCCTGTTACTCCAGGTGTTTCTTGACTTCCTACTTTCACATTTCAGTCCCCTATAATGAAAAGGACATCTTTCTTGGGTGTTAGTTCTAAAAGGTCTTGTAGGTCTTCATAAAACCATTCAACTTCAGCTTCTTCAGTGTTACTGGTTAGGGCATAGACTTGGATTACCAGTTCATACCAGTTCATAGTATGGACTATATATACTAAGGGAAGAGTGTGAAAGTATCCATAATTCAATGGAAAGAACAGAGTGAAACAAGGCAGAAAAAACTGTGAAATGAAAACATCTCCTGCCATATCAATAAACATGAAATATCATAGCCATCAGCAATTTCTGGCCTCCAAATGTGAATTAGCACTCCCAAAACTGTGATCCAGCAGATGCCTGCCACCCTCCAATGGTGATTGCTGAGGAGCTTGAGGGAATGCAAGAGGCAGCCATCTGCCACTCCTTAAGGTGAACAAGGAAACAGGATTTGCCCCAGAGAGCTAAGGTGTGTTTGAAAGGAATGAATTCGGTGAGCCCAGAGGCTTGCATCTTCCCATACATAGAACGCTAAATTCTCTAACTTGATATCTGATCTTTGATGTTCAGACTACCGACTCTCTTTGTTGCAAACTGTATATAGCCTGATTTCCCTTCTGGCCTCCTTGGAGCAGTTTTCTCAGAACCACTGAAATTTTATCTCCTGGGGTCCAAGTACTAAACTTTCCCACCAAATAAAATAACTCTCTACTTTCAAGTTGTAACTATATTTTTTAGTCTACGAATGTTCCAACTTTGTCCTCTCTTGGCCTTCTATGAACTTTAGCTTGTAGTGAGTTGCTTCTTTCCTGAAAGGGTGAGGACTGATGCTTGATTCCTGAAATATCAACCATAGAAGAATTAAATGGAAACTCATGCAGTAGTGTATAGTAAATACTGCTACATTCTTTACAGAAGTCATTAATAATTATTTTTATGTTATTAGTGAAGAGGAATTAAAAGCTTCTTGATGAAAGTGAAAGTGGAGAGTGAAAAAGTTGGCTTAAAGCTCAACATTCAGAAAATGAGGATCATGGCATCTGGTCCCATCACTTCATGTCAAATAGATGGAGAAACAGTGGAAACAGGGTCAGACTTTATTTTGGGGGGCTCCAAAATCACTGCAGATAGTGACTGCAGCCATGAAATTAAAAGACGCTTACTCCTTGGAAGAAAAGTTATGACCAACCTAGATAGCATGTTGAAAAGCAGAGACATTACTTTGCCAACAAAGTTCCGTCTAGTCAAGGCTATGGTTTTCCAGTGGTCATGTATGGATGTGAGAGTTGGACTGTGAAGAAAGCTGAGCACCGAAGAATTGATGCTTTTGAACTGTGGTGTTGGAGAAGACTCTTGAGAGTCCCTTGGACTGCAAGGAGATCCAACCAGTCCATTCTGAAGGAGATCAGCCCTGGGAGGTCTTTGCAAGGAATGATGCTAAAGCTGAAACTCCAGTACTTTGGCCACCTCATGCGAAAAGTTGACTCATTGGAAAAGACTCTGATGCTGGGAGGGACTTGGGGCAGGAGGAGAAGGGGAAGGCAGAGGATGAGATGGCTGGATGGCATCACGGACTTGATTCACATGAGTGTGAGTGAACTTTGGGAGTTGGTGATGGACAGGGAGGCCTGGCGTGCTGCGATTCATGGGGTCGCAAAGATTCAGACACGACTGAGCAACTGAACTGAACTGAACATAAATTTTTATATAGAGAATTTAAAATGTCTAACAATGGATTTTGGTAGACTAGAAAGCATTAATCTTCATGAGCTTCATGCAATCAATAGCAATTGAATCTTGATGGGGAAAGTACTTAATAAGGATACCTAGACAGATTATATTCTGTTTAAGTAAAAAGACACATTACTGAGCTAGACAGACATAAGACAATATGAGGCAAATACGCAGTCTTATCTTCCAGCTAGTGGCTGTGTATCTTCATTTAGGAGCAAATGTCTCAGAAGACTTAAACAGTCTCCTGAAATCTGGCCTTCATAATAATTAAAGTAAAAATGACAACAAATACCATGTGTAATTAATATGTAATATGTTTTCTTATTCTTTTCTGAATCATTCCCAAATGTCTGGCTGCTTTTTATAGGAATGGATTGATTTAAAGAAAGTATAACTATTTGGAAAATTATCTCAATAATGTTTAAAATGCCCATTCTTATTGCTTACTAGTTTTATTTCCATAATATAATAGAATATTCAGACAATGACTTATACAGAAAGGTATCAGTTTTAATTTTACGTATGAAAAGACACACAAACTCAACTACATATTATACTATACTTATATAGCTACATATCGATTAGATAGATAGAGATGCATAAAGATAGTGGATCCATATGTATCTGTAGCTATAACCAGTTCACTATGACCATTCACAGTCATCATATTCTAGACAGATGTATACTATGAATTATTCATTCACACTATGATGTTGACTGAGTAATTATTTATACTTCAACACTTCTATTTTCTTCTCTACTTTTTTCCCTGTAATCTAATCTTTCTGAATAGACCATACCATGCTATTCATTAGGCTATAAATAAATTAAAAATTTCTGATTACAACTATTTTTTTTTCTCCCAGTTTAAGAAATTTCCTTCAGTTTAAAACAAGCTCTTTCATATACACAATGGAGTATTACTCAGCCATTAATAAGAATACATTTGAATCCGTTCTAATGAGCTGGATGAAACTGGAGCAGATTATACAGAGTGAAGTAAGCCAGAAAGAAAAATACCAATACAGTATACTAACGCATGTATATGGAATTTGGAAAGATGGTAACAATAACCCTGTATGCGAGACAGCAAAAGAGACACAGATGTATAGAACAGTCTTTTGAATTCTGTGGGAGAGGGAGAGGGTGGGATGATTTGGGAGAATGGCATTTAAACATGTACAATATCATATAAGAAACGAATCGCCAGTCCAGGTTCGATACAGGATATAGGATGCTTGGGGCTGGTGCACTGGAATGACCCAGAGGGATGGTATGGGGAGGGAGGTGGGAGAAGGGTTAAGGATTGGGAACACATACATTTACACCCATGGCGGATTCATGTTGATGTATGGCAAAACCAATACAATATTGTAAACTTAAAAAAAAAAAAATTAAAGTACCAGACGCCTAAAAAAATACAAAAAAGTGAAAAAAAAATCTTTTTGATATATATGTCAGTTCAGCTCAGTTCAGTCATGTCCGACACCTTATGACCCCATAAGTTGCTGCACGCCAGGCCTCCCTGTCCATCACCAACTCCCGGAGTTCATTCAGACTCACATCCATTGAGTCAGTGATGCCATCCAGCCATCTCATAGAGGATGGCATCATCTATGATGCCTTCCCCTTCTCCTCCTGCCCCCAATCCCTCCCAGCATCAGAGTCTTTTCCAATGAGTTAACTCTTCACATGAGGTGGTCAAACTACTGGAGTTTCAGCTTTAGCATCATTCCTTGCAAAGACCTCCCAGGGCTGATCTCCTTCAGAATGGACTGGTTGGATCTCCTTGCAGTCCAAGGGACTCTCAAGAGTCTTCTCCAACACCACAGTTCAAAAGCATCAATTCTTCGGTGCTCAGCCTTCTTCACAGTCCAACTCTCACATCCATACATGACCACTGGAAAAACCATAGCCTTGACCAGACGGACCTTAGTCGGCAAAGTAATGGCTCTGCTTTGAATATTCTATCTAGGTTGGTCATAACTTTTCTTCCAAGGAGTAAGCGTCTTTTAATTTCATGGCTGCAATCACCATCTGCAGTGATTTTGGAGCCCCCCAAAATAAAGTCTGACATTGTTTCCACTGTTTCCCCATCTATTTGCCATGAAGTGATGAGACCAGATGTCATGATATTAGTTTTCTGAATGTTGAGCTTTAAGCCCATGTCATAACAATATAATTATAATTTAGTTGTCATTATAAAATTGTACTATCGAATATAACTTAGTCTCATTATGGACAATTTCTACCCTTGAAAACAACCACCATTTGTTTTTACTATCTACAAAAATTAATAAACATGGAAAATGTTTTCAGTTTCCTTCATCAAAAAAATAAATAAAATAAAACAAGCTCTTTCAGACAAATATGCAGTCAATTCAAAGGTACCCTTACTATCAGGTTATTTCTCAATTTGCTTCTTTCTGTCCTAGATGATATTTGGAATTAAGGGAAGGTTTATTGTTCTGAAGGGTTGGGACAAGTTGCAGGTTTTTGCTGGTTTTAGTTGCAGGGCACCTGGTGACTGGTTTGTATTTGCTAAGGTGTGTTTGGGCTGTTCCTATCATAGGCTTCCTGCTGATGGCTGTCCGTGTAGATCATGGGTAGCATAACCTGTGCTGTGTTCAGCTTAGGCCATGTTCTGGAAAGCACAGGCAACTTACCTTGCTGGTGGAGCCCATTGGTCCTACTCATATCATAGACACCTGGTTTCTGTCAGACACTCCCATATGCTAGAGGAAAAAAACCAAATAAACAAAACAGCAAGTCTGATAATCAAAGTGAAAAATAACTTCTTTTTCTAGATGGAAATATATTCTTCCCCAGAGGAAGAAAAGCAATAAAATTTTGAAATAGATTAGAAAGGCTTAAATCAAGTGGTTAAAAATGATTAGCTGTTGAAAATTATTGTGAGATTTAGAGGAGGTAAAGAAGAGATTTTAAAAGAGACAGGATTAATGATTTAAAAAAAATGATGAAGATCTGAAAGTAGAGAGTATGGAAAGAGACCATACATTTTATTATGCATTTTACTTTTCTGAATCCCTCTTCCAGCTTAGTAAAATGGACTGCAACTAATAATACCTACTAAGTGACTATAACTTATATTTGAAAATATATGACCAGTATTCATTCTTATATAACCAGAGCTAAACAGTTTTAGGTAAAAGTGAGTTCGTCTTTGGGTGAAATGCTTACAACAAAAATCTCTGGTGATTAAGCACAAAAAAATAACAGGATTCTTATGGGTACCACCTTGTTCATCATTTGCAACTACATAATTTCAGTTTAGGAAGGGAAGTCAAGAGGCAATTTATTTAAAAAGGAAGGGGAAGTAGGATTAAGATAACAAAATTGTTTTCTTACTTTACTGTATATAAACTGAGAAAAAGTCAGTCATATACGTCAAAAAATGATGGTAATAGAGTTGGTGATGGGGAATGAAGACATTTTGACTCGTTTCTAGAGTCAGCAATTTTCCTGATGACAATAGCTCCCTGAGGAAGGTGAATTGGCCCACGTTTAAGTGACATGAAATACAATTCGGTTTGAGTAACATTTGTGGTTTCTAGTAACATAAAGATAACCAATTTTTCAGATATTTTTCACAAAAGATGACATATGTAATATATGTATATGTCATAGCTATATGGAGAAATCTTTTGACAGACTGACTTAAAAAGACAAAAATTAGAAAATGGGGGAAAAGGTTTTCCAATCATGAAAGGCACAAAATCAGTAATTTTGGTCATTTTAAACTAAATTTCAATCATATACATATATAAGTCCTATTTAATCTAGTATTTTTAACAAGTGAATTAAAAGCAATACTTTTCTGGATTTTAAAAATCTTTGTAATTCAATCAATTTAATTTGAAAAATAATATTTTGAAGATATGGCTAAGTGACTTTTTGAAAATCATAGTGTTACATGATTTTGTCTGTTTTAGTAAATTTTTTCCTAAAATTACCATTTTCTGTGGTACTAATGTATCTTTACTCATTGTCAACTGTATCTTTTACAGTTACCTTGTTTTAGACCTGTCTTTTGGCTTTAGATTTATTACTTATGAATAGAATTTAACTCTTATTTTTAATCCAAATTGATATTATCTACACTTAAAATGTATTCCATTTATATTTATTATTATCACTGGCATATTTGCGCTTATTTATGTCACCTTATTTTAATTTTCTGTTTACCTTTTCCTTTACTTCCATATTTTTATTTACCTGATTGAAATGTGAAAGGTTTTACAAATTATGTTTAATGGTTATACTTGAGTTTTTACATAAACATCTGTAATTTCCCCCAAAATCTTCCATAGAAATTTAAATTGCCCTGCAATGCTTATTTCTCCTGGAGTGCTTAAGAAGTTATACCTATACTTAAACATGAGGTATTACAGAAAATTCCCTCATCACGTTCCCAAAACTATGCAGTAGCACAAAAAAGTGGGTGTTATTCAATGTTAAGCAAGTAGCAAGGCACAAAATTTGAGTGTTTCACGGGGAAAAGTATACGATATTAGGTTGGCCAAAAAGTCTGCTTGCGTTTTCTCATAAGATGGTACAGGAAAACCTGAATGAACTTTTTGGCCAACCCAATACAATGTGCTCACAAAGTATCGTGCTTCTTGTTTGGTCCTTCATTGTCTATTTCCAGCATGTTACATACTGGATTTTACCTCCTCTTGAAGAAACAGTGAATGAAACTTGCAAAACAGACTGAGTCCTACAACTGTGAAATAAGCCAGAGTATCAGAGCATCTGTTCTCAGGTAGATGTGCTTAGGTAAGATGTAGACAGTTGAGTGGTATAATTGTTATCATAAATTTCATACTCCATTGTCCTTCTGCCAGTGTAATTATTGTGAAAATAATTAGAAGTGTCCTATGTGGATGTTCACTGCCAAGGTAAGGAACTAGTTAGATTCATGATAGGCTTTTAAATTTTAATCACCTCATTTCTTCAAACAAATGTTTCTTACCTGTTTATATAAAAAGAACATATAAAAGGTAAACAGAGAGCAATGAAGAGGATGAAGTTATAAGGTACATAATTATATTCATGCAAGAGCCTTCAAAATTATTGATGCAGGAAGGATGAAACATAACTTTAAAAGTTCTAGTAGGAACATATGGTAAACAGTTTGCAGAAACTGCAGAACATAATAAGCGTATGGGTTTATTCCATATGATCTGAAGCAATTTTAGGGGCAGAGAATATCATATCAAAGAGTATGCTCTTTTTAGTATCAAAATAGAGCCATGTTAAATATTGTTGGCCTGAATCCTATGGTGGTGGTGGTATAAGAGTGTGTGAGAGTGTGTTAAAGAGAAAGAGACTATAAAAATAACTGAGAACTTAATTAAAATAGAGTATATTCATTATAAACATTTATTTGGACAGTTAGGAATTGATTATGTCAAAGCTCATTGGCAGTTAGAAAGTATGGTTTTGATTTTAGTAATTTTAACTTTTCTCCATCAAAAAAAGCCAGTAATGCTGAGCAGAAATGATGACTCTTATTAAAAAATATTTTAAAAATTTTATTTAAATAGTTTTAAACATCTTAACTATTCAATGTTTAATTCATGTTTCATTTTAGCTCAGGAGTGTCTATTTGATTTACTTGGACTATTTTCCCTTTTTTGTATTATTCACATTTGTTATATATTTCATCAATGAATAACAAATTATTCAGAAAGTTTTGATAGAAAGTAATTTTAGATTAGTAGCATTTAGTTGAGCTTCTCAGAAACATATTCTTTTGAACACTGAATTCTAGTTCTTACATGACCCCATGAATGGTCTTAATATTTAATGCAATAAAATTTTCTAAACACAGTGTGTTAAAAAAATAAAATTATTTTTCAAATTACATGTTTTTCCCCCCAAAAATTTACACCCCCTATTCTGGAGAATTAAAATCTGAGAAGTCTCACAAGTCCCAATGAATATGTTTGCCACAAGTTTTCTTGTTGTATAATACTTAAGGCAACTCACATCAAAATCTTTCAAAACTATTCCTCCAGTTTTTGAGATTTGATTCCTGTTTCTATTCATAGCTCTCCATCTGCTTTCACTTTAAATTTTCTTTCATAACCTGTCTGAAACAGTTATATATTTTAAAAAGTATCTCATCAGCTCAAAGGATATTAGCCCTAGAAGAACCTTCAGAAATATGCTAGTCCAGTAAAATATCTTTCCATCTAACATATCTGAGTGCTGTAACACCCTTCTGTTAGGAATGAAGGCCCACTGGACTGTAATTTTCAATTGTAAGGTGATGCATGGAAAGGGTGAGAAGAAGGGCGAAACTTTTGACAGAATTTGCCTGGAGAGTAAGTGTGTAAGTTTTCAAAAAGCCACCCAAGAGATCTGAATATGTCCCCATCGTCAGGAATCTTTATTCTGTAAGTAGAACATCATGAGAACAAGTAAATCTCAGCTGTCCAGAGCAGAAATAGAACTAGAGCCAAGGTATTCTGACTCCTAATCTAATGTCCTTCTTCAATGCCATGTTACCTTCACCTATTCAAGTCCAATAAAATCTAGATTTCTTTATTTTCAAGCAACAAAAACTGAATATTCATTGGGAGGACTGATGCTGAAGCTGAAACTCCAATAGTTTGGTCACCTGATGCAAAGAACTAACTCCTTGGAAAAGGCCCTGATGCTGGGAAAGATTGAAGGCAGGAAGAGAAAGGAGCAAGAGAGGATGAAATGGTTAGATGGCATCACCAACTCAATGGACATGAGTTTGAGAAAGCTCCTGGAGTTGGTGATGGACAGGAAAGCCTGGTGTGCTGCAGTCCATGGGGTTGCAAAGAGTCAGACATGACTGAGCGATTGAACTGAACAAAAACTGACTTTGGGTAATTTAATTCAACAAGAATTTTTTTTTTTTTTTTTAAAGTACATAGGATAGCTCATGGAACCGAAAAGAAAATGTAAGAACCAGTCTTCAAAGCAGCTCTAGGCACTTGCCCTCAGGAACAACTGAAGAAGAGTTGATTTCCTAAATAAAAATTAACGTGTTAATATTCAAGTGAGGATGAACTGGAGGTGGGCTGCCAGAGCAAATGCTGTCCACCCCAGTGCCCATCTTGAAAGAAGTCTCATCCCAGCAGAGTCTTCAATCCCTGTTTTTTCAGTGATAATCTTGGCATCCTTCTAGATGCCTGTTCAGTGGTCACGAGCAGAGATTCTCTTCCCAACTCATGCCGTTCTCCTACCTATATCCTTCTTCCCCTTAGCCTCCACTTGACAGATGGGAGAAGACACACAGTGGGGGAGGTATTCCTGGAAAGAAGCTTTACGGAAAGGAATAAAATAAGAGTGAACAAAAACTGAACAGAAAACATTTAGCGTTGGAGAGGAAGAATTTGTGGGAATTCATGCCAGCTCTTTTCTGTTTTCTCACTTACAGCATTGACTGAACGTTACTGAGTCCAAACTCATGCTGCTTGCTGCACGACCCACCAAATTAATCAAGAGATGAGTTGTTGAGGCAAGGAATATGGACTTTATTTGGAAAGTCAGCAGAAGGAGAAGATGGTGGCCTAGTGTCCCAAAGAAACATCTTGACTGAGTTTGGATCCTAGTTTCTTTTATAGAAAAAGAGGGGGAGGTGAGGAGGTAAAGTAAAAGAGGTGATAAATTATTGCAAATATTTCCTGATTCTGGACATGATCTGGAGGGAATGTGTTCATTTCTTCTCTTTTACAGCCACCCACAGGTGGTTCTGGTCAAGATGTTTCCTGTGAACTAAACAACTGTGTTTTATAACAATGCTCAGGCATGGAAGGCAGGATTCCCAGAGATGGGTCATTATGTCTACCTTAAGCTACAGACAACATCTCTTTAGTGACTAACTTGTAGCAAAAGCAACAGAACACGAAGGGTAAAGTAAAACATCTCGATCCAACATGGAGTCAGACTTGTTCTTCCGTATTACATAAGGAGAGATTATAGGAGTGTTGGAGCCAGCATGCAGCCGACTAGAGGTTACCTAGAAGCCTGTTCCAGAAGAAGGACAGAAATGTGCAAAGACCAGACCAGGTGATTAGACTGTTGTCTCCTAGTTCTGCTCTTCTTCCCCTCATGAGGCTGAGTGAAGGGAGTAGAAAGTGGGATTGAGTGGTGAAGGACCCAGTAGGAGTAGTGAGTTCTTGGGGACTGTGGTGTGAATGCAATTGACATTTTGATGATGGAGTCCAAGTGGAAGGAATTGAAAGAGGCTGGGGCATGGACCAGCTGAGCAACTGAAAGCTCTCATTTCAAAGAGACATTTTTTTGGTATGTTGGGTGTAGACATGAGCAGCCACAGGCGTTGTGACCATGGGGAGGATTTTCACCATTCAGGATTCAGACATGGAGTCTGATTCACGTGTGTGATTGAGGTGAAATAGACATAAAGTTAATAGGACAGGAGCAAAGTCTAAACTGAGAGAAAAATCATTCCTTCAAATTAAAGGAAATATCAAAAAAATTATGAATACAAAAATGAGTGATGAGAACGGATAAGTTATTGCCTTGAGTTGCACTTAGAGTCAAATTATATTGGAGCCTCATCTAGCACATCCATCTTACAGTTCTTTTCTGGGAGGGTTATTCTTTTTCTGGCATTTATGAATGTACCATGCTATGAAAAAACACACTTACTGTAGAGAAGTTTAGCCTCCAAGCCTAACTCAGGACTCCATTTTTTAAAAGCTATAAAATGAAAGAAAAGTGACAGACCAACTGCCTGGAATGATGAAGGGTCAAAGCATTTGTGAGATTGCCAATTTTAGAAACATATTCTATGGCAGGAGATGCAAAAGTGTGTTTTTCCATGTGAATCATAGCGGTACCATTTTATAGACTACCTCAGGATTTGCTACTATTGAAAACCAGGATGGTAACATGAGCCTGAAACGCTAAGTAGGAGCCAGCTAAAGGGAAAGGCAAATTGAAATAAGTGAAGAGCAACTAAGACCTCTGGGAAATCTTATCTAAACTCTTGGCTGCACACCCACTCTCACAGGCTCCCTAAGCTTTGTCGGCAATGCCAACCTGGACTTAGCATTGCCTCAGGCGCTGTGCAGCCTGCTTGGCTAAGAGAGATTTCAGACATTAGAAGAAGAGATTCAGTTCCTCAACAGAGGGAATTTTTATATCCTCCAAACATCTTGCAGGAACAATTTTTATAGATTTTGTTTTTGTTTTTGTTTTCCTTTTACCATTCTTTTCGCAAAATGCACTTACTCTGGAAATAGAATAATGGTAAGAAAAAGAATGAATAAATCAATTTATGTTTCCTACAACCCCTTAGCATAAATCAGCTTCATAGCATTGCTGGTTTGCCTATTTTTTTTTTTAACAAATCACCTATATTTTACTAATGAGAATAAAAACACATCCTGTAATGCTCTATGCTTGTGTATAAAAGCATTCCAAATCATCTTGCATGAGGAAATATGGGATGACTTACTTGAAAATAGGAATACCTTTGTCTAGGCTAAAGGCTCTTTTTCGATGATTCAGTGGATGTTGGAAATGTGATCTCTGGTTCCTCTGCCTTTTCTAAAACCAGCTTGAACATCTGAAAGTTCACAGTTCACGCATTGCTGAAGCCAGGCTTGGAGAATTTTGAGCATTACTTTACTAGCGTGTGAGATGAGTGCAATTGTGCAGTAGTTTGAGCATTCTTTGGCATTGCCCTTTTTGCGGATTGGAATGAAAACTGACCTTCTCCAGTCCTGTGGCCACTGCTGAGTTTTCCAAATTTGCTGTCATACTGAGTGCAGAACTTTCACAGCATCATCTTCCAGGATTTGAAATAGCTCAACTAAATTCCATCACTTCTACTAGCTTTCTTCATAGTGATGCTTTCTAAGGCCCCCTTGACTTCACATTCCAGGATGCCTGGCTCTAGTTGAGTGATCACATCATTGTGATTATCTGGGTTATGAAGGTCTCTTTTGTACAGTTCTTCTGTGTATTCTTGCCACCTCTTCTTAATATCTTCTGTTTCTGTTAGGTCCATACCATTTCTGTTCTTTATCAAGCCCATCTTGATAAAAAAAAAAAAAAAAAAAAAACAAAGCAAGAGAGTTCCAGAAAAACATCTATTTCTGCTTTATTGACTATTCCAAAGCCTTTGATTTTGTGGATCACAATAAACTGTGGACAATTCTGAAAGAGATGGGAATACCAGACCACCTGACCTGCCTCTTGAAAAACCTATATGCAAGTCAGGAAGCAACAGTTAGAACTGGACATGGAACAACAGACTGGTTCCAAATAGGAAAAGGAGTATGTCAAGGCTGTATATTGTCACCCTGCTTATTTAACCGCTATGCAGAGTACATCATGAGAAATGCTGGGCTGGAAGAAACACAAGCTGGAATCAAGATTGCCGGGAGAAATATCAATCACCTCAGATATGCAGATGACACCACCCTTATGGCAGAAAGCGAAGAGGAGCTTAAAAGCCTCTTGATGGAATGAAAAAGGAGAGTGAAAAAGTTGGCTTAAAGCCAGCATTCAGAAAACTAAGATCATGGCATCTGGTCCCATCACTTCATGGCAAATAGATGTGGAAACAGCAGAAACAGTGTTAGACTTTATTTTGGGGGGCTCCAAAATCACTGCGGATGGTGATTGCAGCCATGAAATTAAAAGACGCTTACTCCTTGGAAGGAAAGTTATGACCAACCTAGACAGCATATTCAAAAGCAGAGACATTACTGTGCCAACAAAGGTCCATCCAGTCAAGGCTATAGTTTTTCCAGTGGTCATGTATGGATGTGCGAGTTGGACTATGAAGAAAGCTGAGTGTGGAAGAATTGATGCTTTTAAACTGTGGTGTTGGAGAAGACTCTTGAGAGTCCCTTGGACTGCAAGAAGATCCAACCAGTCCATTCTAAAGGAGATCAGTCCTGGGTGTTCATTGGAAGGACTGATGCTGAAGCTGAAACTGCAATACATTGGCCACCTCATGCGAAGAGTTGACTCATTGGAAAAGACTCTGATGCTGGGAGGGATTGAGGGCAGGAGGAGAAGGGGACGACAGAGTATGAGATGGCTGGATGGCATCACCGACTCAATGGACATGAGTTTGAGTAAACCCCGGGAGATGGTGATGAACAGGGAGGCCTGGTGTGCTGCAATTCATGGGGTCGCAGAGTCAGACACGACTGAGAAACTGAACTGAACTGAACTGAGTAGCTGAGGCTAAAGGCATGTCATGTGCAAACTCTTCCTGTAGAGGCAATGCTCGACTGACTCATCTCCCATAATTCCCATCCTTCAGGCTTCCTACCATCCCTGTATTTATCTGCTCGGTTTTTAATTCCTTCAAGTCATTAGCACTACTATGGCTCAATGTGGGCTGTTTATATAATCCTTTATGAAACAAAAGCTGGGCTAGTAGTGGTAGAGTTTCATAAGAAAAAGCATTGAAAAAAATGCCAAATTGTAGAATTGGAAGTCATCTAACAGTTCCAAGGATCGCACATTAATATCATCACATGTGTTGGAAAATTGACTTCATTTTGTGCTAATAACAAATCTACATTAACGACAACAATGACCATAGGTCTTCAGAATGATGGGCTGTGTTCACGGAGGATATTGTGTCCTAGAATCATGCTTCCACATGGGGAGAAAATAGTAACTCCTGAGGGGTCTCTAAACTGGGAGTTTTAGACTACTCCTTCTGTTGGCAATGACTGATGAACTTCCTCCCTGAATGTGATACCAAGTTCTGCAGCTGAGAGTGGGTCATAATGGCACCGACTAGAGGGCACAGAGCAAGGTGAAACCAAAATGCGTGTTCTGGAGTAAGGCAAGCCTGAGAAGCAAGTCAATTCAGTTCAGTTCAGTTGCTCAGTCATGTCTGACTCTTTGCGACCCAATGAATCGCAGCACACCAGGCCTCTCTGTCCATTACCAACTCCCAGAGTTCACCGAAACTCACGTCCATCAAGTTGGTGATGCCATCCAGCCATCTCATTCTTTGTCGTCCCCTTCTCCTCCTGCCCCCAATCCCTCCCAGCATCAGTCTTTTCCAATGAGTCAGCTCTTCACATCAGGCGGCCAAAGTACTGGAGTTTCAGCTTTAGCATCAGTCCTTCCAAAGAACACCCAGGACTGATTTCCTTTAGGATGGACTGGTTGGATCTTCTTGCAGTCCAAGGGACTCTCAAGAGTCTTCTCCAACACCACAGTTCAAAAGCATCAATTCTTTGGGCGCTCAGCTTTCTTCACAGTCCAACTATCACATCCATACATGACTACTGGAAAAACCATAGCCTTGACTAGAAGGGCCTTTCTAGTCAGGTTTAAAAAAAAAGTTGAAGGACAAGAAAGGGAACCAAATCAACAGGTTTGCAGTTTGAGTCAGAGAAGTGTGAACAATTGGGTTTGGAGCCTGAGGATTTTCCTGAGCAACAGAACCCAGGGCTGTAGTTCTCTGCAGAGTGTCTGTGGCAGAGCTGGTGGGAGGCAGAGGAGCTATTATGAGCTGTGAGAGGTTCAGTCATGAACAGAGTAGTTATAATCATCTCAGTGCATTTTTAGAATGAGATAAGATAATGTACATGACAGCACTTTGGAAAGTGTGTGCCATTATTATTGTCATTAACATTATTATCATCTTCATAAAGCTCAGAACATCTAATACATTTGCCTGATGGAAAAGAATGAAAAAAGAAAAAAAGAATCTGATTCTTTACCCAATAACTTAGATGCTAAATATCAGGCATGGATATAATTGAAAGTAAAGTGATGTCATTAATGTGTGTGTGCTGAGTTGCTAAGTAGTGTCTGACTCTCTGTGACCCCATGGGCTGTAGCCGGCCAGACTCTTCTGTCCATGAGATTTCCTAGGCAAGAATACCGGAGAGGGTTGCCATTTTCTCCTCCAGGGGATCTTCCTGATACAGGGATTGAAACCATGTCTTTTGTGTCTCTGGAATCGCAGGCAGATTCTTAACCACTAGCACCATTTGGGAACCTTCATTAACGTGCAAAAATCTAAATTTAAAATGTATTTCATGAACAATTTAGGGAAAATTTATGTTAGTGGTAGAAAGCTAAGGCAGGTACATCTGTGGATCTATGTTAAAAAATGTCAAACTAAAAAAAAATAAAATTCAAGAAAAGGGGATTTCCATGACAGTCCGTGCTTCCAATGAGAGCGAGGGGCATGGATTTGATCCTTCATCATAGAGCTAGGATGTCACAAGCTGTGGGGCTAAAACAACAACAACAACAACAAACAGTGTAAAATAGGTAGTCCATCCGTGAATGATGCGGGAAGACTTCACATATCAGAAGAGATTTTAGAATTTGAAAACTTTTTAGTCCAAAATTTTATGGTCCAAATGAAAACCTGCACATTTTCAGATCAGATATTTTAACACAATGAGTAATCTCTATTTTTTTTTTTTTTGGATATGTTTTGTCCTGACTAATGAAAGTGAAAGTCCTTAAGGGTAGACCTTAAAGTTCCCTGATCTTGCATACTGTCAGAAAAGCATTAAGTACACTGTAAGTATTTAGTGAGTACTTGTTGATTATGGCTGAAGCAGCAGTGTAGTCAGAGCAAGGCCCAGTTTTGACTAAGAACATAGTCCCAGTGCAGTGAATGAGCAGAGTAACTAGGAAACAGGAAACTAAACAGGACACAGGAAAAAAAACAAAAAGTGAACAAAATGAGACCTTTGAAAAGTGGCTTAAAAAATAATCTTTTAGACCTGAAGAAAGCCACCATGAACTTTCTACAGTGAAAGAAAAAACAATACGCTGAAAAAACAGAGACAGGGACGATTAATAGACTGAGGAAAGGATAGGGTATTTTCAATGGTAGGAAATCCAGCGAGGGGAAATCATAGGATGGACAAGGGCTTGAGGAGGAAAGTACTGTGTAGAGGAATTTGACATCCAAATTGAACTTGAAAATCAAAAGACAGAGTAGACGAGAGAGTGAAGCATGATATTTGTGTATCAGGATGTTAAAGCAGGACTCTTTGCCTCAGTTTTGTTTGAAGCTCCAAAGAAGGAGGGCAACACTGCGGTGCTAAACACTCCTTTCATATTTCAAAGTATGATGATAGATCCGTTGTGCAGGAATTATGAGGGGAATAAAAGACAAGTCAACAAATCTAGTGGTAGATAAGGGGTTGGTGTTACAAAGAGGTGGGCCCGGTTTTGGAGAATAACTCCTTCAGAAGTAGCTACTCCAGTGTTGTGACAGTCTTTGTGCTCCCCAACCCCTCTTCCCCTCATCGCTACAAGGAGTCAGGGGAGGAATGTACTTGTGCTTTCTCCCCACGTCAAGCAGAGACAGATGAGCTTCAAGAAAGCCACTTGGAAAGCTTGACTTGGAAATCCAGAGTTGGTGAACTTCAGAGACTGGTACCAGACTCACACCCAAAACAACCAAAAGGCAGGATGGTGGCTGGCCAGCTGCCCAGCACAGCAGAGCAGAATGGGCTGCAGTGGGAGTGGCTATACTTGTGCTCAAGGTAGAAATGTGGGGAGAGCTGGAGTTATTTTGATCCTGCCTAAGAGGCTCACCTAGAGGAGTAATAGGACTCTAGATGCATCCAGCCCGAACAGCATCAGTGCCATATCGTGGTCTTATCCATCAAGTAAACCTTTCCTGGCTTCACCAGTCCTCTCTCCTACTCAACCTGTTTCTAAGGAGAAAGGAGTGGCTATCTAGAGGAAGGTGAGGGAGGAGAAGTATAAGGAAGGGAAATGGAGAGGGGGCTGCCTAACAACCCACCACCCCTCCCTTTTCCCATCATAGACCCAGGAGAAGAAAATAAGTGAGTCAGCCTAGTAGTAAGAAGCCTTTCATCTAAAAAAAATAACTTGCTTTTTCATGGCCCTAATGCTTTTAACTATGGCCAATGGGTAAAAGGTGAAGGAGCAATCTTTTGTCTGTATATAAGGAGACAAAATTCACTTTTAAAAACTGAAATTTAAAAAATTCAATTTCAAAATTCAATTTTTAAAAAATTTAATATATCTGACATACAGCATTTTGTAAACTTAAGGTATATGACATGCTAATTTGATATATGTATATATTATCATTGCAGCAATATTTAGCACGTTTGTCATATTACATAATTATTCCTTCTTTTTAGTGAATGAGCTAGTTAAGTTTTAGTCTCTTAGCAAGCAGAAGAAGGAAAATGGCAACCCACTCCAGTATTCTTGCCTGGAGAATCCCATGGACAGAGGAGAGTGGCAGGCTACAGTCCATGAGGTCGCAAGAGTTGGACATGACTTAGTGACTAAACCACTGACCACCAAGTTTGATGATTATAGTACAATATTGTTTTCTGTATTCATTATACTGTGCTTTAAATGTTTGCAGTTTATTTTCTAGTTTTTTGAGAAACATCAATCTTATTCCCATGCCCCACATTCCCTTGTATCCACCATATTACTCTTTGTTTCTGTAAGTTTAATTTTTTAGATTCCACACTTGAGTGATATCACACAGTACTTGCCTTTCTCTGACTTATCTCATTTAGCATAATGTGCTTGTTGCTGCTGCTACTGCTATTAAGTCGCTTCAGTCGTGTCAGACTCCGTGCGACCCCATGAGGTTCCACAAATGGCAGCAGGCTATCCTCTTTCCTCATGGCTAAATAAAATTCCATTGTGTGTGTGTGTGTGTGTGTGTGTGTGTGTGTGTATACACACAGACACATATTTTTCTTAACAGAACACCAAACTTCAGCATCAGAATTTGCTAAATTTCATATCATGTGGAGTTCCTAGATCATAGTAAGAGCATATTTCCAGAGTGTTTGCAGGATCTTCCTAATCTGTTTACAGTTAAGATTCTATGAGCAAAATTCCTAAGATTTTGTTCCTGCCTTTCTTCAAGTACTAGATTTAACTTTACAGGGCATGGTGGTGATTTCAAACTGTATAATAAAATTTTAAGTCTTCATTATATAAAGTTGTCATAAACCTTTATTGGCCCTCATGAATACTTCTGAAAATAATTTGGCCTGCTCTTGGTTAGAAATCATGCTCTGAAATATAGCCAGTGGCTAAGTCTTTACACAAAGTTTTCTCCTTTATTTCCAAGTTCCCCTCCAGAAATTCTCTGTATTTAGTGACATCATTTCATTGCAACTGATCCAGTATAGTGACCTTCAAAATGAATTATTTATCCCCCCTGCACTGCATTGTTTTTACGCTATTCCCTTGGTACAGTCACTGTGGATTTCACCTACCTTAGTAAGATAGAAAATTGATAAGACATAAAGAGCAAACCTTGGTATTTGTTACCATATTTAAGTTACCAAAGAAGCCTATTGTCTGCCAAGCTGGAAGCAACTGATAGAGTAACGTTAGGGTTCAAGAAGCCACCCCAGGGGAGCCAAGCAGCAGAGGACCCTGCTTGCCTTCCTTCCTTCTGTTTCCTTAGCAACAGTCACAGGTAACTCTCAAGCCTATTGTGAAAACACATTTCCCTGCATCCTATAACCATGACAAGTACAACTGGATGCTCATTTATTTAACATGACAGTTCTGATGGAAGTTATACCTTTCTCCCTATTGATAAGGCAATGGAGTGGATGGAAATGAACAAGCCTCAATCAACTTATTGACTTCTTCAGTAAATCTATTCTGAGTTCTGATTATGTGTTGAACACAGTTCTGGGTTCCATGAGAAAGGCAAAATAGAAATCAGACACAATCCCCTATATGTTAAAATAATCTAAACAAGGGGCCAAAATCAAGATCAGTATTCAGGAATAACGCTAAACGTTACTAGAATTCAGTAAAACAGAAAAATGAACTTAGTTTTATCTTCAGAATCAGTTGACATGATAGGTATATGATTCAGCCACTCTCATTTTTTTACTCCCGTGAATAAACTTGCATTTGATTCAACAAGACTTTGACTCAAACTAGTGACTCACAGAAATTGGTAAAGTTAACAAACACTTATTGTTTTTAAGCCACTAAGTTCTGAGTTGATTTAAATAATAAGTAGAAAAATAATAGTATATAACTTACCTCCCAACTGCATTGCAAGCTCCTTCAGCATAGAATATTTGTTTGAATTCTTAAAATCCAGGCAGTTATTTAGATAACGTTCAACACTACAGCAAAATTAGATACTGCATATGGGATTAGAGAAAGGAACCATCATTTATTGAATGCTTACTAAGGGACTTTCATATGCATGAGCTTTATGTGCATTGAAATGGCTACATACATAGATATAGAACAAGATGTTCTCTAAAAACATAAAATGTTGCACCCAAGCTGCAAAGTTATGAAGTCAATTTTTGCCTTTCTTTTATCATCATTCCCCAGACGTAGTTTTTTTAAAGTGAGATTATGTATGTGAGAGCATCTAATAAGCCATAAAGTGTTCTATAGACATAAGGCATCATGGCTTACATCAGTTTATTTATCCTATCAAGTTTAAGGATTTTAATACTTCTACTCTGGTGCTTGTTTCGCCTTTCTAAGACTAGAATTAGACATGTCACTGTGATACAAATGCCTCTGACTTTCTGAAAACCAGTGAAAGGATAGAAGAAAGAAATGGGGTGGTTCTGGTACTGTTTTATTTCCTTGGTTATTACATACCCAGCAAATATTTGTGAACAAAATTGCAACAGTCAAGGTTTCCTTCTCTGAAGGAAAGAGTTGGCCCACTTACATGGGTAACTGAGGACAGTTTAACAGGGTTAAGAGAAATAATGAGAGGAAGACATGGAAAAGGTAATGGAACTCACTAAGAATGACTGCAGGAAAAGGCCTTCCAGCAACTGTGGCCTTTGGTCGAAAACAGCCAAGTGGTCTCAGCCTATCAGGGAGGGACCATAGGGAGGCATTTCTCAGGATTCATCCTCCCAGTACATTTTTCTCTCCTGCCCGTGCTCCACACTGGCTGAATGCAAACCATTGCCAGAGAGTAAGGCAGTCAGCTGGGATAATGCAGTTTATATTGATCAGCTTCTTGGAGCACAGAGCAGACTGGAGAAGAGTAGAGAATCAATTGAGGATGGACAATAGAAAATTTCCAACACAAAATGCAGCACTTTTTATATAATGGCAAAATAACCCCACTGATGAATGGTAGGCACAGAAAGCCGAGATTTATTTCAAGGGACAGATAGATAGTAGGGTTCCTATCAGGCAGGGTCTCAGAGTTGAGATAATAGGATAAGTAAGGGACTATGTCCTCAAAAAGCATGAGCTCCAGGAGGTAAGTTAATCATGAAAAAGGGCTTAACGTTCCAAAGGGAATATTAAATACATAGCTATCTTAATGTCACTGCCCTTTAAATCAGTTACATACAATTTCTGAGCTACTTAGGTATATAAATATTCGACCTACCCAGATGATGTTGAAAAAATCACCTACAAGCTTCAGTCAAACTGACAGTTTTCTGTGTTCATTTATAAAGTCTTGACTTGATGGCAACTTTTTAGAATAATTTTAATAGTAATAATCCATGCCTGACATGAATAAAAGTTCACATTTTCATAACAAACATAACTAAAACATCTTTCCTATTTAAACTATAAAATTTATGCAATGCTAGTAAAGTCAAATAGTTTTTAGACACATAACTTGGAAAAATCTGCTAAATGGCATTTTAGTTTAATTCATGCAATACTTTACAATTTTAAATTGTGATAATCCTTAGTTATAAGAAAGCTAGTAATTTTCTCGTATTTTGCATAGGTGTGCAGAACTTGCAGTATGTATGCATTTATGCTGTAGCCATTTTTTAATTTGCTCTCATTATGTCAATGTGATATGATAAGCCTATAAAACATTCCTAATTATGTGGCTGATTTTAGAGACACTTCCAGGGTTATATAATCTCTGACAGGAGTCTCTTAGTTGCCTGCTCACAGATCATATTTTTCCTAAGACAGGTGCTTTGCTTAATTTAGTGTAAATGCCTGAGATTGCCCAAATTAGGGCAAATGTTTTAAATAATTTTAGTGCATGTCAATTGTCTCAGTGTACCTTGGCCAGATTTGTGAACAGTTTCATTGGAAATAAATCTCAAATGTTCTTTATCTGTATGTGTGTGTGCCTGCTATGTTGCTTCAGTGGTTTCCAACTCTTTGTGACCCTTTGGATAAGAATCCGCCAGGCTCCTCTGTCCATTGGATTCTCTAGGCAAGAATACTGGAGCAAGTTGCCATGCCTTCCTCCAGGAGATCTTCCCAACCCAAGGATCAAACTCGTGTCTCTTAGTTTCCTGTATTGGCAGGCGGATTCTTTACCACTAATATCACCTGGGAAGCCCTTATCATCTGTATAGCAGTTTTTGTTTTTCAGGTCTGGGAAACTTAGCTGTTCCAGACAATGACTAACAAAATATAACCCTGGGTTCAGCCATACATTTTGTTGTCAGAATCAGCACACTTGGCATTGCCACTGGGCATGATTCTGCTTTCCCAACATTCAGCCAGCTCCTTCCCAACTGAGCTTCTAATCAAGTCCCTGTTGCTTTCTTTGGAAAAATCATTACTTCTTCTAGACCAGTAGTTTTCAAGCTTGAGGGTCCAGTAGAATCATATAAAGGACTTGTTAAAACACATCTATACTGTAAAGTTTCAGATTCAGTAAGTCTCGAATGTGGCCCAAGAATTTGCATGTCTGATAATCTCCCAAGAGAGGTTAGTGCTGTTGGTGAGGGATTTTCACTTTGGGAAACAGGACTGCAAGGAGATCCAACCAGCCCATCCTGAAGGAGATCAGCCCTGGGATTTCTTTGGAAGGAATGATGCTAAAGCTGAAACTCCAGTACTTTGGCCACCTCATGCGAAGAGTTGACTCACTGGAAAAGACTCTGATGCTGGGAGGGATTGGGGGCAGGAGGAGAAGGGGACAACAGAGGATGAGATGGTTGGATGGCATCACCGACTCAATGTATGTGAGTTTGAGTGAACCAGGAGTTGGTGATGGACAGGGAGACCTGGTGTGCTGCAATTCATGGGGTCACAAAGAGTCGGACACGACTGAGTGACTGAACTGAACTGAACTGAATATCATTTATCCCTGGTAAACATTTTTTCCCTAAATCAATACTGGCCTAAGATATCTGTTATTCCTCCTGTTTCTGAGATACTCGATTTCCATAGAAAATCCACTGTCTCTAATGCAGTATCATTCAGTTTAGTTCAGTTCAGTCACTCAGTCGTGTCCGACTCTTTGCGACCCCATGAATTGCAGCGCACTGGGCCTCCCTGTCCATCACCAACTCCCGGAGTTCACCCAGACTCACGTCCATCAAGTTAGTGATGCCATCCAGCCATCTCATCCTCTGTCGTCCCCTTCTCCTCCTGCCCCCAATCCCTCCCAGCATCAGAGTCTTTTCCAGTGAGTCAACTCTTCCCATGAGGTGGCCAAAGTACTGGAGTTTCAGCTTTAGCATCATTCCTTCCAAAGAAATCCCAGGGCTGATCTCCTTCAGAATGGACTGGTTGGATATCCCTACAGTCCAAGGGACTCTCAAGAGTCTTCTCCAACATCACAGTTCAAAAGCATCAATTCTTCGGCGCTCAGCCTTCTTCACAGTCCAACTCTCTCATCCATACATGACCTCAGGAAAAACCATAGCCTTGACTAGACGGACCTTAGTCGGCAAAGTAATGTCTCTGCTTTTGAATATGCTATCTAGGTTGGTTATAACTTTTCTTCCAAAGAGTAAGCATCTTTTAATTTCATGGCTGCAATCACCATCTGCAGTGATTTTTGGAGCCCCCCAAAATAAAATCTGACACTGTTTCCACTGTTTTCCCATCTATTTCCCATGAAATAGATCATTACTGATGCTGCATTCACACCACCTGTCCAGCTATTCCATCTTATCTGATGTTTTGTGTGTGTGCATGCTTAGTCCCTTTGCAATATCATAGACTGTAGCCTGCCAAGCTCCTTTGTCCACGGAATTTTCTAGGCAAGAGTACTGGAGTGTGTCATTTCCTCCTCCAGGGGATCTTCCTGATCCAGGGATCGAAACAGCATCTCTTGCATCTCCTGCAATGGCAGGTGGATTCTTTACCACTGCACCACCTGGGAAGCCCCATCTGACATTTTGGTAGCTCCCATTAGAAGAAGGAATTTCAGGAACTTCTCTGGCGATCCAGTGGTTAGGACTGTGCTTCTATTGTAGGGAGCACAGGTACAATACCTGGTCAGGGAACTAAGATCCAGGGAAGGAAGTTCCAGTCAGATAACCAGCACTTCTCAATTATTTGTATGCATTTGATAGGACATTGGAGTGGGTAGCCTATCCCTTCTCCAGAGGATCTTCCTGACCCAGGAATCGAAACAGGGTATCCTGCATTGCAGGTGGATTCTTTACCAGCTGAGCTTGTGGGGAAGCCCTGATAGGACATTATCAGACATTATTGCTATTATTATTTTCACATGTAATGGTTGTCTTTTTAAGAGTGGAAATTAAATGACAATGAAAGATCCAATTTCAACAGTGGCACCCTTATTCTGAAGCATCTCCATTAGAATCAATGATCCAGCATTGTATTAAGTCTTGTATATGAAAAGAAAAGGGTTATTTGAGGCTTCTGGTGTATTAGCCCAGATCACTTAGGAATTTTCATGTTCACCTTGCCATGGCTGCCTTCCTATTCTGGAAAAGGATGAAAAACAGTGACTAGTTCATTTTTGAATTAATCAAAATTTTAAAACATCCTTTGGTTGTATCAAAAGCAGCAGCCTTTGGCAGCAACAGCCTTTGGCTTCTGGTTACAAATGTCATTTCAACAGGAAAGAGGCCTGCATTAATAATCTGAAAAAGAAGAAAGAAAATCATTTGCATATTTTCATAATGTTAAAGAAATATAAATGATGTTAAAGAAATATAAACATAATTTAAATATATAGTGGTTTTGTGTGTTAAAGAAATATGATGTTAAAGAAATATAAACAGAATGTAAATATACAGCAGTTTAGGTTAAGAAATATAAACAATTTAAATATACAGTGGTTTCATGTGTTAAAGAAATATAATGTTAAAGAAATATAAACAGAATTTAAATATACAGTGGTTTCATGTGTGTGTGTGTATGTGTGTGTGTGTGTGTGTGTGTAGAGGTTTCTCCATTATTAAATATTACTACTAAGAGTGTTTATGGAGAAGGAAATGGCAACCCACTCCAGTGTTCTTGCCTGGAGAATCCCAGGGAAGGGGAGCCTAGTGGGCTGCCATCTATGGGGTTGCACAGAGTCAGACACGACTAAAGCGACTTAGCAGTAGCAGTAGCAAGACTGTTTAACAAGAGTTTAATGTTCATGGATAGTCAATTTCAAATAACACTAAAGAATAATTAGATTGAAGAAAAGTTATAAACTGGGTTTAACCACTCATGTAGCTTACAGTAAAATAATTTAATACAAAAAGTGGAGTATACTAGAAAATAGCTTTTCAAAAATCTCTAGAATAACTATTTCTGACTGGATACAATCTAATCTAGTAGTTCTCCACTTGAGTAGAGCCACAAGATTATAAGTTGACATTAAATTCAACAACTTCTTTTGGAGGTAAACTAGATTAAAATAACAGTCCTGATTCTTATTCTTTAGAATTAAAGAAATAATTTTGCATATTTCTGGTGCTTTATTTTTAAAGATTTAGAAAGGAGAGTTCAAAACTGATTTTGAAAGCACGGTCTACATGAGAGAAAAACTCATGTCTGCAACCCAGGAAGTGCTAAAAGAGCCCTATACGTGGTTCCAGCCATGGTAAGGGACCAGGCCAGCTCATCCAGGAACCTGGTGGGAGACACACCCATCTATGCCTCTAAAGCCATGTTTGCAGACATCAGTCTTAGCTGTGGAACCTACAGTGTCCCTGGGGCTTAGATTCAGGCATACTCAGCTGTGGTCCAGAGTTATTCCTGCCCACACAGGTGCCCATCCAGGCAGCAACCCTTCCCAGGAACTTGGTGGGAGTCACTTAGGACACCCACTTGGTAATAGGCCCACTACCTGAGAACCCAACTGCGGACCCTGAAGCAGATCCATGTCCCAGTGCTACCCCACTGAACAAGGTCCTGGAGGCCATCCCATCTACCAGGCACCAGACAGGATCCTTGCACATCCAACTCCCTGGTATCATGCTCATCAACTGCTAATCACACTGTATATATATATATCCTGCAACAGCCTCATAACTGGCTCTGACCAAACATGACTGTGATTTCAGAGGCAACCTCAAGAAAAATTCTTTGCCTGCTCAAACCAGTCATGTGTGCATGCGTGCTAAGTCACTTCAGTCGTGTCTGACTCTTTGCGATCCTATGGATTATAGCCCACCAAGCTCCTCTGTCCTTGGGATTCTTCAGGCAAGAATACGGGAGTGGGTTGCCACCATGCCCTCCTCCAGGGGATCTTCCAGACCCAAGGATCAAACCGGCGTCTCTTATGTTTCCTGCACAGGCAGGCAGGATATTTACCACTAGTCTGCAAAACACACCTTCCCTGACCAGGAACTGAACCCAGGCTGCGGCAGTGAAACACTGAATCCTAACCACTAGACCACTAGGGCACTAGTCTAGTCTGTTAAACTTGAAGTAGAATCTTGCTCCTTCAAATGTATAGACTCAAAACAAGGTTACATAAATCGCAAGAAATCAAGCAAATACGACACCACCAGTGAATATTCATAAAGCACTAGTAAACGATCCCTCAAAAGTGGAAATCCAAAATTCATCTAACACAGAATTAAAAATAATCATCTTAAAGAAACTAAATGAACTGCAAGAGAACTTGAAGAGTCAACTAAACAAAATCAGGAAAACAGCTCATGAACAAAATGATAAGTTTAATAAAGAAATAGAAGCGATGATAAAGAACCAAAGTAAACCCAGGAGTTGAACAATATAGTGACACAACCAAAAATTCAATAGAGAGTTTAACAACAGACTGAATCATGTAGAAAAAAAGAATCAGCAAAATCAAAGACAGGGCATTTGAAATTAGCAAGTTAGAGGAATAGGAAGAAAAATCATGAAAAAGAGTGGAGAAAATGTAAATGAGACACCATCAAATGAAAAAAAAATTGAGTAATAAAAATCTCAGACGGAGAAGAGAGAAAGAAAGGGGCAGAAGTTTATTTAAAATAATAATACCTGAAATCTTCCCAAATCTTGGAAGAGATTACGGATATCCAGGTACAGGAAGATCAAACTCCAAGCAAGATCAACCCAAAGAACATCATTCCAAGGCACACTATAATGTTAAAAGCAAGAGATAAGCAAAAAATCTTGAGAGCAACAAGAGGAAAAATGACTCATTCTATACAAGGGAACTCCATCAGGCTACCAGTGTATTTCTCTGCAGAAAACTTTCAGACCAGGAGAGAGTGGAATGACACATTCAAAGTATTGAAAGAAAAACTGCCAAACCAGAAGAGTATAATAGAAAAACTGCCCTTCAGAAGTGAAGGAGAGACAAACAAAAGCTGCGACTTCCCTGATGGTTCAGCAGTAAAGAATCTGCCTGTCAATGCAGAAGACGCAGATTCAATCCCTGGAGAAGGAAATGGCAACTCCCTCCAGTGTCCTTGCCTGGGAAATCCCATGGAAAAAGAAGTCTGGCTGGCTACAGTCCATGGGGTCCCAAAAGAATCAGACATGACTTAGAAACTAAACAACAACAACAAGCAAAAGCCAGGGCAATTTATTACCACAGAGATGCCTTACAACAAATCCTGAAAAGAAGTTCTTCAAAATTCCAAAGGCATTTTTCATAGAGCAAGTAATTCTAAAATGAATATAGACCACAGTTCAGTTCAGTTCAGTCACTCAGTCGTGTCTGACTCTTTGTGACCCCATGAACCGCAGCACGCCAGGTGTCCCTGTCCATCACCAACACACAGAGTCAACCCAAACCCATGTCCATCAAGTTGGTGATGTCATCCAACCATCTCATCCTCTGTCGTCCCCTTCTCCTCCTGCTCTCAATCTTTCCCAGCATCAGGGTCTTTTCAAATGAGTCAGCTCTTCTCATCAGGTGGCCAGAGTATTGGAGTTTCAGCTTCAACATCACTCCTTTCAAAGAACACACAAGACTGATCTCCTTTAGGATGGACTGGTTGGATCTCCTTGCAGTCCAAGGGACTCTCAAAAGTCTTCTCCAACACAGTTCATAAGCATCAATTCTTTGGTGCTCAGCTTTCTTTATAGTTCAACTCACATCCATACATGACCACTGGAAAAACCATAACCTTGACTAGACGGACCTCTGTTGACAAATAATGTCTCTGCTTTTTATTACGCTGTCTAGGTTGGTCATAACTTTCCTTCCAAGGAGCAAGCGTCTTTAAATTTCATGGACCACATAATAGACCACATGATATCTGATAGACCACAAATAATCCCAAATAGCCAAAGCAATCTTGAGTGAGAATAAAGTTTGAGCATCAATTTTCTGATTTTCTTATACAAAGCTGTAATAGTCAAAACAGCATACGTGCTGCATGCTAAATCATTTCAGTTGTGTCCAACTCTTTGTGACTCTATGGACTGTAGCCTGCCAGGCTCCTCTGTCCATGGGATTCTCCAGGCAAGAATACCGCAGTAGATTGCCATTTCCTTCTCCAGGATATCTTCCTGACCAAGGGATTAAACCTGTGTCTTTTTCATCTCCTGAATTGGCAAGTGCGTTCTTAAATGCAGACACATAGACCAACAGAATAGAATAGAGAACTCTGAAATAAAGTCTCAGATAAATGGTCAACTAATTTTTGGGAAAGAGACCTAAGAATACTCAATAGGGAAAACCGGATATGCAAAAAATGAAGTTGAACCCTCATCTTATACTACTCACAAAATTTATCTCAAAATGGATTAAAGACAAGTGTAAGACCTGAAAACTATAAAACTCTTGGAAGAAAACAAAGGGAAAGCTACTTGTCATTAGTCTTTGCAATGAATTTTTGGATATAATAAACAACAAAGCAGAAATAAATAGAACAACATCAATCTAAAAACCTACACAGCAAAAGAAATAGTGAATACAATGAAGACGCAACCAAAGAATTAGAGAAAAGATTTGAAAGCTGTAGATCTGAAAAGGGGCTACTATCTGCAATATATAATGAACTCATATCATTCAGTAGCAAAATCCTCCAAACCCAATTAGAAAGTGAGCAGAGGACACGAACCAGCTTTTTCCAAGAAGACATACAAATGGCCAAAGGATATATGAAAAAATGTGTAAAAACAGCAATCACCAGGGAAATCCAATCCAAACCACAGTACTTCCTCATATTGTTAGAATGGCCATCAACAGAAAAAGACAACAAATATTGGCAAGGATATGGAGAAAAGAAAATTCTTTTGCACTGTTCGTAAGAAAGTAAATTGGTATAACCACTATGGAAAACAGTGTAAAGTTTCCTCAAAAAATTAAACTTAGAATTACCATATGATCTAACTATCCTATTTCTGGCTATATATAAAGGAAATAAAATCACTTTCTTGAAGAGATAACCACACTTCCATGTTCATTGCAGTGTTATTCATAATAGCCAAGACATGAAAGCAACCTAAAAGTCCATCAGTGGGTGAATGGATAAAGAAGATATGGTATATATATATGTACAATGGAGTATTATTCAGGCATAAAAGAAGGAAATCCTGCTATTTATGGAAATGAATGGACCTTGAGAGCTTTATGCTATATGGAATCTAAAATATCCAAACTTATAGGAATAGGGAGTAGATAGTGCTAGCCAAGGGCTGGAGGGAGGGTAGAAAATAGGGAGATATTGTTCAAAGGTACAACCCCCTGCTATAAGATGAATGAGTTCTGGGGATCTATATGCAGCATGGAGACTAAAGTTAACAATCCTGTATCATATACTTGAAAGTTGCTAAGGGAGTAAATCTTAACTTTTCTCACCAAAAGAAAAAAAAAGTAATGATGTGAGATAATGGATCTGTTAATTAACTTTACTGTTTCAATCATTTCACAATATGTATATACCTTAAACTATTACAATATTATGCATCAATTTATCTCAATAAAACTGAAAAATAATTATAAAAAATTTTAAAGGAAAGAAATACAATCTACATAGGACAGTATTTTATCAGAAAAAGCTTATTACAGTCATTTCTGCTTTGGGCATGAATGTCATCTTTTTAAAATTTTGTGTTTAACTCTGTTCTCATTTAATACTGGTATTCAACAGTAGAATGCCTCATCTTAGGGTGAAATTACATTAGTAATTATGTGACGTAACCAGAAGCCACAGCGAGCAGGCAGATATGAAGTTTGAGTCAGGAAAAAAACTTTTGTGATCAGAACATGAGGCATAGAACTGACAATGAGCCACTGTGTGTTTGGCCAAGCACTGAATCAAATTGCACTTCTAAAAGAGGGACGTGATGAGTGGATTTGACTGACTATACATACAAATTCAAATTCAACATCTTCATAGGTGGTACTGTACTGTAAGCCCAGTTTTTCTAACACTATCAGCAGCTTTTCCATTCACAGCAGCAGCAATCCAATTAAAATGGCCATCAGAGCAGAGCTGATCTGCATTAAGTGGGTTCCATTAATGTCATATTTAATTTAGATGTACGATGTTGAAGGTGCTCATTACTGTCTTCTGCAAATCTTCATTCAGCTTGTGGACATCAAATTTTATAAATTATATTTACATCTTTTATGAAAAATGAAGATCAATTGGCTTGTATTTCAAAACCACTGTGTTCAGATTTTATGTCCTTTTAAATCCATAATAGTCAAATCACCACTCTTAAACCAGGGTTCTGTACTAAGCTTCATGAAGGTGTGAGAAGAGGGGACAATATACTTTAAAACAAAATTCCAAAGCAAATCTCAAACTCCTAGGAGCACTATTTAAACATGTCTTCCAGGAGACAAAGGATTGAATTAGAAATGAATTATTCTATTGGATTTTCAAAATTGATAATTTTGAGCCTATTTACCACAAAATTTAGAATCAAGGAATAAGAAACTTTGATGATAACAAACAAACAAAAATTTACTGAGGAGCCTTACTATTGAAATGAGCTGCAGAGAAGCCATGGCAATAACTCAAGTTCTCCCAAGCATCCATTCAGCACATGACTCAAGACTGGTGAGCTTTCATTGATATTTTCAGCCTGTGAAAGTGAGAGTATTAGTCTCTCAGTCCTATCTGACTCTTTGTGACCCCATTGACTATAACCCACCAGGCTCTTCTCTCCATGGGATTTTCCAAGCAAGAATACTGGAGTGGGTAGCCATTCCATTCTCCAAGGTATCTTCCTGACCCAGGGATTGAACTTGGGTCTCCTGCATTGCAGGTGAATTCTTTACCCTCTGAGCCCCCAGGGAAATCCATTTTCAGCCTCTCCACCCTTATTCTGACCTTCAAAGGCAAAAGTTTTTAGACAAACATATACATATTTAAAAATAGCTGTTTGCATAGAAAATGCAGTATATAAAGAAATAGACATCAAAATTCTCCAAGCCAGTCTTCAACAATACATCAACCATAAACTTCAGATGTTCAAATTGGATTTAGAAAAGTCAGAGGAACCAGAGATCAAATTGCAAACATATGTTGGATCATCAAAAAAAGCAAGAGAATTCCAGAAAAACATCTACTTGTGCTTTATTGAATATACCAAAGCCTTTGACTGTGTGTATCATAATGAACTGTGGAAAATTTCTTAAGAGATGGGAATACCAGACCATGTTACCTGTCTCCTGAGAAATTTGTACGCAGGTCAAGAGGCAACAGTTAGAACTAGACAAGGAACAATGGAGTGGTTCCAAATTGGGAAAGGAATACATGAAGATTGCCTAATGTCACCCTGCTTATTTAACTTATATGCAGAGTACATCATGTGAAATGCTGGGCTGGATAAAGCACAAGCTGAAATCAAGATTGCCAGGAGAAATATCAATAACCTCAGATACGCAGATGATACCACCCTATGGTAGAAAGTGAAGAGGAACTAAAGAGTCTCTTGAGGAAAGTGAAAGAGGAGAGTGAAAAGGCTGGCTTAAAACCCCAACATTCAAAAAACTAAAATCATGGCATCCAGTCCCGATGCTTCATGGCTAATAGAAGCAGAAATAATGGAAACTGACAGATATTATTTTGGGGGGCTCCAAAATCACTGCAGATGGTGACTGCAGCCATGAAATTAAAAGACACTTGCTCCTTGGAAGAAAAACTATAAGCAACCTAGACAGCATATTAAAAAGTAGAGACATTACACTGGCAACAAAGGTGAGTCTAGTCAAAGCTACGGTTTTTCCAGTGGTCATGTATGGATGTGAGAGTTGGACTATAAAGAAAGCTGAGCATGGAAGAATTGATGCTTTTGAAATGTGATGTTGGAGAAAGCTCTTGAGAGTCCCTTGGACTGCAAGGAGATCCAACTGGTCAATCCTAAAGGAAATCAGTCCTGAATATTCATTGGAAGGACTGATGCTGAAGCTGAAATTCCAATACTTTGGCCACCTGATGCCAAGAATTGGCTCATTGGAAGAGACTCTGATGCCAGGGAAGATTGAAGGCAGGAGGAAAAGGGGACAACAGAGGATGAGATGGTTGAATGGTATCACTGACTCGATGGACATGAGTTCGAGCAAGTTCCTGGAGTTGGTGATGGAAAGGGAAGCCTGGCATGCTGCGGTCAATGGAGTCACAAAGAGTCAGACATGACTGAGTGAGTGATGTGAGACAACAATAAGACAACAAAAATGAAAATATTAAGAATATTTAGAATTAAAAGCTTCTGCACCACAAAGGAAACTATAAGCAAGGTGAAAAGACAGCCTTCTGAATGGGAGAAAATAATAGCAAATGAAGCAACTGACAAACAACTAATCTCAAAAATATACAAGCAACTTATGCAGCTCAATTCCAGAAAAATAAACGACCCAATCAAAAAATGGGCCAAAGAACTAAATAGACATTTCTCCAAAGAAAACATACGGATGGCTAACAAACACATGAAAAGATGCTCAACATCACTCATTATCAGAGAAATGCAAATCAAGACCACAATGAGGTACCACTTCACACCAGTCAGAATGGCTGCGATCCAAAAGTCTGCAAGCAATAAATGCTGGATTGGATGTGGATAAAAAGGGAACCCTCTTACACTGTTGGTGGGAATGCAAACTAGTACAGCCACTATGGAGAATAGTGTGGAGATTCCTTAAAAAACTGGAAATAGAACTGCCTTATGACCCAGCAATCCCACTGCTGGGCATACACACCGAGGAAACCAGAATTGAAAGAGACACGTGTACCCCAATGTTCATCACAGCACTGTTTATAATAGCCAGGACATGGAAACAACCTAGATGTCCACCAGCAGATGAATGGATAAGAAAGCTGTGGTACATATACACAATGGAGTATTACTCAGCCATTAAAAAGAATACATTTGAATCAATTCTAATGAGGTGGATGAAACTGGAGCCGATTATACAGAGTGAAGTAAGCCAGAAAGAAAAACACCAATACAGTATACTAACACATATATATGGAATTTAGAAAGATGGTAATGATAACCCTGTAAAAAGGAAAAAAAAAAAAAGAATGGGTCAAAGATATGAATAGAAAATCCATGGAAGCAAAAACTCAAATGTCTAAAAACACATAAGAATATGTTGAAATATAGGATTATTCAGAGAAGTGCAAATCAAAATAATTTCATAATTACCAGAGTGGCAAACATATAAGTATAATGGTATCAGGTTTGGACAAAATTACAGAGTGTGGGAACCCTGCTGGAAATGTAAACTGATGAAACAGCTCTGGAGAGAAGTTTGGTATTAAAACAGAAAATCCACGTTAAAATTTAAATGTCTTTTAAATTGAAGTCTCAATGTTGGGTTGATACTGTAGAAAATAACTCAATATATATATGAGTATAAAATAGATTTGTCTCTCCATAACAATTTTTTTTCTGTTTTCTATTTTAATATAAGTTCACACAAACAGAGAAGTTTCAAGAACAAATCGAATAACTCACCCAGATATTCCAAATGGTAAGTCATTTGCCTGTGCTCTCACACTGTTTATCTACACTAAATTATTTTTTTGAATGATTTAAGAAAAAGTGTCAAACATAATGTTCTATCACTTTTTAGATATGTCAGTGTGTTTCCTAAAGAAAAAAACATCCAGTCAGAAACCTGCAGTTGATATTTAGTCACTAAATCTTGTTCAATTCTTTGTGATCCCATGGACTGTAGCCCACCAGGCTCTTCTGTCCATGGAATTTCTCAGGAAAGAATACTAGAGTTGGAGTGGACTTCCATTTCCTTCTCCATTTAACCAGAAAAAAATATATAAGTCAGGAAATTAATCTTTATTCCATATTATTACTTACTTTACTGACCTGAAATTTTATCAATTGTTCCTTGGTAGCTCAGCTGGTAAAGAATCTGCCTGCAACGCAGGAGACCCTGGTTCTATTCCTGCGTCAGAACGTTCCCCTGTTGAAGGGATAGGCCACCCACTCCAGTATTCCTGAGCTTCTGTGGTGACCCAGATGATAAAGAATCAGCCTGCAATGTGGGAGACCTAAGTTCAGTCCTTGGGTTGGGAAGATCCCCTAGATGAGGGCATGGCAAACCCCTCCAATATTCTTGCCTGGAGAATTTACATGGACAGAGGAGCCTGGTGGGCTACAGTCCCTGGGGTCACAAAGAGTCGGACACGACTGAGCTTCTAAGCACAGCACAGTCCCAAACTTATCCTTTATAGGATAAAAATTTCCAGCTCAACTATTCCATTCTAATGTCATATCTCATCTTTCTCTTTTATGACATTTGACACCTTTAAAGGGTAATAGGCCCATTATTTTGTGGAAATTCTCTCAGTTTAAATGTATCCAGGTTTACTCACAATTAGATTAAGTTTACGTGTTTGACAGGAGCACCACAGAAGTGATGCTGTGTTCTCAGTGAGTCTATCAACAGGTGTGTGATATCAATTTGTTTCACTACAGTGTCATTTATCTTCATCACTTGGGTAAGAAGGTATTTGCCAGTTTCATCCGTTCCCAAATTATCATCTTTCTCTTTGTAATTGAGAAGTAATTTGGAGGGAAATATGTTAAGACAATGTAAATATCCTATCATTCCCTGAACTTTCTCCCACTGGTGTTTTTTTTTTTAATATTTATTTATTTGGCTGCATCAGATCTTAGTGGCAGCACCCTGGATATTCATCACACGGACTCTGCAGAATGTGGGCTCTGCCGCATGTGGGGGCCTTAGTGCCCTGACCATGGATTAAACCTGTGTCCTGTGCATTTCAAGGCTGATTCTTAACTGCTGGACCACCAGGGAAGTCCCATCTCCCACTAGTTTTAGTATCTATTGATAATTCTTGCCTAAAGATATAAGTTTTCTGATGACTATCATTGGTTCTTTTCTAATTTTGCCATTCTTTTCACATGTATTAGTTGGCTTTCTAATCTAGGAAAAGTTTTCCTTCTCTATTATTTACTCATTAATTGTATTACCAATAACTCACTAAAATAATTCTTATTGTACTCAATGGCTTCTAATCTTTACTATCATTATTTTCTTTGATGCTCAAATTTTCTCAGATTTGGCCACTGAAAACCAGCTCCTGTGTCCTTTTGTACTGACTCCCCTATAATTTAATCACTACCTTATTTTCTGGCACACACACTCAAAATGTTTAGTAGTAAACTAAGAAACCTTAAGTGTTTAAAGCAATGCCACTTAACAAAGTACTTAAGAAGCAATAAAGTTTATTAATGGAGACCTCAGCCCATGAAGTCAAAAGACTTGGGTTTAATTTTTACCTTAATCCTTTCTAATTATATAATGTCAGACAGTTATTAAATTTCTTTAATCTTCATATTAGCTCAGTTTTTCAGGGTAGAATTTAATAAGACCATACATGAAAAAGCCTTTGCATTGTGCCTTACACATGGTAGAACAAAAGTCAAATAAATATATTCTAGACATCAACAAGAGGAGTGACTAGAAATATAATATAAATTATTATTCCTCTTTAAAATGATACATTTATATGCAAAAGATGTTCTTTGCCCTTCTGATCATCAGACCTTAAAATTGAGGTCAAAGATCTTGGTAAAGTTAGAGCACATTCAATTAAAAAAAATCAGAAAATTGGATATTGAAAAAAATCAGAATATTGAAAAAAATTCAATATTTTGAATATATTATCTATTATATACATTATAATATTAATATTTTAATAATGTACCAATGACTTAATAGAGCAAAAACATTTCTGTTGTTATTGTTTTGTCTTTTTTGAATGTATATTTGTATATTTAATGTATATAATATATATTCAATATATTAACATAATATATTATATTATATATAAATATTATATATAATATAAATATATATTATATATAAATATTATATATAATATAAATATATATTATATATATAAATATTATTATAATGTACCAATGACTTAATAGAGCAAAAACATTTCTGTTGTTATTGTTTTGTTTGTCTTTTTTGAATGTATATTTGTATATTTAATGTATATAATATATAATATATTGTATTCAATATATTAATATATATTCACTATATATTAATATATTATATAGTATAATATTAATATTATAATAATGTACCAATGACTTAATAGAGCAAAAACATTTCTGTTGTTTTGTTTGTCTTTTTTGATAGTAGTCAAGTCTATGAGAATAGATACAGGAATAAAATGTAAGGCCCAATACAACAAAAATAATTTTAAGTAACACATTAATGGGAAAATGAAAACCATTACTTATGGAGTATTTGTCATGCACATACTTGTGCCCTTCTTTGTATATATTTTTTATTAAAAATATCCTATTTTCCTGATTTTTTTAATTGAATGTGCTCTAACTTTACAGTAAATAACTTACATCCAGGTACTTTTTGTAAAATTGTGAACTTTTTTACTTTAAGAATTGTGAACAATTTTATTTCAAAAATTGTGAACTTTTAAAGATGCGAATGGAGAAGTAAATGGCAACCCACTCCAGATTTCATGCCTGGAGAGCCCCATGGACGGAGGGGCCTGGCGGTCTACAGTCCATGGGGTCTCAAAGAGTTGGACATGACTGAAGCGACTTGGCAAAGATGTGAAAGTGCATTCCATCAGTGTTGGGTGTGAGTGAGATTGCAGCTTGCCCTCTGTCTCCTATCTCTGATGATCTTTCAGCTCTGTCGACTCCCACCTCTTATCCCTCTTCCAGTCAGTAACTCTTCTTGCCTGTTCACTAGATGCCAGCCCAGGTACACCAGCTGTTGTACTGTACTACTGGACTTTTCAAAGAACTGTGTACTGCTAGATTAAAAATGCTTTCTTTACCTTTTTTTTTTTTTGTATTATCTGTGTGAAAAGTATTATAAACCTCCTATTAACCTATTAAGAGTATAGGACTATATAGCCGATTGTGTTAGTTGGGTACCTAGAATAAATTTATTTAACTTACAAACAAATTAGACTTATGAATGCACTCTCAGAATGGAACTCATTCTTATGTAGAAGACTTACTGTATGTTAAGTGCTGTATTAAATTCTTAAACCCTCAAGCAAAGTCAAAAGTACTTTAATAGATACTTATTTTTTTAAGCAACAATTAGAAGATTTTATTTATAACCCAAGAAAAAGTGACAAATGAGTGTTATAGAAAAGAATGATTTTGTTTATTTGTGAAGCAAATGTGAAATTGAAATTCCTGGGAGGCACGGTAGCATTTCCTCTGTGCCAGGCTTTCTGTTAAGGGTTTTGATTATATTCTCTCATTCAGGCCTCACACCAATGTATATTATACAGATGAGGAAAGTGCAAGTCACTCAGTTGTGTCCCACTATTTATGACCCCATGGACTATACAGTCCATGGAATTCTCCAGGCCAGAAGCCTTTCCCTTCTCCAGGGGCTCTTCCCAACCCAGGGATCGAAACCAGGTCTCCATCATTGCAGGCAGATTCTTTACCAGCTGAGCCACAAGGGAAGCCCACAGATCAGGAAACTGAGCCTCAATAAGGCAAGTCAGGTGGCAGGAAGTGCTGGAATCAGATTTTTTCTGTCTAATTTTAACAATACAAACTTTTATTTCTTTAATATTCAACATTTTAAAATTAATGTTTGTTGATGTGGAGTTGATTTATAATGTTGAGTTAGTTTTAGATATACATCAAAGTGAATCAGTTATACATAAGCACATATCCATTCTTTTTCAGATTCTATTCCCATATAGGCCATTACAGAGTACTGAGTAGAGTTCCCCATGATAAACACAGTATGTTCTTATTAGTAGATATTTCTCAATTTAACAGTTTCTCTTTCTGCAGAAACATTCTTAACAATCTGTCCCAGTCCTGTCTCAGACTACATCCAAAGCCCCATCAAGCAGACAGTAGGCCGCACATCACTGATCCTTTTGGCCAAAGACATATGAACAATTTGTCCAAGTATTCATTGGAAGGACTGGTGTTGAAGTTGAAGCTCCAATACTTTGGCCACCTGTGAAGAGTCAACCCATTGAAATAGACCCTGATGTTGGTCTGAAGATAGAAAGCAAGAGAAAGGGATGACAGAGGATGAAATGGTGAGATAGCATCACTGTCTCAATAGACATGAGTTTGAGAAAACTCCAGGAGACGGTGAAGGATTGGGAAGCCTAGTGTACTGCAGTCCAAGGGGCTGGACATGACTTAGCAACTGAACAACAATAATACAATTGTAAAACATGACCAAGTTGAACCAGTTTGAGTGCTTCCTCAGTTCAGTTCAGTTCAGTTCACTCAGTCGTGTCCGACCCTTTCAACCCCATGAATCGCAGCATGCCAGGCCTCCCTGTCCATCACCATCTCCCGGAGTTCACTCAGACTCACGTCCATCGAGTCGGTGATGCCATCCAGCCATCTCATCCTCTGCCTTCCCCTTCTCCTCCTGCCCCCAATCCCTCCCAACATCAGCGTCTTTTCCAGTGAGTCAACTCTTCCCATGAGGTGGCCAAAGTACTGGAGTTTCAGCTTTAGCATTATTTTTTCCAAAGAAATCCCAGGGCTGATCTCCTTCAGAATGGACTGGTTGGATCTCCTTGCAGCCCAAGAGACTCTCAAGAGTCTTCTCCAACACCACAGCTCAAAAGCATCAATTCTTCAGCGTTCTGCCTTCTTCACAGTCCAACTCTCACATCCATGCATGACCACAGGAAAAACCATAGTCTTGACTAGACGGACCTTAGTTGGCAAAGTAATGTCTCTGATTTTGAATATGCTATCTAGGTTGGTCATAACTTTTCTTCCAAGGAGTAAGCATCTTTTAATTTCATGGCTGCAGTCACCATCTGCAGTGATTTTGGAGCCCAAAAAAATAAAGTCTGACACTGTTTCCACTGTTTCCCCATCTATTTCCCATGAAGTGATGGGACCAGATGCCATGATCTTTGTTTTCTGAATGTTGAGCTTTAAGCCAACTTTTTCGCTCTCCTCTTTCACTTTCATCAAGAGGCTTTTTAGCTCCTCTTCACTTTCTGCCATAAGGGTGGTGTCATCTCCATATCTGAGGTTATTGATATTTCTCCCAGCAATCTTGATTCCAGCTTGTGCTTCTTCCAGTCCAGCATTTCTCATGATGTACTCCGCATAGAAGTTAAATGAGCAGGGTGACAATATACAGCCTTGATGTACTCCTTTTTCTGTTTGGAACCATTCTGTTTTTCCATGTCCAGTTCTAACTGTTACTTCCTGACCTGCATACAGATTTCTCAAGAGGCAGGTCAGGTGGTCTGGTATTCCCATCTCTTTCAGAATTTCCACAGTTTATCCTGATCCACATAGTCAAAGGCTTTGGCATAGTCAAAAAAGCAGAAATAGATGTTTTTCTGAAACTCTCTTGCTTTTTCCATGATCCAGTGGATGTTGGCAATTTGATCTCTGGTTCCTCTGCCTTTTGTAAAACCAGCTTGAACATCAGGGAGTTCACGGTTCATGTATTACTGAAGCCTGGCTTGGAGAATTTTGAGAATTACTTTACTAGCATATGAGATGAGTGCAATTGTACAGTAGTTTGAGCATTCTTTGGCATTGCCTTTCTTTGGAATTGGAATGAAAACTGACCTTTTCCAGTCCTGTGGCCACTGCTGAGTTTTCCAAATTTGCTGGCATATTGAGTGCAGCACTTTCACAGCATCACCTTTCAGGATTTGAAACAGCTCAACTGGAATTCCATCACCTCCACTAGCTTTGTTCGTAGTGATTCTTTCTAAGGCCCACTTGACTTCACATTCCAGGATGTCTGGCTCTAGATTAGTGATCACATTATCATGATTATCTGGGTCGTGAAGATCTTTTTTGTACTGTTCTTCCGTGTATTCTTGCCACCTCTTCTTAATATCTTCTGCTTCTGTTAGGTCCATACCATTTCTGTCCTTTATTGTTCCCATCTTTGCGTGAAATGTTCTGCTGCTATCTCTAATTTTCTTGAAGAGACCTCTAGTCTTTCCCATTCTGTCATTTTCCTCTATTTCTTTGCATTGATTGCTGAGGAAGGCTTTCTTATCTCTCCTTGCTATTCTTTGGAACTCTGCATTCAGATGCTTATATCTTTCCTTTTCTCTTTTTTTTTTTTTTCACCTTTCTTCTTTTCAAAGCTATTTGTACAGCCTCCCCAGACAGCCATTTTGATTTTTGCATTTCTTTTCCATGGGGATGGTCTTGATCCCTGTCTCCTGCACAATGTCACGAACCTCATTCCATAGTTCATCAGGCACTCTGTATTCAGAGACAAAGAACGTAGAAAGTCAGCTATAGTGAGGATATTGAAGGTTGAGGCTGGTCAGACACAGCATACCTTGTATATTTGAAGGGAAAGCAGAGAAATTGGGTCTTGGGAAGAGAAACAGTGATATGTAAATGCAGCAAATATGAACAAAAGCAAGTTAGCAATAGTCAGAGTAAGAACCAGAGAGAGAAAGAAGCCAGAAAAGATTGAGACCATGAAAAAGAGAGAGAAGGGAAAAAGAGCAACAGGGATACATAAATAAAAACTTTTGCTTCTGTGAGGAAAAGAAGTTGTCCTGTTAAACTATCACTGGGAGTGTCTGGCAGTAGAGCAACTGATTAAAGTTTGGAAAGTTTATGCCACTGTTGGGGAGGAAGAAATTTTCCTTGACCCCTCTACATTCTTCTGGCTGACCTAAGAATTAAACTAACTCAGATTGCAAGTCTTCCCCAAGTCTCCAGTCTGCTGGACTACTCTGTGTATTTTGGACTTAACTAAGTCTCTACAACGGCATGAGCTAGTTCCTTAAAATAAGTCTCTCAATAGATGATTGATAGATGGTAGATAGAGTTAGAGATACACACATCTGTTGGTTCTATTTCTCTAAAGAAACTTGGCTAATATACAAGATGAGAAAAAAAAGCATAACTATTTTAAAATTCTTTATAGTTTCTTCTGTCATGAAGATATCTGTATGCTTGATATTTTATAATATTTCTATAAGCTCTCTCAATGCCTAATTAACAAAGAAAAGTTAAATAAATATCAGAATTGACAGTACTGCAGTAATACGCTCTCAGGAGGATGGTCCAGATCGTGGCCACAAATCTTGAGGCTGGAGGAGCCACCCTTTGTAAGCTCTCCAAAAATGGAGGGTAGGAAACTTTCATTGCTTATCATGGAAAAAAATTTCACAAAATAAGGTTGAAAAATTATTTATTCATTCACCAAATATTTCTGGAACACCAATTATGTGCGATGTATTGTTCTAGGTAATTGGGAAATGATAGTAAAAAAACAAAAGTCACAGATTTCTCTCTTGCTTCACCCTACTCCACAGAACTTACAATCAAGAGGAGGCAGAGAGAAAAAAAAATGATAAATATGTAAAGTATATGTGCATTAAAAGGTGACAAATACTTTGGAAAAATGCCAAAGGGAGGAGAAGGGTTGGTTTTGCACTTTAAAATATAGATACTAAGGTATGTTTAATTGAGCAAGTGAGAGTTTAAAGGCTGGCTTAAAGCTCAACATTTCCCCCCCCCCCAAAAAAAAAGAGATCATGGCAGCTGGTCCCATCATTTCATGGAAAATAGATGGGGAAAGATGGAAACAGTGGCATCTGTTTTATTTTCTTCAGCTCCAAAATCACTGTGGACAGTGACTGTAGCCACAAAATTAAAAGACACTTGCTCCTTGGAAGAAAAGCTATGACAAACCTAGACAGAATATTAAAAGGCAGAGACATCACTTTGCAAACAAAGGTCTGTGTAGTTAAAGCTATTATTTTTCCAGTAGTAATGTATGGATGTGACAGTTGGACCATAAAAAAGGCTGAGTGTCAAAGAACTGATGCTTTTGAACTGTGGTGCTAGAGAGAACTGTTGAGAATCCCTTGGACAGGAAAGAGATTAAACCAGTTCCCTCATAGCTCAGTTGGTAAAGAATCTGCCTGCAAGGCAGGAGACCCATGTTTGATTCCTGGGTCGGGAAGACTGACTGAAGAAGGAATAGGCTACCCACTCCAGTATTCTGGCCTGCAGAATTCCATGGACTAAGTCCATGGTGTCACAAAGAGCTGGATGCGACTGAGCAACTGTCACTTTCATAACAGAAATCAACCCTGAATATTCACTGGCAAGACTGACACTGAAGCGGAAGCTCCAATCCTTTGGCCATCTGATGGGAAGAGCCAACTCACTGGAAAAGACCCTGATGCAGGGAAAGACTGAAGGCAAGAAGAGAAGGGAATCGGCCAGGGTTATATGTGGGGAGAGGGAGCAACAGGCAGAGGGAATAACCAATATAGAGAGGTAACTGTGAGTACATGCCCAGCATCTTCAAAAATTATTAATATCCAGGAGTGGCTGTAGTAAGTAGCTATAGTGGGGGTGAGAGAGAGGTTAATAAGGGTTGAGGTAGAGAGAGGTGACAAGGGAGGCCTGTTCTCACAGAGATGTGTAGAGATTTATAGGTCATTGTTAAGGACTTGATTTTTACCCTTAGTGAGATGGAGAGAAGGCTTTGGAGGGTTTCAAAGGGAGGTGAGACATTCAGTTCAGTTCAGTCACTAGGTCGTGTCCAACTCTTTGTGACCCCATGGACTGCAGCACGCCAGGCTTCCCTGTTCATCACCAACCCTTGGAGTCTACTCAAATTCATCTCCATTGAGTCCTGATGCCATCCAACCGTCTCATCCTCTGTTATCCCCATCTCTTCCTGCCTTCAGTATTTCCCAGCATCAGCGTCTTTTCAAATGAGTCAGCTCTTTGCATCAGGTGGCCAAAGTATTGGAGTTTCAGCTCCAACATCAGTCCTTCCAATGAACAATCAGGACTGATCTCCTTTAGGATGGACTGGTTGGATCTCCTTGCAGTCCAACAGACTCGCAAGAGTCTTATCCAACACCACAGTTCAAAAGCATTGATTCTTCAGCGCTCAACTTTCTTTATAGTCCAAATCTCACATCCATACATGACAACTGGAAAAACGATAGCCTTGACTAGATGGACTTTTGTTGGCAAAGTAATGTCTCTGCTTTTTAATATGCTGTCTAGGTTGGTCATAACCTTTCCAAGGAGTAAGCGTCTTTTAATTTCATGGCTGCAGTCACCATCTGCAGTGATTTTGGAGCCTCCCAAAATAAAGTCAGCCACTCTTTCCCCACTACTTGCCATGAAGTGATGGGACCAGATGCCATGATCTTAGTTTTCTGAATGTTGAGCTTTAAGGTAACTTTTTCACTGTCCTCTTTCACTTTCAATAAGAGGCTCTTTAATTCTTCGTAAGAGTAGTGTCATTTGTATATATGAGGTTATTGATACTTCTCCCAGCAATCTTGGTTCCAGCTTGTGCTTCATCCAGCCCAGCATTTCTCATGATGTACTCTGCATGTAAGTTAAATAAGCAGGGTGACAATATACAGCGTTGACATACTCTTTTGCTGATTTGGCACCAGTCTATTGTTTCATGTCCAGTTCTATCTGTTGCTTCTTGACCTGCATACAGATTTCTCAAGAGACAGATCATGTAGTCTGGTATTCCCATCTCTTTAAGAATTTTCCACAGTTTATTGTGATCCACAGAGTCAAAGGTTTTGGCATAGTCAATAAAGCAGAAATAGATGTTTTTCTGGAACTCTCTTGCTTTTTTGATGATCCAGTAGATGTTGGCAATTTGATCTCTGGTTCCTCTGCCTTTTCTAAATCTGGCTTGAACACATGGAAGTTCACAGTTCATTTATTGCTGAAGCCTGGCTTGGAGAACTTTGAGTATTACGTTACTAGCCTATGAGATGAGTGCAATTGTGCAGTGGTTTGAACATTCTTTGGCATTGCCTGTCTTAGGGATTGGAATGAAAGCTGACCTTCTCCAGTTCTGTGGCCACTGCTGAGCTTTCCAAATTTGCTGGCATATTGAGTGCAGCACTTTCAAGCATCATCTCTTAGAATTTGAAAAAGCTCAACTGGAATTCCATCACCTCCACTAGCTTTGTTCATAGTGATGCTTCCTGAGGCCCACTTGACCTCACATTCCAGAATGTCTGGCTCTAGGTGAGTGACCACACCATTGTGACATAATATGACATTAAAAAAAATATTTTTCATCATGGAAAGTTTTAATCACACAAGTATAGAAAACAGTGTGTCAAATCCTTAAACACTCAGCACCAAGCTTCACTAACCACCAGCATCTTTCTGCTATCTTTGTTTCAGGTATCTACTGTGCCCCACCACCCTCACCTCATCCTTTTCCTCTCAACTGTGAAATGTAACACATGGATCTCAGAAATACAGTTCAATATGCAATGAGGTGGGGCAGATGTATACACTAGTATGGCCATCACCCAGATCACAGCACAGAACATATCTAATACCCCGTGTGTTTCTTTTCAGACAAACCCTTTCAGCCAGAAAGGAAACCACTATTTGAGTACTTCTCATTGTGATAAATTCATTGCTTTTGTGCCTGCACTTGTTTCTAGAAACAAAATTTTGTGACCCTTGGCTCACCTATGATGATTTCACGTCCCTCTGGAATTTGAGTCCACATTTTTTGAAGTTTTATTTTAAAAACCTGTAACTTTAGTTTATCTCTTTTTTCCCTTTCCTGTTATCAGGGGAGGAAGATCTTTCTCACACCCTTCTACATTGTAACCAGATGTGTATCTCCCTGACTGGATGAGACTCCCCCAAGGCAGTGTGAGCAGACAGAAAGGAGATGAGGACCAAAATCTAAGCCATGGAATGCTCTCTTCCAGTGCCTGACAAAAACAAGATAAACAGCTACTGAGATTGTCCAGGAAGAGACGGATATGAGTGTGAGGAGACAAGGAGGATGATGTGTCGAGTTCCCCCTTGATATTTGTTGGTTGGAGGCACCACCATCTGGAGAAAAGAGACTTGAGACCCGAAGTTTGGGCCACTCATTTATGCCTGTTGAAAATATCTAAGGAAGTTTATTGCTATTCCTACCGTGCAGAACGCTTTTGTCCCCAGTGATCAGGATGTGAAAAATTGGGGGATGGAAGGTCTTCTTCTCAGTGTGTAGTTGTTCTCTTTGCAAATATGATTTATTATGTGATGTAATTCTGAGAAGACAATAAAGCAATCTCTGTTGAAAAACTTCTGGGAAAATTGTCTTTTTTTATAATTCTCTCCTTCATAAAAGGAAACACTTGAGAACTCTTTCAAAGGGGGTATCTCTGCTGGATTTTGACCAAGAATTCAAGTAGGTGGTTGGTGTCTTTTCTATTATTAGTTCTAGTCCTCTGTGAGGTTCTAGGAAACGACCTGCCTTTGGAGACCCTAAAGTATTTCAGCAGTCTAAGAAATCTTCTTTAGAAAAAAAAAAAAATCATAGATTCCTTTAAGTAGGTTTCTGTTACTGGCACTCGAAGGATTTTGACTAAGTCAAGGGAAAAAAAATCACTAATTATTACAGATGACAAAATTTTGGTTTAAGATTGCCTGTACTATATCTGGCTCGTACTTCTCATCTTTGTAATGCCGCTAAACCTAAGCACTAAGAGTGACACCATCCTATACGAAATGGACATTACATATCTAAATACAGTCTTTCAATTTTCTATCTTATCAGGACAAATATTTAGTTTAAACAAGTGACTGTGTTTAAGACTTACTTAATGGTCCAAACTAAATGTGGTTGGAAAGGTTGTCAAATGTGGAGGGCTTTAAGAAAAAAGCATTTTATTTTTCTTCCTATATAAATGCAATTGGGCTTCCCTGATAGCTCAGTTGGTAAGGAATCCACCTACAATGCAGGAGACCCTGGTTCAATTCCTGGGTCAGGAAGATCTGCTGGAGAAGGGATAGGTTACCCACTCCAGTATTCTTGGGCTTCCCTTGTGGCTCAGCTGGTAAAGAACCCACCTGCAATGAGGGAGACCTGGGTTTGATCCCTGGGTTGGGAAGTTCCTCTGGAAAAGGGAAAGGCTACCCACTCCAGTATTCTGGCCTAAAGAATTCCATGGACTGTGTAGTTCATGGGGTCACAAAGAGTCAGCCACGACTAAGCAACTTTCACTTTCATAAATGCAATTTCAATATGGCCACAATCAAAGTGGAATATCTAGTGAAGTCTGTATGATATGACTGAAACTCTCAATTTCAAAGCTTTTAGAACTGTTTTAAATGGTTGGTAAGCTTCTTATATACAGGAAAATCTTAATAATTCAGATTGCTTAGAGTATCCTTTTGTGTTACACAAAAGGCTTTTCATTTGTTTTCAGTACAGTTTTTGTTACCAAATAGCACAGACTAAAATCAATGTTGTTCAAGAAATAGTTGCAGGAACTGTTTAATGACTTCATTTATTTGTTCAGTACAGTTTTTGAGAGCACAAATGCTGAACTAGGCTCTGTGATAATATTAAGATAATCATAACAACCTTCAATTTTATGCTATTTAGTAACTGAATAGGGTTTGCTATAGATTATACTTTTCCCTTAAATCTTGTTAGTATTTTCAAGAACACAGTATTGAATGTAATAGTAAGGTTGTTTAGTTGCTAAGTTGTGTCTGACTCTGTGACCCCATGGACTGCATCCTGACAGGTTCCACTGTCTATGGGATTTTCGAGCAAAAATACTGGAGTGGGTTGCCATTTTTTTCTACAGAGAATCTGCCCAACTCAAGGATCAGATCCACATCTCTGGCATTGATCGACATTGGCAAGTGGATTCTTCTGAGCCACCAGGGAAGCCCAGGAACTATAGTACTCTTGGGTTATTTTATTCATTAATTTTGTAATTAATAAAGTAATAGAAATTAAAGAGTGTTAGAGATCTGAATGAAATCTTCGTGGGGTGTAGTTCTGTTTACAAAAGTCTGAACCTAACAATTAATTTTAAGGAGACAGAGGAGAATATGAAGAAAATACAGAGTGAGAAAAACCAATAGACAAGAAACATTGTATCATCTGGAAAAATAAAAATTAGATTCATTTATAGCAAGCAATGGGTTTTTACAAAAATGACAATTTTTAAAGACTGTAAAATGGGAATATTTGAATTTTTTACTGTCTTAAATTAAGATGGTGGTTGGTGACCCAGGGGTTTCATTAACTGATATTTTTATTATGCCCATTTCTTGCCTGGAAAAAAGGTTCAAAATGTGAAAACACCATATTCTATGTCATGTAAATAAAATAGATTCTTCTGTGAGGTTGTTGCTATTTGCAATGTAGCAAAAAAACAAAATCAATTCTACCTAAAGTTGATAACATTGAATGTTTATATGAAACAAAAACTCAGTAAACAGCTCCAGCTCAGTATTTGATCACCGGAATATTAAAAACTTTTCTCATTCACAGTTAAATATTTAGTACAAGACCCCAAACCAAATACATGGTTTGAGTTTATTCAGTCAAAAAATTGATCACCTTATTACATAGGAAGCTATTCAAAGGCAAGTCTCTGGAAAAAAGTATCATTTGCTCTTGAGGCCACACACTAATCCTTAATCATCTTCAAATTATTTTCTAGATGGGTAAAAATGATTTTCAATCAATTCTGAAATTCATTTTAAAAAAGAAAAATCCCTTAACTGTTTCTTAGGATTTGAGAGCCATTGTGTATTATATTAAAACATTTGAAAAACATTTATTCATAAGCTATTTTTATTTTTCTTGATATTTAAAACATATTGATAGTGATTCACTATTCCTATCTCTGTAGTCTCAGTTCCTCCAAATAAGTGACTATGTGCTTAGTCATTCAGTCATGTCCAACTCTTTGAGACCCCATGGACTGTAGCCCACCAGGCTCCTCTTGTCCATGAGGATTCTCCAGGCAAGAATACTGGAGTGGGTTACCATGCCCTCCTCCAGGGGATCTTCCCAACCCAGGAATTGAACCTGCCTCTCCTGTATTGCAGGCAGGTTCTTCACCAGAGGAACTACCAGGGAAGCCCTTAGCAAAACTAAATGTCCATTATTTAGGGCATGGTTGGACTAATTATATTCATCAAAAGTATGGAATATTATGAAGCTAATAATTAATTGCTGTCTAGTCAAAGCTATGGTTTTTCCAGTAGTCATGTATGGATGTGAGACTTGGAAAATAAAGAAAGCTGAGTGCTGAAGAATTGATGCTTTTGAGGTCTTGTGCTGGAGAAGACTCTTGAGAGTCCCTTGGGCAGCAAGGAGATGAGAGTCCCTTGGGCAGCAAGGAGATCCCACCAGTCAATCCTAAAGGAATTCAGTCCTGAATATTCATTGGAAGGACTGATGCTGAAGCTGAAACTCCAATACTTTGGCCACCTGATGAGAAGAACTGATTCATTAGAAAAGACTCTGATGCTGGAAAAGACTGAAGGCAAGAGGAGAAGGGGACAACAGAGGATGAGATGGTAGGATGGCATCACTGACTCAATGGACATGAGTTTGAGTAAACTCAGGAGTTGGTGATGGACAGGGAAGCCTGGAATGCTGCAGTCCATGGGGTTGCAAAGAGTCAGACATGACTAAGCAACTGAACTGAACTGATTAATAAACAAATTAGTGTTATATCTATTGAACTGGACAATTATCTGTTCTTTTGAATTAGCTAGTGAGTAAATGGGTTGAGGAATAGTGAATAGTATATTTCATTTTTAACAAAAGCACAAATGTGTGTGGTCGTGTGTACACATGCAAATATTTTTTAAATATAAGTGTATATATATATGTATATATACATACATATATTTGAAAGTATATGTGTGTATATGCTGTGCTGTGCTTGGTTGTTCAGTCATGTCTGATTCTTTGCAAACCCATGGACTGTAGCCAGCCAGGTTTCTCTGTCCATGAGATTCTCCAGGTTAGAATACTGGAGTGGGTTGCCATGCCCTCCTCCAGATCTGTGTATATACATATATATGGAGAAGGATATGGAAGGCAATGTCCATTCCCATGTACATGCCCTAGTCGTTGTTTCAGCTCTGTGTATCCATCCCAGCTTTGGCATGTTTTGCTGCTAAGACTTACCAGTGACATTGAAAAGTTGCTTTGGTCAGGGGACTAACTCATTCTTCAGGGAGCTGGAAACACTTAGGAGTTAAAACTATTCCTCCCCACCCCCTCTCCCATGGACTTTCGTCCTGGGCTGAGTACAAAGCCTTTGCCTGCAGGCAGACAAACTCAAGGCATAATTTATACTCCAGAGCTTTATGTGAGAGCAGATGGAGCTTGGGACTTCTGAAATTATACCTTTGCCTGGCTCTTTCCCTATTTTTATCCTCTTTTCTCCATTTCCTTACTGGTTTCTCCTGGGTGTAAATCCTCAGTAAATCACATCCACCCAAATTGTTGTTTCAGCCTTTGCTTTTGGGAGAATTCAACCTAGGACACTAGGCTCACTTTAACTTACCTCAGGAGGGTACGGAGTGCATCAGTGATTATTTATACATTTTTGCACAGTTGCAATAATTACAATAAATACATCATTTAATTAAAATACAATAAAACATTTTTTAAAAAACCAAATAGCTTCCAGTATGCTTTGCTTCATATGTGGTGCTCAGGATAGCTAGAAAGAATTTCTCAGTGCCTTCTTATTCACCATAGAGGTAAGTGAATATAGCCTTATTTCTGTAGCAGCACCTGATGTTATATTGCTGTATTTTTGCTTATGATTTTATGGCAGCATACCTCAGAATAAAACAAGTCCTTTGTTACTTGGCTTTGTTTGTTCCTGCTTTTAAGCATGCAGAAGAATCAGAATGAAGATCCAAAGTTCACTTCATTGTCTTCCTTTTATTATCCTGCCCAGTCTTCAACCTCCAAGTCCACTTTTTCCCTACAAAAGAGAAATATTTTCTCTTACAAAATAGAAATATTTTATAAGTAGGAATGTCTAGAGACAGCTTTGTTTTTAACTAAAACTAAAAATCTCATGCATGCACATGTGTTTCCCAATGGTTCCTCTCTGAAAGCTTTTCTCAGATATTCTTCCTTGCCAAAGAAATTCAGTCCTTTCTTGGCAGATGGCATCTAAATTCAAGCTCTAGTCAAGTACATATGCTAAAAAAAAAAAAAATCGTTTAGGTAAATTGTTGTCTAGAAAATTAGCTTCTGAAATTGTATTGAAAAAAATCTGAGATAATTGTATTTCTCAGTGTTTCCATTCTCTTTTAGGTTCAAATTTGAATAATTCTTACTCTAAAATATGTAATCAATGGGGCAGATACAAAGCAAGAGACATCATTGATTTATTTTGTTAACTGTCTTTTGGAATGTATATTGTTAATTGTGTCCCATATCATCACATTATGTTTTCCAATAAAACAATTTTAACAACAACAACAACAAAACCACTTTGCATTATTTTACAGGAAAAGGAGTTCTCTTTTCAATCAAATATTTACATGATATTTTCATGTAATTTGGTAAAAGTGTTCTCATCCAGGAAAAATTATTTTATAACTGAAAAAAAGAGTATGATGTACACAGATAAAATCTCTCTGGGTGAGAAGAAAAGCAACAGGTGAAATAACTTGTTAACATATTGTAAACTATTTTGTGAATGACGGAAAATGCCTTTTAAAATTTGGAGGATCCAAATACATATATGGTACTCTATCATGATGAACTTTGTTGAACTGATGGTGCTATTTGTATGGGGACAATTCCAATAAACATTGATTCAGTAAAACACAAAGTATTGAAGAAAGTGTAACAAATATAGATATTTATGATGGATTCAATATTTACCAAAATTTTCTCTTTAAATAAACATATTTGTTATCTCTCTTAATTTTTAAAATTGGGATGTAAGTTATATATAGTATCAGTTCAGTTCAGTTCAGTCGCTCAGTCGTGCCCAACTCTTTGCAACCCCGTAAATCGCAGAATGCCAGGCCTCCCTGTCCATCACCAACTCCCGGAGTTCACTCAGACTCAAGTCCATCGAGTAGGTGATGCCATTCAGCCATCTCATCCTCTGTCGTTCCCTTCTCCTCCTGCCCCCAATCCCTCCCAGCATCAGGGTCTTTTCCAATGAGTCAACTCTTCCCATGAGGTGGCCAAGGTACTGGAGTTTCAGCTTTAGCATCAGTCCTTCCAAAGAAATCCCAGGGCTGATCTTCAGAATGGACTGGTTGGATTTCCTTGCAGTCCAAGGGACTCTCAAGAGTCTTCTCCAACACCACAGTTCAAAAGTGTCAATTCTTCAGTGCTCAGCTTTCTTCACAATTCAATTCTCTCATCCATACGTGACCACAGGAAAAACCATAGACTTGACTAGATGGACCTTAGTCGGCAAAGTAATGTCTCTGCTTTTGAATATGCTATCTAGGTTGGTCATAACTTTTCTTCCAAGGAGTAAGTGTCTTTTAATTTCATGGCTGCTATCACCATCTGCAGTGATTTTGGAGCCCCCAAAAATAAAGTCTGACACTGTTTCCACTGTTTCCCCATCTATTTCCCATGAAGTAATGGGACAGGATACCATGAATGTTGAGTTTTAAGCCAACTTTTTCACTCTCCACTTTCACTTTCATCAAGAGGCTTTTTAGCTCCTCTTCACTTTCTGCCATAAGAGTGGTGTCATCTGCATATCTGAGGTGATTGATATTTCTCCCAGCAATCTTAATTCCAGCTTGTGTTTCTTCCAGGCCAGCGTTTCTCATGATATACTCTGCAGATAAGTTAAATAAGCAGGGTGACAATATACAGACTTGATGTACTCCTTTTCCTATTATTATATGTAATCTTCAATGAGTTTTAGCAATAGTATGTACTTGTATAATCAGCACACCGAAGCAAGATCGAGAATATTACCATCACTCTAGGAATTTAACTCATTCTATTTTTCAGTCAATTCCACCTAAACAGAGCAGTCTAATTTTTGACTTCCATCTCCATAAAGTTTTTTTTTTCTTATGCATTATCTATATGTAATCATGCATTAAGTACTTTCTCGTGACTACTGTTTTGGCTCAAAACAGTGTTTTTGAAAATCATCTATGCTGCTGTATCAGTAGTTCATTCCTTTCAGTGTCGAATAGTGTTTTGTTAGAAGAATGTACCATAATTTGCTTATCATTTCTCCTTTGGTGAATATTTAAATTGTTATTAGTGTTGTGAATTAAGCTGCTGGAAACAGTCATGTATAAGTTTTTATGTAGACATGTGTTCTTGTTTATCTTTGGTAAGCATCTTGCTGGGTCATGGGGTAGAGGCATATTTAAATTTTTAAGAGCTGACAAATAGTTCTCCAAGTAAGTTGCATTATTTTACATGATTACCAACAATGCCCAAAGAATCTCAGTTTTTCCATATCCTTGTCAACAATTGGTATTGTCAATATTTTAAATCTTAGTTCCTGTAAAGGATTGTTTTTTGGTAGATTTCATGAGATTTTCTACTAGTAAATAAGATGTCTAGTAAAATCAAGAAGAAATGGTGAGAACATGGACATCTTTGCTTTGTTTCTAATCTCAGGAAAAAGTTTCAATGTTTCACCAGCTGGTGTGATGTTAGCCGTAGGTTTTTTTTTTTTTTTTTTTTCCTATTTTTTATTTTATTTATTTATTTTCCTTTTTTTTTAATTTTTATTTTTACTTTATTTTACTTTACATTACTGTATTGGTTTTGCCATATATTGACATGAATCCACCACGGGTGTACATGCGTTCCCAAACATGAACCCCCCTCCCACCTCCCTCCCCATAACATCTCCCTGGGTCATCCCTGTGCACCAGCCCCAAGCATGCTGTATCCTGCATCGAACATAAACTGGCGATTCGTTTCCTACATGACAGTATACATGTTTCAATGCCATTCTCCCAAATCATCCCACCCTCTCCCTCTCCCTCTGAGTCCAAAAGTCTGCTCTACACATCTGTGTCTCCTCTGCTGTCTTGCATACAGGGTCATCATTGCCATCTTTCCAAATTCCATATACATGTGTTAGTATACTGTATTGGTGTTTTTCTTTCTGGCTTACTTCACTCTGTATAATCAGCTCCAGTTTCATCCACCTCATTAGAACTGATTCAAATGTATTCTTTTTAATGGCTGAGTAATACTCCATTGTGTATATGTACCACAGCTTTCTTATCCATTCATCTGCTGATGGACATCTAGGTTGTTTCCATGTCCTGGCTATTATAAACAGTGCTGTGATGAACGTTGGGGTACATGTGTCTCTTTCAATTCTGGTTTCCTTGGTGTGTATGCCCAGCAGTGGGATTGCTGGGTCATAAGGCAGTTCTATTTGCAATTTTTTTAAGGAATCTCCACACTATTCTCCATAGTGGCTGTACTAGTTTGCATTCCCACCAACAGTGTAGGAGGGTTCCCTTTTCTCCACACCCTCTCCAGCATTTATTGCTTGCAGAATTTTGGATCGCAGCCATTCTGACTGGTGTGAAGTGGTACCTCATTGTGGTTTTGATTTGCATTTCTCTAATAATGAGTGATGTTGAGCATCTTTTCATGTGTTTGTTAGCCATCTGTATGTCTTCTTTGGAGAAATGTCTATTTAGTTCTTTGGCCCATTTTTTGATTGGGTCGTTTATTTTTCTGGAATTGAGCTGCATAAGTTGCTTGTATATTTTTGAGATTAGTTGTTTGTCAGTTGCTTCATTTGCTATTATTTTCTCCCATTCAGAAGGCTGTCTTTTCACCTTGCTTATATTTTCCTTTGTTGTGCAGAAGCTTTTAATTTTAATTAAATCCCATTTGTTTATTTTTGCTTTTATTTCCAGAATTCTGGGAGGTGGATCATAGAGGATCTTGCTGTGATTTATGTCAGAGAGTGTTTTGCCTATGTTCTCCTCTGGGAGTTTTATAGTTTCTGGTCTTACATTTAGATCTTTAATCCATTTTGAGTTTATTTTTGTGTGTGGTGTTAGAAAGTGATCTAGTTTCATTCTTTTACCAAGTGGTTGACCAGTTTTCCCAGCACCACTTGTTAAAGAGATTGTCTTTACTCCATTGTATATTCTTGCCTCCTTTGTCAAAGATAAGGTGTCCATAGGTGTGCAGATTTATCTCTGGGCTTTGTATTTTGTTCCATTGATCTATATGTCTGTCTTTGTGCCAGTACCATACTGTCTTGATGACTGTGGCTTTGTAGTAGAGCCTGAAGTCAGGCAGGCTGATTCCTCCAGTTCATTCTTCTTTCTCAAGATTGCTTTGGCTATTCGAGGTTTTTTGTATTTCCATACAAATCTTGAAGTTATTTGTTCTAGTTCTGTGAAAAATATCGCTGGTAGCTTGATAGGGATTGCATTGAATTTGTAAATTGCTTTGGGTAGTATACTCATTTTCACTATATTGATTCTTCCGATCCATGAACATGGTATATTTCTCCATCTATTAGTGTCCTCTTTGATTTCTTTCATCAGTGTTTTATAGTTTTCTATATATAGGTCTTTAGTTTCTTTAGGTAGATATATTCCTAAGTATTTTATTCTTTTCATTGCAATGGTGAATGGAATTGTTTCCTTAATTTCTTTTTCTACTTCCTCATTATTACTGTATAGGAATGCAAGGGATTTCTATGTGTTGATTTTATATCCTGCAACTTTACTATATTCATTGATTAGGTCTCGTAATTTTCTGGTGGAGTCTTTAGGGTTGTCTATGTAGAGGATCATGTCATCTGCAAACAGTGAGAGTTTTACTTCTTCTTTTCCAATTTGGATTCCTTTTATTTCTTTTTCTGCTGTGATTGCTGTGGCCAAAACTTCCAGAACTATGTTGAATAGTAGCAGTGAAAGTGGACACTCTTGTCTTGTTCCTGACTTTAAGGGAAATGCTTTCAATTTTTCACCATTGAGGATAATGTTTGCTGTGGGTTTGTCATATATAGCTTTTATTATGTTGAGATATAGCCGTAGTTTTTTGATAGATGTCTTTTATCAGATTTGGGAAAATCACTTCCAAGTTTTCTGATAGTTTTTATTAATAATATGAAATGAGTGTTGAAATAGATATTGGGTTTTGTCCAAAGCACTTATATCTATGAAAGAACCCTATCACCATCTTCCTTTCCCTTGGAAGCAGTGAAATGAAGGGGATTTTTAAAACAAAATTAGAAACAATCAACAGTTTAGGAAAATATACTTACCACCATTATGACACCTGCTTAGCATTATAGCAGTCACATAAGATTAAAAGGAAAATACGAGAATCAGTGTTCCATTGCTAATGGGCAAAGAATATAAGCAATAGTTCATAAAAGATGAAATGCAAATTGCTTAAAAGCATATAATAATTGATTAACTTAAACAGTAATCAAAGAAATGGAAATTACAGCCAGTTATCTTATTATTCATTAATTTTATTTGCATAATTAAAGAATAATATTCAGTGTTGTTCTAGTAAAGTATTTTTTTGTCAGACAGGTATTCTCATCTGACAGTGTAATCTATTTAGAAAAAAAATTTGCAAACAAGGGTCAGGAGCCTTAAGAACATGCATGTCCTCACACATTTAAGTCTTTTAAATGTATATAACACTAATTGTTATATACTTTAAATCTAAAAATATCATAAACATTTAACATTAGTTAAACTAACTCAGCATGACTGTGTAATAGAATATCATACAGCCATTATGATTATCTTTCAAATAATGTTTACAGTATGAGGAAATGTCATAACTTAATCATGAATAATACAATATTTTAATAGATGATATGCTGCTGCTGCTGCTAAGTTGTGTCTGACTCTGTGCGACCCCAGAGATGGCAGCCTACCAGGCTCTTCTGTCCCTGGGATTCTCCAGGCAAGAACACCGGAGTGGATTGCCATTTCCTTCTCCAATGCATGAGAGTAAAAAGTGAAAGTGAAATTGCTCAGTCATGTCTGACTTCGCAATCCCATGGACTGAAGCCTACCAGGCTCCTTCATCCACAGAGTTTTCCAAGCAAGAATATTGGAGTGGGGTGCCATTGCCTTCTCCGAATAGATGATATAGCCTCAACTATTTAAAAAATTTCTTTAAGTACTGGAAAATATATGCCAAATATTAACTGCATTTTTCCAGGCTAATAGTATCATGGATAACATTTTTGTTCTTTTAAAATTATTTTTGGGCTTTCCAAATTATCTTTTGCAGTCAGAAAAATATATATTGTATATATTTAAAAATCTGAATAATGAGAAGGGCCCAAATTAGAACTCAACCCTCTTGGTTTTGTTTTAGTAAAAACGTTTAATACTGAGCTAGAAAGTCGATAGTAAAACAAGATACAAAGAAAAAGTCTAAAATTCCACGCTGGAAAATTTTAAGATAAAAAGCTAAAAAGTCAAAGTCAAAATAAAAACATTTCATAGAAAAAGAAAGAATTATCGATACATTTACTGAAAACAGAAAAAAACTAAGAGTTAATAAATAAACTCAACGAAGGGAAGCCAACTGTCTTGAAATGTTCAGAATACAGCTCAATTTGAGGTTAATGATAATTATTAACGTTTTATCATTCTGCCTTTAAAACAATTTTTCAAGAAAGAAAGAAAATATGCTAAAGCTAAAACCCTAGAATATTTTTATTGCTATAATTAAATGTAATCCAAAAGTTGAAAATTATGCACCTAGAGGTTGAAAGCTGATTTAGTACTCTTGAAACAAAGCTCAGACTGTGATTTATGAATTAAGTAATTTTCTCTGGTGATAATAGTTTCTTAAAAATTGGAGCAATGAGAACATTTAATTGTATGGGGAAAGAGTTATAAAGGGAAATACAGATACAGCTGATCAGTTTTTCTTCTCCAAACAGTACTGTGACTGATTCCACTAGCTCAGTCCCAGTCCTGGCTCAGGCAGTAAAGAATCTGCCTGTAATTCTGAAGACCTGGGTTCAATCCCTGGGTTGGGAAGATACCCTGGAGCAGGGAATGGCAACCCACTCTAGTATTCTTGCCTGGAGAATCCCATGGACAGAGGAGCCTGGCGGGCTACAGTCCATGGGGTCACAAGGAATTGCACATGACTGAGTGACTAACATTTTTACTTTACTTTTTCACAGATAGAGCTGATCAGCTTTTCTTCCCCAAACAGTACTGAGAATGACTCCACAGTCTCAGCCCCAGTCACACTAAGTTAGCTGTTTGGTAGCCGATTTTCCTGGACCAACTTCCAAGCATTTCTGGACTTGAATTTTCCCTTAAAATGCATATGTCATAAATACTGCCACTCTTTTTCCAGTTCCTCATTCACTTTTAATGTACTTTTCAATGGTGTAATGCAATTCAATCTTCAGAATTTTGAAAACAAGGTAAGATGATACTTCCTCACCTCTTTCTTGGAGGAAGGCATGACAACCCACGCAAGGGTTCTTGCCTGGATAACTCTATGGACCACAGAAGCCTGGTTAGCTGCAACTCATAGGGTCACAAAGAACTGGACAGGACTGAAGCAACTTAGCACTCACAGCACCTCTTTCTAGCTGAGAGAAGTCATGTGACATGTCTTGGCCAATCAGTTGTAAGAAGCAGAATATTCCTTACTGTTCAACATTCCCAACTTTCTTTAGCCTCTCTCGTTACAAGCAGAAAAACTGATGGTGGCTGTTGCATAAGCCTGGGTGCTGGGGTTCAACCCTTATGAAGCTGAACTCCCAGTCAACCCATAATGGACATGCATCATGATAAGAAATAAACTTTGTTGTTTAAAGCTACTGCAATTCATTACCATAGCATTAACCCAGCCTATCTTAACCAATATTAAATAGTAGAGACTTGGTTAAATGATTAGTGATATAACATACCTTGGGGCACTGTGTAGTCATTATAAATTTTAATGTCAGACTACAATTTGAAAAGGTGTTTACAATATATTAATATTGCTGGAAAGTGGTCTTATTTTAGTATATGTAATGCAAATTAACACACATATATTTGCATAAACAAGGATTAGAATATTTTATACTAAAACAGAATAACAGCAAAATACTACATACCAAAATATTAGTCAGGATAACAGGGTAGTGGTTCCACAGGTGATAATTTTCTTTTTGCTTATTTCTATACTCTCTTGTTTTCACAATAAATATATAAAATATGAATGACATAGTAGGAGTTTTTAATGAGAGAAATGAAACATATTTGATGTGTGCTGTAATGTGGCAAATACTTTCTATGTAAGTATATTAAAATACTAATTTTCCAATTCTTAGTATCCAAATCAAACTGTATAATAAACATACTTGATAAAAATTGTAAGACACTTAACTCTAGGGTAAAAAGGTTATCCCACAGACTGTTATAATCATCACAGTCTGAAATATCTTGTCTTCAGTTGAAAGACAAGGGTTTCAATTATAGAGGAAAATTCTAAAAATGTGACACCTTCCTGTGGTGACAATAAGACTTGACAAGTAGTGTTTGCCCTGAGGCATTCCCTGGTCTTATTTTCCTCTTCAGAAATGGCTGGAAGAGCTCTTTTAAGGCAGCCCTACAGCAGACATCTGACCTTTTGTGTTTGCTCTGACTCTACATTATAATAAAAGCTCTGAGAATTGTCAGAGGAAGACTGCCTCAGGGTGTGCATGTGGTCACGTTTTAAAGCAACTTTCAGTAAGTAATGCTTGGAACTTTCTAGCAACACTGGGAAAGAGGAGTCCAACTTCCTGAGTCGTTCCAATACTTAAACTCTCTGGAGTTGGTTTTATCCCTCAGTAAACTGAGCACAAGAGCCTCGGTGGGAATATTGACAGGGCTAGATTTGGGGATGTTTCCCTTAGATAGACATAAGGGCAAGATTTCAACACCCTTTAATGTAACCTTTTACTCTGTTAAGGGCATCTGTGAAAGGGAATTGCTTACAGGCTTTCCTTTGACAGTTTTTTTTTTTTTTTAATTGATATAATGATGCCAATGTACTTTTACCTTCATTGGAAATGCTCAAAACCTTTCCAACAGAGCGTAAAAAGCAAAATCTGAAACCTCTCTATAGGTAAATCAGCCTCCAACTCTTAACATTACCAAACTTGGGTTTGGCTGCTTGCCTCTCAGAAACCAACAATCAAGAGGCAAGTGGCAATGGCAACCCACTCCAGTACTCTTGCCTGGAAAACCCTATGGATGGAGGAGCCTGGTAGGCTGCAGTCCATGGGGTCGCGAAGTCGGACACGACTGAGCGACTTCCCTTTCACTTTTCACTTTCATGCATTGGAGAAGGAAATGGCAACCCACTCCAGTGTTCCTGCCTGGAGAATCCCAGGGACAGGGGAGCCTGGTGGGCTGCCATCTATGGGGTCACACAGAGTCGGACACGACTGAAGTGACTTAGCAGCAGCAGCAGCAGAGAGGCAAGTGCCAATAAAAAGAGAAGGTGGTCAGATAATCAGAAAAGCTGGTCATTCAGGTAGAAGGTGAACTTGATTCCCAAGATGAACTCCAAAGATTCTGCTCAACCCTGACAGTTTTTAAAGGGAAACAAGTGGGAAGAAGCTCAGTGAATCATGGAAGCAGGAGGTTGGACTGTGTCCTTCTTTGTTGCATGCAGGCTGGCTGACTCTCTCTTCAGATTTTATCTTGCTATTGTGATTTGCCTGCAGGATTGCTAAGAGGTCTGTAGATGGTAGTGAGCTAGTCATTCTTTAATACTTAATTCTTCATTTTAATTTCTTTTAATCTAGGAAAAGAATCAACAGATTAGGCCTCTTGTGCATTCAGGAGAGCTTAAATCAGGAATTAGTGATCTCATTCCTATAATTAGGTTCTTTCAAGGTTAGAGGGGAGCATAAATGTACAAACAGGAAAAGGGGCAAAAGAGCTACTTTCATCAAGGTTAGCTTAGCACTCGGTCTTCTAAAATTCTGATCTGCAAACATATGAACAGATCCCCCATTCCTCTGCCTAAGTAAATGAGATTTGTATGACTTTTCTTATTACTAACAGAGTCTTGAGGGGAAGAGGAATCCAGCCAGTTAATAGAGTTTTTTGTTGTTTATCTAAGATTTCACATTTTGAGAAATACTTCAGTTCAGTCCAGTCGCTCAGTCGTGTCTGGCTCTTTGCGACCCCATGAATCGCAACACACCAGGACTCCCTGTCCATCACCAACTCCCAGAGTTCACTCAGACTCACGTCCATCAAGTCAGTGATGCCATCCAGCCATCTCATCCTCTGTCGTCCCCTTCTCCTCCTGCCCCTAATCCCTCCCAGCATCAGGGTCTTTTCAAATGAGTCACCTCTTCTCATCAGGCGGCCAAAGTACTGGAGTTTCAGCTTTAGCATCAGTCCTTCCAAAGAACTCCCAGGACTGATCTCCTTCAGAATGGACTGGTTGGATCTCCTTGCAGTCCAGGGGACTCTCAAGAGTCTTTTCTAACACCACAGTTCAAAAGCATCAATTCTTCGGCACTCAACTTTCTTCACAGTCCAACTCTTACATCCATACATGACCACTGGAAAAATAATAGCCTTGACTAGATGCACCTTCGTTGAAAAAGGAATGTCTCTGCTTTTCAATATGCTATCTAGATTGGTCATAACTTTTCTTCTAATGAGTAAGCATCTTTTAATTTCATGGCTACAATCACCATCTGCAATGACTTTGGAGTCCCAAAAGATAAAGTCTGACACTGTTTCCACTGTTTCCCCATCTATTTCTCATGAAGTGATGGGACCAGATGTCATGATCTTCGTTTTCTGAATGTTGAGCTTTAAGCCAACATTTTCACTCTTCTCTTTCACTATGCTCAAGAGGCTTTTTAGTTTCTCTTCACTTTCTGCCATAAGGGTGGTGTCATCTGCATATCTGAGGTTATTGATATTTCTCCCAGCAATCTTGATTCCAGCTTGCGCTTCTTACAGCCCAGCTTTTCTCATGATGTACTCTGCATTGAAGTTAAATAAGCAGAGTGACAATATACAGCCTTGACGTACTCCTTTTCCTATTTGGAACCAGTCTGTTGTACCATGTCCAGTTCTAACTGTTACTTCCTGACCTGCATACAACTTTCTCAAGAGGCAGGTCAGGTATTCCCATCTCTTTCAGAATTTTCCACAGTTTATTGTGATCCACAGTCAAAGGCTTTGGCACAGTCAATAAAGCAGAAGTAGATGTTTTTCTGGAACTCTCTTGCTTTTCCCATTATCCAGCAGATGTTGGCAATTTGATCTCTGGTTCCTCAGTTCAGTTCAGTCGCTGAGTCATGTCCGACTCTTTGCGACCCCATGAAACGCAGCACACCAGGCTTCCCTGTTCATCACCATCTCCTGGAGTTCACTCAGACTCATGTCCATCGAGTCCGTGATGCCATCCAGCCATCTCATCCTTGGTCGTCCCTTTCTCCTCCTGCCCCCAATCCCTCCCAGCATTAGAGATTTTTCCAATGAGTCAACTATTCTCATGAGGCAGCCAAAGTACTGGAGTTTCAGCTTTAGCATCATACCTTCCAAAGAAATCCCAGGGCTGATCTCCTTCAGAATGGACTGGTTGGATCTCCTTGCAGTCCAAGGGACTCTCAAGAGTCTTCTCCAACACCACAGTTCAAAAGCATCAATTTTTTGGTGCTCAGCCTTCTTCACAGTCCAACTCTCACATCCATACATGACTACTGGAAAAACCATAGCCTTGACTAGACAGACCTTAGTCGGCAAAGTAATGTCTCTGCTTTTAAATATGCTAGCTAGATTGGTCATAACTTTTCTTCCAAGGAGTAAGTGTCTTTTAATTTCATGGCTGCAGTCACCATCTGCAGTGATTTTGGAGCCCCCCAAAATAAAGTCTGACACTGTTTCCACCGTTTCCCCATCTATTTGCCATGAAGTGACGGGACCGTATGTCATGATCTTCGTTTTCTGAATGTTGAGCTTTAGGCCAACTTTTTTGCTCTCCTCTTTCACTTTCATCAAGAGGCTTTTTAGCTCCTCTTCACTTTCTGCCATAAGGGTGGTGTCATCTGCATATCTGAGGTGATTGATATTTGTCCCAGCAATCTTGATTCCAGCTTGTGTTTCTTCCAGTCCAGCATTTCTCATGATGTACTCTGCATAGAAGTTAAATAAGCAGGGTGACAATATACAGCCTTGACGTACTCCTTTTCCTATTTGGAACCATTCTGTTTTTCCATGTCCAGTTCTAACTGTTGCTTCCTGACCTGCATACAGATTTCTCAAGAGGCAGGTCAGGTGGTCTGGGATTCCCATCTCTCTCAAAATTTTCCACAGTTTATTGTGATCCACACAGTCAAAGGTTTTGGCATTGTCAGTAAAGCAGAAATAGATGTTTTTCTGGAACTCTCTTGCTTTTTCCATGATCCAGCAGATGTTGGCAATTTGACCTCTGGTTCCTCTGCCTTTTCTAAAACCAGCTTGAACATCAGGGAGTTCACCGTTCACGTATTGCTGAAGCCAGGCTTGGAGAATTTTGAACGTTACTTTACTAGCATGTGAGATGAGTGCAATTGTGTGGTAGTTTGAGCATTCCTTGGCATTGCCTTTCTTTGGGATTGGAATGAAAACTGACCTTTTCCAGTCCTGTGGCTACTGCTGAGTTTTCCAAATTTGATGGCATATTGAGTGCAGCACTTTCACTGCATCATCTTTCAGGATTTGAAACAGCTCAACTGGAATGCCATCACCTCCACTAGCTTTGTTCGTAGTCATGCTTTCTAAGGCCCACTTGACTTCACATTCCAGGATGTGTGGCTCTAGGTGAGTGATCACACCATCGTGATTATCTGGGTCGTGAAGATCCTTTTTGTACAGTCTTCCGTGTATTCTTGCCACCTCTTCTTAATATCTTCTGCTTCTGTTAGGTCCATACCATTTCTGTCCTTTATCGAGCCCATCTTTGCATGAAATGTTCCCTTGGTCTCTCTAATTTTCTTGAAGAGATCTCTAGTCTTTCCCATTCTGTCATTTTCCTCTATTTCTTTGCATTGATCGCTGAAGAAGGCTTTCTTATCTCTTCTTGCTATTCTTTGGAACTCTGCATTCAGATTCTTATATCTTTCCTTTTCTCTTTTGCTTTTCGCTTCTCTGCCGGGAGCCAGCGTGAGGAATCCCACCCGTGACAATGTCATGTGGCAGAGGCCTTGATGGCAAGGCGAATCCAGCCTCAGGTTTCCCCCTTGGTATTTCCTGAGCATGTACCCCCCCAAAATAAGAATCTGCCTGCCTTATTGTCCTTATAATCATTCTTCCTTGTATTTTTCTACTTTTCTGACACACTCTGGAAAAAGTTAATTCAGGGCTTCAGTCTCCTGCAGAAGAATGTCTCAGCTTAAAACCCCCTCTGATAGCTCTCTAACTTACCTAACAGATTCCCCTGGACTTTTTACAGCTTATGAATTATTTACAGTCTCCCAAACAAGAGAGGCACAGGAAGCTTAAAACATCCTAGGATTGCAGGGGCTTTCGAAGTGTCAAGATCATTAGAATAAAGCTGATTAAGCCTTTCATTGTTGAGCCGATACTTGCTGCCAAATTTTCATATCTTTTATTTGTTGATATAGTTGGTATATAGAAAAAACAAGTAACAACGTTAGATCTTTGAGTTAAGTACCTTCCTGTTACAACCCACTGCACCTTTGTTCTATAGAGATGTAACTTTAGTCCTTTAAGGAGATGCAGATTAAAGAAAAGCACTTCAGGGGAAACGAGATTAACATTCATTAAGGAAGGGAGCCAAAAAGTGTTAGCAAGCCTCTTGGCCTGAAGATAATGTAAATCACCTGAGACCTTTTGTATACAAAAAGATATACAGAAAGGGTCAGGACTGCTGCCCCTGCATGACTCTGTATCTTCCGTTATGTAAAATTTAGGGTATATAGTAGTTTTGATGTTAGAAACACTAGACTTTTGTGTTAATTACTTTTCTTTTGTTATATATCACTGCACTCCTCTTGTGTCCTTGCTATGTAAGAATGTAACTCTATTTAGAGTTTTCTGAGGGTGGCACCAGACTTTGGGAAGATCAACACAAATAAGTCTTCTGGTTGACAAGCCCTTATCAGAAAAAAGGCTGTAAAATGTTAATTGGCCCTCTGGCCGGAAGATGATGTAAATCACCTAAGGCTTGTGTATACAATTAGGTATGCAGAGAGAAAGCCTGGTTTTGATAAGAGTCTGGGCTGCTAATGCTGCATAACTTTGTATTACCTATTGATCTCTATGTACAATCAAAACTGTATAAAAGGCCTTCCTAGACAATAGAGGCCAGGCCAGTCATTGGAAGGACTGGTTTCCCCCGTGTCTCCTCTTTACTCTAATTTCAGGCTGTATTCCCATCTAGGGCGTGGAGGCTTGCCATGGCTACTTACTTGTCCCAGCTTCTAAGATCCGTAAGAGAGAGAGACCAAGGTGGGGCACTCTCCGATATTCAAAGGGACGCCAGTGGCCTAACGTAGATGGTGCAAGCTCCTTGTCTGGAGCTTTGTTGGTTTTCCATGTAAACCAAGTTATTTAGCCTCTTTTCTCCACTTAATTTTCCTACTACACTATTTCTTCCTAATCTAATGTTATATTAATAAATAAATAAGTTTTTTCCTCGCCTACTCCATCTCTCCTTCGAATCACCCTGGATACACTGGGGCTGGACCCCGGCACTTCTCTTCTTTTCACAGCTATTTTAAGGCCTCCCCAGACAGCTATTTTGCTTTTTTGCATTTCTTTTCCATGGGGATGGTCTTGATCTCTGTCTCCTGTACAATGTCATGAACCTCAGTCTATAGTTCATCCGGCACTCTATCTATCAGATGTAGCCCCTTAAATCTATTTCTCACTTCCGCTGTATAATCATAAGGGATTTGATTTAGGTCATACCTGAATGGTTTAGTGATTTTCCCCACTTTCTTCAATTTCAGTCTGAATTTGGCAATAAGGAGCTCATGATCTGAGCCACAGTCAGCTCCTGGTCTTGTTTTTGTTGACTGTATAGAGCTTCTCCATCTTTGGCTGCAAAGAATAGAATCAATCTGATTTCGGTGTTGACCATCTGTTGGTGTCCATGTGTAGAGTCTTCTCTTGTGTTGTTGGAAGAGGGTGTTTGCTATGACCAGTGCATTTTCTTGGTAAAACTCTGTTAGTCTTTGCCCTTCTTCATTCCGCATTCCAAGGCCAAATTTACCTGTTACTCCAGGTGTTTCTTGACTTCCTACTTTTGCATTCCAGTCCCCTATATTGAAAAGGACATCTTTTTTGGGTGTTAGTTCTAAAAGGTCTTGTAGGTCTTCATAAAACTGTTTAGCTTCAGCTTCTTCAGTGTTACTAATTGGGGCATAGACTTGGATTACTGTGATATTGAATGGTTTTCCATGGAGATGAACAGAGATCATTCTGTCGTTTTTGAGATTGCATCCAAGTACTGCATTTCGGACTCTTTTGTTGACCATGATGGCTACTCCATTTCTTCTAAGGGATTCCTGACCACAGTAGTAGATATAATGGTCATCTGAGTTAAATTCACCTATTCCAGTCCATTTTAGTTCACTGATTCCTAGAATGTTGATGTTCACTCTTGCCTTCTCTTGTTTGACCACTTCCAATTTGCCTTGATTCATGGACCTGACATTCCAGGTTCCTATGCAATATTGCTCTTACAGCATTGGACCTTGCTTCTATCACCAGTCACATCCACAACTGGGTATTGTTTTTGCTTTGGCTCCATCCCTTCATTCTTTCTGGAGATATTTCTCCACTGACCTCCAGTAGCATATTGGGCACCTGCTGACCTGGGGAGTCCCTCTTTCAGTATCCTATCATTTTGCCTTTTCATACTGTTCATGGGGTTCTCAAGGCAAGAATACTGAAGTCGTTTGCCATTCCCTTCTCCAGTGGACCACATTCTGTCACACCTCTCCACCATGACCCGTCCATCTTGGGTGGCCCCACGGGCATGGCTTAGTTTCACTGAGTTAGACAAAGCTGTGGTCCTAGTGTGATTAGATTGACTAGATTTCTGTGAGTATGGTTTCAGTGTGTCTGCCCTCTGATGCCCTCTTGCAACACCTACCATCTTACTTGGGTTTCTCTTACCTTGGACATGGTGTATCTCTTCATGGCTGCTCCAGCAAAGCACAGCCACTGCTCCTTACCTTGGACGAAGGGTATCTCCTCACTGCTGCCACTTAGAGCTCTCTAAAATGGAGCCAGTAGGCCACTGAAGATATGTGATGTATGCACATCTCAGCCTGGATGAAATATGACCTTTGACAATTTACTGTCATCAAGAAGTCATCCAGAATATCCAGAATCTCAAGATACTTACTGGACCTCCCATCCTAAAATAACTCATTTTTACTTAAGCTCAAGTGTTTGCTGTCTGGAGTCAGAGTCAATCACAGCTCCCACTTAACAACTTTCTGACTTTTTGTCTTTATAAGCCGCTGACTCTTTTTCTTCTCCATAACACTTTCAACTTTACCCAAATCTGTGTCTCCCAAATTGCAGTTCTAAAGACTTCAAATAAACACTTTGCAGCCTCTGTATTGCTTTGTGTTCGACAGGTGCTGTCCCCACAGTGCCTAGTGTGTGAGAAGACCCCACTGCCATAATTCTGACCTTTCACTGAAGCCTTACCCAAAGTCACTGCCTTATGGCAGCTATACAGCTAGGAACAAAGAAATGTTGGTCCGCACATAGGGAAGGGGCTGAATGATGGAGAAGGCAAAGATGACATCAAGTTTAGGTCATGCAAGTACTACTGACAGTATTAACATAACTATAAGAAATTAGGGAGATTTGGTGAAAAAGAAATTATTGAAGATAAAAGAAAGGACAATTGACTGATGGAGTAAAATGCTAAAGGAGAAAGGAGGGAGAAATCAAGCATCAGGAGAGACAGTGGGGGGAAATATTGAAAAGGATGTTGGATGTTATATATTTTTTCTCATCCGTGTGTGTGTGTGTGTGTGTGTGTGTGTGTGTGTGTGTGTGTGTGTGTGTCTTGTGGCTCAGCTGATAAAGAATCGCCTGCAGTGTGGGAGACCTGGGTTCAGTCCCTGGGTTGGGAAGATTCCCTGGAGAAGGGAAAGGTTACCCACTCCAATATTCTGGCCTGGAGATTTCCATGGACTATATAGACGTTGCAAAGAGCTGGACACAACTGAACGGCTTTCACTTTTACTTTCTTTCATGGTGTGTGTGTGTGTGTGTGTGTGTGTGTGTGCGTGCACCCAACAATATAAAAATACAAGGCTCATTTGTTCACCTAGATAAGGAGGTTAATATATGTTGTTGTTTTTTAGTCGCTAAGTCGTGTCTAACATTTTGCGACCCCATGGACTGCAGCCTGCCAGGTTCCTCTGTCCATGGGATTATCTTGGCAAGAATACTAGAGTGGCTTGCCATTTCTTTCTCCAGGGGATCTTCCTGACTCAGGAATTGAACTCACATCTCCTGCACTGCAAGCAGATTCTTTACTACTGAGCCACCAGGAAAGCACTTGATATATACTCAATATATACCAAATTGACCAGGAGGCCTTACATTCTGATGCTAGGAGCTGTTGGCAGACACAGAAGCACAGTGAGTCTAGCCTTTGGTTGCTTAGAAAGAGCAAAGAGAAAACTAAGTACACTGTCCAGAGGCAGAGCAGGAGCAAGAAAGAAAGGAAGTAGTCCAACAGGCTCATTGCATTCAGAGGGCAAAGGCAGAGGGCAAAAACAAGGTGTGTGAGAAAAGATGTGTCATAGGCTGAGAAAGTAGAGTGAACACATTCTGGAATGAATATGAGGTACCAAGCCTGGAGCAAGACCGCCCAAAGAGTTCATATGTAGAGTCAGGCCTAGTCTATAAGGCATGGGCAGTTACAGGCATGGGCAGTTACAGGTATGGTCATGCCAACAAGCGAAATGGAAGTATTAAGCGTGATCCTTAAGGTTTAGAGAAATATAGTACAAATACATAGCAGGAATCATTTGCTTTCAAGAGAGTGCCCAGTTGAATAAGTAGGTGAATTTTCCAGGCAAGTCAGTGTGTTTATTTTTAGTTAAATGGAAAATGATAATTAGGATTCATTTATTTGCCTTTTTATTTAGTACAAGCATAATAGCAAATGCAGAGTGGTTTATAATTCCTTTAAAATTTATTTCCCAAGTCAAATGTTTAATTTTATAAGGCAGCCAGTCCTGCGTTTCATTGAGATAGAGGACCTCTCTTTGAATTCCTGTCTACAAATTTACTTGACTTGCTGAGGCTTAATTTTTATGGTTCTGATTAACAAATGGCAGAAGTCAAAAATGCCACTTATTTCGAAGAGTGAAACTGATTTAAGAGATGAAACCAAGGCTTATTCATTGCATATCCTAAAATGTAATTGATCTCTTGGTGAAAGACTTGATGGACAAATTGCTTTCATTAGTCCAAGAGTCTTAGGAAGGCTGATTTAACATAAACAGGTCAAGCACTTTCCAGCTTGATTTCTCCTCATGTAGGCCATTTTTGTAGAGTAAGGAAGTCTGACAAATATTAAACTCTAACATTTTACATCTTTCTAAATTACCTTCCTACTTACTCAGTGTATTTGGACTTCAATGTACATAACAGTAATCAGTGTATATATGTTAAATTGAGTCCTTTGCCAGGTAGTATCATGGCATATATGTATTGTGTAAGTATCAGAATACTTGCCATTTTAAGTGCATTTTTAGTGTGTCAAAACTAAGATTTTTGCGTTTATTTTGCTTTGTTTTTCAGTTAGTTCAGTCACTCAGTCAGGTCTGACTTTTTGCAACCCCATGGACTGCAGCACGCCAGGCTTCCCTGTCCATCACAAAGTCCTGGACTTTGTTTTTACTTATTCCCTTAACACTGGTCATCTGGGCTGTAGTCAATTTTGCACCTTGGGAAGTGGTACATCTTTGCTTGATCACTATTGCAGTCTGGCACAGGGAGCAAAGGGAAGCCTGTATCCATGTCTCAGTGACCTTGGAATCAGAGGAAAATGCAAGTATCAGGTCTGGGGAAAACAAATGCAACCTAAAAGATCTATCTGCTACAGAGAAGAGATAAGACAGAACACAGGCTGGGCGGTCTGAATAGAGTTGAGATGAATGCTAAGGTCTGTGTTGTTTGCACTGCTTTTCAGGACTCGGTCTGGTCTTCTACAGGGAAACAATCCTGACTCTGCTGTCTATAGAGAAAAAAAATTAAGGGGTGAGGGCTTCCCTGGTGGCTCAGATGGTAAAGCATCTGCCTGCAACAGGAAACCCAGGTTCAATACCTGGGTCCGGAAGATCCCCCAGAGAAGACAATGGCAACCCACTCCAGTATCCTTGTCTGGAGAATCCCATGGACAGAGGGAGCTTGGTGGGCTACAGTCCATGGAGTCACAGAGAGTCAAACATGACTGAGTCACTGACACTTCATACAGCTTTATAAAGATGTATTTGATAGCAGATTTACAAAAAAATGCACGTCTTACACATGTAACCATTCGAAAAGGTTCTTTTTGAAAATGGAGGGCACGATGATAAGTGTTTTCATAGTCATTTTCACTTATGAGTTCTTCATAAAAATGAGGACAATATTAAAGTTATATGAAGGGTTTTCCACCAGACAGTAAATTTTCAAGTTCAGGTGTGTAGTTTTCTGGAGATCTAAATGATTTCAGAAATGGAGCTCAGAATAAATTTTAGATTTCCTTCCTATTGCTGTACCCAAAATGCTCTTGTTGAAATTAACATGACTTTCATGTTGCTAATTTCAGTGAAAATCTTTAGGACTAATCTTATTTCACCCTCCAGCAACACTTAATACTTCTTTCTGCCTAAAATTCTTTCTTAATACTAGCAGCTCACATTTAGCAAGTATGATGCTAAGAACTTTACAGCCACATAATCAACTTCACTTACAGGTGAGAAAGCTGAGGCTCAGAAAGATTAAGTAGCTTAATGATCATCTCATAACTGGTGAAGCCCAAACCCTGTGTGTCTGATTCCAAAGCTGGTGCTGCTAACCAGGATACTATCTTGCCCACCTCCTACCTATTTCTCTATATCCTTCTCCTCTCCACACTTTCTTTCAGTACACCTTATCTGGTACAACAGTAGAATTGAGACTCAGCAGGCAATGGCACCCCATTCCAGTACTCTTGCCTGGAAAATCCCATGGATGGAGGAGCCTGGTGGGCTGCCATCTATGGGGTCACACAGAGTTGGACACAACTGAAGCGACTTAGCAGCAGCAGCGGTCCTTAGCCAGACTGCACACTAGTGTCACCTGGGGATTTTTTGTTAAATGTAGATGCCCCATCTTGCTTGGGATCAATGAACCAGAATCTTGGGGAGTGAAGCTGCCTGGGCATCTGTAGGTTTAAAAAGTTCTCCAAGTGATTCTAATGGCAAAAAGGGCTGAAAACAACAGAGCATCTAGAATAGTTCCTGTGCATGTGTGCTAAATTGTTCCAATCGTGTCTGACTTTTTGAGATCCTATGGACCATAGCCCACCAGGCTCCTCTGCCCACAGAATTTCCCAGGCAAGAATATTGGAGTGAGTTGCCATATGCTCCTGCAGGGGATCTTCCCAACCCAGGGATCAAATCCACGACTCTTATGTCTCCTGCATTGGCAAGAAGGTTCTTTACACTAGTGCCACCTGAGAAGCCCTCGAATAGTTCTCAAATAGGATTTACTATTAGAATTAACCGAGAATCTAAAAACCCTGTCTGGGATGGACAAGGAATCAGTGTTTTATCAAAAAATCATAGAGATTCTGATTATGAATCACGTTTGGAAACAGTTTAGAGTTTCTCTTTTGATTACCTGCTACTAAAGAAAACTTTACACAGGAGCTTTATGGTATCGTTATTCTGTGATGTTAAAACATAACAGACCACTACAAAAAGCAAAGTGAGATTTTGAAACACAAATAGAAGTGTTTGCAACCTCCTTTTTAAAAAAAATTTTTTTTATTGGAGTATGGTTGATTTACAGTACTGTGTTGGTTTCAGGTGTACAGCAAAGAGAATCAATTATACAGATACATGGAGTCACTTTTTAAGATTCTTTCCCCATATAGGCCATTATAAAGTACTGAGTGTCCTCCACTATACAGAGGAATATGTAAAGAAGTGGTACATATATACAATGGAATATTACTCAGCCATAAAAGGGACAAAATGATGCCATTTGCAGCAACATGGCTGGACTTTGAGACTGTTATACTAAGTGAAGTACGTTAGACAGAGAAAGATAAATATCGTATGGTATCACTCATATTTGGAATCTAAAAAGGGATACAAATGAACTTATTTACAAAACAGAAATAAAGTTATAGATGCAGAAAGCAAATTTATGATTACCAAGGGGTAAGGGGGAGGGAGGGATAAATTGAGAGACTGGGATTGACATATACCCTTGCAGTCCAATGGACACTCAAGAGTCTTCTCCGACACCACAATGCAAAAGGCATCAATTCTTTGGCTCTCAGCCTTCTTTATGGTCCAGCTCTCACATCTGTACATGACTACTGGAAAAACCATAGCTTTGACTATACCAACCTTTATTGGAAAAGCAATGTCTCTGCTTTTTAACACACTGTCTATTTTTGTCATGGCTTTCTTCCAAGGAGCAAGGGTCTTTTAATTCTATGGTTGCAGTCATCATCTGTGGTGATTTTGGAGCCTCCCAAAATAAAATTTGTCACTGTTTCCTATTTTTTCCCCCATCTATTTGCCATGAAGTAATGGGACTGGATACCATGTACTTAGTCTATTGAATGTGAAGTTTTAAGCCAGTTTTTTCACTGTCCTCTTTCACCTTCATCAAGAAGCTTTTTAGTTCCTCTTCGCTTTCTGCCATCAGAGTGGGATCATCTGCATATCTGGGGTTATTGATATTTCTCCCAACAATCTTGACTCCAGCCTGTGATTCATCCAGCCTGGGATTTCACATGATGTACTCTGCATATCAGTTAAATTAGCATTTAAGTTAAATATTTGTCCTTGAGATCATTCAAGTCCTCTGCATCTGTGAAGCCTCCATCAAGACGGAGAGAGGGTCAGGATTAGGTGGTACAGGCAGGTGATTCCTAGCACTCTGTGCACTTCTCTGTCACTTCATTTATCACATAAAATTGAACTGCTCTGTCCTTGTGTCTGCTCACCAACCAGCCTGTTAGTCCTGTGAGAACACTGACTTTGTGTTAGCCATCTAGGTGTTTTCAAACACTTTTCATATGACTGCAAAAATAAAATGTTTCTCATTGAAGAAAACTTCAGAAAAAACATAAAATCATAGGTAGAAAAGCAAAACCCCCCACAGTTCTAGAGATAATCACTGTTGATGTTTGGTTTATTTCTCTCCTTTCAAGCAGACTGAGTACATAATTGAAGTTATTTTCTCCACCATTATGTATGTGTGTGTTTCCCAGTTTTCTGAAAGATAAAGAATCTAAATTTTTAAGAGAAGTTCTGGTTCTGCCCCTAGAATGCCTTGCCCCTGCTCACCCCATGAGAATCTCTTTTTGTACTCATTCTTGCCACTCACTTTAGCTCTGTCATGCTCTCTACCAGGGCTAGGCTCCATATCCCTTTTGTGTTCAGTTCTAGAGAAACTGATTGATTATTTACCTCAAACCAATCACTGAAATAAACATTATGGAGAATATAAAAATGGGAAGACAGATTCTTTCCTCAGGGATCTATGAGCAGGGAAGGAAAGAGAGACACTAGATGAAAGACTGAAGATGCTGTATTTGGGGGTCTTGTGTAAAGGAAGTTTACTTACAGGGGTAGTCAAACAGTGGATGGTGAATCTGAGCTGAGTTTTAAGTCTGACAGATGGAATAGGGCGTATTTGGGCTGAAAACAGTAGGACTAAATTCAGCACAAGAAGAAATAAGACTTGCCCCAAGCTCACCTCAGTTGCTTGTTAGAAAGTGGGATTCCTCTCCCCACTGCACTGAGGAAGGAAGGCAATAGGAATGTCTTCTTAAGAAGCTTAAGATCCAGGTGATCTCAAGCTGTTGATTTGGAGACGGGCATTTGGAAAGATTAGCATTCAACTTGTAGCCTTGGGTTTCTGTCCCAAGGCTATGGGATATGACACAGGGAAACAGACCTTTTCAGACGATATTGTGGAAGTCAAATGGCAACCTACACAGTTAGTACCTAATTCCTGGGGCAACAGGGAGCCATGAAAGATATTTTTGAGCCAGGAAATGATGTCATCAGAGCTGTGATTTAGGAAGACAAAAACACAGGGCTTCGTTGCTAAACTTTGGTACCTATGGAATCTAAATCGAGCTTTTAATACAGAGGATCAGGGTTTGCATCTGAAATATGGAATCAGTTGCTCAGTGTAGACCCAAAACCTCCACATTTTTAAGTTCTATGAGAAAGAGATTGGTGCAGACTCAAGTCCTCAGACCCTATGCCAATGCAGGGACTTTTGCACAGAGGTTGACCTAAGAATTCTGTGAGACCTTGCCTGTGACTGTGTGGTTTTGAATCCTCAGAATGAGACAAATTATCTCCCAGCTTCCACAAGACCATTATAGGGTCTTGTTCCTCTCTCCTGTGGAAGAGCACCCCTAACTAAATTATCTTGGGCTTAGAAACTAAGCTGAGAAACTAAGCTGTAGCTCTAGCTGAACTTCCTTAAAACCATTACCTGCTACGTGTGCTTCATGCTTATTGGTTAACCTCATATAGAAGGTGTTGATTCAAGCAAAATAGACATCCAAGCACAATTGAAACGTTACAGGCCAGATTCATCATAAAGCTCTTTTCAGAAATGGAGACTAGAAAAAACAAAGTTGCTTATTATCAAGTAGTAATCAGAGACAATTATGATTAAAACTCTATAAATCACTGTCTTAGAATATTTGTTTTGTGTTTTGCTCAGATTCACAAATGGCTATTTCATACTCTCTAGCTTATCTGCAATGTACGTGCATGCTAAGTCATTTCAGTTGTGTCCAACCCTTTGCAACCCTACAGACTATAACCTGCCAAGCTCCTCTGTCCCTGGGATTCTCCAGACAGGAATACTAGAGTGGGTTGTCATGCCCTCCTCCAGGGGATCTTCCCCACCTATGGATCAAAACTGCATCTCCTGCAGTTCCTGCATTGCAGCAGATTCTTTGACCATTGAGCCACTAGGGAAGCAGCTTTTATGTAAAAATATAAACTTAAGACACGAACCTCTTTAAAAAATAGATGAACACAGTATCATTTTATATCATTTTATGTTTAAAATATGGCAGCAATTTTCTCAGAACCAGTTGTTTAATAGAAAGACTATTACCTAATAAACAAGGAGCATTCTTTACTGAGATGTATTCATAGTAGTTCATATAATTTTATGAATTTTACAAACTTGGAAATAAGAAAAGTAAAAGTGAAAGTTGCTTAGCCGTGTCTGACTTTTCAACCCCATGGACTTTATATAGTCCGTGAAATTCTCCAGGTCAGAATACTGGAATGGGTAGCCTTTCCCTTCTCCAGGGGATCTTCCCAACCCAGGGATTGAACCTAGGTCTTTACCAACTTAGCTATCAGGGAAGCCCATTAACCAATTAACTCTTTTTTTTTTTTTTTTTCAGATACAAAAACTGAAGCTCTGCTAGATAAGCTGTGGAGAAAAGACTTGAATCTATGTCTTTCTGAATCCATGGCATTCTGCTGTCAATACACCTAGGTTTGAATCCTAGGTTAACATCAATCAATCATAGAAGATTTAATAAGACACTTCTCTCAACCTTAATTTTCCTTATCGGGTAAAACAGAATTAAATTTACTATAAAATCCCTGTGCAGGACTTCCCTGGTGATCCAGTGGTTAAGGAATCCACCTGCCAATGCAGGGGACATGGTTTCAACCCCCAGTCTGGGAAGACTCCTCACATTGCGGGGCAACTAAGCCCGTGTGCCACAAGTGCTGAGCCCATGACCCATAATCTGTGCTGCACAAGAAGAGAAGCCAACTCCGTGAGAAGTCATGCATCGCAACTAGAGAGTAGCTCCTGCTCTGTGCAACTAGAGACAGCCCACAAGCAGCAGCAAAGACCCAGCACAGCTTAAATAAACAAATGGATAAAATAAAACCCCTGTGTAGTACTAAGAGTCTATGACTTTGACTTTCGCTATTTGTCTACTTTCTAAAATTATAAATGTCACTTTGCTGTTGTGTAGTCGCTCAGCCGTGTCCAACTCTTTGAGACCCCGTAGACTATAGCCCACCAGGCTTCCTCTGTCCATGGATTTTCCAGGCAAGAATACTGGAGTGGGTTGCCATTCTCCAGGAAATCATCTTAAAGTCAAGCTATTTAAATGCTCCTGATTCCTAATTTGCATGTATGATTGTTTGATCATTTCTGCTATAATACTTTAGATCATAATGCAACTTATATTTTGCATAGTATGAAGTAGAAATTCTGATGTTCTCATTTACTTGAAATAATTTGCCATCACATTCAAAATTGAGAGAAAAGTCCATTCAACTAGAAGTATTTCCCATTTTGAGTTTTCCAAGGTCATGTCAATCACTTAGAATTGGGTTTTTAATTGGCATATATATGGAGATTTTATTTCTTATTGTTTTTGATTTCTAATTTAATTGCATTGTAGACAGTGAGTACTTTATAGGAAATTTTGAAATTATTGAGAGCTCTTTGGTAGATTTACTAGCACTTGAATTCATTTGCTTCATTTTTGCTTAGGAAGACAGTATCAATTGGATGCTGACCTATATTTCTAGATTAAATCAGGCTTACTAAGTGGTGTTGTTCAAATCATTTATATCTTTACTAATTTTACCTATTAGTAATAGCAGACTGTGTTGAAATCTCCCACTGTGTTGAAATCTCCCACTGTGTTGGCAAATTTGTCTAAATCTTTCTTTAGATACATTTGTGTACAAATTTGAAACACACATTTTGATGAGTTGACTCTCTCCGTCTCTATTGGCAACTTATTTTGTCTGCTATCCAAGATCTCTTCGGTTAGTATTTGCTTAATATCTATATATTAACATATTTATTTCTTTGTATTCTTTTTTAATAGAAACAGTTTTTATCCTTTTTTTCTTTGTTTAATCTTTTTTGTTTTGACTGCACTGGGTGTTTTGTAAGAGCTTAGCTTCCTGACCAGGGTTTGAGCACAGGCCCTCTGCATTGAACGCATGGAGTCCTAACCACCTGACTGCCAGGGACCTCCCTGTTTTAAGTCTGTTTCTTATACAAGGCATGTACACCAAGGTACATAACTATTGCTGTTTTTCATATAGCCTACTAGAATTTTTTCAGGTAATATTTTACATATAACTGGATATAAATTCTAGTTTAGATTCAGTTCAGTTCAGTTGCTCAGTCGTGTCCAACTCTTTGCGACCCCATGAATCGCAGCACACCAGGCCTCCCTGTCCATCACCAACTCCCAGAGTTCACCCAAACCCATGTCCATCGAGTAGGTGATGCTATCCAACCATCTTATCCTCTGTTGTCCCCTTCTCCTCCCACCTTCAATCTTTCCCAGCATCAGGGGCTTTTCCAATGAGTCAACTCTTTTCATCAGGTGGCCAAAGGATTGGAGTATCAGCTTCAACATCAGTCCTTCCAATGAACACCTAAGACTGATCTCCTTTAGGATGGACTGGTTGGATCTCCTTGCAGTCCAGCAAACTCTGAAGAGTCTTCTCCAACACCACAGTTCAAAAGCATCAATTCTTTGGCACTCAGCTTTCTTTATAGTCCAACTCTCACATCCATACATGACTACTGGAAAAACCATAGCCTTGACTAGATGGACCTTTGTTGACAAAGTAATGTCTCTGCTTTTGAATATACTGTCTAGGTTGGTCATAACTTTCCTTCCAAGGAGTAAGTGTCTTTTAATTTCATGGCTGCAATCACCATCTGCAGTGATTTTGGATCCCAGAAAAATAAAGTCAGCCACTGTTTCCACTGTGTCCCCATCTATTTGCCATGAGGTGATGGGACTGGATGCCATGATCTTAGTTTCTGAATGTTGAGCTTTGACTTCTTAATTTTTAGTTACATTTTTATATTTTTAATTCTCTTGTCTTATCCCATTTACCTCTGTACCTTAGAGAGCTTTCTGCTGCTGTACAGAGAATGTCTGCTTGTTATTCCTTGTCTGTGTCATATGCTTATGGAACCAGAGCCTACTGATCTACTCTTAAGTTATTACTGATATATTTCTTATAAGGACTAACCTTGGATTTCATTTCATACATGTGAAAATATATCTATAGGATAGATTTACAGAATTGCAATTCTTGGCTCCAAGTGTCTATGTACTTGCAATTTTTGAAGAATATTGCCAAGTTACCCTCTAAAATATTGAACAAATTTAAACTCCTGAAGGCAATGTATGAGAATGTTTTTGGACTCAAAGACAGAGTATTATCACATCTTTAGATATTAATCAGTCTGATTGAAAATGTTTTAAATCACCTTTCCCTTACTATCATTAGCATTAGGAATATTTTAATAAGTTTTAGGGATATCAGTAGTTCCTTTCATGTTAACTATATGTTCATATTTTTTGGCATTTTTCTATTGCAATGTTGGTCCTTTTTTACTCATCACAAATACTTTCTGTGTTTGCTTAGCCCTTGGCCTATGAGTTACAAATGATTTTTCTCAGTGCTTCATTTATTTTGACTTTATTTTCATATTCTTTTCCTTTTTACCATGTAGAAGTTTTATTTAATGTTGTTAAATATATCAAACTTTTCTATTATAATTAATAAATCATTCTGAGTTTATAAATGAATCATCTCTAGTGTTTTCCCAGTACTTTCATGATTTTAGTTTTTATATAGAAATCTTTTGACCTGTTTGAGTTTTTTCCTAAGTTCCAACTACATCACATTATTTTTAGAAGGTTATAAATTTGTTTCATTTATTCACTGTCCAAAACTCCTACACTATTTTGAAATGCCATGTTTATCATACACTACTCTCATTTGTATTTAGGTCTGTTTTGGGACTTTATATTCCATCATGGGTTTATCTCTGTTTCAAGTAGCAAGAACATGTTGTTTCATTATTGAGACATTTTAATATGTATCAATATAAGTATTTCCATTTTCCAGGAGATGTCTCTCAGAAGGACCCAGAAAGTACCCCTGATGATCTGATTTGTCTCCCCCAAGCTGCTGCATGTGTTTTACTAGTTCATCTAGTAACGTTCAGTCAGCATGACATCATCAATGCATTGGGCCAGCTAGCAAGGTGACCAAAAAAAAAAATGAAAGTATGTCCTGCTATTTTCCAGCTCCCTTTATTTGCATCAAGAAATCTGCTGTTATATCCTTGGTTGGTTATCTTGACTTTGATTCCCTTTGAAGTCCTTAATATTTAGTGTTTTACAACTATTAATATAATGCTTCTTGGCAGACATTTTGGATTCATCCTGCTTAGGGTACATTGACGTTTCTGAACCAGATTGATGCTATAAAAAAATTGGTGTGGAATAGCTCAGTCTTTCCAATCAATTTCTTTTGTATTCATTGTTTCAAGCTCTGGATTCAGCTCTTTTTTTTTTTTTAAAGAGAGAGGAAACCTTCAGAAATTTTTTTATTTTTTGAAACTCCAAAATGCAAGCAAAAGTTTGTTTTATTCAGGAGCCAATTATATTTTAGTGGGAAAGGCCTTCAAGGTGCTTTCCATTGAAAATATTCAGCCCAGATTATCTACCACAAATTCTATGTCTGAAATAACCATATTGCTAAAATAATGGAGTGATATAAAATAATTTTAAAGATTGTAAAAACACCTGGTATTTAAAAAATAAGAACTCTAACTGTGTTAAAAAATTAGAGTTTATAGGTATTAAAAGTGTTTTCTTTCTTTAATCACTATCCTGGAATCTCATTCTGAGTCTTTCTGCTCTGCTTTTTAATGCTGGAAACATTCTGAAGGATTTACTTTTGTTTAATATTTATATATTCTAGATTTCTTGCTCTTTTCCTGAAGGCTATACATATATATATACATAGTGAATTATTTAGCATCAATCATGGATAACCTTGATTCTGTTTCTTTTAATCTTTTTGACCAAGAAGTGATGTTCCTGTAGGTATGTAATGAAACATGGTTTTGAGAGTCTTTAAAGGAGCAGTGTATTAATACCTTTTGAAAATGTAAGTGAAATGGTTGGTTTCCCATCATCAACATTAATATAATGATATCTTTATTTCTGGAGTGGCCTATAATCACATATGAGAACTTTTAGAAAAACTCACTCTTCTATTCTCTTTGCCAATTTTCTCAAACACTAAAAAAGTATAGTTTATTGTGATTTTCTTTTTAAAGTAATATGACAGTAATAATCTCTTTTGTTTCTAAAAAGGGGAGGCTCATCTTTTGTAATTATTAGTAAATGACACAATCTAGAATTCCTGCTACACATTTATATCAAGTCCTAGATGTTTTATGTATAACCTTAAAAAATTTTTTTATGGAGTATATAGTTGATTTGCAATGTTGTGTTAATTTCAGCTGTACAACAAATTGAATCAGTTATGCATGAGTGCATGCCAAGTTGCTTCAGTCATGTCTGACTCTTTGCAACCCTGTGGACTGTAGTCCTCCAGGCTCCTCTGTCCATGGGATTTTCTAGGCAGGAATTCTGGAGTGGGTTGCCATGCCCTCCTCCAGGGGATCTTCCCAACCCAGGGATCAAACCCGAGTCTCCTGCAGCTCCTGCAGTGCAGGCAGTTTCCTTACCACTGAGCTACTGGAGAAGCCCAAATCAATTATACCCATATCTCCTTTTTGAGATTCTTTTCCCACATAGGCCATTACATAGTATTGAGTAGAGTTCACTGCAGCCCACATCTGCCATACATCTCCATTACTTCTCTGTCTTGGATTCTACTCCAGAGTTTTCAGTAGTTCCTTATAAACTTTCATGTAGTAAACATTGTGGCTATTATTATTTCCGTCTTATAGTTGAGGAAACTTAAGCTTAGGAAAATGAAATTACTTGGCCAAAGCCACTCAGCTTATAAATAACAGAGCCAGAATTTGAAACAGGTTTGTTTGATTTCAATGACTCATTTCTTAACCACTAGGCTACACAAAAATATTGAGAATCCTCACCTGACCTTGGTGCATGACACTGGAACACTGTTTTCAGAAGTGTCCCCACATGTCTCTCTGTGGTGCTTTGCTGCCCAGCTCCTGGAATCCTGAGGCAAGGTCCCTCTGACTCTAATGAAGTATTACTTTTATTCTATGTTCCCCTGGAGAAGGAAATGGCAATCCAGAACTCCAGTATTCTTGCCTGGGAAATTTTGTGGACAGAGGAGCCTAGTGGGAGACCTAGGTTCAGTCCCTGGGTTGGGAAGATCCCCTGGAGAAGGGAAAGGCTACCCACTCCAGTATTCTGGCCTAGAGAATTCCATGGGCTGTATAGTTCATGGAGTACCAAAGAGTTGGACAGAACTGTGTGACTTTCACTTTCACACTCTTGATACTGTGTATAAAATAGATAACTAACGAGAACCTATTGTCTTGCTCAGGGAGAAGGAAATGGCAACCCACTCCAGTATTCTGGCCTGAAAAATTCCATGGACAGAGGAATCTGGTGGGCTACAGTCCATGGGGTTGCAAACAGTAGGACATGACTGAGTGACTTTCACTTCACTTCACTTTATCCTATAAATAACAGGCAAAATAACAGTCACAGAGGTACGTATCCAACTGCACACCACACACATGCATAATCACCAGGACCAAACCATCCTTGGGAAGAGAAAACACTGGCTCCTTAGGGGAGCATAGTTGTTTAGTTACTAAGTTGTGTCCGACTCTTTTGTGACCCTATTTTCTTGAGTAAACAGTCAATAAATAAAATCAGTATCTTTTACATAAAAATCAGATTCCAAGAACTTCTTAAAAGTCAGGAGACCTAACAGCACTGGGCTGGACTGAGAAACAACAGTCCGTGAGGGAAGATGTGGGTTTCCTGTGCCCCTACCCTTCGCTGTGGAGTCCCAGTCACTGAGACCAAAGCACACTACCTGCAGCTGCCCCACATCAACATTACAGCAGAGTTGAAAGGCAGCTGAAATCATTCATATGGTGTTTTCTCTACCAAAAGTGAGAAAATAAAAGAGTGTGTTTCAAGAAAAAAAAAATGTGAACATATTTTGTTGCTAAAGTGAAGACTAGAACTATGAGTTTTATATAAAGGATGTTTGTGATAAATGAAAAAACTGATATATCATGAAAAATCATCTATGATAAAAACTGTAAAAACATGTGGAGAAGATGCATGATTTTAAAAATGAAAAAAGGACAATATTTAAAATATTTTGCTTTTCAAGATGATCTTGCCTGGAAATGCAACTATGATTTGAGAGAGCTAGTTTGTATTTCAGTTTGAGACTCCTGGTCTCGAAGGCTGGATTTTGTTAGCCTGCTTAGGAAATTTATTACTAATTACTTAATTTTACTACAGTAGTTATGTCTGTTATATGAAAGAAAAACTCTTATAGGAGATATAATTTGTGATACAAAGATATATAGGATACCATCCCTGATTTCAGGGAAGTGTCTAAATATTGTCATCCATTATTTCAACATTTATTGAGTTCCCAGGAAGATCAAGCCCTGTGCTGGACTGGTGATTAAAAAATGAATAATAGTCTCATCCTATAAGAATTTATAGTCAAGTTGGAGACATATAAAACTGAGCAAGTGGGTACAGTGCAGAGTGATCAGTGGGGTGAGAGGGTGGGCGCAGGGCACAGTGAGAACTTAATGAGGCAGATGGTGAGGAGGGGGTGGGGGGCATGAGGAAGGTAGTGGAAAACAGAACCAAGTATTCTACAGGGAACTGCTTCTTCAGGCAGTCTCATGTGTCTCTTTTCCTCTTAGAGTATCTTTTGCTCTAGACTATCTTTTCCAGGATATCTGTATAGAAAATAGCCTTGGAAGACAGATATCTCCCCCCAGAGTAAAGGGCAGGCGTACTTACAGTCTTGTATAATAAAGAGAAGGTCTCCCTCCAAAGTCTTCCCGTTATAAAACTTAGGGGGTTTAAGCTCAGGGTTCCTCTGCTGTAATGCATCCATCAAGTATGCAGATATCAAGTGCGCACGGCCACATTGTCCCCTGTCCCTTAGGACCTGAGAACAAGGGGAACTGGTGCAAATATGCCAATCCTCCTGCTGCTTGCTGTGCCATGAGCAATAACATCCTTCTATGCTTCTGCCCGCATTCATGAAACTAGCAAACTAACTTGTCAGCTTATACATAGACTAAAATCTCAGACTCTTCACAGTATGGTCTTCTGGAAGGATTTTTGTCTTCTGCCTTATTCCTCTGAAAGCTCACATTCTGGTGACATCTAGTTTGGAAGACAGATGTGTTTAAAAAAATAGAATAGGGGAAAGATGCTTTGAGAAAATAGAGTTAAACACTGTCCTTATCACTGTTCACATTTCTGTGAAGGTGAAATGCAGATAAAGTAGACATCAACTATAATCTCGATGGAGATAGAAGTAGGGGAAGAGGGTTTCCTAAAATAGCAGCATGTAGCCAAAAAATAAGTGTGGAACATTGGAAATGTGATTATTACTGCTCACCATCCAGGGAGGGCCTGGATCATTAAATATAAACTTCAAACTCCTATCACTATCTATGTATCTATACATGTATCTATCTGTGCATCTATCATCTATGTGTCTATGCGTGTATGTGTGTATGTATGCATCTCTTGTCATTGTTCAGTCACTAGGTCACATCTGACTCTTTGTGTCCCTGTGGACTGAAGCACTACAGGCTTCCCTGTCCTTCACTATCTCTGACAGTTTGCTCAGATTTATGTTCATTGAGTCAGTGATGCTATCTAACATCTCATCCTCTGCTGCCCAATTCTCCTTTGCCTTCAATAGTTTCCAATGGTGCTCTTCACATCAGATGGCAAAAGATTGGAGCTTCAGCTTCAGGATCAGTCCTTCCAATGAATATTTAGGATTGATTTCCTGTAAGATTGACTGGTTTTATCTCCTTGTAGTACAAGGGACTCACAAGAGTCTTCTTCAGCACTGTCTGTCTATCTATCTATCTAGTTATACCAACTGGTAGAGGCACATTGGGTGTCTGGTTCCCACAGCCTTTTGTTACCCTCTTCAAATCTGTGTTCATCCTTCATCTGGACTGAGCATCAGCTCTTGTTCTGCTGTTTCCTCTAAATTATTCTGTTCAGTTCAGTCGCTCAGTTGTGTCCAACTATTTGCGACCTCATGAATCACAGCACGCAGGCCTCTCTGTCCATCACCAACTCCTGGAGTTTACTCAAACTCATGTCCATCGAGTCGGTGATGCCATTCAGCCATCTCATCCTCTGTCGTCCCCTTCTCCTCCTGCCCCCAATCCCTCCCAGCATCAGAGTCTTTTCCAATGAGTCAACTCTTCCCATGAGGTGGCCAAAGTATTGGAGTTTCAGCTTCAGCATCAGTCCTTCCAATGAATACCCAGGCCTCTTTGAATTTCATGGCTGCAGTCACCATCTGCAGTGATTTTGGAGCCCCCCCAAAGAAAGTCTGACACTGTTTCCACTGTTTCCCCATCTATTTGCCATGAAGTGATGGGACCAGATGCCATGATCTTTCTCTTCTGAATGTTGAGCTTTAAGCCAACTTTTTCTCTCCATTTTCACTTTCATCAGGAGGCTTTTTAGTTCCTGTTCACTTTCTGTCATAAGGGTGGTGTCACCTGCATATCTGAGGTTATTGAGATTTCTTCCAGCAATCTTGATTCCAGCTTTTGCTTCTTCCAGCCCAGCGTTTCTCATGATGTACTCTGCATAGAAGTTAAATAAGCAGGGTGACAATATGCAGCCTTGCTGCTGCTGCTGCTAGGTTTCAGTCATGTCTGACTCTGTGAGACCACATAGACAGCAGCCCACCAGGCTTCCCTGTCCCTGGGATTCTCCAGGCAAGAACACTGGAGTGGGTTGCCATTTCCTTCTCCAATGCATGAAAGTGATAAGTGAAAGTGAAGTCGCTCAGTCTTATCTGACTCATCGTGACCCCATGAACTACAGCCTGCCAGGCTCCTCCATCCATGGGATTTTCCAGGCAAGAGTACTGGAGTGAGTTGCCATTGCCTTCTATTTGGAACCAGTCTGTTGTTCCATGTCCAGTTCTAACTGTTGCTTCCTGACCTGCATATAGGTTTCTTAAGAGGCAGGTCAGGTGGTCTGATATTCCGATCTCTTTCAGAATTTTCCACAGTCTTATGATCCACACAGTCAAAGGCTTTGGCATAGTCAATAAAGCAGAAATAGATGTCTTTCTGGAACTCTCTTGCTTTTTGATGATGTAGCAGATGTTGGCAATTTGATCTCTGGTTCCTCTGCCTTTTTGAAAACCAGCTTGAACATCTGGAGGTTCATGGTTCACATATTGCTGAAGCCTGGCTTGGAGAATTTTGAGAATTACTTTACTAGCATGTGAGATGAGTGCAATTGTGTGGTAGTTTGAGCATTCTTTGACATTACCTTTCTTTGGCATTGGCATGAAAACTGACCCTTTCCAATCTGCGGCCACTGCTGAGTTTTCCAAATGTGCTGGCATATTGAGTGCAGCACTTTCACAGCATCATCTTTCAGGATTTGAAAGAGCTCAACTGGAATTCCATCACCTCCACTAGCTTTGTTCGTAGTGATGCTTTCCAAGGCCCACTTGACTTCACATTCCAGGATGTCTGGCTCTAGGTGAGTGATCACAGCATCATGATTATCTGGGTCATGAAGCTCTTTTTTGTACAGTTCTTCTGTGTATTCTTGCTACGTCTTCTTAATATCTTCTGCTTCTGTTAGGTCCATACCATTTCTGTCTTTTATTGAGGCCATCTTTGCATGAAATGTTCCGTTGGTATCTCTAATTTTCTTGAAGAGATCTCTAGTCTTTCCCATTCTGTTGTTTTCCTCTATTTCTTTGCATTGATCTCTGAGGAAGGCTTTCTTATCTCTTCTTGCTATTCTTTGGAACTCTGCATTCAAATACTTATATCTTTCCTTTTCTCCTTTGCTTTTCACTTCTCTTCTTTTCACAGCTATTTGTAAGGCCTCCTCAGACAGCCATTTTTCTTTTTTGCATTTCTTTTCCATGGGGGTGGTCTTGATCCCTGTCTCCTGTACAATGTCATGAACCTCCATCCATAGTTCATCAGGCACTCTGTCTATCAGATCTAGTCCCTTAAATCTATTTCTCACTTGCAATATATAATCATAAAGGATTTGATATAGGTAACACCTGAATGGTCTAGTGGTTTTCCCTACCTCCGTCCATAGTTCATCAGGCACTCTGTCTATCAGATCTAGTCCCTTAAATCTATTTCTCACTTCCACTGTATAATACAGTCAGACACAACTGAAGTGACTTCGCAGCAGTGGCAGCATACCTGAATGGTCTAGTGGTTTTCCCCACTTTCTTCAACTTAAGTCTGAATTTGGCAATAAGGTGTTCATGATCTGAGCCACAGTCAGCTCCTGGTCTTGTTTTTGCTGACTATATAGAGCTTCTCCATCTTTGGCTGCAAAGAATATAATCAATCTGATTTTGCTGTCGAACCTCTGGTGATGTCCATGTGTAGAGTCTTCTTTTGTGTTGTTGGAAGAGAGTGTTTGTTATGACCAGTGCGTTCTCTTGGCAAAAGACCTTAAGCCTTTGCCCTGCTTCATTCCGTATTCCAAGGCCAAATTTGCCCGTTATTCCAGGTGTTTCCTGACTTTCTACTTTTGCATTCCAGTCCCCTATAATGAAAAGGACATCTGTTTGGGGTGTTAGTTTTAAAAGGTCTTCTAGGTCTTCTTAGAACCATTCAACTTCAGCTTCGTAAGTGTTACTGGTTGGGGCATAGGCTTGAATTACTGTGATATTGAATGGTTTATCTTGGAAACAAACAGAGATCATTCTGTTGTTTTTGTGATTGCATCCAAGTTCTGCATTTTGGACTCTTTTGTTGACCATGATGGCTGCTCCATTTCTTCTAAGGGATTCCTGCCCACAGTAGTAGATATAATGGTCATCTGAGTTAAATTCACCCATTCCAGTCCATTTTAGTTCGCTGATTCCTAGAATGTCGATGTTCACTCTCTCTGTCTCCAGTTTGACCACTCCCAATTTGCCTTGATTCATGGACCTGACATTCCAGGTTCCTATGCAATATTGCTCTTTACAGCATCAGACCTTCCTTCTATCACCAGTCACATCCACAACTGGGTATTGTTTTTGCTTTGGCTCCATCCCTTCATTCTTTCTGGAGTTATTTCTCCACTGACCTCCAGTAGCATATTGGGCACCTACTGACCTGGGGAGTCCTTCTTTCAGTATCCTATCATTTTGCCTTTTCATACTATTCATGGGGTTCTCAAGGCAAGAATACTAAAGTCGTTTGCCATTCCCTTCTCCAGTGGACCACATTCTGTCAGACCTCTCCACCATGACCCATCCATCTTGGGTGGCCCCACAGGGCATGGCTTAATTTCACTGAGTTAGACAAGGCTGTAGTCCATGTGATCAGATTGGCTAGTTTTCTGTGAATATGGTTTCAGTGTGTCTGCCCTCTGATGCCTTCTCACAATACCAACCGTCCTACTTGGGTTCCTCTTACCTTGGACATGATGTGTCTCTTCACAGCTGCTCCAGCAAAGCGCAGCCACTGTTCCTTAGCTTGGAGGAGGGGTATCTCCTCACGGCAGCTGCCCCTGACCTCGGACGTGGGGTAGCTTGTCTTGTTTCTGTACAAAGTCATTTATCTCTCATGCTAACTTTTAGGCCCGGGCATGCTCTTTGTCATGTGGTTGTGTCCAGGGGTTTCCCAGTCTATGAGTCTTTGGGACTGGACATGTTATCATCCTGAAAAATGTAAACCAAAGATGACCACATCCATTGAGAAGTTACATTCTGAAGCTGGTTTAGATTTTATGTAACTCTGCTCTTTCTGCCTTAAAGCCTGAAGCCCTTCAATGTGTCTGTTTCTGTCTCAAACTTTTCCTGTTCATAAAAATGTAGTTATTTTGCTTGGACTTAATTTGTTCTGTCTGTCACCGAGGAACAGCACCATCCCGGGAGTGTGATGCTGGATTCACAGTCAGACAAGCACACATTTCTCCCTTTCCCTAGAGCTTCATCTCAGTAAGTGAATGACCCGGCAGTAGGGTATTAGTGTATTTAGACTCACCATACACATCACACAAGTGTTTTAAAACACACACATTAAAATAAGCCAGGAGGAGGCTGTGATCAGGTTCATCAGGAGAAAGTCACTTCCTTCAAATCGAGAGAGAAGGTCAGATCTCACCGTGGGGATCGGCATGGATGAGCACCACAGGAGAGGTGATAGTGAAACTGAAACCTGGGGGTGTTTTCCACAACCTTGTGTGTCTGCTCAGATACGCATCATTCAGCTAACTGTCCATAAAACAGGCTGTGTTTCTTCCTATGTGTGCTTTCTGGGGTGTGTGTGGATGTGGAAGTGGAGGTGGGGGAGTGGATTTGTTATAGAAAGGAGACAAAAGGGTGATGGGGTGAAATTTACTGAACGTGGCAAAAGCAGACAAAGTGCAAAGTGAAGGGTTTGTGTTTAACTGAAGGGAACAGCGGAAGAGAGAAAGGCAGTTTATCCTCAGACACTGCATTGAGTTTGGAAGCCCAGTCCAGGCAGGGTGATGTTGGATGCCAGCCCTTCCAGGAGAACCCCCTTTAAATCTCTTTTTCTCTCTATTCATTCAGGACCAGGTATTGTGCTACTGTGGCAAGGCTTTAAAACTCCCCTTCGCTACAGATCTTTTTCTATTTTTCTTATCTCTCTGGTTGCTGAATGAATACCAAGCTCACAGGCTCAGATTATCTTTGCCTAAAGGAAGGCAGCACTTGTGTGCTCTGTAAGATGACAGTTTATCAGCCCAGCTGAAATGCAGTCTTTTAGGATTTGTGCTGTTTTTCTCCAGCTCTGTGCTAATCCTCCTGTTATCATCTCCGTCAGATTTGTTGACTACAATCAGTTTGTCACCTGAGGTAGGCATATCTGAAGACAAGTAACTAAGCCTGCATCTCACAATGAGATGTTTGCAAAGGCTAAATCTTATCAAGTTTTAAGCCATGAGTCACCTTTTATCCAATAAAGACAAAAGCCATCTATCATTGTCCATCTACATATTTGCCAATTCGTATGCATGATCAGTTGATATAACTCCCTTAGCTTCATGAACAAGAAAATGCAAGTAAAGGATTCATGCTGATTTTTTCACTGGTCAGTGATGCAGCCAGGATTGGATTCAGGTACTCAGTGAAATGTTTACAGGCAGAGAGATTAAGCAGTGAGAGATTTTCTCCTCAAAGTTCACCCACAGGTACATGTCTATACACACACACACACACACACACAACACTTCGATTCCACTAATCTTTAATTTCTGGCAGGAGTAAACTGGATGAGGAAGATTTGGGGCAGTAATATAACAAATTTACATTTAATTAGTTCTATGGAGAGTTGATTTGGAAGAAACACTTTGATAGATAAATGGAGGTAAAGAATGGGATTCTGAAGTCTGCTCAGCCTTCAAATGATGATTTACAAATGTTGCACTTTATATGAACAAAGGACTTTATGCTGCTTGGAAATGGAAAAGAGAGAAAAGGGAGAAAAAGTGGGAAATTTTAGGCAATGATTCATAGATGGCCATGCTCTGATGGAAGGGACTTTTTCCTCTGACTTTTCACTGTTTCGTAATTTTAGCCAAACTCAAAATTTTCTGTGTGGGAATAATTTGGTTGAACCAATGAGAGACTAATTTTTTTTTTTTTTGGTCTAAACTGATCCATAGTGAAGGTTGCTTCTCTTACACAGCTTATATTCAAAAGAGGATAGAGACATATAAATTAATACATATGTAAAATATAACTTAATAGAGAGATATATGTTATAAAGAAAATGAACCAGGATAATAAGAAACAGTTGACTGGGGTCGCCTGGTTACAGATGATTAAAAAAGGGCTTATAAATGAGATGACATTTATGCTGAGAGTGTGAATCAAAAGGATGCCCCTCTTTCTTCTGAGTTAATTAATATTTGTGTTTTACAAGGAGTTAATATCTAACAGGAGGAATAAAAAAAATGTACAAGGCATTTAATAAAGTTCTACACAGTCATTCAGAAATAGCTTTTGATTTATATCAGCTGGAATTAATCTCTATAGAAGACAAGAGAATGAATGGCTGGCCCCACATTTAAGAAGTCTTCCTGGACAAGGAAGAGTATGCCAGTTAAGCCTCTTGATTGCAAACTTAAAAATCTAACTCCATCTGATGTAATAGAAATGGGTAATTATTAAATGAGCATAAAGTGTATCATAGAAGTGATGGAAAAATGAAGAATGCTCTTGGAAAATAGGCAGGAAACAAGATGGCACCTAAATATTTGTGGCAGCAAAAATCTGACTAAGATGCCACTATGTCATCATTTCTCTATGCCCTAGTTGCTGCTGCGAACATTACCTCCATGATGGAACCCAAGCCTGGCAGATATGCACATAGCCTGCAGCACATTAAGCAAATTTTAATTGTCTTGTGCTCTTGAATTACTCCCACAGTTTCAAAATCCTGGGCAAATATATTCAATCTTTTGAGCGAATATACTATTCCCTCTCCAGGTTCAGGAAACAGAGAAAGAGTAGATCTGGCTGGTTCCTTTGGCTTTCATAGTGAGAGATAAAGCTTTGCATTTCATTAATACTCACCCAACAGGAATTTTCCTGGAAAAGAAGTGAGGTTAGAGTCTTAGCAGGAAAAATGACAACCATCCAACACAGTTCACCATTTTTGGCTGCCCAACATCCATGCACACATTTCTCTTTATACTAAGATTCCAAAATAAAAAGCTCTTGCCTAATGTAACTAATACTTGTTTTGTCAAAAATTGCACTCACTCTACTCCAAGACCAGAATCCCATTAATCTCTTCCATTTAAATTCTTCCATCTCCAGATCTGTGACAATCCCACTTCAACAGTGTCTAATGCAGAGCCTAAACACAGTTGTGAGTAGATCATTTTAAAAAAATATTTACTTATGTATTAAGGACCTTGCTGGTGGCTCAGATGGTAAAGAATCTGCCTGCAGTGCAACAGACCCAGGTCCAATCCCTTGGTTGGGAAGATCCCCTAGAGAAGGGAATGGCAACCCACTCCAGTATTCTTGCCTGGGGAATTCCATGGACAGAGGAGACTTGTGGGCTACAGTCCATGGTGTGGCAAAGAGTCAGACACAACTGAGTGACTAACACAATGTTGTATCCACTTTGAGAAGCTATCCTTCCTTGGACATTTAAAATCCCGATGTCCTTAACCTGTAAGATTGGGAAGAAAAGAGTTGTAAGTAGATCATTTTTTAAAATATTTGTTTTTTTATTTGGCTGCACTGGGTCTTCGATGCAGAACTCAGGACCTTCGAGTTTCATTGCAGGATCTTTAGTTGCAACATGCAAACTCTCATTTTGGCCTATGGAATCCACTTTCCTGACCAGGGATTGAACCCTGTCCCCATGTATTGGGAGCATGGAGTCTTCAGCTACTGCACCACTGGACGTCCTGTGAGTAGATCATTTTTTCTGAATGCATGTAGTCTGACATGAAAGTAGCCACCCCACATGTTGTTTACTGGTTCAGTGTGTTAGCCTGGTGGGCTGCCATCTATGGGGTCACACAGAGTCAGACACGACTGGAGCGACTTAGCAGCAGCAGCAGCAGCAGGTGACCATGTGCTCAGTCGTGTCTGAGTCTGCATCTCTGTGGACTGTAGCCCGCCAGGCTTCTCTGTCCATGGGATTCTCCAGGCAAGAATACTGGAGTGGGTTGCCATCCCCTTCTCCAGGGGATCTTCCCAACCCAGGGGGGACCTGCATCTCTTGTGTCTGCTGCATTGTCAGGTGGGTTTTTTTTTTTTTTTTTTGCCAGCTAAGCCACCTGGGAAGCTCAGAGCACCTATGATATCCTACCGTTTTACCTCGCAATCTCTCCTGACATTGCCTCCAAGCTGGCAGGTGCCATAACTAAGTTGTCAGTCATTCTTTCTCTCATTTTTCTAAGGCCAGTTGCTTCTGGGCACAGAATAAAACCAGTGACTCTCTTTGGCATCAGGATGGGAAGTAGGACATTTCTTCCCACCAAGACTTGTATCAAGAAGGATTTTCTTCAAATAGGAAGGTGGTTTGAACTCACACAATTAAAATGTTAACATTGTTATGTCAACTTTAAACTAGATAACAAGGAATTATGTAGGATGGCATATCTGGTTTGTCACAAATTGAAGTCAAATATTTGTACTTTAAAATAAACCTTATAAGTATTGTCAATAATCACACTTATCCATTAATATACAAAAATATTTTATATCTCAGTTAATTTTTCTCATATATTTTTAATGCAGTCTTGGGCATTAAATCTCTGATGAGTATAATTTGAATTGATTTACATGTCCTAAGGCAAAATAAAAGAATTTCCTTTAAAACATTAGATAAGTCTGAGTTTTGTAATTGAGATGGATCTTCTTGCTATTCAGGCTAACAGTGAATTTTCTGTACATGTTACATTCCATGGGATATGAGTGACCATCTAGACGTTACCCAGCATATGATGACCAAGGTCATTCAAAACTACGTTGTCAACTAAATTTTTAAAAATGTGCATAGGAAAGCAAATGTCAGCTTACATCTGGCGGCCTAATAGAATCATTTGAACTATTTGAATAATTGTGAAAACTTCATTTTGAAAATTTTCAAAATTAGCTACAGTTGGGAAAATAATCTCCAGCATAGTCAGAATTTAATTGGTTTTGCTTGATGATGGCTTAAATATGAGCAAAACGTATCCTTAAGATTTTTTTTCATATGAGAATTTTAAACATTTATACACACATGCCATCATAAAAGTAAATCATGGAAGTCCTCCCAGAGTACCTGATACTTAAGCTTTGTTATGAAGGTAAGATTTCTCCATATGGAGAACACTGTATTTATCAGACGAAACACTGTATTAATTAACAGTGTATGGAGGTAAGAAAAATCACCATGTATTATAAAACTATAGGAGACTTAGTATGACTGGAACAATGGTATATATATGAGAATGGGGTTAGGAATAAATGGGAATCAAGTCACAAAAGGTATTATATATTATCCCAACAAATTTGGATTGTATTCTGCACTTCAACACTGTAACCTCACAAACATTATTTCCAATCTGGCAACATATATAAATCTTCAATCATCATTCTTTGAATTCTACTAGAGCTAACTGCGGAGAAGACAATGGCAAGCCACTCCAGTACTCTTGCCTAGAAAATCCCATGGACAGAGGAGCTTGGTAGGCTGCAGTCCATGGGGTCGCTACTAGTCGGACACAACTGAGCAACTTCACTTTCACTTTTCACTTTCACACATTGGAGAAGAAAAGGGCAACCCGCTTCCAGTGTTCTTGCCTGGAGAATCCCAGAGACGGTGGAGCCTGGTGGGCTGCCATCTCTGGGGTCGCACAGAATTGGACACGACTGAAGCGACTTAGCAGCAGCAGCAGCAGCAGCAGAGCTAACTGCTTCTGGGTCCAAGATAAAAATCTAATATCTAGATTTAGCAGAAAGAAGTAGGCATTTCACAGAAAAGTAGGCTATTTGGAAATTATACATTGCAGACTGTGAAATAATTTTATGTAGATATCTGCCCCTGGTTCCTGGCACAGAGTTCCTGAGACCATACAATTTCTTGTGATAAGAGTACTAGGAACATCTTTTGTTCTAACACATTTTCCCTGATTCTAGTTTCTGACATGCTTAAGTTCCTAGGAGCTCCCTGCTGCTACTGCTACTAAGTCACTTCAGTCGTGTCCGACTCTGTGCGACCCCATGAATGGCAGCCAACCAGGCTCCCCCATCCCTGGGATTCTCCAGGCAAGAACACTGGAGTGGGTTGCCATTTCCTTCTCCAATGCATGAAAGTGAAACGTGAAAGGGAAGTCTCTCGGTTGTGTCCGACTCTTAGTGACCCCATGGACTGCAGCCCACCAGGCTCTTCCGTCCATGGGATTTTCCAGGCAAGAGTACTGGAGTGGGGTGTCATTGGAGCTCCCTAGGTGATAGGAATGTCTTATATTCTAATGAGGCAACACTCAGCAGGCTCCTAGATGGAAACTGTTTACCAGAAAGACCAAGCCATGATTAGATGCTTGGAACTTTTCAGTTCCATCAAAAGACTGAGTTAATAATCAATCATGCTTATGTGATGAAGCGTTAAAAGACTCCCCAAAATTGGAGGTTTGGAGAGCTTCAGAGTTTGTGAACACATCTTCATGTGAGGAGGATGATGCCCCTTGATTCCAAGGGACTAGAGGCTCCTACACTCAAGAGGTGTACAGACCTCACCTTCATGTATATCCTGGTGAAAGAAATAGACCTGGAGTCTAATATATCATCACTGAGCCCTGGCCATTGCCAGCCTCCCAACTTCCCAAGTCAGCTCCTGAAAAGCCATCATTCCCCCAGAAATGACCTCCTATTTCTTCACCCATAAAGTCTGAAATTCTTCATGTATTAATATACTTCTTTACAGAAAGCATTTTCTTCCTGTGATTCTTTCAGGGTCTGCAATGTGCCTGGAAGATTAACTGCTTTCCCCGAGAACAAAGTTCAGTTCAGTTCAATTGTTCAGTCGTGTCCTACTTTTTGTGACCACATGGACTGCAGCATGCCAGGCTTCCCTGTCCATCACCAGTTCCAGAGTTTGGTCAAAGTGATGTCCATCGAGTCAGTGTGTGTGAAGTCACTCAGTCGTGTCCAACTCTTTGTGACCCCTTGCACTGTAGCCTACCAGCTTCCTCCATCCTTGGGATTTTCCAGGCAAGAATACTGGAGCGGGTTGCCATTTCCTTCTCCAGGAGATCTTCCCAACCCAGGGATCGAACCCCCATCTCCTGCATTTCAGGCAGACGCTTGAATGTCTGAGCCTCCAGGGAAGCTCATCAAGTCAGTGATGCCATCCAACTATCTCATCCTCTGTTGTCTCCTCCTGCCTTCAATCTTTCCCAGCATCTGGGTCTTTTCCAATGAGTCAGTTCTTCGTGTCAGGTGGCCAAAGTATTGGAGTTTCAACTACAGCATCAGTCCTTCCAATAAATATTCAGGACGGATTTCTTTTAGGATTGACTGGTTGAATCCCCTTCCACTCCAAGGAACTCTTAAGAGTCTTCTCCAACATCACAGTTCAAAAGCATCAGTTCTTCCACACTCAGCTTTCTTTATAGTCCAACTCTCATATCCAGTATGACTACTGGATAAATCATAGCTTTGACTAGATGGACCTTCGTTGGCAAAGTAATGCATCTGCTTTTTTAAATATTGTCTAGGTTGGTCATAGCTTTTCTTCCAAGGAGCACATGTCTTCTAATTTCATGGCTACAGTCACCATCTGCAGTGATTTTGGAGCCCCCCAAAATAAAGTCTACCACTGTTTCCATTGTTTCTCCATCTATTTGCCTTGAAATGATGGGACCAGATGCCATGATCTTAGTTTTCTGAGTGTTGAGTATTAAGCCAACATTTTCGCTCTCCTCTTCACTTTGAACAAGAGGCTCTTTAATTCTTCTTCAATTTCTCCCATAAGGGTGGTATCATCTGCATATGTGAGGTTATTGATATTTCTCCCAGCAATCTTGATTCCAGTCTGTGCTTCATCCATCCTGGCATTCCTCATGATGTACTCTGTATATAAGTTAAAAAAGCAGGGTGACAATATACAGCCTTGAAGTACTCCTTTCCTGATTAGGAACCAGTCTGTTAATGTGCAGTTCTAACTATTGCTTCTTGACCTGCACACAAATTTCTCAGGAGGCAGGTAAGGTGGTCTGGCATTTCCATCTCTTTCAGAATTTTTCACAGTTTATTGTGATCCACATAGTCAAAGGCTTTGGTATAGTCGATGAAGCAGAAGTAGATGTCTTCCTGGAACTCCTTGCTTTTTTGATAATCCAACAGATGTGGGTAATTTGATCTCTGGTTCCTCTGCCTTTTCTAAAACCAGCTTCAACCTCTGGAAGTTCACGATTCATGTATTACTGATGTCTGGCTTATTTTTAGCATTACTTTCTAGCGTGTGAGATGAGTGCATTTGTGCAGCAGTTTGCACACTCCTTGGCATTGCCTTTCTTTGGGATTGGCATGAAAACTGACCTTTTCCAGTCCTGTAGTCGCTGCTGCGTTTTCCAAATTTCCTGGCTTATTGAGCGCAGCACTTTCACAGCATCATCTTTTACGATTTCAAATAGCTCAGCTGGAATTCCATCACCTCCACTGGCTTTTATTGTGGAGATGCTTCCTAAGGCCCACTTCACTTTGCACTCTAGGATGTCTGGCTCTAGGTGGGTGATCACACTATCGTGGTTATCTGGGTCATGAACATCTTTTTTGTATAGTTCTTCTGTATTCTTGATACGTCTTCTTAATATCTTCCGCTTCTGTTAGGTCCATACCATTTCTTTCCTTTCTTGTGCCCATATATGCATGAAATGTTCCCTTGGTATCTCTAATTTACTTGAAGAGATCTCTAGTCTTTCCCATTCTATTGCTTTCCTCTATTTCTTTGCATAGTTCACTGAGGAAGGCTTTCTTATCTCTCCTTGCTATTCTTTGGAACTATGCATTCAAGTGGGCATATCTTTCCTTTTCTCCCTTGCCTTTCACTTCTCTTCTTTTCTCAGCTATTTGTAAGTCCTCCTCAGACAACCATTTTGCCTTTTTGCATTTCTTTTTCTTGGGGATGATCTTGATCACTGCCTCCTGTACAATGTCATGAACCTCCATCCCTAGTTCTTCAGGCACTGTCTTTCATATCTAATCCCTTGAATCTATTTGTCTCTTCCACTGTATAATCGTAAGCGATTTGACTTAGGTCATATCTGAATGGTCTCGTGGTTTTCCCTACTTTCTTCAATTTAAGTCTGAATTTGGCCATAAGGTTTTCATGATTTGAGCCATAGCTCCCAGTCTTGTTTTTGCTGACTGAAAAGGGCTTCTTCATCTTTGGCTGCAAAGAATATAATCAATTTGATTTTGGTATTGACCATCCAGTGATGTCCATGTGCAGAGTCTTACCATGTTGTTGGAAGAGATTGTTGTCAGAGATCCCAGGGTGGCTTGGGCAGGGCACACAGACACTCATATGTGCATCTCTAAGCGACCCTAAGCGTCTTTTCTCCTAACCTGAGAAGAGGCTCCTGTAGTTGCATCACATGGCCTTAGTTTCCACTGTCTCGTGAAATCTTCCAGGAACATTGTTCAAACCTGTGTCCCCTGCATTGGCAGATGGATTCTTAACCACTGGACCACCAGAGAAGTCCCTAAACTTCTCGTTGACCACAAAGCTCCTTCCACATGTTAACTCTGCATGGAGGTTGGTGTCCATCCACAACCCCGCACCACTGGTCACTCATTCCCTCAAAGATGGCAGAATAAAAGGACGTTTGCTCATCTTCTTCTGCAAGAACTCCAAAATTACAACTCGCTGCTGAACAACCATGGACAGGAGAATGTTGGATTCTGGGAAAAAAAGAATTGGGGAAATGTGTGTGCTCAAGTCAGGGAGAATACAGATAGATCTTTAAGGGGAAAAAGTCATGGAAAGGAAACATTTTTGAGAAATCTGGGAAAAGTTTGCTTAATTTCACAAGGTTGCTTATGACTGATATCCCATAATTATCTCATGAGCATAGACCCCTGCTGATGAAAAAAAAGAGAGAAAAAAAAAGAGCCAAGTACATTAAATCTGCCTTAGGCACATGGATTGTCCTTAGGCATTAAATGGCTCCTGGGCAAGAGGTTATTTTCATGACTACTATATTTCAACAGTTGCATTCTTCCTCCTTGGATTTTGCCTTGGTTTTCAGATAATACTCTCAAGAATCTTAAATGAATACTAAAAAATACTAGGATAACATGATTATTAAATGTGTTGCTATAATTTTATTACTTTATTTCTTCTCATAGAGAACATAATATTTTTGATGATGAACAAAGTAATAGAAGAGAAAAACAACACAAAAAATGACTTCTTACAAATATAGTTGGTTCTCAAAAAATGTGTCTCAGGTGGGTATGAATATAGCTGCACACCTGCCAAGATTGTTCCATCAGATGTGTGTGTGGTGCAAATTAAGAAAGTGACATCTCTAATGAAATAAACACTTGCAAAAATATTCCCTGACCTTAGAGTTTTCACTGGGAAATTTTGCTAGTAACACTTTCACTGAAGGAGGTTATATGACTTAACCAGGTCAAATTTGATAATATTTATAGCCTTAAAAGTTTAGAGTGATTGCTCTGTCATTGGCCTGGAGTTATTATTAGGGAATGATAGGGAACGCAGAGAAGACTTGATGTAATCATAAATTTTCAATGTCCCTCTCCTCTCTATTGGGGTATGGAATTGAGAACCATTTGCCTTGCATAATTTAATTAACCTGTCACTTTATTTTGGAGGCTTGCTAATTCATGATCCAAAAGGACTGATTGATGGAGCATTGTGAGGACAAAAGCTAGATGTTGAATAGAATTAACTAGCATAAGCATAGTGTAAGAGTAGAATTACTTTTGAATTAACATCAATTATAAAATGAGTTCAAAAGATTATTTACTGCTTAAGCTGGAAATTCTGTGGTTTATTCACCTGAATTTTTAAAATCTGTCTAGAGTTCCCTGATATTCCTTGCTGAAGAGTTAGAATAATAATTAAATGTAGTAACAACAATATTTTAATTGTGCCAATCATTTACCTGATATTACTTTAATTTCTATTTACATATATATTTTGTATTCTCACAAAAAGTTGCAAAATGAAAACTATTATTAATGATTATTGAACTAAGGTCAAGGAGTTTCTATTCCAATTTAGTTTACAAAAAAGATATTATGGTGCCAAAAGAAAAATGAAGAATGTATGAAAAATGAAAGAACAGTCACATTTGCATTTGGGAGACTATCCTTCAAAACATTTTAAGTGCTAAGAATCATTTAGGAAAGGTCTTCCAACTATCAGTTTCCTAAATAATATCAAAGAAATAGTCTCTTTTAGACTATTAGAAAGTTGTCTTGGAAGCTACACAGACACGTGTTCTTTAGAAGCTGGCAGCGTTTATAAACGAAAGAAGGAGACTGATAAAAACAGCAGACATGCTAGTTACAAGGTAAACAAAACTATAAACTTGGTCTTTGAACAATAGTCTTTTCCTTGTTTAGGGGGATAGGAGTATATGTATATGCCTAGCACTAGTGGATGTGACTGGTGATGAAAGTAAAGTCTGATGCTATGAGGAATAATATTGCACAGGAACCTGGAATGTTAGATCCATGAATCAGGGTAAATTGAAAGTGGTTAAACAGGAGATGGCAAGAGTGAAGGTCGACATTCTAGGAATAAGCGAACTAAGGTGGACTGGAATGGGTGAGTTTAACTCAGATGACCATTATATCTACTACTGTGGGCAAGAATCCCTTAGAAGAAATGGAGTAGCCATCATGGTCAACACAAGAGTCTGAAATGCAGTTGTGGGGTGCAAACTGAAAAAAAACTACAGAATGGTTTCTGTTCATTTCCAAGGCAAAAAAGAAAAAAATCAGTATCACAGTGATCCAAGTCTACACCCCAACCAGTAATGCTGAAGAAGCTGAAGGTGAATGATTCTATGAAGACCTAGAAAAGGAAAGATATACCCATTTAAATGCAGAGTTCCAAAGAACAGCAAGGACAGATAAGAAAGTCTTCTTCAGTGAAAAATGAAAAGAAATAGAGGAAAATAATAGAATGAGAAGACCTTCTAGAAGGAGATATCCTTTTTCACTATAGGGGACTGCAGTGCAAAACTAGGAAGTCAAGAGATACCTGGAGTAACAGGCAAATTTGGCCTTGGAGTATAAAATGAAGCAGGGCAAAGGCTAATAGAGTTTTGCCAAGGGAATACTCTGATCATAGTAAACACCCTCTTCCAACAACACAAGCAAAGACTACATATGGAAATCACCAGATAGTCAATACTGAAATCAGGTTGATTATATTCTTTGCAGCCAAAGATGGAGAAGCTCTATACAATCAGCAAAAACAAGACGTGGAGCTGAATGTGGCTCAGATTATGATAAATCATGAACTCCTTATAGCCAAATTCAGACTTAAATTGAAGAAAGTAGGGAAAACCACTAGACCATTCAGGTATGACCTGAGTCAAATCCCTTACGATTATACAGTGGAAGTGACAAATAGATTCAAGGGATTAGATCTGAAAGACAGAGTGCCTGAAGAACTATGGACAGACATTCATGACATTGTACAAAGGCAGTGATCAAGATCATCCCCAGGAAAAAGAAATGCAAAAATGCAAAATGGTTGTCTGCGGAAGACTTACAAATAGCTGAGAAAAGAAGAGAAGTGAAAGGCAAGGGAGAAAAGGAAAGATATACCCATTTGAATGCAGAGTTCCAAGGAATAGCAAGGAGAGATAAGAAAGCCTTCCTCAGTGAACAATGCAAAGAAATAGAAGAAAGCAATAGAATGGGAAAGACTAGAGATCTCTTCAAGAAAATTAGCGATACCAAGGGAACATTTCATGCATATATGGGCACGATAAAGGAAAGAAATGGTATGGACCTAACAGAAGCAGAAGATATTAAGAAGATGTGGCAAGAATACACAGAAGAACTATAGAAAAAAGATATTCATGACCCAGATAACCACAATGGTGTGACCAGCCACCTAGAGTCAGACATCCTAAAGCGCAAAGTGAAGTGGGCCTTAGGAAGCATCTCCACAATAAAAGCCAGTGGAGGTGATGGAATTCCAGTTGATCTATTTCAAGTCCTAAAAGATGATGCTGTGAAAGTGCTGCACTCAATAAGCCAGGAAATGTGGAAAACTCAGCAGTGGCCACAGGACTGGAAAAGGTCAGTTTTCATGCCAATCCAAAAGAAAGGCAATGCCAAAGAATGCTCAAACTACCACACAATTGCACTCATCTCACATGCTAGAACGTAATGCTCAAAATTCTCCAAGACAGGCTTCAACAGTATGTGAACCGTGAACTTCTAGATGTTCAAGCTTTTTTTAGAAAAGGCAAAGGAACCAGAGATCAAATTTCCAGATGGATCACACTACATATGCCAGATCATCAAAAAGGCAAGAGAGTTCCAGGAAAACATCTACTTTTGCTTTATTGACTATACCAAAGCCTTTGACTATGTGGATCACCACAAACGGTGGAAAATTCTTCAAGAGGTGGGAAGACCACCTTACCTGACCCGTGAAAAATCTGTATGCAGCTCAAGAAGCAACAGTTAGAATAGGACACGAAACAATGGGCTGGTTCCAAATCGGGAAAGGAGTACATCAAGGCTGTATATTGTCACCGTGTTTACTTAACTTTTTGCAGAGTACATCATGTAAAATTTTGGGCTGGATGAAGCTCAGGCTGGAATCAAGATTGCTTGGAGAACATCAGTAACCTCAGATGCTCAGATGACACCACCCTTTTGGCAGAAAGTGGCAAAGAACTAAAAAGCCTTTTGATGAAAGTGAAAAAGGCTTAAAACTCAATATTAAAAAAACTAAGTTCATGGCATCTGGTCCCATCACTTCATGGCAAATAGATGGGGAAACAATGGAAACAGTGAGAGACTTTATATTTGGGGGCTCCAAAATCACTGCAGATGGTAACTGTAACCATGAAGTAAAAGACACTTGCTCCTTGGAAGGAAAGCTATGACCAACCAGGTCCTTTTGGACAAAACTAAAATGAAAATTAGTCTTAAAGGAGGAAGAAAAGCACATTTCATAGTTTGCAAAAAAGGAATTTTTCCTGAAGATTCTGCAATAATGAAAAAGGAGGATCAACCTAACTAAAGTCCTTAAGAAAAGAGTATAAATATTAATACTATCTAAGGCTTTCCCCAGTTGCATACTGTTACAATTTGAAAACTTCAATCCAAAATAAATTCAGTACCTGTGCCATGTTGAACCAACACTACCATAGATGAGAGGAGTATTTTTGTCTTCAAAAAGTGACTTTGTATTAAGCCAGTAACAAAGGTAAAGATAGTTTATTCTTTCTCTCAAAAAATGTAAGATGTGCTCATTTTAGTAATAAGTAGGTATGACTTAAACCGAATTCCTTATTACCAAATTCAGACTGAAATTGAAGAAAACAGGGAACACTGCTAGACCATTCAGGCATGACCTCAATCAAATCCCTTATGATTATACAGTGGAAGTGAGAAATAGATTTAAGGGGCTAGATCTGATAGATAGAGTGCCTGATGAACTATGGAATGAGGTTCATGACATTGTACAGGAGACAGGGATCAAGACCATCCCCATGGAAAAGAAATGCAAAAAGGCAAAATGGCTGTCTGGGGAAGGCTTATAAATAGCTGTGAAAAGAAGAGAAGCGAAAAGCCAAGGAGAAAGGAAAGATATAAGCATCTGAATGCAGAGTTTCAAAGAATAGAAAGAAGAGATAAGAAAGCCTTCCTCAGTGATCAATGCAGAGAAATAGAGGCAAACAGCAGAATGGGAAAGACTAGAGATCTCTTCAAGAAAATTAGAGATACCAAGGGAACATTTCATGCAAAGATGGGCTTGATAAAGGACAGAAATGGTATGGACCTAACAGAAGCAGAAGATATTAAGAAGAGGTGGCAAGAATACACAGAAAAACTGTACAAAAAGGATCTTCATGACCCAGATAATCATGATGGTGTGATGACTCACCTAGAGCCAGACATCCTGGAATGTGAAGTCAAGTGGGCCTTAGAATGCATCACCACGAACAAAGCTAGTAGAGGTGATGGAATTCTAGTTGAGCTATTTCAAATCCTGAAAGATGATGCTGTGAAAGTGCTGCACTCAATACGCCAGCACATTTGGAAAACTCAGCAGTGGCCACAGGACTGGAAAAGTTCAGTTTTCATTCCAATCCCAAAGAAAGGTAATGCCAAAGAATGCTCAAACTACTGCACAATTGCACTCATCTCACATGCTAGTAAAGTAATGCTCAAAATTCCCCAAGAACAGACTTCAGCAATACTTGAACCGTGAACTTCCAGATGTTCAAGCTGGTTTTAGAAAAGGCAGAGGAACCAGAGATCAAATTGCCAACATCTGCTGGATCATGGAAAAAGCAAGAGAGTTCCAGAAAAACATCTATTTCTGCTTTATTGACTATGCCAAAGCCTTTGACTGTGTGGATCACAATAAACTCTGGAAAATTCTAAAAGAGATGGGAATACCTGACCTGCCTCTTGAGAAATCTGTACGTAGGCCAGGAAGCAACAGTTAGAACTGGACATGGAACAACAGACTGGTTCCAAATAGGAGAAGGAGTTCGTCAAGGCTGTATATTGTCACCCTGCTTATTTGACTTATTTAACTCTGCTTTTGAACATGCTATCTAGGTTGGTCATAACTTTTCTTCCAAGGAGTAAGCGTCTTTTAATTTCATAGCTGCAATCACCATCTGCAGTGATTTTGGAGCCCAAAAAAATAAAGTCTGACACTGTTTCCACTGTTTCCCCATCTATTTCCCATGAAGTGATGGGACCAGATGCTACATATCTTTAGGGATACATAAATATGTATTAAAAGTGCAAATTATGCATTTTTACTTTAGAGTTTTTAAAATTTTAAAAATTAATATTAAAAACTATTATGACAACTTCAGGGGTAATGGAGGTAGGAATGAGATCAAAGAGGTGTTTCATATTTTAAATAGGATACAGGATAAATATTAATATTAAAATAAAATAAAATAGAGACCTAGTTTGAAGATTCCCTAGGCAGACAAAACCAGCAAGCAAAATTTAATTTATTTCATGAACATGAGCAAAAATTACTTCTTGTATATATGTCTGATAATCATAAATGAAACTTCAGTCACCTTTTTAAATAAAATGAGATAATCAATTTTAACCAGTCCCCTGCCATCTGGAAATCCCCACTGTACTAACCAATCATTTTGAAAGTTAAACAGCTTTCTCACTTTCACTTTATAAGCCATCCCGGAACATGGTGCCTCTGAACTTCATACCAGTTTCAGATTTGAAGCATCCCTGTTCGCAAAAGTCTATTTCTCACTCAATAAAAGATTCATATCAAGTAAAGCTCTCTGAATTTTCTTCTAATATCAGTGTACAAATATTTTATGAGTGAGGAAATGTAAGGAAGAGTAAAGAAAATAAATTTGATAGTCAACAGATGAGATGTCCTCACAAGTTTGAAAGTTTTCTGGAGTGGAAACGCTGGATAAAGGGAGCTAGAAGTATAAGAGATGGAAGTTAGAAGTCAGTTGCCAATATTGAGTGCAGAGATGTAAGATTTAGGGTGGTAACAAAATCTGTAATAGATCCACGAAGTGGATGGCTGTAATGTGGAGAAAAAGATCATTACTATTGAAGAGGTCACAAAGCTATAATACAAGAGCTAATGTGTAGGGAAATCCTCTCCCTGGAATTTGAAATTGATCAGATTGATAACAGAGTGATAATGAGGAAGAGGGCTACGGTCCAGTTTTAGAGTATTCATAGGTATAGTCTGTCAGTCTGTGCTGACAGCAAAAAGTAGGGGCAACAGGGTAGAGTCTGATTTTAAGATCTGTGTTTTTGGTTTAATTGTTTTTGTTTTGTCTTAATAAAAAAAGAAGAGGAAAAAATTGAACGTAAATGAAGAGCAAGGAGGGCATAAACACCTGCTGGTCTAGGCACATGGTGGAGGAATGGTGGGAATTTTACTTGGTGATACTCCAAAGAAAGCAATACTCCAAGGATGTAACTAATTTAAATTCTATCTAGATCATGAAGACAACGTCCAGAAAAGGGACTGAGGCTTGTTAGAGGCAGTTGCTGTTGACTTTGTCCACCGAACGTGCAACAACTCACATGTGTGGGAAGGTGTGGGGAACTGGAATGGGATGGAAATCAGGTGGTTCGATCATATATTCAGCAGTATATATACCAGGATACTGAAGAATGGCCTGGGAAACTTGGGCTTCTAACAGCAGTGTAAAGCATGATGGCGCTAGCCCTGGCCATGTCTATAGGAAGGGAAATAACTGATTTAAGTTAAACACCCTGGTAAGCAGAGAAAGAAGATAAGCTTTGTCAGCTTAGAGTTCAATTTTTTCTGCTTTCCTCAGCTCTTCTGTCATCATTTTTAAACACCCAGTTCTACTCAGATCAACCACTTCCTCCTCATACACTGATCCAACTATCACTGTGGTATCTTTGTTTCTCTTTGAAATTGAGATGGTCTTTTAGATCTTGGGTTTCCTTTTGAATCCCTGACAATACCTAGCAAAGTGCTGGATGCACAGTGCATGTTTAATAAATAGCTGATGGATTGGGCTATAAATTTCATTTGTCTCAGTTATAATCAGCACTCGGGCACTCAAAATATGGCTGTAAATTGGAAGGCTAAAGATCCCAGCTTTTATTACAAACATTTTCATGTTTAAAAGAAAATCTTGGGTTGCAAAGATTTAGCCATTACTCTTGCTTCCTTCTCACCTCTTCACAATCTAAGATGTATAAAAACAGAAGTAGTTGCTGTGGAGACAATTGCTGGGCCCTAGAGGAGCTATTTGAGAATAAAAGCAAAACGGCTATAATATTCAATAGCAACACTTTACATTAATCTTTTTGCCTTTAATGATAAAACTGAAAGTAAAATATAAGAAAAAAAAAAAGTCAGATACTGTGAACTCACTCTCTTTGTTGCAGAGTTGATATCTGAGCCATACCAGTAGGTGCTACCCCTTGTTAAGATACTGAAATCATTCCACACTGGTTACAAAATAGCCATTACCCCTGGACCTGCCCTGAGACACTCCCAATGGCTCTAGCTTCCCAGTGCTTGCCCCTGTATCCTCCCCATTTCCTCCTAATCCAGCAACTGACAGTTAATATCCAGTTAAGCATAGGCTTAGTTAGCACTGTGACTGTAGCGGACACACCAGTTGTTTAACATGGTGATTTATCAACTGTTAAAGACAGTGAATCATTTCTGACTATATTTGTCAGGTGTTACAAACAAGAGTCCTATATACATGATTTATGTGGTCTTCCTAGGATTTTACATTCTTCTAAAATTGTCAATTAACATTTAAGACTTTAGTGACATCAAGGGATAATCCAAATCTTTAGCTCCTTCCCCCCAAATTGGAAATCCTGGGCTTTCATTTGAAGAAATTCACAGAGCAGAGTATGAGTGCCCCCTTTAAACGCTGCATACACTCTCTACTCACCAGGCTTCATCACATTTCATTGTTCACCCAGTGGACTGTACTTTTTCATGTAACTATCTTCCCCTGTGTGTGTTTAAGTGTCTGTGCCCTGCTCCACAATAATCCCAAATCAGATTCCCTGGGGCTGGGTTTGATTCTGGACTTTATGGGTCATTTGGTGCAACACCAGCTCAGTGTAGGTACACTCCTGCTCTGCCTCCCCCCTCTTCCAGGTCCCTTTTGCATCTACCAATTGTAACAGCAACTCACCCCCCTTCTCTTCTAATTCAGGATGGCATAGCCAGACTTTGCAGACAAGAAAGCCTTGTCTATGGCACCTACATTCCTAAATAGTTGGAGAAAAGATCTAGAATTGAGGAGAAGTGTACACTTTAGTCTAGATGTTTACCACCAATAAAAGATAGGAATGACATTTTGTGATCTCTGCTATATATCTATTTTCTCAGTAAGTGAAAAATTAATATCTATGGGAAAAGCTTCTGCCAACAATTATGCTGCTATTTTGGGGGAGAAAGAGCTCTATTAGGTACAGGTTCAGGGCTTCCACCTGCTCACTTACAATTTCCTTCCTTAACTGTGACTGCTATCTACCAGTATGTGAATTACCAACTGCAGCTAATGATAAACCATAGGGAATGTTTGAACACTACATTTAATCAGAAGCCTTGCCTCAGTTTTCTATTCCGCATAACATACCACTCAAAACTTGCCGGCTTAAAATAAGTTGATTTGTTCATGATTCTGGCGCTCAGCAATGTGCGCCAGTCTGGCCGGGGTCATTCATGCCCTTGTAGTCACCTGGCAGCTCAACTCTGCTCTGAGATGGTTCTTCACATATGTCTGACAGGGGAGCATCTGGGTTCTCTCCCACATGGTGGACCCAGCTTCTCGACATAGTGGACTCAGAGCAGCATTCCAAGAGGGGTTGAACAGAAGCTTCAGAGTTCTCATAACATCACTTCCACTACATTCTACTAGTCAAAGCAAGTCATGAAACCAGTCCAGGCTCTAACCACCAGGAAATAGTCTCCAGTTTCTCATAGAAAAAGCTGCAAAGTCATAGGCTGTGGATTCAGGAATGAGAGGAGTATCAATATTACTGCCTTCTGTGCAAACAACCTGCCATATTCCTGTAGCTAGAAGGGACAAAGTCTTGGGTTCCACTATAACAGAAGAGAGGAATTATGACTTAAAAAAAAAAAACTTTCAAATATACTGGGATCATATACATTGGAAAGTCCCTAGTGAGATGGAGAATGGAAAGATGACAAAGCTTCTGAAGTTGAGTCCTGATTTGGAATTTATCAAAGAAATTATAAAGGTGGGTGGAAAAGAGAGGTGGGAATAAAGGGCAGATAGTGAGGGCAGGAGGATTTGACAGGAAGAATCCCAATGGGAGAACCTGTTTCTTGAAACAAATGTCAACCAGCTGCCACAGTGGAACCCAACCTCGTTCCTCCTGTCTCTTTTTCAAAACCTGGGCTGTCTTTTCTGATCAACCCACCCTCCTTCCTCTCATTCTCAGGTGTAGGATCTCTGCACCTCAGACCTGATTACTATGGTATTATCCAGCCAACTTCTCCAGATTTTCCTCTTTTGGTATGTCTTGTGTGTCACACCTGCTTGGATTTTTTTTTTAAATTTCTTTCTGAATAAGTTAAGTATGTTCATATTACAAAATTCAAAAAGTACAAAAGTTACACAGACAAAAACCAGAGACAGAGAAGCAACTTCTTCCTAAAACATGGCAGAGCCTGGATTTGAATGCAAGCTGACGTGGCACCCATGCCTTTGACCATGGATGGCACAGCTGAGTTATAAAATCAGGGCTTCTCATCAGTTCTGCTCACAGAGAAGTTAGAAATTACACTTTCCTCCATCAAAACTAATAAATCGACCTTGATTAGTGAGAGAGAGTGCATACTTGCACTCTTCTTGGCTGAACCAATAAAGAATAAGAAGACTCACAAGTAGTCAGCATTGTACCTGTCACAGAAATATGAAGACACCAAACACTACTTGTTGTAAGAAAACATGATATATTAACTCTGGCAACACTTGTACACCATGTCATGCCAATAAGGACAAGGGAATTGAAAACAGAAATTGAAAGCTGGATGTGACCTGCTTCTATCAGCATCTCTGGAGTCAGTATGAGATGGAGGAGGAGAGGAGGCCTTTGGTCGGTGGGTGATTAGCTCCAGAGAGAAAGGAAGGTCCTCTGGCTTCTCTCCCCATGTCTAATTAACCTTCTTACTTGAAAACCACCTTGGAGGAGAGACCTCTGCCATTTTTCTTCACCATCTCACTTAGGCAAGAGACATAGGAAGAGTCCACCCCTCCGGGATCACGCCCCCGGAAGTGCAGTGAGCCCAGGCGTAGGATCTCCGGAAGCAGTCGATAGTCACTGGTTTCGCCACACGTGACTTAGCACGTGGCTGAATTCTTGGCCCCCAGGAACCTGGAGCCTCTGGCCTCGGTCACTGAGGCTGTGTCGTCCCTGACTATCACCGACCCATTCGTTGCAGTCAGCGAGAAGGCCTGCCTGCTGCCCCGCCGCCCCTGGCAGCCCCTCGAGGTTCATCTGGCCCTTCCCCATCTGCAGCGCCAATTATAACAAGGCTTGGAAGCTAGACGCGTACCTATGCAAGTGGGGAGGGTGTGGGGAAGAGATCCTATGTTTGTGATTATAAGGAAAGCTGGGCGCTGAAGAATTGATGCTTTTAAACTGTGGTGTTGGAGAAGACTCTTGAGAGTCCCTTGGACTGAAAGGAGATCCAACCAGTCCATCCTAAAGGAGATCAGTCTTGGGTGTTCACTGGAAGGACTGATATTGAAGCTGAAACTCCAATACTTTGGCCACCTGATGCTGGCCGAAGAGCTGACTTATTTGAAAAGACCCTGATGCTGGGAAAGATTGAGGGCAGGAGGAGAAGGGGACAACAGAGGATGAGATGGTTGAATGGCATCACTGACTCAATGGACATGAGTTTGGGTGAACTCCAGGAGTTGGTGATGACCGGGAGTTATGGCGTGCTGCGTTCATGGGTTCACAAAGAGTTGGACATGACTGAGCAATTTAACTGAATTGAACTGATGAACGGTATGGCAAGGCCTTGGTCAGGGACTACAATCTCAGCCGCCACGCCCTGGTTCACACCCGTAAAAAGTCCTTTGTACAGCTAGCGGCTGTGATCAAAAATTCAACACAAAATAAAACTTTAAGAAACATTTTGAATGCAAACATGTAAACCCAGCAAAACAATATGCATGTAGTTTCAAAGGTTGTGAGAAGACCCAGCAGCAACTGAAAATCCACCAGTGCCAGCACACCAACGAGCCGCTGTTCAAGTGTGCTCTTCAAGGGATGTGGAAAACACTTCCTCCCCCAGCAGTCTGAAGCGTCACGGGAATGCCCACGAGGGCTATATACGTCGAAAATAATGTTCTTTTGTGTCAAAAACATGGACAGAGCTTGTAAAACACGTGAGAGAGTCCCATAAAGAGGACATAATCTGTGGCACGTGCCAGAAAAACATTTAAGTGCAAGGACATCCTGAAGCCAGCACATAAGGATGCACGCCCCCGAGCAGAACTTGTGCCGGTGTCCACGGGAAGGCTGCGGCCACACCTACACCACTGTGTTCACCCTCCGGAGCCATATTCTCTCCTTCCATGAGGAACGGCGCCCTTTCGTGTGCAAGCATGCTGGTTGTGGCAAGACCTTTGCCATGAAGCAGAGCCTCAGCAGGCATGCTGGTGTGTGTGACCCTGACAGGAAGAAAACCAAAGTAAGGCCGTCTAGTGAGAAGCGGAGCCTGGCCTCTACACTCAGTGTGTACCTCCCTCCTAAGAGGACACAGGGCCTGGCTGTGCCATGCCCAGAAACGGGGAGCTGCCGAGCTGCATGGAAGGCCACACGCTTTCCGCGTCGCCATGCTGACCGCAGCTGCACACCCGACTGTGCTGTGTGGAGGTCCACAGACCAGCCAGCTCAGTTCTCTCTCCCAGAAGCACGTGTTTGTTAAAGTCACTGGGGCAGGACACCTGATGCTCCATCTTTCTCGTCTTTCCCATTTCAGAGCGTCTCCTCCCGGGGTGCCTGGAGATGCTCTCCCTTCTTTTTGCTCTAGGGAGAAAGAACACACATCACAACCTTGCCCCCTCTGATGGGCTGTGGCCTCGATGAGAAGGTTGCAATTCCAGACATGGTCTGGACGAATCTTTACATGCCTCCTCCTAGAAGAGGAAACAAAAGATTAGTATAAAACCAACACCTCTGGTTCTTTCCGGTGTTAATGCTTATCTAATACCCATAAAAGCCAGCATTCTTGAATTGCTATATAAGGGATTTGCTAAGTTAAATCATATAGACCTGGTTAAGCTGATGGAAACCTGTATAATAACCAGGTGGTTATACAAACTCCATGTAACTAGGCCAATGCGCTAAAGGCTTCATAGTTTGGAATCCTCTGTCATAGCACCAGAAAGGCTGTGTTTGACCCAGATCACCCTCTCACAAAAAGTGCAGAGCGGTGGATTTGGGCACTGGCAGGGCCCCCTTATCCCCCTAGGTTGTCAGCCCAGTGCTATTCCCAACCATCCTTCACAGTCATTGAAGTGGTTAGAAAAAGACACACATGTGGTTCTAGAGATTCTGGGTGGGCTGGACTGGGCCCAGGGCCTCGGTCACTCTAGCCTGGAGCTAGGGCTGAAAACCACTGGAGTAAATGCTGCCTTCATTGGCTGCTAAGCTGTGTAACTCCAAAAGCCAAATCCTCCAGACTTATCCTGGGACTGTAAACTGACACTTTCTAGAAGAATTTGACTTGAATGCTTCTCATAGGCATTTATAGAGAGGAATCGGACTTAAAAAGATGAATCCATACAGTTTCTAGTTTTCCTATTTAAATGTTAGACCCTCTACAGTCTGTGAAGTAGAATAGTATATAGCCCTTAAGTTAGGAAGTAGTGTTCTCACATGGCGAAGTACTTACATTATGGTGGAAAAAAGGTGTATACATTTTGCATTTTGAAAACCCAGTTAGAAAGCTGCTACCAAAACTGGGCAGAATTATTAGTTACTTTTCTCTGCCTTTATGTTTTCCAGGTTTTCTACAGTTGTACTTGCAAGATCAGAAAACAAAAAGACACAAGCAGTCACTCAGGCCCGTTTTCACTTACCATTTTGTTCTCAGGCTCGTCCACACTCTTCCCTTCACTGTAATCTAGACTCGATATGATTTTTCAATCCACTGCTATACCTGTTTACTCTTTGTGTCCAAATCATGTTGTCCAATACTTGAAGAAAAATTAGTTCCTTGGTCAGGGCGGGTCCTAGGTTGAAAAGAGTGAGATCTGGGGCTAGTCTTTGAGGCCTGTGTTTTATCACACATTTGTCCTCAGGTCTACACTGCTATAGGCCCTCCTGTCTGCCTGGTAGTCATGGTTTCACACTCCAGTTAAATAGAGGACACAGACACAAGGTGAAATACCACTATTTTAGTTGCCAAGTAAGAGTACCTGAACAGGGAATTTATCATTACCATTGTTTGATGAAAGAACAAAAGAATGGTCCTTTAAAGAGAACCAGGTAATCCTTTTTTTTTTTTCTCTCTCCCTTATTTTGGGTGGTGGATAACAAACTTTCACTGTATTTTTTCTTCATGCTTTTTAAATTTAAATGTAATTTCAAAAAAAAAGAAAAGAGACATAGGGAGAAGAATGATCATTTAGGTTCTGAAACACAAATCTTGGTCTTCGGGTAAAGCATCTAGATAAATGCATGCTACAGATACATGGTGTTTTCATTTGTGTGTGATCCTGCAGTATTTTCAGGAAGGTGCACACTGGCCATAAAACATTTACCAACAGTACCTTCCGTGTGGTACACGTGCAAGGCCCATGGGTTTTGAACATTGGTGTTAACAGCAGAAGGAGAAGAGGCAAGGTCACCCTGTCTGCTGGACTGCGCACAGCTCCATCCTACAGTCAGGCAGACTTATCTGAAGCTGGACTTTTCAATCACTCTTTACTCTGTTAAATTTCTGGTAACTCCTTCCTACTTATTACACACACAAAAAAATGTCTTGCTAAAAGAACTTTTTATATTTCTGGTCATTTGGACTCATTCTGTCATAAGATATATTTGTACCCAAAGGAGAGATTTTATCCATTTTTGGAAAAAAAATCATGTGGGCAATTTCTGATGCTTTTAATCAGTCACCTAAGCCACTTAGACCAATGAAAGGCAGGTTGATCTTCCTGCTGCTAAAGGAATGAAATTTTCCTCTATGCACCATGCCCATGTTGGCCTGGATTTTGGCATTTGTAAACAAAAATATTTTTCCCCAAATAACATTAATTCTCAAAGCTGGAGTTTGAATCCAATTCCTCTTGTAGAAGAAAATTCTTTTTTTTTTTTTTTTTTAATTTTCTCCTTTCCCTTGAACTGATAAATTTAGGGGAGGTTAATAGGTCAGAAGAAGAACAGTAAGAATGCTTCTTCTATACATTACATAAATTCCTATGATTCAACCATAAAAACTACTTACCTGAACACCTTAAGTTATTCCCCATTAAGATAGATACAGGCAAGGACATACAGGTTGATAAGATTACTTGTTATACATAAGAGGCTGCCTGTATTCTCAGAAATACCAGACCATGCATCTTCATAAAGTGTTATTCTACTTCATATGATATAGTTTTGTAAAAAAGGAAAAAAGGTGTATGCACATTTGTAAAATATACTTTGAATGTGTATGTAAAAATTTTATACAAATTAACTATATTTAAAATGACAGAAATTATATCTGTTGTGTGATGTATTGTCCTTGAAAGGTAAAATTTGGCACTGCCTTATCTCTGTGAATGCATGCGTGTGTGGTGTGTGGTGTGTGTGTGTGTGTGTGTGTGAAAGTAGAAGGGAATAAAAATAAGGGTGAAGGGTCCAGTTTCCTATTTGCATTCTGGAGACAGCTGTATACCTTCTGTGTCTTTAGCAATTGCAGTCTAAGTATGGAATTTGAGAACATGACTGCCAGGGTTCTTGCTCCAGTAACAGAAACACCAAGACCAAGGCAGGCAGGGCCCAGAGCCAGGCTTCTCATGATCAGGCAGTCATAACAAACACCCTTCATTCAGTCGTGTTCGGCTCTTGCGACCCCATGGACTGTAGCCCACCAGGCTCCTCTGTTTATGGGATTCTCCAGGCAAGAATACTGGCATGGGTTGCCATTTCCTACTCCAGGGGATTTTCCCAACCCAAGGATCAAACCCCCATCTCTTGAGTCTCCTGCGTTGGCAGGCAGATTCTTTACCAACTGTATCACCTGGGAAGCTCCCTCCAGTGAAATATATATCATACCTTTATGCTGTGGCGTGACAGTGGCCTCTGCCTTACAACACACGTTTGGTTCATACTGACTCAACAGCAAGCAAGTTTCTCAAATAGAATATCACTTGGATGAGGGTTGGGAAGAGAAACCCCTCTCCTTCCATACTTTGCACTCTTCTTTCCCATGCCATGTGAGAGGCAGGTAACAGAGAAGAAGCCATCCCCGAGGAGTCAGTTTGCCGTATAAGAGAGATTGGGCCCGTTTATGACCGCATCCCTGCACACACCAGGGACCACGAACAGCCTCCTCTAGACTGACTGGAAGGAATGGCTAGACATCACTGCTAACCCTTTCTCTGTTCTTTCCTTCTAGTGAGGACTCTGTGATGGATTGAAAGAAGGGCTTGGTGTCCTTCAGGGAAGGATGGGAGTACATACATGGGGACTGTTGTAAACAGGATGTTAGTCAGTGTCAATACGTACTACTCACATCCACCAGATAATTCCTACCTGATTTGCTATATATGTATATATATGTATATGCCATATATTATATACATATATATATAAAATCTTCCCTGGCATCTTCAACTTGTGTATCAGGCCTGAAAACACTGAATCTTCAGACAAGAGAAAAACATTGCCGTGCTGAAACTCTGAAAGCAGCAGCAGCCCCATTTGTCTCCAGGACTTCAGCATGCAAAATCGCCTCTCACAGACCATTCATTCACTGTCCTTTCTGGAACAATAGCCTGGAATCATTGTCCAGAGTCAATCCCCACTTGACATGAAGGATATAGTTTAAAGATTGGCTTTGGAAATTAAGATTCCCAATACATATTTAAAACAAGCCTTGTTATTTACAGAGCACATTTTTCAAATGGGGCTTCTGTTTTGTTTTGTTGCCCCTAGCATACTGTTTGGGCTTCCCTGATGGCTCAGATGGTAAAGAATCTGCCTGCAGTGCAGGAAACCTGGGTTTGATCCCTGGGTTGGGAAGATCCCCTGGAGAAGGGAAGGGTTACCCACCCCAGTATTCTTGCCTGGAGAATTCCATGGACAGAGGAGCCTGGCACTCTACAGTTCACGAAGTCCTAGAGAGTTGGACATGACTGAGCTACTACCACTAACTAATAGGAATGCTAAACTAAACACATGGTGGTATCACTTCTATGGTTGAGTTTTTATGGGGAAGTTGGTTGCTTGACCCAATCAGTCATGCTATGATATCCATCAAGAGACCTTTATAGGTAATATGCTATATGCAAGGTAGTAGCAAGGTTGATTCTGCATCCAGGCTTCACTTGTACTTCAAGTAAAAACAGAGGACTTGAACGTGAAACTGTCTGGAAAATCTAGATGGTATAATCTTTGCATAGATACACTGTATGCCAGAAAATGCTATTAAAACCTGTGTCGTAAGTAGAGTGAAGAAAAAAAAATAGTGTAAAATACCACTGTCTCTGAAATAAGTGTTTACTTTAAAAAAGAAATACGAAATCAGTGCTAGACTAAAAGCCAGTGCTAAGTACAACCCCCTGCTTGGCCATCAAGAGTCTGGATAACATGGGCAAATTCCTCTTCATCTCTGAATTTTTAGCTTCCTCATCTGTAAAGCCAGGCAGCTGGAACAAGATGATCTATTGTGTCTATTCCAGTGTTGAAATTCTATGATTTTCTGATTCTGTCTGAGTCACTAACAGAAAATAGAAATAAGCATCAAAATATCAAAACACATTTTGCCTTTCATCATGAATACACCAAAACTCTCAAATCCTCAGTGCATCAAATTATATTTCATAATTACCATGCAATATCTACTGGTACTATCTCCAAATGCTGTATTTTGTCAAGAATTAGCATCTAAGAGTAATTAAAAATTCAGAATATTGAATTCCTTACAGAGTGCACTCATCAGCCACTAATGATTATTCATTTTTTGTTTCACTGTGATTAACTTACCTCTGGTTTTACTATTGTAATTGTTCTAGTGTCCTCAATTTCCCTACCTGAATAACCTTCTAGGAACATTCAGAGAAACATTAAATGAAGTGATATTTTTATAATATCAGGCTGAGATACAGTTAATAATTACTTTTTGGAATATGAAGCAACAGAAGGTAATCAGCTATTTTTCATTTCCACAAGGGACAAAGAAAGACTAAAGCAAGAACAAGAAAGTTTGTGAATACCAAAAGAAGTTCTGGTCATTTTTACTTTTTAGAATTTGGCACCAAGAAATATCAGCCAACCTGTTTTTCTGAATATATTTGAGAATATGGCTGGTATATTTGTAGTGGCTGAGTTGAAAGACCTCATGAAAATTAGACAGAAAATTATATTCCTTCCAGTCCCTTTCATGAACATAATTTCTACAAACTGTATCTAAGCTCAGCCCTGGGAATCATATAAATATGCTCCCAGGTAACCTGGACAGACCCATCTCTACTTCAGCGTTTCCATGGAAAAGTTTTCTAAAGTATCTTGGCTATTCCTTTGGGGGTTCATAAGCTCATGAGGACTGTGCCATTTTTATCCATGATCAGAAGTCATTGCAGAGGAGAGAGTAGGAGAATGGGCTGAAAAAGACCTGACAAGAATTAAACAATAAGTTAATATTCATGACAGCTGTATGTTACCAAATTTTAAACATTCTCTCATGTAATTCCCACAACAAACTCGAAGCCATATTCTCAGAAATGTTCACTTGCCTATAGTTTTGCAACTACTAAATGGATAAGTAGGAATTTGAATCCAGAAAAATTTCCTAGAGTGTTGAGAGGAACTATCATGAACAATATTTCAAATAGATGATTGTTGATTTGAGGGTCTTTATCTACATGTTTAACCCATTCATTTATTTGACCCCATTAATCTGAGACCAATAATTTTAGAATTTCAAGGCAGTGAAGAAAATATGGATTCATTAATAAAGGATATTAGGTAGTCATCTAGAAAAAAAAGTTGGATCCTTACCTGTTGGATTCATATTTTTCAAATATTTTAATACAAACAAAAAATGAAACCATAGAACACTTGAAGGGGGAACTTTTTAATAATCAAAGAGTAGAGAAGGCTCTTTTAAGAACAGCATTTAAAATTTAAAAAAAATAAAAATAAAAAATAAAACATTTTAAATCTTAAAAAAAAAAAAAATAAAAAATAAACATTTATTTAACTAAATCAAAAAAAAAACTCAGAAAACATAACAGAAAAATAAACTAGACTATGCTAAAAATAAATTCAACATTGCTAAACTACTATAAGCAGTCAAAAGAATGCAACCACCTAGAAGATTTGCAATTTGTATCATAGTTAAAATTTTTCTAAAGTGTAAACAGTGTCTACAGATTAATATAAAAATACCCACAAAAGGCTGTTGATAATAGAGGAAACTATATATATGTTGGAATAGAGGGTTTGTGGAACTCTCTTTGACTTCCACTCAGTTCTACTGTAAACCTGTAACTGTTCAAAAATATAAAGTCTGTTTAAAAAATCCATGAGCATCCAATAGGAAAAGGGGACATAGAAGGTCAAGAGACAGTTCATATGCAAAAATGAAAATAGCTCTTAAGATTAAGAAAAGATATTTAATCTTACTCATAATAAAAGAAAATAAATGATGATGTTTTAAAGACACTACATTTTGTGTATTATGGTGGAAAAGATTAGAAGGTCTTACTAACACATCCTGTTGAAAAATGTGGAGAAACAGATCCTTTCACACATTTCTAAGGGTGTTGCTGTAACCTCCATATAGGGCAATTTGAGAATATCTCACAAAATGTTAAATGCACGTATTCTTTTCACCCAGCAGTTTCACCTCCAGGAATTCATCATTCTGATATAATCCCATATGTATGAAATTTTATGTGCAGAATGGTATTCATTTTTGAATATTCATATCCATGATATTTTTTATAATAGCAAAAGACTGAAAATTCATATACATTGCATTTTGTAATAGTAATAATAAAAGATTGGAAGCACCTCTGGTGTCTATCAATAAGAGACAAGTTAACTAAATTAGAGTGCAGTCATAATGTTGGCGTGTGGAGAAATGTTACTGTCATATACTTTTGGTTTTCAATAGTAAGAGTTTTTCCTTACTGTTCTTATGTCTTGCCCCACTGTTTCCTGAAGTGGGTTGCCTAATTATTGAGTTTGAGTGAGAAACTACCAGTGCTCCTGATCTGTTTGCCCTTCTTTCTTTTTGGGATCTATCTGCTCCATATTTATGTCTGTTTCATCAGATCATGACTAAGGTCCATGACTCTGAGTACTTCTCACTAAGTTGGTAAAATTGGTAAGTCTGTCTGATTTGAAGGTTTGGTGTCAGGAAATCATTGTCATTGTGTATCTGAGCTGCATTCTCCAGCATCAGCTTTACCAGTAATACATGCATATATTTTCTTCTTCATCTGCTTTACACGGTGTTCTCACAAACGTTTCAAAATTCAGGTGGGACAAGCACAGGTGTCATATACTGTTCCTTCCCTATTTAACACACACATTTGGATCCTATCCACTCACAGAAATGAGAAAGTGTTCTGGGTACAGAGAGGATGCAATCTCCAAGTTAAATTGATGGCAGAAAAGAGCAAGGTGCAGAACAGCCTGTGTAGAGTGCTACCATTTGGCTAAAAGGAAGTGGAGGAAAGAACATATGTTCATTCGTATCTGCCTAACATCTCTGAAAGGATAACACTTGAAATTGATAGCAATTGGTTGCCTCTACAAAGGGAAAGAGTGTGGCTGGGGAAAGAGATGGGAGATTTTTCAGTGTCTGCTTCTGTGCCATCTAGATTTTGAATATATGAGAATGTATGTGAGTTCCTTTCCTCTGTAATACATGCTTCTAAAATTATCTTTTTCTCTTCCCTCTCTTTCTTGCTCCCCCATCAGTGTCTATTCCACCAGTGCTGGTGTTCATGTGTGCATGTGTGCTAAGCTGCTTCAGTAGTGTCTCTTTGCAATCCTATAGACCATAGCCTGCTAGACTCTTCTGTCCATGGGATTCTCCAGGCAAAATTACTAGAGTGGATTGCCATGCCCTCCTCCAGGATTCTTCCCGACCCAAGGATCAAGCCATCTTCTATTATCTCTTCTGCATTGGCAGGCAGGTCCTTTACCACTAGTGCCACCTGGGAAGCCCACTGGTGTTCATAAAACAATATAATTGTGCAATATGAGAAGGGGCACGATTTACCTATGATGATTCTTGGTCTTTATTCTTCCCTGAAACCTAAAAAGGCTTCTCTCTGCTCAGTCCCTTGCTGGCCCTCCTTATCGATCAAGGGCTCTTTCCACCAGGTGATTGGGGCTTTGATGATGCTGAATCAAGGGACAGGGATTCAGGTCGAAGTCAGCTCAATGGGAAAGAGGCTGGAGGGGGAGTTCAGGTTGTCTGAGAGATTGGCACAAAATGAATTGAGAGATACGTAGAAAGTAGGTGTAAGTATGTAGGAAGTAAGGTGTAAGTAGGAAGTATTCCTGAGAATTGCATAAATTTCATGGTTCGGAGACAGGACTATGTGTGTCACAGTTTCAGTGGACTTAACAAATATGACTTTTAGCTGAAAACCATTGTGATTGAGCCTGGCTGCTTTGGATGACCTCAAATGTTAGACTGCAGCCATGAAATTAAAAGACACTTGTTCCTTGGAAGAAAAGTTATGACAAAGCTAGACAGCATATTAAAAAGCAGAGATATCACTTTGCCCACAAAGATCCATCTAGTCAAATCTATGGCTTTTCCAGTAGTCATGTATGGATGTGAGAGTTGAACCATAAGGAAGGCTGAGCACCAAATAATTGATGCTTTCAAACTGTGGTGCTGGATAAGACTCTTGAGAGTCCCTTGGACTGCAAGGAGATCAGACCAGTCAATCCTAAAGGAAATCAACACTGAATACTCATTGGAAGAACTGATGCTGAATTTGAAGCTCCAATACTTTGGCCACATGATGTGAAAAACCAACTCACTGGGAAAGACCCTGATGCTGGGAAAGATTGAAAGCAGGAGGAGGAGGTGACAGAGGATGAGATGGTTGGATGGCATCATGGGCTCAATGGACATGAATTTGAGCAAACTCTGAAAGATAGTGAAGGACAGGGAAGCCTGGCATGCTGCAGTTGTGGAATAGCAAAGTGTCAGACACAACTTAGTGACTGAATAACAACAAAAATAACAATATCAGCATTCAGTAGACATATAAAACAAGTTATAAGGATTAAAGCACTCCCACTGATAAACTTCTACTGATTCATTTACTATGGAGAATAAGTGAAAGTCACTCAGTCGTGTCTGACTCTTTGCCAGTCCCATGGATGACATAGTCCATGGAGTTTTCCACGCAAGAATACTGGAGTGGGTAGCCTTTCCCTTCTCCAGGGGATCTTTCCAACTCAGGGATCAAACTCAGGTCTCCTGCATTGCAGGTGGATTCTTTACCAGCTGAGCCACAAGGGAAGCCCAAGGATACTGGAGAGGGTAGCCTATGCCTTCTCCAGCAGATCTTCCCAACCCAGGAATCAAACTGAGGTCTCCTGCAGGCAGATTCTTTACCAACAGAGCTAGCAGGAAAGCCCTTATTTCATAGATGCATAGCTTATTACCTTTTTCCTTCCTAAGAATACAATAAGGACACTGATGTCCTGTGTCCTAGGAGCTTTCAGTGAACAGTTTTGTGGTTTTTTTTTTTTTTTTTCACCAGTAGGTATCAGATACAAGCAGTGGGCAGCCACTGTGGACACTGAGCTAAGTTTACCAGCACCTCCATGCCATAAAGTCTTGATGGAGGAGACCTAAGTGAAGTCAAAGCCCTTCTGGTAGGGGGGAAAGCTCACCCAGACCCTTTCCCCAAATCTACTGACCCTACAATTCACACATCTCCCATCCCTGACTTCTGTTTCTTCCTCCAGGTGATCTGCAAAATGCTTGATTTGAATGTTCATATAAGACATGTTTTCATTGGTAAGACTGAGTTCTGTTTATATTATAAAATACAAAACTACACCATTTTATGCAGATAATTAAAGAAGTATCAGATTGTCTTCGTTATAAATTTTCTTTCCTCCCAACATGAAATTCTGTTCACATATTTTCAGTTTTCACAGTTTGTTGCTCATATAGCTCATTACTGGGAAATATACACTCTCAGGGAAACTTGGGCTTAAGTAAGATTTAGCAACATTGCCCCTCTCTGCTGAGATCTGCTGGGGATTTTGTTAGAATCCTTGAGTTCTGGAATTATCATTGGCTTCTATGACAATGGGAGTAATACGAAATAATCACTGGTAAGAACTTGTTTCCTAGTCAGAGAGGTTTGGGGTATATGGAGAAACAGCTTAAAAATTTGATTTAAAACTTCAGGGAAAAAATTCAACAATAAATGTTGAGTATCATTCAAATACCTAAGTAGAAGCAGAATTCCCTACAGAATAGAAACTTTTCTGAAATACATAGCAAAAAGATTTCCTTTCTTAGACTTTTTATAATTATCTATGGATACAGGAAGAACAAAGCTAAAAAAAATAAAACACGATATGCTCTGGATGATTTTCAATGCTCTGATTTTATTTTCAGCTATATCCACCCCTTCTCTCATTCATGAAAGTCAAATCATCCTAGCCAGATATTATTTTCACTTAGGAATGCTGCTTTCAATAGTAAGGTTTAATAACATCGAGTTTATAGTATGTATGGACTTTCAAAACCTTGTAGCAGTTTTCCTGTATTTCTAAATCCACAAGTATTTCTTCTCAGTGGAATATACTAATTCCTTGAATTGCTTGTGGATTAACAGTTATAAGTCTATTTGTTCGCTTCGCAGAATTGTATTTTGTTTAATAAGACATCACCAGCAAACGATACCCTGTTTTCCTAAACTTTGATGAATTAGAGTAAATGACAAATGAACACCTCTTCCCTCTTTTCAAGGCAAGCCCCCAACACCAACTACACATTGGATGATGCACATCAGTGGTAACTCCTCTGATGCAAAGAAGAGTAGGGAGTCCTTTCCTGGGACAGATCCCTGAAAACTGGGAAAGCTCGGAAGCAACGCTCATGGAAAAAAAAGGGAACATGAAAGTTAGTCTCACCATCGTGTCTGACTCTTTGCAATCCCGTGGACTGTAGCTTGCCCAGCTCCTCTGCCTATGAAATGGTCTAGGCAAGAGTACTAGAGTGGGTTGCCATTTCCTTCTCCAGGGGATCTTCCCTACCCAGGGACTGAACCTTGGTCTTCTACCTTGCAAGCAGATTCTTTACCAATTGAGCCACTAGGGAAGCCCATTGCCCATGGAAGAGCTGGCCAAATACCCCAAAACAACAACTGGCCTAGTCTTGTGCCTAGAAAGGCAATTTAGAGCAAGGGATTCTGTAGTTCTGAATTTGTCCTTCATTCTTGAGGTGCTTCCTGCCATTCCACTGAGTTTTTTAAGGCATTTTGATTGAGCAGTGTTATTGTAGCCCTCACTTTTCAGATATGACTTCAGTGGAAATCTTGCCAAGCCTGGCATATACCGGGGTAGGCAACAAGTAGCTTGATTCCAACTATGACATAGAAGGGGGCTTCCCTGATAACTCAGTTGATAAAGAATCTGCCTGCAGTGCAGTTCAAATCCTGGGTTGGGACAATCCCGTGGAGAAGGCATCGGCTAGCCACTCCAGTATTCTTGGGCTTTCCTTGTGGCTCAGCTTGTAAATATTGTAAAGTAATTAACTTCCAATTAAAATAAATAAATTTATATTTAAAAAAAATTTTTTTAAAAAGAATCTGCCTGCAATGCGGGAGACCTGGGTTCGATCCCTGGGTTGGGGAGATCCCCTGGAGAAGGGAAAATCTACCCACTGCAGTATTCTGGCCTGGTTGCAAAGATTCGGACATGACTGAGTGACTTTTACTTCCACTTTCTTTCAAGATATAGAAAAGGGGAGGGAGTAGGGCTGGAGGTAGATAATATAAAGAGGTGACAGTCATAATCTCTTTTGTTCTATTTTCTGTTGTAATGAAAAATAAGACCAACTAAAATCATGGCTCATCTTCTCAATTTAACCATCCGATTATAGAATGTTAAATGGTTCTCTCATATTTCCCATCATTATGAATTTTGTTTTCTGCTTTGGCATTTGGCCATCATATTACACGGAAAGAACCAGCCACAGGTACCTTCTCTTGCCGCTCATATGGTTAAGAGTTTCATGATGCTCAAATGCTATGTTGTTGCTATAAAATTGCATGCATGAATAATCAAGCAATGTTATTCTAAATTTGAAGGATAAACAACCTGCTACATCTTGGTTACAAGACTGCAACCATAATCAGTCTCTGCTCAATTTGGCTGAAAACAACTAATGATTAGAACAAGGTTATATCACTCCAAGAGCAGGTCATGTCTTAAAGTTACAGCCTCAAGTAATAGAAAACTGCCTTGCCGCAGTAAAGACTGAGATTACAGTTCTACTATTTAAGGTAGAAATACTCTGTGATTTGTCAACTCAACTTGTAAAAATATGAGGAATCCATATACTAAGGGAATCCACCCAGTGAGTGAGTATATTAGGGCACCATTATGTGCCACCTGATAACTTGGAAATGAATTTGTCTCTGTTAATTTAAGTAAAATTCACATCTCATATTATTTTTTAATTTTTATTTTTACTTTATTTTACTTTACAATACTATATTGGTTTTGCCATACATTGACTTGAATTCACCACGGGTGTACATGAGTTCCCAATCCTGAACCCCCCTCCCACCTCCCACTCCATATCATCTCTCTGGATCATCCCTGTGCACCAGCCCCAAGCATCCTGTATCCTGTATCAAACATAGACTGGCAATTCATTTCTTACATGATAGTATACATGTTTCAGTGCCATTCTCCCAAATCATCCCACCCTCTCCCTCACCCTCAGAGTCCAAAAGTCCGTTCTATACATCTGTGTCTGTTTTGCTGTCTCACATACAGGGTTATCATTACCATCTTTATAAATTCCATATATGTGTGTTAGGATTCTGTATTGGTGTTTTTCTTTCTGGCTTACTTCACTCTGTATAATCGGCTCCAGTTTCATCCATCTCATTAGAACTGATTCAAATGTATTCTTTTTAATGGCTGAGTAATACTCCATTGTGTATATGTACCACAGCTTTCTTATCCATTCATCTGCTGATGGACATCTAGGTTGTTTCCATGTCCTGGCTATTATAAACAGTGCTGTGATGAACATTGGGGAACATGTGTCTCTTTCAATTCTGGTTTCCTCCGTGTGTATGCCCAGCAGTGGGATTGCTGGGTCATAAGGCAGTTCTATTTTCAGTTTTTTAAGGAATCTCCACACTATTCTCCATAGTGGCTGTACTAGTTTGCATTCCCACCAACAGTGTAGGAGGGTTCCCTTTTCTCCACACCCTCTCCAGCATTTATTGCTTGCAGATTTTTGGATCGCAGCCATTCTGACTGGTGTGAAATGGTACCTCATTGTGGTCTTGATTTGCATTTCTCTGATAATGAGTGATGTTGAGCATCTTTTCATGTGTTTGTTAGCCATCTGTATGTCTTCTTTGGAGAAATGTCTATTTAGTTCTTTGGCCCATTTTTTGATTGGGTCGTTTATTTTTCTGGAATTGAGCTGCATAAGTTGCTTGTATATTTTTGAGATTAGTTGTCAGTTGCTTCATTTGCTATTATTTTCTCCCATTCAGAAGGCTGTCTTTTCACCTTGCTTATATTTTCCTTTGTTGTGCAGAAGCTTTTAAGTTTAATTAGATCCCCTTTGTTTATTTATGCTTTTATTTCCAGAATTCTGGGGGGTGGGTCATAGAGGATCCTGCTGTGATTTATGTTGGAGAGTGTTTCGCCTATGTTCTCTTGCCTATGTTCTCCTCTAGGAGTTTATAGTTTCTGATCTTACATTTAGATCTTTAATCCATTTTGAGTTTATTTTTGTGTGTGGTGTTAGAAAGTGATCTAGTTTCATTCTTTTCCAAGTGGTTGACCAGTTTTCCCAGCACCACTTGTTAAAGAGATTGTCTTTACTCCATTGTATATTCTTGCCTCTTTTGTCAAAGATAAGGTGTCCATAGGTGTGTGGATTTATCTCTGGGCTTTCTATTTTGTTCCATTGATCTATATTTCTGTCTTTGTGCCAGTACCATACTGTCTTGATGACTGCGGCTTTGTAGTAGAGCCTGAAGTCAGCATTCACCATTGCAACGAAACGAATAAAATACTTAGGAATATATCTACCTAAACAAACTAAAGACCTATATATAGAAAACTATAAAACACTAATGAAAGACATAAAGAGGACACTAAGAGATGGAGAAATATACCATGTTCATGGATCAGTAGAGTTAATATAGTGAAAATGAGTATACTGTCCAAAGCAATCTACAGATTTAATGCAATCCCTATCAAGCTACCAGCGGTATTTTTCACAGAACTAGAACAAAAATTTCAAGGTTTGTATGGAAATACAAAAAACCTTGAATAGCCAAAGCAACCTTGAGAAAGAAGAATGGAACTGGAGGAATCAACTTGCCTGACTTCAGGCTCTACTATAAAGCCACATCTCATATTGAGTGGGCTTCCCAGGTGGCACTAGTGGTAGAGAATCCACCTGCCAATGCAGGAGATGTAAGAGATGCAGTTTTGATCCCTGGATTGGGAAAATCCCCTGGAGTAGGACATGGCACCCCACTCTAGTCTTCCTCTCTGGAGAATCCCATGGACAGAGGAACTTGGCAGGCTACAGTCTACAGGGTTACTAAGAGTCAGACACATCTGAGCAACTGAGCACACATGATTTCTTGTGGGAGCAAATTCTTAGAGATTACCAGTAGATGATTGCAAAGCCTCAATAAATGTGGTCAACTAGTAACTTCAGAATTATTAATCAGACTCTTTCAAGATGGCAAGAAGCAAAGACATACTGTGATTACCTCAAATCATGGACAGTTATTGTAAAGAATCACAAGGAAGGAAAAGAGACATGAGACATCCTCAGGAGCCTTATAACCAGGGACTTTAGACCCTGAAAGTCTGTTCTGGAGTCAATAGGAGCCAAGAGAATCGCTTTCATCATAACTGGTCATCTGCTGCTCCATCCAAGCTTTGCCACTGTGATGAATCGACAATTCCATATCTCTGTTGCTTCTGCTTCTACCATTGCTGACTCAGTGCACGCTCCTTATTGGGGAGGTTTCTTCTTATTTAAGGCGTTAGTGCCTCATGGCTTTCTGCCCTTTCTGATTTTTTTTTTTTTTGCATTCATTTTCCATTTCTTGCATTTTTGCATTGCAATTCTTTTTTTGCATTCTTCTAATAAGCTTCTTGATGAAAGTGAAAGAGGAGAGTGAAAAAGCTGGCTTAAAGCCAAACATTCAGAAAACTAAGATCATGGCATCTGGTCCCATCATTTGATGGGAATTAGACGGGGAAACAGTGGAAACAGGGTCAGACTTTATTTTTGGGGTTCCAAAATCAATGTAGATGGTGATTGCAGCCATGAAATTAAATGGCGCTTACTCCTTAGAAGGACAGTTATGACCAATCTAGATAGCATATTTTTTAAATTAATTTAAATTTATTTATTTTAATTGGAGGCTAACTACTTTACAATATTGTATTGGTTCTGCCACACATCAACATGAATCCACCACAGGAGTACACAAGTTCCCCATCCTGAACCCCCCTCCTACGTCCCTCCCCATACCATCCCTCTGGGTCATCCCAGTGCACCAGCCCCAAGCATCCTGTATCCTGCATCAAACCTGAACTGGTGATTCATTTCTTATATGATAGTATACATGTTTCAATGCCATTCCGCCAAATCGTCCCACCCTCTCCCTCTCCCACAGAGTCCAAAAGACTGTTCCATACATCCGTGTCTCTTTTGCTGTCTCGCATATAGGGTTATTGTTACCGTCTTTCTAAATTCCATATATATGCGTTAGTATACTGTATTGGTGTTATTCTTTCTGGCTTACTTCACTCTGTATAATAGGCTCCAGTTTCATCCACTTCATTAGAACTGATTCAAATGTATTCTTTTTAATGGCTGAGTATTACTCCATTGTGTATATGTACCACAGCTTTCTTATCCATTCATCTGCTGATGGTGGATTTCTGGCCAGCACAGAAACCTCTGCCTTGGGGTCATAGGCCCATTCAGCCTTGTCCTCATCAGCTGTACCCAAGGGAGCAAGAATGTGTAGTACAAAAATGACCCACTTTAAAAAAAAGACCCCTATGTGTAAGAAACACTTCAGAAGGGTGTGGCAGGCATTCTGAGGATACTAGAGGACCTCCTTCCATGAAATCAGGGCAGGACTGTGACTTAGGCAGTGGAACCTAGTATACTGTGTTGTGTTATATTGATAGAGGCACTCCTAGATGGTAAACAACGAAATTCCAAAAAGCAATAGGAGACCAGTTGTTGCCCAACAGAGAACAAGCTTAAGGGTCAGTCCATCTGAAAACTGCTTTTATTGTGGAAAGGTGTTTCTTTCATGGAAGGCATAGATTAACCTTCCTTCTTCTGAGCTCAAATAACCTTCACATAAAACCAACTTTATGTAATTTGACTACAGGGCAAGTATATATGGCTTTTTCAACAGGAAGATATGTGTGTATACAAATAAACTATATATACACACAAAGCTACATATAATATAAAAAGTCCCTGAGTTAGGATGGTTAAACTTAAAATTTTTTTGACTTTATGATGACATCAAAGAAATATACATTTAGTAGAACCTGCCCTTTGAATTTTGAGTTTTGATCTTTTCCTGGAATCTGCATTATGATACGCTAGTGATACTGAGCAGGGTAGTGAGCTGTAGCTCCTAATCAGCTGCAAGCTTGTGAGGGCAAATGATTGATATACTTACAGCCTTCCTTCTTGTTTTTCACTTGTGGTGAGTACCGTATTCAATAAATTACATGAGATAGTCAACACTTTATTATAAAATAGGCTTGGTGTTAGATGACTATCTGACTGTGGGCTAATGTAGGTAAGCTAAGCTATGATGTCCAGTATATTAGGTGTATGAAACACATTTTTTACTTACAATATTTTCAATTTATGACATCAGGATATAACTCCATTGTAAGTTGAGAAAAATCTGTATATCTGCATGTGTTTCTAGACAATGTACATAAAGCGAAAGTTAAATCGCTCAGTCATGTCCGACTCTTTGCGACCCCATGGACTGTAGCCTACCAGGCTCCTCCATCTGTGGGATTTTCCAGGCAAGAGTACTGGAGTGGATTGCCATTTCCTTCTCCAGGAGATCTTCCCAACCCAGGGATCGAATCCAGGTCTCCCGCATTGTAGACAGACGCTTTACCATCTGAGCCACCAGGGAAGACTCAGACAATGTACATAGACACAAATAGATTTATATAATATACACAGTAATGTATAATCTTCATTATATGTATTCCATCATATCATATGTATTCTATTATAAATGAAAGGGAAAGTCGCTCAGTTGTGTCCAACTCTTTGGGACCCCATGGGCTAATACAGTCTATGGAATTGTCCAGGCCAGAAAACTGGAGTGGATAGCCTTTCCCTTCTCCAGGGGATCTTTCCAACCCAGGGATTGAACTCAGGTCTCCGACATCATAGGTGAATTCTTTACCAGCTGAGCCACAAGGGAAGGCCAAGAATACTGGAGTGGGTAGCCTATCCCTTCTCCAGAATGTCTTCCTGACCCAGGAATTGAACCAGGTCTCCTGCTTTGCAGGCAGAGTCTTAACCAACTGAACTATCAGGGAAGCTCCATTTTATAAATGATAAAAATATATAATATGTAGTATATATTTATAGATAAAATATAAATAAATATGTGTGTCATATATGTATATATATTTCCATGATACTTGCAAATGTAAATTTATCCCTCAGAGATAGAAGAACTCACAAAAATTAAGATTCTGGCCCTCAAAAGTAGAGGATCAGCCCCTAAAATATCATAAATGCCTCCAAAGGAAATTTCTAGCTGAAGCTCAACAAGCCTCCCCCTTATTCTACACCTCTGACTCCCCATGAACAATAAACCTATTGGAAACTTCAATACAAAGCACTTCCTTGTCAAGGGAATCCCATATGTATTCACTCAATAATTGATAAGAATCATTTTAATTTAGCCAGACTGTTGGCTATTACACTGCACACCAGACTCATGAATAGTTTCCCAAACTGGGTCATGGGAGATGGTTAAAAGGAAGAAAAAAATGTTTCCAAGTCTTAAAAACAATCTGAAATGGAGATAAATATACTATTATTTGCAGATTTTAGGTTCAACCTTGGCTATTCAACAGCATCAGTTTTCCACCTTCATTTCTGCCTCCCTTCTGTTCATGAGCACAATACACTTCCATTATGGACCACTCTCATACACACAGTGAGTTTCAGTAAGGTGGCATGCACACAGCAGAGGACCATTCTTCCACTCTTCTACCTTATGAAGACTTTCAAAGCACTGGTCTACTGCAGTCTAGGTATATTGCATCTGGAGTTGCACAGTGTATAGACTGCACAATTGTGTGCCTCAGTTGCATATAACTGACCTTCTAATACCTTTGATTGGTATACAGTCTAGGTTAAAACTACTCCTGTCTATTCACTTTGTCTTTTGAATTCTTAGCATAAAAGGACAATAATTACAGACAATTAGGGGACAAAAACTCCAATGTACACACAGGTACTAAAGGCAATAGGTGATGAAATGTTTAATGCTCAGGCTCAGTAAAAACCGCAGTGCTGGCGGAGTTATTTACATCATTCTTCAAGGTTCTGAAAGAAGTAAACTGTGTCAGGAGGAAATATTGCTTTGTGTCTGGGGCTGAGGCTTGGGAGATGAAGGTTAAATACAAAAAATTGCTTGGGGTGGATTTAACTGTGGTCAATAATTCCAGGAAACACACTATATTTTCATTCTGTGGAAATTAGCTTCTGTAAGTTTCCTGTGTGTGTGTGAGACAGAGAGAGACAGGGAGGGAGGGAGAGAAAGGCTGTATATATGCTAGAATGTCTCAATTCCTTCAATCAGAAAAATCATTTTGAATAAAAATTGTTTGATTGTGGAGGTGGTTATGAGATTCTTTCAACTTAAAAGTAGCAATTCTCCACCCCATTAATTCCGTCTTCAAAGTTCGTCATTATTTAAACATCGTTGTTTGTCTCCTCCTCAGAGTTGCTGGTTTGGAAAGACTCCTGCTACATCCATTAACCACTGAAGCAGGCAGGGCTCCTGTTGGATTATCTTATTAAATGACTATTTGCTTTTTAAATGTCTTATATATATATATAAAAGCAGAAGATCTATTTCCTGTCATGAAATAACCACATTGATTAAAACACAACCAGCAAGATGGCCTCAAAATTTGCTTCTGCCAAACTGGCAATGACTGTGAAAACTAAGATTGCTGTAAAATAGCTTAAAGATGTGAAACCCCACCAGTAACTATTATTGTGGGGTAGGAACAGCACGAAAATAAACAGTATTCTGAGAAGAATCTGGCAAGGCAGAATGGTCTGAACTGTATGCTAAAAATGCTTCGAAGCATTTAAGGTGAATATGAATTAGAGAACTAAGGAACTTAATACCAACTAACTGGCCATGTCTCTTACCCACTGGCCTTGATCTGTCCCTCTCCCGCCTTCAGGACAGTTCCCACACTGCCACCAAAACATTCTTTCTTAGATATTAGGTAATTAAAACTGCTAGATGTTTCCCTCCTACTTACAGATCAAGTCCAAAATTTCGCCATTGAGTGCATTGCCCTCCCTCTGTGTGTTCTGATTTCTCTCTCTCTCCAGATGATAACCCTCTCCCACCCATGCTGAAGCACCAAACCCTGCAAATTCTCTCTGCATCTGTGTTGTCCTCTAAAGCTCAACTCATCCTTTCTACGTGGGGTGCACTTCCTTTATGGTCTTGCAAAATCGAATTCAGAGATCATCTCTATGGGATCCCTCCCCAGACTCCTTTCCCTCCTGTAAATATTTTGTGGCACCTCTCACTCTGGTAGGATGGGACACTGGCAGAGTCATCTGCTGGAAGTATTTGGGACTATTTGAGGCTGGAGTAACTGCCTGTAAATTGTGGTTGCTCAGTAAACACACTGACGTACTTTGACTGAATGTTCATTTGGAGGATTTAGGGATGCTGATAAAGGCATCTGAAGCCCCGAGGCTTCAGGGTAGGGGCACTCAGCCCTCTTAGCCTGTCTTGGCAGCCACAAGTTACACAGCTTATGTTTACACCTTCCATCCATGCCTGCACTAAAGCCCCTTTGGGGCAGAAGCATTTTCATTTCTGCATCCCTCTGGCCTACAGACACTCTGAAGTACTCAAGAAGTGCTTGCTGAACTGAATGCTTCCATCAGTCAGAACAAACACATTTTGAATATTTAAATCCTAATGGACAAAAACATAACTTTCCTGAGAAAAGAGCAATCATTCATTAGGAAGTAAACCAATCTTTAGAATTCCTCAGGAAATTGACACATATTTCATTTAACCCTCACAAATAACTGTGTGAACACAAACCACAGCATAACAGAAGGCACCATCAGACAAATATGAGAGATTATTAGCTTCTACCTTACCTCCGCTTCCTGAGTCTGGCTTCATTTCTCATCCCTCCCATGCCACACTGTCACCAGGCAAGGGCTGTGTTCTAACCAAGATAAGTTCTAGGGCTAGCAGAGAAATCTCACAAATTGAGTTTCCTAAAGTAAAGTTGCCATGGACAAAGGCTTAATCCTTAGTCCCAAATGTTCAGAAATTCAATTACAAAGGCTTTGTATCTTAATATCTTCCCTCAAGGAAATTTTCCTTGAATTAAAAAAAAAAACATGGATTCTTTCTTAATGGTCCCACAAGACTCTGCATTTACCTCTGTCCAAGCTCCATAATTCTCTATATTGTTAATACCCATGTCTATCTTATCAGATTATTGACTTAAAGACAAGGTTAGTCCTGTCTATCTGTATCTCCTTTAGAAGTAGGATGTGAGTAAAGGTTTCATAAATAATGAATGACTGCATGTATTCAGTTTGGAGATGTTTAATCTTTTGGACAAATGTCATAAGATTCTGAAATAGAAAACTATATTGTCAATCTAATAGTTTCACATTTGGAAAGATAGCTGTCAAGCTATAGCAACTTCATGTCTTTGGTCACAAAGTATGTGGTAAATCTGGAAAACCCAGCAGTGGCCACAGGACTGGAAAAGGTCAGTTTTCATTCCAATCTCAAAGAAGGGTAATGCCAAAGAATGTTCAAACTATTGCACAATTGCACTCATCTCATATACTTGCAAAATAATGCTCAAAATTCTCTAAGCTAGGCTTCAGCAGTACATGAATGCAGAAATTCCAGATGTTCAAGCTGGATTTAGAAAAGGAGGTGGAACCAGAGATCAAATTGCCAGCATTCATTGGATCATAGAAAAAGCAAGAGAATTCCAGAAGAACATCTACTTCTGCTTCATTGACTACGCTAAAGCCTTTGACTGTATGGATCACAACAAACTGTGGAAAATTCTGAAATAGATTAGAATACCAGACAACCTGACCTGTCTCCTGTGAAACTTGTATGCAGGTCAAGAAGCAACAGTTAGGACTGGACATGGAAAGACGGACTGGTTCCAAATTGGGAAAGGAGTACATCAAGGCTGTATATTGTCACCCTACTTATTTAACTTATATGCAGAGTACATTATGCGAAATGCTGGGCTGGATGAAACACAAGCTGGAATCAAGGTTGCAAGCAGAAATATCAATAACTTCAGACATGCAGATGGCACCACCCTATGGCAGAAAGTGAAGAGGAACTAAAAAGCATCTTGATGAAGGTGAAAGAGGAGAGTGAAAAGGTAGCTTCAAAATCAACATTCAAAAAACTAAAACCATGGCATCCAGTCCCATCACTTCATGACAAATAGATGGGGAAAAAGTGGAAATAGTGACAAATTTTATTTTCTTGGGCTCCAAAATCACTGCAGATGGTGATTGCAGCCATGAAATTAAAAGACGCTTGAGCCTGGGAAGAAAATCTATAACAAACCTAGACAGTATATTAAAGGGCAAAGACATCACTTTGCTGACAAAGTTCTGTATAGTCAAAGCTATGGCTTTTCCAGTAGCCATGTATGGATGTGATTTGGACCATAAAGAAGGATGAGCACTGAAGAATTGATGCTTGTGAACTGTGCTGCTGGAGAAGACTCTTGAGAGTCCCTTGGTGAGCAAGGAGAACAAACCAGTCAATCCTAAAGGACATCAACCCTGAATATTCATTGGAAGGACTGAAGCTGAAGCTCCAATTCTTTGGCTACCTGATGCAAAGAGCTTACTCACTGGAAAAGACCTTGATGCTGGGAAAGAGTGAAAGCAGGAGGAGAAGGGAATGACAGAGAACGAGATGGTTGGATGGCTTCACTGACTCAATAGACATGAGTTTGAGCAAACTCTGGGAGTTGGTGATGGATGGGGAAGCCTGGTGTGTTGCAGTCCATGGGATTGCAAGGAGTAGGACGCAATTGAGTGACTGAGCAACAAAACATATAAAGTATTAGAAACAGTAAGAATCTAGCAAGTTTTCTGAGTATAAAATACATTTTTAAAGGCTCATTGCATTTCAGTATACGAGCAAAACCAGGTAGAGTATATAATTTAGTTTAAAAGATGGCATTTATATAACATTTAAACAGTAAATATTCTGAAAATTTAAGGAAGAAAACTCAAATATTGTGTGCTCATTCACTAAGTTGTGCCTGACTGTTTGTGACTCCATGGACTGTAGCCCACCAAGCTCCTCTGTCCATGGGGTTTCTCAGGCAGCAATACTGGAGTGGGTTGCAATTTCCTTCTCCAGGAGATCTTCCTGACCCAGGGATAGAAACCATGCCTCCTGCATTGGCAGGTAGGTTCTTTACCAGTGAGCCACCAGAGAAGCCCCTAAAACTCATTAGATGCCGCAAAAGAGATTGACAAAAGACTTTAAGAGCCATTTCATTGAGGAAGTCTCTGTGGTACATCACAGAAACAAACGTGAAAAGATACTCTAACTCCTTAGTGGGCCAAGAAGTTAACCACAATACATTCTCTTCTTAGCACATTTGCAAAAATTAAGTGTTGTCAGTGATATGGAGTTACTAGTATACTTATGCACTCCTGGTAGTATGTAATCACTTTAGAAAACAATCTAGCATTATCTAATAAAGTTGATTTCATTTAGTGAATGCAGCTCAAAAATTCCACTGGTGGAATATCTAGGAAATACTGTAGAGAAACACTTTGACATATACAAATGTCTATCCACATCAGAATGGGAAAAATACAAAATAATCATATGATAGATTACTATGTATCAGGGGAATTGAATGTATGTCAGCTACCCATAAAAATGTAGACAAATATCAAGAACATAATTGAAGAAAAAAAGCAGAGTTGAAAATGAATATATATATATATATATATATATATATATACTATGATTCCATTTATATAAAGTTTAGAAATAGGAAAAACTAAACACTATATTATTTAGGTACAGTCACATATTTAATAAGTCTATGAATTAGAAAGGAAAGAATGGGATATGGTTTTTAGAAGGACTTAGGGAGAATCTGAGAGGTAACAGCAAGTTCTTCATCTACATGGTGAATACCTAAGCAGGGCAGATGTTCAGCTGGTACAAACTAGTAACTAACATATCCTTGTTGTTGTTGTTCAGTCACTAAGCCATGTCTCACTCTTTGTGACCTCATGGACTGCAGCATGCCAGGCTACTCTGTCTTTCTCCATCTCCTGGAGTTTGCTCAAACCAGGGGAAATGTGCTGATGGTTGAGGCTCTGGAGTGAAGAAAATGGAGGCAGGGTGGACAACATTCCACATCCTCTGTAGCTGCCAAACAGTGGGAGAGTACAATAACAGCTAGACATGCGTGTTAGGCCCTTTTTAATTTTTCATTTCAAGTTTAGTCAATCAGCTCTCTTTAGAGTGTTAGTTGCTCAGTCGTGTCCAACTCTTTGCAACCCCATGGACTGTAGTTCACCAGGCTCTCTTGTCCATGGAATTCTCCAGGCAAGAATACTGGAGTGGGTTGCCATTCCCTTTAGTATGACATGCTTATTATTTATTCTGAGTTGGGACATGCTCAGCTATCCTACCTACAATAAATATATATGCTTTTGTTCAGTCACTAAGCCATGTCCAGCTTTTTGAGACCACATAGATTCCAACATACCAGGCTTCCCTGTCCTTCAGAGTCTCCCAGAGTTTGCTCAGATTCATGTCCATTGAGTTGGTGATGCCATCCAACCATCTCATCCTATGTTGCCTCTTCTGTTCCTGCCTTCAATCTTTCCCAGCATCAGGGTCCTTTCCATGAGTCGGCTCTTCTCATCAGGTGGCCAAAACATTGGAACTCCAGCTTCAGCATCAGTCCTTCCAATGAATACTCAGGACTGATTTCCTTTAGGATTGACTGGTTTAATCTCCTTGCTGTCCAAGGGACTCTCAGGAGTCTTCCTGACTCCTTCAGGACTCTCAGGAGTCTTCTCTAGCACAACAATTGAAAAACACCAATTCTTTGGCATTCAGCCTTCTTTATGGTCCAACTCTTACATCCATACATGAACTATTGGAAAAACCATAGCTTTGACTATATGGATGCTTCCCTGGTGGCTCAGCTGGTAAAGAATCTGCTGCAATGCAGGAGACTTGGATTGACTCCCAAGGTTGGAAAGATCCCCTGAAAACTGGGTCCCCAAGACCCAGTTCTCACACAGTCAGTCTCTCCCATCAGGAAGCTTCTATAAGCCTCTTATCCTTATCCATCAGAATGGCAGACAGAATGAAAACCACAATCACAGAAAACTAATCAAACTGATCACATGGACCACAGCCTGCTCTAAATGAAATTATGAGCTATGCTTTGTAGAGCCACCCAAGATGGATGGGTCATGGTGGAGAGTTCTGACAAAACGTGGTCCACTGGAGAAGGGAATGGCAAACCACTTCACTATTCTTGCCTTGAAAATCCCATGAAGAGTATGAAAAGGCAAAAAGATATGGCATTGAAAGATGAACTCTCCAGGTCAGTAGGTGCCTAATACGCTACTAGAGAAAAGTGGAGAAATTACTCCAGAAAGAATGAAGAGATGTAGACAAACCGAAAACAATACCCAGCTGTGGATGTGACTGGTGATGGAAGTAAAGTCCAATGCTGTAAAGAACAATATTGCACAGGAACCTGGAATGTTAGGTCCATGAATCAGGGTAAATTGGAAGTGGTCGAACAGGAGATGGCAAGAGTAAACATCAGCATTTTAAGAATCAGAAAACTAAAATGGACTGGAATGGGTGGATTTAATTTAGATGACCATTATACCTACTACTGTGGGGAAGAATCACTTAGAAAAAAATGGAGTAGCCCTCATAGTCAACAAAAGAGTCCAAAATGCAGTACTTGGGTGCAATCTCAAAAATGAAAGAATGATTTATGTTCATTTCCAAGGCAAACTATTCAATATCACAGTAATCCAATCTATGCCCCAACCAGTAATGCTGAAGAAGCTGAAGTTGATTAGTTCTATGAAGACCTACAAGACTTTCTAGAACTAACACCCAAAAAAGATGTCCTTTTCATTGTAGGAGACTGGAATGCAAAAGTAGGAAGTCAAGAGATACCTGGAATAACAGACAAATTTGGCCTTGGATTACAAAATGAAGCAGGGCAAAGGCTAACAGAGTTTTGCCGAGAGAACACACTGGTCATAGTAGCACCCTCTTCCAACAACACAAGAGAAGACTCTCCACATGGACATCACCAGATGGTCAATACTGAAATCAGATTGATTCTATTCTTTGCAGCGAAAGAAGGAGAAGCTCTATTCAGTCAGCAAAAACAAGACCTGGAGCTGACTGTGGCTCAGATCATGAACTCCTTATTGCCAAATTCATACTTAAATTGAAGAAAGTAGGGAAAATCACTAGACCATTCAGGTATGACCTAAGTCAAATCCCTTACAATTATACAGTGGAAGTGACAAATAGATTCAAGGAGTTAGATCTGATAGACAGAGTTCTATCAGAACTACGGACAGGGGTTCATAACATTGTACAGGAGGCAATGATCAAGAGCATCCCCAAAAAAAAGAAATGCAAAAAGGCAAAATGGTTGTCTGAGGACACCTTACAAATACCTCTGTAAAGAAGAAAAGTGAAAGGCAAAGGAGAAAAGGAAAGATATACCCATTTGAATGCAGAGTTCCAAAGAATAGCAAGGAGAGAAAAGAAAGCCTTCCTCAGTGATCAGTGCAGAGAAATAGAGGAAAGCAACAGAATGGGAAAGACTAGAGATCTCTTCAAGAAAACTAGAGATACCAAAGGAACATTTCATGCAAAGATGGGCACAATAAAGGACAGCAATGGTATGGACCTAACAGAAGCTGAATATATTAAGAAGTGGTGGCAAGGATACACAGAAAAACTATACAAAAAAAATCTTCATGACCCAGATAACAACGATTGTGTGGGATCACTCATCTAGAGTCTGACATCCTGGAATGTGAAGTCAAGTGGGCCTTAGGGAAGATTACTATAATAAAAGCTAATGGAAATAATGGAATTCTAGTTGAACTTTTTCAAATCCTAAAAGATGATGCTGTGAAAGTGCTGCACTCAATATGCCAGCAAATTTGGAAAACTCAGCGGTGGCCACAGTACTGGAAAAGGTCAGTTTCCATTCCAGTCCCAAAGAAGAGCAATGCCAAAGAATGCTCAAACTATCACACAGTTACACTCATCTCTCATGCTAACAAAGTAATGCTCGAAATTTTCCAAGCCAAACTTCAAGAGTACATGAATCATGAACTTACAGATGTTCAAGCTGGATTTATTTATTTATTTTTTTTTTTCGTGATTGTTATGACCGGCTTCTTTTTTTTTTTTTTTAATTTTTTATTTTTTTTAAATTTTAAAATCTTTAATTCTTACATGCGTTCCCAAACATGAACCCCCCTCCCACCTCCCTCCCCACAACATCTCTCTGGGTCATCCCCATGCACCAGCCCCAAGCAAGCTGCACCCTACGTCAGACATGGACTGGCGATTCAATTCTTACATGACAGTATACATGTTAGAATTCCCATTCTCCCAAATCATCCCACCCTCTCCCTCTCCCTCTGAGTCCAAAAGTCCGGTATACACATCTGTGTCTTTTTTCCTGTCTTGCATACAGGGTCGTCATTGCCATCTTCCTAAATTCCATATATATGTGTTAGTATACTGTATTGGTGTTTTTCTTTCTGGCTTACTTCACTCTGTATAATTGGCTCCAGTTTCATCCATCTCATCAGAACTGATTCAAATGAATTCTTTTTAACGGCTGAGTAATACTCCATTGTGTATATGTACCACAGCTTTCTTATCCATTCATCTGCTGATGGACATCTAGGTTGTTTCCATGTCCTGGCTATTATAAACAGTGCTGTGATGAACATTGGGGTACATGTGTCTCTTTCAATAGAAAAGGCAAAGGAACCAGAGTTCACATTGCCAACATCCGTTGGATCAGAGAAAAGCAAGAGAATTGCAGAAAAGCATCTACTTCTGCTCTATTGATTATGCCAAAGCCTTTGAGTATGTCGATTACAACAAACTGGAAAATTTTTCAAGAGATGGGAATACTGGACCACCATTCTTGCCTCCTGAGAAATCTGCATGCAAGTCAAGAAGAAACAATTAGAACTGGTCATGGAACAATGGACTGTTTCCAAACTGGGAAAGGAGTATGTCAAGGCTGTATATTGTATCCCTGGTTATTTAACTTATATGCAGAGTATGTCATGCAAAATGCCAGACTGGATGCAGCGCATGCTGGAATCAAGATTGCCGGAAGAAATATCAATAAACTCAGATATGCAGATGACACCACTCATGGCAGAAAGTGAAGAGGAACTAAAGAGCCTCTTGAGAAAGGTGAAAGAAGAGAGTGAAAAAGCTGGCTTAAAACTCAACATTCAAAAAACTAAGATCACGGTATCCGGTCCTGTCACTTTATGGCAAATAGATGAGGAAACAGTGGAAACAGTGGCTGACTTTATTTTGGGAGGTTCTAAAATCACTGCAGATGATAACTGCTGCCATGAAATTAAAAGACGCTTGCTTCTTGGAAGAAAAGCTATGACCAACCTAGACAGCATATTAAAAAGCAAAGACATTACTTTGCCAACAAAGGTGGTTCTAGTCAAGGCTCTGTTTTTTTCCAGTAGTCATGTATGGATGTGAGAGTTAGGCCCTAAAGAAAGCTGAGCACAGAAGAATTGATGCTTTTGAACTGTGGTGCTGGAGAAGACTCTTGAGAGTCCCTTGGATTGCAAGGAGATCCAACCAGTCCATCCTAAAGGAAATCAGTCCTGAATATTCATTGGAAGGACTGGACACTGAAGTTGAAACTCCAATACTTTGGCCATTTTATGTGAAGAACTGACTCATTGGAAAAGACCCTGATGCTGAGAAAGATTGAAGGCAGTAGGAGAGGAGTACGACAGAGGATGAAATGGTTGGATGGCATCACCAACTCGATGGACATGAGTTTGAGCAAGCTCCTGAAGTTGATGATAGACAGGGAAGCCTGGCATGCTGCAGTCCATGGGGTTGCAAAGAATCAGATGCGACTGAGCAACTGAACTGAACTGAACTGACTGTATGGACCTTTGTCAACAAAGTGATGTCTCTGCTTTTAAATATGCCGTCTAGTTTTGTCATAGCTTTTATTTGAAGTAGCTAGCGTCTTTTAATTTCATGGCTGCAATCACCATCCATAGTGATTTTGGAGCCCAAGTCTCTGCCAAAATGATGTCAAATTGAATCTTTGGCCTTGAATTTTAACTCTTCTATTATTAGATGTATATAGAAACAGAAATCTGACAGTGATGATAGCAGAGGTTATTGTGATTTTATAAAGCATACATTTTCCTTTTTTCATTTACTAAGCATATATTACTAAAATCACACAACCCTGTGTAATACAATGAAGTGGAAAGAGATCAATTATATTAACTATTTTTCCTCAAAGAGTACAGAGTCTAAGAGCAAAGATAAAGACATGGTACAGAATGTTTACTAAGATTTCATTTCTTTCATCTTCACAAACTGTTTTTTTTTTGCATTTGTTAATAAAAATAACCAAAAACACATAAATGCTATCTAAAGTGCTTCATTTTCTATTTAAAGTAGGAGGTTTTTAAATTATCTACTTCTATAGGTGAAAGAGTTAGCTGTCAAAGTAGTATAAAGGACATGAAGATAGAGAGCTGCCTATTTTTGTTTCATTATGAGGGGAAAAGCAGTCAATGACTCAGGGCATTTTCTTTCTGCCACTGACTGACCCTATGACCTTCAGGAAATCAATTCAACCCTAAGGTCTTTGGGTTTCCTGTCATTCAGATATCTTTTCCCAGTGTAGATTTGAAGTTTGGGGTTTATTTTAAGGTTGTCTTCATTGTTTCTGTTCAAATATCTTTCTCTGATTTTGCCTGGGAAGACATCCTGACGCCCTGAACGAGTCTGACACCCCAAACAGAGCCTGGTCTCTGGAATCTGGACTCTCCCAAATCTCTTGTCACCCTGCTTTCCTATGTCTCTGTTCCTTAGTCCCTTCTCTTGATCTTATTTTCTACTTCCAAGGACTTAGCTATCCCAATAAACTAACATGAACCGATGTGTTCATAAGCCTGTTGCTTTATTCCCATCTTAAGTAACACAAATGTAGGACAAGTATAGTTTTATGGAAGAATTTTCTTCCCACAAAGAGCACTGCTAAAAAGGTGAACATGAAGTTCCTTGGTTTGTGGGATGACAGGGGAAGTCCTGCATCTCTGGCCAATCAGTTGGCTGTTGCTATGGCAGAGAATGGACATGTCTATAGATAATTTCAAGAGAACATCTGCCATAATATCTTCTCCTATCAAAAACATCTCTCCATTTAGCCAAATTTAATATCCTCCTGAGCTTACATTGGTTATATAACAGTGCATAATGAAAGGGTGTTGAAATTTGATCAAATACTTTTTATATATATGTAATGAATCATATGGTTCCCTCTTTTCTTTCATAACTGTGCTGAATTATGTCAACTGTTTTTGAATGTTAAGCCAAACTTGCATTCTGGGAATAAACCCAATTTTTTATGATATGCTACCATTTTTGCATATTCCTAAATTTGATTTGCTAATAGTTTGTTTAGGATTTTTGCATTTGTAATTTTCCTTTCTTGCAATGTCTCTGTAAGTTTTGGTATCAAGGTTATGCTGTACTCATAAATAGAATTGGGAAATATTTCTTCTGTTTTTACTTCTCTAGAAGACTTTATGCATATTTAGTATTATCTTTTACTGAAAAGTTTCTAGATTTCTTTGCTAAAGTTATCTAACCCTGGAGCAATTTTATTGAATGGCTTTTAAATTATATACTTATTTTTATTTTATATTTGACTAGTAAGATTTTATTTATTTGTATCAATTTTTGATGTTTTTTTTCAGTGAATTGTTCCATTTCATTTAATTTTTCAAATTGATTAATATAAAATTAGTTATAATATTTTTTAGTTATCCTTTTAATGAATAAAATAACTATAATGTTTCTTTTTTCATTTCTGGTGTTTTTAATTCATAACCATCTTGTAAATTACCAAGAGTTTTTCATTTTTATTAACTTTTCAAAGAAGTAGTTTTTGACTATATTGATTGTCTCTATTGCATGGGTATTTTAAGTTTTATTCTTTGAGTTTAATTTATTATTTTTCTAATATATTTATATGGATACTTACAGCATTGATTTTCAGCCTCTTTTATTTCTCACACGTGCATTTGGAAACAAATTTTGAATTGTGGTTTTAGAGGTATCATAGGTGAATAATATGATTATAATGAAATATATGGTCTAATTCCCACTGTGATTTCTTCTTTGATCTATGGTATGCAGAAAGGAATTTTAAAAATCTGACTGCTAGCCTTTGAAAGGCCTGCAACCAAAACTGGCCCTTGGCTGGCATCTAGGAACTTACATCTGGGGAGTTTCCACCATTCTCAGAACTGATAAGAGTGGCTTACTCAGACTAATCTATATACACAATATGGTTTATGCTGATGAAATGCTGTCCTCCTGGGGGTCTGGGATTTTGGAACATATAGGAAGAAGCTGGTCTGACCAGCCCCCAGTAAAGACCCTAGGCACTGAGTCTCTATGAGAGGCACTGGTTGGCAGTAGTTCACACATGTGGTCACACTTGTTGTTGGGGGAATTAAGTGCATCATGTGTGACTCCATTGAGAGCGAGTTATGGCAGCTTGCACCTGATTTCCCCCAGATTTTGTCCCAAGTACCTTTCCCTTTGCTGATCTTGTTCTGTATGTAATAAATCATAGCTTTAAATATGACTATATGCTGAGTTCTGTGAGTCCTCATAGTAAATCATTGAACTTGAGAATGGTTCTGGGGACCGTCAACACATATGAGTCCAAACATTAGATTTCTCCCTTTTAAGTGCATCTGTTTTGCTTCATTGCACTTAATTGTCAAAGAATGTGAGATGAACGATTCTAATTTTAAACTGGCTGTATGAAAAGTCTATATGAATAAGTGTTCCATATGTAGTTGTAAGGTATATTTATTTGGAAGTAGTGGGCAGTGTTTATATAAATCTACTAAGTCAAGTTTGTTAATTTTAGTTTTTAAATTTGCTGATTTTTTTGCATGTTCTACCAGTTAAAGAAATGCATTAAAATAACCTACCATGATTGTAAATTTATGTATTTTTCTTGCTATAAAAATTATATCCATTTTGCTTTGCATATTTTAAAGCTATGTTAGCTATATTATTACTTGCATTAAATATAGAACTGATAACATCTTCCTCATAGACTGACCATTTTACTATACTGAATCTTATCACTAATAATATTTCTTGTTTTAAAATAAAAACATTATCTTCTCATGTTAGTGTATGTGTATGTTGCAAAGTGAAAGAGGAGAGTTAAAAAGTTGGCTTAAAGCTCAACATTCAGAAAACTAAGATCATGGCATCTGGTCCCATCACTTCATGGGAAATAGATGGGGAAACAGTGGAAACAGTGGCAGATTTTATTTTGTGGGGCTCCAAAATCACTGCAGATGGTGATTGCAGCCACGAAATTAAAAGACACTTACTCCTTGGAAGAAAACTTATGACCAATCTAGACAGCATATTCAAAAGCAGAGACATTACTTTGCCAACAAATGTCCATCTAGTCAAGGCTATGGTTTTTCCAGTGGTCACGTATGGATGTGAGAGTTGGACTGTGAAGAAGGCTGAGTGCCAAAAAATTGATGCTTTTTTACTGTAGTGTTGGAGAAGACTCTTGAGAGTCCCTTGGGCTGCAAGGAGCTCCAACCAGTCCATCCTAAAAGAGATCAGTCCCCGGTGTTCATTGGAAGAACTGATGTTAAAGCTGAAACTCCAATACTTCAGCCACCTGATGAAAAGAGCTGACTCATTTGAAAAGACCCTGATGCTGGGAAAGGTTGAAGGCAGGAGGAGAAAGGGAGGAGAGAGGATGAGATGGTTGGATGGCATCACCAACTCAATGGACACGAGTTTGGGTAAACTCCAGGAGTTGGTGATGGACAGGGAGGTCTGGTGTGCTACAGTCCATGGGGTCGCCAAGAGTCGTACATGACTGAGTGACTGAACTAAATGGAACTGATGTTGCATGTGTTTTTTCTTTAGGTTTACAAGGTACACATCTTTTCTATTCAGTGATATTGTATCTTTCTGTGTCTTTATATTTAGGTATGACTTTGTGGTAGCTTCCCAGTGGCTCAGACAGTAAAGAATCTGCCTGCAATGCAGGAGACCTGGATTTGATCCCTGAGTTTGATCCCTGGATTTGATCCCTGTGTTGGGAAGATCCCCTGGAGAAAGGAATGGCAACCCACTCTAATATTCTTGCCTGGAGAATACCATGAACCAAGGAGCCTGGTGAGTTACAGGCCACAGGTTTGCAAAGAATTGGATATGAGTGAGCGACTGAGCACAGCACATCTTCCAATAAGTTGGACTGTAAAGAAGGCTGAGCACTTAGGAACTGGTGCTTTCAAACTGTGGTGCTGGAGAAGCCTCTTGAGAGTCCCTTGTACTGCAAGCATATTCAGTTCAGTTCAGTTGCTCAGTCATGTCCAACTATTTGCGACCCCATGAATCACAGCATGCCAGGCCTCCCTGTCCATCACCAACTCCTGGAGTTTACCCAAACTCATGTCCATCAAGTGGATGATGCCATCCAGCCATCTCATCCTCTGTCGTCTCCTTCTCCTCCTACCCCCAATCCCTTCCAGCATCAGGGTCTTTTCAAATGAGTCAGCTCTTTGCATCAGGTGGCCAAAGTATTGGAGTTTTAGCTTCAACATCAGTCCTTCCAATGAACACCTAGGACTGATCTCCTTTAGGATGGACTGGTTGGATCTCCTTGCAGTCCAAGAGACTCTCAAGAGTCTTCTCCAACACCACAGTTCAACAGTGTCAATTCTTCAGCGCTCAGCTTTCTTCACAGTCCAACTCTCACATCCATACATGACCACTGGAAAAACCATATCCTTGACTAGATGGACCTTTGTTGGCAAAGTAATGTCTCTTACATCAGTCAGTTCTGAAGGTAATTAACACTGAATACTCATTGGAAGGACAGCTCCTAAAGTTAAAGATCCAATACTTTGGCCACTTGATACAAATAGTTGACTCATTGGAAAAAGACCATGATGCTGGGAAAGATTGAAGGCGGGAGGAGAAGTGGAGTGACAGAGGATGAGATAGCTGGATAGCATTACTGACTCAATGGAAATGTTTGAGCTCACTCTGGGAGATAGTAAAGGACAGGGAAGCCTGGCATGCTATAGTCCAAGAGGTCTTAAAGAGTCAGCCATGGCTTAGTGACTGAACAACAACAAATCTTCTGATAAACTGTTTTTACACAAACAAGCACCAACTCGTTCATAGCCAATCTTTCCAACTCTTTCCAATATTTCCAACTCTAGAATCAATTAGTTTTTTCTTTATCAGAGTCCCAATCAGTTCCTCCACTACTTCTAATAATTTTGCTTTTTGTTTTTTCTGTCTCAATATGTTCTACTGATTTATTTTCTAATTCACTGATCTCTTCCATGTGTCTAATCTGTAATTAAACCATCCATTGTATCCTTAATTAACTATTATATTTTTTACTAAAACATTTTTTCCATTTGATATCTCTCATCTCTTTCCTTTGACATATTAATCATACCTGTGTTAAGTATGACTGAGTGACTGAACAACATATTAAAGTCTATAGCTGCTGCTGCCGCTGCTAAGTCGCTTCAGTAGTGTTCGACTCTGTGCAACCCCATAGAGGGCAGCCCACCAGGCTCCCCCATTCCTGGGATTCTCCAGGCAAGAACACTGGAGTTGGTTGCCATTTCCTTCTCCAATGCACGAAAGTGAAAAGTGAAAGTGAAGTCGCTCAGTCGTGTCAGACTCTGTGCGACCCCATGGACCGCAGCCTACCAGGCTCCTCCATCAATGGGGTTTTCCAGGCGAAAAGTCTATAGCTATTAACAGCAATATTTAAATGTCCTATAGTTCTATTTTACTATCTTTTTCTCTGGGTTTTCAGTCATTTGTTAACGTCTTCTAGTCTGCTTGGTAAAGTAATAATTGTGTATGAAAAGTTATAGAGATAATTTGAATCTCTAGCCAGCGCTATCTTTTTCCAGATAGAATTAACTTTTGCTTTCTTGTAAACTTTCAGAATAGGGTAGGTAATCTAAAATCAGGCTGGGATACAGCTAGTGTGAAGGTGTATCAATCTTTTCTGTATACTGGTTAGTTTCTTCTTTAACCTTAATCCTAGAGCACAGATCCAATGGGGACCTCACTGGAATTCTAGAAGCCCCTTCCCCTTATTTTGATTCCAAGTTCAGTGTCCGCACCTTTGTGAGGCTGTTGGAAACTCAGCTCATCTCCTAACCTCTTAGGCAAATCTTTATGCTCTGATCTGTAGCCTTTAGCTCTGCACTCCTTATGGACTGGCAACTACCTCAAGGGGAAATGTAGTGCATGATTGGGCTCACTTCACTTGTTATTCCTTTTTCCAAGATGGCTTCTCAAGTCTTGACTGTGGTCATAGTGTTGCTGTACAGTCCTAAGTGAGACCATTTAAAGCTTAGCTCAGGATCCCAGCCCTTACCTTCCAGAGTCTCAGCTTTTGTTAAAAGACCTCAACTGGTCACTGGATTATTTCTTTCCTGAACTTGTAGTAATACATTTATTTCAGCTTTAATTCACATGTCTGTCTCTTCTGGGTCTCAACTTATCTTGATAACATCAAACAGACATCCTTGTTGATTAGAATTAAGTACAAAATAGTAGTTATGGTTGTTTCTTCTTTTTTAGGAAGGAGGGAAGTCTCAGTAAATTAAGTTGAGCATTTATCAGATGTGCTGCTTTTAGCCAAAAGAGAATTTCAGCAGATGTACAGCTTGTTGAATTATACACAATACTTACTAAATCTTGCCTCTTGGATAGTTTTGCGATTTGTATTAGATCACAAAATCTCAGTCTGTGAAACAAATATAAGGGGGAAAATGCCAAAATGGAAAATCAAATCAGAAAAGAATAAAAGGAAAACCAATTCTACATACAAATGAGTAAATGGAAGGAAAACATAAACATATGTGAGTTCTAATTAGTTGTTGATCTCTTTATAAATTGCAAATACATGACCACTTATTTATATATGAAACAGAAAATGCTTAATATAAAACATATTTAAAGAATACAGAGTGGGATTTCAAGTAGAAGTTGACTTTGACTCCAGCACCAAATCTAGAGGGAAATAAGGAGAAAGGCTTGTAAACTCAGCCAGCCAACTTATTTCAAAAGGTGGACCAAATGTTGGTACATAACTGCTTTCTCCAGACCTGCCTCTACCTGCAGCAGGCAACTCCAAGGAACAAAGTGATCACACCACAGTGGAGCTGTTGCATCAGCAGTTGGTGAGCTACCTTTAAGACATATTCAGATGGAACTTGGATGTTAATGGTGTTGGCAGGTAGGGTAGAATTTTCAAATAGGCATTTTAATTTTAGCTTGATCTCCAAGGGCCAGATCTCCCTCTAAAGTGGCTGCAAGCTGTGCTACTTTCTATTCACTTCAGGAAATATACAATTGAATAAGCCATCCTGGGGTTGGTGAGATCCTCCTCTCTGGCTCCCTACAGATGGATTCTCTTTTTTTCTCTCCTAAGCAGAGCAACAACCAGGTGGGAATTCAATAGCAAAGATGATTGTATTTTCTGATTTAATAAATATATTTTACATAAGATTCTGTGTGGCACTGATAGTTGTCTGTTCCCTCAAACATCTGTGTCCCCTTCTACAATGCAGTTGTACCTGGGGAGAACGTGCCTTATCAGTAATACCATTTCCCAGTACTACCATTTCCTGCTAAATGGAGCCATGGGACTAATTCTCACCAATGGAATATAAGCAAGTGGTGAGTGTCAGTTCTAACCTGGAAATGCGTATTCTAGTCTCCTTTCCCATCTGTTAGCTGAATTTTGTTGCTGCAAAAGACCAAAGGTGTACTTGTTGAAGGTAGTAGAATCTCCTCAAGCTGGGTTTCTAATAGGTACAAAAAAAAAGTATGTTCATTCTCCACCAAGCAGGAATACATACTAGACTTTCCCAAAGCAAGAAAAGTGTGTCTATTGTGTTAAATAGTTGAGAATTTTGTTTTATGAATATGTTGGTTCCAATAGCCAGCATTATCCTCACTAATGGTGCCCTTATGGACACCTGCACATACACACACACACACACACACACACAGATAAGCACTCTTAGGCAACTTCATATTCTCATGGTCTAGCTGTTTCAATCAGCATTCAGATGGAGATGCACAAACTTCCACAGGATGTGTGTATACATGAAAGTGAAAGTGTTAGTTGCTCAGTCGTGTCAGATTCTTTGCAAGCCCATGGACTGTAGCCTGCCAGGCTCCTTCGTCCATGGACTTCTCCAGGTAAGAATACTGGAGTGGTTTGCCATTCCCTCCCCCAGGGGATCTTCCCGACGCAGGGATCGAATCCAGGTTTCCCGCATTGCAGGCAGATTCTTTACTGTCTGAGCCTCCAGGGAAGCCCATGTATATACATAAATACTGACATATACAATAAGTATATTGTGTGTGTATGTGTGTGTGTGTATAAAGATATTTGTTACAAAGATTTGACCTTATATGAGTTGTGGGAGTTAAGCCATCTCAGTGAGGCTATTGTTTCTTCATCTGATCCAGGAGTCTGAGGTCCACAGACAGGCTGTCTGAAGGCAAGATGCTACAGTGTAAGGGAAGGCTAGGGTAATTTGGAATCCAAAACGGTCAGACTGGAATCAGTGTCAGTTCTTCATTTCTCAGTGCTTCCAGAACTAAATATATGAGTATTCCACAGGACACACTGTCACTGTTCATCATGATGCTAAACACAGTGTGACATACAAGTGGCAAAACTCAAGGAGAATCTGAGGGCAGGCGAAGTTGTTTCAAGCCTGGCTACTTCTCAACACCGAAGAAGTGAGAGCAGATAAGCAAAAATGAGCCACAAAAATATCTGACAACCTTGCTTCAACCTTAGGCATTAGAAGACAAGATGGGTGCTGCTTCTCTTCCACTCTCCAAATTTCATGCAAAGAATGTCTTTTGTGGATCATTCTAAAAGAAAACATTTAGAAAAAGAATATCCTGTAAACATAGTTGAGCCTAGTCAAGTTGACATATTACACAGCCCCCATCCAGTCTGCCGATTAAATTACCAGCCAATTGCTCCTTGAAAAATTACTACTCACTTATTCAACAACTGTGCATTGAATGCCATCTATTTTTCAGTATCTGGGAAGCACTGAAGATAAAGATATGCATAAGATGTGTTCCCAAAATTTCGCAACCCATTATCCAGTGGAAGAAACAAAACTATAAACAAAATCATGATGCTGTCATTGCAATGGCATCACTATTAACAGGGCACTGTACAAACACAGAGAAGGAGCAGTGTAGGGTACTTAAGTTTATAAGCCTACTAGACTACCTTGCCCACACCAACACTTGGTATTAGGGCAGTGTGATGCCCCAATACCAAGAACTTCCAATATGCTCTTTGCCATCAGCAACATCCCCTGCTATCTTCCAAAGATGTTAAAATAAGAGTCATATAAGTATAGAAAGAAATAGTGAACTTCATCTTAACTTTAGAAATCAGCCATGAGGCTAAAAGCAATCACTAAAAGAAAATGACATCAACTGCTTTACTTTAAATTGAAAACAGTATAGAGGAGAGGCTAACAAAAAGTGAACAAAGATCTATAGCCTTTGTATAGAGTCATTTTTCATATATATTCACTTCACCAGAAGTATGACTTAGTAATATAACAAGCAGAGAACTGACAAGAAATAGGGATTCATTTTTCCTTCCAACACACTGAGCAGTAAATTCTATGCCAGTCCATCATCAAGGCATGGAACATACAAAGTTCTGTTCATACTGCTGAAGGCATCTCACCAGAATTCTCTCATTAGCCAACAAACATTAACAAAATTAAAAATCAATTATTATAGCCTTCACTTCCCAAGTGGGAAAACTGAGGGCAAAGACAGACTTATTAACGGTTAGGAAAGATTTATGACAAAGTGAGGAACCCCGTATCTCTGACTCTATTTTGGTTTCCTCACTGCCGGCCTCAATCACCCGGCAATAAATGAAATGAATTGTAGATTCAGGATATTCCACCTGCCACACTTAAATTGACTTGCTATTTACTTGCTTTTTCTTCTCCTCCTCCTCTTCCCTGAGCACTGGGAGTATGGCTAGCTGTGCTTATTTCAAGTGGTTTAAATAATCTGAAATATTATTTCCTGAGGAATTCGACCCAAGTAAGGGAGATGCAAATTTGTGGGTCCCAGAGCAAGTTAACCCTAAAGTGACCCAGAGTCCTGGAATTTAGAACTTCAGTTTGCTGCAGTGTCAAAGGGATTTTGACTCTGACACTAGACGTCATCTTTTAAAAATCAAAAGCACTGAGTGTAAATGCTGATTTTTTTTTTTTTTTTAGCTAAGTGTTTAATGGTGTGCACATAGGTAGAAAGATATCATTTATCATCCAAACTGGGGCATTTTTGAAAATGAAGAGGATGATTAGTTGTTATGCCCAGAAAGTAAATAGAAACAGGGTTTCCTGGATAAGCTGAGACAAACCTGATCAACCTAAATTGCAGCATGCTATTTTTGTTAATGGATGGGTAGAGGCATTGGCACCTTTGGTGAATATCCACATCATGTATAATTAGTTTGTCTTGGTAAGCTGCTTACCTTATTGTCCCTCACTTTGAGGATCTAAATTTAGATAGCATATTAGTTTCCTAGGGCTACTTTAATAAAGCACCACAAATCGAGTGATTTTAAAAAACAGATATGTATCGCCTCAAAGTTCTGAAATCAAGGTATTGGCAAGGAACATTCTTTCTCTGAAGGGTCTATGCGAGGATCTGGTCCATGCTTTTCTCTTAGCTTCTGGTGTTGCTAGAAACCTCAGACATTTCTTGGCTTGTAGCATCACTTCAGTACTCGCTCCATCATCACCTGGCATGCTCCCTGTGTGTCTGAGCCTGAGTCTCTTTTCCTTTTTTCATGAGAACATTAGACATATTGGATTCCGGCCCACCCTAATGACCTTATTTTAACTTGATAACATCTGCGAAGACTATTTCCAAATAAGGTTGCATTCACAGACCCCTGGGGTTAGAATTTCAATGTATCTTTCTAAGGGACACAACTTAACCTCTAACAGGTAGCAATGGGATCAAAGAGCATATATTTAGAATGAAAAAAGTAGCAATGGCCTGGTTGCTTCTAGAACATACTTTTCAGTTCAGACTTTAAGTGTTTCTTGGACCAAAGGACCTATAGAGAGGCTGGGGACAAGTGACTGAAAGAGGACACTGGGGAACTGCTGATCACAGAGAAGGTTATTTGAATGTAAGGTTCAAATCCATAATCTGGAGAAAATAGTCTTTAGGATATAATGTGCCTTCTTTATGGCATATCCCTTTACTGAAGCATTTCCCCGCCTTGAGATAAAGTCCATAATTCAGGCAGCACAACCTTTTGATTATTTCTTAGTTACTGTTTTAGGAAAAATTGACACATCTGTTTTAAAATAGCTCTTGGGACAGCTAGTGATCCAGTGCTCGTGGCTGTGAGCTCCAGTGATGCAACAGGAACACGTGGCCAACGGCTCACCTTCATGGCAAACAGCTAAATATATCCACTGATGCAGTCGATAAATTATTCATGCCATTTCTGCCTAAAAGCAACACTAGCATTTAATGCTTATCAGATCCACTTCTTCGTTACTATATTCTTATGTTTTCTGTAGACAAACACCTGGGAGAAATCATTATCATGTCTTCCTGAGGTATCGTTAGCAGCTTCATGCTATCATTTCACAGGTTACATTACCCAGAAATAAATTAATTTTTATCTAGAGTGATATAAAATCAGAGATGAATTGTTATCTAGAAAAGCAAAAATAAACAAGGGAGAAAATATCCATGCCTTCAGGCATTGGTTTATGTTTATAGAGTATCTCACATTTTATTCTTCAAGTTTATTCCACTAAAAATGCTTTGGGCTTTTATTCCTATAATTTATGGAATAATGCATTTTGAGACTCTTAGTTTATTCACTAAGAGTGACATAGAGCTATGTCCCAAATGCAATTAAACACAATCAAAATATCCAAGTATGAAATCATAGAAGATTTATTATACTTTACTGGCAGACGACAGTTACTGTTATAAGCTTCATGGCATATCACAATTATTCCATAAACTTTTTTCGGACCCACTTAAAATGGATCCTCTTCCTTTTGTCCAAAAATTTTGCATTCATTTCTAAAGGACTGGTTTACTTAATGCAAATAGATACTGCATACTGTATGGTAAAGTCTCAATTACACATGCCTTCAATAGTAACAGTTGCTTTGTGTTCTGTGTGTTGGGGAGATTATATTTTATCTTGTGTTTTAATGTGTCACTGTGTAGACATCCAAGAGATAGATTAAGAATGTTTTCAACTAAGGGGTAGAGGGGAATATTTTAATCAATTTGAGCTTGAAAAGGGGAGAATAGAGGGGAATTTGATCAATAATAGAGATAATGATAGGATTTCTGGTACTGCCATGACAGGTAAAGATGATGACATTGACCTTATACCAAGAATGAAATGCCCCCAAATTGCAACGGACTTCAATTTTTAAACACCATCAGGTGTCATACACTGTTCTTAATTCATATGATTAATACAATACCTTACCTCCTAAATATACTGGGAATTATGGTAAAGCATATCTTTTACATTTATAGTCATTTTGACTCACTTTCTTCTCACAGCCTTTTTGTTTTAATAGAGACTAATGTGTGAAGAACTCGTTAACTGCTCAGAGTATCTAGTTAACAGATCAGTAGTATCAGTGCTTTTCTTTTCCATTGATTTATACTCATTTATTTATTCTCTCCAAAGCCGCTTTGACTCCTAAGAATTTTTATGCCAAATAAGATAATCTTAGGAATACTCTTTGAGAATACCTGTGTTGTTCATTTGCCATTGTAGCAAGTCAGAAATGAACTCAGGAATTGTTCCAAATGGAGTCACTGAAAAGCAAACTTTTGCGCATTCTCACAATTCTCTTTAAAACTGATATTTTATTACGCCCTCTACTCAGGAATTGATCTTTGACCTATTATTGTATTGACATCTACTGATAGGAGAAGGGAAGTTATAGGAGATCTGCATCAATTACAAAATCATGGGTCTTGTTAAAGTGGAATGAGGAACTGAATGCATCCCCCCGTAGTCATACACTGAAGTACTGTCCCCAGTGTATTTTTCCACCCTTCACAACCTTACAGAAGAGATTTTATTTGTACATGCTTCGTAATGCTACGCAGATAACCTTAAGCATTTGTCATCTCTTTATTTTGGTTAAGATTCTCCTTGCCTAAACCAGAATACGACTGCTCTGTTAGTTGGTAAACTAAAAGAAGCCAGATCTCTGTGAAATTTGACTAGGATACCTATTACATGAGCAGTAGGAATAGAAATCATAAAATATTAGCAGCCAACATTCACTTTTCCAGGCATTATTATAAGTCAGTTCAGTTCAGTCGCTCAGTCGTGGCCAACTCTTTGCGACCCCATGAATTGCTGCATGCCAGGCCTCCCTGTCCATCACTCCCGGAGTTCACCCAAACTCATAGTTCACCCATATCCGTTGACTCAGTGATGCCATCCAGCCATCTCATCCTCGGTCGTCCCCTTCTTCTCCTGCCCCCAATCCCCCCCAACACAGAGTCTTTTCCAATGAGTCAACACTTCACATGAGGTGGCCAAAGTACTGGAGCTTCAGCTTTGGCATAATTCTTTCCAAAGAATACCCAGGGCTGATCTTCAGAATGGACTTGGTTGGATCTCCTTGCAGTCCAAGGGACTCTCAAGAGTCTTGTCCAACACCACAGTAAAAAAGCATAAATTCTTAGGCACTCAGCTTCCTTCACAGTCCAACTTTCACATCCATACATGACCACTGGAAAAATCATAGCCTTGACTAGAGGGACCTTTGTTGGCAAAGTAATGTCTCTGCTTTTGAATATGCTATCTAGGTTGGTCATAACTTTCCCTCCAAGGAGTAAGTGTCTTTTAATTTCATGGCTGCAATCACCATCTGCAGTGATTTTGGAGTCCCAAAAAATAAAGTCAGACACTGTTTCCACTGTTTCCTCATTTATTTCCCATGAAGTGATGGAACCAGGTACCATGATCTTCATTTTCTGAATGTTGAGCTTTAAGCCAACTTTTCACTTTCCTCTTTCACTTTCATCAAGAGGCTTTTTAGTTCCTCTTCACTTTCTGCCATAAGGGTGGTGTCATCTGCATATCTGAGGTGATTGACATTTCTCCCGGCAATCTTGATTCCAGCTTGTGCTTCTTCCAGCCCAGCATTTCTCATGATGTACTCTGCATAGAAGTTATATAAGCAGGGTGACAATATACAGCCTTGACGTACTCCTTTTCCTATTTGGAACCAGTCTGTTGTTTCATGTCCAGTTCTAGCTGTTGCTTCCTGACCTGCATATAGGTTTCTCAAGAGGCAGGTCAGGTGGTCTGGTATTCCCATCTCAGAATTTTCCACAGTTTCTTGTGATCCACACAGTCAAAGGCTTTGGCATAGTCAATGAAGCAGAAATAACATTGCATGTATTTTCTCACCTGATCCTTATAACCCCTTAAGACAAGTATTACATTTGTCCTATTTTAGAGATAAGTGAACTGAGTCATAAGAAGTTAAAACCCTAATAAGTAACAAAACCAGAATTTGAATGCAGGCAGTCTGATCCTAGAACATATTGTTTTAAAGCTTTTCTGAACTGAGGTAATATTAACAGAAAGGCAACAGGGAGAGAGACAATAAATACAGTGGTGCTAGTCTGTTTAGGAATGAAGGTCTCAAAGTGTAATGGACCACTAACAGTCCTTGATGGTGGTGTCTACAGCTGACACATTTGTCTAACCTGTTTCCAACCACCACAGGTGTCACAAGTCTTCACTCCACTGCTATTAATATGCCTACCCTGCTTTAAGTCAAAAGTACACAAAGCAAGAGCAGGTGCCAAGGATGGGAAATCTGGGGAGTTGCAAAAATGCAGTTAAAAAGCTAAGAGAGGCAATAAAAAGAATTAATGTTGGTCCCAATGTAAATTAAGGCTAGAAAATGCTTCTAGCAGTATAAGAAAGATGTGCACTTTCTTCAGTATAAAACCCAAAGTGTAGTTGCTCCATCCAACGTGGAGTTTACATTTCCCAAGTGGGTGGAGTTTCCTTCATCTCTTAGGACTTCAGATGATGGCCATTGTGAATTTAAAGAACACCTTGCCATTTGTGCAAAGCCAAAATTATCGCCAAGAAACAATTTGATCCAGCATTAACCCTTGACAGGGATGTCACCATTTGGAAGTCACTAAGAAGCAGCAGAGCCCAAATTGCTTGCCTCCCACTCAGTGGAATACACCACACAACTCCCCATCAACAAAACACAGGAGAGTAAGAAACTAACCGGGAAAGACAAAGTTGTGACTTTCAGAGAGGAAAAAGGAAAAAGAAAAAAGCATTTAAGGGAAAAATGAGTCCTCTCTTGAACGTTGCAAGAGTAAGAGGAAAGGGAGACCACAGTGAGGACCATGGGGCTGTCCCTTGCCATATTTAGTGTACTAAGCACTGCAATAGAGACGGATACTCTATTGTTAGGAATTATCATCTCCATTTTTAAGATAAGAGAAGTTTGGAAAAATAAAGCAATTTGCCTTAAATTCCACAGCCATTCTTTCAGTGCCCAGATGTAAGCCCATTCTTCTGTTACAACCATAATTGTACTCTCCACTGCTAAACTCCATTCCGTTTGAGTAGAAAATAAGGCTCTAATTCCATGTTTCAAATGCTTGTAGACAGAATTCCTTCACGATGCTGCATTCCTTGCCTGACTAGAGTGATTTCAGAATGCACTAAGGAGCTATAACAGAGAACCACAGGGGCTGCGGTTTTTCTGTAGATGGCCCAGAATCTGGTGGTCTCCTGTCCCTGACTCATGAAGCTCCATAGAGATCTGGTTATGTGATATATACACTACCCTCCTGGCCAAAGGGATTTGGACAACCTTTATGCGAATTCAGCCTGAGTATGAACCATGGTTATTTTTCGACATGGCATGCCTCTTGTTCGTTACGTCATAATCCTCATTATACAGCAAGATCACCTGAAAAACACCAATGCATACTCTTGATTGGAGGTGGAGCCCAGAAATCCATGTTTTTACTTAAAGGACCCCAACTGATTCTAATGTGCAGTCAGGGTTGCAGAACCACTGTTCTGCCTGAAAGACTCTCTGACCTTACCTTGTCTTCTATGTCCTGACTTTATTTTAGTTCATCTGACTCTCTTTTCTTACTGATTTTAATTTTTGTCTCTAAAGATCTCTGTCTTCTGTTCTCAGGTGGTAACTTGGCTTCAGTTGTGACTACTCTTTGAGTTCTATTTTGGTTTCTTTGACCCTAGACTGCAGATTTTAATTAATTTGCTCTAGCATTTCAGCAGCAAAAGCTGAGTTCCTTTTTCTGATTTTCAGTAGAATGTCAACTCATCTCATTGGCAACCAAGAAGTAGGGAGAAATTCTGGGACTGACAGGTGGACCCAGAGAGGCAACAATTGACACAGCAAAGGATAATTGCCAAGTTCCATGTTTAGGAAGCTTTTGTTTATTAGTTCCATGTAATTTCACCTCCAGGTTGGCTAGATTGTCCTTGGTCTCCAGCAGTGTCTAGTTAAATTCCTCTCCTAAGCAGCCTCTTGAGACTCAGAGCTGGTGGCTCTATCCTCTGACTGTCACCACTCAGAAATCCTGACAACCCTCCTGGAGAGGCACACAGTCCTGAGCTGCACCTAATCAAGGTGAGTCTCCACTTTGATTCTATAAATCTTCCAGTCAGCCTGCTTCATGCCACAGAGCATGAACAAGTAGAAAATGGAGCACGCAAGCATTCTCATTATAGCCCTGAGGAAACTGAGAAGAGAGTGTCACCACCCCAGATCCTTTTGTTGATAATGTGAAAAGTAGCGATCCTTGAAACAGAGGATACAAGAATTTTTTTATAATTGCCATCCACACATATTTTAAAAATAATTGATAGGTTATATAAACTCATGCTGTGCTGTGCTTCGTCACTCAGTCCTATTCCACTCTTTTGAACCCCATGGACTATAGCCCACCAGGCTCCTCTGTTCATGGGGATTTTCCAAGCAAGGGTGATTGGCAGGTGGAGGTCCCACAGAACAAGACCGTGAAGTAATTATTCACTTGGAAGCTCATCAAGGCCAATATCTCAGTTGAACTTCTTCCTCTGCCAAACCCTGTTCCCTGATTCCTTTCATAGGTATCAGTTCAGTTCAGTTCAGTTGCTCAGTCGTGTGACCCCATGAACCGCAGCACACCAGGCCTTCCTATCCATCGCCAACTTCCGGAGTCTACCCAAACCCATGTCCAACGAGTAGGTGATGCCATCCAACCACCTCATCCTCTATCATTCCCTTCTCCTCCTGCCCTCAATCTTTCCCAGTATCAGGGTCTTTTCAAATGAGTCAGCTCTTTGCATCGGGTGGCCAAAGGATCAGAGTTTTAGCTTCAACATCAGTCCTTGCCAATGAACACCCAGGACTGATCTCATTTAGAATGGACTGGTTGGATCACCTTGCAGTCCAAGGGACTGCAAGAGTCTTCTCCAACACCACAGTAAAAAAGCATCAATTCTTCAATGCTCAGCTTTCTTCATAGTCCAACTTTCACATCCATACATGACCACTGAAAAAGCATAGATGGAACTTTGTTGGCAAAGTAATATCTCTGCTTTTTAATGTGCTGTCTAGGTTGGTCATACCTTTTCTTCCAAGGAGTAAGCCTCTTAATTTCATGGCTGCAATCACCATCTGCAGTGATTTTGGAGCCAAGAAAAATAAAGTCAGCCATTGTTTCCACTGTTGCCCCATCTATTTGCCATGAAGAGATGGGACCAGGTGCCATGATCTTAGTTTTCTGAATGTTGACCTTTAAGCCAACCTTTTCACTCTCCTCTTTCACTTTCATCAAGAGGCTCTTTAGTTCCTCTTCACTTTCTGCCATAAGGGTGGTGTCATCTGCATATCTGAGGTGGTTGATATTTCTCCCGGCAATCTTGACTCCAGCTTGTGCTTCTTCCAGCCCAGCGTTTCTCATGATGTACTCTGCATAGAAGTTAAATAAGCAGGGTAACAATATCCAGCCTTTATGTACTCCTTTTCCTATTTGGAACCAGTCTGTTGTTCCATGTCCAGTTCTAACTGTTGCTTCCTGACGTGCATACAGGTTTCTCAAGAGGCAGGTCAGGTGGTCTGTTATTCCCATCTCTTTCAGAATTTTCCACAGTTTCTTGTGATCCACACAGTCAAAGGCTTTGGCATAGTCAATAAAGCAGAAATAGATGTTTTTGAACCCCATAAATATATCTGGTCCAAATTCCATCTCAGCATTTGTGGCAAACACCTAACATTTTTCATGCACGTATGTGCCTGAAAATCCTCTAAGATTTATAAACATTATCTTGTTTTCTTCTGCCAACACTCTTACAAATTAGGTATTATTATTACTCCATTTTGCAGGAGAAGAAACAGACATAGAAGGTACAGATTGAGAATTTTGACATGAACTGCCCAACTCCAAACCTGGGTATTCAGTCACATTTTATTTTCTATATTTGGGGCATATTTGGTGTTTTCTGGTAGCTTTATACAAGGTATAGTTGGAAGACTAAGAACATGAAAGGTATTGATGAGAAAGAAGGTTTGACATTCAAGAAAGAAAATAATACAGGGGGCAAAGATTAAATCAGCAAAAGAATCAGTATGAAAAGGTGATCTACTGGAGATCTTTAGGGGGTGAGCAGAGTAGTTGGGAGTTCAGAGTTCTCTTATCTCAGAAAACTTAGGTCCTTCCCCAGTATTTCTTAGAAGAGGAATAAGAGGACTGGGTCAACTCTGGAAATTTTTTTCTTTCTAGCTAAGAAGACAGAACCTGATGAAAGAAGAGACATTTGCGTTGTTTCTTCCTTCCAGTCTCGATGGCAGGCACTCGATCAAGTGTTCTCAAGCTTTGGTCCATATGGGAATCAGCTGAAGAACTTGGTGACCCACATAAATGCCTATGCTATATTCAAGGAGCCTGGGCCTCTCTCTGCTTTCTTGTCCCTCTAGATGATTCCGATGTACAACAAAGTTTGAGAACTCCAGCTAGAGAAGTAGTTTATCCAGTATCTGAAGGAAATTCAGAGACACTGGTCCCCAGATGAGATGCTGAACCAATCCCAGCAATGATTTATTTTCAGGCTTCTTGCCGTGTAAAAAGAAAAACCTACTTAAGCTATTTTAAGTAATTGTGGCTAAAATAATTCTATGTTGATACACAGCCAAAGCAAAAAAGGAATCACAACCAATTATAGTATCTCTGATGCCCATAGAATCAAAATGTTCCAGTTGCTCAGAAAAAAATTCAACTTGGGCCCTGAGGCCAAAGAAAAATCACTCCCCTATGCCTGCATAAAGGAGACATTGCTTGCTGTGGTAAATAACACCTTCAGCAATATCCCTACTAGAGATAAAAAAGAGAACATTTGGTACAATCTCTTTACAGTGTCTCATTGCAAAATATCAAATCGTATACCAGGAAAAATTATTCCAGGGAATAAGATATAGATTGCAGGTTATCTGAATTAATCTAAGAATGAAGTTTAAAACGTTTGGATGATTAACTGTTGCATAATATGAAAAGGTGAAAATCAAGAAGCAAAACTACGAAAATTGGTTTGATTTATTAGCATTGATGGGCTTATAATTTAGCTTGACAATTTTTTCTCTCTTCTGATACAAACACAAGCTTCTACTTTATTCATAATTACCCAGTATTTACCAAATAGAACTTAATAGCTCTATCTTCCTTAACTTTATCATTAGAGTACAAATCAATTTCAACTCATCTTGTTCCAGTTATATTTTATTTTTTTGCTCTGCCTCTCTAGGTATATTCTCAAGCTATTGTACTTACATATCCCAGCAATCTCTAAGAAGTGTTCAAACACTGCTGCCTTTAAAGAAAAGTAATAATTGCCTTAGCTAACTGTGGTCAGAACTACTCAGGGAAAATCAAGGGAGAACAGCCGTGAATGGAGAATGTTGGGCCACGTGACACAAGTGCTGATGAAGGAGGATTGTCCCAGGGCTGGCCCAGCAGTACTTTCTTTTTTTTTTAAATTAATTTATCTAATTGGAGGCTAATTACTTTACAATATTGTAGTGGTGTTTGCCATACATTGACATGAATCAACCATGACTGTACCTGTGTTCCCCATCCTGATCCCCCCTTCCCACCTTCCTCCCCATCCCATCCCTCAGGGTCATCCCAGTGCACCAGCCCTGAGCACCCTGTCTCATGCATCAAACCTGGACTGGTGATTTATTTCACATATGATAATATACAGCAGTACTTTCAAGGTTTAGACCTGGACATGGCAGTATGCAGCAAAACTATTGTCTTATATAGAAATTCATAGAAAAACTTCATAGACACTACAGTCTTGTGCTGACATGGCTTAACTATCATTAACAAAAAACCCCACAGTCCAACAAGCCAGTATCTCCTCTTGCCCACACTGAAGACAGCCAAACCTTGAGTGCATTTCCATGAGATTCAGGGGAACAGACATTTTAATTATCTTCCTTTTTGCCTTAGATTTTCTCAGGGTCTATACCTATACTTTCTTCCTTTAGCCCTGTCTCAGAGGAAAGATTACTTTGTCTTTTTGTAAAATCATCATTTCATTTGTTATCTTGATGCCTTTCATCCTTCTGTCCTCTGGGACATTACTCCATCAATCATCTCTGCTCCTTCATCTTGAATCCTTCACCTTCCTCTTGTTTCTTCCTCCTGATTACAAACGTGTTTCTCTGTATCCTCCCCCAAAACAAATCCCTCCCTTGATCTTGCTTCTGCATTAAACTACTGTCTAATCACTTCCCGTTAAGAGGGAACTTCTAAAAATGAGAGGCTATGCTCAAAGACTTCACTTATAACACCCTCCACTCTCTCTTCAGTTTATTTTCCAACACTTTGAAAATAGGATCTTTACCTAACAGTCCATTTTATTTTGTTTTGTTTTTTTAAGAATGACTTCAATAAACTAATTATCCAAGTCAATTGCTTTTCTACATTTTTATGTTCCTCTCTATGCCATCTGACATGACTGATCTCTCTGTGCTTTTGAAATTTTCTTCACCCTTGGTGTCAATAATGACACTATTCTTCTGATTCTTACTGTAACTTCTATTCATTCCTGACAACTTTGAACAGTTTTCTTCTCAGAGAAATTTGCTGCTTCCCCAGCTCCTAGTATGTATGTGTGTATGCTGAGCTGCTCAGTCATGCCTTATCGACCCCATGAATTGTAGCCTGCCAGGATCCTCTGTCTATAGTAAGAATGCTGGAGTTGGTTGCCATTTCCTCCTCCAGGGTACCTTGCCAACCTAGGATCAAATTCACATCTCCTGTATTGCCGGCAGATTCTTTACCACTAAGCCACCTGGAATCACACACACACACATATACACACACATTCATATACATGTGTGCACAAAGGCTGCTTTGGAAGAATGATGCCACATCCACTCTCATCCTCAACTAAAAATGACTAGTCACCAGTGTCAGGCTGTTAGGGGAGTAAAGTGGGGTGATCAAGACTTGGAGACTTAGCTCTCCTTGGAATATAGGCAATCCCAATACCCTAATTTTGTTCTTGGGCCCTTTCCCATCTCATTTTGATGATATGTTGTTATTCAGTCTCTAAGTTGTGTCCCAGTCTTTGCAACCCCACAGACTGCAGCATGTCAAGCTTCCTTATCCTTCATTATCTCCCAGAGGTTGGTCAAATTAACCTCCATTGAGTATGTGATACCATCTAACCATCTCATCCTCTGCCGCCCTCTTCTCCTTTTGCCTTCAATCTTTCCCAGCATCAGGGTCATTTCCAATGAGCTGGCTCTTTGCATCAGGTCGCCAAAGGACTTAATATTCAGCATCAGTCCTTCCAATGAATATTCAGGGTTGATTTCCTCTAGGATTGACTGGTTTAATCTCCTTGCAGTTCAAGGGACTCTCAAGAGTCTTTTCCAGTGCCACAATTCGAAAGCATCAATTCTTTTGCGCTCAACATTCTTTATGGTCCACCTCTCACATCCATATAGCACTACTGGAAAAATCATAGCTCTGACTATAAGGATATTTTTTGGTGATTACATTAATCATAATTTCTCCCTAAATGACATTCACATTTATTCACATTCAGCCTCAATCTTTCAATTCCAATTCAGGTCAGTATATCTAATTGCTTATTAGTCTTATGACTAAACTGACAACCTCTCTAACGCTTTATGTTCAAAGCTAAGTCACAACACCCAGGACTAAGCACAATGCATTGTTAAATAGCAAAACAGATATCTGTTTAATTGTTTACCTATATTTCAGAAAGTTTAAACAATTATATATTATTTTAATAAAACTAGATTTTAAAGCATATTGTGCATGAAAGTTATGTCTAGTGACTAGTATTTTTTTAAAGCCATGAGGAGGTTTTACCATTGAGCTATCTTGAATGACAAGGCTTAATGTATTCATGGCTTTTTGCACTATTTTGCACGTACATAATTTTTAGACCCTTTTACAGAAGGGGTAAGGGTTAGAGGTTGTTCCTGTCTGCTCAAAGTTTGTTTTATAAATATTCTTTTTAGAAACATGACTTCTGAAATTGTCAAAATGAATTCAGGACTATTGTATAACTATGTAAGTTTTGTAGACACAGCTAACCTAATAACCAATTCAGCTTGCTATTGAGCTGCTTACTTCAGTTTCAAGTAATAACTAGGGTAGCACGGACTTTCTGTGTGTGTGTGTATAATAAGTACGTAGATGAAAAGGAAAGTGATGTTGAACAAGGGTTGGGATTTGCCTCTTTTAGGTAGGCTGTCCCACACTGCCATTCCATCAGCAAATATAACATTTAAAAATGGATCCACTGTTTCATGAAAATAGATGTGGAAGTAGAAAAGCAGATCTTTCTTTAAGTTCCATGGATGCTCCAGTATGATTCGATGATTAGACAACAGATGGACAAACACATAAACACTAAATAAGAAATACGTGCCAAACTCATGTCCCAGGATTTATTCATGAGCCTATGAAAACTTGAAGACTTATGTGTGGCTATGCATATTTATGAAGCTGAAAACAATGGTATATTATTATTTCCTAACCTGCAGGGCTCTTGATTTTATGTGTGCATAAAATGACTATAATTTTGAGATGCAACATTTTTCACCTGCATCTGTCTTTTTACATGATAAGCAAGGGAGAAGGGCTTCAATGTCATATAGATTCATCTAGAATCATAAAGCTAAAATTGAATTCAAGACCTCATCTGACTATTAGAAATCATCAATTCTTTGCTTTTTGCTTTATTGAGGAGTATGATGACTTTGAGAGGTCTGTTAAGTTCCCACTAAAGGCAGCCAAAGCCAGTATTAGGCAGAGAAAGAGCTGAGTCCAAGTTTATGCAACAAAAATTGGGCCCTGCATTATTGTTACAGTTACTCCGTGAGGTGAGATAAAAGTGGAACTGATTTCTTGTGCTGAATATCCAAAAAAATAGCAAGAGTAATTAACATGTTTGAGGGTTCCTCTGTGCCAGGCACTGTTAAAAGCACTTTGCATGTATATTAATTCATTTTAACATTATCATAACCCATCAGAATGGATAATATTGTTAGTCTCCATTATACAGATAGTAAACATGAATGCAGGGGCAGTCTTATGCTACTAAGAGTAGAGTCAGATTCCAAATTTAGGCAAAAATTTTCCAGAGTCAATGTTCAACTTTTCTTTTATGTTAGCAGTTTCTCAGATAAATCCAAGTCACATTTTAATTTAGTGGTAATTACCTTGCCATCAAAGGTCTGTCTGGTCAAGGCTATGGTTTTTCCAGTGGTCATGTATGGATATGAGAGTTGGACTGTGAAGAAAGCTGAGCGCCGAAGAATTGATGCTTTTGAACTGTGGTCTTGGAGAAGACTCCTGAGAGTCCCTTGGACTGCAAGGAGATTCAACCAGTCCATTCTAATGGAGATCAGTCCTGGGTGTTCTTTGGAAGGAATGATGCTAAAGCTGAAACTCCTGTATTTTGGCCATCTCATGCGAAGAGTTGACTCATTGAAAAAGACTCTGATGCTGGGAGGGATTGTGGGCAGGAGGAAAAGGGGACGACAGAGGATGAGATGACTGGATGGCATCACCAACTTAATGAACATAAGTTTGAGTGAACTCCAGGAGTTGGTGATAGACAGGGAGGCCTGGCGTGCTGCGATTCATGGGGTCGCAAAAGAGTCGGACAGGACTGAGTGACTGAACTGAACTGAACTGAACTGGATGCTCTACATATTTACTTCTGCCATTATTTGCTCAATTATCCACAAAATTCTTGAAAGCTCTAATAATGAGGCATTCACTATCTGAAAGTTGAAAGTACAAGATGCCAGTATTTGGGGTTTGCTACAAACTCATCTGCCTTATGAAACTTTTCAAGGAAAATACCTCAAAGTTTTGGGGAGCTGTGCCCCACCATCTCAATGCATCAATATGAAACTTTGTAGTATGACTCAGTCACCCAAGCCACAGTTCATCCCTGGGATGGGGGCATGACTTGACTGATCCAATGACCCCTGCCTTGGGAATCTGGGGAGAGGGGGCGCCTCAGCTGTGACATGTAAAACATGAACACCTTTTGAAAGTAACATTCCCCCGTGTGGAACAGCACAAGGTAAGAAAAAAGTACATTCATGGGGGAAAATTCAAGATAAAAGACACACAGTAAAGGTTTCCCACCAGAGGAACAATCCTGTGGCCCATTTTTAAGCCCAGCAGTAGCATGCCTTTTGGTTCCATCACATTCTTTAGTTTCCATATACTTTGGGATATGTTTCTGGTATCTTTTTTCTTTTGGCTTTGCTGCTGCTGCTACTGCTAAGTTGCTTCAGTCATGTCTGACTCTGTTCAACCCCATAGACTGCAGTCCACCAGGCTCCCCTGTCCCTGGGATTCTCCAGGCAAGAACACTGGAGTGGGTTGCCATTTCCTTCTCCAATGCATGAAAGTGAAAAGTGAAAGTGAAGTCACTCAGTCATGTCAGACTCCTAGCGACCCCATGGACTGCAGCCTACCAGACTCCTCCGTCCATGGGATTTTCCAGGCAAGAGTACTGGAGTGGGGTGCCATTGCCTTCTCCGTCTTTTGGCTTTAGCTGGCTCTAATTACATTTCTACTACTAGAACCCTAACTAGTTTACAGTGAAACGTTATATTTAAACAAGTTATACATATTTTATATTCATTATGTTTAATTAAATACATTTAGAAAGTATTTTTAAAATATTTGCTGAAATGTGTGTCAACTATTCTTACCAGCTACATCAATTTGAAGGTTAACCCTTTGACGGTAGAACTGAGAGGATAGTTAGGTTTTACTAGGTAAGATTCATCAATAAAACTGAGCCATTTACAGCTCTGCTTCCCCAAGGGCATATAGTTTTTTTTCATGTCTATTATGTAAGGTCCTGAAATTAAGTCTCTAGCATGTCAAGAGAATGTTGAATGCATCATATTTCTTTTGACCTCTATTTCAAGTTCCTGAGTCAAAATGTTACCTGACTTGTGCATCTTTTCAGCCAGGCCATGGGCCTCTCAAGAGCCAGAGGCTCTGGAACATTGGATGTGAGGCAGGTGTACATGTGGGCAGAGTAATGGAACTGGAAGAATAATGACAGGCCCTACCCACCTCTGAATATTTCCCTCAGATGCCTTTCCCAGTGAGAGTGCTTTCATGAGAAAAGGAAAAGAATAAAACCTCAAAACCATCCTACCACTCTCCAACTATTTCGGTCAAATGCCAAGTCAGGAGTAGAGACAGTCATAGAATGAAAATGCTGTCACTCAGAGGAGCAGTGGCCAATATGGTCCATTGACTAGACAATAAAATATTAGATCAGAGCCAATTTTGTGGCATTAGTAGAGCCTTTTATTTAACTGAACTGTTCTCAAGTTTAGGTGGTACTTTTATCATCAGGAACCAGGTGGCTAGAATGTAATAGTGCTGTTTCATTTAGTGAGAGTATTTACTCTGCAATAGTTAATGGGTGCTCAGTGTTTGAGAGAAAGAAAGAATAGGGGAAAATGATCACAGGTAATCTGAGTTAATGTTCAAAAGAAATCACTGCAGTTTTAGTTTGGCTGAATGGTAAATGGTTCTCTCAAATATTTGAGAAAAGTGTGCTCAGTGTTTGAGAGGTAAAAAGAATAGGAAAAAATTATCACAGGTAATCTGAGTTAATGTTCAAAAGAAATCATTGTAGTTTTAGCTTGGCTGAACAGTAAATAGTTCTCTCAAATATTTGAGAAAAGTCATTCACCACTTAATTTAATAGGTCATTCTTGTTTTGCCCAGGGCTCTTTGCAGACATGTCCATATTTGACTGTAGATACAGATTCAGCCTATGTGGTCAGAATGACTGTGTATGGGACAGAGAAATAAAAGTAGCCACATGCTGGAAGCAAAGGCCAAATTCCTGGAGCCTAGAAGTACTAAGTGTTTGCTGAAACAGTCATGTGGGTCAGGAGAGCTGCAGGACAGAGGTGGAGAAGCTGCTCTAAGAGCCCAGGAAAGTTCTCCCGAGAGAATCAGCTGTCCACTGGCTCCAAGAGCCCCAGCTTTGTCTTTACCAAGTTCAAGCAAGGTCTTTTCTATGTTCTTACCACTTCTTTCTTCTCATTTCCTACAGAAGAAGCATCAGAAAACTAGGTTGCAGACCAGACAAAGGAAGACAACTGAAAATAGGAAAGGTATCACTATATTACTGGGCTTGCCTGGTGGCTCAGTGGTAAAGAATTCGCTTGCCAAAGAAGGAGACATAGGTTTGATTCCCGAGTCAGGAAGATCCCTTGGAGAAGGAAATGGCTACCCACACTAGTTCAGTTCAGTTCAGTCGCTCAGTCCTGTCCGACTCTTTGCGACCCCATGAATTGCAGCATGCCAGACCTCCCTGTCCATCACCAACTCCCAGAGTTCACTCTGACTCACGTCCATCGAGTCCGTGATGCCATCCAGCCATCTCATCCTCGGTCGTCCCCTTCTTCTCCTGCCCCCAATCCCTCCCAGCATCAGAGTCTTTTCCAATGAGTCAACTCTTCGCATGAGGTGGCCAAAGTACTGGAGTTTCAGCTTTAGCATCATTCCTTCCAAAGAAATCCCAGGGCTGATCTCCTTCAGAATGGACTGGTTGGATCTCCTTGCAGTCCAAGGGACTCTCTCAAGAGTCTTCTCCAACACCACAGTTCAAAAGCATCAATTTTTTGGTGCTCAGCCTTCTTCACAGTCCAACTCTCACATCCACACAGGACCACAGGAAAAACCATAGCCTTGACTAGACGGACCTAAGTCGGCAAAGTAATGTCTCTGCTTTTGAATATACTATCTAGGTTGGTCATAACTTTTCTTCCAAGGATTAAGTGTCTTTTAATTTCATGGCTGCAGTCACCATCTGCAGTGATTTGGAAGCCCCAAAAAATAAAGTCTGACACTGTTTCCGCTGTTCCCCATCTATTTCCCATGAAGTGATGGGACTGGATGCCATGATGTTCGTTTTCTGAATGCTGTGCTTTAAGCCAACTTTTTCACTCTCCTCTTTCACTTTCATCAAGAGGCTTTTGAGTTCCTCTTCACTTTCTGCCATAAGGGTGGTGTCATCTGCATATCTGAGGTTATTGATATTTCTCCCGGCAATCTTGATTCCAGCTGTGTTTCTTCCAGCCCAGCGTTTCTCATGATGTACTCTGCATAGATGTTATTGTTGAAGCCTGGCTTGGAGAATTTTGAGCATTACTTTACTACCATGTGAGATGAATGCAATTGTTTGGTAGTTTGAGCATTCTTTGGCATTGCCTTTCTTTGGGATTGGAATGAAAACTGACCTTTTCCAGTCCTGTGGCCACTGCTGAGTTTTCCAAATTTGCTGGCATATTGAGTGCAGCACTTTCACAGCATCATCTTTCAGGATTTGAAATAGCTCAACTGGAATTCCATCACCTCCGCTAGCTTTGTTTGTAGTGATGCTTTCTAAGGTCCACTTGACTTCACATTCCAGGATGTCTGGCTCTAGATGAGTGATCACACCATCGTGATTATCTGGGTTGTGAACTTCCTGATGTTCAAGCTGGTTTTAGAAAAGGCAGAGGAACCAGAGATCGAATTGCCAACATCCACTGGATCATGGAAAAAGCAAGAGAGTTCCAGAAAAACATCTATTTCTGCTTTATTGACTATGCCAAAGCCTTTGACTGTGTGGATCACAATAAACTGTGGGAAATTCTGAGAGAGATGGGCATACCAGACCACCTGACCTGCCTCTTGAGAAACCTGTATGCAGGTCAGGAAGCAACAGTTAGAACTGGATATGGAACAACAGACTGGTTCCAAATAGGAAAAGGAGTGCGTCAAGGCTGTATATTGTCACCCTGCTTATTCAACTTCTATGCAGAGTACCCACACTAGTATTCTTGCCTTCAAAATTCCATGGACTAAGGAGTCTGGTGGGCTACAGTTCACTGCGTCACAAAGAGTTGGACATGAATTAGTGACTACAAAACAATTTCATTATGACTTCATTTTCCATTGAAAATGGAAGTTTAGCCTAAAGCAAAGGTTGGGGGGAACTAAATATTATATCAAGTTGAGAATTGTGGTTACAATCTAAGACTAAGAACCTGGTTTCTAAATGAAAATACACTCATTTGCAACTTAGAGTGATTCAAGACACTGTTACCTAAAAATGAACAGAAAAGCCAAGGAGACTTTGAGCAATTTTAGGTAGGGATCAATGATGAATACGTTTTATCAGGTGGCAATGGGAGACAAAAACAAAGTGTTCATTTAAATTATATCCTGAGTTTTCCTTGTTCATGAATTTTCTAGAATTATTATTTTATTTTCCAGGCATTATACTAAGTGATTTATATGTATTATTTTATTTTAACTCTCACATCAAATATATGAATTAGATATAATTGTTTCTCTTAGGAAAAAAGTGATAATTTGAGAAGTTCCATATTTTGCCCAAGGTCATATATTTAGTAAGTGGAAGAGCTGGTATATTAACTAGATCTGTCTGATTAATAAGTTCATGTTCTTAACTACTATGCTTTCAACTGCTACCATGTACTACTGGCACAAATAAATCATTCATAGTTCAGTAGAAAGGTTTGGGAGAAAGATCTTTCATGAAACAGCAAGTAAAACATCCCAGTTTCATAAGTTAAAAGATGGATAGCTGGTGGGAAGTTGCTGTGTGGCTTGAGGAGCCTTGTCTGGTGCTTGGTGATGGCCTGGGATGGGGGCTGTGGGATTGGGAGGGGAGGAAGACTCAGGAGGGAGGGGATATATGTGTGATAGTGGTTGGTTTGTGTTGTTGTATGGCAGAGGCCAACGCAGCATTGTAAAAATTTAAAAATAAAATAAGTGTTTCTATGTGTGTATGACTATGTGTGAAATGTTTTTTTTGTTTGTTTGTTTTTTTCTTTTCAGTTTTTTATTTTTTAGATTTTAAAATCTTTAATTCTTACATGCGTTCCCAAACATGAACCCCCCTCCCACCTCCCTCCCCATAACATCTCTCTGGGTCATCCCCATGCACCAGCCCCAAGCATGCTGTATCCTGCGTCAGACATAGACTGGCGATTCAATTCTTACATGGTAGTATGCATGTTAGAATGCCATTCTCCCAAATCATCCCACCCTCTCCCTCTCCCTCTGAGTCCAAAAGTCCGTTATACACATCTGTGTCTTTTTTCCTGTCTTGCATACAGGGTCGTCATTGCCATCTTCCTAAATTCCATATTTATGTGTTAGTATACTGTATTGGTGTTTTTCTTTCTGGCTTACTTCACTCTGTATAATCGGCTCCAGTTTCATCCATCTCACCAGAACTGATTCAAATGAATTCTTTTTAACTGCCGAGTAATACTCCATTGTGTATATGTACCACAGCTTTCTTATCCATTCATCTGCTGATGGACATCTAGGTTGTTTTCATGTCCTGGCTATTATAAACAGTGCTGCGATGAACATTGGGGTACATGTGTCTCTTTCAATTCTGGTTTCCTCAGTGTGTATGCCCAGCAGTGGGATTGCTGGGTCATAAGGTAGTTCTATTTGCAATTTTTTAAGGAATCTCCACACTGTTCTCCATAGTGGCTGTACTAGTTTGCATTCCCACCAACAGTGTAGGAGGGTTCCCTTTTCTCCACACCCTCTCCAGCATTTATTGCTTGCAGATTTTTGGATCGCAGCCATTCTGACTGGTGTGAAGTGGTACCTCATTGTGGTTTTGATTTGCATTTCTCTAATAATGAGTGATGTTGAGCATCTTTTCATGTGTTTGTTAGCCATCTGTATGTCTTCTTTGGAGAAATGTCTATTTAGTTCTTTGGCCCATTTTTTGATTGGGTCGTTTATTTTTCTGGAATTGAGCTGCATAAGTTGCTTGTATATTTTTGAGATTAGTTGTTTGTCAGTTGCTTCATTTGCTATTATTTTCTCCCATTCTGAAGGCTGTCTTTTCACCTTGCTTATATTTCCCTTTGTTGTGCAGAAGCTTTTAATTTTAATTAGATCCCATTTGTTTATTTTTGCTTTTATTTCCAGAATTCTGGGAGGTGGATCATAGAGGATCCTGCTGTGATTTATGTCTGAGAGTGTTTTGCCTATGTTCTCCTCTAGGAGTTTTATAGTTTCTGATCTTACATTTAGATCTTTAATCCATTTTTCTCCAGTTGTTTGGGGGTTTTTCCATCTATTTGTTTAGCTTTCTTTCTTCTTCTTCTTCTTCTTCTTTTTTTTTTTTTTACTATTATTGCTTTTATAAAAGGAAAAAATACTTTTTTTGCAGTAATTGAAAGTATGTTGCTTCTCTGTCTTGTGTTTTATTTCCTTGAGTTTAATTATGTGACTGCTCCTCTTTTAAATTGATTTCAATATTTCTATCACTGTTTGGTTTAAATTGGTAAATTCTGCCCTCCTGAGTGGTTTCTCCTGGTCCCCATGTTGATTGCCAGTGCCTGAAGCTCCCCAAGAAGTGCTTCATGGTTAGGGAGACAGCTTGCTTTTTCAGACAAGGATGCTTGATCATTTCAGAGCGTATGGCACAGAATCTACACATTAATTATTTTCTATAAAAATATAACTATTTAAAATACAATGAAATTGTATGGTATCACTTACGTAACTCAGCAAATGGAAAATGAGTGGAATAGAAAGCACATCAGTGGTTTCCAGAGTCTGGGAGAAGGAGCAAGGTTTGTCTATACATAGACAGAGGGTAATTTGGGGCAGGGGGTAATAAAATTGTCCTATAAGGTGGTTATACAACTGCATATATTTGCCAAAACTTGGCTAACTGTACACTAAAAATGGTGGATCTTATAGTAGGTATTTATTTAATTTAGTTTAGTGAAGTCGCTCAGTCGTGTCTGACTCTTTGCAACCCCATGGACTGTAGCCTACCAGGCTCCTCTGTCCATGGGATTTTCCAGGCAATAGTACTGGAGTGGATTGCCATTTCCTTCTCCAGAGGATCTTCCCAACCCAGGGATCGAACCCAGGTATCCCTCATTGTAGACAGACGCTTTACCGTCTGAGCCATATAGTAGGTATATTCAATCTTAATTTTAAAAAATGAGAAGAAATACAACATATATCCTGATGTTTCATTGTCAATTTTTCATTTTTGTCATATGAGAAAAATAATATTCAAGAAAAGAGCTTATTGCTCAAACTCTCTTCTTTTTGTCAACATCACTGTGCTTAATTTTTCTTCTCCTCTAGCTCTCTCTTCTCTTCTCATGGTTAACAAGCTCACTAAAGAAAACCTTACAACCACACATCATAAAGGGATCGTCTCCCTCCCTCTCTAGCCTCCACATATCATGCATCAAAAAATTGACATTTTAATTCTTTGTTTTAAACAATTAACTCAATCTTTAAATTTCATTATGAGGAAAAGTCTGCTCCTTTAAGAAAAAATGGTTAAGATCATTATTTTATTCATTCTGGAAAACATCTAGAGCAGAGGCTTGAGATTTTGGCTGCACAGTGGAATCACTCAGGGAGCTTTACAAAAATCACTGGATCTGGGATCGTACCTCTAGGGATTCAGACATATTGTTGGGATACAGACTGAACACAAGCATTTTAAAATTTCCCCAGATCATTCTAAAGCGCAGCCAAAGTTCAGAGCCACAATCCAAAGTTTTAAGAATAGACTTTTTCTCTTATAGAAACTTCTTTCATAGCTATTCTTAATGAAGGAAATGCTTATTTTTAGTAAGGAAAGTGTGTGTGTGTACAGAGAAAGCCATCACACTGTGATGTCCTCATTGATGAACTGACGTGAGATTGTGTTAACGACTAATGATGGTTCATTACATTTCCTTTCCAGGTGACAATTGTAGCTGCACCAAGGTCTCAGTGACACCTCACCTTGGATGCAATTTACATCTATAATCAGTTGACCTTAAGTAAAGCAGGGTAACCTCAAAAGTATGGGTGAGCTTCATGCAGTTGAAAATCTTAAGAGAAAATAACTGAGCTTTCCCAGAGAAGAAAGAATTCTTCCTTGAAGCTGAAATGCAGAAATTCTGCCTGAATTTTCAGCCTGCTGAACTAGCCTATGGATTTTGGACTTGCCAGCTTCATCCATGTGAGCCAATTCCTTAAAATAAATCTTAATCTCTGTTTCTTTATGTGTATATATATACTCTCTCACTCCATATGTATAAATATATATTATATAAATATATTTCTATATATATACACATATATTTTATATATAATAATATATTCTGTTTTATGTTAAATAATTGTAATATTATATTAAATAATGATATATTAATACTTTCTGCCTGTGCATCTTGGTGGATATATTATTATATGCTTATTATAGATATGTAATTTATTATTAAATAATAATATACTTTCTGCCTGTACACCTTGTGGATGTCTATGAATGGTAGTTGTACTGGGCAGAGATTGCTAATTCAAAAATATTCTCAAACATTTTTGTTGCTTAAATTCTTAAACAATGGTTAAGAAAAGTTCAGATAGGCATTGGAATGTCATTAATAAAAATTTAAAATACAACAAAATATTGTTGGTTTCTCTGGGCTCTATGGAAAACTAAAAAATCTATACTGGAAGTATGAACGGCCATCAAGAAAGCCCAGTGAAATAAAATACTCCCTGAAACAGAATATTGATTCTCCACATTATTTAGTAATGCAAAAGGAAAACTATTCACTCGCTTCCTGGTCACCTTAAAGTGCTTCTTTGAAAATGGTCTAGGTGGAAGCAAGCTCCCAAGATGTACTAAGTTAAAAATCTCGTGCAAAACAGTCACCTCCTTCCTTTGTGTCCCTCCTCTTACACCATCAGCCAGGCAGGGACACAGACAAAGAAAGCCAAGACCTGGAATGATGATTTACAGCCAGTGGTGGCTGCAGGAATAAAACACTAAGAAGTCCTTCTGAATCTCCCACCAGGCTGATCTTTTATTACAAACACAGAGGGTGTAAACCAGTAGCATCTTTACAGCCAGGGTGCACAACACCACAGGCCTGGCCAGGAGACCAGACTAAGAAAGCACCTTCAGGTTCCAGCAGAAAATCCTGGGCCTCAAGAATTGCATCTATGCATGTGCCTGCATTGGGCTTCCCTGGTGGCTCAGACAGTAAAGTGTCTGCCTGCAATGCGGGAGACCTGGTTTCGATCCCCTGGAAAAGGAAATGGCAACCCACTCCAGTACTCTTGCCTGGAAAATCCCATGGACAGAGGAGCCTGGTAGGGAACAATCTATGGGATGGCAAAAAGTAGGACATGACTGAGCAACTTCACTTATTTACATGTGCTCCTACTAGGAATCTCATTTCTGCTACTAGAAAGACAGAAGTCTCATGCACCATCTAATTGGAGAGTTATTTCACTATAATCCGATGATCACAGGCAAAGGGAACAACTCATTTTTTTTTTTTTCTGAAAGGTCTACCTATACTTACTATAAATGAGTGTGGTAATTTATTGTTGTCAGTCACTAAGTCATGTCTGACTCTTGGTGACCCCACAGACTGCAACACTCCAGGCTTCCCTGTCCTTCACTATCTCCCAGAGTTTGCTCAAACTCATGTCCATAGTGTCAGTGATGCCATCCAACCATCACATCCTCTGTCATCCTCTTCTCCTCCTCAATCTTTCTCAGCATCAGGGTTTTTTCCAGTGAGTCAGTTCTGCACAGTAGGTGGCCAAAGGATTGGAGCTTCAGCTTCAGCACCAGTCCTTCCAAAGAGTATTCAGGGTTGATTTCCTTTAAGATTGACTGGTTTGATCTCCTTGCAGTCCAGGAGGTTCTCAAGAGTCTTCTCCAGCAGCAGAATTTGAAAGCATAAATTCTTTGGCACTGAGCCTTCTTTATGGTTCAGCTCTCACATCCGTACATGACCACTGGAAAAACCATAGGTTTGACTATAAGGACCTTTGTTGGCAAAGTGACATCTCTGCTTTTTAATACACTGTCTAGGTTTGTCATAGCTTCTCCTCCAAGACGATAATGATAGAGTCTAACTTTCAGTTTCCCTCCAGGGTCTCCTGCTGATTTCTCCTTTTTGCTTATTTCCTTAAATCTTTTTTAAAAATAAACTTTAGCATCCACCTGAATATTTTTTTATTTGAGCTTTGTTATGTATTCTTGTTTTGACTGTTTAGCAGCTACTGGAAACATTCTCAGTTGAAGAGTGCTAGGATCTTTTTCCTAGAAGTTTACTTCTGCCAGTGAAAAAGGTTATTTATTATTTTAATGAGCAGAGATTTTCATTCTTGACTTCTTAAAAAAACAAACAGAATAGAATGTCCAAGGATACTAGGCTGAAAAAGGTAAAGTTTATAGTGGGGGACTAGCTGTCTGTTTCCTTGGCTCCTCCTTGATTCCCAACGTTCTTCTTTTTTGTCCCCATTTTAATTTTGTATGCACTTTTCCCCCTTCCCCTTGACCTTCATAGCTTGTCCCACAGGATTGGAGCCGTTTGCTGACCAGTCTCAGAACTGTTATTGTTTAGTCATTAAGTCATGCCCAACTCTTTATGACCCCATGGATTGCAGCACACCAGGCTCCTCTGTCCTCCATTATCTCCCAGAGCTGGCTCAAATTCATGTGCGTTGAGTCAGTGACGCTATCTAACCAACCCGTCGTCTGTTGTCCCCTTCTCCTTTTGCCTTCACTATTTCCCAACATCAGGGTCTTTTCCAATGAGTCGGCACTTCGCATCAGATGGCCAACGTATTAGTTTCAGCTTCAGCATCAGTCCTTCCAGTGAATATTCAGGGTTGATTTCCTTTAGGATTGACTGGCTTGATCTCCTTGCATTCTAAGGGAAGCTTAAATAGAACAATGATGTCAAAGACAAACCCAAACAGCACAAATTTACCTTTTTCTTTCCTAGAGCTTCAAGATGCAACAGAGAACATATATTTAAACCAGTATTTAAACTCCCTACCACCATACTAACAGCTAAAAATAACTATGGAAGCTCAAAAGCAGAAGCTGTGAATTACTAAGAAAGGACCATGCCTGGGACGTTATATTGTGAGGATACCAGATTCCTTGCCTCTGCTGCACCCAGATCCTTCTAGCTGTCTCCCTCTCAGATGCCTGCGAGACTGGACTCGGGCAAAATGCCAGTCAAAAGGACGCATTTAAGCTATGCTTATGCTCCTCCACAAAATCTTTCAATGTTTTCAGTAATTTAAAGTAGAAAAGTGTTTAGAATCCTCAAAACTCTCTTTTCTCCAGTGCTTCACTCCCTTGCATGTTCCACAAACACCAAACCCCCAGTGCTTACTGACCTAAGGAGCCACTTTCCCTTCAGTGCCCACTGACCAAGAAGAGGCACTGGAGGAAAGAAAACTCGATTCCCTTATTCTTTTCCACTGATCTCATTGTCTCCTCTTATCCCTTTGAAGAGTGCTCTTACATTTTCCCAGATTGTTCCCCTACTGAGGGTATCATATATTGGTGGAAACTGTTTTCAAACAGTTCCTATTCCTAAGATCATAGGATTAATGCCCACCCAAGTAGCTTGGGGTGCATCGGTTTTTATGCCCATCTTGTTCCAATCATCCATCTGTATCACCACAGAGAAAGTGTTAGAAGGAATAGGTTCTTTATCTTGCCTCTTTGTCTTGATGTAAGCATGAATTATGTTTTAAGCAGGAAACTCAGCTTCCATGAACTTAGAGGTTTCAGTCTATTTCCTTCATTATAGGGGAAATATTAAATTGCTACTATTCTAACCCAGGGCAAGCAGGAAAATAAAATGAGAGTGAGAAGAAAATTATTGAGCATAGATTTCCTTTAAATTTTGCCATTCACCTTCCAATAGGGTATCTCACTAATCTAAAAACTATCTTGTAAATCAGATATTATTCTTCCCAATTTTGAGTAAATAGGCTAAAAGGTTAAGTACCTGCCTAAATTTAACTCAGAGTCATGTAAATCATAGAAAAATAAAAGTGAAAGTGGGAAGTCGCTCAGTCAAGTTGATTCTTTGCGACCCCATGGACTGTAGCCTGCAAGGCTCCTCCGTCCATGGGATTTTCCAGGCAAGGATTCTGGAGTGGGTTGCCATTTCCTTCTCCAGGGGATCTTCCCAACCTAGGGATTGAACCCAGGTCTCCTGTACTGCAGGCAGACTCTTTACCATCTGAGCTCTCAATAAATCATAGAATTTATTCACAACCAACCAATTGTTCCTAACCAAAACACATTATCTTTCAAAAACAAGACAAAACAAAGAAGGGTGGGGAATCCAAAAAAGGAGGGAAAATTAACTGAATCATTTTATTAGCAAGTAGGCAAGTTTGCAAGGGATTCTCAGGTGGTGCTAAAGGTAAAGAACCCACCTGCATATGCAGGAGAACCTGTTTTCTGGATAGGAAAAGGGTATAGCAACCCACTCCAGGATCTTTGCCAGGAGAATCCCATGGACAGAGGAGCCTGGTGGGCTACAGTCCAAAGGGTCTCTAATAGTCAGACACAACTGAAGTGACTTAGCACGCACCAGGGATGTCTGCAAATGCTTTCATTGACTCTGGCAACATCCAGACCACAGCCGCTGACAAAAATCCCTCCATTTTGATATAACCTCTTTAGCTTAAAAATGATTACTGTTAAAGAAATAATGCAGAAACCAGTATATTTTTAACAATTTTTTTTTTAATCAATTATGCTTTTAGTGAAGGAACTCTCAATCCTCTTGGGAAAGAAGAGTCACTTTTAATTTCCTCCAAAGCATTGAAAACCCTAAGCATTTGGAACTCCTCTGCTGGAACTGTGTTCAGGGCCAGTTTATCAACCACATAAAGATATCTGTTTCATTGCACATATTCACATAGTTTTATAAACCTAGCTTGTTTATCTGCTTTTTTTTTTAATCTGCTTTTTTTTTATTGGGCTCTAAATAGCTTTTAGCTATCTCCAAAATGAAATTCAGTATTAAAGGATAAAGATTGGCTGCTGCCAAAGACAGTCCAAAAAATGCATGTTGGATTCTGTAAAGAATTCCAAGGGCATTTTGAGGAAGAGCAAAAAGGGTAAATATACGAATTTCAAGGAGCTACTTTTTGATGGGGCTCAAATTCCTCTGAATGTAAAACTTGGGGTATGTTTGTCATCATTTTCATTACCTGCAGAGTAGCATTTCTACTTAGAGCAGGCAAATTAAAGAAAAATGTAAAGCCCTCCTATTTTCTAGATTCAGGAATCCAGGCAGAGCATTTGACATGAACCTGCATGATTCATAGAGGTTCTCAGAGCACTGCTTTTTGGCAGTATGATCTTTTGTCAGTGTGCAACTTGTAAGATAAAGGGATATATATATATAGACCAGAGGGATTGTGAAGGAGTAGGAGGAAGCACTGCAAAATGCGGAAAAAGTCCAAGGATAAAACTCCCAGATGCTGCTAGAATCCCCACTTCCTGAGATCTTCTCAAAAGCACGGGCAACTTGACACGTCAGTTGGAACAGATACTGGCAACAAATAAACACTGAAGCTAGAATGTTCAGCCAAGTAGTATAGGACAAAGAAAGAAAAAAGATGGAAAAACTGTCCAAATGTGACACATAGTGGAAAACCTGTCCATGATGTTAAGGACAAAGCACAGAAGCTCAAGACTGAGGCTTCTTTGCCAGGATTGATGGAAGGAAGGAAAGAAGGAAGGAGAGAGGGAGAGAAAGGGAGGGAGAAAGAAAGGAAAATAGAGCTTCTTGTCTAACAAGAGAACTTTGTGGAAACCAACAGGAAAACTCTATCTCGGGTGAATACTGATCTGAACATTAGGAACATCTCTATTCAGAACTACTGAAGCAAGTCTCTACTGGGAGATAATTCTCAGTGGGTCTCTCCTATTTGAGCTGGAGATACTGACACCCTTTTCTCCTGGACTATCTTTTCAAGGGTCTTCGTTAAGCAAACAACTCTGGAAGACAGAAAGAGTGCCTCCCTCTGGGGCAAAGCAGACTTTTAAATTTATTTTCTATTTTTTGTTTTTGTTGTGTAGGGCAATAAAGATAAGATCTCTCTCTGGGGCAAAGGTTGAACGGTGTTTGCTGACAGTCCCAGTAAAAGAATATTTCCTCAGCTCCAGATTGTTACCTGGGATACAAGGCCACACTGTGGGTATAACATCTACCTGGGCTGCCCACTTGGGATGAGGGAGCAAGAGAAATAAATGTGGGCATGACACCTAGAAGGCCTGCTGTGCCATAAGTAATCAAGTCCTTTTTTTCAGATGCAAGAGTTCTATGTTTCTGCTAGCATCATCCATGAAATTGTTGCAGGTTACCTTTCTAACTTGCAATTAGGGTAATACTTCAGATCTTTCACAGTTTGTGACATTCTGTAACTTCCAGAGAGAGACTCACTAGGATGTTTCTATAATCTCTCTCAAAGCAACAACATTTTATCTCTTAGAAGACAATTAAAGCAGACATAGATGTGGATGAGAAAAAGGCCCAAGCATGGAGGAAACACGCATACACCCCCTCCCCGCCCCGCAGTATTAAGCACAGGATGAAAATGATATTTTAATATTTTGAAAAACATAAATAGAAATGATAGGTGTAGATAGATGGATAGACATTGGTATAGAGAGAGATAGATAAGTATAGAAACAAGAGAGAGAGGGAGATGACAGAGACAGACAAGCACAGGGACACAGACAGAGAATAAAGAGCATATTTGGGAGTGTGAGTGTGTATCTGTATTTTCATGTGTGTGTATCAATACTGAGCATTAATATACAAGTTAAGAACACATCATATAAGAATAAAATACATTTTCAGATTTTGCAACTTAGAATTTTTATTTTAAAATGTATTTCACAAGATATTGAGCCCCCCAACAATGAGATGAGTGGAGGATGAAGTAGGCTGATTTTCTCTTTATTTTTCTCTTTGATTTCTATCTTTGGTGAACCTTCAGGAGAAATGATGCTGTATGAAAATTAGGTTTAAAATTGGATCATTCATTTCAATTTTATTGCTTGTTCCCTAAAAGAAAAGTGGAAGAGCAATAAACGGTCTCTTGCCTCAGCGTTATCAATTTGTATTCACTGTGCTTTATATCTCCCATTTAGACATGGCTGTGTCCTGACCTTCCTTTTAATTTAGTTCCAACATATTTTTAGCATTTCATCTCATGGTCAGTCTCAAAAACTTCTGGAGCACTTTCGCAGCTTGCTGAGGTTACCTTTCATGAAGGTCTCAAACAGTTTTGTTTTTTTTTTTTAATATACATGTCACTTAAATGTAATGAAAACTTTTGTTTCAGAGAACTCAGATAGCCTTAGCACATTCCTTTGGACTTTGTTTCTTCAGAAAAGTTGATGTATCAGCACTAATCTGGGCAAGAAAAAGAACTGAGGTAAACTGTAGGTTTTATCTAATCCCTGGAAGACATTTTAGCAGCATGCATGAAGTAAGAAAATCTTTCATCTCCCCTAAACCACTGAGTTCATGAAAAAGGCTTCACTTCATAGGGTGAAATGAATAACACGAGTGAATAGGATGAATTGACATGAGGTCAACCTCAGAGGTGAGCTTCCCAAGTTGCGTGTGTGCTAAGTCGCTTCAGTCGTGTCCAGTTCCTCGCGACCCTATGGCCTGTGGCCCACATGGCTCCTTTGTCCATAAGATTCTCTGGGCAAGAATACTGGAGTGGGTAGCCATTTCCTTCTCCAGGGGATTTTCCTGACCCAGGGATCAAGCCAGCGTCTCTTATATCTCTTGCATTGGGAGGCAGATTCTTTACATTAACACCACCTGGGAAGCCCAAATGAGGAGGGAAGCCTAATGTGAGGTCTCTTCAAAAGAATGATTTGGTCTCTCACTTTTGACCTCATTACTTTTCCTGCAGTAATGAGCATAGTTCCACTTTCCAGAAGAGCATATATCTCTATGAAAGTGATTGAAAGAATTATTTTTGCTCACTTGCTTTTAAGAAATAAAATTAAAATTAAAAATGTGTACAATAAAGACTCTGAGGTGGGAGGGTTTATTGCACCTGCTGATCCTGACTCTTTCCCAAGAGTTTGTTATTTCTTCTCCTCAGAGTTGTCAGCTTTGGACACAAAACAAAACCACAGAGTATCGTGTGCAGACTTCCTGAAGGTCTAGCCAGGTGTCACTAGCATCATACTTAGAAAGTTTCCAGTCCTCTGTTGTCTTTCTTGGCTTTAACCCAATCTTTTTCCACTTTGGATCTCTACTTTTTTCCCAGGTCCTCTGAGTTCATTTTCTGTTCACAGCACATTTGTGCAGTTACATTTAAAGATTCCTGGTTTTCCTAAAAGTTGAAACCTTTCCTTGATCTGCCAGGGATGCCAGCTCTGTCACTTTCCTGAGTTCCTCTTGGATGACGTGTCCCTATGTGAATTTCTTGGAATCTTGTCATTGCAACTTTATGTAGCAGAACTATTTTAAGCATACAGTAAGAACATGCTTTTTATTCCTTCTAACTCTTCACCACCAGAATGTTTTCTTTAGTCATTCAACAAACATTCCAAGTGTCTACTGTTTGTTGGTTAAGCTGCTGCTGCTGCTGCTGCTGCTGCTGCTGCTGCTAAGTCACTTCAGTCGTGTCCGACTCTGTGCGACCCCAGAGATGGCAGCCCACCAGGCTCTCCCATCCCTGGGATTCTCCAGGCAAGAACACTGGAGTGGGTTGCCATTTCCTTCTCCAATGCATGAAAGTGAAAAGTGAAAGTGAAGTCGCTCAGTCATGTCCGACTCCTAGTGACCCCATGGACTGCAGCCTACCAGGCTCCTCCGTCCATGGGATTTTCCAGGCAAGAGTACTGGAGTGGGGTTCCATTGCCTTAACATAAGATACTTTAGACATGGTTTCTGCTTTTTTTGAGGTTTCAAGCTCTCAGAAATATTAGCAGGTGTCTTTTATTGTATCTAATCAATCACTAACACTCCAGCTATGAAATATCAAATGCATTCATCTCTTTGAATTCCTTCTCAATTCTATATCATAAACAACTCTCCATGGATAAAACTTAAAAAGGAAAAAGCCTAGCTAGAAAGACACAGTCTTTAACATAGATTTCACATTATAAGCTATTTAAGAAAGAATTGTCTGTAAGTGAAAATGAAAAAGCCCTCAACGAATATTGAGAAAATCTGGGCTCAATCACCAAAAAACACCTAGATGGCTACAGAAAAGCCACTTAACCTTTTGAATTTCAGTGTCTGCATCTGTTAAATGATGGGTAGGAGCAAATGTCCTCTTAGTTCTCAGATCTAAAATTCAGTGAATCTAAATGTAAAAGTATTCCAGTTATAAAATGCTGTTTGAAACACATTTCTCATGGAAATTCAGAAATGTAAAAATTCAGGCAGCAGACACAGGAGGATTCACTAAACAAATAGATGAGGAGTTGCACTGAAACTCCCCATCTTGAGCACTCTAGGAGGAGGGCCAGATTTGCCCAAAAGTATGAGGCATATTTGGCTCTGAATCTGCTCCACAGCTCAACTTCCTCTCTCAGCAAAGTCAGATACAGGGCCATCAAAAGATTTGGGGTTGACTGTGACTTTTCTTCTGTATCTGGTGATGATCTTTCCAAATTTATCAGAAAATTCGACTGAAAAAAACCTATTTGTTATTGGATATGCAGGCTGATCAAGATAGAGAGGAAATCATATAATAATATCTACATGTGATGAAAATGGATCTTTTCTAACCCTGCAGGGATCTGCCATTTCCAATGTTGCAGTCTACAGAGAACCAGAAAGTTACATGTGGCTTATAAAATCATATTAGCAATTGCTATGGAAAATCCTTCAAGGGATGGGAATACCAGACCACTTAACCTGCCTCCTGAGAAATCTGTATGCAGGTCAAGAAGCAACAGTTAGAACTGGACATGGAACAACAATCTGGTTCCAAATAGGCAAAGGAGTATTTCAAGGCTGTATATTGTCACCTTGCTTATTTAACTTATATGCAGAATATATTATGTGAAATGCCAGGCTGGATGAAACACAAGCTGGAATCAAGATTGCCAGGAGAAATATCAATAACCTCAGATATGCAGATGACATCACCCTTATGGCAGAAAGTAAAGAGGAACTAAAGAGCCTCTTAGTGAAAGTGAAAGAGGAGAGTGAAAAGGCTGGCTTAAAATGCAGCATTCAAAAACTAAGATCTTGGCATCCAGTCCCATCACTTCATGGCAAATAGATGGGAAAACAATGGAAACAGTGACAGACTTTATATTTTGGGGCTCTGAAATCACTGCAAGATGGTGACTGCAGCCATGAAATTAAAAGACACTTGCTCCTTTTAAGAAAAGCTTAAAGAAAAGCTATGACCAACCTAGACAGCATATAGAAAGCAGAGACATTACTTTGCCAAAAAAGGTCTGTCTAGTCAAAGCTATGATATTTCCAGTAGTCATGTATGGATGTGAGTTGGACTGTAAAGAAAGCTGAGTTCTGAAAAATTGATGCATTTGAACTGTGGTGTTGGAGAAAACTCTTGAGAGTCCCTTGGACTACAAGATCAAACCAGTCAATCCTAAAGGAAATCAGTCCTGAATATTCATTGGAAAGCCTGATGCAGGAGTTGAAACTCCAACACTTTGGCCACCTGATGTGAAGAACTGACTCCTTGGAAAAGACCATGATGATCGGAAAGGTTGAAAACAGAAGAAGGGGACAACAGAGGATGAGATGGTTGGATGGCATCACCGACCCAATGGACATGAGTTTGAGCAAGCTCCAGGAGTTGGTGATGGACAGGGAAGCCTGGTGTGCTGCAGTCCATGGGGTAGCAAAGAGTTGGACATGACTGAGCAACTGAACTGAATTGAACTGAATACCGATTGCAATGATAATGATGATAGTTGTGCCTTTCCCACGGACAACAAAATAGGGAAAAGAGGAGACATTTTCTTTATGTAATTTTAGGGACTTAAAGAAAGAAATGTTTGTACATAGAACTAATTTTTGTGCAAAATAGTCTTAGAGATGAATATCCACTACTTATTTACTGATTATTTGAAGTGTATTTTGGGATATTGATTCTGAAGAAAATTTGATTTTTTTTTCCTTTTAATAATCATTTCTGCTTCTGCTATTCTTTTTGTTAAAGATACATTTTTAAGACTAGCTCTTCTGAGCCTTTGGTTCAGTGTCTGCATATCATGAAAAAGTTATTTGACTTTTTCCATTATTTTATAATGGATAGTGTCATAAACTAATATAATCCTTAGTTTCTACTGGCTTAAAGACATAAAGTCAATGACAGATCTCTGGTTTTCCGTTTTAATGGCCAACACAAGGCATTCTAAATCAACATGCTTACCTTCATTAGACTTTGGCCAAATATGAAATTACATAGCAAATTATCCATAGGCATACACTGGACTGGCCAAAATGTTCACTGGGGTTTTTCCATAAGATCTTACAAAAAAAATCTGAATGAACCTTTTGGCCAACCTAGCAAATACTACCGTAAAATCAACTTCATGGTGCAAAAATTATACTCATTTTCTACATTCCTCATGTTATATTTTGGAAACACAATATTCATCACTAGAGAAACATAATTTAGCTCACGGCATTCGTAAACCTGTGCTATGAGAAGGAGATCTCCAATGGCATTACTATAGATGTATATATAAATATTACTTGTGTTTCAGTTCAGTACAGTTCAGTCACTCAGTCGTGTCCGACTCTTTGCGACCCCATGAATCGCAGCACTCCAGGCCTCCCTGTCCATCACCAACTCCCGAAGTTCACTCAAACTCATGTTCATCGAGTCCGTGGTGCCATCCAGCCATCTCATCCTCTGTTGTCCCCATTCCCTGCCCCCAATCCCTCTCAGCATCAGGGTTTTCCCAATGAGTCAACTCTTCGCATGAGGTGGCCAAAGTATTGGAGTTTCAGCCTCAGCATCAGTCCTTCCAATGAACACCCAGGACTGATCTCCTTCAGAATGGACTGGTTGGATCTCCTTGCAGTCCAAGGGACTCTCAAGAGTCTTCTCCAACACCACAGTTCAAAAGCATCAATTCTTTGGCACTCAGCTTTCTTCACAGTCCAACTCTCACATCCGTACATGACCACTGGAAAAACCATAGCCTTGACTAGACGGACCTTTGTTGGCAAAGGAATGTCTCTGCTTTTGAATATGTTATCTAGGTTGGTCATAACTTCCTTCCAAGGAGTAAACATCTTTCAATTTCATGGCTGCAATCACCATCTGCAGTGATTTTGGAGCCCCCCAAAGAAGCAAACATCTTTTTGCCATGAAGTGATGGGGCCAGATGTCATGATCTTAGTTTTCTGAATGTTGAGCTTTAAGCCAACTTTTTCACTCTCCTCTTTGCTTTCATCAAGAGACTTTTTAGTTCCTCTTCACTTTCTGCCATAAGGGTGGTGTCATCTGCATGTCTGAGGTTATTGATATTTCTCCCGGCAATCTTGATTCCAGCTTGTGCTTCTTCCAGCTCAGCGTTTCTCATGATGTACTCTGCATAGAAGTTATATAAGCAGGGTGACAATATACAGCCTTTATGTACTCCTTTTCCTATTTGGAACCAGTCTGTTCTTCCATGTCCAGTTCTAACTCATGCTTCCTGACCTGCGTATAGGTTTCTCAAGAAGCAGGTCAGGTGGTCTGGTATGCCCATCTCTTTCAGAATTTTCCACAGTTTATTGTGATTCACACAGTCAAAGGCTTTGGCATAGTCAATAAAGCAGAAATAGATGTTTTTCTGGAACTCTCTTGCTTTTTTCATGATCCAGCAGATGTTGGCAATTTGATCTCTGGTTCCTCTGCCTTTTCAAACACCAGCTTGAACATCTGGAGGTTCATGGTTCACATATTGCTGAAGCCTGACTTGGTAAATTTTAAGCATTACTTTACTAGAGTGTCAGATGAGTGCAATTGTATGGTAGTTTAAGCATTCTTTGGCATTGCCTTTCTTTGAGACTGGAGTGAAAACTGACCTTTTCCAGTCCTGTGGCCACTACTGAGTTTTCCAAATGTGCTGGCATATTGAGTGCAGCACTTTCACAGCATCATCTTTCAGGATTTGAAATAGCTCAACTGGACTCCATCACTTCCACTAGCTTTGTTCTTGATGATGCTTTCTAAGGCCCACTTGACTTCACATTCCAGGATGTCTGGCTCTAGGTGAGTGATCACACCATCGTGGTTATCTGGGTTATAAAGCTCTTTCTTGTACAGTTCTGTGTATTCTTGCCACCTCTTCTTTATATGTATTATTACCCTCTCTTGTTATTTCAGTCTCTCAGAAGCAGAACAGACTTTAAAATATCTATAAATGTACAGATTCTATACAATTTGAACAAAAACAACCATTTTCCTTGATGCTATACAAAGTTAAAGACTATATTGTATAGAAACAAATTTTATTGTTTTCTTTTTAGTTTTCAAATGTAAAAATTAGTATCACATATATGCATAAATAAATCACTTTACTGTATACTTGAAACTAACTTAATATTGTAAATTAACTATACTCCAATTAAAAAACAAAGTTGTATCAGGTCATGATTATTGGGTGTCTAGAAACTTGTGTGCCATAGTAAAGATCTGAAGAGATGGGAAATATTTTTGGTGTGTGGGTTGATGGTTATGTTGAATGTTTTCAAATTTTATGGATTATGCAAACTAACTATGATATTACTTTAGAGTCACTAAAAGTTGTCTTAAAATTTTGTTATCTATGATTTCTTTTTTTGCCAAAGCTATCTTTTTTTGACTCCAAATCTCACCTTCTCATAAATATTCTACCAAAAATTGCTGTGTGCTTATATAACTCATTTTATGGATTGAGGCTATAAGTAATAACAAATTAACTGCAAGAGAATTTGGCAGCTTAAAACTGTATCTGTCTTCTTCAGAGCTTGCTAACTCAGTTTATCAAGTGATAAAGGTCAGTTCAATAATATGAACTAAATTGTAAATCTCAGATTAAGGGAAAATCATGTATGAATTTTCAGTATTTGCCTGAAGCCTGGGACTTCTGAGACATATACTTTTTTTCATTATTTTAAGCTTTTTTTTTTTTTTTTTTTTTGTATTGGGGTATAGCTGATTAACAATGTCGTGATAGTTTCAGGTGGATAGCAAAGGGACTCAGCCATACATATACATGTATCCATTCTCCCCTAGACTACCCCCCACCCCCATCCAGGCTGCCACATAGCTGAGCAGAGTTCCATGTGCTATTACAGTAGGACCTTATTGGTTATCAGTTTTTAATCTGGCATTGTGTACATGTGTATCCCAAAGTCTCTGACTATCCCTTCCTCCCAGCAACCATAAGTTTGTTGTCTAAGTCTGTGACTCTCTTTCTCTTTTGTAAGTTCAAGTGTATTATTTCTTTTTAGATTCCTGCAATGCAGGAGACCTGGGTTTGATCCCTGAGTTGGCAAGATCCCCTGCAGAAGGGAAGGCTACCCACTCCAGTATTCTGGCCTGGAGAATTCCATGGACTGTACAGTCCATGGAGTCACAAAGAGTCAGACATGACTGAGCAACTTTCACTTTCATTTTCAATTGTATCATTTCTTTTTAGATTCTATATATAAGGGATATCATGTGATACTTCTTCTCTGCTAAGACATATGTGCTTCCCAGGTGGCACAGTGGTAAGGAATCTACCTGCCAATGCAGAAGACTCAAGTGATGCGGGTTTGATCCCTGAGTCCGGAAGATTCCCCTGGAGGAGGAAATAGCAACCCACACCAGTTTTCTTGCCTGCAAAATTGCATGGACAGAGGAGCCTGGAGGGCTAAACTTCATGGGGTTGCAAAGAGAAAACATGACTGAGCATGCATGCATGCTTAGACATACGCTTTTCATTCTACCCATCTTCTCCATCAACAATAGAGGCATAACTAGCACATTCTCCTCTTTTATGAATCAGCCAAATGGAAACTCATTGGAAACTTTCTGAGTGGTTTTCTGATAGTGCTGACAAAGTATTAAAGCAGAAAGCATATCTTGTAGTATCAAGCATGCTACAACATAAATGTCATATTCAGTTCAGTTCAGTTCAGTCGCTCAGTCCTGTCCGACTCTTTGCGACCCCATGAATCGCAGCACTCCAGGCCTCCCTGTCCATCACCAACTCCCGGAGTTCACTCAGATTCACGTCCATTGAGTCAGTGATGCCATCCAGCCATCTTATCCTCGGTCATCCCCGTCTCCTCCTGCCCCCAATCCCTCCCAGCATCAGAGTCTTTTCCAATGAGTCAACTCTTCGCATGAGGTGGCCAAAGTACTGGAGTTTCAGCTGAGCATCATTCCTTCCAAAGAAATCCCAGGACTGATCTCCTTCAGAATGGACTGGTTGGATCTACTTGCAGCCCAAGGGACTCTCAAGAGTCTTCTCCAACACCACAGTTCAAAAGCATCAATTCTTTGGTGCTCAGCCTTCTTCACAGTCCAACTCTCACATCCATACATGACCACTGGAAAAACCATAGCCTTGACTAGACGGACCTTAGTCAGCAAAGTAATGTCTCTGCTTTTGAGTATGCTATCTGGTTGATCATAGCTTTCCTTCCAAGGAGTAAGCGTCTTTTAATTTCATGGCTGCAGTCACCATCTGCAGTGATTTTGGAGCCCCCAAAAATAAAGCCTGACACTGTTTCCACTGTTTCCCCATCTATTTGCCATGAAGTGATGGGACCAGATGCCATGATCTTCGTTTTCTGAATGTTGAGCTTTAAGCCAACTTTTTCACTCTCCTCTTTCACTTTCATCAAGAGGCTTTTTAGTTCCTCTTCACTTTCTGCCATAAGGGTGGTGTCATCTGTATATCTGAGGTTATTGATATTTCTCCTGGCAATCTTGATTCCAGCTTGTGTTTCTTCTAGCCCAGCGTTTCTCATGATGTACTCTGCATAGAAGTTAAATAAGCAGGATGACAATATACAGCCTTGATGTACTCCTTTTCCTATTTGGAAATGTCATATAACATCATATAATTATGTCATAACATTTGTCAATAACATATTTCCAAAGAATATTGTTGAATTATCCTGGAATACACTGGCAGCATAAACTTGGAGGAAGAGTCCATCTTTCTCTGTTAGAAATGAAGATCACTGGAGTAATTTGTTGGGGAGCTTTGGCAGGAATTTTACATTGTCACTAATCTTTATCCCCCTATGACCTCAAAAATGCACTGTAATTTTCTTCCCTCAACAAGGCTAGTGAATTTAAGATATTTTTATTTGGTTATATGTGTCAGGGCTTCCCTCATAACTCAGTCAGTAAAGGGTCTGACTGCAATGCAGGAGACCTGGGTTCAATCCCTGGGTTAGGAAGATCCCTCAGAGAAGGAAATGGCAACCCACTTGTATTCTTGCCTGGAGAATCCCACGGACAGCCTGGTAGGCTATAGACCCCAGTCTGTGGGGTTGCAAGAGTCAGACACAACTGAGTGACTAAGCGTGCATTTGTGTCAAGTAAAATAATGTACTTATTAAGATACAAACAGACACAAGATGTTAGTCTAAATTTACTAAATCATTTGATTGAAAGAAAACATTTATTTAAATAAAGAAGCCAGAATACTTGAGCTGCTATATGCTACCTATGAATTACATGAAGTCTATAGGTGGAGAAAATTGAAGAAATTATAGGAGTTATATTAAACTGAAAAATGGAATTATAGGGAATTACAGCATTAGATAAAGATAATCCACAAGTGGCACATTGCATACACAAAGGAAAAGCAGACATGTAAAAATTATGATAATCCATATTCCTCAGTAGGTTTATCAGGGGTCTGGGGGGATCAGGTTAAATTTTGCATTGCAAAAAAATTTTAGCAATGTCATATATATTCTTATAATTGTATGCTTCCATTATCCATAGTATTTTGGTGATTCTTCCCTGAGTACCCAACTTCAAATAATTTGGCCTATATCAGTAATCTACTTAAATTAAGCTTGTCATTGGAAGGTAGTCATACCAATTATAGAAGTTGTCTGGGGATTTCTGTATATAAAGTAGATTAAAATATGAGCAATAGAAATTCAAGGATATGCTAAAATGACGTGTTTTTAAACAATTTCAACCATTTTTTAAAGTCCATTCTTCTTTGTGCTTAAAACTTTGATGGGCATTAGATTTGTTTTCACATTTTTCAGAAACTATGGTTGGTGTGCACAGTTTCCAAAGTGAGTTCCTCCTAAATATAGCTCTGCTGAAGTTATTCCCCATTAGCATAATGGGCAACAAGGGAAATAAGAAGGCAAGTGGGAAGAACTTCTGCTTCATTCTCAAAGGCAGCATGTACATATAAATGTATAAGATACAATTTTGTCCTTTGTTGAGAGATTCAGACTTATCTTTGGAATTAATATTCATTCTACTTAGAAAGACACGGATGGCAGAGAATTTTTAGTTCTGGAAAAATCATGAACTTGATTATTATGTCTTTTTTTAAAAAGTAAGACTTAACATTTGTTGCTATTGCATTTGTAGAATATTTCTTCTTTCAAAAACATAAAAGACTCCAGATCACAGCCATTTTGGATAAATCAAATTGGGAATTTTAACCTTATGTAATCAATAGGGCAGAATACAGTTTTTGAATAAAACCTTGTACTTAAAGGATTTTCAACCCAACTGCAGCTAGTGCCTACAGACATCTTTAGGATTCTCCTTTAAGCAAGAATAAGTACAAAATTATGAATGACAGAAGCTTAGAGTAAAAGTGGGTTCCCAGGCAGTGGACACATTGCTCTGATTGAGAGAGATATTTGAGGTGCCCTGAACAAAAGGAAAGAACTGCAAAGCTCTACAAAAAAAGTAATTCCTTGGGTTTTAATTCAAACATCCAACAGGTCTGTTCAGGTGGGTACACGGTCACTTTTCTGTGATGTTGATCAGCATCGTAAGCTCTTAATGGTTGAAGTGTTCATTTCACTCAGCAATTTTCCCTCTTGGGCATCTCTCCAAATGGACAGTAAAAGTTAGTGGAAAGCAAAATTCTCTTCAAAAATTGCTTCTTGTGCCTATTTTGCAATTCAAGTGATATGGAAATTAATACCTGTGTCAAAAGGGTTTTCATCAGGCTTGAGTGGAAGCTGGACAGAGTGTCTTGCTAAAGCTCTGCTTTCCGGGGAAGTACAGTGTTAAGGTAAATATGGAATTTTGTATAAGTTTTGCTGTATTTATGCCTAATCTGTAGGACTACGCTTGGGCTATGGAGCTGAAAGCCACGGCTTGGACTTATGGGGGGGGCTTCCCAGGCGGCTCAGTGGTAAAGAATCCGTCTGCCAATGCAGCAGGCCCGGGTTGGATCCCTGGATCAGGAAGATCCCCTGGAAAAGGAAACGGCAACCCACTCCAGTGTCCTTGCCTAGGACAGAGGAGCCTGGAGGGGGTCAGTCCATGGGGCCGCAGAGAGTCAGACATGCCTGGGTGCGTGTGCACACTCGGGACCTATGTGACTATATGAGTATAAAAGATCTGTAGTAAGTCTGGCTCCTATCTGCAGAGACTGCACTGGTCTTGAATGGAGAAGAGAGGAAGTATGTACCTGAGTAATGCCGTTCCCCCATGAGGTAATGCTGAAACTCTTGCCCTGTAACCTTCTATAAAGCTAAGAAAATGTGGCCTCAAAGCTTATTTATACCTTGTGAGTCTCATTGCCAATTTGAACCTCTACTTATGACTACGCTGATACAATATCATTCGAGGCTTTCCTTTCATCACCCCTTCTGCCCTGCTTTCCAACCCTGCAGATGTGGGGAATACCAATACAAAACACAAATTAAGAATGTGACTCAGAAAAAAAAAAACAAGAATGTGACTCAATGACTATGTATTGAATGCCCGCTATGTGGGAGGAGAAATGTGATTTTCAACAAAATCTCTGGAGAAAGTTATTTTTCTTCATAAAAAGATGCGTACACAGCTGCATCCTCACAGACATACGCACAGCCTATGTGTCATCTCTCTGCACCCAGGCATAGTAACATATGGGAGGAAAAGTCATCTATTACTACAGGCTGTGACAATCACTGAGAAAATTTACTGCAGAAAATTAGTTGACAGTATTTCAGCAAGAGGTCCAGAAATGATCTATCAAAGGTTCAGAGACTTGAGGCAACATTTCACCTCATTTATTCAAATGCTTTGGGCAAATAAAATTATGATAAAGCCTCTGGCAACCTATGTGTCCTGTGCATTTTGACAAGATTACTGCTAATTGATTATTTGGGTTCAGTTCGAACTCAAAAAATAAATAAATAAATAAAAGATTACATTTAATTTTAGTTGACATTTCATATAAGGGCATATAATTTATTTCTATTTAGTTTTATGAAACTGGAATTCAATTCTGTAACTCCTCAGGAGGAAATAGAGGGATCATGATTTGGCTCCATCCTGTGGTTTTCAAAAGCAAGCGACAAAGTAGCCATCCAATTAACACTATGAAGAAACAATTGGTCAAGCATCTGTAAAGCATGGATGTTAATCCTACAGCATTTAAACAAGTCAATCAAACTTGGCATGTGGAGAATGTTATACAAATAAGAACACAAATAGATTTCCAAACGTGGTCTTCAAGCTTTGTTGCTGTTGTTCATTTGCTAAGTTGTGTCCGACTCTTCGTGACCCCATGGACTGCAGCACATCAGGCTCCTCTGTCCTCTATCGTCTCTTGGAGTTTGCTCAAATTCATGTCCATTGAGTTGGTGATGCTATTTAATCATCTCATCCTCAAGCTTAGCCACTTTCAATTAACCCCCATCAGTGTCTTGACCCTTTCTGGTCCTGGTAAAACCTAAATACATTTTAGGAGATGTGGCAGTCATGTTAACAAAGGGTTTAAAAGCATCCTAATTGGAATCTGCTTTTAATGTACTGATAAAGCTGTAATTTGGAAGACATAAATATATCAGCATTAGGAATTAACCAACCATGGGATTCACCAAATATGTGTTGAAAGGCTTTTGTTAACCCTTGTGCAAACAATTCTAAATAAGAAACAGACTCATACTCAGGAAACTCAAGTCTCCTGGAGGATGCCAGATGGCTAAAGAGCTAACAGCAATAAAACACAGTGAGGACAACAAAAAAAATGTGCACAGGCTATTTGGACGTTCCTAAAAGGTATGCTAAGCCAGCCTCCTCAGACTAGGTTTCCTAAATGTGGTAACAGGATCACCGAATAACTGAGAATCAGCACAGAAAGTCAATTTGAAGGGCTTCTAGTACCATGAGTCTCAAGGTGAAACTAGGAGTGGGCAGGAATATACATAGGGAGACACGTGTACTTTTAGAAAGTATAGAATGGGCTTTCTTAGGCTAGAGAGCAGGAGTGGAGTTGCCCTAGGACTAGAAAAGCGAAGTTCTCCTAACCAGAAGGCATGTTAGCTTGGAAGCCAGTCGTGAGCTAAGAAGCAAGGAAACGTTGATCTTTTTGGTTGGTTTTGAGGAGAATTAAGGTCTTGTCAGAAGGCATGGTCAGTGAAAATTTATTAAAATCCTATTGCACACAAGGTGATGTCTTAAGATTGAAATTAAAATATATGGTAAAATCTCTTTGGTCCAAGGTCAGGGAAAGGAAAAAAAACTTGCCTTTCTTTTTTAAAGGAAGTTAAAGTGTGGGTGAGAATATGAAAAATTAGACAGAAATAAAGCAAGCTAGGACATAAAAGTTGATCAGGTTATCTTGTGCAAAGGAGGAAGTCAAAGAAGAGGGAATGTGAAATGATGTGTAAACAGCATCGCAGAGAGTGTGTGCTCCAGCCACGTGTTTTTGTGCAAGACAGGCTGGGGACAAACACTGCAAAACTCAACAGATATAAACAGCTAAGACCCAAAGCAAAGAAATGTTCGTCTTCACATTCTCTCCCAGTCAAGGCCTTCCACTCACCAATTGCTTTTTGGTGTCATCAGTTACCTCTGCATGTTTTAAGTTTACTTTCAGTTGAAGAGTTCCCACCCCATTTAGCATTTATTCCAGTAAGAAATTTTTACCTAGCTTCTTGAAAAAAGACAAACACTTTAACATTGTGAAACAGACCACATTTTCCTTGTAAATGTTTTGTAATAAATGAGAAACTGTACAGCAGATAGTTCAATATTACCCATGCAGGATGAAGTCTCTGAGCAATTACCTTGTTTCCATGGCAACAGCATATCTGCCCATCCTTCAGTGTGATATAGGAAAGCCACCAAATTGAGCTTGTTCAGTAAAGCTAAGGAAAGCTCAGGGAATTGGGCAGAGGGAGGGGTAAGGGGGATTGGAAATGTGATACTAACGGGGTTAACAAACAAACAAATCGCTATTTATATTATTTATCAAGTGGTTCATTTAACCAACTGCAAAGAAATTTCCAACTGCAATGCTGGAAAATGGAAACCAAAAAAAAAGTTTGTTAAAAAAAAAAAAAGAGGAAAATGACAACTAGACTTTCTAGTACCTTTGCCAATACCTAATCCCTTAAGAGAAGACCTCTGAAGAATTTCAGGACCTTGAGTGCAGAATGGAAACTGATATCCAGAGACAGTCACCTCAGAACATTTGCCTGGACCCCTCACTCCATGCAGAGCCTGTCTAGGCCAGGAGCTAAACCTTCTATTTTTAAGCATATTCTGGGGAGAAAGCATACTATTACTCTAGCTGTTACACTCCAAAGAAGTGCAAGAAAAAATAAGTCAGAAAAATTGTATCAACGGACACTGAGCTATATAGGGCAAATAGAAAAGCTGCTTCAGACTGAGAGTCTCTGGTCAACTACAGCTACCTGTTTCGAGGAGGTTTTAAATAGAGATTTAAAGTTGGAAATTAAAGATATACTCCTCAGGGGAAAGTGGACATTATAACAATGTTGTGTCTGGTTATCACACTTGATTATAGGCTCTCGAGGGAGCTGCTTCTCAAACAGTTTTAGAAATAGGATGTAATTTGGAGACATTTTCTTGGTAAGGATGATAAGGGAGGCGCTGAGCAGGAGGTGGGAAGGGAATGTGGAAAAGGTACTGGGAGGATGCTGGCAGAACGGTAAGCTGATATGTCACACTGCTTGAGCAACATGACATGTAATTACCTCTAATTACAAGCATCTCTTGGAACTTCGACCACAGAGTTGCAGATAAATATAAACGCTTTAGAGAAATACCTGGGCTGATATACTCAAGGACTTTTTCTATTAATTTTTTAAAATTAATTTTTATTGGAGTAGAGTTGCTTTCTAACGTTGTGTTAGTTTCTACTGTACAGCAAAATGAATCATATATATATATATATATATATATATATATATATATATATCTCCCCTGCCTTTTGGATTTCCCACCCATTCAGGTCATCACAATACATTAAGTAGAGCTGCCTGTGCTATACAGTATGTTCTAGCTAGTTATCTATTTTATACATAGCATCAATAATGTATAAATGTCGATTCCAATCTCCCAATTCCTCACCCCTGCATTTCTCCCCGCCCCCCTTCCACTTGGTATCCATACATTTGCTCTCTGCATCTAAGTTTCTATTTTTACTTTGCAAACAAGATCATCTATACCATTTTTCTGGGCTTCCCTAGTAGCTCAGTGGTAAAGAATCCACCTGCCAATGCAGATGTGGGTTTGATCCCTGGGTAGGGAAGATCCTCTGGAGAAGGAAGTGGCAACCCACTCCGGTATTCTTGCCTAAGAAATCCCATGGATAGAAGGAGCCCAACAGGCTACAGTCCATGGAGTTGCAAAAAGAGTCGAATACAACTTAGCGAATAAACAATAACATCATATTATTCTTCTAGACTTCATATATATGCATTAATATAAAATATTTGTCCTTCTCTCTCTGACTTCACTCTGTGATGCTCTCTAGGAAGGACTTTCTTCTATTTAGATGAATAAGCATATTAATACAGAATCTCTAAGTCAAGTGTTTATACATCTGAGAACTTTGCTTATAGTGAGGACTAAAGAAATATTTTTCTGGGATGCTAAAGGTATAGAGAAACTAAAAAATGGAACACAAAAGTATTCAAGGGATCATTCTATTTTATAAATTACTCTGCCTTTCAAGTGTTTACCTTTTAAAAAGTGAAAAGTTAAACATGAAGGTAAAAAAACTGATAAGTGAAAAGATAGACATACTTTAAAAATTATCTTAAAAATAGGATTTTGAAATAACAACTTTGTGAATCTCTTTTCTATGTAAGGACTTGGAAACACATTATTTGTATTTTATAAACTACATGTTTGCATTGCCATATCAAAATTCCTCAAGATTGTCAGGAAAAGTATTTCTAAAAGTAATATTCAAAGAAAATGTTTTGAGAAAATACCATTTTCCTTCTACTTGTAAAAGCATATATATATTGAAAATTTTATTGCTTAATTTAATGATACAAAACTTAATGTGTACAAAAAGCAAATATATTAGATAACCTATGTTAGTTAAATATTTAATGTAGAAAACTACAATATAAGAGATCTATGCCTCAGTGCTCTACATTAAAATTGCCCATAGTTACAGCTGGATCAAACATCAATATTCAGTCTGTCCAAAATTAATATATTCAGTTCAGAGATTTTTACCAGTATCTAGTACTAGCCTAAGATATAACATCAGCAATTGTAAACAGTAAACAAATGTTTGTTCAATGAATTAGTTAATGGAAGTCCAAATAATCAGTTCATTTTAATTTACCAGAGCTCACCACATTGTTTGGGAATATAGGTGTAACCACAGGTATCTCTAAATTATCCATCATTAAAGGACTCTTTTTCCCTCTTATAATGAATGGCATTATCTCTTCTTCATCCCAAGTTCCTTCTGCAGGTTTCTTTAACTTCCTTGTCATTATGGAGCTCATTTTCATTGTCTCTTTTGTTACCTGCTACCTCCATGGTTTTTCCAGTCAAGATAATTACACAAATTTAACAGACTTACTAAACATCGCCTTTGTGTCCATTGCTTCTTATCACTATGAATTTCAGCATAGCTTCTACACTAATCTACTGGGAGAGGTAAGACAGACACACATAAGGAACAAACCTACAGTGAATTATTAGGCTAATAAATATAGATGGTGCAGAAACAAAACCCTATGGTAGCTTACAAAGAGCATTGGAAGAGAATGAGTAGAAACTCAATAGATGGAAAGATACAGGAAAGTAACCGCTGAGCAGATGTTTTCCATCAGACCCAAGACGAGGGGACTTCATTTCATAGTACTTCATTTATTTCTCACATCCAAAGGTTGAGATGTACTTTCTCATAAGTATATAAGATATGAAGCCTAGCAGGGTTTCAAGCCTTGCCTTGGACAATGTTGACTGTAGGTCTCTAAGCAGACATTCTAATTCAAGTTGATACTATTTCCATCCCAAGCAGGAGGAACATGAGTGTGAACTAAGGCACCAAGGTAACATTATGCACAGGTGTGTTGGACAGACGATGGCAGAATCATACAGAGCAGAGAGAGGGGGGAGACACAAGCTTGGAAATAGCGGGTTTGGAGATGCACAGACTCTTATCTCTAGCCTTTCTTTTTGTTTTCATTTTCCTTAGCATTTCTAGTAGATGACTATTGAAATAATTTTAAAAATTAATGAGGGACTCTCTGTTTTAGAAATTCTTACATTGCCCATAGGTTATTGCATGTTATCTACTTTATCCGTTAGTGTCCTTAGTACATTCATCTTTTGTTGTTCAGTCACTAAGTCGTGTCCGACTTTTTGTGACTCATGGACTGCAGCATGCCAGGCTCCTCTATGCTCCACTGTCTCTTGGAGTTTGCTCATATTCATGTCAATTGAGTCAGCAATGCCATCTAACCATCTCATCCACTGCCGTGCCCTTCTCCTTGTGTCTTCAATCTTTTCCAGCATCAGGGTCTTTTCCAATGAGCTGGCTCTTCGCATCAGATGGCCAAAGTATTGGAACTTCAGCATCCGTCTTTCCAATGAATATTCAGGGCTGATTTCCTTTAGGACTGACTGGTTTGATCTCCTTGCCGTCCAAGGGACTCTCAAGGGTCTTCTCCAGCACCACAGTTTCAAAGCATTAATTCTTCAGCACTCAGCTTTGTCTATGGTCCAACTCTCACACTCCTTTTAAATTCTTGGTCTGGTTAAATCCAACATTCCTGCCATATCTGGTTCTGATGCTGGCTCTTTCTTCAAATAGGCTTTTGGCCAGGGGGTTGTTCTTACATTTTTTAATTTTTTAATAATTTTTTTCTTGATAGGTGGACATGGAGTGCTAGGTAAAAGCAACTGCAATAAGTAGATCTTCAGTACAATAATGCAGTGGTGAGTGTGGAGGGCGGGGAGCATTCTGTAGCCCTGTGATTAGGTCTTAGTCTCTGAGCAAGTCTGTGTCTCTGAACTGTGGAATTCACCACTGCTTCTGTGTTTTGTTGTTGTTGTTGTTGTTGTTGTTTTTTCTCCCCATAGGTGGGACAGGATGGTTGGAATTGGCTGAATGGTTTCCTTTCCCTAGGTTGATTAGACTTTGATAATACCCTAGGAGGTTAGGATCCAGTTACACTCAAACTCTTTAACACAGCCAGTGAGGCCCTGTGTGACCAGATCTGGCCTCTCTCCTCATCTGGTCCCCTCACCCCTTTGCTCACCTCCTACTCCAGCTACACTGATATTTCAGCACCCCCAGGGACCAAGCACTTCCTAGCCATCAGCCAGAGGCCTTTTCTCCCAACTTGCTGCCCCGTTGGCCCTTATATCCCATTAGGTCTCAGCTGAAATACTACCTCTTCAGGGAGGTCTTCCCTCACTATTGAAAGGTAACCCCCTACCTCATTCTCTCTAGCCCTAATGATCTATTTCAGTGATGTGTGTTCCTAAATTTTACATTTATTTGATTATGTCCTTGTTTACTGTCAGTTCCTTGGCTGTGTTGGAGCATCTTGAAGACATTACCCATGTCAGGTTTGTGCATCACAGTTTAACTGCAGTCAAGGACTAGGCCTAGAATATAAAGGTCAGGCAATAGGTAACTGTTAATTAATTAAAGAATAAATAAATGAATGAATTTTTTTAAAATTTTAGTCTTAGCATGAATCAATAAAATAATGTCCACCACTATTGTTTAAAATCTTTGAAATAAATGGTGACTTTTTACAAAACTATTTAAGAGTGACAGATGTTCACGGCCAGAAGGCAACAACATAGGGCCATGGGTAAAACGATAACTATAATGCAGTGAGAAATCATAAGAAAACAAATTACTTTTAAGTTAGATGTTACTGAAATCCTTATGAGCTGAGCAAGTACAGTATTCCACCCCCCTTATCCACAGTTTCATTTTCCAATGTTTCAATTACATGCAGTCAACCATGGTCTGAAAATATTAAATGGAAAGTTTCAGAAATAAACAATTCCTAAGTTTTAAATTAAGCACCATTCTAATAGCATAATAAAATCTCATGCTTCATCCAGCCTGGGAGGTGAATCACCCTTGTCCAGCTTATCCCTCCTGTTAGTCTCTTAGTCACTGGCTCAGTTATCTGATCCACTGTGGTGGTGTCACGGTGCTTGTGTTCAAAGAGCCCTTATTTTACTTAATAATGGCCTCAAAATGCAAGAGCAGTGGTGCTGGCAATTCAGATATGTCGAAGAAAAGCCATAAAGTGTTTCATTTACATGAAAAGGTGAAAGTTCTCGACTTAACAAGCAAAGAAAAAATCCAATGCTGAGGTTGCTAAGATTTATGGTAAGAGAGAACTTCCATCCATGAAACTGTGAAGAAGGAAAAGAGATTTGTGCTAGTTCTGCTGTGACACTTCACACTGCAAAAGTTATGGCCACAGTTCATAAGTGCTTAGTTAAGATGGAAAAGGCATCATATGTGCACAATAGGATGCTTTGAGTCAGAGACCACATTCACATAACTTTTATTACAGTATATTATTCCATTAATATTTTATTATCAATCATTTTGTTAATCTCCTACTGTACCTGTTATAAATTAAGCTTTATCATAGGTGTGTGTGTCTGTGTGTGTGTGTATATCTATATCTATATATATATTATTCATGGTTTCAGGGACCCAATGGGGGTCTTGGAACATATCCCCCCCTCCCCCAGATTACAGGGAGTTGACAAAGTTATCATTTTTATTTATAGACATCATCAAACCTAAATCTTGGAGTTTTCAAATAAACAACAACATTTTTTTTTTCTGTGACCCCTGCAGGATTTGACATTCATAGATGGTCTCACTTTTGCCTTCCTTTGCAGCTTTTTTCCAGCCCCAGACTCAGGTTACACCTTGCAGATCTTTTAAGTCTGCACTTTCTCAGAACTTGTGATCCTTGCATTAGGTAGCAGGTTTAATGTCAGGACTACCTCCATCACTAACAAGCCTCAGTCATGTGTGCATAGGAAGGGACTTTCAGGAGAGAAATACGTATATCAACAGTGGTTTTATTTGGATAGTGGGGTTAACAAGCAATTTTTAGCTATTCCTTGCATTTTGTTTTTCAATTGGGAAAAAATAAAGTAAAATAGCTTTGTAATTAAAAAATAGTAATAAAACCAGCATGATCCTTGAGCTTACTTATTGCAAAAATGAGCCACCTTAAGGCCAATTTCCTCACTGTTAAATCTAATAATAGAACTGGTGAAAAGAATAGACTTCATGTAGTGCTCTCCTGATGACATTTAACCAACTGTAATAGTAGAAATAATGGTAGAAATAATAGAGCTGATTGTCAATATTATATTGAAATATTAAGTGAGCAATTGCCATGTCAGGCACTATGCCAAGTGCTTTACATAATATTACCTCATTTAATCCTCAAAAAATTACATAAAATATTATTATTTTCCCCATTGTACACTAAGGATAATAACAAAAAGAATTGAAAAGATGGATATTGGCCCAGTGTTCAGTTCAACTCTGAGATATCCATTTCACATTTTATTTTAAACCATTCCTTCATATGTTTATTCAACAACAAGATTAAGCATAAACTATGTGCCAAGGCCTATCTTAGTCATTAGAAATATGTAGATAAGCCCTCAAGTACTCAAATCTAGTGGAGAGACAGTTGTATAAACAGACAACCATAATGAAGTGTGCTAAGACAAAAAGAGGCAAGTTCAAGGTTTCAGAAGGACACAAGAAAGGATCTCCTAAACTAGACATGGGTGGGAAGGACAGATCAGAGAGAGTGTCTTGGAGATGGATTTAAAAAACAAGTATCAGTTGAATTTTCCTAGGTGGCTCGCTAATTGGGGAATGATGAGTCAGGAAGCATTTAATATCATTGAGTCTGAACCAAAAGCCTGAAACCAGAGACCTCACAGAGGTCTAATCAGAGAAGGTATAAGCATCGAACTTGGACTGGTGATCTATTTCACATATGGTAATATACATGTCTCAATGCTATTCTCTCAAATCATCCTACCCTTGCCTTCTCCCACAGAGTCCAAAAGTCTGTTCTTTATATCTGTGTCTCTTTTGCTGTCTCCTGTATAGGGTCATCATTACCATCTTTCTAAATTCCATATATATGCATTAATATACTGTATTGGTTGTTTTCTTTCTGACTTACTTCAATCTGTGCAATAGGTTCCAGTTTCAACCATCTCATTAGAACTGATTTAGATGTGTTCTTTTTAATAGCTGAGTAATGTTCCATTGTGTATATGTACCACAACTTTCTTATCATCTGCCAATGAACGTGTAGGGTGCTTCCATGTCCTGGCTATTGTAAACAGTGCTGCGATAAACATTGGGGTACATGTGTCTCTTTCAATTCTGGTTTCCATGTATGCCCAGCCATGGGATTGCTGGGTCATATGGAAGTTCTAATTCCAGTTTTTAAGGAATCTCCACACTGTTCTCCATAGTGGCTGAACTAGTTTGCATTTGCACCAACAGTATAAGAGGCTTCCCTTTTCTCCACACCCTCTCCAGCATTTATTGTTTGTAGACTTTTTGATCGCAGCCATTCTGACCGGCGTGGGATGGTACCTCATTGTGGTTTTGATTTGCATTTCTCTGATAATGAGTGATGTTGAGCATCTTTTCATGTGTTTGTTAGCCATCTGTATGTCTTCTTTGGAGAAATGTCTGTTTAGTTCTTTGGCCCATTTTTTGATTAGATCGTTTATTTTTCTGGTATTGAGCTGCTTGTATATTTTTGAGATTAACAGTTTGTCAGTTGCTTCATTTGCTATTATTTTCTCCCATTCTGAAGGCTGTCTTTTCACAGGGCACTCAAAGCCAGTGCGCCGGGACAACGCTGAGGGCTGGGATGGGGAGGGGTTTCAGGATGTGGGGCACATGTATACCCATGGCTGATTCATGTCAGTGTATGGCAAAAACTACTATAATATAGTAAATTAATTAGCTTCCAATTAAAGACAATAATTTTTTTTAAAAAAAAGAGGACGAATAACATATGAGATGAAGAGACACTGAGGATTAAAAGATAAATGAAATGCCAGACTTACATTTTAGAAACATGACTTCAGCATATAATGAATAACCTAAGAAAGACTTAAAAGGCTAGAAATTTTGTTGGGAAACTGCTGAAATATAACAGTCAAGAGAGAAAAAGGACCTTCACTGGGGCAGTGGTGGCTGAGTTTTCAGGAAAAGGGAAGATTTGTGATTTGTGAAATATTTATGAAACAAAGCTTGCAACATTAATTTGCAATGAATGAGAGGTTCAGAAAAAAATTAAAAATAACTCTCAGAATGTCAGCATGCAATATTAGAGCGGTGAATCCCTGTGCTCTTTTCCTCAGTGGAGACAGAGAAGGCAAGAAGAGAAGCGGATCTGGGAAAAGATTCAGACAGGCCAAATGGAAGTGACTATGGATATTGTGTGGCTATCCTTAAAATTTTGGAGCTTGTAAGAGATTTGAGCTGGACAGAGATTTGAAGATCTCATATTAGTAGTAGGTGAAAGCAAACCTGTGGTGAGATATTTCAAGAAGGGTAGGAAACACAGAACCTTGCAAAGAAATACAAGATTGGACTTTTGAAGCATAGAAGCAGGAGAAGGACGAGATGGGTCGTGAGCAAGGACAGAGTCTGGAAGAAGGGACATTTTAGGGATAGTTCAAAACAGAGGAGCACACAAACCCACGCAGGTTAGGACTGATATCAGAAGTGCAGAAAACCAAATGAGAATAGTCATTTATAGGCATTCATGCCCCAATTCTGATGGTGGTCCATACTCATGACATCAGTATAAAATTCTATGCCCTCGGATTCTGTTAAACTTTCTTTAAAGATCTACATCCTTTGGAAAAGAAGTCATGGCACTAGCAATTTATTTTTTTCTTTAAATTTTATCAGACTTCGCACTGGATTGCTATTCCTTGATATGTTTATGACCCATTTAGTAAATGACCTTCTTTCTACCTTCCTGAGAAAATTGAAGTTGCTGGGCATAATGTATCTTATTCAACTTCCTCTATTGCCAAATCTATCCACAGTCATTCACTCTTCCCTCCATTCCAGCAAGCTGAGTGGAAACAGTGTTTTTAAGGTCCACTCACTCCTCTACACCCTTAACTCCAGCCGCGACCATCTTCTCCTACACGACCAGTAGATGCGTCACTACTCTAGATATTCCTCCTCATCTCCTTTCAACATCCTTCTATGCATTAAATCACAAATTAATCCCCGCCCAATCAAAACCACAATATCACTCCACAACTCTTTTTTAAAAACATGTTTTGGGGGTATAAATAGTGAAGAACAAGGAAGCCTGGCATGCTGCAGTTCATGGGGTCACAAAGAGTTGGGCATGACTTAGCAACTGAAAAACCACACCACCTAATGCAAGAATCACAGGTACTGTGGAAGTACAGATTCAAAAGATCTGCTGAGGGGATGAGGATAAAGTGAAGGGTAGAAACCAACATCACCCAAAGATATGGGAGGCTGGGTAAGGCCATGAGAGTTAGGATTTCTCCCGACTCCTGAATACAGTGAGAAGTTGGGGAAGAGGGTAGGCTTTGGACCTGCACAGACTACAAATCTGAATATCTAAGCTAAGTCTGAACCACTGTCCTGGGACACTACTGCTCCCACTTTAGCCCCCTGGCCGACATCTATGATACACAAATATTCACTGGGCAAAGTTCAGGCAAAATGTTTAGGTGGAGCTGTCTGATAGATAAGCAGCAGGATGAGAGAGGCTATAGCATCATTTAACCCCAGAACATAATGGGAAGAAATATTAACTCGAACAGTTTTGACTCCAAACATCTGACAATTAAACAGCATCCAAAATAGACTCCAATATGAACAGATTGCTCCTTGAGAAAGAAGTACAAATATCTCATAAACATATGAAAAGATGGCCAGCCTTACTCATAATCAGAGAATTGCAAATTAAAACTCTAGTGAGATGTCATTTCTACTTAGTGGAGAAACAAGCACCTCATAGGCAACTGCTGGCCAAAGTGTAAATGGGTACAACATTTGTGGAGGGTAATTTGGCAATATTTACCTAAATGTAATGAGCTTCCCTGGTGGCTCAGTGGTAGAGAACCCACCTGCCAATGCAGGAGACATGAGTTCAATCCCTGAGTCAGGAAGATCCCCTGGAGAAGGAAATGGCAACCCACTCCAATATTCTTGCCTGGGAAATCCCATGGACAGAGGAGCTTAGCAGGTTACAATCCATGGGGTCTCAAAGAGTCAGCTACAACTCGGCAACTAAACAACAACAACAACAACAACAACATTCTAAATGTAAGATATTTTTCAAAATGTAAAATGTTCATGCGCTTTAAGTCAGCAGTTCAGCTTCTAAGAATATCCTACAGCTAGTATGACTAGTACTTGTAAGAAATGGCACATATAGAAAGCTTTTCATGGCAGAATTATCTGTGATAGCCAAAGGTTAAAGCAACCTGAACATCCATTGGTTTGACATTGATTAAAAATAAAAAGGACGATGCAAGCATACAAAGAATATTGTACAGCTACGGAAAATAATCAGCAGATCCACATGCACAGATGTAGCAGAATCTCCAAAATCTAGTGTGAAATGAAAAGATGTAAGATAGCGTCGCTCAGTCATGTCCGACTCTTTGCGACTCCATGGACTGTAGCCTGCCAGGCTCCTCCATCCATGGAATCTTCCAGGCAAGGATACTGGAGTGGGTTGCCATTTCCTTCTCCAGGGGATGTTCCCGACCCAGAGATTGAAGCCGGGTCTCCTGCATTGCAGGCAGACTCTTTACTGTCTGAGCCACCAGGGAAGCTCTAGTGTCTATAATGTTCTACCAAATATATAGACACAAACACACACACTTGTGTGTTTTATAAGTGTTGTTTACAGGCACATATACAAATGTTTTAACTTGTGTATTTTAGAGCACATATCTAGACAGATGTATAATATATTTGAAATAATCATCATCTTCTTGAAAGGAAACGGCATATTGAAGTGGCAGGATCATAGAAAACTTGCTTTTTACTATTTACCTGTGGCTGAGTGGTAAAGAATCTGCCTGCTAGTGAAGGAGATATGGGTTCAGTCCCTGGATTGAGACGATCCCTTGGAGAAGGAAATGGTAACTCACTCCAGTATTCTTGTCTAGGAAATGCCGTGGACAGAGGAGCCTGGGGGGCTACAGTCCATGGGGTTGCAAAAGAAGTGGACATGACTTAGTGACTAAACAACAACAACAATTTTTTAACCTTTTGAATTTTGATGTTGTACATGTATTGACTACTTGAACATAAGTTAATTAAACTAACTACATATAGCAGAATAGCCTCCCTGTTGTTTTGGTTGAAGATTAGCCTCGGCAATTTGCAGTGAGAATGAAGGGAGGGAAAAACAAGAACTGAAAAAAGACGAATGGACAGATTTAATGATCCACTCAAGTTGAGGGACCACAATTTGAGAGAGTAGAACTTGGCATGGCTAGCGTGCTTTTTTGTTTTCCAGAAAACCTGATGAATTCTGTCATTAAGAATGAGGCAGGTGAAGGAATTCCCTGGTGGTCCAGTGGTTGACTTTGCCTTCCAATGCAGGGGATGAGGGTTCAATTCCTGATCAGGGAACTAAGTAAGATCCCATATGCCTCTCTGCCAAAAAAAACCCAACATAAGCAAAAGAAGCGATATTGTAACAAAGTCAATAAAGACTTTAAAAATAGTCCACAACAGGAAAAAAAAGAAAAGAAAAGAATGAGCAGGTGGATTTTCAGCATTTAGCACAGGATTGAAATTTTGAAGGATAGAAGCAGCAGCAAGATTGAGCCAATAAATTGAGAATGGAAGTACGAGAAGAATTCAGCTGATCAAGTTTGGGTCTGGCCTAACAGATCAGAAAGACATGCCAGAGGTACAGATGGAATGAGAGAAAGTGGCAGCTTCAAAAGCCCAGACGTCTGCAAGATACCAAAGACAGCTCCCATGGAGATGAAATGGGAAAGGTGGTATATCGGACAGGAAAAATGTCCAACTAGGTGTTTTCCCAGTGAAGACACGGTCCAGGCTGGGGGGTAGCTGATTGGAGAAGAGGTAAAGGTCGCCTGAGGAGAGAGGACCTGAAATTCTGTTGTTGCATCATAGAGTGATTTATCTACCTGGGTGTTGAAAACATCCAGAACTCAAGTTCAAAAGTGGGGAGGAGATGCATACTATGAAATGGGCTCCAGTGGTTTTTTGGTGTGTGGTGTTTTTTTTTTTTTTTTTATGGAGAGGAAGAGACTGGTGTTGAGGGTAACCTGTTATGGGGTGAGAATAGGGGAGAGAATTATAGTTTGCAATACTTAAACTGACTTTAAGGATAAGTTTAGATGTTTGATCTCTGTTACTAAAGTTGAGATTTGAAGAGTCCAAGCAAAATGAACCATATTCAGAATAGTTAATATTTTAATATAAGTTGGAGTTAAAAAAATTAACTCTTATAGTCAACCAGCATGAACCTCACAGGTTCTACAAGCTCCAGCTCGTCGTGTCTGCCCTGAGTCTTACCACTCCCGCCTGGGGTCACACTGTTCCGGCTCACAGGTCTCATTGCTGGTCCTTAAACTCTCCAGGCCAGCTTTACATCATAGCTTGGCCCTGCCCACTCCCTCTGCCCGGGAAGCTCTTCCTCTGGTGCTGCAAGCTTCTCTCGGCTCTTTGCTCATGTGTCACCCTCTCGGTGAGGTCTACCTGGACCACCCGCATGTAAAGCGGCAACTTTCATCTGCTTTTCTTCCCTGCTTTCTTTTAACCCATAGCACTTATCATCTTCTTAATCTTGTCTCTTAAATGTTTCCATCCACTAGAACGGAAGCTCCTTGAGGAGTGCAGAATTTTTTAAAATTGTCTTTTAAGCTATGTCTTCAATTGTTGTCTCCCCAGTTCCTAGAACAATGACTGGCGATATTTAACACAAAATAAATATTTGTCAAATGAATGATGTTAGCTTTTACATAGGTAAATAAGTAGTGGGCTTCCCCGGTGGTGCTAGTGGTAAAGAACCCACCTGTCAGTGCAGGAGACGTAAGAGACACAGGTTCAATACCTGGGTGGAGAAGATCCCCTTCAGGAGGGCATGGCAACCCACTCCAGTATTCTTGCTGTGAGAATCCCATGGACAGAGAAGCCTGGCAGGCTATAGTCCATAAGGTTGCAAAGAGTCAGACATGACTGAAGTGACATAGCAAATAAGTAGTATTTGAAAAAACAGATTATTTTCCTGGATATGTGCACTCAAAAGCAAAGTGCGTTGAACATCTCACAGATCAGTTTTTTCTGCTTTGCCAGCTGTTTAATGAGCGTTTTCCAGGTGCGAAGCACTCTGCTATTATAGTAGATGGAAAGATGGTCTCAAAGGTTCCTACTCTCAAGGATTTCACCAACTGGTGGGGATTTGAAGACCTCACTACAACTCAAGGCACAACAAAGTAGGGACAGCCAAAGTGCTGCAGGAATCCAGAAAAATCAGCAGTTTATTTGGTGGTTTCCAAAGTGGTAAATAAAGGAATGGCTTGCAGCAGGGTAAGTGTGATACCCTGAAGGCACTGAGAGCGAATCGCCAGCAACACAGTGAAAGGCGACGCTGGTGACTAACACGCTTGGTTTAAACACATTGCATGTATTCGCTCGTGTCAGATTCTTCATAACTGCACAAGGCAGGTTCTACCATTACTTGTTTCTCAGATGAGGAAGTTGAGATGCAGTGAAGTGATGTAACTTACTCACGGTCACCAAGTTCATGGTAGAGCTAGCTTCTTAAAAAAATTTTATTGGAGTATAATTGCTTTACAATATTGTGTTAGTCTCTGCTGTATAGCAAAGTGCATCAGCGATATATATATATATATATATATATATATATATCCCTTCTTTTTTGGATTTCCATCCCATTTAGGTCACCACAGAGCACTGAGTAGAGTTCCCTGAGCTATACAATAGATTCTCAGTAGTTTTCTATTTTATACATGGAACTGTAGTCCATGGGGTTGCAAAGAGTTGGACACGACTTAGTAACTGAACAACAGTGATACATAATACTAAGTCACTTCAGTTATGTCTGACTCTGGGACCCCATGGACTGTAGCCTGCCACGCTCCTCTGTCCATGGGATTCTCCAGGCAAGAATACTTGAGGGGGTTGCCATTTCCTTCTCCATGATACATAATAGGAATCTAGAAAACTGGTACAAATAAACGTATTTGCAAAGAGCTAGCTTTTGAATTCAGTGTGCCTCCAGAGCTTTTTATTTGGGACAGAGGGGGAGGTTGGTGTTGTTATTATATAATTATTTAGTAATTCTATAATAATAATGATTAATCAATATATTATAATTTTATAATTATTAAAAAATTATTTTATAATTATGATTTAGAATTAAATAATTCTACATAATTATTTATAATTATATTATTTATAATAATGAATAATTATTATATATTAAAATAATAATTCTATAATACTTCTTTAAATTACCTTTATTAAGGTATATAGTTGGTGTACACTACTGTGTAAGTATTAGAGCATCCTGTTCTTAACAGCTGTATGTTACTGTCTCATTTATCAGCTGAAGAGGCCCTTAAGTAGCTGAGCGAGGCTGGAACAGAGTTTGTATGGAGGGAGGTGGCAAGAGAGAAATTTGGATGGCATGGTCAGAGCAAGGCTGTGGGGGACCCTGAGCTCTTTGCTCTTAGGTGAGGACATCGCTCTGTCTAGTGGAGAGCTATTTTAGGGTTTTAAGAACGGGCATCATCTGTCCTGGGTTGCAAACTGAGAGCTAACAGCAGCCTGAGAGAGAAGGAGAGAGATGTAAATTCGGCTAAAGGAAATGTATCAAAGGAAGAGGGTCAGGAGATATGTCAGAGGTGTAACCAGTAGAACCAAATAAAGCCTTGAGAGCTTGAGGCCTGAGAGGTCTGTTAATTGAGAGACAGCACACAGGAGATAAGCACAGAGAATTATTAGAACTACACCCATTTTTATATTCACTAGTGTCAAAAAACCCCTTATTATCTAGCCATAAGGATAAACATTCTAAGTTTAAATAGTTTCCTGAGCAGATATGGAAATTAAATATTCCTCCTTCCAGCCTAAGAGAGATTTTACCACCTGCTGGTGAAGTCAATTTATCAAGTTAATTAAACTATCTGTAGTAAAAAAGTGTACATATGTTTCTCTGAAATAGCTTTAATGGGGTTTGGAGATTTTATGGGAATCTTTACCTGAGTCTGGGATTATATATTTAGTTTTCTATTAAATTTTTCTCTCACATTTTCCCCCAGAAGTGGGGGTGGGGGAGTGAGGGTGGGGAAGGTTGGGAATGACCTTCCAAAGAAATTATTTTTAATTTCAACTTATGTTAAAATATTTACTATCCTGACTATGGCTCACTTTTCCTTAGACTCTTCAAATCTCAGTTTTAATAGCAGAGAGCAAGCATCTATACTTATCAGTAATGGTCAGCAGGGTTCTGACGGTGGTGAAGACTGCCCGGCAAGGCAAGAGACAAATTCTCAGCTGCTACTGTAGCAGGAAAACCTCAAAGACATCACCACACTCGCCTGAGCCTACTTCCTTGATACTCCATATTACTTACTCATGTTTTCATTCCATTGTGCATATATTCAGCAAATACCCATCCAGGGTCCACCCTGTGCCAGTCTTGGAGAGAGAGAGAAATGAATTAGCCACTTCCTATTATCAAGGAGTTTTCAGTTTGAGTATTACAAACTAAACACTTATGATTTTAAAGATTAATATACATCCCTCATGGTCCAGTGGTTGAGAATCTGCCTGCCAGTTCAGGGAATACAGGTTTGATCTTGGTCTGGGAAGATCCCACTGCCATAAGGCGTCTAAGCCCACATGCCACAACTACTGAGCCCCTGTGCCTGGATCCCGCGCTCTGCAACAAGAGAGTAGTCCCTGTTGGCCACAACTAGAGAAAGCCGGTACACAGCAATGAAGGAAAAAAAAAATTCTCAAAGACATCTCAACGAGATGCTGTATATTTTGAAGCCAAAGTAACCAATCCACTTAAACACAAACAATACTTTTGATAGGTGTTCCCTGGGTAATAGTTTACTTTTTAGCCTTTGTAAAAACGGCTAGACTCAAAAAATTAAGGAAGGAAAAAGCCAGCCTGGATCAAGTGCCTTTTGTCATTAGTGTCATTGTGCCATATTTGTACAAAGAGGTTTGACTCAAGAAAGCCAACGGAGAGCTTCCAGGAGACTCTCAGTTCTCCTCCAGCTCTGGCTTTCACATTTGAAAAATGAATTGCTTGTCTTCAGGTATTATATGGGGCAGCCTCTGTTAACTTTAGAAATGTTTGTGCTTCTGACCCCTCATGCCCTCTGTTACCCACTGTCTGCAGACATAGAGAAGGCCAGGCCTCCTGGGCTGGGGGAGGGCAGCATGTTTTCTAGGAAATGTCAGGAAGACTGCATGGGGGCAGCTTTTGACAGCCTGTCTCACATGCATTTATCTTCACTGACCAAGCTCCATTTCTAGAAAAAGTGTCAGGGGTCCTGCTGTCAGGCAATGGGGTGACCATGGGAAGCCTAGTTGCTTGTGACAGGAAAATGTTCCCCACTGGGCTGGCAGGACCACAGCTGTCAGCACTGTTTAGACAGACATGCTCCCCCCTCCCCACTTCAGGGCTGAGTAGAACATCATTCCCACAGGATAGCACAACAGACCACCTCTCTTGTGCTCAGTTTTCCTTGTGCTTTAACTCAGGAAGCACCAGGATATTCTCAGCCATCTTCAGAATATGAAAGATAGCAGAGAAGCTGAGTGTTCGGAGCTCCTGATTCATTGGAGGCTGAGTTATGTCTCTTATTACCAACTAGTCCATGGCTTGGATAATGGTAGATATATGCCCCCAAAATATGTGTTGAATTAATTCATTAATGATTTAGTAATATAATTAATTTATGGGCCTATGCCTGGCTGAGCACTGAAGAATTGATGATTTTGAACTGTGGTGTTGGAGAAGACTCTTGAGAGACCCTTGGACAGCAAGGAGATCAAACACGTCAATCCTAAAGGAAATCAGTCCTGATTGGAAGGACTGATGCTAAAGCTGAAGCTGCCATCCTTTGGCCATCTAATACGAAAAGCCACTGGATACGAAGAGCCAACTCATCAGAAAAGACCCTGATGCTGGGAAAGGTTGAGGGCAGGAGGAGAAGGAGAGTACAGAGGATGATATGGTTGGATGGCATCACTGACTCAGTGGAAATGAGTTTGAGCAAAGTCCGGGAGATAGTGAAGGAAGCCTGGCATGCTGCAGTCCATGAGGTCACAAAGAGTCGGACATGACTGAACAACTGATCAATAGCAACAAAATGCCTGGCATTTTGCCTGGCATGGTACCTGGCACATGGCAAATGTCAATAATTATTTGATAAGTGGATGAACCAGCTGCAAAGTCTGCAACTCAGTTAAGCTCAGGCTCCAGCACCAGACCCATGGTCATGACTTTATGGAGCAAATGAAGTTGTTCCAGCCTCTCCCATCCTCACTATCCACTCCAGTCCACTCTTAACCAGGGCCTCCTCAGCTCACTCCAAACAACCTGTCTGCATGCGGTGTGGTCCCTGGACCAGCAGCATCAGTATCACCTGAGAATATGCTAGAAAAGCAAATTCGTGGTCTCCACCCAGATCTACTAAATCAGAAGCTTTGTGGACGAGGTGTTATAAGAAGTCTTCCATGTGATTTTGCTGCATACTAAAAGTTTGACAACTACTACTTAGGTTTCTGGTTTTGTTTATTTCTAAGAAAAACCAAACAACAACAAAAACTACCCACATGAGGCTCACCCAGGAGTGTTTTCTGGACAGGTGGTTTGGCCTCTCCCTTAGATGCTAAGAATCTGAATCTCTAGGGCTTCAGCCAGGAGGATCTGCATTTTGAACAAGTGATTTTTTTTACACAGTAGAACCACTTCCCCAAAGATTGCTTTCTTTCCATCATCCATTAGTTTATCAGTTTCAGCAAAATTTTCTAGTGGATTAGATTCATTTTAGATTCATTCATTCACTAGATTCATTCATTCAAATAAGGTGATAACCAGAGATATTTTCATGTTTAACAGGGAACTAATGTTCCCTCTGTCCTAAAAGAATAATGTGCCAATATAACAATGGAAATTCAGATCCTGTTGTAGGCAGTAAAGGATGCTCTGGGTAAGGGTGGGAGTTTTGCCCTCAAATTAAAAGGCATCACTGGATTCCTAACTGACACAGTGAGAGGGATGAGGGTCACATTGTGTTTTATCAATATATTGGCTATTACGTCTTTGGAATTCAGCTCTTAAAAGAGATGTGGCTCACATGTGAAGCAGATGTGTGAGCTATTTTTTGACCATTAAAATGTGCTTTATACATAAAAAACTACTGGGTAAATATCTGAATTGCCATCCATCATGACTTGAAACTCTGAGACTCTGACACATTGTATGTGTAGCAATCAACTAGATGGTATGGTAGCCATCTGTATGGTAGTCATCAACTAGATCTGAGTAGAAGCTGCTCCTTCTAATTCAGCAGTTACCACTCCCTCCTGCTCTCCATAATCTTACTCTGACCCATATCATCACCATCTTACATTGAATTCCTGTTCTCTGTGGGAGTTGGAGTTTGTAACTTCTGCTTTACATAATCCATGTAATATACATGTTTCAACGCTATTCACTCAAATCATCCCACCCTTGCCTTCTCCCACAGAGTCCAAAAGTCTGTTATTTATATCTGTGTCTCTTTTGCTGTCTCGTATATAGGGTCATCATTACCATATTTCTAAATTCCATATATATGCATTAATATACTGTATTTATGTTTTTCTTTCTGATTTACTTCAGTCTGTAAAATTGGCTCCAGTTTCATCCACCTCATTAGAACTGATTCAAATATATTCTTTTTAATGGCTGAGTAATACTCCATTGTGTATATGCACTACAGCTTTCTTATCCATCCTTCTGCTGATGGACATCTAGGTTGCTTCCATGTCCTGGCTATTATAAACATTGCTGCGATGAACATTGGAGTACACGTGTCTCTTTCAATTCTGGTTTCCTCGGTGTGTATGCCCAGCAGTGGGATTGCTGGGTCATATGGCAGTTCTATTTATCTGCTTTACACCACCATCACCTCAGAGGGAAGCTTTTGGGGAAGAGGAGGGGTCCTTATGGGGTTAAGAGAAGGGATGCACAGGTATCCCAGGCAGTCCTGCTCTCTCTACATCCCTTCAAACAATGAAGACGCTTTGGCTGTCATCTGACCCCTGTTACTCAGGTGTGTGTTCAGGTAGTACTTTCTAACCATTTGGGTTTTAATATGTTTTCTTGTCTCCTCAGCCAGGGCAGGAGGATTTTCTAGACTTCCCTTCCTTAACAACTGATTTTCTTTCTAGAATTCTGCTTAGCATTTTAATGCATTTTGTCAGGTTGCAATATTTTTCCCCCAAAAAATTAAATAAGTATTTTATTAGAAACATTTTTCATGTGTTAAAATTGAATCACAACATTCACTTCAGCTAGTATTCATTTGATTATGATAATGGCCATTTTTAACTAAGCATATAATAAGACAATACAAATTATTGCTGGTCCACTTAATAGCATTTCCCCACATACCTATCAGAAATATTATACTGCTTACACTATCACACTATTGTGCATAATGCATTAATAAATAACTTTATAAATTTATGTTATCTATTCCCACTACAAATAATTTCCCCCACCAAATATTTCCAGAATTTCCTAAACTCATGAATTAAATAAGTAAATGTAGCGTCTGCCATTCTACCCGTGCCCCTCCCCCACCACACACACCTTTTCCTACTCTGAAATCTATTTGGTGCTTTATATTTATTTCATGAGAAATCTGGGAGTGAGAAGATTTAAATTTACAGCTCTAATAGCCACTCTGAACTAGAGGTTAAGGAATAATAAGTCTTGCTCATGATAAAGTAGGTCAGTTGAAAGATATCATAGCCCTTTCCTACTGATGATTTTCACAACTCTGTGCCAGGGTAGCTGTTATTTCCCCAGTGCTCCTCTGAGGAATTTCTATTTTCTAAAACAGAAGAATATTGTGAAGCAAGAAGAGTGTAGAGCCTGAAACCATCCCCGCATCCATGTAGGTCATCATCCACTTTTAACAGTACCTAACTATTCCACTGCCTCTGTCAACAGGATTTTACCATTCCAGAAACTCCTGCCCAGGAACATAAAAGTCACAGCTAATGTCACAGTTTACTTTGGAAAAGTCTCCAAAATCCCATTTCACCTAGTATTAGGCTGTCCAGCTTTCTAAGAGGTAGAAGCAAATGACTGTTGACTCTCCAAGGCTCTTGGAAACCTCTCATAAAACCCTTGCCTTCCTGTACCCACTAATTTGATTTTAATTTTTCACTTTACTTAGTATAATTGACAAATAAAATAGTAATAGTGTTCAGTGTGGTTATTTGATATGCATATACATTTTGAAAGGATTCCTTCATCAAATTAATTAACACATTTATCACTTCATATGTTTACCCTTCACTTTTTGGAGGCTTCCATAGTGGCTTAGCTGGTAAAGAATCTGCCTGCAGTGCAAGAGACCTGGGTTGGGAAGATCCCCTGGAGAAGGGAAAGGCAACCCACTCTAGTATTCTGACCTGGAGAATTCCATGAACTGTATAATCCATGTGGTCACAAAGAGTCAGACACGACTAAGAAATTTTCGCTTTCACTTTCACTTTTTTGGTGAGAACATTCATTCTCTTCTAGCAAATTTCAGCTGTAGAATAGTGTTATCAACAATGGTCGCCATGGTGTACATTAGATCCTCAGGCCATTTTCTTCTTATAACTGAAAGTTTGCATCCTTACATCAACCGTTCCTATTTTTTTCTCCCCCAGTTTCACTCCTGGAAAAAACTTTGTTACTCTGTTTCTGAGTTCAACTTAAAATAATAAAAAAAAAAATTCCACACCGGTGATTCCCGCAGTATTTATCTTTGTCTGGATTGTTTCACTTAATGCTTTTAAGCTTCATCCCTATTGTCCACATGGCAAGATTTTCTTCTTTTTAAGGACTGAATAATAATCTATTACATATAAATATATGTTATTTTACACACACACGTACTCACCACGTTTTCTTGGTCCGTTTATCCATTGACAGATGATTGGATTGTTTTCATACTTTAGATATCTGTACTCTGATGTTCTTTACACCATCACATTCATTATCATGTCATGGTTTCTGTGTGTGTTTGAACCCAGGTCTCCAGCATTGCAAGCAGATTCTTTACCATCTGAGCCACCAGGGAAGCCCATTGTGGTTCTTACCCAGTCTTAACCCACAATTACAATAGATGCCAGTTCAGTTCAGTTCAGTCGCTCAGTCGTGTCCTACTCTTTGTGACCCCATGAATCGCAGCACGCCAGGCCTCCCGGTCCATCACCAACTCCCGGAGTTCACTCAGACTCACGTCCATTGAGTCGGTGATGCCATCCAGCCATCTCATCCTCTGTCGTCCCCTTCTCCTCCTGCCCCCAATCCCTCCCAACATCAGAGTCAATAAGATGCCAAAGACTCAAAAATATCCTCAGTTTGCTCTCCTTTCTCCTTGACTTTGTGAATAGTAAACTCAGATTTGCCTGGTCATCCAGGCTTTTCAGGGGCATTCGAAGAGAGTCAGCATCCAATACCCCAAATGACCAGACTCATCAGTGACTTAGTTGGTATGTTTACCAACAATCTCTTTTCCAAACATGCTTCACAAAAGTTTCTGAGTCTATTTCAGTTGATTAGGTTCTGCCCCCACTGAGACAGGAGACTGATCAGGACTGGATTCCAGCTCTGCAGCTTCCTATGACCGCTCCACCTGGTCAGCGAGCTCCACCTGCTGCTCTCATCTGCACAGGAGACAGCGTTTTATTGTCCTCAGTTTTTACCATTTGCAGCACACCTTCTGCCGGAAGAAGAACTAGCCTAGTCACAGAGGAAGCCTAATTCTGGCCTCGTCACACAAATACTTTAGCCACACATTACTCCCTGTTTTTATTTCCAGGATACACAAATACAAAGGAACACATTCCTGGGTCCTTGACAGAATCCAGTGTTGTGATGTGCTGAGCCAGTTTAGTATGTATACCCAAAGCCGATTCCCTTCAGGAGGGATCCCTTTATCCTTGTGCAAATATTAAGTGCTTTAAAATACATTAAAAATGATTGTAAAAATCATAACTCATTAATTCAAAGTGTTTTTTCAGTATATATAGTACAGTATATATAGCAGAGAGGTCTTATTTTCAGCCCTGGGTATACAGTGGGGAAGAGAGCTGATGCAGTGTCTCCATGATGGGAATTAGTCTAATTTTGAGTGGCCGTGAAGAAAATATTTGCAAAATAATTGCCTACGTTGCAATTGTATGAAATTCTATGAGGGAAATAAAGAAGGCTGCAAAAGTACATGCCAGGAGAACCTAGCCAAACCGGAACTTGGAAAGCTTGTGCCAAGAAGGTGATCTTAATTATTTATTTTTTTCTATTTTTTGATGATGGGATCCTGGTTCCTCGACCAGGGATTGAACCCATGTTCCCCTACAGTGGAAGTGCAGTTTCTTAACCACTGGACGGCCAGGGAAATCCCAGAAAGTGATCTTTAAACCAAGACTTAAAACTATGTGATCCAATCTGGCTTCACTGGAAGATCTTGAATCTTATTACATTAGTTATCAGCATAAAATCTTAAAAGGATACATGGTATTTCTTCACTTGTTTGAGATATGTATTCTGGTAAAATTTTCAAAGATACTTAAGAAAAAGAAAAGATTTGGCACATTGAAAGTTCATGGGTGAAATTCCTGATACAAATTTATCTGATTGAATGTGTCCAGTTATTATTGATGAGTGTCTTTTGGTTTTGTTGGCTTGTTGGTCAACATCAATATTTATTTGCATATGAGAGATATACAGTGATAATCCTCAAATTTCTGGTCAAAATTTGGTTTCATCTTCTCATGTCTGTAAAGTTAAGAACTAAAATCTCACCTAGTGATTTCTTTTAATTTTGATTTCTTTGAAAAATATTTTATTTAGTTTCATTTGTAATATTTTTAGCTTTCATATATTATTTTTCCTCCTGCTTATATTGGACAGAAAATGTCACAAAATGACAGGGCTATAGAACATCCTGGAGAGGTTAGACAGATTGTATTATATCTGTTTAGAAAACACAAATGAGAACTTCATGAATATAAATTAGTGTTTTATTTTTTCTAGTGTCACATACAATAAATCAGTTCTCTGGCAAGTGACAGTGATATGAACAGTAAAACATCTCCTCATCTCTATGTAAAATAAAGGATTTATAGATAAATGAAAGGAAAACCTGGGTATGAAAAGAAAAGCATTCTTGTCTTAAGAGAGATAATAACAAGGGGTGGGTAACAGAGAAGGAGGAAGGTTTCATCATCGGGTGATTCCCACCTCACCATGGAAATCAGGCAGCAATCCTAGTCAAGCCTGGCTTAAAGATTTCACAAATATCTTGAAAATCAATATACTAAAATAGCATATTTTCTCAGCCAATCCGTCTATAATTTCCACCTACGTCCAGAAAGCAATATAAGAAGAAGGAAGAGGAGAAGGAAGAAAAAAAGGAAGGAATGAGGTGAGGGAAGGAGGGAGGAATTGGTTGAGGGAGGAAGGAAGAAGAGAGAGGACTTGCCTTCTTTGCCACAAAGACAAACAGGCTTGGTGTTCTGTTTAAATAAAGAAAACAACCCAAAACTAACATTTTAGAGGGCCTAATTCATACCTAATGAAAATGAGTTTATTTACAAATATCTTAAAGAAATTGGGGAAATAAGTGAAAAACCATTCTGTAAATATAGACATGCAAAATCATACATGCTCAAGATTACTTGGTCCTTGAGAATTCAGGGAGAAAAAAACAGAGGGTTTTGTGCTTATACAAGTGTATTTTCAATTGCATTAAAGTATTAGAGACTTTGTCTTATTAAATTATCTCTCAACTCATCCAGTTCCCATTTCCTGTTTGCTCTACACATCTACATCTCCAGAGCTGTCCCATGAGATAGGAAGGTATATTATACTAATTCCAGATTGAGCTATCTTTAATTAAAGCTTTTCTTGCAAGAATTTTCTGATGACCACAGAAACATATGGAACTCAGAAGTCCTAACATCTTAAAGTTTAATCAAATTGATTAAAGTTCTTCATAAAGTTGCTCATCTTTGCACAGCATAGGAAAATCTTGCCCCCTAGGCCTTATGATGGAAGCACTCCCTAGAGTCAACAGTATGTCTCTCTGCTTAGCTGCTCTCTTTTTCTCTGCTTTCTTTGGATTTCCAGTTCAGGAGCAAGATAATCTTCCAATCAGATACATTACCCCAACTTTGACATCTTCTATTTTTAAAGTCTGAATAACATTTTGCACTTGAATGCTAATGAGGCAATTTATTTTGAAGAAAACACTAAATTGGACTCAGAGAAATTAAAAGAGACAATTTCAAAATGCCAAGATAATTCCTTAATCTGTCTGTTAAACGGCTGCAATAGCAACTCAAGTGGCTGAGTTACGCAACAGGAAAGTCTTGGTCCTCCGCTTCTCCAGGATCTCATCAGGCTTCTGGAAAACTTAGCTAAATATGCTTCAAAAATTTTCACCCTTTGTCAGATTTTCTATAGCTCTTAAAGTATGCTTGGAACTAGAAAGATGGGTGTATCAGTCTCCAACACAGCATAAATGATGATGAACCTTGGTCATATTGCCCTGGAGTGATTTGGCTATACTCTGATATCCAAGTTTTCATCACCTTGTTTTCTTTTTCCTTTTTTTGCTTTTCTTTTATGACCCTATAAAGTTTTTACCGTAACAAATAAATTTAATCTGATCATTTGTTCCTGAATGTTTAACTGTGGTTCTGCCACAGAATATAAAGGATTAGAGTTGGCCTGTGCTGTTCAATCCAGTAATCACTAACCACATATAGCTATTTAAATTTAAACACACATTAATTAACATTTAATAAAATTAGAAACTTGGCTTTTCAGCTCACAGCTACACTTCAAGTAGTCCATAATCATATGTGGCTCATAACTACTGAATTGGCCGGTAAAGAAATAGAACATTCTCATCTTCACAGAAAGTTATATTAGACAGTGCTGAGCTCAGTGATTAAGGAAACTCTGTGTGTGTGTTCGGTCACTCAGTCATGTCCATCCAACTCTTTGTGACCCTTTGTATTATAGCCCACCAGGCTCCACTCTCCATGGGATTTCCCAGTCAAGAATACTGAAGTGGGTTGCCATTTCCTCCTCCAGGGAACAGTCTCCACTCAGAGATTAAACCTCATCTCCCGTGTCTCCTGTATTGCAGGCAGATTCTTCACATGCTGAGCCATCAGGGAAGCCCCTAAGGAAATTAATTCCTTAATTCAACTGGGCTAAGATTTTTTCAGCATGTTAACTTCTCAACTTATTTAGAATATAGACATGCCTCTCAGAAGCCTATAGTTAGGCTAGCATCCAATTTAAGAGGTTAATTCAGTATCCAGGGAAGAGTTTATCAGGCTGCGTGAGCAGATGTGGAAAGAGGATGCCATGCCAAAAAGAACCATTTGAATTGGGCTGTCTATCTGGAAGAGGCAGGATTTCAGGAAATCAATGAAATTCTTTTTTTATGGAGCTGAAGTTATGGACTAAATCAGAGGATAGAACAGCAGAACAGGATGCAAATGAGAAGGAAAGTTAAAGCCCAAATGCAATTGCTGGCAAAGGAGCACAGAAGGGGCAGGGGTTCCCCAAGTGGGAGTCAGAGCACAGTGTCAGAGGGAGGTGGGTCCCGTTTAAACAGAAAGGCAGGTTGTGTGTCCAGACCACATGGGAGGGCTCACCTTCCTTTGAAATAGCCACAGGATTGCCAGGCATGGCACTTCTTGGTTCACAAGACTGGGATCATGCAAAACTGAGAGTAGCCTGCACTGAGGACACTAAAGAAAATCTACTCTCTGTGAACAGAGGGTTAGCTTTCACTTATCTCTCCTCTAGTTTGTTCCCACGCTCTCCTCATAGATGCTTCTAATCAGTAGCTGTGATATTCAATATTTCAATTTGTACATCAGTATGTGTATGTATGGGGGAAATACAGTGTGTGTGTGTGTGTGTGTGTGTGTGTGTGTGTGTGTGTGTGTGTGTAGAATCAAAGACCTAACTAATAGAAGTGTGAGCCCGAGTCCACACCACTAATGATTGCAGTACTCCACATGGTGGGGCAGTGGGCGGGGGGAGAGGTAGGGTGGGGTGGGTTTGGGGAGGGGACAAGTACCAAATTATCCAGTGCTGGAAGGTTACGATTTTGGAGATGTTGGGATGGGATGACTGTATTTTGCTTGTGGGAAGGATATGAATTTGGGGAGACCAGAAGTTGGACTGTAATGGATTGAACTGTGTCTCCCCAAAAGATGTGTTAAGTTCTAATCCCTGATACCTGTAAATTTGATCTTATTTGGAAATAAAGTCTTTGTGATATAATCAAGTTAATGTGAATCCATACCAGATTAAGTGAAAGTGAAAGTGCTCAGTCATGTCCAAACTCTTTGTGACCCCATGGACTATACAGTCCATGAAATTCTCCAGGCCAGAATGCTGGAGTGGGTAGCCTTTCCCTTTTCCAGGGGATCTTCCCAACCTAGGGATTGAACCCAGGTCTCCCACATTGCAGGCGGATTCTTTACCAGCTGAGCCACAACGGAAGCCCATACTGGATTAAGGTGGGCTTTAATTCAGATAGCAACGTTGCTATAAGATAAGGGAAGTCTGAACATGGACACACTCATGGGAGAACACTGTGTGATGATGGGGGCAGAGACTGGAGTGGCGCACCCACAATGCAAAGAATGCCAAAGACTGTCAGCAACACCTGAAGCCGGGAAAAGGCAAAGAACAACCCTTCCCTAGAGGCTCGGAGAGCATGGCTCTGCCAATACGTTGATTTCAAATTTCTAGTCTCTAGAACTATGAGATGGTGAAAGTGAAAGTGAAGTCACTCAGTTGTCTCCGACTCTTTGCGACCCCATGGATTGTAGCCCACCAGGCTCCTCCATCCATGGGATTCTCCAGGCAAGAATACTGGAGTGTGTTGCCATTTCCTTCTCCAGGGGAATCTTCCCAACCCAGGGATCGAACCCATGTCTCCCACATTGCAGGCAGACGCTTTAACCTCTGAGCCACCAGGGAATTCCTGGTAAATGTCTTTCATTCTGAGCTACAGTTTGCTATTACTTGTTACAGAGGCCCTAAGATAATAACACATCCAAATACATGTTATACCCTATTGCTATGGTTGGACATACCTCAGCAGAGAATGTACCTCAAGAGAGTCCAGGAATTGCACCATTTTACAGGGTTCCCAGGTCAGTGTTGAGGTGCTACCTCTGTTCAAGGCAGATTTCTCTTCAGTAGACAAGTTAGATATTAGGATGGCAGGACCATCTGAGTTTTGGTGACCTTATATGGCAGCAATATAGTAAAAATTGAAACAGTAAATGGCCTGACTATAAAATTAAATAGACTATAATGCATTCCTGAGGTTGTCGCAGTTGTCACAAAAGAGATTTCAGGAAGAGAAAAAAGATACTCTTGCAACAGGTGGGATAAAAGTTTAGCATCATCTAGTTTGAATATGGGGTTTCCTTGGTGGATCAGATGGTAAAGAATCTGCCTGCAATGCAGGAGACCTGAGTTTGATTCCTGGCTTGGGAATATTCCCTGGAGAAGGGAGTGGCAACCCACTCCAGTATTCTTGCCTGGAGAATTCCAAGGACAGAGGAGCCTGGTGGGCTACAGTCCATGTGGTCACAAAGAGTCAGACACAACTGAATGACTAACACACACACACACACAGTTTGAATAAGAGAAAAAATATGATCTATTTCATATCTCAAGGACAATGATGCAGATGTATTGGTTGCAATAAAAATTCCTTCCTACCTGACAAGTTGCACACTTAGGTTTTAAGAAATCCACCCCAAGGACAGGAGGAAGAGAACATACTCTATACTTTTCTTTAGGACCAAAAGTAGTAAGAACAAAAAAGTCATATAAAGATTTTCTTTGTGATCCCATGGACTGCAGCATGCCAGGCTTCCCTGTCCATTACCAACTCCTGGACTCAAACTCATGTCCATCGAGTCGGTGATGCCATCCAACCATCTCATCCTCTGTCGTCCCCTTCTCCTCCCACCTTCAATCTTTCCCAGCATCAGGGTCTTTTCTAGTGAGTCAGTTCTTCTCATCAGTTGGCCAAAGGATTGTAGCTTCAGCATCAGTCCTTCCAATGAATAGTCAGGACTGATTTCCTCTAGGATTGACTGCTTTGATCTCCTTGCAGTCCAAGGGACTCTCAAGAGGCTTCTCCAACACGGTAACCTGGACCTAGATGCCTGTTCTAAAATCTGCCACTGAGGCACTAGGCCACTGGGATGTGGGCCCTTGGTATAAATGAGCACCATGGATCTGGAAATATTCCTGGAGATTCAGAAAGGAATTTTATTCTATGGGCATCAGTCTATGTCTCCCCATCTACCCAGCTTCATATATGGAACCATCCTCAATGGTCCTTCTACTGAGATCCTTTGCTTTCTCTGACTATCTATCTTTCTGTAGGGTTAGAGACCAGGCCTGAGGGTTTAGGTAGCTGATTTGAGGAGCTGAGGCCATTATGTCTTTCTTCTTCCTGCCCATCTCTATTGGAACTCTTCTCACAGTTCTCAGTATCAGCTTGTACCATCCTTCCTTGTTAAGAACCTGGCAGGCTCCACATGACCCTGAGAAGACCTCTCCCGCAAAGGATTGAGGGCTGTGCAACACCTACGGTCATGACACTTGAGCAGGGATTCCAGATTGTCACATATTCATTCACTGAGGCTCCTGGTCCCTTCCCAAGAGGGAGGAAGAAGGAAGAAACCTTGCTCCACTACTCAGGTTTCTCCTATCTTGCCTCAGCCCACAGTCTCGTCCTATCGTGCTCATTTCTCCTCTGGAACAACGCAGTATAGCTAGCATAAACAGCAGAGGACCTCTTGCACACATGGAAACTATTTTTTATATGAAGCTATGTATTTTGAAGCTATTTTATTATTACTGATATTTCTTTATTGCTTTAGGAATTGAAGTGGGAAAGGTATGCATGATTAACCATGTTAATCCACCAATAGACTAATGTACCGCCAAGTAATTAATAGCTTCTTCTATTTGATGTGCTGGAATCTTCAAAAAAAAAAAAAAAAGATGCACAATTTTTTTAGCCAGTGAATGTATCATTCAAATTACAGTGATGACGAGAAAGAATTGCTTTTACTTTGGTTCATTGGCAGCAGCAAATTATTGGGACATGCTTGAGCAGTTTTCAGTTTTATATTTATCTTTTTGTGATGTTGTATTAACTTTCTCTATCCCCTGGAAGAGGGCATGGCAACCCACTCCAGTATTCTTGCCTGGAGAATCCTCATGGATAGAGTGACCTGGTGGGCTACAGTCCAGTGGGTCACAAAGAGTCAGACATGACTAAGCAACTAAGCACAGCACATACAAGTCTCCCAACTTCAGGGAATACTAGTGTAAAACTAGATGCAAATTACTTGAGACATTCGAAATCACCAAAAAAATCTCTGAGTATATACAAGAGATCTACAAAAATTCAGTCTTATGCTTAAATTTTTAAGTATGATATACTTTATTTTTGTTCTAATCTACTGGCCAGGTTACTTATTCCTTACCTTCTTTTCTGAGTTTTCAAAACCTGGATACTAATTTAGGTATAAAATATTTCTGTCGTCAATGTGGTCAAATAGGTAACTTTTATTCTAACAAATATGTTTGGCTACCATCACATGCTATGCTATGCTAAGTCACTTCAGTTGTGTCCGACTCTGTGCGACCCCATAGACAGCAGCCCACCAGGCTCCCCTGTCCCTGGGATTCTCCAGGCAAGAACATTGGAGTGGGTTTCCATTTCCTTCTCCAATGCATGAGAGTAAAAAGTGAAAGTGAAGTTGCTCAGTCGTGTCCGACCCTCAGCAGCCACATGAACTGCAGCCTACCAGGGTCCTCCATCCATGGGATTTTCCAGGCAAGAGTACTGGAGTGGGGTGCCATTGCCTTCTCCAACCATCACATTGGAACATATAAAAACGAACTTACTTGTTGAACAGAGACAGACTATTTGGGGCAGAGTTATACCAGAAACTTTGGTTAAACTTAATCACTGTTTCCTGTACAACAAAATCATAAGAGACACTTCTGAATGCCTGTCAACTGTGCTTCCATTTATACTGACAACAATAATTAATTTAACCCAAAGTTGTCACCAAAACACTTCTTGGAAACCATGGCCAGGAAGCAGGGAGTCACCAATTTGATGTAAGGACCATCTTCAGAATCAAGGGAGAAGGTTAAAAGGTTGTTCTCAGAAATTGAATCCAACAAAAAACAAGATTAAAGATACACTATGAATTTCTTTCTGAAAAAAAAAATCTTATTTCAATAGATGTTTTGTTAAAAGAATTGCTTCCATCACACAGCAGGAATTGAAATGGAATGTTAGGACTTGGAGCAGAGGCACCAGGGGCTCTCCTCCCCTAATAAGGGATGGCTCAGTGCACAGAACTCCATCTGAAATTGCCCTGGCTACCCTGTATCATGTTACCACTCTTCTTTTATTAATGGGGTCAGATCCTGAAACCAATGCCACTTGATCAGAGGCATGATTTACTACCTTGACAATTCCAGACTTTGGGGTAAAAGATATCATATTCTAAGGTTTTCCACAATGGAGACATCCTTTGAGTCTTGTGGCTCAGTTGGTATAGAATCCGCCTGCCATGCAGGAGTCCTGATCTCTGTGTCAGAAATATCCCCTGGAGAAGGGAATGGCAACCTACTTTAGCATTCTTGCCTGGAGAATTCCCTGGACAGAGGAGCCTGGTGGGCTGCAGACAATGGGGATGCAAAGAGTCAGACATGACTGAGTGACTAACTTTCACTTTTGAAACTAATAACGCCCAGTCTCCAAATTGAGACTCTTGGTAACAAGCTTGTCTAACCGGCTCCTAGAAAGTTTCTTTTGGGGGGATTCTGTGTGTTGGATCATCCAGCTGTGATTGCTGGGGTCAGCCTTAGCAGCTTGCAATATTTCTCCTGACCAGTGCCCTTTGCCTTTGAGCTGAGTATTCCAGAACCAAACTGACTTTATGGTATAACATCATTTCTATTTCTCAGAGGCAACCGCAACTCAGAGCTGTTAAGATGTTGTTCAAGGTCATGTAGCTAAACTAGGTTCTCTGAAGTCATTTTGTCTAATTCTAGACCATCTGTTCTCTCCACATTACCACTCAGTCTCCCATTATTTCTATTCTGAATAATTCCAAAAAGGATTTAGAACTTTAAAATTAATAACTGAAACCTGGTTTATAAATCAGCCTCCTGTGCATTTGGGTAGCATGAACAGACTCAGTGAAATTGAACCGAGTGATAAACTGATCTTCAGTATCATAGATCCAGAAACTGGACCGATGATTTCACCTACATGCAGATACCTCATGCATGTGCGTGTGTATTAGTCATTCAGTCGTTTATGACTCTTTGTGACTCCCTGGACTGTAGCCTGCCAGGCTCCTCTGTCCAAGGAATTCTCCAGGCAAGAGTACTAGAGTGAGTTGCCATGCCCTTCTCCAGGGGATCTTCTCAACCCAACGGATTGAATCCGGAGCTCCTGCATTAGCAGGCAGATTCTTACCATCTGAACCATCAAGGAAGCCCTAGACACCTGAAACAAACACTCTGATCGATTGCAGGTATGGGAACTAAATGGGAACAGTTTGGCCTCCACAAGTCTCCATGTAACCGCAGACACTCTGGATAATGCCACTTAAGAGACTATTATACACTGAGACTTGAGATCAGTTGCAAATATCCTGGCCTCCCAACCAGTCACCTTAACAGCAAATTGAGTTTAATGATTAAATCTTATCTTCAAGCTCAGAATAGCTGCACTGGGGAGCAGAATGAGTCAGTCCCTTCAATGCAGTTCTCGCCTTATCTTGCCACACTGTAGCACCACCCAGGTACTGGCACAGAGATCTCTCCATAATTCTCCCCAGCTCTTTCAGCTGGATCTTAATCTTGGAAGCCCAGTGGGTATTTGCTGTGCTTCACTGATACATTTATCCCCACTTCTTTTCACAGTGATTCTTACTGGATCTCCTTTAAATAGAACTTTAAAGCTTTCTTCCTTCTTAGTGTGCCGGTCTCATTGGCTATCTACCTAAAGAATTATCGCCAACCGTCTGACTAATGTTACACACGCTCTTAACATTCATTATGTTAGCTCATTTACTATCCAAGCCTCAAAGCAAATTTTTCAATCTCTAAAAAAGAAATGAAGGTTTTCTCCAAAATGGCAGGGCGTTTCTTTACTTGGTCTGTTCTTTAGTACCACAGTGGTTGGGAACAGTCTCTGGATTCACAGATGAGTACAAATACCAGCACTAGCACCAGTTATATGGTCGTGGGCATCTGCCTTAATCTGTCTAAATTTCAGTTTCCATTTCTATCAAATAAGACTAACAAGCTACCTTTATATACAGCAAAAGAAATGTAGGTAAGGCACTCATAGCTATTATTATTCATTAAAATATTTTCATAAATCAAAATAAATGAACTCTTAAAATGAAAAAATGAAAATTTGTGCTTGAGAGGTGGAATAGAGAAAAGCATGTGTATAACCAATGTATTCATATATGTCCCTGGATTAGGGTTCCATTTAGCTTTAACATGTCTCCTTTCAACTTTCCCCCTGTATGATTAATGTATTTAGCAGAGGACTGATGGAGTAATCTCTCTAATACCTGGCACTAATTTGGTTCCATTCTGTTCAAAAGACTTCAGTGGATCCTCATCATCAAATAATTCAAACACAATACAATCTCTTTGTCTTGACACCCTTCACCCCTATCCAAAGGGCCTTGAAATGTTAACTATGAAGAATCTAGTGGAGGGCTTGGGGCATAATCAGCACATATCAAGTCTGGCTTTACCTTCTTCTTTGAAAATTATTGCCCAACTCAGTTACAACTCCCTCTGCACTTCCGTGGGTAGGGACAGCTCAATGTCTCCTGAACAAATCCAGTATTCCCATCTGCCTCCGCTCCTCATCCCATCTGTCAAGACTCCTAGCTCAACTCAAATGCTAACCCATCTATAATTCTTTGCCTTGTATTTCTCTAAACACTCTACTCTTGTATAGTTTATTACCTACTTCTAGAATTCTCCAAAAGTTTTATACTTCATCGGAAATGCTAAGGAATTCCATTTTAACCAAAAGTAGTGCTATATGAAAAATGGCTTCTTAGGAACCCAGCACCCCTCCAAATTTAGGAGATGACTGAGGCCTGAGCATATGAAAAAGGTTTTGAAGTCTGGTGATCTGGGTTTCAGTATCATCTCTGGGATCTAGCAATTACCTGGCCACAGGCCGTTCCTTTACCTCCATGAGAATTGGTTTCCTCTAATGAAAGTGTTAGTCACTCAGTCGTGTCTAACTCTTTGAGACCCCACAGACTCTAGCCTGCCAGGTTCCCCTGTCCATGGGATTCTTCTGGGAAGAATACTGGAGTGGGTTGCCATTTCCTCCTTCATGGGATCTTCCCAACCTGGGGATCAGACCCAGGTCTCCCGCATTGCTGGAAGACTTTTTACCATCTGAGCTACCCAACTAATACCCATTTTTGAGGATTTGTCCTGCAGATTTGCAGTAATACATGAAAATCTTAGAGCCCAGCCAAAGAGTATCTGCTGAGTAAACAGCAAATATAATTATTATTTAATCAACTGGCAAAACTATTGGTCTACTGGGTCAACTAGTCAATCCTTAAGCCTGCACTTTAGCCTCATAGGAGTTTATGGAGTTTTTCTATGGGTTAGGGTTTAGGTGAAGGTGTCAGTCAAAAAGTTCAGCTCAGCTATGAAACCCCAAGTGATATCTTGTTTTGAGAGGCCCAGTCAGATTCTTCCTGAAGAATATGAATCATTTTCATGAATACATTAGATCACAAAAGAAGTTATTTTGACTCAGCATTATATCCATGTTTCCCTTTGAGAAAGCAGATTCACTGGAAAATGCACTGATCCTTTATCTTTTAATGTAGGTATGAGGCTTACATCTTCATGTGTAACTAATAAATATGAGTCCCAGGCATAGATGTGTGTTTGTCCAGCATTTCATACTTATCGAACGTTAGAACTAGCTCTTAACACTAGATTTTCTGACTCCTGAATCAGCCTTCCATATATGAGGTACCTGAAAGAGTCTAGCATATCACTAGCATACTCAATAAGTATTCATTTTTATCTCCCTTTGTTTTTCTTTTCATTGACTCCAGGTTGAATCTCTATTAATTACAACTGCTCCAAGCTTGTTTCAGTTGGGAAGTTGCTTTTGTTTTTGAACAGGAAGAGAAGTGGTCTTAAACTGATGGCAATCTAATCCCTTTTCCCATGGTGAAGTTGTATATTGTTCATGCAATGGTATCAATTTGGCTAAATAATTCAAACTTTAAAGGAAAATCTCCTCATCTCTTCACAGAGGGTAAGAAACAAGCACTTCTTTTCTCAGTATGGAGAAAATTGAAGTGCAGATAGATGAAAGCTATGTCTAAAATATATCAAAACCCTTTTTCATTCTGCATCTGGATGTTTTTGACATTATGTAGAGTCGAAGCAAAGTCTTATAAAATCAGAGTAGAGGAATAAAGAATAAAATCAAGGTTTTCTAGGCTTCTCTTTTATCATCACTTTATACAGTTGGCAGCAATGCTTCTGTACTCCTCATTGTTTCTAAATGTATCTATATTTTTTCTCAAAATTAAAGTTGTTTTTGAAAATGTTTATCATCCTTAAAGGAATTACTTCACAACCCATTGACTGACAAATTAATTCTTTTTGGAGACAAAGTAAGCAATTATGTTAGATTAAAATTCTCATTGATGAGCATTCCAGGATGCTGTTTACCAAGTACTCTTATGTTTGTTTTTTTAAAAGTAATGTTAGATAAATTGGTGTTTGTGCAGTTTTTTTGGGTGAATCAGCATTTTGAGTAGGCACAATTCAGACATATGTTAAAAATACTTCAGGAGGGGTAACCTGATCCATCCAAGAAAAGAAAACCTTCTTTTTTAATGTTTTATAGGTCAAGATAAGGAGTATCTGAAGGAATACAATCTTTATACTAGATGGAAAGAGGCTTCAGCCATTCCACAACTAAGGAAAGCATTCTCTCAATTTTTCTCCAAAATTTACACCAAAGGAAAGCAGAAATCATTGTAAAAAATAGTCAGATTATTCACCAGATCTGTAAAGATCCAAAACCTAATTGGGTTAAAATTGTGTATACAGATAGAATATCTTTAGTATGAGACAGCCATTCAATAAAAGCTGTCCACTGATTGCAGTAAGGAGATCCCGTAACAGACACTCTGTTGCCTATTAACTATCCATTGCCTTTTATTCTACATCATCACAATCCCAATTGTTTCCATGATATCAATTTTTCTTCATTAAAAAAAAATTCCCAGCCTCCTTTGCAAGTATGTGTAGCCAGTGACATTTTCTTGGCTAATGAGATATAAGCAGAAGTCATGTGTGCTTCTCAGAAAACTCTTTAAAAGCAGGCTGACAAAGACCTTTGACTCTTTGCACTTTCAATTCCTCCTGCACGGAACACTGATATGATGGTATAGATAGACAGCCTTGGATTAACCCTGAGGATACAAACATGAAGAATCTGATTACAGGGCCTCAAGTGGCATCATGGAAACTCTTTACCAGTCTTGGAATTCTAACTTCATGCATTCCTTATTCTAGGGAACAAATAAAAATAAAAACAATTTAAAGAGCTACAACTGAATAATTGGAAAAGGAAATGGCAACCCATTCCAACATTCTTGCCTGGAAAATCCCATAGGCAGAGGAGCCTGGTGGACTATCATCCATGTGGTCGCAAGAGTGGGACACTAATTGGCGAACTGAATAATATGTAATATAGTGAGTTTTCTGTTACTTGCATCAACTATTTCTTTTTCCCTTAAATAACAGGCTTATTTATCCTTTGAAAAGGAAAAGTTAAAATTAACATTGCTTCCTTGTGGCATTATTTTGTGATAGAATGGACATTTTATCAGCAGCATAAGGATTTCTGTATTTATCATGCTCACCTTGGAAATGTCCACAACCCCAGTTATAATAAGAATATTTCACATAAGTCAGAACCAGTAACAGAACTGATTAAATCATCAAGGAAGATAGGAGGACTTATTTTATATGGACTCAAAGTACTCATAGATAGAGTACCAAAAGGCAGAGACATCACTTTGCTGACAAATGTCCATACAGTCAAAACTAAGGTTTTGCCAGTAGTCATGTATAGAGGTTGGTGATGGACAGGGAGGCCTGGCGTGCTGCGATTCATGGGGTCGCAAAGAGTCAGACACGACTGAGTGACTGAACTGAACTGATGTATAGAGGTAAGTGTTGGATCATAAAGAAAGCTGAGCACCAAATAATTTATGTTTTTGAACTGTGGTGCTGGAGAAGACTCTTGAGAGTTCCTTGGACAGTCAATCCTAAAGGAAATTGACCCTGAATATTCACTGGAAAGACTGATGCTGAAGCTGAAGCTCCAAAACTTTGGCCACCTGATGCGAAGTGCCAACTCATTGGAAAAGACCCTGATGCTGCGGAAAGACTGAGGGCAGGAGAAGTGGGTGACAGAATTGAGATGACTGGATGGCATCATTGACTCAATGGACATGAGTTTGAGCAAACTCTGGGAGTTGGTGAAAGACAGAGAAGTCTGTCTCTGCCTGACATGCTGCAGTCCATGGGGCAGCAAAGAGTCAGATACCATGACTCAGTGACTGAACAACAAAGCACTCTCTCTTTACTATGTGTGCTGATATGATACTGCTCTACTCTACTACTACTAATATTAATAATGCAGAGAAACACTGAAATACATTGAAATGGGAGGAGTTCTCTTTTTAGACATAAATGGCTAAAGCAGCTTTTTTCAACTCAGTTCAGTTCAGTCGCTCAGTCATGTCCAACTCTTTGCGACCCTATGATCCGCACCACGCCAGGCCTCCCTATTCATCACCAACTCCCGGAGTTTACACAAATCTGTCCATTGAGTCAGTGATGCCATCCAACCATTTCATCCTCTGTCGTCCCCTTCTCCTCCTCACCTCAATCTTTCCCAGCATCAGGGTCTTTTCAAATGAGTCACCTCTTCGCATCAGGTGGCCAAAGTACTGGAGTTTCAGCTTCAACATCAGTCCTTCCAATGAACACCTAGGACTGATCTCCCATAGGATGCACTGGTTGGATCTCCTTGCAGTCCAAGTAACTCTCAAGAGTCTTCTCCAACACCACAGTTCAAAAGCATCAGTTCTTCAGCACTCAGCTTTCTTTATAGTCCAACACTCACATCCATACATGACTACTGGAAACACATAGCCTTGACTAGATGGATCTTGTTGACAAAGTAATGTCTCTGCTTTTTAATATGCTGTCTAGTTTGGTTATAACTTTCCTTCCAAGGAGTAAGTGTCTTTTAATTTCATGGCTGCAATCACCATCTGCAGTGATTTTGGAGCTCCCCCCCCAAAAAAAATAAAGTCAGACACTGCTTCCACTGTTTGCCCATCTATTTGCCATGAAGTGATGGGACCAGATGCCATGATCTTTGTGTTCTGAATGTGGAGCTTTAAGCCAGCTTTTTCACTCTCCTCTTGCACTTTCATCAAGAGGCTCTTCAGTTCTTCTTCACTTTCTGCAATAAGGGTGGTGTCATCTGCATATCTGAGGTTATTGATATTTCTCCCTGCAATCTTGATTCCAGCTTGTGCTTCTTCCAGCCCAGCATTTCTCATGATGTACTCTGCATAGAAGTTAAAGCAGAGTGACAATATACAGCCTTTTCCTATTTGGAACCAGTCTGTTTTTCCATATCCAGTTCTAACTGTTGCCTCCTGACCTGCATACAAGTTTCTCAAGAGGCAGGTCAGGTGGTCTGGTATTCTCATCTCTTTCAGAATTTTCCAGTTTATTGTGATCCACACAGTCAAAGGCTTTGGCATAGTCAATAAAGCAGAAAGAGATGTTTTTCTGGAACTCTCTTGCTTTTTCCATGATCCAGTGGATGTTGGCAATTCGATCTCTGGTTCCTCTGCCTTTTCTAAAACCAGCTTGAACATCTGGAAGTTCATAGTTCACATACTGCTGAAGCCTGGCTTGGAGAATTTTGAGCATTACTTTACCAGCGTGTGAGATGAGTGCAATTGTGTGGTAGTTTGAGCATTCTTTGGCATTGCCTTTCTTTTGGATTGGAATGAAAACTGACATTTTCCAGTCCTGTGGCCACTTCTGAGTTTTCCAAATTTGCTGACATATTGAGTTCAGCACTTTTACAGCATCATCCTTTAGGATTTGAAATAGCTCAACTGGAATTCCATCACCTCTACTAGCTTTATTCATAGTGATGCTTTCTAAGGCCCGCTTGACTTCACATTCCAGGATGTCTGGCTCTAGGTGAGTCATCACACCATCATGATTATCTGGGTCATGAAGATCTTTTTCATATAGTTCTTCCGTGTATTCTCACCACCTCTTGTTAATAATATCTTCTGCTTCTTTTAGGTCCATACCATTTCTGTCCTTTATTGAGCCCATCTTTGCATGAAATGTTCCCTTGGTATCTCTAATTTCTTGAAGAAATCTCTAGCCTTTCCCATTCTATTGTTTTCCAACTCAATATCTTGGTAATTATGAAAGTTCCTTAAAAAGCCACTTTTATATTAAGAATATGATTTTCAATAAAATGTACAAATCTCAGATTTTCAATTCAGTGGCTTTTGTCCATTTTTATCACCTATTTATTGTCAGTCTTTTTAGTTTTAGCACTTTCTAATCTAGTGCTATCTTCAGTTCAGCTCAGTTCAGTTCAGTCGCTCAGTCATGTCCAACTTTTTGTGACCTCGTGAATCGCAGCACACCAGGCCTCCCTGTCCATCATCAAGTCTTGGAGTTCACTCAAACTCCTGTTCGTCGAGTCGGTGATGCCATCCAGCCATCTCATCCTCTGTCGTCCCCTTATCCTCCTGCCCCCAATCCATCCCAGCATCAGGGTCACTTTTCCAATTAGTCAGCTCTTCGCATGAGGTGGCCAAAGTATTGGACTTTCAGCTTCAGCATCAGTCCTTCAAATGAACACCCAGGACTGATCTCCTTTAGGATGGACTGGTTGGATCTCCTTGCAGTCCAAGGGACTCTCAAGAGTCTTATCCAACACCACAGTTCAAAAGCATCAATTCTTTGGCACTCAGCTTTCTTCACAGTCCAACTCTCACATCCATACATGACCACTGGAAAAACCATAGCTTTGACTAGATGGACCATTGCTGGCAAAGTAATATCTCTGCTGTTTAATGTACTATCTAGGTTGGTCATAACAGTTAGAACTGGACATGAAACAACACACTGGTTCCAAATAGGAAAAGGAGTACATCAAGGCTGTATATTGTCATCCTGCTTATTTAACTTCTATGCAGAGTATATCATGAGAAACGCTGGGCTGGAAGCACAAGCTAGAATCAAGATTTCTGGGAGAAATATCAACAACTTCAGATATGCAGATGACACCACCCTTATGACAGAAAGTGAAGAAGAACTAAAAAGCCTCTTGATGAAAGTGCGAGAGTGAAAAAGTTGGCTTAAAGCTCAACATTCAAAAAACTAAGATCATGGCATCTGATTCCATCACTTCATGGCAAATAGATGGGGAAACAGTGGAACGAGTGTCAGACTTTATTTTTGGGGGCTCCCAAATCACTGCAGATGGTGATTGCAGCCATGAAGTTAAATATGGTTTAAACTTGCTTAATAGCTAGTGGTGTTGAAAATCTTTTCACTTTTGTGTCTTTGGTGAAGTGTTTGCTTCAACCTTCATTTTTTACTTGGTTATTTGCTTTGTTATTGAGTAGTATGAATGCTTTACATATTCTGTATATAATGTTTTCATGGAATATGTGCTTTATAAATATTTGTCCTAAACTCTAGTTTTTCTTTTCATTGCTCTAACAGTGTCTTTTGAAGGGTCAAACTTCAAAAATCAGTCTGAAATCAATTTTGTGTTGAATTTTGTAGATGTGTGGTAAGAGCTGAGAACTGAGGTTTAATTTCTGTCTCTATCTCTCTACTACTTTTTATATATAGCTATCTTTTTTTTCCACATCATTTGTTGAAAAGATCTTTTCCTTCTCTGAATTACCTTGCTACCTCTGTTGAAAATCAGTTGGTGCTTTTGTTGGATATCAATTTGATCTAAACATGTACCCCACACTGTCACATCCATTCGTGTCTTTATTTATCCAAAAACATACTGCCTTGATTACTAGAGCTTTAGGGTTAAGTCCTAAAACCAGGTAGTGTGAGTTCTTTAACTTTGTGTGTATGCATTTTTAATTATTTTACTATTTGCAATTGTTTGCATTTCCATATAAAGTTTCCATTAAGTTTGATGTTAGCTTTAGGGTTTTTGTAGATGCCCTTTATCAGGTTGAAAAATTTTCATTCTTGTCCTAGATTTGGTAAGAATCCTTTGTCAAATGATTTTCTGCACCTATTGAGATAATCATATGATTTCTAATTTTTAGTCTGTTAACGTGGTGCATTACAATGATTTTCTTTCTGTTTCTTATTAATTATTGAGAATAGAATGTAATTATATCCAAATATAATTGTGGATAGTTCTATTTTTTGTTCTACTGGGTTTTTTCTTTTTTTAATTTATGTACTTTAAAACTATTTATTAGAGCACACAGGGCTTTCCAGATGGTGCTAGTGGTAAAGAACCCATCTGCCAATGCAGTTAGGCATAAGAGGTACTGGTTCCATCCCTGTGTTGGGAAGATCCCCTGAAGGAGGGCATGGCAACCCACTCCAGTATTCTTGCCTGGAGAACCCCATGAACGGAGAAGCCTGGCAAGTTACAGTCCTGAGAGTCACAAAGAGTCAGACATGACTGAAGCAACTTAGCACATTAGGGTAGACATAATGAAGACTGCTGTATTTCAATAATCTGATAGCTTTATCACTAGGAAATGACCTTCTTTTGATGCTGTTGTTCAGTCGCTCAATAGTGTCTGACTCTATGCAACCCCCTGGATGGCAGTGCTCCAGGCTTCCCTGTCCATCATCACCCAGAGTTTGCTTAAATTCATGTCCATTGAATCAGTGTTGCTATCTAATCATCTCATCCCCTGCAGCCCTCTTCTCCTTTTGCCTTCAGTCTTTCCCAGCATGACAGCCCTTTTCAATGAGTCAGTTCTTCGCATCAGAAGGCCAAAGTATTAGAGCTTGAGCTTCATGATCAGTACTTCCAATAAATATTCAGGGTTGATTTCCTATAGAATTGACTACTGGTTTGATCTCTTTGCAGTCCAAATGACTCTCAAGAGTCTTCTCCAGCACCACAATTTAAAAGTCTTAATTATTCGGTGCTCAGTCTTCTTTATGCTCCAACACTCACATCTGTAATGACTACTGGAAAAACCATAATGTTGACTATACAGACATTTGTTGGCAAGTGATGTCTTTGCTTTTTGATTATGCTGTTTAGGTTTGTCATAGCTTTCCTTCCAAGAATCAGACATCTTTCAATTTCATGGCTGCAGTTGCCATCCACAGTGATTTTGGAGCTCAAGAAAATAAAGTCTGGCACTATTTGCATTGTTTCCACATCTATTTGCCATGAAGCAATGGGGCTGGATGCCAAGATCTTTGCTTTTTAAATATTGAATTTTAAGCCAGCTTTCTCACTTTCCTCTTTCATCCTCATTAAAAGACTCTTTATTTCCTCTTTATTTTCTATTACAGTGGTATCATCTGCATATCTGAGGTTGCTGATATGTCTCCCAGCAGTCTTGATTCCAGCTTGTGCTTCATCCAGCCTGGCATTTCACATGATGTACTCTGTATATAAGTTAAGTAAACGGGATGACAATATACAGCCTTGTCATACTCCTTTCCCAGTCTTGAACCAGTCAGTTGTTCCATATCAGGTTCTGACTGTTGCTTCTTGACCTGTACATAGTTTTCTCAGGAGACAGGTAAAGTGGTCTGGTATTCCCATCTCTTTAATAATTTTCCACAGTTTGTTTGATCCACACAGTCAAAGACACTAGCATAGTCAATAAATCAGATGTCTTTCTGGAATTCCCTTGCTTTCTCTGTTATCCAACAAATGTTGGCAATTTTATCTCTGGTTTCTATGCTTTTTCTAAACCTAGCTTATACATCTGGAAGTTTCATTTTATATACTACTGAAGCCTAGCTTGCTGGATTTTGAGCATAACCTTACTGGCATGTGAAAGGAGCGCAACTGTGAGAGTTGGACCATAAAGAAAGCTGAGAGCTGAAGAATTGATGCTTCTGAACTGTGGTGTTGGAGAAGACTCTTGAGAGTCCCTTGGACTGCAAGGAGACCCAACCAGTCAATCCTAAAGGAAATCACTCCTGGATATTCTTTGGAAGAACTGATGCTGATGCTGAAGCTCCAATACTTTGGCCACCTGATATGAAGAACTGACTCATTGGAAAAGACCTGATACTGGGAAAGATTGAAGGCAGGAGGAGAAGGAGATGACAGAGGATGAGATGGTTGGATGGCATCACCGACTTGATGGACATGAGTCTGAGTAAACTCCAGGAGTTGGTGATGGACAGGGAAACCTGGTGTGCTGCAGTCCATGGGGTCACAAAGAGTCAGACACAACTTGGCAACTGAACTGAACTGTACAATAGTTTGATCATTCTTACCACTGTCCTTCTTTGGGATTGGAATGAAAACTGACCTTTTCCAGTCCTGTAGTCTCTGCTGAGTTTTCCAAATTTGCTGACATATTGTGTGCAGCACTTTCACAGCATCAGCTTTTAGGATTTGAAATAGCTCAGCTGGAATTCCATCACCTCCATTAGCTTTGTTTGTAGTGATGCTTCCTAAGGCCCACTTGACTTCAGACTCCAGGATGTCTGACTCTAGGTGAGTGACCACACCATTGTGGCTATCCAGGTCATTAACATCTTTTTTGTATAATTCTTCTGTGTATTCTTGCCACCTCTTCTTAATCTTTTCCGCCTCGGTTAGGTCCTTACAATTTCTGTCCTTTATGTGCCCATCCTTGCATGAAACGTTCCTTTGATAGTTTCAATACCATGGATCTTCTTTATCCGTGGTAATGTTCTTTGTTTCAAAGGTTTACTTTGTTTGACATTAGTATTAAAGTACTACAGCTTTGTTTTGATTAGTGTTTTATGATGTCTCATTTTTGATCCTTTTACAATGAACAACCTGGCCTTTTATAATTAAACCACATTTTTTTAGATAGCTTAGGATTGGGTCTTGCTTTTATATCAGTCTTACAATCTCTGCCTTTTAATTATACTATTAATTTTAATGAAATTATTTTTAAAGTAATGCTTAAACTTACTGTCTAGCTATTTGCTTTCTATTTGTCCTACCTAATGTGTGTAGTTGGGATTTTTTCCCTCTTTCTTGCTATTTTTGTTTTGATTATTCCCCTTTATCTACATTGTCGACTCATTAGTTAAACTCTTTTGGGAGTTTTAATTGCATTTCTGAAGTTTTCAATGTATATCTTAAACTTCTACTTTCTGGTAATATTATACAACATCATGTACAGCATAAGAACTTACAACGGTGTATTTCCATTTCTCTGCTTTTACTGGCCTTTGTGTTATTTTGTCATATTTAATTTTACATGTTATAGATTTGAAAATATACTGCTATTTTGCTTTTAAAAGGTTATTATCTTCTAAAGTCTTTAAAATACTTTCAAAAGCTTTTAAATATTCCCATATAATTACTGTTTCCAATGTTCTTCATTCCTTTGTGTAGATCCAAACTTCTGGTAACATCTTCTTTCCTCCTGAAAGATTTATTTTAACCTTTTTTTTTTTTTGTAGAAAATATCTGATCTTAATAAATTATCTTAGCTTTTTTATGTCTGGGAAAATTCTTCTTTTTAATTTTATTTTTAAGACATAATGTTTCTTGGATATGGCTTCCTATGTTGATTTTTCTTTTGCTCTAAGTTCTTTAAAGATATTCAGCCATTTGCTTCTGGCTTAAGTGGTTTCTGATGACAAGTTGGCCATCACTCCTTTATACTTAACATGTCTTTGTTTTTCCTGGATGATTTTAACATATTCTCTTTAGCACTGATTTCAGCAGTATTATTAGGATGTACACTTTGTGATGGTTTCTTCATGTTTATTCTCCTTGGGGTAATTTGGGGCTAATTTGTCAACTACTGAGATAGTAACTTCCTGAAAACTGTATCCAGTGCTCTGTGTGTGAAGGTATTTCTCACTTTGGTTTTGAGGAAAATTAATTGTTCATGAGGCTTCTCTGGTGGCTTAGTGGTAAAGAATCCACTCGACAATGCGGTAGACATGGGTTTGATCCCTGGGTTGGGAAGATCCCCTAGAGAAGGAAATGGCAACCCACCATTCCTGCCTGGAGAATCCCATGGACAGAGGAGCCTGGTGGGCTACCGTCCGTGGGGTTGCAAAGAGCAACTGAGTGTCTAAACAATAACAACACAACAACAACAATTGTTCATGACCATATGTGCACCCTGGGGATTGTTTTGCCTGCTCTTTCCATGATTCTTTCCCCTGATTCAGGCAGTTTCCTAACATGCAAACTTAGGTCAGCATTCTGAAAAGATTTGAGAAATCTCCTTTTCAGACACCTGGAAATGTAAATATTTTATATACATCATGAATGAATATATACAGATATATTCTCTGTCTCTGGTCCTCTGCATGGCTTCTTAGAATTTTCAAATTCTAGATTCTTTCCTTCCTATAGTAAGACTACTGGATTCTCAGCACATTTTAAAAAATAGGTTAAATTTACCCTTGCTACTTCCCTGATTCTTTTTTTTTTTTTTTTTTTGTCTCTCTCAAATTTCTAGTCTCCTTTTTCAAGCTTCTGGGCCAAAAGAGTTCCAGAACCCGCCCCTTATGTCTTTAGTACAATGTAAGGTTACTTTTAGATACAGCTGAAATCATAGTATGATGGAACTTACATCCACCAAGAATCAAGTGTTCTATATTCCAAAATTACCTATCTTGCCTTCCTCCAATTACTGGAGGCCCCAAAACCTAATATAGGATTACTATGTTGACAAATAAAAGAAACAATGAATGTGTTATAAATTTTAAATAATGAGCCAAGCAGTTGTCCATGTGGTATAATTTAAGGAAAGGCTACCTGTTCAGTCTAGTATTGAAGTCTAGGAAATTCTACCAGCTTCTAGTGACTCAAGTAAATGCGAACTTATCTGTTAAACTATACTAGTCAAACCAGTTTAATTTGTTTATCACTTAGTGGGGTTTCAGAATTGTAAGAGATCATATAATATAAATAAGCAAATTCCTATTATTACATAGATGTGCAATTTGAGAAAGAAAAGCACAGACGCTTGTCTGAGATGTTTAGCAGGAAGATGATAAAACTGGGACTAGATCCTTCACAATTTATGAATAAAGGAAAGGAATAATGAATACTTGGGCAGAAAAGAACTAGAAGGTGAGGAAACACTAATATAAAATTTATGTGATTTTGACCTGCTGGAATGTTAAATAGAGCAACCTGTAAAACTCAGATAAGCATTAAAAATAAAAAAATCCAGAAAAAACAAAACCCCAAATGAGGCTAATTCACAAAGGAATACAAACAATAACACACAGTGTCAAAAAGTATCCTAAGATAGAAACGTTTGAATTAAGATTATCTTGAGTTTTACCTCACATCTAAGTAGCCAAATCTGAATTATAATTGTAAGAAGTACCACACAGTTGGGATGGTAAATTAACAACTAGAAGAAGATATATAACTGAATACCATTTTTTCTTTCAGATTAAAGTTTCATGTGGTCTTGGATTAATTTTTCATGGCTTCAGTTAAATGAGAATACTGATTCAATGAAGAAATTTTACCTTTCTCAATATTTTTTATGTTTTGACTAATCGTTTCTATTTTTCTTGTCTCTAAATTGCTCCACCAGATGGCAGTAACTGCACCACCTAATACTTTTAAAAATGGAAACAACCTGCTGAATCAAACTGAGTTTATCTCGAAGTATTTGACAGAGTTAAATTTTCATTGGCAGGAGGAAAAGTTGTGCAGAAAAAAAGTAGGTTGACTGTTTTGTATGTTAAATTAGAGATTTTGTAAGAAGGCCCATGACAATGAAAAAACCTTTTTTGAAAACCAAATGGAAAATACAAAACTCTGACCTTTGTACAAAAATTATGAATTGAGCCAATAAAGGTGAAAAGGCCAAATTGGCCACATTTTAAATACATTTAGTAAGTTTTAGGTCTTTTTTTTAATACTGGTAAATTATGGCGTCTTTGAAATAATTTCAGATTTTTCACTTGTAAATATGCTTGTTTCTCCATAATTGGACCAAAGTACTGCAAAAAGATAGTTAATATGTATCTTCAATCTCTTTAAATTTACTGAAACCAGTCTAGAGAAGTGAACTTTTAATTCTACCAAGTATTACAGCAGAGCTTTCTTTGACCAAACTTAATCTAGGTCAACAGATTGCAGGATTGTCAAAATGGATCAGTATATTCAATCATAGATTGCATTAACAGAACTGCATTAACAGCATTCAGAACAAAGGAAGAAATAGTCTAGTCTATTTACATTGGTTAGTCTGAGTCCTCAGGCTTTGAAGCTTTGTCTTTAAGGTAAAGCGAAAAAGAGCTTCTAAAGAGCTTTGATTTCTACCAAAATCTGAGTAAACTGAGTAATGATGAATATTAAATCTATAGAAAGGAAATAGAATGCCATAACTATCTGCAAATATATAAAGGGCTGCTATGCAGATATACCATTCTAACTGCAGAAAGTGAAAAGGAACTAGAGTCTTTTGATGAGGTTCGTGAAAGAAGAGTGTGAAAAAGCTGGCTTAAAACTCATATCATGGCATCCGGTGCCATCACTCAAGGCAAATAGATGGGGAAAAAATGGAAACAGTAACAGACTTCATTTTCTTGTGCTCCAAAATCACTACAGACGTTGACGACAACCATGAAAATAGAAGGAGCTTGCTCCTTGGAAGAAAAGCTACGACAAACCTAGACAGTGTATTAAAAAGCAGAGACATCGCTTTGCTGATTAAGATCCATATAGTCAAAGCTATGGTTTTTCTAGTAGTCATGTTACAGATGTGAGAGCTGGACTATAAAGAAGGGAGAGCACTGAAGAATTAATGCTTTCAAACTGTGGTGCTGGAGAAGACTTTTGAAATAAAACCAGTCAATCCTAAAGGAAATCAGTCCTGAATATTCATAGGGAGGACTGATGCTGATGCTGAAGCTACAATACTTTAGCCACCTTATGCAAAGAGTCAACTCATTGGAGAAGACCCTGATGCTGGGAAAGATTGAAGGAGGGAGGAGAAGGGGATGACAGAGGATGACATAGTAGGATGGCATCACTGACTCAATGGACATGAGTTTGAGCAAATTCTGGGAGATGGTGAAGGACAGAGAAGCCTGGCCTGCTGCAGCTCACAGTCACAAACTGTCAGACAGGACTTAGTGACTGAACAACAATAATTATGTGAAAAACAAATAAGATCTTTTGGGTTGCATCAGCAGACAGGTGGAAACTGCAGTGAGAAATCGTACAAGAAAGGAACATCTTCATAGGACAGAAAAAGAGAGGAAAGGATTAAGGTGGGATGAGAAACAAGACTGTTACTGGATCCAGAAATTTACCCTAATGGACAGTGTCTCTAACACTTAGGCAATGAAGGAATTTAAGATCTTGGGTACAGAGAGGCAGGCAGTTAGAAAAGAAATCCCTGCAAAAAAGCAGAAACCTGAAAGGGATACTCTAAATAAAAGATGGTTGGAGAAAACTCTTGCCTACCAAATCAGAGAGAAGTTTGGCTGTACTGTGGTGGAACAAAACTCTTTCAGAGTCCAGGCTGCCCAAGTTCCCACTGTAAGAGGAACTTTTCTCCTGGCTGACATTTTCCAGAAATTGGATTTACTGCCTCAGGGGCTGGTGAGCTCCTAGTCATTCGTACCATGGAAATAATCAAGCAAATGCTGAGTTTGGCAGAGCCCTGAAGCTCAAGTCAGCGTCTGGCAAAGGGGCTCTTTAAGTGGGATCCTTGAAACACACTAATAAACGCAAATTTTAGCTTTTGTTAAGTGACACACCCCATAATATACAGAAGCTTTTCCAAATTGTATTGGACCTATACCATTGCCAGAGTCAAAGCTTAACTTCTAAGAAAAGGAAACAAAGCCTTGAGTCAACTGTCTGGAACATTTGACTGTTTCTTATTTTGGAAACAAATGTTGTCCTTTGTCAAAGAAGGGAGGAGATACCTGGATTTCAGGAGGTTCACCTGCTTTTAACTAAAAACACTTTGAAGTTATGTCAAACTATGTATCCTCTTTGGCTATATTTAATTAATTTTAACATACTTGTGAAGATAATAATGACAATAGCTACCAGATATCGTGTCAGAACTCAGCATATGCCATGAAACAAGCTAGACACTTTGCTTTTTTTCTCAGTTTATCCACAGAAAAGCAGTATGAGGAAAAGTCCAATGAAGTATATGGAGAAGTCAAAGTTTAGGAAGGTTAAAAAGTTTATCCAAGGTCACAAAACATGTCACGTGCACTGTGGGACTTCGATCTTTGGAAACTCCAGCTCCTAACATGGCTCAGTTGCTAACTGTGTGTTATTTAGGGATAGGTCAAAGGACCTGTCTGGGACCTTGTGGATGTAATGGCAGTAATAGGCTGGCTGAACAGAAGCCACCTGGAAACTTCAACAAGCAGGCTCCAAGTCTCCACACTGGAGATGCTGATTCTGAACGAGGGCCCTAATACCTTATTTTAGTGACTGGTTCCTTTGGTGATGCTGAAGTACTTCTACTTATTTAATTTTTTCTTTTTTTTTTTCTTTGGTAGTAAAAGCCACATAAAACATACCATTTTAACTATATGTAACCATACATTTCAATGACATGAAATATATTCACATTGTTGTACAACTCACCATCATCCACCTCCCGCATTTCTCACTTTCCTAAACTAAAACTCTGTTCCAGTTAAACACTGACATCCCATTCCCTGTCCCCATCCCCCACCCAGTCCAGCCCCTGGCATCAACCAGTGAAGTACATCTACTTTATAACCACTATCACAGAGAATACAAATTCGTATGTCACATGAGTTGGCATAAAATAATTCCGTCTCCTTTCAACTTGCGATTATTTTAATTATGTGAGAAATGATTACAGACCCTTAAGCCCAGAGAAGCTGGCCATCTAGAAGGAAGATGAGTCAACAGACCCAAGCTGCCTGCAAAAAAGACAGGATTTCAGGTTTAAAGATGTTTTGAAACAGTGTTCTCTGCCTTCCTATGGGAGAATGGCAATCTACCGCAGTACATTAAACTGACAATTTCCAGTACATTAGACTGACAATTGAACAGTAACCTATTTAATTCTATTTAATCAAGATTTCCTCAACATATTTTTAAATTATTTTTGTTTTAATATTTTTATTTTTTGGTCCTGCCATGTAGCATGTGGGATCTTAGCTTTCCCACCAGGGTTCAAACCTGAATCCCCTGCATTGGAAGTATAGAGTCTTAACCACTGGACTGTCAGGGAAGACCCTCCCCAACATAGTTCACCACTGACTTTTCTCTTGTAGCACTTTTGAATTCCACAGGAGTATTTAAGATTCAAGCACAAACATTCTGGTAGCTGTACCAGCAACTGCTGTCAGGACATCCCGGCTTTCTGTCCTATAAACCCTTTGCTTCCCAGATCCTCTCTTCTTTAGCCTTGAGCTTTTCTGCCCTTGCCTGGCTGCCTAATCTCACAATAACCAAGCAGATCTGCATAGCACACTACACTCCTGCCTTCCACTTTGGCCTTAACGCATTGTAAGGTGGATTGGACACCTCTGAGGTGTTTAAACTTTCTCAGCCAGCATTTCTCAATAGCTGGTGTAAATGCTGTGCTCAGTCGCTGAGTCCTGTCTGACTCTTTTGCAACCCCATGGACTGTAGCCTGCCAGGCTCCTCTGCCCATGGGATTTCTCAGCCAAGAATACTGGAGTGGGTTCCCACTTCCTTCTCCAGGGGATCTTCCCAACCCAGGGATTGAACTCGCATCTCCTGGATTCTTTACCACTGAACCACCTGGGAACACCTGGAGAAGTCCAAATGAACAGAGTAATAAGCCAGGAGGGTGACTCTCCCCCTGTATTGAAGTGAAGTGAAGTCTCTCAGTCATGTCCAACTCTGCGACCCCATGGACTGTAGCCCACCAGGCTCCTCTGTCCATAGAATTCTCCAGGCAAGAGTACTGGCATGGGTTGCCATTTCTTCCTCCAGGGGATATTCCCGACCCAGGAATTGAACCCAGGTCTCCCACATTGCCATCAGACACTTCCCTGTCTGAGCCACCAGGGAAGCCTATGTATTATCTTCACATATTTAAGAAATAGTCTTGCCTCTAAATATTTAAGAAATAGTCTTGAGGAAATGGAAAGCTTGTCCTCTGTTTTTTCAGGGGGTGTAACTAGTACTTGGAGAAGGAAATGGCAACCCACTCCAGTATTCTTGCCTGAAGAATCCCATGGACAGAGGAACCTGGCAGGCTACAGTCCATGGGGTCACATGGGGACACAACTTAGCGGCTAAACCACCACCACCAACTGTTACTTTTGGGAAAGGACTTTGCTCTATCCAACACTGGAGTGGGAAGTCCCATCATCCAGTATTGTGACTTACCCTTGACAAATTCAAGTTATGGCTGGATACCATCTCCCAAAGTTACCTTTTAAAAGGATGCTTGTAGAATGCTGGGCTGGATAATCCAAATTCTAGAAGCCTAGTCTTTTTTAAAGAGAGTGCACATTCTTTATAGAACATTTGCCATGGGTGAGCTGATTAAATCACATCTCCAGTGGTTTTAATGCAATTAGCAGGGCCTGGCAAACAACTGAAGCAATGACATAACCAGTCTGACTGTTTAAATATTCAAAGTCAGAGTTAGGGAGGACCCCTGAGGATGGAGAAATTGTGTGCTCCACTTAAACATATGCCCCATACTAAATTGAATCTGTAAGTTTCAATAGTTTAGCCATTTGACTAACTTAGTGAAAAGGCATTATAGAAGAATTACATGTACACTTTGGTACATGGAAAAATGTAAAATATTTAAATTGTCTATTTTAAAAGCAAGTAAAATGAAATGATTACTAGTAGATTATATATTGTGTGGTAGGGGTGGCATTGTCCTATTTTCTTTCCTTTTAGGAGCATATTCCTATGCATGACAATAGGAAAGGTGATTTGCTATTAAAAATATATCTCATTACATACAAATCAGAGAGACCCTCCTGATGTAAAAATGAGAATATCTGAATTTGGGACCTTTTTGCCCATTATTTATTTGCAAATGAATTAGTCCTTGATTAGATTTTTATAAAATGAATTTTGTATCAGACAATTTGAAAGAAGATATAAGTCACCCTACTGTAATAAACCTAGTTGTGCTGCTTTGTTCAAAAGCGGAAAATTTTTATGGCTGATCTTAGTTTTGGCAAATCTTCAAAGAGCTCTCAGCAGACTTATTAATAGAATTTTGCAGTGGAAGAAATTGATGAGGTTATACAAAGAATTGGTAGCAGAATGAGGAAGAAAACATTTAGGATTTCAGAGCCTTATTTCTGGAGATGCACTGCCTATCAGATCCTTGGAAAGTGGTGTCTAAACCCTTTCCTTAAATTCTGGTTAATTTTCAGTTGAGTAAATAGCAAGAAGGTAGCAAAATATCACCAGAAGAGTCAAGGGTCATAGTGATGAGGATCAAAGAAAATCAACAGTCATGCCTTCAATCTGTGACTATCAGACACACTCTAAATGTGCTGAGCAAGTATCTCTGGAATGACTTAGACAAGGATAATTGACAAAGACAAATGAGCTCCGTGAGTACAGAGGTAGGTCTTGTTGCTGCTGCTGCTGCTGCTAAGTCACTTCAGTCCTGTCCGACTCTGTACGACCCCAGAGACGGCAGCCCACCAGGCTCCCCTGTCTCTGGGATTCTCCAGGCAAGAACACTGGAGTGGGTTGCCATTTCCTTCTCCAATGCATGGAAGTGAAAAGTGAAAGTGAAGTCATTCGGTCATGTCCGACTCCTAGCGACCCCGTGGACTGCAGCCTACCAGGCTCCTCCGTCCACAGGATTTCCAGGCAAGAGCACTTGCCTGGAGTGGGGTGCCATTGCCTTCTTCAGGCCTTACTCAAGTCTATGTCTTTACAAGGGAAACATATCTTTACTAGGTCTTACCTGGTAGGTAGGTAAGGTAGTAGGTAGGTCTTGCTCAAGTCTATATTTTTACTAGGGAAACAGTAAGCATTAGATGAATGCTGCTGAATAAATAGATGGATGTGATATTATGTTTATAATTGAAGTTTAAATATAGAAATATAACTTTGAACAAGATGGTTAGTCAACAGAGTAATTCAAGGTTTTATTAATAGAACAGAAACTGAAGGGAAGTAGTTTAAAAACCTGAGAGAGCAGATTTCAACATCATGAGATCTTGTAAGAAAGAAAGAGGACCCATCCTATGTGAAGAGAAGAGAGGAATCAGTGTTCTTATTTTTTCAGGCTATTTAAAAGGTTAGTTCAAAGTCATCACTTCTTTTTTCCTCTCAAATTAGAGTAAGCTTAAAAGAACTTAGTCATCTTTTGAGGTGATACAAGTCTGTGACTCTTATTACATGAAAATTTGATTAAAATATATTTCCATTTCAAAAAATATTTTCAGAAAGAGGAATTTAGATTCTTTGATAAAGTCTAGTGATTCTGTTCTGTTTTGTTTTAAAATAATGATGCCTACCATTTTAAAACAAGCCACCTAAAAAAGATGTGAATAAAAAAGTAAAATGAGAAAAGGCAATTATTAAAATTTGATGGATAAGGAAAATTTGCATCATCTCTAGCTCTTTTTTTTTCTAATTAGCTATGTTTTTATATAGCACTGTATCTTATCCCTAGGCCATACAGCTAACAGGAGAAATGGAGTCTTTTTATAGACTTTCTATACTTTTTCTTTGTGCATTGTCTGATGCTGTCTGATGCCAGAAATCAGTTAGTGATAATTCAGCAATGAGAACTTTAAGGAAAAGCATTTGGAGTCAGGCAGTGTTATCTAAATTTAAATATGGTCTTTGAAGTACTTAAAATAATCAAGCTAAACATTTACTGAATCAAAACCACTTTTACTATTCACCTATAAACATGATATAAATGGTTACCTTAAAGAAGACTGAGTGCCAAAGAATTGCTGCCTTTGAACTGTGGTGCTGGAGAAGACTCTTGAGAGTCCCTTGGACAAAGAGGAGATCAAACCAGTCAATCCTAAAGGAAATCAACTCTGAATATTCATTGGAAGGACTGATGCTGAAGCTGAAGCTGCAATCCTTTGTCCACCTGACGCAAAGAGCCGACTCTTTGGAAAAGACCTTGATGCTGGGAAAGACTGAGGGCAGGAGACATGGGTGACGCAGAGGATGAGATGGTTGGATGACATCACCAACTCAATGGACATGAGTTTGAACAAACTCTGAGGGAACAAACTCTGTCTGTGAAGGACAGTGAAGCCTGGCATGCTGTAGTCCATGGGGTCGCAGAGTCAGACATGACTTAGCAATTGAACAGCAACAACAACAAATGGTTAGCTTGCTTTCTGTTTGGAATAGCTCAGATATCTCAAGCTAACAATAACCTCAGATATGCAGATGACACCACCCTTATGGCAGAAAGTGAAGAAGGACTAAAGAGCCTCTTGATGAAAGTGAAAGAGGAGAGTGAAAAAGTTAGCTTAAAGCTCAACATTCAGAAAAGTAAGATCATGGCATCCAGTCCCATCACTTCATGGCAGATATATGGGGAAACAGTGGCTGACTTTATTGTTCTGAGCTCCAAAATCACTGCAGATAGTGACTGAAGCCATGAAATTAAAAGACGCTTACTCCTTGGAAGGAAAGTTATGACCAACCTAGACAGCATATTAAAAAGCAGAGACATTACTTTGCCAACAAAGGTCCGTCTAGTCAAGGGTATTATTTTTCCAGTGGTCATGTATAGATGTGAGAGTTGGACTATATAGAAAGCTGAGTGCCAAAGAATTGATGTTTTTGAACTGTGGTGTTGGAGAAGACTCTTGAGAGTCCCTTGGGCTTCAAGGAGATCTAACCAGTCCATCCTAACGGAGATCAGTCCTGGGTGTTCATTGGAAGGACTGACGTTGGAGCTGAAACTCCAGTACTTTGGCCACCTGATATGAAGAGCTGACTCATTTGAAAAGACCCTGACGCTGGGAAAGATTGAGGGCAGGAAGAGAAGGGGACAATAGAAGATCAGATGTTTGGATGGCATCACCAACTCAATGGACATGGGTTTGTGTGGACTCCAGGAGTTGGTGATGGAAAGAGAGGCCTGGCGTGCTGTGGTTCATTGGGTCTCAAAGAGTTGGACACGACTGAGTGACTGAACCGAACACCCTGCAGAGTTAGAGAATGGACCACTGAGCTGAACTGGAGCCTGACTCATTCTTTGTGTCTCCTGATCTAAGTAGTTAACACAGCACAGATTCCCATCTGTACCCTATCCAATATAACCTGCAAATATCATTCCTTCTTTTAGTGCAAAATGAGATTTTTCTTCTCAAAATTTGTTTTGAAAAAAAATTAGTTTTCCTTTTCAGTACTTACTATTAAATATTAATATACACCAGGCACTGTGCAAGGTGCACCAAATTTATTACATCTTTGGAGCCTCACTTCAGCTCTGCTAATAGGTCATTATCCTTGTTTTATAGAGGAAATTGAGGCCTATTAAGACAGTTATTTAGTCGTTATTTTCCAATAGCAGTTTTTCCTCTAAAATAAGTTTGGGGAATTGGTTTGAATCTCCGGAAATGTTCTGCATCTTTTAAAGAGAATGGATTTGATGACAACAGGATGGACTCCATTCTTACTACTAAATTTGCAAATATTTGACTTCAATTTAGATCTTTATCTGGTCCTCATTTTACTGCCTATCCAATCCTAGTTTGTGGGCTTCCCAGGTGACACAGTGGTAAAGAATCCGCCTGCCAGTTCAGGAGACACAGGAGATGTAGGTTCAATCCCTGGGTCAAGAACATCCCCTAGAGAAGGAAATGGACTCCAGTATTTCTGCCTAGAAAATTCCATGGACAAAGGAGCCTGGTGGACTACAGTCCGTGGTGTGGCAAAGAATCTGACATGACTGAGTGACTGAGAACACTACCCTAGTTTGTGAAGTCAAGTGTGGGTGTACTGTGAAAACCTGGGTTCAGCATCTTCAGAATGACTATTAGAAAACTGATTCTGGGTGTCACAGGGTATTTCCCACCAGATAGGAGAAAAGAAATGAGATTCCAGTATTCTCTGCCCTCCACAGAATCATAAATGTGTTTGAGGTGCACACAGAAAGCAAAGGCAAACTCAGAGAAGAAAAATGAGCTAAATCAATGGCTCCTGATGGGGCTCCAGCGAAGACAGAAGCCGAAAGAAAATGATGGGCGCAGTACGTCGACTGTACGTCAACTGTAATATTTAGTTCATGTGGCAAATATACCTTGGCTTCTAGGTTATGCCTCTCTTCTAACTAGTAGCATTTCACATTCACTCCGTGTGCTTGTATCTGGAGCTTAAAGAGACCATGCTACAGTGGCAGTGGGCACCGCAGGGAGTAGGGTGGGAAGGCTGAGAGGTCAGGTCAGGAGACTTGGGGCCAGCCCCGTCTGTGACTGACTAGCTAAGAGTATTTTAAACAGACCGCACTCTATCTATGAATCTTACTTTCCCATAAATTCAAACACATACATCATCCTCAGGGCCATTTCCAGATTTATGATTCTAAAACTCCATGGGTATTTTCTTTTAATTTCAGTTTCTTTTCTTCAGTTATTACTTCATCCACTCCATGCTCATCTGGCATAGATTGTTTCTATCTGTACCTGTCACACTGCTAGTATTAGAAATGGTCACATACAGAGTACCTACGACACATATACATATTAATATAAAATATGGAATTCTGCCTCCTTTATGTGTGATTAAATTAGAACATATGGATGTATAAAGTGGTAGTAAGCTAACAATTATTATTAGCTTTGGAACATTTATTTGGTTAATAAAACCATTTCTTATGATATACACAATCCTATGGAATATTTTATCATTACCAAGATGAAGAAACTGAGGCTCAAATTAAATAAGCATGTCAAGATTAATCAATGGATGACTGTTGCATTAGTTAACCCATATTCTCCTAACTTCACAAATTAATTTCTTTCCACCGTACCATGTTTTAAGTGGCACAAACATATCGTACTTGTTGCAATTTAGATTCAAGAGTGAAAGAATAGCATTATGAAGTTTGTGTTTCCAGGTTAAATGATGCCAGAAATTGTGTTTGCAGTCATTGATCAGTGAAGGAAGCTTATAGGCTAACATGGTCATCAAAGGGGTCTCCAAGAAACATTTTCTGAAATAATATACAATCACAACTGGGGAAAGTCGGGCTTATTTCCAGCAGAGTCTAAGCGATGGACATTTCTTCTTTTTTCTGCTAGAATCGCTAAGCAAAGAGTAAGGAGTAGAAGACCTGAGGCAAGAGGTGCTGATGACACATTTATTAGGACCTAGAACCTCTTGGATTTCATCACGACAGTGAGCCAAGGCGTGGAGGAAGCAGAGGCTGAATGAGGAGTATCGCAGATGAGCGAGGTGCTGACTACTCAACAGTGGAAAAATAACTGGTGCTCAGGGAAAAGCATGAGCTGGGAGATGAGAAATTCTCATTCCCACACCTAGCATCTTTCCTCCCATGAGAGAGACAAACTAGCCCCTCAGACTTAAGCCATTTAATAAGAAAGCATTTGCTTTCTCCTGCTAATGGTTGCAAAGAAAAGTGCATTGCCAATCTTCTTTAGAACTTGTTTTAAGGGCTTCAAAATTTAAAGAGAGTACTCTTGTGAAATCTTTTTTCTAATCAAGGAGGGTGGTTTGAAGCTGTCTAGGTGTGGTTTGAAGTCTTGTAAAATATTCCCCAAAAAGGACACCCCCAAATGAAGGTGGCCTGGCTATAGCAGACACCTCTAATGGTATCGGCTCAACACAATCACTCTTTTTTTTTTTTCATTGTTTCAAAAAGAATTTGGCCAGAAGATTAATTTCCCCAGGAAGAGGCAGAAGGACAACAAACTAAGTTAAGATGATGCAAGGAAAGCCTTTAAAAGCTTCATTTATTTGAAATTGATCCTGAGGAAGAAAATGCTGCTTTAAAAGCCTTACAAAGGGCCTCTTACCCCGAGGTAAGCTCCTGGATGGAGGTAATCACCTCCAGCTGACCTATAATTACCTAGTTTGGACCGAATCCACTCCAATCACCTACGGTCAAATGGATTCGACTGAAATTCAGATTTGCTAAAAATAAAATCACTAACGACCCAGAGCAAGTTAACAGTCTCTAGATGATTCATCATAAAGCCTAAACTTAGATTATCATGTCTGCTTGCCAGAGCAGTTGCTGTCTTGCTTTCATGAAAATGAAATTTCATCTTCCTCTAAAATGTTTGAAAATCAGCAATTCTGTGGAAAGCCACATGTGTCTGGAGACTGAACTATGGCTTTGTGAATAAAAAACTGGCCCTCTAGCCAGAGGCCACTGCCATGATGACAGCAAGCCGGGCAGGGAGCAGTCATGATTGCTTAGCCATGCTGCGCTGAGAAGGAAAAGCGCCACTGCACTGATGCACAAAATTCTATGACCCATAAGACGGATGATGGTGGCTCTTACTGACTTACCGCTGTGCAGAAGGCTCAGTATGCTGGGAGGGGAGGTCACACAGTTGAAGACACAGCCCTTGCATTGAGGAAGCTCCTCCCATCATTAAAGAGAGCAAAGAGATGGGCTATGTGTACCTGGAGGGTCTGCCCTACGATTCCCCTGCTGGGTGAATCAGGGCAAGCAGTAGAAAGCAAATAGTATGAGGATAATAATGTTGTTCTTTTTTTAATTAAAAAAAAATTTCAGTATAAGTGATGTATAACATCATATTCGGGCTTCCCAGGTGGCTCAGCAGTAAAGAATCTGCCTGCAATGCAGGAGTGCGGGTTCCCTCCCTGAGTCAGGAAGATCCCCTGGAAAAGGAAACAGCAACCTACTCCATTATTCTTGCCTGGAAAATCCCATGGACAAAGGAGCCTAGTGGGCTTACAGCCCACAGGATCGCAAAGAGTCTGATATGACTGAGACACAACAACAACATCGTATTCAGGTGTACAATATGATTAAATATCTGTATGTATTGGAAAACGATCCCCACAAGAAGTATAGTTAACAGCCAACACAGTTACAGATTCCCACTCCAGTATTCTTGCCTGCAGAATCCCATGGACGGAGGAGCCTGGTGGGCCACAGTTCACAGGGTCGCAAACGAGTCGGACAGGACTGAGCGACTTCACTTCACTTCATGATGTGATGAAATCTTTTAAGAACATTATTCTTAAATGAGATGCTCTTTTGTAAATGCAAAACCAGACAAATGCTAGTTTCGCTTATCAGAAAAGTTGACAGAAATGTTTACTGAGGGCTTCAAGTCTAATGTGTTTGAGTCCCTCTTCCTTCCTGCCCAATTCGCTTTGCTGGCTCTTCAGCCCACACAGGGTAGCAGCAGTAATTGAGATGCTCAGCAGAGCATAGTCACTAAAATAATGTTCACTCTGGAGCTCGAGGATAGAAACCTTAGGCAAGCATCATTTTTTAAACTCATTCACAAGAATGTTCTTCAAAAACATGTACGGTTTGTGGTTCCTTTGACACTGGCCCCTCATGTTAACCTTACAGAGTAAGGGGAAGTGGACAGATTTGATGAACAGGTGCGTGGTGCTTGCACTGGAGACAAGAGAAGACAGATCTCATTTTGGTCCACTGCCATCCTGTTAATTGAACACAGTACACCCGACTTGCACTCACAGACCCAGATCCTTCTTTCCAAGGATGGCCATCCTCCATGGAAAATTTCTGCTCTGCTTTTCAACTAAGATTGAGATTGGCCAACCCCCAAATAACACTCATGAGTAGAGAGCTGAAATCTACAAAGTGGAACAAAATACCTCTCTAAGATCCAGGAGACAAAAGCCTAGCATGACGGGGAAAACAAAGCAAATGTTCTCTGAAGTTGTCTGCAAATAAGCTGCTGCTGCTGCTAAGTCACTTCAGCCGTGTCCGACTCTGTGCGACCCCATAGAGGGCAGCCCACCAGGCTCCCCCGTCCCTGGGATTCTCCAGGGCAAGAACACTGGAGTGGGTTGCCATTGCCTTCTCCCATGCAGGAAAGTGAAAAGTGAAAGTGAAGTTGCTCAGTCGTGCCCTACCCTCAGCGACAGGGACTGTTTATATAGTATAACTTCATTATCAGTTTCAATATGTGAAAGATGATAGATGCTATTTCAAAACCATATTGAGATGGATTTCCAAAAGACGGGGCCACCTCCTACTTGTCTTAGGCTGACAATGTTTAGGAAGATATGTTCTGAATCCAGGACAATTCTATTTTAAACACTTTTGCATTTGGAATCCTATATAATCAATTTTTTACAAATTAACATTTCAAATCTGGTCATTTAAAAGGTAGTGGAGGACTTCTCTGGAGGTCCACTGGTTAAGACTCCACACTTCCATTGCAGGGTGCATGGGTTCAATCCCTGGTTAGGGAACTAAGATCCCATTTGCCACATAGTGTAGCCAAAAAAAAAAAAAAAGTGGCATAAGCCTACTTTCTTAGTGAAAAACACAGAGCTGAAAAGTCAAATTGTATTTTCAGCCCTGCCAGTTATTATATGACTAACAAATATTCATTGTGTGTGTTAATCGTTCAGTCATGTCCGACTCTTTGTAACCCAGTGGACTGTAGCCTGCCAGGCTCCTCTGTCCACGGAGTTTTCCAGGCAAAAATACTGGAGTGGGTTGCCATTTCCTTCTCCAGGGGATCTTCCTGACCCAGGGATCAAACACGGGTTTCCTGCATTGCAGGCAGATTCTTAACCGCTGAGCTATCAAGGAGGCCGTTAACTTATTGAGCTGATAAATAAAAATAAGAATGACCTTGGGCAAGGCATGTAATCTTTCTGAGCCTCAGTTGCCACATCTATATGAAGAGGAGAGTAATACTTGCTTTACTATTTTAGCTCTCAGGGCTATTGTGAAGACAGACAGGAAGATATAGGAGAACACAGTGTCCTTCAGAGTAAATGGTCCAACTAGCTAAGTTTCCCAATATTTTTAGTATTGAGAAACGTGCTGCTTGTCATATGCAAAGGAAGCACTTTGGTCCATCCCAGCCCGATTTTTCCCATCTGACATGCTTCTAATGTAGTCAGAGGAAAGTGCTATTAAAAGATAGTGAGCTCTTCCCTGAGTGTTCTGAATAATAAACCAAGGGCTATGTGACCTTTCAGCCCTTACAACAGCATGAGGAAAGGCCATTTTATAAAGCAGAGGAAACACAGTGTCACAAGTGTATGAGTAATAATAGAATCCAAGGACATTTTATTTTCAATGGCAGTGTGTGCTCTCTGCTTTAGCAAAGGCCTACCACTTATCACTCTAATAGCATAAGTGAATCCTTTCCCAAAATGGAACTTCACATTGACATTTCTAGAAGGCTCTGAAATGCACAAAACAGGAAAACAAGGAAGAAGGAGCCTATCGTCTGAGGTGCTTCAGTTTTCAGCTCAGTCGCTCAGTCGTGTCCGACTCTTTGCAACCCCATGAACCGCAGCACACCAGGCCTCCCTGTCTATCATCAACTCCCAGAGTTCACAGAAACCCATGTCCGTTAAGTTGGTGATGCCGTGCAACCATCTCATCCTCTGTCGTCCCCTTCTCCTGCTCTCAACCTTTCCCATCATCAGGGTCTTTTCCAATGAGCCAGCCCTTCACATCAGGTGGCCAAAGTACTGGGGTTTCAGCTTCAGCATCAGTCCTTCCAATGAATATTCAGGACTGATTTCCTTTAGGATGGACTGGTTGGGTCACCTTGCAGTCCAAAGGATGCTCAAGAGTCTTCTCCAACACCACAGTTCAAAAGTTTACTTCAGCGCCCAGCTTTCTTTATAGTCCAACTCTCACATCCATACATGACTACCAGAACAACCATAGCCTTGACAAAATGGACTTTGGTGACAAAGTCATGTCCTTGCTTTTTGATATGCTATCTAGGTTGGTCATAACCTTCCTTCCAAGGAGTAAGTGTCTTTTAATTTCATGGCAGCAATCACCATCTGCAGTGATTTTGGAGCCCAGAAAAATAAAGTCAGCCACTGTTTCCACTGTTTCCCCATCTATCTGCCATGAAGTGATGGGACTCGATGCCATGATGATAGTTTTCTGTATATTGAGCTTTAACCCAACCTTTTCACTCTCCACTTTCACCTTCATCAAGACGCTCTTTAGTTCCTCTTCACTTTCTGCCATAAGGGTGGTGTCAGCTGCATATCTCTGGTATTGATATTTCTCCTGGCGATCTTGATTTCAGCCTGTGCTTCCTCCAGCCCAGCGTTTCTCATGATGTACTCTGCATAGAAGATAAATAAGCAGGGTAACAATATGCAAACTTGATGTACTTCTTTTCCTATTTGGAACCAGTCTATTGTTCCATGTACAGTTCTAACTGCTGCTTCCTGACCTGCATATAGCTTTCTCAAGAGGCAAGTCAGATGGTCTGGTATTCCCATCTCTTTCAGAATTTTCCAGTTTATTGTGATTCACACAGTCAAGGCTTTGGCATAGTCAATAAAGCAGAAATAGATGTTTTCCTGGAACTCTCTTGCTTTTTCATTGATCTAGTGGATGTTGGCAATTTGATCTCTGGTTCCTCTGCCTTTTCTAAAACTAGCTTGAACATCTGGAAGTTCACGGTTCATGCATTGCTGAAGCCTGGCTTGGAGAATTTTAATCATTACTTTACTAGCGTGTGAGATGAGTGCGAATGTGTGGTAGTTTGAGCATTGTTTGGCACTGCCTTTCTTTGGGATTGGGATGAAAACGGACCTTTTCTAGTCCTGTGGTCACTGCGGAGTTTTCCAAATGTGCTGGCATATTGAGTGCAGCACTTTCATAGCATCATCTTTCAGGATTTGAAACAGCTCAATTGGAATTCCATCACCTCCACTAGCTTTGTTCGTAGTGATGTTTTCTATGGCCCACTTGACTTCACATTCCAGGATGTCTGGCTCTAGGTGAGTGATCACACCATCGTGATTATCTTGGTCTTGAAGATCTTTTTTGTACAGTTCTTCTGTGTATTCTTGCCACCTCTTCTTAATATCTTCTGCTTCTGTTAGGTCCATACCATTTCTGTCCTTTATCGAGCCCATCTTTGCATGAAACGTTCCCTTGGTATTTCTAACTTTTTTGAAGAGATCTCTAGTCTTTCCCATTCTATTGTTTTCTTCTGTTTCTTTGCACTGATTGCTGAGAAAGGCTTTCTTATCTCTCCTTGCTATTCTTTGGAACTCTACATTTAAATGGGTATATTTTTCCTTTTCTCCTTTTGCTCTTCACTTCCCTTCTTTTCACAGCTATTTGTAAGGCCTCCTCTGACAGCCATTTTGCTCTTTCTGCATTTCTTTTTCTTTGGGATGGTCTTGATTCCTGTCTCCTGTACAATGTCACGAACCTCCATCCATAGTTCTCAGGCACTCTGTCTATCAGATCTAGTCGCTTAAATCTATCTCACTTCCACAGTATAGTCATAAGGGACTGATTTAGGTCATACCTGAGTGGTCTAGTGGTTTCCTCCACTTTCTTCAATTTCAGTCTGAATTTGGCAATAAGAAGTTCATGATCTGAGCCATAGTCAGCCCCCAGTCTTGTTTTGTTTTTTTTTTTCTGATTGTATAGAGCTTCTCCATCTTTGGCTGCAAGAATATAATCAATCTGATTTTGGTATCGACCATCTGGTGATGTCCATGTGTAGAGTCTTCTCTTGTGTTGTTGGGAAGAAGATATTTGCTATGACCAGTGCATTCTCTTGGAAGAACTCTATTAGCCTTTGCCCTGCTTCATTCTGTACTCCAAGGCCAAATTTGCCTGTTACTCCAGGTGTTTCTTGACTTCCTGCTTTTGCATTCCAGTCCCCTATAATGAAAAGGACATCTTTTTTGGGTGTTCTATAAGGTTTTGTAGGTCTTCATAGAACTGTTCAACTTCAGCTTCTTCAGTGTTACTGGTTGGGGCATAGGCTTGGATTACTGTGATATTGAATTATTTGCCTTGAAAACAAACAGAGAGCATTCTGTTGTTTTTGAGATTGCATCCAAGTACTGCATTTCAGACTCTTTTGTTTACTATGATGGCTACTCCATTTCTTCAAAGGGATTCCTGGCCACAGTAGTAGATATAATGGTCATCTGAGCTAAATTCACCCATTCCAGTCCATCTTAGTTTGCTGATTCTGAGAATGTTGATGTTCACTCTTGTCATCTCCTGTTTGACCACTTCCAATTTGCCATGATCCATGGACCTAACGTTCCAGGTTCCTATGCAATATTGCTCTTTACAGCATCGAACCTTGCTTCAATCACCAGTCCCATCCATAACTGGTTGTTGTTTTTGCTTTGGCCCCATCCCTTCATTCTTTCTGGAGTTATTTCTCCACTGATCTCCAGTAGCATATTGGGCACCTATGGACCTGGGGAGTCCATCTTTCAGTGTCCTATCTTTTCACCTTTTCATACTGTTCATGGGGTTCTCAAGGCAAGAATAGGTGTTATGTCAACATAATTTACTGGAGGACTTACACTCTCACCATCTCCTTGATAGTGACCAGGATCAGGGCTAAGTGTTGGCCCTATGTAACCACCATGTTCCCTGTTATCTTTGGAAACATCCAGCACAGTACTAAGACACAGTAGGTTTCCATGAAAGCTCAATGATACAGAATCTAATGTCACACCTTCTTTACTGACACTCTTTTCATGTTGACTGTCCCTTCTGAAAGATCAAATTTCATTTTTCATTCAAAGAAGTTTTCACATACTGAAAATCTTTTGAGAATTGCATATATCCAAAGGGCAAGAGCTCAATAAACTTAAACATAGACCTTATCTGTGTTACAGAAAGGAGAGCTGCAAACTGGATCACATAATCACTCCTACTCATCAACCTCACATGAAGAACTCCCCTGGTCATTCTAAAAGAATGACCATGAAACAGTGCAGCTGTCCTCCCTTCTTAGAGCCCAGAGGTGACTGTCCCTGACCATCCAGTACCCAGTGATGACTGAGGATCTGCTGTGCTGAGAGCCCCAAAATAGAGGAAGCAACCTCAATGTGTAGAGCAGCACTATTCACAATACCCAAGACACAGAAACAACCCACGTGTCCATCAACAGACCAGTGGTTTATCCAGACTCACAGACTTAGAGAATGAATTTAGGATTGTCTGGAACTGTCTGGCAGGGAGAGGCAGGTAGGAATAGTTAAGGAGTTTGGGATTGACATGTATCAGTTCAGTTCAGTAGCTCAGTCATGTCCGACTCTTTGTGACCCCATGAATCACAGCACGCCAGGCCTCCCTGTCCATCATCAACTCCCAGAGTTCAGTCAAACTCATGTCCATCGAGTCGTTGATGCCATCCAGCCATCTCATCCTCTGTCGTCCCCTTCTCCTCCTGCCCTCAATCCCTCCCAGCATCAGGGTCTTTTCCAATGAGTCAACTCTTCGCATGAGGTGGCCAAAGTACTGGAGTTTCAGCTTTAGTATCAGTCCTTCTAATGAATATCCAGGACTGATCTCCTTTAGAATGGACTGGTTGGATCTTCTTGCAATTCAAGGAACTCTCAAGAGTCTTCTCCAACACCACAGTTCAAAAGCATCAATTCTTCAGCACTCAGCTTTCTTCATAATCCAACTCTCACATCCATACATGACCACTGGAAAAACCATAGCCTTGACTAGATGGACTTTTCTTGGCAAAGTAATGTCTCCGCTTTTGAATATGCTATCTAGGTTGGTCATAACTTTCCTTCCAAAGAGTGTCTTTTAATTTCATGGCTGCAATCACCATTTGCAGTGATTTTGGAGCCAAAAAAAAAACAAAGTCTGACACTGTTTCCACTGTTTCCCCATCTATTTCCCATGTATACATTGTTATATTTAAAGTGGATAACCAACAAGTTTCTACTGCATAGCACAGGGAACTCTGCTCAATGTTATGTCACACCTGGGTGGGAGGAGAGTTTGGAGAAAGAATGGATACATGTATATGTATGGCTGTGTCCCTTTGCTGTGCAACTGAAACTAAAACAACATTGTTAATTAGCTATACTCCAATATAAAATAAAAACCTTAAACAAAGAAACAGACCATTGGCTTAAGAAGATATTGTGTATATATATCAGTTCAGTTCAGTTCAGTTCAGTTGCTCAGTAGTATCTGACTCTTTACAACCCCATGGACTGCAGCACACCAGGCTTCCCTGTCCATCAACAACTCCCAGAACTTGCTCAAACTCATGTCCATCAAGTCAGTGATGCCATCCAACCATCTCATCCTCTGTCATCCCCTTCTCCTCCCATGTTCAATCTTTCCCAGCATCAGGCTCTTTTCAAATGAGTCAGTTATTCACATCAAGTAGGTAAAGTATTGGAGCTTCAGCTCCAGCGTCAGTCCTTCCAATGAGTATTCAGGATTGATTTCCTTTATGATTGACTGGTTTGATCTCCTTGCAGTTCAAGGGACTCTCAAGTGTCCTCTCCAACATCCACTGTTCAAAAGCATGAGGTTTTGTTGTCTTGGTAGGTAGTTTCTCTCATATTGATCACTTATGAAGTGTTCATTCCTGTTTATACTATTGCCTTCTTTGTTATTGGCATGTACAGATTTTATTATTTTGAACTTTGAGACATCAATAATTAACATCAAAACTAGATCTTCATAGAAAAGTCCATGATAACTTCAAGTTCTTAATCTTGATGCAAACAGAGGGAGTGATTCCCCCAAATCCATCAAAACATCATAGATTTTGTAGAGTGAAGTATGAAAGAACGATTTAAAATTCATGATAAATAAAGCACCAAAATGGCATTGCACTGCAGCCAGGATTCATTTGCAATGCACCATTGCTGAGCTGACATTTGATGACCTTTCTGAACTGGCCATCTACAACCCATAAGCATTTCTCAAGGTGTCAGATGAAGACTGGTAAAAAACAAGAAACAAAACTTACCACTACTTCTCAGTGTTAGCTAGGCTAAATAAATAAGATAATGACACAGGCCAATTTTATTGGTCGTGCTGTTTTTGGTTGTGGATCAGTGCGGGTAGTGGCACTGAAACTGTAGTTCTCGTGAATCTGTAGGTTGAGATGGGAATTTGAACAAACCACCATCAGCATTTGACTGGCTAGGGGAGTGGAGGCTGACTTACCAACTCATGTGAAAGAAGCTTTACGTCTCCCCCAGCCCCCCTGCCAGAACTAGCGCTGCACGCTTTTATCCTGTTTTTGCAGTTGCGACTTTGATGGGCTTTAGAAAAAGACTGCAGAAATCCCCTCCCCAGGAGACATGAGAAAAAGGCATAGTGGTTCTGGGATGCTTCACAGTTTTAACCAGGAATCCTGACCAGCTCTCTGTGCTTAACTGACCCTTTTCTGTTTTTTCTATTTTTTTTTTCTTTTGTTTTCCTGCTTATCTTCTCGGTCTACTTATTTTATATTCTACTCTTGGGCTCCTTGTCCTTCCCTTTCTTTTGACTGTTTCCTGAGCACTTACTACGCACCAAATTACGTATTACATTCTGGGGCACAGAAAGGTTCAAAAGACAAGTTCTCTGCCCTCAAGAAGGCATGGTCCAGGGTAAATGTTATCTCCTTTAAGTCTCACAAAAACCCCTAAGATGTACTTATTAATTATTTTCGTATTCACAAAGGAAGAAACTGGAAGTCAGAAAGATTAAGGGGTTGGCCCAAAGTAACACAGCCAGGATGAGGCCCTGAGGAGGCTGATTCAAGGGTCAGCTCCTGAGCCTCTCCATCAGCCCTCAGCTTCCTGAATTGCCCACCTCACTCCACCCTCATTCTTTACTTAGTGCTTCCGCAGTTTTATTCTGACTTCTAACAATTTCCCTTCTCTGTTCTCCTTAGAGAAGGCAGACAGTTATTTTTAATTGATAAAAGTCCATTGGTTTTCAATCCAGTTTTTAAAAGCCCTGTGAAAAGAAAAAGATTTGATGTTGGCCCAGCCTTCCATAGATGATCATGAAAACCAGACTTCAAAGGGATTTGGAGAAAATTTGATCGATTCCTTACAGAACCCTTGCCTAATTCTCCTTTGGGCTATCTGATCTTTTTAAGGTTTATGGGTGTGGGGATTGGACCCTGATTTCATAACTCAGTGTCTTCAAATATTTTCCCTGACCCCTTTGTTAAGAACTGAATTATGTTTCCCAAAGCAGACGTGGAATATAATAGTTCAGGAAAAGAAAGGGGGAAGGGAAAGAGAGAGAAAGGAAGGAAAGGGGAAAGAAGAAAAAAGGGAAAAAGAAAGAAGGAAAGTCTGCTTTTCAAGTAGAAAGAATAGAACGCCTTCATTCATGCATTGTGCAAGTTTGCTGTTAACCAATCCCAAGGTATCGTCATTAAAATAACTTTCCACAAGAAAACAACAAGAAACAAAAGGGAGACCATGAAATCTTTGGTACTAAATCAATGAAGCAAAGAAATAAGTATAAATAGTACAGTATAATAAGCTCAGTGGTATCATTCCAGAGGAGGAAAGAGAGAAATAAATCAATCTCTTCACATCAAACTTCAGGAAAAGAGACTACTTGGAAACAAACACTCCTTCAACAGAATTGATCTCTTAAAACAAGAGAACAGAGAAAATCAGTAGAGCAAACAAAGTAATGAAACTGAAATGTAGGGTTAATGTTCAGTCATCAACACCTCGTGACTCAGTGGTAAAGAACCCAAGTCCCAGTGCAGGAGATGCAGGTTTCATCCCCGGACCAGGAAGATCCCCTGGAGAAGGAAATGGCAACTCACTCCATTTTTCTTGCTTGAGAAATCCCCTGGACAGAGCCTGGTGGGCTACACACAGCCCACAGGGTCAAAAAAGAGTTGGACATGACTAAGCAACTAAACAACAACAGCAATCAATACATAACACCTCAAATTAATGAAACCCTGGCAAAAGAGTCTAACTTTTCCATATCACCAGCGTCCAGTGGAAAAGGATGTGATTATCAATCAAAACATGATAACAAGGGAAGGGAATCGATCACTTGCTTCTCAGTATTAAATGAAGGTAGTTCACAGAAAGACCTGGAGCCTGTCCACCATCACCCTCAGTAAGAAAACAAGAAGGCATTAATAAGACTTCATCTGTGAAAACTTTCCATCAACACTCACAAACCACACTGTAAACAAGGCTTTCTACGGGGACAGGAGTCTGGATTAAAAAACAAACAGCAAAGCTTTACCTCTGATTCAATCTGCAACTAAATAATGGCATAAATGGAATGCTTTTAATAGCAGATTGCAAAGTTTTCCCCCTAATGCATAGCTTTTAAAAAATCATTACTTTCCTGGCAAGCACTCTAATCTGATTACATATCTTTTAACGTACTTCTATCTGAACTTATAGTAATTACATATATGAACAAATACAAATCAATTCATTTCATTGCCATCATTAAATTATTTAAGACATTTCAAACTTTTAATAATTTTGCTTCTGAAATATATATTTGGTTAACAGAATTTGCAGCAAATTATATGGAGGGAGGAAGAGAGTACTTTATCTCCTTCAAACAATGGAAGCACATCCATTTGTTATTTTTTAAACGGTGATAGCAAAATCAATTCCAAGGGGGTGAAAAGAAAATGAGATTCTGAAATTCTCACCAAACCTTCTCATTCCCCCTGACACACTAATTAGTCTCCCACCCTCTTCTCTTTTGCCTTACAGGATGTTTGCCTGGAGGAAAATGGAAATGGCAAAACAGAAGAGACGCAGTGACTAATGAAAAGGACAAGAGAGAAGTGACAATTCCTTTGAATGGTACCATTAGCTGCATGCTGTTTTCAGGGCTCCAGGCCTCAATATTCCAACATTTTCCATTGTTTACAGAAATTCCTATGGAGACTTATAGACTGTACAAAGCGCCATCCTTGATAGTTTGCTCTTTGTACAATTAAGAATGGCATGCCCTTTCTATATCATTTTTCAAGACTATTATTAATCTTCTCTGAGACACAAGAAAAGACACATAATGAATATTGTCTCCTTACTACCGCCATCCTGTTGTGCAGTTCAGAAGAAAATCTTTGCCAGGTTTTGCATATCAAATGACAGCAAAAAATCTCCAATAACTTTGAAAAGCAATTATGCACACAGTTTGTGATCAAAATTTGATATTCTGAAACACAAAATGTGTTTCAATAAGGGAAACTATTTGAACACATATTTTTAGGAAATCATTGATACAGAGAAAAATTAGAATTGAGACTTCACTAAAAATTACCCAACCCTGGAAAGTATGTGACTAAATCCTATGTAATCAACAACTTGTAAGGTACTAACACAAAAGAAATGTCTCTGTTATTGTACTGCTTCAGGTACATTTCTACCTATAGGAACTTTTTATTCAAATATCCTGCCTGAGGACAAATAAAGCACCTGTAAAAGGGAAAAGCAAACAAATATACAAGGAAATGTCTTTTAGCTTTTTCTTTTTGTCTTTAGCTATATCTTCCAAAACTAACAAGAGCTAATTGATTTTTCTTTTCACTGCAGCATGATCTGGGGTTATTTGTGCCTGTTAGAGTTCTGAAAATTTTTAAATAGAATTAGCATTACCTAAGACAGGACCAACCTAGATAGCATATTGAAAAGCAGAGACATTACTTTACCAACTTTACCATAGTCTAGTCAAGGCTATGGTTTTTCCTGTGGTCATGTATGGATGTGAGAGTTGGACTGTGAAGAAGGCTGAGCGCTGAAGAATTGATGCTTTTGAACTGTGGTGTTGGAGAAGACTCTTGAGAGTCCCTTGGACTGCAAGGAGATCCAACAAGTCCATTCTGAAGATCAACCCTGGGATTTCTTTGAAGAGAATGATGGTGAAGCTGAAGCTCCAGTAATTTGGCCACCTCATGCGAAGAGTTGACTCATTGGAAAAGACTCTGATGCTGGGAGGGATTGGGGGCAGGAGGAGAAGGGGATGACAGAGGATGAGATGGCTGGATGGTATCACTGACTCGATGGATGTGAGTCTGAGTGAACTCTGGTAGTTGGTGATGGACAGGGAGCCCTGGCGCGCTGCAATTCATGGGGTCTCAAAGAGTCGGACACGACTGAGCGACTGAACTGAACTGAAGACATGATTTTAAAATTTAGAGTAAAAGCATCAAATTGATATTTGGGGCCAGTGCTCAAGGGGAAAAAAGAGTATAGACGCATACCTTAAATTACTCTGTATCCAAAGGTTAAGTCTTTAGATTAACCTTATACATACATTACACACACACACACACACACACACACACACACACACACACACACACTGAACTTGAAGAGACAAAGCACCAGGCTTTACCAAAAGAAAGTAATTTCCTGGTAGTAGTCGCTTTCCTATTGTTACATTTAAAGATGTTTCCTACTAGTTGACAAGGTTTGCTGGGTCATAAAATCCAGTTTGTTTCCTTAGGGAACACCTGTCTGGGAATAGTCCTGTCCACTTCATGGGCTTCTCTTGGGGTCTATCCTCTATGGCTTACTGTTTGGTCTCTAAGTCATGTCCCACTCTTTTGAGACCACATGGACTGTTGCCCAACAGGTTCCTCTCTCCATGGGATTGCCAGGCAAGAATACTGAAGTGGGTAGCCATTTCCTCCTCCGGGACCCAGGGATAAAACTCACATCTCTTGCATTGACAGATGGGCTGTTTACCACAGAGCCTCAGGGAAGCCCTCTATGGCTTATAAGCTTCTAATATTTGAGTGAATTCAGTGGTTCCAGGGAAGGCAGAGGAAATACCAGGAAAAGACCTGAACTTCTACAAAGAAAGCTGATCATGCACTTCTCCTTGCCAGCTTCTGATACTAATGGACATTTCATCTCTCTATGCATCTCTGATTTCTGTCTATAAAATCTGAGGCACATTCTTTCCCCACCAGAATGATGAATATTTAAAAGAAATTTCTGTCAAGTCTTAGAAATTGTTTGCTAAAATTAATGCCATAATAGATATCAATTTAGCAGTTTAGTGAAGACAACTGAATCATCAGAGTTCTTCAGGTAAAAGGCCCACAAAAATGTCTTTCAAGTTCCAATATGGACTAATTATTATGAATATGTGGATTTATTCTGACTTGGAGTGTTGAACAGCTGTTTGTAGTGGCCTGGGGCTTTGATGTTTTGTATAAATTGCTTGTCTAGAACAAAAGAATTTGTATTTCTTCTGCTCCAGTAAAATCAATACAGAAATGCTACCTTCTTGCAAGCTGAAACATCCTGGCTTTCCAAAATGGCAGAAGGAGAAAATCCACCATCAAAATATTCTGATCTAGTTTTATTCTGCTTTTATTCAGTCTTTTTCTCTTTTGAGCTTTGATCAGTCTTTATTTTTTTCTGCCTTTCTCTGTCAGGAGAAGAGATAAATAACTGGAACAAAAATTGCTACTAAACCATATTTTGAATTATAACTCAATATTTCCATTCTTCATTTACCAATCAGGACTATCATGGCAAAAGATGGATTAGAATGTTTGTTTTGAGACTTTTGGTCAAGTGGATGGAAATTTAAGGAAATCAACTCTGAATATTTACTGGAAGAACCAATGCTGAAGCTGAAGCTCCAATACTTTGGCCACCTGATGAGAAGTGTTGACTCACTGGAAAAGACCCTGATGCTGGGAAAGATTGAAAGCAGGAGGAGAAGGGGGCAACAGAAGATGACATGGTTGGATGACATCACTGACTCAATGGACACAAGTTTGAGCAAACTCCAGGAGATAGTGAAGGACAGGAAAGCCTGGGGTTTTCCTGGGGTTGAAAAGAGCTGGACGTGACTTAGAGACTGAACAACAGCAATGATTTTCATTATGACTAGGAAAGCTGTATAGTGAACAAGAAGTACAGATTTCAAAGGTAAGCATATTTCAGATATCCCATTTCCTATTTAATATTAGTTCATAATATGTTGAATCATAGGAACAGAATTGATCCAAAATGCTTTAAGAAAGAAATAAAAAAATATTTGGTCAGAAAAAAATGTGGGTCCCAAGCCAGGTTGTCCAGAGGTCCATGTCATATGAACTTTTACATTATTTTATGCAATTTTCTCCTGTTGGTTCCCCACAGATAGCATCTCTGAAAGAAAAAATTATTCTGACACTTGTTACAACAGTAAGTCATGCTTAGGACTATTGTTTTAAGCACAGGGACTCTTAACAATGAGGTTCTGCAGTAGGGGAGAGAGATTGGGCTCGACTCTGAATCCAACAAGGAAAACTAAGGATCAATGGCCAAGAAGCAAGGGAAGGGGGTCAGCAGGTGGAAAGTTATTAAGAGAAAACATCAGGGCTAAGAGGGATTCTGTCTAAGCCTGCTTGACAGGATTCTTGCTGAAGACAAGCCAAGGTGATCACATATCACCTGAGGGATGGTGACATAAGAAATCTGATCATATATTGAGGGTGATCAAATATTGAAGGGAAGGGATTCTCAATAACCTGGATTAGGATTCCTGTTAAAACTGGGCTCTTGAGAAGACACTCGAGACAGGGTCTAGTTGGGCCCAGAGGAGTCTGTCCAGGGTTTGGTCAATAGAAAAGTCTTTGTCCCAGTTCCAGACACCCCTGTCTTCAAGGGACACCTCGTCATGGAAGAGAAGGAGCCCAGGTCCCAGCCTCCCTGCAGTGGTGCAGGTACACCCTGACTGGACCATCCTAGGACAAGAACTGCCCCAAGAAAGTGAGGACACTCAATTTAACTGAAAGCCATCAGAGCCCACCTCAAGAATTGGAGTTGGGCCATTGCCACTCAAGCTACACAGTGGATAAGTAAAGAAATACAGGTGATATTACAAGAAATAAGGAGGAAAGATGCTGCCAGTCAGCAAACAACAGAAGTGCCTCCCTCTGAGCACTGATGACCTCATAGGTCTCTGTGGGACTCCTGTCAATGGTTAAACACCTCTGCAATCCCTAACATAGCATTTGGATTATTTTACAAACAAACACAAATATTCAATTCCTTTCTATGCTCTTTCTGCAACTCATAAATAACAGTGCATTTTTAAAGAGACTTGGTCAGACTTACACATGCTGCCTGTCATTCATGGAGCATGGTTTTCTTTGGCCCCCTAATGTCCCCTAGTTGGTATATCAGCGTAGTAGTAACTGATTGCAGTAAGGGACAACGTAAGGCAGAGCACCATCATTCCTTAGATCTTCCTCATGACCAGATTTCCTTTCCTTTGTATCAGCCACAAACCTCTTAAGATAATCATGCTGGGGGATGACACATACCCAAAGGCTGCCCTTCTACAAGAGAGTCCTGCCTCTTCCACTTTTCTCAGAATTCAGCATTGCTCTTGGGCACAGAAAACTTCACTCCCAGTTCAGTTCAGTTCCCCTAAAGGCTCATAAACACTAAGGGAATATTTAAGACATAATGGAAGGCATTCCAGACGTTTAGTTGCAGCTTGTGACATTATCATAAACCCAATTTTGGAGATGGACTAGAATACAGTGGACTACTTTGAACTGCTTGTAATTCACTGAGTTTCCTCTATGTAAGGATTGGTGTCTTTCAAAAATTCTGAAATTCTCGTTCACTATCCCTCAGATATTGCCTCTTCAATTTTGTTGCTATTACTTATCCCTGAAATTATATATGTAATATGTATTACATGTATTAAATATGTAACTTACCATTCTTATAATCCATTTAGTTCAGTTCAGTTCAGTCACTCAGTTGTGTCTGACTATTTGAGACCCCACGAATTGCAGCACTCCAAGCCTCCCTGTCCATCACTAACTCCCGGAGTTCACCCAAACCCACGTCCATCGAGTCAGATGCCATCCAGCCATTTCATCCTCTGTCGTCCCCTTTTCCTCCTGCTCCCAATCTCTCCCAGCATCAGAGTCCTTTCCAATGAGTCAACTCTTTGCACGAGGTGGCCAAAGTACTGGAGTTTCAGCTTTAGCATCATTCCTTCCAAAGAATACCCAGTACATATTATATATGTATACACATCACTCCTGTCCTCCATAAGACTAGTAGTTATTCTGTTTTTCATAATTCCCTTCACTTGTTTTTTTGAATCTATATTTTGTACTTTTGCAGTTCTATCTTCCGGTTCACTGAGTTTCTTTCTCTTTAGCTCTGTCTAACCTGCTATTCAATCTATCCACAGGATTTTAAGTCTATCTTGCATATTTTCAGTTTCTTAAAGTTCTATTTGATATTTTTCCTGTTTGTTAGGATATTTTTATAGTCTTCTCTGCTCCAATTTTCAAGCTTAATTTGAAGTGATTTAGACAGATTCCATAGTTATTTCACATTCAATTTACAATAATCTCCAAAGTCTCTCTGGGTCTGCTCTGGTGTCTGTTGTCCCACATGTTCCCATGGGGCTTCTTATGCTTTGGGATTATTGACCATGGGCAGCTCATTCTCCTTGGAATTGTTTCTGTAAAAACACTTTGAAGGCTGGGTTGAAGTTAAGTCTCTCCAAAGGTAATTTGTATTCCCTTGTGTCACTAGCCTGGAGTCACTTCCAAACAAGGATCACTCTAAATTTGCTACTAGAGTTTTTCCAGACTACATGTATAGAATAAATCAAGATCACACATATCCGTGAGGGGTGAATTTAGTTACATATTCTCAGATGGGATTATTTTTTTTCCTCTGCCCCGCATCATGGTAAACACAGTTAAATTTCTTTGCTCTCTCCTTCTTCACAATAAGATTTCTTTCCTACTTATCAGTTCATTTCAGTTCAGTTACTCAGTCATGTCTGACTCTGTGATCCCATGAACCATAGCATGCCAGGCTTCACTATCCATCACCAACTCCCAGAGTTTACTCAAACTCATGTCCATTGAGTCGGTGATAACATCCAACCATCTCATCCTCTGTCGTCCCTTTCTCCTGACTTCAATCTTACCCAGCAACAGGATCTTTTCAAATGAGTCAGTTCTTCACATCAGGAGGCCAAAGTATTGGAGTTTCAGCTTCAGCATCGGTCCTTCCAATGAATATTCAGGACTGATTTCCTTTAGGATGGACTGGTTGATCTCCTTGTAGTCCAAGGGACTCTCAAGAGTCAAAAACAAATTCTTCAGTGCTCAGCTTTCTTTGTAATCCAACTCTCACATCCGTATGGTCTTCCCTGGTGGCTCAGAGGGTGAAGCATCTGCCCGCAATGCGGGAGACCAGGGTTCTATCCCTGGGTCAAGAAGATTCCGTAGAGAAGGAAATGGAAACCCACTCTGCCACTCTTCCCTGGAAAATCCATGGACGGAGAAGCCTGGTAGGCTATAATCCATGGCGTTGCAAAGAGCCAGATACAACTGAGTGGCTTCACTTTCACTTTCACATCCATACATGACTATTGGAAAAACCATAGCTTTGACTAGATGGACCTTAGTTGGCAAAGTAATGTCTAGGCTTTTTAATATGCTATTTAGGTTGGTCATAACTTTTATTCCAAGGAGCAAGCATCTTTTAATTTCATGGCAGCAATCACCATCTGCAATGATTTTGGAGCCCCCCAAATATAAAGTCTGTCACTATTTCTACTGTTTCCCCATCTATCTGACATGAAGTGATGGGACAAGATGCCATGATCTTAGTCTTCTGAATGTTGAATTTTAAGTCAACTTTTTCACTCTCCTCTTTCACTTTCATCAAGAGGCTCTTTAGTTCTTCTGCCATAAGAGTGGTGTCATCTGCATATCTGAGGTTATTGATATTTCTCCCGGCAAACTTGATTCCAGCTTGTGCTTCTCCCAGCCCAGCATTTCTCATGATGTACTATGCCTGGAAGTTAAATAAGCAAAGTGACAATATACAGCCTTGACATACTCCTTTCCCTATTTGGAACCTCTCTGTTGTTCCATGTCCAGTTCTAACTGTTGCTTCCTGACCTGCATACAGGATTCTCAAGAGGCAGGTCAGGTGGCCTGGTATTCCCATCTCTTTCAGAATTTTCCACAATTTGTTGTGATCCACATAGTCAAGAATATAAAGAATGTACTTCTCCAGGGTTCCAGCTTTATTTATAAGGCTCTTGTTAGGTCTTCTACTTTATGCAGTTCTGAGGACTTCCATCCATCTCCTTTGCTTGTATAGCCTCAGCAGGAAAGCTCAAGGTCTCAGTGCAGATAACTCCTGAGCAAGGTCAGCATCAAAACTTGCTTACCCCCCAGCATTCCCATTTAACTTTGGTTCTGTCTCTGCAAATCCCTTCCTTTTTATCAGTATGTTTTACAAGATGTTCAAAATACCTTTTATCCAGAATTTTAATTGCTTCAGTCACAAGATTCACTTTCAGTGGCTAACTTACTACATTGATAGAAATATACATCCTGGGAACAAAGTTATTTAGATTTATTTTTAGATTCTGTTTTTGTTTTAATTTATAATTTCTGTTATGCACTTTGTGCTCAGTCACTCAGTTGTGCAGACTCTTTGCGACCCCATAGACTATACCCCACAAAAATTCCTGTCCATGGAATTTTCCAGGCAAGAATACTGAAATGAGTTGCCATTTCGTCTCCAGTTATGCACTTTGCAAAAATATAATTCATGAGTGTCCTACTCTTGTTCTGTTTTATGGTGGGCAATCTTTATAAACTGATACTTGATAAATAATTGCATACAAAGTTAAATAGAGCTAATTTGTCTAGGAGCCCGGCATCTAACTTTTAAACAACAAGGGAAGAAAACTGTGTCACTGATTCTTCATTAATCACAGTGTAAGACCAGGACTAAAATAGATTCGATGCATGCCACTTGTTTGTCAACCACAAATCATGTACAAATTGCTACAGGACTGACTGGCACAAAATAATCTGGGGTAAAGAAATGGATAGCAACTGAAAGTCAAGCAGTGTCGAGTAGAAAGTCAACTATCAGTAAATAGTGAGCCTACTTACTTTGGTTTACATTATGTCCTTATACCTTTGAACATTTATATCATTATTTGTGAAATCACACAAATAAATAGTCATTTAGTTTCATAGGTTTTCTTACAGATTTATAACTCTAAAAGTTTCTAATTCTATTTCTAAATATTATTGGCTAAGTAGTTCACTATTTTTTGTCAGAACTATTTTTTTAATTCATTCTTTAAAACTAACTTCGCCTTGCTCAGTTGCTGACAATTGTTTAAAAGCTTTCTTTCAAATGCAGATGATAAGCTAAATTCAACAAAGCTGTTACCTTTTTTCAAAAAAGTAGTTTTATTTATTTATTTTTGTCTGTGCTGGGTCTTCATTGCCGCGAGGACTTTTCTTTAGTTGTGTTGAGCGGGGACTATGCTAGTTGTGGTGCAAAGGCTTCTCATTGTGGTGGCTTCTCTTTGTTGCAAAGCATGGGTTCTACAGCACAGGCTCAATAGTTGTGTACAGGCCTAGTTGCTCCCCAGCATGTGGGATCTTCCCAGATCAGGGATCAAACCCAGGTCTCCTGCATTGGCAGGTGAATTCTTTACCACTGAGGCACCAGGGAAGCCCAAAGCTGATGCCTTTTGACATAGAAGAAAATTATCACTCTTGATAGCCTAATCTGCTCCGAATTTTTGGATACATCAATAATCCTACAAACATGTGAACTATTTTAAATAGTCATGAAAATAAAACTCTGGTCTTGTTGACCGCAGATCTTATCATCTACACAAACCACTATCAACATACTAATATTTGCTCTCCACAAGCTTTATTTCACCTTAAAAAATCAGTTACCAAGTGACACTGGACATCTGAATTTCTTTTAGAAATTAAGCAATAGTTTATATAAATTGACCACAGTCTTCCCACACTGACTTTCAAAACATCAGAAAATTTTTAAAATATTTATTGGGTAAGAAAAATGTGGAAGTGACACCAGTCACCAAACTCCTAATCGCATATTATTGGTCCAAGACATTTTGTTCTTGAAGTTTCTCCTACAAATTGGATGTAACCATTGGTAGATTTGATGCTGATGACTCCCACTGAACCACACTCCCAATGATTTGTTGAACTATCTTTCTTAGGGATGTTTGCTCTTAGAACAAACAAAGTTTACCACTCAGTTGCCTCATGCCTGAGTAAACTAGTCATCAAAAGCAGGTGTGGTCTTGGGTTATGCATCTTATCTAAGATGTTGAAAAGTTTATTTCTCACTGATTTATTTATTTCTAAAACCCATTCAGAGAATTCGAGTTTTATTAATTATTGGTTCAATTGATTTAGCATACTAAAGAAAAATCAACATATTCTTCCAGTTGGTATTCAGTTCAGTTCAGTCGCTCAGTCGTGTTTTACTCTTTGCGACCCTATGAATTGCAGCACGCCAGGCCTCCATCACCATCTCCCGGAGTTCATTCAGACTCACGTCCATCGAGTCCGTGATGCCATCCAACCATCTCATCCTCGGTCGTCCCCTTCTCCTCCTGCCCCCAATCCTTCCCAGCATCAGAGTCTTTTCCAGTGAGTCAACTCTTCGCATGAGGTGGCCAAAGTACTGGAGCTTCAGCTTTAGCATCATTCCTTCCAAAGAAATCCCAGTGTTGATCTCCTTTAGAATGGACTGGTTGGATCTCCCTGCAGTCCAAGGGACTCTCAAGAGTCTTCTCCAACACCACAGCTCAAAAGCATCAATTCTTCGGTGTTCAGCCTTCTTCACAGTCCAACTCTCACATCCATACATGACTACTAGAAAAACCATAGACTTGACTAGATGGACCTTAGTCGGCAAAGTAATGTCTCTGCTTTTGAATATACTATCTAGGTTGGTCATAACTTTTCTTCCAAGGAGTAAGCATCTTTTAATTTCATGGCTGCAGTCACCATCTGCAGTGATTTTGGAGCCCCCCAAAATAAAGTCTGACACTGTTTCCACTGTTTCCCCACTATTTCCCAATAAGTGATGGGACCGGATGCCACGATCTTCATTTTCTGAATGTTGAGCTTTAAGCCACCGATCAATAAATACATTTATTATAGTTTTACACCAAAATACATCTGATATCTAATTCTAAATGAGCCTGAATTTTATGACATTTTCTATAATCTTAATATTCTGTGGAATTCTCCCCTACCAGTAAGAAAATCACAAACAGAATTAACAAATCTATTCAGAGGTGAGAAGGGAAGGTAAGAAATCAAGAATGACTTGGAAATTTGGGGTTCAAGTGACAGAGAGATTGTTGGGAACCATCAAAAGAAATAAGGAAGTAAAGAGAAGAAAGTAAGTCTACAGAGATATAAAAGAGGGTAATTTAACTTTTTTACATATTGATTTTGAATTAAAAATGCAGAAGTGAAAGGGATCAGAGAGTTAAATGTAAAGATGAAACAAAGATTGTTAAAAAGTATGGGTAATTCAAATTCTAAGAGCAATTTAAAATATTAATAACGATGACACTTTATGGAAACTTTTGAATGACAAGAAACATCATGAGCAAAGGCTGAAGACAAATGACAAACTGGATTTTTGGCAACTGATAAGTAAAAGGCTAATATCCTTAATTTACAGGGCACTCCTAAAAATTAAGATTTAAAAAAACCACATACAGCAGCACAGGAGAAAAAAGCAAAAGAGTATGAATGAGCAATTCATAGAAAAACTAATTGAACTAAATTTTAGCCGTAGGGAACAATGATTAGCCTCACTCATAATATGAGAGATACAAATTTTAACTCACTATGAAACCACTTCCACAGATCATGTAGACAAAATCCATAGTCTCTTTTGATAAAACTATGGGGAAACAAGTGCTGTAATGTATTCTTGGTGGGAATGCAAAATTATATAACCCACATGGAGAAAATGTGATAAAACATAAATAAATTACATGTATATTTATTTTCCATTGATTTAGCAATCCCACTTCTAGGACTTTACCATATGTATAAGATACACGTCATATACATAATATATGGCAATACTATACATTAATATTATCTATATTAAAGATATTAAATATAAAATATTAATACAACATACAGCATAATTTGATTTCTGTTTACTATAAAATATTAATAAATTGATAAATAATATAAATATTAATATAATAATATACAATTAAGCAACTATATATATAAATTTATACTTTCCCTTTTCTTATGCAAAGTTAACAAACTATACTATTCTGCACCTGCATTTTTCACTTAAATTTCTATCAAGGTGATTACCCATATGTAGAAGTTTTCTTTATCCCATTTATAGTTGCATAGTAGTTCTTTGAGAGGATGTGAATAAAAGCAGTTTCTTCAACCACACCGCTATGCTGGACATTTAGGTCTCTCTTATCTTTAGCTATTACAAAAAAATGCCACTATGGTGTTGCCTTAGCTTTTACAGTAGCTTTTTTGTAACTTTGCTTGCTTTTTGGTAAAGTCATTAGGTTGATAGGGAACTCTACAATGAATTGATCAGATTGATATATGGAAAACCCGTGAACAATATTAACTTCAGTAACACAAGTCATTATATGCCTAATGAAAGGATTTCTTAGGAAATTCACAGCATCACCATCTGATATATTCTTCCAGCCTCTAGATCTAACCATTAATTTACAGATATTTACTGGGTATATATGAAACAAGATTGGAAAAATATTGATAATTTTTAAGTTAGGTGATGGCAACATGGGAATTCATTGCATTATTCTGCCTACTTTTTGTATGTCTGAAATTTTCCATTAAAGAATTTTTTTAAAAAGAAATATAGCAAATATGGAAAACTCAGCAGTGGCCATAGGACTGGAAAAGGTCAGTTTTCACCCCAATTTCAAAGAAAGACCATGCCAAAGAATGCTCAAACTACCTCAAAATTGCATTCATCTCACATGCTAGTAAAGTAATGCTTAAAATTCTCCAAGCCAGTCTTCAGCAATACATGAACCGTGAACTTCCAGATGTTCCAGCTGGTTTTAGAAAAGGCAGAAGAACAGAGATCAAATTGCTAACATCTGATGGATCATAGAAAAAGCAAGAGATTCCAGAAAAACATCTATTTCTGCTTTATTGACTATGCCAAAGCCTTTGACTGTGTGGATCACAAGAAACTGTGGAAAATTCTGAAAGAGATGGGAATACCAGACCACTGACCTGTCTCTTGAGAAACCTGTATGCAGGTCAGGAAGTAACAGTTAGAACTGGACATGGAACAACAGACTGGTTCCAAACAGGAAAAGGAGTACATCAAGGCTGTATATTGTCACCCTGCTTATTTAACTTCTATGCAGAGTACATCAGGAGAAACGCTGGGCTGGAAGAAGCACAAGCTGGAATCAAGATTGCCGGGAGAAATATCAATAACCTCAAATATGCAGATGACACCATCGTTATGGCAGAAGAACTAAAGAACCTCTTGATGAAAGTGAAAGAGGAGAGTGAAAAAGTTGGCTTAAATCTCAAGATTCAGAAAACTAAGATCATGGCATCCAGTCCCAACACTTCATGGCAGATAGATGGGGAGGCAGTGGAAACAGTGCTGGCTTTATTTTTCTGGGCTCCAAAATCACTGCAGATGGTGATTACAGCCATGAAATTAAACGACGCTTACTCCTTGGAAGGAAAGTTATGACCAACCTAGACAGCATATTAAAAAGCTGAGGCATTACTTTGCCAACAAAGGTCTGTCTAGTTAAGGCTGTGGTTTTTCCATGGTCATGTATGGATGTGAGAGTTGGACTATAAAGAAAGCTGAGTGCTGAAGAATTGATGCTTTTGAACTGTGATGTTGGAGAAGACTCTTGAGAGTCCTTTGGACTGCAAGGAGATCCAACCAGTCCATCCTAAGGGAGATCAGTCCTGGGTGTTCATCAGAAAGACAGATGTTGAAGCTGACACTCCAATAATTTGGCCACCTGATGCAAAGAGCTGACTCATTTGAAAAGACCCTGATGCTGGGAAAGATTGAAGGCGGGAGGAGAAGGAGAGGACAGAGGATGAGATGGCTGGATAGCATCATCGACTTGATGGACACGGGTTTGTGTGGACTCCGGGAGTTGGTGATGAATAGGGAGGCCTAGCGTGCTGCGGTTCATGGGGTCGCAAAGAGTCAGACACAACTGAGCGACTGAACTGAACTGAATTGAATGGAGAAATACATTGAAAGAAAGCTTAAGGTTATAAATTAACATGGAAGTCAACTATACAGAAATGGAGAGATTAAATAAATGAGATTACTTAAAGATGGCAAGAAAAGAGAATCAAGAAAAAGCTGTAGGCAAATACAATATTAATAAGTATGAGGGTAAAAGGGAATAGAGATATTTTTACAAGAGAGAGAGAGAAACCAAACCAGGAGGAAGCTACACTTTAGACTCCTGTGTCAGTACACAGGGCTGATGGTGATCCTGTGATTGAAAAGAGAACAAAATGATGCCCATCTTGAGAAGGGAAAAAAGAAAGGATGGGTGTCAACATTAAAACAAGGCAAATCTCATCATCTCTGAGACTGGGTCCCTGAGAGGAATTGTTCTAACTCGGCAAAAATAATTCATTCTTTCCTCTATTTGCAACCAAGAAATAGGCAGCTTCTTAGACATGGATGCCTGGCTATTGAGAAGATGGCAATTAATTGCTTTTGACATTACAAGAAAGGCTATATCATTGGCATAGAAGCCCCTTAAAGGAGTTTTTCTCTTTGATAAGAAGATCCAGAGACTACAAAATCTGCCAGAAGAGGGAGAGTTTTTGGTTCTATGATATCTTGATGAGATGATATTACCCTGCACTTAGAAAATACCACTTCACATTATTCTTTACTATAAGGTCTGTAATTAATACCCACTATGCACTGTAATTCTGAGTCTTACCTCATATTGAATTCAATGTTTTTCTTCCAATACTTGAAGGATTTTCGCTTTGGGTAACCCCTGGGTATAGGTGCTAGAGATATGGAATTGTGGATAGAATTTTTAAAAATATTTTCTCCTTGCCTCATCCAATGTTCTTCAGAGGCAGGCATCATTTCTCCCAACACATCCATTACATTATATAAAGTCTTTTGTCCAACCTCCCAGGAATAAAATTCAGGCTTCTTATTGCTGAAACCTATAAAAAAAATTAATTCCAAGCATATTGTCATGTATAATACATCTGGGAAAGAAAATTACTCATGGCCTCAGTGAAATTTTGGCAGGATTTCTACTGTCACACCATTAGTGCCTACAAATGGGAAGAACATGCGTATTAACAATTAGAGAAATCTCATATGGGATGACATCACCTATATACGAGCTGAAGTGTATACTCCTATAAAATAAAACTAAATATTTTTCTGGCAGAAATCTAGCTCATTAAAACCTCTAAAAAGTGTAGCCTGAAACAAAATTCCCAAGTTGGCACCTACAGGTGAGCTTCATGGGTTCCCAGCTTTACTCACAACCCCTATCACAGTATGATGATGTTTTGATATGCTACGCAGGAGCATGAGTGCCACTAAGATGTGATCTTTGTTCTATGTTTTGCGGTGTGCTTGTGAATTAAGATGTCCTTTTCATTACAGGGGGCTGGAATGCAAAAGTAGGAAGTCAAGAAACACCTGGAGTAACAGGCAAATTTGGCCTTGGAGTATGGAATGAAGCAGGGCAAAGTTAATGGAGTGTTGACAAGAAAACGCACTAGTCATAGCAAACACCCTCTTCCAACAACACAAGAGAAGACTCTACACATGGACATCACCAGATGGTCAACATCAAAATCAGATTGATTCTATTCTTTGCAGCCAAAGATGGAGAAGCTCTATACAGTCAGCAAAAACAAGACTGGGAGCTGACTATGGCTCAGATCATAAACTCCTCATTGCCAAATTCAGACTTAAATTGAAGAAAGTAGGGAAAACCACTAGACCATTCAGGTATGACCTAAATCAAATCCCTTATGATTATACAGTGGAAGTGAGAAATAGATTTAAGGGCCTAGATCTGATAGATAGAGTGCCTGATGAACTATGGATGTAGGTTCGTGACATTGTACAGGAGACAGGGATCAAGACCATCCCCATGGAAAAGAAATGCAAAAAAGCAAAATGGCTGTCTGGGGAGGCCTTACAAATAGCTGTGAAAAGAAGAGAGGCAAAAAGCAAAGGAGAAAAGGAGAGATATGAGCATCTGAATGCAGAGTTTCAAAGAATAGAAAGAAGAGATAAGAAAGACTTCTTCAGCAATGAATGCAAAGAAATCGAGGAAAACAACAGAATGGGAAAGACTAGAGATCTCTTCAAGACAATTAGAGATACCAAGGGAACATTTCATGCAAAGATGGGCTCCATAAAGGACAGAAATGGTATGGACCTAACAGAAGCAGAAGATATTAAGAAGAGGTGGCAAGAATACACAGAAGAACCGTACAAAACAGAGCTTCATGACTCAGATAATCATGATGGTGTGATGACTCACCTAGAGCCAGACATCCTGGAATGTGAAGTCAAGTGGGCCTTAGAAAACATCACTACGAACAAAGCTAGTGGAGGTGATGGAATTCCAGTTGAGCTATTTCAAATCCTGAAAGATGATGCTGTGAAAGTGTTGCACTCAATATGCCAGCAAATTTGGAAAACTCAGCAGTGGCCACAGGACTGGAAACGGTCGGTTTTCATTCCAATCCGAAAGAAAGGCAATGCCAAAGAATGCTCAAACTACTGCACAATTGCACTCATCTCACACGCTAGTAAAGTAATGCTCAAAATTCTTCAAGCCAGGCTTCAGCAATACGTGAACCATGAACTTCCAGCTGTTCAAGCTGGTCTTAGAAAAGGCAGAAGAACAAGAGATCAAATTGCCAACATCCGCTGGATCATGGGAAAAGCAAGAGAGTTCCAGGAAAACATCTATTTCTGCTTTATTGACTATGCCAAAGCCTTTGACTGTGTGGATCACAAGAAACTGTGGAAAATTCTGAAGAGATGGGAATACCAGACCACCTGACCTGCCTCTTGAGAAACCTATATGCAGGTCAGGAAGCAACAGTTAGAACTGGACATGGAACAACAGACTGGTTCGAAATAGGAAAAGGAGTACATCAAGGCTGTATATTGTCACTTTGCTTATTTAACTTCTATGCAGAGTACATCACGAGAAATGCTGGACTGCAAGAAGCACAAGCTGGAATCAAGATTGCCAGGAGAAATAGAAATAACCTCAGATATGCAGCTGACACCACCCTTATGGCAGAAAGTGTAGAGGAACTAAAAAGCCTCTTGATGAAAGTAAAAGAGGAGAGTGAAAAAGTTGACTTAAAGCTCAGTATTCAGAAAACGAAGATCATGGCACCTGGTCCCACCACTTCATGGGATATAGATGGGGAAACAGTGGAAACAATGTCAGACTTTATTTTGGGGGGCTCCAAAATCACTGCAGATGGTGATTGCAGCCATGAAATTAAAAGACGCTTACTCCTTGGAAGGAGGGTTATGACCAACCTAGAGAGCATATTCAAAGCAGGGACATTACTTTCCCAACAAAGGTCCGTCTAGTCAAGGCTATGGTTTTTCCAGTGGTCGTGTATGGATGTGAGAGTTGGACTGTGAAGAAAGCTGAGTGCCAAAAAATTGTTGCTTTTGAACTGTGGTGTTGGAGAAGACTCTTGAGAGTCCCTTGGACTGCAAGGAGATCCAATCAGTCCATTCTAGAGGAGATCAGTCCTGGGTGTTCTTTGGAAGGAATGATGCTAAGAAGCTCCAGTACTTTGGCCACCTCATGCGAACAGTTGACTCATTGGAAAAGACTCTGATGCTGGGAGAGATTGAAGGTAGGAGGAAAAGGGGACGACAGAGGATGAGATGGCTGTTGGCTTCACCGACTCGATGGAAGTGAGTTTGAATGAACTCCAGGAGTTGGTAATGGACAGGGAGGCCTGGCATGCTGCAATTCATGGCGTCACAAAGAGTCGGACAAGACTGAGCGACTGAACTGAACTGAAGTGGTGGATTTTGTTTAGGGATATTTGGTCAGTCAGAAAAGAAAATCCTACCAATAAAATGTATCTCAGTAGGTGATAGTACTACTTCCCTGGTGGCTCAGCCATAAATAATCTACCTGCAATGCAGGAAAAGCAGGTTTGATCCCTGGATTGGGGAGATCCACTGGAGAATGGAATGGCAACCCACTCCATGATTCTTGCCTGGAGAATTCCATGGACAGAGACATGCTGGCTACAGTCAATGGGGTCGCAAAGGGTCATCACGACTTAGGGACTAAACCACAACCACTACCACCAGGTGGTAATAATGAACTGAATCAGACAGCCAGAGGAGATGCTAGACAGGACTAAGTTCATATAATAGAGTGAAATATTTGAATGTTATCAGTTTTCCCAAGTGTTGATCATACAGCAAACCTTTGGGTAACAACCACTTTCAAGCCAGGTAAAAAGATACCCTCAGATCATACTATTTACTCAATAAAAATTCAATTAATTGATCCAGCCCATCACTTAACAACAAGCAACCTGAGATTCTTGTGCTCCCAGGTAAGGTGGCTAAAGGAACTGAGAACAGGGAATTAAACACCTGAGTGCCCATCCTGGCTCTGTCCCTTAGTAGCTAAATGACCTTGAGCAGGTTAGTGAACTTCTCCTATACCCATTCTTCCTGATTTAAAATGGGAAAAATAATAACTATCTCACAGGATATTATGAACATATGTAAACATTTTCTTCTGTTTTAAACTGACTCCTGAACATCAGGCCTTGGGAGTCCTTATTTACCTCCAAAATGTTGACATATAGTATTTGTGTTCCATGTTATTTCTATCAACTAGGTAATTAACTTGGAAAATATTTAAACTGCATTGCATATTTTAGTAACTCTACTTGCTTCTGATAGATGCTTAAAAGTTGGTTCTAACTCTTAAAAAGTCTATACTCTTTCTTTGCTTTTTACATTAAAAAATAATTATTAAAGTTAGCTTTATGATGGTTCTTCATGCCTCTTTTAGAGTATTGGGAATTTAATTAGATCTGTATAGGGTTTAAGCCCAAGCAATGGAAACTAACGGTAGGAACTCAATAGGTTGAAGAGTGAATGATTTGAGAACAGATGGGCTTTTCTAGTGACCACAGGCAAATTTCATCAAAGTAATACCTGAAAGTGCTTCTGAGTATGAAAGTCATGGGTGCTGAGCTAGCATCTCAAAAGAAAGTTCAAGGAAGCACTCGCTAGTGTTGTCCGGTAGAACTCTGTGATGATGGATGGTCAATATCTGGACTATTTAATCCTGCAGCCACTAGGTACATCATGAATACTCAGCACTTCAAATGTGGCTACTGTGACTGAATTCTTACTTCATTTTAAAAAGAATGGATATATGCGCATACATAACAGAATCACTTTGCTGTACACCCGAAGCTAACACAACATTGTAAATCAATCATACTCCAGTAAAAATAAATTTTAAAAGAAAAACAAATTTTTTTAAGTAAATTGGACAATTGATTCTTAAAGCCAGAAACCCTCTAACCTCCACTAGTTGTACTTTTCTGTCTCATGTTTATTCAGACAAGTGCTGTGGTTTTTTAAATATGTATATCTGACAGCCATCGTTCTTTTTCTATTTCCTTCACCAGCTTGTTTAGGGACCCCCCTCAATCTAGGCCAGGGAAACCCATCAGCTTCCAATATTCTTGTTTCTAGACTCTCCCCTCTCTAATTCAGTTGCCATTATAGCTTCACAAACTACCAAATTCACGACTGCATAAAATCTTCCTTCACCAACAGTGTGAAAATTCATGTTCTTAGCTTGACTTCAAGACTATCAGTTCAGTTCAGTTCAGTTCAGCTCAGTTCAGTTGCTCAGTCATCACTGACTCTTTGCAACCCCATGGACTGCAACACACCACATTCCCCTGTCCATCACCAACTCCCAGGCCTTACTCAGACTCATGTTCATAGCATCAGTGACGTCATCCAACCATCTGATCCTCTGTCTTCCCCTTCTGCCTTCAACCTTTCCCAGCATCAGGGTCTTTTCCAATGAGTATGTTTTTTGCATCAGTTGACCAAAGTACAGACTATATTATGATCCAAAAGTGAAAGTGAAAGTGAAGTCGCTCAGTCGTGTCTGACTCTTTGCGACCCGTGGACTGTAGCCCACCAGGCTCCTCCATCCATGGGATTCTCCAGGCAAGAATACTGGAGTGTGTTGCCATTTCCTTCTCCAGGGGATCTTCCCAACCCAGGGATCAAACCCAGGTCTCCCACATTGCAGGCAGATGCTTTAACCTCTGCGCCACCAGGGAAGCCCTGCATTATGATTCAAAGTTAAGGTCTAATTATGACTTGGTGTGAGGGTTCACTTCCAAACAGGTGACACTTCTTTTTCTCCCAAGAAGATGTTGTGTTTGGTATTCTCTTATTGCCTGTTCATTCTGTTCCTATAAGTCAATAATCTTCCCCAGTCCTTCCATGTATTCACACATTGCTGCATTCCTGGATTCTCTATGATAGTGACTTTTAAACTATTGTTTTTACTGTAACCGATAAAAGGAAATTTTTTATCATGATTCTATTGGGCTTCCCAGGTGGCTCAGTGGTAAAGAACCCACCTGCCAAGAGGAGACACTGGCAACACACGTTCAACCCCTGGGATGGAAAGATCCCCTAGGGAAGAAATCGCAATCCACTGCAGTATTCTTGCCTGGACAATCCCATGGACAGAGGAGCCTGGCGGGCCACAGTCCATGGGGTCACAAAGACCTGGATACATCTGAGCACAAGCACAGTAGGATTCACACTGATATCTTCTATTCTGTTGTACTTTATCCTATTCCATCCCTTTTTTAAATGCTGCTTTAAATCACTAAACTGATTTCATGATGATACTGTGTCATGGGCTGAATTCTGTCTCTTAAGATTTTTATGTTGAAGTTCTAACCCTCAGTACCTCAGAATGTGACCTTATTTGGAGATAGAGCTTTTAATGAGGTAATGAAGGAATGATGAGGCCTTAGGGTGAGCACTAATCCAATGTGGTGGCTATCTTTATAAGAAGAGGAGATTAGTACATGCACCCACATAAAGGGAAGACCATATGGAGACACCCAGGGTAGAGGGCCATCTATAAACCAAGCAGGAAGTCTTTAGGAGAAAGCAACCTGCTGACAGTTGACTTTGGACTTCGAGCTTCCAGTATTGTGAGAAAAAAACATTCTGTTAAGTCATCTATTGTTTACATTTACTAGCATGGAAGCACTAGCAAATTAATACAATGCTTTAATGGGCTGAGATTCACAGTTCAAAAACCACTGCTCTACAAGGCTTTCCTCAACTCCCACAGCACATTTTAATCATCTTATTTTGTAGAACTTAGTTTCTCTACCAGTCATTTAAGCATGAAATTATATACTAATCTTCAGCTTTGTGTGTATGCCTTGCCCCTCTGCCTTGATTATAAGATCCTTGACAGTACAAAATAATCTTGTTTTGTCATCTACCAAAAACACAAGCACTTTCCTGAACATATAATTATTAAGTATATTTTTGTTCAGTGAATGAGATTTCTCTTTTTTCAAGGCAACCGAACAAAATCTAACCACTAAACCCTGTAAGCCCTCTTTAAAATCTTTTTTTTCCCCATACCCATCTTCCAACATCTCAATCTAAGTCAATGATAGCAACATGCTGTCAAACACAGCCTCACAGCTCTTCTTGGCCCTGCTCCAAGCAGCTATTCCCAGTCTATCTAAGCTGCCATCATTGTTCAGAACCAACATTAGAGCTGGAATTAATGGAGTAGATATGCAAAGGTATTCTACATTCTCTCACCTCTAAAAATTATTTTATTTAATTTATTACTTTTTAAAATGAAATCACCTTGTACCATTCTGCCTACTTCAGTTTCAGCTCTTCCACAGTCAAACCTCTTGAAAGATTCTATATCCACCCTGTCTCTAATTTTCCATCTGCCATTCTCTTGTCAATCCACACCAATATGGCTTCTTTCCCACAGTCCACTCAAAAGACTCTTGCCAAAGTCACTAGGCATCTCCAGCAAACCAAATGCCATAGATGGGTTCTTCCCTCATCTTCCTACTTCCCCGCATTACTCAATATACTTGGTCACTCCTTATTACTTGAAACATTCTCTACTGAATTCTTTGACCCCTCTATTTCCAGTTTTCCTTATACCAACACCAGCTAGTTTACTGTTCCTCATTTGCAAGATCTCAGAGTATTGTTATCACTCAAGACTTAACTCCAGGCCCTCTTCTTTCCTCTCATCTTAATGACACATATGTCAAATATGTGTGTGTGTGTGTATATGTGTGTGTGTGTGTGTATATGTATATGGATGTGTGTATATACATATACACATAGTGTTTATTGGAATCATTAGTTTCACAAAATAATAGTTTATGCATCTGCATGATTCTCTCTCATACTTTCTACTCTACTATATCTTATTCTATTTGATTTTTTAAATATTGGTCTTAACCAAAATTGATGTGATAACACTAATGGATTGTGACTCACAGCTCTAAAATCACTGCTTTCCCTGCAACCTTAAATAACATCTATATGCTAAACATTCCTTAATTTATCTCTCTCTCCTCACTTCCAGGCTTATAAATCCAACTGCTTCCTTACTTTATCCATTTGGCCATCTAGTAAGAAATCAAATGTGACCTCACAAAAACTAAGGTTTCTACTTTTCCCACAAATCTCTACTTTTCCCAATTAGCAAATGACACTGCCTTCAATCTTGTTGAGCAAGCCTGAAAACTCTGGGCCTTGGTTTGCCCTCTCCTTAATTTCCTTCACTCATACAGAAAGAATGGACACTCAGGTCTTGTCAATTCTACACAGGGGCAAAGGTGATGATCAGGACAGTGTAACAACTTCATTCTGATGCCAAAGCATGTCAAAATGGCCTGGGGTCACTCAAGGGCTTGGTCCCAAAGCTGTACTTCACTGCTTTGGGACAGCTGGGCAGCACCCGGCCTGTCAGGGTAGGTCAGCTCTCTCAAGGGTCATGAGTTTCTCTCTCCATGAAGCCTCAAGTGTGTTTCTGCCTCATCGTCTCTGAGTGGACAAAGAAGTACAGCTGAGGCCTATTCTGAGCACAGTTCTGCAAGCCTGTTAGTTTCACCCATTCCTTCCTTCCTGGTCTCAAAGCTTGCCTTTAAACATTGCCTCACAGCTTGGCTGTTATAAGAAAAAGAGGCTATAGTGGACTCAGAGTTCACTGAGAGGCCACACATTAAAAGATCAAGTTATCAAATGATTAATTTCCTATTTTTATGTATTTATTAAAAATAAATTATTTAAACTGTTTGTAATGCCTTTAATACTTAATATTGGGTTCCCTTGTGGCTCAGCTGGTAAAAAATCCTTCTGCAATGCAGAAGACCTGGGTTCAATGCCTGGGTTGGGCAGATCCCCTGGAGAAGGCAAAGACTACCCATTCCAGGATTCTGGCCTTGGCTGGACTGGCAGGGTCTACAAAAGCTGTGGGAAGCCAGGGCTCCAGGGCTCCATATCTGCACATTCCTCTCCCTGCCTCAGTCTCTCTTTGCCTGTGACTCTAACCTCCATCTTTCTTCCACTGGCAGTAAGCTCCCATACTTTACCTGCCAAGAACCAAGGCAGAAGGGAAAAAGGAGTAGGAAAACTGAATGTTCTTTTTAAAAAGCTGTTATCAAAAGACAAAACTATTCTATGCTATTAGAGGTCATAAAATAATTCAAAGAGATGCCCAGAGGGGTATGAACTGGAAAAGGGGTAAAGGGAATGAGCTTTCTGGGTGCTGGAAATGTGCAACATCTGGACCTGGTTACACAGGCATATATGCATGCTGAAATTCATCAGGCTAGTGATGTTGGAGAAGACTCGTGAGAGTCCCTTGGACTGCAAGGAGATCCAACCAGTCCATTCTAAAGGAGATCAGTCCTGGGTGTTCTTTGGAAGGAATGATGCTAAAGCTGAAATTCCAGTACTTTGGCCACCTCATGCAAGAGTTGACACATTGGAAAAGACTCTGATGCTGGGAGGGATTGGGGGCAGGAGGAGAAGGGGACAACAGAGGATGAGATGGCTGGATGGCATCACTGACTCAATGGACATGAGTTTGAGTGAACTCCGGGAGTTGGTGATGGACAGGGAGGCCTGGAATGCTGTAATTCATGGGGTTGCAAAGAGTCAGACACGACTGAGCGACTGAACTAAACTGATATATCTTTACCACTTATTTGTTGTTGTTCAGTCCTTCGATCGTGTCCAACTCTTTTTGACCCCATGGACTACAGCATGCCAGGCTTCCCTGTCCTTCACCATCTGCTGGAGCTTGCCCAAACTCATGTCCATTGAGTCTGTGATGCTATCCAATCATCTCATCCTCTGTTGTTTTCTATTCCTGACTTCAATCTTTCCTAGCATCAGGGTCTTTTCTAGTGAATCAATTCTTTGCATCAGGTGGCCGAAGTATTGGAGCTTCAGAATCAGCATCAGTCCTTCCAATGAGTATTCAGGACTGATTTCCTTTAGGATGGACTGGTTGGATCTCCTTGCTGTCCAAAGGACTCTCAAGAGTCTTCTCCAACACCACAGTTCAAAAGCATCAATTCTTCTGCACTCAGCCTTCTGTATGTTCCAACTCCCACATCTATACATCACTACTGGAGAAACCATAACTTTACTATATGGACCTTTGTTGGCAAAGCAACATCTCTGCTTCTTAACATGTTGCCTAGGTTTGTCACAGCTTTTCTTCCAAGGAGAAAGCATCTTTTAATTTCATGGCTGCAGTCAGCATCTGCAGTGATTTTGGACCCCAGGAAAATAAATTTTGTCACTATTTCCATTGTTTCCCCACCTATTTGCCATGAAGTGATGGGACCGGATGTCTTGATCTGAATATTGAGTTTTCTGAATGTTGAGTTTTAAACCAGCTTTTTCACTCTCCTCTTTCACCTTTATCAAGAGGCTCTTTAGTACCTCTTTGCTTTCTGACATAAGGGTGGTATTATCTGTATCTTTGAGATTATTGATACTTATTCTGGCAATCTTGATTCCAGCTTGTGTTTCATCCAGTTTGGCATTTCTCATGATGTACTTTGCATATAATTTAAATAAGCAGGGTGACAATATATAGCCTTGATGTACTCCTTTTCCTGTTTGGAACCAGTCTGTTGTTCCATGTCCAGTTCTAACTGTTGCTTCTTGACCTGCATGCAGATTTCTCAGGAGGCAGGTAAAGTGCTATTCCCATGTTATACCTCAATACAGAGTAAAAATACTGAAATCCATGAAAACTGCTACAAATATTCCACATCATACTAATTTTTATAAACTTCTACACAGTCAAAAGAGCTTCCCAAGTGGCTCAGTGTTTAAAAAAAAAAAAAAACTCCTGCCAATGCAGGAGATGTGGGTTTGATACCTGGGTTGGAAAGACCCCCTGGAGAAGGAAATGGCTACCCACATCAGTATTCTTGCCTGGAATGTCCCATGGACAGACAACCTGGTGGGCTACAGTCCATGGGGTTGCAAAGAGTCAGGCACAATTAAGCAACTGAACATGCCTGCACACACATAGTCAAAAGAATTATTTTTTGATAATTTTGGCAAAGTTAGTCATTATTTACACAGCAACATCTAAAAAACCCTAAAAATGGACTAGATGTTTACAGGACAGAAAATGACTTCAGAAGGATTTGCAAAAGAGAGCTGGTTAAAACTGAAAAATCCCATGTGATCCAGCAATACCACTAGTGGACACATACCAGAGAAAATGGTGATTCAAAACAATACATGCACCCCAGTTCTTTGCAGCACTATTTACAATAATCAGGACGTGGAAATAACTTAAATATCCATCAACTAAGGAATAGATGAAGATGTGTGCTGAATATGTATGATAGAATATTATTCAGCCATAAAAGGAACACGAATTATGGCTTTTGAATTATGGTTTTCTCTGGGTATATGCCTAGTAGTGAGATTTCTGGGTCATATGTTAGCTCTATTTTTCATTTTTTAAAGAATCTCCATACTGTCCTCCATAGCAGCAGTATCAATTTACCTTCCCACCAACAGTGTAAGAGGTTTACCTTTTTTTCCACACTCTCTCTAGCATTTATTGTTTGTAAATATTTTTGATGAAAGCCATTCTGACCAGTATGAGGTGATACCTCATTGAAGTTTTGATTTGCTGATACTGAGCAACTTTCCATGTGTTTGTTGGCCATCAATAAATTAAAAGACGCTGACTCCTTGGAAGAAAAGTTATGATCAATCTAGACAGCATATTCAAAAGCAGAGACATTACTTTGCCGACTAAGGTCCATCTAGTCAAGGCTATGGTTTTTCCTGTGGTCATGTATGGATGTGAGAGTTGGACTGTGAAGAAGGCTGAGCACTGAAGAATCGATGCGTTTGAACTGTGGTGTTGGAGAAGACTCTTGAGAGTCCCTTGGACTGCAAGGAGATCCAACCAGTCCATTCTGAAGATCAGCCCTGGGATTTCTTTGGAAGGAATGATGCTAAAGCTGAAACTCCAGTACTTTGGCCACCTCATGCGAAGAGTTGACTTATTGGAAAAGACTCTGATGCTGGGAGGGGTTGGGGGCAGGGAGAGAAGGGGACGACAGAGGACGATATGGCTGGATGGCATCAGTGACTCGATGGATGTGAGTCTGAGTGAACTCCGGGAGTTGGTGATGGACAGGGAGGCCTGGCATGCTGCAGTTCATGGGGTCGCAAAGAGTCGGACATGACTGAGCAACTGAACTGAACTGAACTGAACCCATTTTTTGATTTTTTAAAATATATATATTGTGTTCAGGAGACGATTTTATGAGCCCAAATTCTTGCATCTTTTCACATCTAAAAAAGCAGTAAAATTATTAAGAGAAACATCTGTTCCTGGTGATGACCAGCAACCTTCTCATGACTAGTAGCAACCTTCTAACAATCAAAATATGTTTGATTGCACATATCCCCCAAATCACAGAAACACTGACCTTCCCCCCCTTACCTCTTCAGAGAAGTTCCTTAGAACTATCTGATAGGCTGTCTCCTGGGCTATTGTACTCATTTTGTCCCACATAAAACTTAACCTACAACTCGCACATTGAGCTTTTTATTTTTTCTGTCAACACCAGATTACAATGAGTTGAAGCATGGGTGGGAGAAGATGATACAAAGATATACAATACAGTTTTTTTTTTAACTTGCCTGTAAGTGGAATAAAAATATGACTAAGAATGCAAATGTAAAATTAATTCAAATATCAGAAATGTCATAAAGTCACATTCTACCCTAGAACCTCAAAACTTCACATTGAGTAAAAGTTGAAGTAGGCTGAGTTAAGACTGCTGAAGCATCAAAAGTAGTTTTGTAGAGATATTTTGCCTATAAGGAAGGCTCCCCAGTGTTCATTCCAGGAGCATATTGGAGGAACCTAGGTCACTTACCTATGCACTGTACACACACTCCCAAACAAGAAGGTACTCTTCATTCATTCAACATTATACAACTGAACCCTGAAGGCCCACAAAGGACGAAGCCCCACACTTGGTGCTAAGCATACAATAGCAAGCAAAATGGACCCAATCCATACCCTTCAATTACTTATATAGATTCCCAAAAATAATTCTAAGGGCTGTGAGGAAAAGATGCAGAGTGAGATCACTTAACAAGAGGGACTTGAATTAGTCTGAGGGATGGGAGTGTGGTAGGAAAGACTTTGCCAAGGAAGTAGAGTTTGAGGTGAAATCAGAAGGATGAAGAGGAGTTACTTTGACTGGAGTGGATGGTGTATGCATTGGGAGAGGGGAAGCATTTTAGGTGTAGGAGGGAGAAGGCGGTGAATGAAAGATGGACTGTGGTGGGAGTGCTGAGACCAAGGGAGTGGGTGGTAAAAGATAAGTGAAGAGTCAGGTAGGGGTCAAAGCATGAAGGGTCTCATGGCATATTCCCATTACTTTGGAAAACCGCAGAAAGCTTTTTTTTTTTTTTTTTTTTTGGCTGTGCTGTGTCTTCATTGCTTTATTTGAACTTCCTCTAGTTGCAGTGAGGAGGGGCTACTCTTTATTGTGGTGCACCGGCTCTTCATTGCTGTCATGTCTTGTTGTGGAACACAGGCTCTAGACCTTGAGGGTTTCAGTAGTTGCAGAGCGCATAGAGCTCAGCCTCAGTAGTTGTGGCACATGGACTTAGCGGAGCCATGTCATGTGGGATCTTCCTGGACCAGGGGATCAACTCCATTTCCCCTACATTAGCAAACTAATTCCTATCCACTATACCACCAGGAAAGTCCCTTTGCAAAGTCTTTAAGCAAAGGAATAACATAACCAGATTTTAATTTTAAAACATTTTAGCTGAAAGAAGAATAAATTGAAGGGACATGGTGGTGATAGAAGAAGTTAGAAAAAAAAAAAAAAGACAAAATTTTAGCAACATTAATAGGGTTTGGCAAATTAGTAAAGAAAAAAAGTCTTAAAGATTGTGGAATATAATAAGCATAGAGTCTAGAATACCAAGAATACTTGTTCTATGGGTCACTTGAAATTCTGAAGAAGAGTAAACAGCAAAATGAGCCACCAAGGACACAATAAATTTGCAGCTTCCTATTTCTGCCTATTTATATGTCATAAGATGATATAAAACCAAGTACAGTGGCTTGACTGAGTATCTGGCTGGAAGGCAGTCCCACAAATGTACATCTGCAAGGTTTGGACTGGACTTAATTAGAAAGTCTGAAGAAAGTCAGGTCATCTCTTGAAAACTATGCCCTAGGTTTTTTGTCCTGTATAGAACTGCTAGCTGGAAATAGCAAGAGAATGCTATTTGTAAAATTGAGCTGAGTGTTGGTTGCAGCTAAATTAGAGCAATACATCTGGTGGACCCAAGAACATCAGGGCATGCTGCTTTTTCCCTTCCTTGATTGTGTGTACTTATTCTTTAAGACTGAATCTGTAGGTCATGTTGTGAGCTGTCTGTCTCTCTTACTGTTTAAGGTACACACCACAAACACTCTGGTCTGACTTGGCTTGATTAGATACTGTGCAGCAATCTAGCCACATGTTGGCAAGATGTGTTAATTCTTGTAGACAGTTGTAGCATCAATTAGCACTTGGGAGTGGTTATTTGGTCAATTCAGTTCCAGTCAATCAACATTTATTGAACACCAGGCACTAATGTACTAGGCACTGAGCTATACACTAGGAAATAAAGATCCCTAAGAAATAGTCGTTGTCTTTAAGGAGTCTATAGTGTGGTCTGGGAGTTGGTGAGGGACAGGGAAGCCACTGAAGTGACTGATAGTGCAGTCTAAGTGGTGCTAGTGATAAAGAACACATTTGCCAATGTAGGAGACACAGGAGACCAGGGTTCAATCCCTTGGTCAGGGAGATCCCCTGGAGGAGGGCACAGCAACCCACTCCAGTACTCTTGCCTGGAGAATCCCATGGACAGAGGAGCCTGGTGGGCTACAGTCCATAGGGTTGCAAAGAGTTGGACATGACAGAAGTGACTTACCATACATACCTACAAGGAGCTACAGTTCCCAAAGTTCCTCTGTTCATGGGATTTTCTAGGCAAGAATACTCTAGTGGGTTGCCATTTCTTTCTCCAGGGGATCTTCCGAACACAGGAATCAAGCCTGTGTCTCCTGAATTGGCAGGTGGATTCTCTACCACTCAGCCACCAAGGAAGCCCAATTCTGTACAGATTGTTAAAATCTGTTTCAGTGAACACCACATCATATTGTTATTGAATTCTCATACATTTATTTCTCTCAGTAGCCAGGGACTTCCGAAAGGATGAGGGACATGTCTAATTAATCTTTATAGCCTCTAAACTGAGTACGGTTTCTGGAGTATAGATGTTCAATATGTATTTATTGAGACCGAGGTTTTATCCCCAGCTCTACTGAGCAATTCATTTAATAACTATGTGCTTTTAGCTTCTTGTGAAAATGTAGATGAGAATGGCCTGTCTGCCTCCACAAGGTCAAATGAGTTAACAAGAGTGAGAACACTTTGGGAACTAACAAGACAGAACCGATAAATTATTATTGTTATGAGGGAGGGCCAGACTGTTTAGGAAAGCGGTAGAACTGAAAGTTGTCTATAGAACACATGGGGAGATTGCTTTTGTGTTCCTCTTATTTACATGCAATTCTCCAAGTGAAATGGAAAAACCTTGGAGAATTGCATGTAAATTCTGTGTCTGAGGGGAGACAGAAGACAAGAAGAGAAACAATCACCCAGGTCCCAGAATCCTATGACCAAATTCTCATCCTTCATTTCCTGCGGTATTTGGTCAGGGAGGTGGCTCAGGAACACTACAGCAGATGCTGGAGCTGTTCTGATCATCTCTCCCCCCAGCACCCACTATTCTGAGGGACACCCACAGCTTCTGACTGCCAACTTCTAACTTTCTGCTCTGTGCTCTGTACAAAACCCAGGCTCAAATTCCTTGGTGCTAATGTGCTTGGCAGCAGCCGTCAACCAATGATGGAGTAGTTGTTGGTGGAGAAATACCCCAGTTTCCTCCCCTTCTGGATGGGAGAGCTCTGCTTTACAAAGTGGCTTAGAGGCCATCTGAGGCATGGAGCCCTAAGTGCCCAGAGCAGACTCTTCTCACTGCATATCTGCAACGGCTTCCCTTTTATCCCAGTGCCTTTTTCTCCACTTCTTTGTCAGTATTTCCTAGAATCCCCCTGCAAGGAAACTATTTGTATCCAAATCCTTGTCTCTGCCTCTAGAGAATCCAAGACAGAATAACCCACCTCCCACAAAGCATTTAATACAAAAAAAAAAAAAAATATTTGCAAGTGAGTTTCCCTGGTGGCTCAAAGTATTTGTGTTTTAACATAAAATATATTAACAAACAGGTTTCCCTGGTGGCTCAGATGGTAAAGAATCTGCCTGCAATGTAGGAGACCTGGGTTCAACACCTGGGTTGAGAAGATCCCCTGGAGAAGGGAATGGCTATCCACTCCAGTATTCTTGCTTAGAGAATTCCATGGACAGAGAAGCCTGGAGGGCTATAGTCCTTCAGGTCACAAAGAGTCAAACACAACTGTTTGACTAAAACACACATGTTAAAAATATATAGATTTATTAAACAATAACTATAGATGTAAAATATATAATGTGAACATATAAATAAAAACATATAAACATATAGAAGCAGACCTCAGATATATTGCAGGCTCAGTTCCAGACCACCGCAACAAAGCAAATATCACAATAAAGCAAGCCATGTGAAGTTTTTGGTTTCCCAATGCATATAAAATTTATGCTTACACTACACTGTAGTCTATTGAGTATACAATAGCATTATGTCTAAAAAAGTACATATCTCAGTTAAAAAAAATATGGCAAAGAAATGCTAAAACAGTTACATTGTAATATAAATAATCACTATCAAAAATCACAGATCAGCATAATAACCATAATAATAGTGAAAATTATGAAATAGTGTGAGAATTACTAAAATGTGATACAGAGACATGAAAGAAGCAAATAGTTGTTGAAAGATGGCACCAAAAGATTCACTCAGATTTGCCACAAACCTTCAATTTGTAGGAAATGCAGCATCTGCAAAGGCCAATAAAGTGAAGTACAATAAAATGAGATATGCCTGTAAAATAAATAAAATTATATGAAATTAAAAATTACTACTGCCTCTTGCACAAATAGACCTTCTTTGGGTTCATAAAGAGTCTTTATACAGTGTTATTTTATCAGAAGAAACAAAGGGCAGGACAGTTTACTGCAGACACTGGAATCATAGGAAACTATTTCAAGAGCATCATTCCAGGGGGTCAGGTGGACATGAGGCCAACCTACTGCTCCCTGGGAGAGTGTAGGATGGTGGGGCCCAGGCTCAGATCTTCAGGGATATCAGTCCTTCAGAAATAAGATGAGATTTATCGCAAATGACCCAAATATCTTCACCCCTAGTGCCGGAGCTTCAATCTCTCTCTTTCCTGATTTTCTTTTCAGTCACTGGGAAGCAAAGGACAGGACAAGTCCCCTGTCTTTTTCTTTCTCCCAATGTTGAACTGGCTGATTAAAATGAAGAAAGACGGCCTTTTATCAGCATTCTGACAGCCATGGCAGATTATTCCTCAAACTTTACTACCTTTAGACTTCTAGCTTCTTTCCCAATATTGTTTTCAACATTTCAGAGAATAAATTAGATACAATTTTACTGTGGCTTGAATATACAGTGTGGACATCAGAGCTGAAGCCTGCCTCCTTACCAGTAAGGTCGGTCCCAGAGAGGTAACAGACAACCACAGAAACCATTTAGTCCCAGAACCATGGCCAGGGGATAAAAAGTACCTCAGAGAGTGTAGAAATTTAAAAAAGCATGCACATTTTAGCAAACAGACTGAAATCTTTTCCTTTTTAAAAATCCACCTGAAATCTCTCAAGTGAGAGATTAATGAGTAACAACAAAGAAGCTCTGGAGACAGGTGAAGTGGGATAATATACAAACTTGATCTGAACATAAGGGTGTGCTCTGGCCATTTCAACCACTTTCCCAATCAGACCTGATGGCAGAGAGTAAGTCACACTGATTGCTGAACAGCTGAAGTGATTACGTCACCCACTGTGTAACAGTTCGGGCATTTGCAGGTGACAGTGCATTTGCTGTGTAAAGTGACCGCTGGCAGCCGTTCAGAAACCCTAGCTAAATTTAGAAATGGGTTTCAGAACAACATCAGCTGATGCCAAATCAATTCGATAATTGACCCTAGGTGAAGAAACTAGAAAGGAGCCTATTTTGGAAACAGAACATTTTCAGATTAAAGGGTTGATTTTGTCATATCATCTTCATTCTGGGATTCTTTTCCATTTGTGAATTGCTTATTTTACTGCTTGTCCACAATTAAAATAGTAAATTGTTCACTAGGCATTTCACATTTCATTCATTCATTCACTCTATACATATTTATTGAGGACTTACCACTATCTAAAATTTACCTAAAGAGAATTAAGTTATTGAGGATATGGACTGTGTCACATAATTGGTCATGGCGAACATAAAGCTAATTGAACTGAAGATACTAGCAGGATCTGGAATGCTGTGTGGCCTCTCTCTCCCTCTGTCTCTCACTCTCTCTCAGACAGACACAAACACACACACACACAGAGCCTCAGAATTGTGAGCATTCAAGGTCAATATATAAATAGCAAAACTATAACAGTAGAAAAATACCTCCATGATTTCTGGAAGTTAAGAGACCCAAGGGCTAAGCTAGATTCTGCCAGTGACTTTCAGTTTGACCTTCAGCAAATAAATTCATCTCACTCCACCTCAATTTCCTATGAAAGTGAGAACTTTCTCTGTTAGTTTTTCTACTTTATCCTCAGCTTCCAGAATAGAGCCTAGCACTGGTAAAACCTCAATAAATATCTCCTGAATGAATGAATAAAATAGTTTGGCTTCAGATGGCCAGGGTGTGGTGGGCTAGACCACAGATGAATTAGAAAGACTTGTTGACTGTCTTTGACCTATGGCCTTACTAAAAGCAGACTGAGTGGCCTTCATTGGCCTTTCACTTTAGACTCTCAAACTAATCTAAGTGTTAGATTTCTAGTCACTCTGATGATGAGGGCTGGTGAGCCTGAGAAAAAGAAAGAGCAAGGGGAGAAATTCACTCCAATGCCTCACACAGAACTGGTGCGGGTGTTGGATATAAGGAGGGTGAAGTGGGGTGGGTATGGGGAGATGGTTTTGGTGGAGACAGAACCCATATGAGTTTAGGTCTTGTCATAGTAAAAAGGCACTGAAACAAAAAATATCCAGTGACATCTTTTCTGATTGCTTTGGGCAAACTTCAGTGCTAATTTCTCTGTGATTCCACTGCATCTTGTATTACTAACACTATAGTTCATTCCCCTTCATGAATCACAACCTTGTCAAGGTGAAGGGGCTTGCATAACTCAATGGAGCTGTGAGTCATGCTATACAGGGCCACTCAAGATGGACAGGTCATAGCAAAGATTTCTGACAAACCAAGATCCACTGGAGGAAGGAATGGCAACCCACTCCAGCATTCTTGATGTTAGAACCCCGGCAAGAATATTGTTCTTTCATGAATAGTATGGAAATGTGGAAAGATATGATACTGGTAGATGAGCCCCTCAGACTGGAAGATGTCCAATATGCTACTGGGGAAGGGTAGAGGGCAATTACTAATAGCTCAAGAAAGAAGGAAGCACCTGGGCCAAAGCAGAAACAATGCTCAGCTGTGGATGTGTCTGGTGGTGAAAGTAAAGTCTGATACTGTGAAAAAAAAAAAAAAAAAAAAAGTATTGCATAGGAACCTGGAATGTTAGGTCCATGGATTAAGGTAAATTGGACATGGTCAAGAAGGAAATGGCAAGAGTGAAACATCAACATCTTCGGAATCAGTGAACTAAAATGAATGGGAATGGGCGAATTTATTTCAGATGACCATTACTCCCTTGAAGGGATTAAGATGGCCAAGAATCCCTTTGAAGAAATGGAGTAAACCTCATATTCAACAAAAGAGTCAGATGCAGTACTTGGGTACAACATCAAAAATGATAGAATGATCTTGGTTACTATCCAAGGCAAACCATTCAATATTACAGTAATCCAAGTCTATGCCCCAACTACTGATGCTTAAAACGCTGAAGTTGATCAGTTCTATGAAGATCTACAACACCTTTTAGAACTAACTCCCCCAAAAGGTCTCATTTTCATCATAGGGGATTGGAATGCAAAAGTAGGAAGTCAAGAGATACCCAGAATAATAGGGAAGTTTGGCCTTGGAGTACAAAATTAAGCAGGGCAAAGGCTAATAGAGTTTTGTCAAGAGAACCGGCTGGCCATAGCAAACACTCTCTTTCAAGAGACAACTCTCCAAATAGACATCACCAGATGGTCAATACCAAAATCAGATTAACTATGTTCTTTGTAGCGGAAGATGGAGAAGCTCTATACACTCAGCAAAAACAAACTGGGAGCTGACAGGCTCATACCATGAACTGCTTATTGCAAAGTGAAAGTGAAAGTGAAATCACTCAGTCGTGTCCGACTCTTTGCGACCCCATGGACTGTAGCCTATCAGGCTCCTCCATCCATGGGATTTTCCAGGCAAGAGTGCTGGAGTGGATTGCCATTTCCTTCTTCAGGGGATCTTCCCAACCCAGGAATCAAACCCGGGTTTCCCGCATTGCAGGCAGACGCTTTACCATCTGAGCCACCAGGGAAGCTTATTGCAAAACTCAAGCTTAAATTGAAAAAGTCAGGGAAACAGCTAGGCCATTCAAGTATGACCTAAACCAAATTGCTTATGATTATACAGTAGAAGTGACAAATAGATTCAAGGGATTAGATCTGATAGACAGAGTTCTTGAACTATAGACAGAAGTTCATAACATTATATAAGAGGCAGTGACCAAAACCATTTCAAAGAAAAAGAAATACAGGAAGGCAAAGAGGTTATCTGAGGAGGGTTTACAACTACCTGAAGAAAGAAGACAAGTGAAAGGCAAAGGAGAAAGGGGAAAAATATACCCCACTTAATGTAGACTTTCAGGAAATAGCAAGGAGAGAAAAGAAAGCCTTCTTAAACACAATGTAAAGAAATAGAGGGAAACAATAGAATGGGAAAGGCTACAGATAGCTTTAAAAAAATTAGAGATATCAAGGGAATATTTCATTCAAGAATGTATATGATAAAGGACAAAAATAGTAAGGACCTAACAGAAGCAGAAGAGATTAAGAAGAAGTGCCAAGAATACCCAGAAGAACTACACAAAAAAGGTCTCAATGAGCTGGTGGTGTGAGCTGATAACCTCAGTGGTGTGGTTATTTGGCTTGAGTCAGACATCCTGGAGTGTGAAGTCAAGAGGGCCTTAGGAAGCATTGCAACAAACAAAGCTAGTGTAAGTGATGGAATTCCAGCTGAAGTATTTAAAATCCTAAAGTACGATGCTATTAAAGTGCTGGACTCAATACGTCAGCAAATTTGGAAAACTCAGCATTGGCCACAGGACTGGAAAATATCGGTTTTCATTCCAATCCCAAAGAAAGGCAATGCCAAAGAACGTTCAAAGTGAAAAGTAAAAGTGAAAATTGCTCAGTAGTGTCAGACTCTTCACGGCCCCATGGACTATACAGTCCAAGGAATTCTCCAGAGCAGAATACTGAAGTGGGTAGCCATTCCCTTCTCCAGGGGATCTTCCAAGCCTAGGAATCAAACCCAGGTACACAATTGTGCTCATTTCACATGCTATCACGGTTGTGCACAAAAATCTTTCAAGCTAGGCTTCAACAGTACGTGAATCAAGAACTTCCAGATGTATAAGCTGGGTTTAGAAAAGACAGAAGAACCAGGGCTCAAATTGATAAAATCTGTTGGCTTATAGAGAAAGCAAGGGAATTCCAGAAAAATACCTGCCTCATTGACTACACTAAAGCCTTTGACTGTGTGGATTGCAAAAAACTGTGGCAACTTCTCAAAGAGATGGGAATACCAGACCATTTTACCCATCTCCTGAGAAACCTGTATGCAGGTCAAGAAGCAGCAGTTAGAACCAGACATAGAACAGTGGACTGGTTCAAAACTGGGAAAGGAGTACAACAAGGCTGTATATTGTCAACCTGTTTATTTTATATGCAGAGTACATCATGCAAAATGCTGGGTTGGATGACTCACAAGCTGGAAACAAGATTTCCAGGAGAAATATTACCAATCTCAGATATGCAGATGATACCACTCTAATGGCAGAAAGTGAAGAGGAACTAAAGAGCCTCTTGATGAAGGTGAAGGAAAAGAGTGAGAAAGCAGACTTGAAACTCAACATTCAAAAAGCTAAGATCATGTTATCCAGTTCATGGTATCCAGTCCCATAACTTCATGACAAATACAAAGGGAAAAAGGGGAAGCAATGACAGATTTTCTTTTCTTGGGACTCCAAAATCACTGTGGATGGTGACTGCAGCCATGAAATTGAAAGACGCTTCTTAGAAGGAAAGTTATGACAAACCTAGACAGCGTATTCAAAAGCAGGTGATTCATGTTGATGTATGGCTAGAAACCAACACAATATTTGAAAGCAATTATCCTTCAATTAAAAATAAATTAATTAAGAAAAGAGATGTCACTTTGCCAACAAAGATCCATATGGTCAAACCTATGGTTTTCTCAGTAGTCATGGACAGATGTGAGAGTTGGACCATAAAGAAGGCTGAGAGTCAAAGAACTGGTGCTTTCATATTGTGCTAGAGAAGACTCTTGAGAGTTCCTTGGACTGCAAGGAGATCAAACCAGTCAATCATAAAGGAAATTAACCCTGAATATTCATTGGAAGACTGATGCTGAAGCTGAAGCTCCAATACCTTGGCCACCTAATGCGAAGAGCTGTCTCATTGGAAAAGTCTCCGGTGCTCAGAGAGACTGAAGGCAATAACAGAGGATGAGATGGCTATATAGCATCACCAACTCAACGGACATGAATTTGAGCAAACTCCAGGAGATGGTGGAGGACAGAGGATCCTGGCCTGCTGCAGTCCACCAGCTGGCTAAGAGGCAAAGAGTCCATTGTTCAGATTTAGCTACTGAACAACAACTCAACAAATGTTGAGTTCATTCTCAACATTTGTTTGCATAACCCTAAGGTTATGAGTTCACAAAGACTAAAATGCTTAGAACACAGTAGGTGCTTAATACAAACATTTTAAAGTTTAGTTTATATGTGATAATTTTCTTGCTCGAAGAAACAAAGATAATAATGCAACTTTGTTCACAAAGTGAAAGAGGGAAGCTGTTTCCTCACGCTGTCCTCTGAAACATTTTTCAGCTCTCTTCTTCTTCCATGCAAATGATTAATCACTTCCTTATCTTCCAACAATTGGTGCTTTAGGTCACCCACAAAATGCAAACATAACCTGGTAAGGTAAGGAGATCTTGCTCTCCAAAGGTGAATTGGAGAGCATCTTTTTTTCTGTGGTAAACATTCTGAGTTTGCAATAAATAAAATCAGAAAGAAAGAAAACATTGGCTTCATTACAGCAAATGATTCCCATACAGCCAGGAAGTGGTTTTCACATGGATTCATCAGGAATCATTATTAAACAAAATTATTGTAAGCAAGCAAACAAACCTGTAGAGCATAGTCACAATCGTCCATCTGCCAGTTTGTCATAGACTTAGCCTCTTTGGATAGTCCTTAAATTCATTCTAAAATGCTTCATTTGAATACATTTTAATAGGTTACATAACATTATAAGTATGGAAAGGACCACCCAAAACAACCTGTTTGTTCATTTAATTACCTGGGGGCACCATTGCCAGTTAGTAATTGGCTCCAGTGATAAACAAAAGTGAAGTGAATTGGATCTAGTGATAAACAAAAACTTGATGGATTAGGTTCAAGTTTGATTTCTTAGATAGGGATTCTAGTTGTTGAAGATCTGAGTGAGAAGGCAGAGGTTCAGCTTCCTTGTCAAGAGGATGGGGTCTCCTAACTCTGATTTACAAGCCACTAGGGCTCTCTGACCTAATTTTCTACCTGAGGTCTCCTAACTACGTCACTTGGAAACTGTTGGACTTTCCCATCTCCACTCCCTGGCATCTCAGAATATAGCTCACTGGACATGATTCCTTCACGGGCAGTGACCTCTGTAGAAGGAATGCTGGCAATCTTTGGTTTATAGGGCTTTGCCCCTGACTAAAGCAATAATACATGAGCTTTCTATCAGGCTGGGCATGGTGAGATGACCATTATTTTACTTTGTTTATGAGAAGCATTTTAGGCTTAGAATGAATGTCTTTTTTCACCTTTGTATATGAGGGATTCATCAGTTTAACTTGAACTGCCAACTCAGGTTAAAATATGATAAAAGTCAGTGATAGTGACTATCACTAAGATAAGTGATTTTATTTATTATAAAATTAAATTTCATTTATCATAAAAGTTTATTAGTAAAATTAGCAAAGAAACATTAATTCAAACATTGGTAAACTATTCTATTCATTCAACAAATTTGTATTGAAAGCTTTTTATGAACTGAAGTGTTGTGTTGGGTTTTTATATGGGAAGGACTCACAGTCTATTAGAGGAGATTAAGCCAAAGAATATGTTACTATTATACAGAGTAAAAGTGAGAACATTGAGAAAGGACCTTGACTCAATTTCGCCTGAGTTCCTATCCTGTATTATGAGCTCCTGGGTATTTTACATTTATTGTATCACTGCTAAAAGACTGACATAATCAAAGAATCATTGAGAATAATAGTAGTCATTTTTACAACAGTTAAGGCCTTGAAAAGACATTTTTATGCACTCATATGGAATCAGTTCAGTTCAGTTGTTCAGTCGTGTCCAACTCTTTGCAACCCCATGAACCACAGCATACCAGGCCTCCCTGTCCATCACCAACTCCCGGAGTCTGCCCAAACCCATGTCCGTTGAGTCAGTGATGCCATCCAACCATCTCATCCTCTGCTGTCCCCTTCTCCTCCTGCCCTCAATCTTTCCCAGCATCAGGGTCTTTTCAAATGAGTCAGCTCTTCGCATCAGGTGGCCAAAGTATTGGAGTTTCAGCTTTAACATCAGTCCTTCCGATGAATATGCATAAATAATTCAGGAAGTGTGCCTGCATAAGAATCGGTGCTTGATTTTTGTCCAGATGGAGATGATGGTGGGTAGAGGAAAAGAGAAGGTGATAGACAACGAATTTGAGAAGGGGGTCCTGAGAACTGTAGCTAATCTAATAGCTGGAACATTTTCACTTATCCATTTGTCTACTAACCAAGTGCACGTACCTCCCTATATAGAAGTGTTCATTTAAAAAGAAAGAGATCTTGGCAAGAGATTGGTTAGAAAGAAGAAACCAGGTAAATGTATCTGGGGAAATTATCTGTTTCCACTTGTCCTGCCACAAGCTACTATTAACGAGCATCAACTCCACACGAGGCACTAAACCCAGATGCACTGAGAAAATCAGCTCAATTCCACAACACTGGTACCAGCCAGGCATTGTTATCCACTTGTACAGATGAAGATGCCAGCCTCTGAGCAGTAAAGGATTTATCCAGACTGACTCTGAGTGGCAGAACTGGACTATGAAACCAGGTCTGATGTATTCCAGTACCTATATTCCACCACCACCCCAATTTAGTGTTGGACTGTGGATGCAAAAGAATTTGTGAAAGCCAAGATTAAACAAGGAAAATACTTAGGGAGGTCCTTGGGGAAAAATATCAGAGCAAAAACATATTCACTTGCATCACAGAGCAACTCCAAGTTGCTCACTTCTGCTGGCTTGCTTTTGCCAGATCATTTCCTGATTTGTATTTGGTATTAAAAAAACTGCCAATGCTATAACATAGAATTAATGAGACTGAAATGACAAAAGCTATAAACAAAGAGAGACAGGTTTCATCTAACACTAGTAAGTGAAATATATAAAAGAGAAAATAAAGTAGCAGGTTTTGTAAAGCTCAACTTCTGCAATAAGTAAAGGAAAAATATGTTTCATGTTCTACTAATAGTATAGTAAATGTATCCTTTATGAGTAGTCATGTAAATTTTAAAACTATTCAATTTTCCCTTCTTTTTCTTATTTTACAGTTTCTTACATTGATTTTATTTACAGTACCTTCCTAATTGCTAGGTTTTATTTTTTAATTGGCTAGTGAAATAATTACAAACAAGCTTGCAGTGACATTCTTTAAAACTAGGAACTCTTGGCAATGATACTATGAAAGTTCGGACTTCTGAACTTTCAAAATTGTTGGCCCAGTAATAATGTTTGATTGGTAATCTTTGTCAGGAAAGCATTCTTAAGTTTCAATTTTAAAAAAATCTTTGACATACTTCACAGCATTTTTGTAGACCAATTATTTTCTCCTTGGGTTATTACTAAGATCTCTGCATAGTATACAAATTTTGCTTTCTGTTTTTCCATTTTTCCATTCAAAATGTAATTTCCTTATAGACAATCAAAACAATAAATATCTTGATCTTCAATACTGTAATAACTTGAAGCTATATTTTGACTGGGCTTCCCTGGCAACTCAGCTGCAATGCAGGTTTACCTATAATGCAGGAGAATTGCAGGAAGAATCCACCTGCAATTCAGGAGACCCCAGTTTGATTCCTGAGTTGGGAAGATCCCTTGGAGGGGGGCATGGTAACTCACTCCATTATTCTTGCCCGGAGAATCCCCATGGACAGAGCAGCCTGGCAGACTACAGTCCACGGGCTTGCAACGAGTCAGACACGACTGAGCGACTAACCACAGCACATAGTTTGACTAATTGTGATGATGGTACCGTGTTAGAACAGGAATAGAAATTTAGCTTTATGTTTCCAAGATCAAGAATTTTCATACCTCAAGAAATCGCTTTTATTTGTTTGCTAGAATCAATGGCCAGACTTATAGTTTCAAATACCCATGCCTTCAGATGATATGAACTATCAAAAAGACTTCTAGGACAGGTCCTTCCAGCCTAAATCTGATCTCTCTATTCTCTCTTGGCTGGTGTGTGTGCGTGTGTTTATTTATATTGGTATGAATCTTGAAAAATAGATAAATTAATTTTTCAAAAGGCAGGTAGGAATATACAAAGAAAAAAAGGGACTGAATGAAATAGCTCTATACAATAGCCAGGGTTAACTTCTAATGTTAGTAAATAAAATACACTTGAAATATCTGGGAAACCTGCCAGATAAAAAATGTTGAATATATGTTTAAGGTGGTTTTTTTTTTTTCCTTTTTTAAAGGTTAGATTGAGGCTTATGACAAACCATCCCGATAGAATTGGGAAAAAAAATCAATCAATTATATGAATGTTGTGTCTCCAGATTCAAAGCATCCAGCCGCAGCTGAATGGCCAACTTTCACATTTTCTCCCTCCCCAAACGTTTCACTCAACATTTGGAATTATGCAGATAGGACTGAAACATAATCAAATGAATTAAGAGACAATGTCCCTGAAAACATTTTGTGACTTGCAAACAACCACAGAAATATAAGATATTGTTTTTAAATAAATGATCCTCTTAACAGCATTAACTATGAACAGTAATAGAGGCCAGACAGCAGATTTATTGAGAGCTGTCAAATAGATTCTGTTCCTTTGTTGTGTCCTTCCCTGCTGGCCCCATGAAATAGGGATGAGGAAGAAGCTGAAGACAAGACTGTGAGATTGTGAGACTCTTCTTGCTGTAAGAGCCCCTGAGTTTCTTTAACAGCAACTGTGGGAACATATTTGTTCTCTGCTACATTTATTGAACAATTTTTGAGCATAGTGATTCAAAGCCTGAGATTTGGAATCAAGCAGAACAGTACTCGTCTCTTATCAGAACTGAGACCTAGGGCAAGCTCTTTAACCCCTCGAAACTTATCTCTTCACCTATAAAGAGTGGGGATCCAGAGTTATCACTTATTCTCTGTAGGATGCTGTGTTTCTTCACACTAATACTTACTCTTCAGCATTTAGACAGTGCTCTACAAAGCCCTTATCACCTTGGCAGCACCCAGAATTCCTTTATCCACACAATAAGGATTACATTGTTCTTAAAAACAGAGCCAATAACTCTATGCAAAACATTTGTCATACCTTAAAATATAGCAAATCAAGCAATGTATGATATGGAAGAGAAATATTCTTGTTTTGTTTTCATGTCAGTCTTTCCAACCCATCAGAGCAAATCACAGCAGAGTAAATGGAGAGCAAATTTAAGTGAGCAAAGCTATATGCCCAGCCCCTTGAACGGGCCCACCTACAAGACAGAAGACCTCTGTGTCCTGGGGATTCTCGAAGTTTGTCACTGCAAACGAGCATTCCCTCTGCTAGCTGTCTGTTCCATCTCCTCATGCTCAGGCTCTTGACCTCTCAGACAGACATCGCCCGGCTCTGCCTTCACCTCCTGCAGATTAACTGCAGCTTGAAAACCATATCTTCTCCAACTTTGCTTACTCTCTGGATACCCTTGATGCGCTCTTGGTTCTTGCCTGACTTCAGAAGGTTTCCAGTGGGAGAGAAAAGGCCACTTCACTCTTGAGTCTGTCCTTCACAGCTCCCCCTCTCTGAGACGACTTTGTGTAACACTTAATGAGACAGTCGAAGGTATTTGCATTTCAACACCTGCATCCATATCCCAGCTTCTGTAACACTCGTAAGAGAATACTCTCTTGGTAATTATATGACTAGGGGTGATAGGGTCCCTTTTAAAGAGAGTAGCCGTGCCATCTTGATCGGAAGCTAAGTTTTGCCATCAATTTTACTGCCAGTGTTTAAGATGATCGATAGATCATGTCCAACTCCTTGTGACCCCATGGACTGCAGCATGCCAGGCTTCCCTGTCCATCACCAACTCCCGGAGCTTACTCCTGAATATAGTTATGGCTAAAGAAGGAGTTTTACTGGACTACCACCTGCCTCACCAGTCATGGGCTAGGTTAGGGTGAAGAAGGTTTCTGTGCAGAAGAGAGGGCCATAGGAGTACCTGTAGGCACAGAAACTTCATTTTTGTAGCCCAGGTGGTTCTCTAGACTCACAAGAAACTGGTTTTACTGCTCAGAATGTTAACACTTTGCTCGAATTGTAGGCAAACTTAGGAATGAGGTTAAATTGGCCACTGGAAGGGCAAATGAGTAATCATATAAAAGGTGCATGGTAAGGAAACCACCCAAAGAATCATTGCCATAATGAAAATTTGCACCAAACCAATGCAGCCTGGTAATTTGCCTTTGGATTCTAAGGATACTTACATCTCGAGGACATTTTTGACCCTGGAAAATCCCATGGACAGAGGAGCCTGGTAGGCTGCAGTCCATGGGGTCGCGAAATGTCAGAGACGACTGAGCGACTTCACTTAAACTTTTCACTTTCCTGCATTGGAGAAGGAAATGGCAACCCACTCCAGTGTTCTTGCCTGGAGAATCCCAGGGATGGCAGAGCCTGGTGGGCTGCCGTCTATGGGGTCGCACAGGGTCAGACGCGACTGAAGCGACTTAGCAGCAGCAGCCGCAGCAGGACAACTTCAGCTCCGGGACACCTCATATGATCAGTTATAAGGCCATGATTGAGGCTGCATCAGAACTCTACAATTTCCTCTATTCCATCTGACTTTTTTCGTAAACTGGAGCCAAATCCTATATATACATTTGGTTTCTGTGTATACCCATCTGTGATGCTCTATTCATACCTATCCATTCTTTACCTCTTTTCTTTAAGTGTGAAAACTCTGTTAAAACAAGGAACTTCTCAATTTACCACTTTAAAAAAAGGGGGGGGCGCTTCCCATAGGTTTCATTATGGAGTTTTGGAATCGATGCTGATTGCACTAGTTATCCTAATTAGTGGAATTGCTTTCATTTTACAGGCTTGGACTTAGAGCCTCTTGAACTTGATATACACAACTGAGCAAAAACATCCACATGTTTTTTTTTCATTTTCATTAGGAAATGAGGGCACAGTATAAGGACTAAATTTTTCTTTTATAGTGATAATCCACAATTAAAAATATTTTGAAAAATATCAAACTTTTTTTGAAAAATTTTTGAAATTTGAAAAATATTTCCAGAGACTAAGACTTAATCATTTCTTAATCGGTATTCAGGAATCTCTTGAAGTTAGGCTAATTCCTCTCCAAAGCCCAGAAGAAAATTCTTTATCCATGAAAGGACTATTGCCAGAATGCTGCAGCCGATGTAAAATTAAGCTACCCAAGAAGACTAATTTCTTAACGATTACTACCTCTTACCATGTTAGCCTAGATGAAGGGTCAGCAAACTATTGTGCATAGACCAAATCCCGGCCAGCGCCTCTTGTTGCAAATTGGCAAAGAACCAGGTCCATTCATTTACAGATCATCTGTGGCTACTTTCAAGCCACAGTGACAGAGTTGAGTCGTTTCAACAGAGACCACTTTAGGCCTACAAAGCCTAAAATATTTACCATCTGGTCCCATGCAGAACAGATTTGCCAGCCACTGGCCTAGATTTTTGTATTCCTTCCTTACCTCAGGAGAAAGCATGGACCTTTGAGAATAAAACTCAAAATATGTACTTTTTTAAATGCCAGAGTCAATTAAGTTGAGATAGAGAGCTATCAGAAAGATCTAGACAGAACAAAGAGCACACACGGCACGGGGCACTGCTCGTGTGGAGAGTAAGCAAACCTAGTAAGTCATTCTTGATCCAGAAGGATGTTGATTCCTTTGCAGATGAAAAAGTACTATTAGATAGAAGTATTTTCAAAGGGTATGGTTTTCCTCTAACATCTTAAATAATACAGTTCAATAAATATGACAACTAAAACCAATGTATACACCTCAACTGGATCTTGGATTTAAAGATAAAACATAATGGATATTATTATGATTAATAAGGAAATGTTAATATGTGCAATAAAATAGATAATAACATAAAATCAATGTTACATTTACTAAGTTGATAATTGGACTATAGTTTTATAGGAGAAAGTCTTTGTTAGAGGACTGAAGGTTCATAATTATCTGCAACTGAGATTAAAATGGAACATTAAGAAATCAGAGAGAAATTGAAAGGGAAAAACCAAATGTGGCAAAATGTTAACAATTGGTGAATATACTTAAATGACATGTGGGTATCGAATATACTATTCTTGCAAATTTTCTGTAGGTTTGACAGTTTTCAAAATAGACTGTCAGAGAAAAAGCTTTTAAAAATAGATATTGAAAGGTTTTTTTCCTCCCATACTTGGGGAAAGAATGGAAAAGATAAAATCCCATTCTTTTTACTGAGAAGTTAAATTTGTTATTAGCAAGTTTATTTAGATATGCACATAAGATTATATTTCCTTCTCTTTTTACCAAGTTTCATCTCAGGCCTCATTGTATCCTTAAACTCTTCATTTGATTTCCTACACCTAAGAAAAACTGTGTTAAATATTTTCTCCAGGAAAACATTATATATATTACACATGAGTATACCTAAAGCACACATTATAACCATATCCCTCAAACAAATATTTTGCTCCAGTTAAACCAATCACTGTTTTAAAATCTTTTGAGGACTATGTCATGTTATGATACAAAGAGAAGATAAACAAACTAGATCCAAAGGGATCTCCAACACATGTCCCTCGTCACTTCTCAGAAATCTGATAGTGTGTGAGCTTGCAAGATTGACACATTCGCAGATGACAGTAGACAATCACCAAGTGGAAAACAACGACGTCTGGCATCATAATTTATGCTGCTGCCAACTGCTGACAGATATTCCACATGGGGTTTGGCTATGTGGTTTCAATATGAATTTTGAGTTGTATTTGAGAGTCTACATCTCTGAGAAATGGAGGAGTAGCTTTCCCAGTGTCCTTCATAGCAATTCCTGAATGTTACTCTGCCTGCCTGCAAACAGAAATATGACGAGCAGCCTCTTGGATAACAATCATCTTGTTAGAGAAGGGGGCAACTGCCCAGGTAGCGCAGACCTCACTAGAGTTGTTAAACAAAACAAAAAAGTGTAGGTCTCTGATTCCCAAACCTACAACTGATATAAAAAATTAGGCACCGCTGTCTAGGTTCTTAATTTGAATTCGGTTCTTCTGTGCAGAAGACATCTTACTTAACTGAATTGGAGACTGGATCTTCCTATACTTACTTTCACTTTTCAAAAAAATTCCAAGGCTTTTCAGTAGACACTACTTTTCCGTAGAGTCAACAGCTAGGGTAGAGGTACACCACGGCATTATGCAGGTGGCCAGGAGAAATCGTCAGTGGGCCAAAGAGGACAAGGGCAGAAAAGCTTCACATGGAAGTTAGTGTGCAGTAAAAGCTCTGTATGTATCCAATGAGGCTAAAAATTGATAGGCTGCTTACATATGTCAAATGAGTCAATATATCAGAATGACAAATTCTGCCCTGTCCCAGTGTTTGGTTGCAACACAGGAAAACGGGCTGACAGAGCTGTGACATTAAACTATTATAAGAAAACATAACACCAAGGATGCTATGTTACTTGCACAGTTCCTGTTCGTGTTCCAAATGTGTAATGAGCAATACTCCTAACAATCCATTATGATGAGGGTGTCAACGAGGTGTATCTTTTCTGGGTTAAAATACTGAGTGCATGTCAAGGAAATTTACTTATTTTTTAAGACAAAGTAAGTAATTCTTTATCTTAAATATGTCGTTTGTGGGGTTTTTTATCTCCTGAAATTATCTAGCAAAGATCTAAGTGCTTATTTTATTGATAGAGGTAGACAGGATAATGATACAAGATGCCATCTAAACTCCTGCTTATTTACCAGTTACACCGTGGGAAGAATAAAACAAAATATTATTTTTTTGGTGGGGGGGCGGGCAGAGCTGGTTCAAATAAGCCAAAAGATTTTGTGGCTTCTACAAAGTCAACATATATGTCTGAATAGTAGGATATTGTTATTTTAAAGTAAAAGAGAAGACTCAGTAAATCAGGTCATGGGCACTAATTCAGAGAGAAGCATAGAATACATCATTTAAGTTTTCTGCCCTATTTCTTCAGTCATAATGTCTAAGATCAAAATAATCCATGTTTCCAATACCCTACCCCTTTATACAAGCTTCTAAATAGTAATACTGTTTATGACTTATAAAGACAAAAAATGAGGTTAGAAAATTAGTCCTAAAGCCTTGGAAAGCAAAAGAGATAAGATATAAGTTAAGTCATTATTTGTTTATCTAAAATTGGGAACAATTACCACTTCATTTAAAGAAATAAATATGAAACCGTAAAACCTGCATCAGAAACCATCTACACCTGATGGCCAACTTCATCAGCATCCAATGAAAGAATATACAGACTAAAGTCTCTAAGAACAGCTTACAGTGGATAAATCTCTACCTCGACCTAATTGTTCTTGTAATTAGAGAGGAAATGAGAACTAATAAAAAAGAAGGCAAAACTCCAGGGCGGGGCTGACCGGCTGGCTCACTTAACAAAATTAGTCTATATTTTGTTTAAAACTGGAGCTCATGACAAAGTTTCAATTTTGGTGATATACCACATAAATACATTGACCACAGAACTCACCCCATCCACAGTGTTCACATGCCATTCACAAGTCCCTAGCTATCTACCTTGGCGCCTGTACACAGTAAGGATTCAGGTAATAGTGAAATTATGGAAGGTAAGAGGGATGGTATGAAGATGCGAGTATGTGAATATATGAGTCCTACTCTTTGCAACCCCATGGACTGTAGCCCGCAAGGCTCCTCTGTCCATGGGATTCTCCAGGCAAGAATACTGGAGTGGGTAGACATTTCCTTCTCTCAGGGATCTTCCCCAGGGATCAAACCTGGGTCTCCTACATTGCAGGCAGATTCTTTACCATCTGAACTACCAGGGAAGTGAAGGGTGAATATGTGAGTGAACAAAGAAATAAATGTTGAATTGATATGAAATAACCAGAGAAAAAATACTCACATTAACAAATATCACAACTTCATTATAACAATCTGTTCAGGGAGATTAATTGCTCATAGTATATAAAGAATACATATATTGTGTCTAGATAGACGTTAGAAAAACAAAGCTTAGAAAGCTGTGTCTATCACTGCTGTCAGTTCAGAAAGTGCCGCAAGCAAAGTTGAGTGAGAATTTTCACAAACTTTCATCGTGAAAGATTTGATTTGCTTGACTACCTTGCCTCACCAGTTCAGATCACTCCTCTTGGCTTCTGAAGGAGAGACTATGGGCACCAGGCTCAGTATGAGGTGAGGAGGATGGGGAACAGATGAGAGAATAACCAGCCACCCTTCTCAAACATTTCTGTTCATTTCAGGTCTTTGTTTTTAGGTTTTGTTTGTTTGTTTGCTTGTTTGTTTTACAGGGCCTTTAGTTCTTTGGGTACCCTGCCTTCTCATCAAATGTGTTACTTTTACGTTTTTATCCAAAATGTTTCATAACAGTCTTCCATAATATTTCTGTAGTAATTTGCATTTCTTCCCCTGAGAGTTGTCTGATTTCTTTTTCTGTGCTTGGTGTTTGAGTTTCTTTTGTTTTATTGTCAAAGAAAGAAATTGCACAATCTGGTAAACCTCTTAAGAAAAGCCACAGAAGCACCAGCAAGCTACTCTGGGGAACACATGGGTGATTGAATATGGTTTCCTATAGAATTAGGAGTACCACTGAGAAGACAGCGGAATCCATACCTGAAGCTTCTACCTAGTTCCTCCCCAGGCTTGACTGATGACTTCACCTGCCAGAACTCCTTTCCCTTCCCTCTAAATTGTTGGCAAGGGGGAGAAAGAAGAAGGGTGAAGAATGGGTGGCAGCTTAGTTTCCTACCTTCCTCAATTTCAGGGACTACTGTGAAGGTTAAATAAAACATGAAAAGATTTTAAAACAGGAAAGGAGGGCCTTACTAGCTAATTGGAATTGCTTTAAGTTGTCAGACCTTACCAGTTGCCTGTCATATTCTCCCTAATTATGGTAGCTACTGCACTCAACATGCCAGCAAATCTGGAAAACTCAGCAGTGGCCACAGGATTAGAAAAGGACAGTTTTCATTCCAATCCCAAAGGAGGGCAACGCCAAAGAATGCTCAAACTACCACACAATTGCACTCATCTTACATGCTAGTAAAGTAATGCTTAAAATTCTCCAAGCCAGGCTTCAGCAATACGTGAACCGTGAACTTCCAGATGTTCAAGCTGGTTTTAGAAAAGGCAGAGGAACCAGAGATCAAATTGCCAACATCTGCTGGATCATCGAAAAAGCAAGAGAGTTCCAAAAAAATGTCTATTTCTGCTTTATTGACTATGCCAAAGCCTTTGACTGTGTGGATCACAATAAACTGTGGAAAATTCTGAAAGAGATGGGAATACCAGACCATCTGACCTGCCTCTTGAGAAACCTATATGCAGGTCAGGAAGCAACAGTTAAAACTGGACATGGAACAGACTGGTTCCAAATAGGAAAAGGAGTACGTCAAGGCTGTCTATTGTCACCCCGCTTATTTAACTCCTATGCAGAGTACATCATGAGAAACACTGGGCTGGAAGAAGCACAAACTGGAATCAAGATTGCCGGGAGAAATATCAATAACCTCAGATATGCAGATGACACCACCCTTATGGCAGAAAGTGAAGAGGAACTAAAAAGCCTCTTGATGAAAGTGAAAGAGGAGAATGAAAAAGTTGGTTTAAAGCTCAACATTCAGAAAATGAAGATCATGGCATCTGGTCCCATCACTTCATGGGAAATAAATGGGCAAACAGTGGAAACAGTGTCAGACTTTATTTTTCTAGGCTCCAAAATCACTGCAGATGGTGACTGCAGCCATGAAATTAAAAGACGCTTAACTCCTTGGAAGGAAAGTTATGACCAACGTAGATAGCATATTCAAAAGCAGAGACATTACTTTGCCAACAAAGGTCCGTCTAGTCAAAGCTATGGTTTTTCCAGTAGTCATGTATGGATGTGAGAGTTGAACTGTAAGGAAAGCTGAGTGCCGAAGAATTGATGCTTTTGAACTGTGGTGTTGGAGAAGACTCTTGCGAGTCCCTTGGACTGCAAGGAGATCCAACCAATCCATCCTAAAGATCAGTCCTGGGAGTTCATTGGAAGGACTGACGCTGAAGCTGAAACTCCAATACTCTGGCCACCTCATGCAAAGAATTGACTCATTGGAAAAGACCCTGATGCTGGGAGTGATTGGGGGCAGGAGGAGAAGGGGATGACTGAGGATGAGATGGCTGGATGGCATCACCAACTTGATGCACATGAGTTTGGGTGAACTCCAGGAGTTGGTGATGGACAGGGTGGCTTGCCGTGCTGCAATCCATAGGGTCGCAAAGAGTCGGACACAACTGAGCGACTGAACTGAACTTAACTGAACTCATTCTTTTGATTCTTGACCTATTCAAAAAGCTGAAATAGTCCCTAAATTCGCACAGTGTCAGGCAGAAGGTCTGTAGCTTTTGAACTGTTTTAGATTCTTATCTGGGAAGATGAATGGGACTGGGGAAAAAGGTGATTTAAAATGGGGCATTCTCAGTAGCTCTTGGTTGAGGGTGGCAAGCAGAAATTGGCATGGATGTTTAGGGGGTACCTTTGTTGGTAATAGGATATTCCTTCAAGGATGCTCTTGACCTAGGCAGGACCGAGAGTGTTCTTTCCACTCAGATACAAGTGGTTAAGAATCTTAGTTTATAAATACCCACTGCCATGGAAAAGTTATTCTGAGACAGAGATGACTATGGAGAGAAATCAATGGGAGAGGCTGAGAAGAGTGTCCTAAGACTAGCATCGTCCCTGTTCTTCTTATTTTAGTTTCAAGACTTTTTTTTAACTTAAGCTAATTTGAATTGGGTTTCTCTCATTTGCAACCAAGAAGGCTGGTTGATAAGACAACATTCAAGTTTGCAACACTTCAGAATAAGAGTGTTTACTGACCCTTCTCCTTCTCTCACACCCCCGGATGCAATCCATCAGCGAATCCCACTGGCTTCTTCCTCAGCAGCTAGCCAGGATCTCACCACTTCTCAGCTCTTCAAGAACTAAGGGGGTTTTGGTCACCATCACCTTTCCTCTGGATTCTTGCCTTCTATCAGGGCTCCTGTTCCCACGCTTTCCCTGCCATACTCTTCTCACAGTGGCCAGAGCGATCCTTTGAAAATAATTATTTCTCCAACTAAAATACTTCAATGGCTTTTCACTTCACCCAAAATAAAATCAAAAATCCTTATCACAGCCTCTAAGACCCTCCCTGATTTAGCCGCTTCTGCCCTCTCTGACCTCATCTCCATTACTCTGTTCCTTGCCCACTGCACTATACCCATACTGGCCTCTTTGATGCTCCCTAAACACATCAAACACCCTCCCAATTTAGGGCCTGAACTACCTCTGCCAGGAAAGTTCTTCTCCCAGCTAGTGCATGCCACTCCCCACTTTTCACTCAGGTCTCTGCTCAAACGTTAGCAGAGAGACATTCACTGCCCACCTCAACTATAATAGCATCCTGCCAATAGTCCCAGTCCCATTTCAATCTCTGTCCTCATTACTCTACTTCATTTTTAATAGCACTTGGCACTATCGATTATATTAAACCCATACGTATATATTTTCTTTCTTCCACTGAATACTTCCTGAGGACTGGGACCTTAGCCATTTTGCTCTCTGCCATCAGCACCTAGAACAGCTCCTGACATTCAGGAAGACTCTGGATATGAGCTGCATAATGATACACACATGGCTGAGCAAAGCCTGTGCTCACTCTAGACAGAAATCAAACGATAAGTAACTGGCCTATGAAAGCAAGCAATTGCAGTCAGAACTTCATCAGTTACTGTACATTAATCTCTGCGAGGAGCCCTAGGAAACAAGACACTATGTAGACAGAATGAATGATGTGGTCTCAGGGCTCACTCCTCTCAGTCTCTTCCAGGAGGACATTGGACAGTAAGTCATCCAGCCTCCCCAGGTGACAATAATAGCAACAACCATAACCCAAGGTCACCTACTTTATGCCCACTCTTTTAAGTGCTTTGCTTTTGTTAGCTATTTTTTTTAAGTATCACGATTTGTTCATTTTTATAAATGTATGTGAAGTGAAGTCACTCAGTTGTGTCCAACTCTTTGTGACCCCGTGGACTGTAGCCTACCAAGCTCCTCCCTCCATGGGATTCTCCTGGCAAGAGTACTGGAGTGGGTTGCCATTTCCTTCTCCAGGGGATCTTCCCAACCCAGGGATCAAACCAGGGTCTTCTGCATTCCAGGCAGATACTTTAACCTCTGAGCCACCAGGGAAGCCCCTTTATAAATGTATAGCTGCTTTTAAATGTGTAAGTTTCAGGTCTATATCAAAGTGATTCAGTATATTTATTATTTTTAAGATTCTTTTCTGAGTTTGCTTTTTTCTTTTCTTTTCTTTTCTTTTTGGCTGTGTCATGCAGCATGTGGGATCTTAGTTCTGACCAGGGATGGAAACTCTGTCCCCTGCATCACTGCATGGAAGCTCAGAGTCTTAACCACTGGACTGCCAAGGAAGTCCTTTGTTAACTTCTTTTAATGACCACAGTGATGCTGCGAGGAAGGCCCTGTTATTACACTCATGTAAGATTAGAAAATTATGTCGCAAGCGGTCTGAATAACTTGCCTAAAGTCACAGAACTACTTAGTTGCAAGCCAAGGTTTGAACCATCACATGCTGGTGCACAAATGTAGATTAACCACATTGCCACTGGACTGCACCATGAGTTATAGTTTAAAATATAGTCCTCATTGTCTTGTAGTCCACACACACACACAATGTAAAAAAAGTAAAAGCTTCACAAAACAGTGCTTGCCCACTAATTATATACTATAATTATCTATTATCTATCATATGACCAGTGATACAAAAAATAAAACAAAGGGCCCTGTTTGAAGTCCTCTTTAGCCCCATCAAACCCACCTCCATCTCTAATCTTACTTTTAAACAGATTCCAGGGGTGAATTGCACTTAAATCCCCACTGACTCAGTGAAGGGACCTTATTAGACAGTTCACTTTATAAGGAAAAGGACACATCCAGAAGAACCCACCTACAGAGAGGAGAAAATAGGATGAGAAGGAAATATTAAATTCTCCTATTGCACAATGCTGCCTAAGGCTAGCCCCATCCTGCCTACTGGAGAATTTCTACAGAAAGGTAAAACAGTGTTGTGCAAATAGGAAGGTTGCTTCGATTGAGGCTTAGTAGCATTCCTCCATGTCTGAGGAATGTTAGCTCAGGTCACTGTCTGCTGTTTAGAGGGCAGCGCCTATACACTGAGGGACCCACTGGGAGAGGACGTGCTTGCGCTCAGTCCTCAGTCATGTCCAACTCTTGTGACCCGTGGACCATAGCCCACCAGGCTCCTCTGTCTCTAGGACTTCCCAGGCAAAAATACTGGAGTGGGTTGCCATTTCCTTCTCCGGGGGCTCTTCCTGACCCCAGGATCAAACCCGCATCTCCTATATCTCCTACATTGGCCAGCAGATTCTTAACTACTGAGCCACCTGGGAAGTCGTCAGGTATTTATTTTTAACTTCTTTTATCTAATTGAGGTTTTATTCTGTATCTCTTAGCATTATTGTTAGATCTTTGAGATATTTTAACTAATTGCCTTTTTATCTCTCATATTTATGCCTTAAAACAGTTAATAGGTGAACACTTTCAAAATAGCTAAATAAATGATTAACCTCTGAATAGAATGATTATCAGTTTTTATAAAACAACCTTAGGTTTTCACTTGTACAGTCACTGTGTTACCCAAAGTAGCTTTAAAGTTCTTCCCTAGACATTCCAGAATACACAGTATACTTTATTTGCACGGCAGCTGTTGGTGAAAATATTGGGATATATTAGTAGGCGTTATAATTAACTCATCAACCTAAAGCTTAGTTCAAAGAATTAATGATGGAGAAATCTACTAGGAGAAGTTTCATCTAGTTGTAGTTAAAGCTAGTTGTATTCATGGTTTTTGACCCATTTTCAATGGATTATTCCAAACATGGCACAAGGTCTTCAAAAACCTCAAATCCTGATTCTAGGTACTATGTAAAATGTCTCGTGTTGCTTCTGCTCCTTTATTTTCCCTAATATCTCACCACTCACTTTTACATTCCCAGGTCTCCTCTTAGAAAACCAGTCCAGGCTGACCCTCAACTCACAGCTTGTCCTCAGTTGCAATCCCCAGTTACAAACACCCCAAGAACCTAGTCCTAAATTTAATTTGCAATTTCCTCAGTGAATATGCAAAGACATGGAGAAAGGTGTTGTTTTTTTTTTTTTTTTCCCCCTCTTTGGAAGCTCTAGAATTAGCTCTTAAATTATTTCTCCTTCCAAAATAGCTCTTAGGGTGCACAATAAAAACTTTAACCATCTTAGTTGCACTGCACTGAGTAAAAGAGTGTGGTCTTGGAAATAATTAAACTCAGACGGTCACAGTTCACATCTCAGATCTACTATTTATGAGCCATGTGAGCTCTGGCCAGTTCTTAGGTTGTGGTGAGCCTCTGATTTCTCATCTAGAAAATGGAAGGTGGTAATACTTCCTTCCCTGCTGTGGCTGGTATCAGCAATATCACAGGGAAAGCACCTGGTACGTGTTATCAATTAGATGACAGAGTGCAAGGTAGCCTGGTACTAAGAGGACACGTTTTAAAGCAGGTCCAAAACTAATGCTAGTGGCATGCATGCTAAGTCGCTTCAATCGTGTCTGACTGTTTGCAACCATATGGACTGCAGCCCACCAGGCTCCTCTGTCTATGGGGTTCTCCATGCATGGACTGGGTTGCCATGCCTTTCTCCAGGGGATCATCCTGACCCAGGGATCAAAGCCGTGTCTCTGGTGTCTTCTGCATTGCTGGTGAATTCTTTACCCCCTGAGCCACCTGAGAAGCCAATACTGGTGGAGACTTTAGCAAATTATTTAACTTCTTTGTGTTTCTACTTTTTCATCCATAAAATGAAAATGATAACAAAAAGCACATAGATCACATGAGGGTTTAAAATATTTTAAACATTCAAAACATTTCAAGCAAATCTTGTCATATAGTAAGCAAAATATGTGAGCTTTTAGATCCTAAAAATTAATAATACACATCCCTTGATGCATTCTGGGGGTAATTTGAGGGATGTGGGATATTTTCTTCAAAATGTAGAAACTGCATTTATCTTTCTCCCCAAATGGGCGTTAAAAAAAGAAACACTGAAGGAAAATTTTCTCTGAAACTCATTTATGTGTTTGTTTCCTGAACATAAGGTTATAAAATCATTTAAGTTCATAGACTGTTAAAACATATATTAGACCAAGGGAAATGCTGATGCTGAAAACATTTGCTTCCATTATGTGGCTGGTTAAATAAAAGTAGCATTTCATTTGGCCAGTGAAATATTGCTTCTCAGAGAACTTGGAAAAGATGAATTACCCAAATGCCCGCTAAAGTTCCCTCTGCATAAATCCAATCTATCCTAGAGGCATAACTGACAGCAGAAAAAAAACAAAAACAAAAACTTAGCAAAAGCTGAGCCTAATGTGTATTCTACCTGGTGATGAATAATTTAACTAGTCTCCCAATTTTTGAGAATCATGAGAGGAAAAATTTTACTATGCATATGACAAGGTGTAGTTACATAGGAGTGAAAGCCAGAAATATTTTCCCTCTTGGCGATAATGGAAATGTCCTAAGTTAACTGATTTAGGACACCTAGGGAAAACTTTTTGGAATTGTACTAGTTCAGCTTTGCTTCCATCATTGAAGTGCACATTTAGGAATTAAAAATATATATATTGTCCACTGGTATGTTTTTGAGTAGCAATAAATAGCAGAAGGATCAAGTCAAGCTGAGAAGAACTAATCTCATTAAAAGCTGAGAAGAAAAACTAATCTCATTGAGTATAATTTAAAGGGTTTTGTGTTTCACTTTACAAGCTTAATGCCATCAGACCTTCCCAAGTAGTGCTAGTGATAAAGAACCTGGTTGCCAATGCAGGAGATGCAAGAGTCGCAGGTTCGATCCCTGGGTGGGGAAGATCCTTGGAGAAGGAAATGGTAACCTGCTCTGGTACTCTTGCCTAGAAAATTCCATGGACAGAAGAGATGGGCAGGTTACAATCCATGAGGTCACAAAGAGTCGGGCACGATTCTTACACAATGCCATCTGATCATTCTTACCATAAACCAGAAATGACTAGAAACAGTATTATAGGCCAATGCAGTTCACCTCTGTGTGGGTTTGGCACTGCATTTGCTTGGGGACGATCTGGAACCTGTGGAATGGGCTGTCAGATTTTGGAAGGTCCCCACCTGGCCTAAGCAGCTATAGTTCATTCTATAATGAAAGGTTAGAACCTGAAGAAAGACCTCTACATGGATGTTGGTCATCGGACTATGGAGTCGCACTGATATCCTAAGGCCCACCCATTTTAGAAAGCACTCATCACTCCCCACTGCTGTCTCCATACTGATCTTAGAGAACCCTGAACTCGTTCATGTAACTAGCAGAAGTATAAGTCAGTACACAACCTGACCTTATGTACCCGATGGTATAGCTGATGAAAGACTGAAACATTTGGATTAAGACTTTCACAAACTCTCAGCCATAATAAAAGGGAGAAAAAATGCATTCCTAGAGTACGGCGACTGCAGATACTCCTACTTAATGCATCTCACTTGCTTTCTGGGGCTCACAGTATTTAACTCATCCTCTTTCTGGGTTCATCTCCCCACAGTGGATACCGGCATTTCCTCCATGTCTTCTGGGAGGCATGGAGCTAGATATGCACACTCTTCTGTTCAGAACAAAGAGAAAAGACTTAGAGACAAACACTGTGTTCTCTCCCCTCTACCTAAGACCTACTTTCAGAGTCTTTATTTCTTATCTGAGAAGCTCTTCTTACCCTTGTAATTAACATCAGACCAATAGTAAAGAATCTGTCTGCAATTTTGGACACTTGGATTCAATCCCTGAGTCAAAAAAATCCCCTGGAGAAGGGAATGGCAACCCACTTCAGTATTCTTACCTGGAGAATTCCAAGGGCAGGGGAGTCTGGCGGCTACAGTCCATGAGTTTGCAAACAGTCAGACATGACCAAGTGACTTTCACTTTCACTTTTCACTTTCCAACCATTCCCATAAGACAGGCCATCAAAGAGAAGTAATCTATGGACCTCAGCTGAACAATCATATTTCAGTACATTATGGCTCCTGAATAAGAACAAACATACATATTTTATTTCATCCTTACAGCACCCGCTTGATTTGAATAATTTCTGCTTTATTGACTATGTCAAGGCCTTTGTGTGGATCATGATAAACTGTGGAAAATTCTGAGAGAGATGGGAATATCAGACCATCTGACCTGCCTCTTGAGAAACCTATATGCAGGTCAGGAAGCAACAGTTAGAACTGGACATGGAACAACAGACTGGTTCCAAATAGGAAAAGGAGTACATCAAGTACTGTATATTGTCACCCTGCTTATTTAACTTCTATGCAGAGTACATCATGAGAAACGTTGGGCTGGAAGAAACACAAGCTGGAATCAAGATTGCCGGGAGAAATATCAATCACCTCAGATATGCAGATGACATCACCCTTATGGCAGAAAGTGAAGAGGAGCTAAAAAGCCTCTTGATGAAAGTGAAAGAGGAGAGTGAAAAAGTTGGCTTAAAGCTCAACATTCAGAAAACAAAGATCATGGCATCCGGTCCCATCACTTCATGGGAAATAGATGGGGACACATTGGAAACAGTGTCAGACTTTATTTTGGGGGGCTCCAAAATCACTACAGACAGTGATTGCAGCCATGAAATTATAAGATGCTTATTTCTTGGAAGAAAAGTTATGACCAACCTAGACAGCATATTCAAAAGCAGAGACATTACTTCGCCAACTAAGGTCCGTCTAGTCAAGGCTATGGTTTTTCCAGTAGTCATGTATGGATGTGAAAGGTGGACTGTGAAGAAGGCTGAGTGCCGAAGAATTGATGCTTTTTTACTGTGGTGTTGGAGAAGACTTTTAGAGTCCCTTGGACTGCAGGGAGATCCAACCAGTCCATTCTGAAGGAGATCAGCCCTGGGATTTCTTTGGAAGGAATGATGCTAAAGCTGAAACTCCAGGACTTTGGCCACCTCAAGCGAAGAGTTGACTCATTGGAAAAGACCCTGCAGGGGGGGAGGGAAAGATGGTGGAGGAATAGGACGGGAAGACCACTTTCTCCCTCACAAATTCCTCAAAAGAACATTTCAATGCCGAGCAAACTCCACAAAACAACTTCTGTAGGCTGGCAGAGGACATCAGGCAACCAGAAAAGCAGACCATTGTCTTCAAAAACAGGTAGGAAAAAATATAAAAGACGAGAAAGGAGACAAAGGAGGTGGGGAGGGAGCTCCGTCCCAGGAAGGGAAGCCCGTCCCGGGAAGGGAATTTGAAGAAGAGAGGTTTCCAAACACCAGGAAACACTCTCCCTGCCGAATCTGTGGCGAGCCTTGGAAACACAGAGGGCAAGATAACAGGAAGGAAAAATAGATAAATAATTAAAACCAACAGATTACAAGCCCAACAGTAACTCCCCCAGGGGAAAAGCAGCACAGACGCCTGCATCTGCCATTGGGAAGTGGGGGCAGGGCAGGGACGCGCGGGAGGCGCGGGCTGCAGTGCTTTGTAAGAATCGGGCAGGAACACCCCACGCGCAACCAGAATGATCTAACTTGGGCTAGCAAACCAGACTATGGGATAGCTACCACGCGAAAAACTCGAACATAAGACACCGCCAGGACTGAGCACAGAACAAAAGACGGAACGGAAAAAGCCGGCTGCAGACCATCCCCCACCGGGGACAGGCAGCCAGAGCTGTAAGGACTGGAAAGGGGCAATTGCAGACCTGGAGAGACTTTACGTACCTAACTGCAAGCAGGCTTCTTTGCTAAGACTTCTGGGAGTGCTGGACAGTCACTATCTGCCTCACGGGGGGCGCCAGCGGTCCACCCAGAAAGCTGAGCAGCAGCGGCAGAAAATGTGACAAGCCTCGGCGATCACGCTCGCCAAACTCCTGAGCTACTCGGACCTGGGAAGGGCACAAAGCGCAGTCCCAGCCGAATCTGTGCCTCTGAGGGCTGCCTGAGCGCCGAACCTGAGCGGCTTGGACCGGGGAAGTGCACGCAGCCTAGGGCCGGCCCTAGACGGTTCCTGGCTGAGCATCGTAGAGCCGGAGCGGTTTGTGCACCGCGAGAAAGGACAGGTCAATCAGGGCTGAGATACTGTGTGCACACGAAAGTGCTATTTGTTTGCAGCGTCCCCCCTCCCCACAGCGCAACTGAACTAGTGAGCCTAAAAAACCAGCAAACAGAAGTTAAACAGAGGGAACCACCTTGGAAGTGATCCCACACGGCCCATAACATCAGAGAAGGGCCAGTTATATTTTTATTATTTTTAAAATCATTCCTTTTTTTTTTTTTGCTTTTTTGTTTTTTGTTTTTTTTCTTTTTTTTCTAACTTTTTTTTAATTGTTAAGTCTTCTATTTCTCCTCTAATTTTTATTTCTATAACCTATTATTACTATTTTTAAAAACAAGACTTTTTTTTTTTTTAAGGCAAACACCATATATAGTCTTTGGATGGTTGTTGGTGGTTTTTTTTGTTTGTTTGTTTGTTTTTTAATAATTCCTTTTTTTTTCTTTCTTCCTTTTTCCTTCTGCTTTTCTTTAATATTGTATCTTTGAAAATCCAACCTCTACTCTAGATTTTTAATCTTTGCTCTTAGGTTTTTGTTGTCAATTTTGTACATTTAAAAACCCAAACTTCACTACCCAAGTTTACCTGAGAGCGAGATTACTGGCTTGACCACTCTCTCCTCCCCTGGACTCTCCTTTTTCTCCACCAGGTGGCCTCTGTCTCCTTTCTCCCCCATCTCTTCTCTATCCAACTCTGTGAATCTCTGTGTGTTCCAGACGGTGAAGAACACCTAAGGAACTGGTTACTGGCAGGATTTGTCTCTCTCCTACTCATTCCTCTCTCTTATCCTCCTGGTCACCTCTGTCTACTTCCTCCCTCTCCTCTTCCCCATATAACTCTGTAAATACCTCTGAGCGGTCCAGACTATAGAGCGCACATAAGGAAGTGACTACTGGCTAGCTTGCTCTCTCCTCTTTTGATCTCACCGCATCTCATTCCAGTTACCTCTAACTACCCCCTCCATCTTCTCTTCTCCTTGTAACTCAGTGAAACTCTCTGAGTGTCCCTGAATGTGGAGAAACTTTTCATCTTTAACCTAGATGTTTTATCATCGGTGCTGTATAGATGGAGAAGTCTAGAGGCTACTGTAAAAATAAAACTGAAAACCAGAAGCAGGAGGCTTAAATCCAAAGCCTGAAAACATTAGAGAACTCTTGAATTCAGGGAACATTAAGCAATAGGAGCTCATCAAATGCCTTCATACCTACAGCCGAAACCAAGCTCCACCCAAGGGCCAACAAGTTCCAAAACAAGACATACCACGCAAATTCTCCAGCAACACAGGAACACTCCCCTGAGCTTCAATATACAGGCAGCTCAAAATTATCCCAAAACCTTTGATGTCTCATAACCCATTACGGGTCACTCCACTGCACTCCAGAGAGAAGAAACCCAGCTCCACCCACCAGAACTCCAACACAAGCCTCCCTAACCAGGAAACCTTGACAAGCCACTGATAGAACCCCACCCAAAGTGAGGAAGCTCCATAATAAAGAGAACTCCACAAATTACCAGAATATAAAAAGGCCACCCCAAACGCAGCAATATAACCAAGATGAAGAGACAGAGGAATACTCAGCAGGTAAAGGAACAGGATAGTTGCCCACCAAACCAAACAAAAGAGGAAGAGATAGGGAATCTACCGGAGAAGGAATTCCGAATATTGATAGTGAAAATGATCCAAAATCTTGAAATCAAAATGGAAACACAGATAAATAGCCTGGAGACAAGGATTGAGAAGATGCAAGAAAGGTTTAACAAGGACCTAGAAGAAATAAAAAAGAGTCAAAATATAATGAATAATGCAATAAATGAGATCAGAAACACTCTGGAGGCAACAAATAGTAGAATAACGGAGGCAGAAGATAGGATTAGTGAAATAGAAGATAGAATGGTAGAAATAAATGAATCAGAGAGGAAACAAGAAAAACGAATTAAAAGAAACGAGGACAATCTCAGAGACCTCCAGGACAACATGAAATGCTCCAACATTCGAATTATAGGAGTCCCAGAAGAAGAAGACAGAAAGAAAGATCATGAGAAAATCCTTGAGGAGATAATACTTGAAAACTTCCCTAAAATGGGGAAGGAAATAATCACCCAAGTCCAGGAAACACAGAGAGTTCCAAATAGGATAAACCCAAGGCGAAATACCCCAAGACACATATTAATCAAATTAACAAAGATCAAACACAAAGAACAAATATTAAAAGCAGCAAGGGAAAAACAACAAATAACACACAAGGGGATTCCCATAAGGATAACAGCTGATCTTTCAATAGAAACTCTTCAGGCCAGGAGGGAATGGCAAGACATACTTAAAGTGATGAAAGACAATAACCTACAGCCCAGATTACTGTACCCAGCAAGGATCTCATTCAAATATGAAGGAGAAATCAAAAGCTTTACAGACAAGCAAAAGCTAAGAGAATTCAGCACCACCAAACCAGCTCTCCAACAAATTCTAAAGGATATTCTCTAGACAGGAAACACTAAAAGGGTGTATAAACCCGAACCCAAAACAATAAAGTAAATGGTAACGGGATCATACTTATCAATAATTACCTTAAACGTAAATGGGTTGAACGCCCCAACCAAAAGACAAAGACTGGCCGAATGGATACAAAAACAAGACCCCTCTATATGCTGCTTACAAGAGACCCACCTCAAAACAAGGGACACATACAGACTGAAAGTGAAGGGCTAGAAAAAGATATACCACGCAAATAGAGGCCAAAAGAAAGCAGGAGTGGCAATACTCATATCTGATAAAATAGACTTTAAAACAAAGGCTGTGAAAAGAGACAAAGAAGGCCACTACATAATGATCAAAGGAACAATCCAAGAAGATATAACAAATATAAATATATATGCACCCAATATAGGAGCACCGCAATATGTAAGACAAATGCTAACAAGTATGAAAGGGGAAATCAACAATAACACAATAATAGTGGGAGACTTTAATACCCCACTCACACCTATGGACAGATCAACTAAACAGAAAATTAACAAAGAAACACAAACTTTAAATGATACATTAGATCAGTTAGACCTAACTGATATCTATAGGACATTTCACCCCAAAACAATGAATTTCACCTTTTTTTCAAGTGCTCATGGAACCTTCTCCAGGATAGATCACATCCTGGGCCATAAATCTAAACTTGATAAATTCAAAAAAATCGAAATCATTCCAACCATCTTTTCCGACCATAATGCATTAAGATTAGATCTCAATTACAGGAGAAAAACTATTAAAAATTCCAACATATGGAGGTTGAACAACACACTTCTGAATAACCAACAAATCACAGGAGAAATCAAAAAAGAAATCAAAATATGCATAGAAACTAATGAAAATGAAAACACAACAACCCAAAACCTGTGGGACACTATAAAAGCAGTGCTAAGAGGAAAGTTCATAGCAATACAGGCATACCTCAAGAAACAAGAAAAAAGTCAAATAAATAACCTAACTCTACAACTAAAGCAACTAGAAAAGGAAGAATTGGAGAACCCCAGAGTTAGTAGAAGGAAAGAAATCTTAAAAATTAGGGCAGAAATAAATGCAAAAGAAACAAAAGAGACCATAGCAAAAATCAACAAAGCCAAAAGCTGGTTCTTCGAAAGGATAAATAAAATTGACAAACCATTAGCCAGACTCATCAAGAAGCAAAGAGAGAAAAATCAAATCAATAAAATTAGAAATGAAAATGGAGAGATCACAACAGACAACACAGAAATACAAAGGATCATAAGAGACTACTATCAGCAGTTGTATGCCAATAAAATGGACAACGTGGAAGAAATGGACAAATTCTTAGAAAAGTACAATTTTCCAAAACTGAACCAGGAAGAAATAGAAAATCTTAACAGACCCATCACAAGCACGGAAATTGAAACTATAATCAGAAATCTTCCAGCAAACAAAAGCCCAGGTCCAGACGGCTTCACAGCTGAATTCTACCAAAAATTTCGAGAACAGCTAACACCTATCCTACTCAAACTCTTTCAGAAAATTGCAGAGGAAGGTAAACTTCCAAACTCATTCTATGAGGCCACCATCACCCTAATACCAAAACCTGACAAAGATGTCACAAAAAAGGAAAACTACAGGCCAATATCACTGATGAACATAGATGCAAAAATCCTCAACAAAATTCTAGCAATCAGAATCCAACAACACATTAAAAAGATCATACACCATGACCAAGTGGGCTTTATCCCAGGGATGCAAGGATTCTTCAATATCCGCAAATCAATCAATGTAATTCACCACATTAACAAATTGAAAAATAAAAACCATATGATTATCTCAATAGATGCAGAGAAGGCCTTTGACAAAATTCAACATCCATTTATGATAAAAACTCTCCAGAAAGCAGGAATAGAAGGAACATACCTCAACATAATAAAAGCTATATATGACAAACCCACAGCAAACATTATCCTCAATGGTGAAAAATTGAAAGCATTTCCCCTAAAGTCAGGAACAAGACAAGGGTGTCCACTTTCACCGCTACTATTCAACATAGTTCTGGAAGTTTTGGCCACAGCAATCAGAGCAGAAAAAGAAATAAAATTAATCCAAATTGGAAAAGAAGAAGTAAAACTCTCACTGTTTGCAGATGACATGATCCTCTACATGGAAAACCCTAAAGACTCCACCAGAAAATTACTAGAGCTCATCAATGAATATAGTAAAGTTGCAGGATATAAAATCAACACACAGAAATCCCTTGCATTCCTATACACAAATAATGAGAAAGTAGAAAAAGAAATTAAGGAAACAATTCCATTCACCATTGCAACGAAAAGAATAAAATACTTAGGAATATATCTACCTAAAGAAACTAAAGACCTATATATAGAAAACTATAAAACACTGATGAAAGAAATCAAAGAGGACACTAATAGATGGAGAAATATACCATGTTCATGGATCGGAAGAATCAATATAGTGAAAATGAGTATACTACCCAAAGCAATTTACAAATTCAATGCAATCCCTATCAAGCTACCAGCCACATTTTTCACAGAACTAGAACAAATAACTTCAAGATTTGTATGGAAGTACAAAAAACCTCGAATAGCCAAAGCAATCTTGAGAAAGAAGAATGGAACTGGAGGAATCAACTTGCCTGACTTCAGGCTCTACTACAAAGCCACAGTCATCAAGACAGCATGGTACTGGCACAAAGACAGACATATAGATCAATGGAACAAAATAGAAAGCCCAGAGATAAATCCACACACATATGGACACCTTATCTTTGACAAAGGAGGCAAGAATATACAATGGAGTAAAGACAATCTCTTTAACAAGTGGTGCTGGGAAAACTGGTCAACCACTTGGAAAAGAATGAAACTAGATCACTTTCTAACACCCCACACAAAAATAAACTCAAAATGGATTAAAGATCTAAATGTAAGACCAGAAACTATAAAACTCCTAGAGGAGAATATAGGCGAAACACTCTCAGACATAAATCACAGCAGGATCCTCTATGATCCACCTCCCAGAATTCTGGAAATAAAAGCAAAAATAAACAAATGGGATCTAATTAAAATTAAAAGCTTCTGCACAACAAAGGAAACTATAAGCAAGGTGAAAAAACAGCCTTCGGAATGGGAGAAAATAATAGCAAATGAAGCAACTGACAAACAACTAATCTCAAAAATATACAAGCAACTTATGCAGCTCAATTCCAGAAAAATAAACGACCCACTCAAAAAACGGGCCAAAGAACTAAATAGACATTTCTCCAGAGAAGACATTGGATGGCTAACAAACACATGAAAAGATGCTCATCATCACTCAGTATTAGAGAAATGCAAATCAAAACCACAATGAGGTACCACTTCACACCACTCAGAATGTCTGCGATCCAAAAATCTGCAAGCAATAAATGCTGGAGAGGGTGTGGAGAAAAGGGAACCCTCCTACACTGTTGGTGGGAATACAAACTAGTACAGCCACTATGGAGAACAGTGTGGAGATTCCTTAAAAAATTGCAAATAGAACTACCTTATGACCCAGCAATCCCACTGCTGGGCATACACACCGAGGAAACCAGAATTGAAAGAGACACATGTACCCCAATGTTCATCGCAGCACTGTTTATAATAGCCAGGACATGGAAACAACCTAGATGTCCATCAGCAGATGAATGGATAAGAAAGCTGTGGTACATATACACAATGGAGTATTACTCAGCTGTTAAAAAGAATTCATTTGAATTAGTTCTGATGAGATGGATGAAACTGGAGCCGATTATACAGAGTGAAGTAAGCCAGAAAGAAAAACACCAATACAGTATACTAACACATATATTTGAAATTTAGGAAGATAGCAATGACGACCCTGTATGCAAGACAGGAAAAAAGACACAGATGTGTATAACGGACTTTTGGACTCAGAGGGAGAGGGAGAGGGTGGGATGATTTGGGAGAATGGCATCCTAACATGTATACTATCATGTAAGAATTAAATCGCCAGTCTATGTCTGACGCAGGATACAGCATGCTTGGGGCTGGTGCATGGGGATGACCCAGAGAGATGTTATGGGGAGGGAGGTGGGAGGGGGGTTCATGTTTGGAACACATGTAAGAATTAAAGATTTTAAAATTTAAAAAATAAAAAACTAAAAAAAAAAAGGAAAAGACCCTGATGCTGGGAGGGATTGGGGGCAGGAGGAGAAGGGGACGACAGAGGATGAGATGGCTGTATGGCATCAGTGACTCGATGGACATGAGTCTGAGTGAACTCCGGGAGTTGGTGATGGACAGGGAGCCCTGGTGTGCTGCGATTCATGGGGTCGCAAAGAGTCGGACACGACTGAGCGACTGAACTGAACTGAACTGAACTAGTAGATTTTAACTTCTGCAAATAGTAAAGTTTGTATTACTTTGGAAGAACTGAAAAAGTTCTGTGATACAAATCTGGGAAATGAATTTCAAAAGCAACATGCTATCAAATAAAACTTTTTATACCTTAAGTTAACACCATTAAGTCATAATATTATGCATAGAACATTTAATATAAACTGAAAAGATCAATAGAAAAAAACAGGCACATGACAGCATTGCATGTTGATAGCACCTGGGGGTTAGGGTAGGAGATACCGAATTGCTTTGTCTGTCTCTTCAATGATGTGATGCAGGCCACATAAGCAATATCAAAAGATTGAAAGATTGAAAGTTTCTGTAGATACAGTCTAGGTTCCTATAATATTCAAATTTAAAAGATGAACTAAAATAAAATATATGGAAATAAGTTATTTATAACTGACAAATTATGACATGAAAATAAAAATATTATTCTCACTTTTGGCATTTTTCTGGATTCTGTTTCTTAGATTTCACTATATATCACCCACCACTAAGAATACTTGAGGAGCTTAAACCCCAGTAGTTAGAGAAACATAACTCAGACAGATGCATTTAAGATTAGCTCATGAAACTTTGTACTTTTTAAGATAAAGAAGCTTTCAAAGTCTTAGAGGTGATGAAATAAAATTACACTGAAAATACAGTGATACGAGTATTTGTATCACAGGGGAAACCTGGAAGGAACTCATAAGAAACAGAAAAAAAGAAAAAGAAATGAATTTATGAAGTTTCTAGATGTACTTCCCAATTAAGATATATTCTTAACTAAAGTGTAGTTTGCAGTTGTTCCTTCCTACAGCTTTTGATTCATTTACTTCTGGTTCATTTGCTTGTCATAAATTCCAGAGTCCCAGAGTCACTGCAAACGCATCACTGAATTGCTTTTTGCCACAGTAACCTTTTATCTCACTGCTTGAGGCACACATTTGTAGGCTGCAAGTTTATCTGGGATAACATCAAGTAACTCAGATAGTACAGTCTCAGAGGCAGCCAAAAAACTTTTGGCTTTTGTACAACAAACTTTTGTACAATTGTACAACAAATCTTTATACAATTCAGACAGCTTCCTACAGCCTGTAGCCCCAAATTTTCCATAAATCTACCATCTACTCATTTTCTTTACCACCCTCACTGACTTTTTATTAACACTAATCCATGACATTCAAACTCTTTGGAGACAATGGAACTTCACTTAAAATGTTCAACCAGAGAGAGAATCCTTTCTTCCTTTGTTCTTTCCTCCCTTCCTTCCTTTTTTCTCCTTTCCATCGATACTTCCTTCTTCTGCATTCAATAAACATTGAGAATCAGCCATATGACAGATTCTGTCTAATGGATATATATTTATACCTGTGACATAGTCCGTTGTTGTTGTTCAGCGGCTAAGTTGTATCCAACTCTTTGTGACCCCATGGACTATAGCATGCCAGCCTTCTCTGTTCTCCTCTATCTTCTAGAGTTTGCTCAAATTCATGTCCACTGAGTTGGTGATGATATCTAATTATATCCTCTGCTGCCCCCTTCTCCTTTTGCCTTCCATATTTCTTTCCCAGCATCAGGCATCAACACTTTGCATCAGGTGGCCAAAGTATTGGACCTTCAGCATCAGCATCGGTCCTTCCAATGAGTATTCAGTGTTGATTTCCTTAAGAGTTGACTGGTTTGATCTCCCTGCAGTCCAAGGGACTCTCAAGAGTCTTCTCCAACACCACAATTTGAAAGCCTCAATTCTTTGGCTCTCAGCCTTCTTTATGGTCCAACTCTCACATCTATACATGACTACTGGAAAAACCATAACTTTGACTATACAGACCATTGTTGCAAAGTCTGGTCTCCACCATAAAAGATTTTACAGTTTGATGGAGAAGATAGACCCTTCAATATACTATGACATTGAAGTGAGAAGATGTGTGAACATGTTGCTTTGGGAGCAGTGACACAGATGGTCTCAAAACTCTGTTAGAAATAAGAGGGACTGCTTCAAGAATGTGGAATGTTTGAGCCAGTAGAAGAAGCTGAAAAGGTAGGCAGGGGCAAGAGTAACTGTACCAAGGAGAGTAAACTTCGTCCTATGGACTGGTGGTTGGCAAACATGGACCTTGGGCCAAGTCCCCATCCTGCCATCTATTTTTGTAGATAGTTTGGTTGTAATTCAGCCACACCTGGTTTATTCAATATTACCTGTGGCTGTTTTCATGTTACAATGTCAAAGTTTAGTTGAGACAGAGATTATATGGCCCCAAAAGCCTAGTTATTCACTCCCTGATTTATTCAATATTACCTGTGGCTGTTTTCATGTTACAATGTCAAAGTTTAGTTGAGACAGAGATTATATGGCCCCAAAAGCCTAGTTATTCACTACCTGATCCATTACATTCAGAAAACGAAGATCATGGCATCCGGTCCCATCACTTCATGGGAAATAGATGGGGAAACAGTGGAAACAGTGTCAGACTTTGTTTTTTGGGGCTCTAAAATCACCGCAGATGGTGACTGCAACCATGAAATTAAAAGACACTTACTCCTTGGAAGAAAAGTTATGACCAACCTAGATAGCATATTCAAAAGCTGGGACATTACTTTGTCGACTAAGGTGCGTCTAGTCAAGACTATGGTTTTTCCTGTGGTCATGTATGGATGTGAGAGTTGGACTGTGAAGAAGGCTGAGCACTGAAGAATCGATGCTTTTTTACTGTGGTGTTGGAGAAGACTCTTGAGAGTCCCTTGGAGTGCAAGGAGATCCAACCAGTCCATTCTGAAGGAGATCAGCCCTGGGATTTCTTTGGAGGGAATGATGCTGAAGCTGAAACTCCAGTACTTTGGCCACCTCATGCAAAGAGTTGACTCATTGGAAAAGACCCTGATGCTGGGAGGAGTTAGGGGCAGGAGGAGAAGGGGACGACAGAGGATGAGATGGCTGGATGGCATCATAGACTCGATGGACGTGAGTCTGAGTGAACTCCGGGAGATGGTGATGAACAGGGAGGCCTGGCGTGCTGCGATTCATGGGGTCACAAAGAGTCGGACACGACTGAGTGACTGAACTGAACTGAACTGAACTGATCCATTACAGTAAAAGTTTGCTGACCTCTACCACACAGCAGTGATTTCCAACTTCCCCTGACACAGCATGGTATACAAGGAAAATGGTAACATTTGAACAGTACATTGGGTTAAACAGAGATGCTACTCATGACAAGAAACAACCAGTCTGGAACCCTGAGCTATGCAGAGCCCTCTGTGAACAGTCTTATGCGGGCATGAGTGTTAGTGTTTTATCAGGCTAGGACCTATTACTAGTACATGGGTTGGGGGGAAGAAAAACCCCCCAAGCCCTCAAACTTCTTTGTATTGAGAAGTCACTAGAGAATATTTTAAGCAAGAATGTACATATATAATGTTTAGCCAGGAAAAAAAAAATGCAATGAGAAATTCAAAAATAACTTCCTTAGGGAAATCAGAGGTTCAAGGATTTATAGTTCTAACCAGCAAGTTGAAATCAATCAAGCAAAAAAAAGCACATATTTAATAACTTTCATCTGAATAAATATTCTATTAGGTTCCAAAGGGAGACAAAGACACAGGCCTGACATCATCATGGAGCTTGAGTGTTAGCCCTGCTTGCCTCAGAGGACTGGAGAGAAGGGTGCCTCCTGTCTGCCTGTTTAATCCAGAGCTGAGGAGAAATAGAAACCACTTCTTGGCAGCCTTTTGTGACTTGATGCTCCTGACTGAGAGAGAACCCATTACTTTGAGAAATGCCAGGAGCTGTCTTCTGCTCACAAACAAGCATATTTGGGGATGACTTCATCACTGCTCTGTAAGACTGCCTGCTGACATTTGTGGCCCTGGATTGTCCCATTACCAGAAATTCTGTCATTAGGAATTCTAAGTTGAAGAAATCCTTATGAAATTGTAAAGATTCCCAACCCAAGTGGCTGAAATACTTGCATCTAAGAGCTTACTGAAGCTTCATTCACTCATGAAAGACGTATTGGGCACTTTCACTATTGCAGGTGTTGTGCTAAACCCCGGATGTCAGATAAGTCAATGGCTGCAGCTTAGTTGAGAAATAACTAGATCAGGTTCTGTAGGAAGACCCAGGGTGTGTGTGTCTATGTGTGCATATGAAGGTTTGCGAATATACTAGGTACATGCTGGGGAGATGGCAAGGTCTTTAGACAAGAGGCAGAAGTAGGGACAGAAAGCAGATATCCTAGAGACAACTTTCAGCCAGTTCATACTTGTGCCTCAGACTGTCTCTGTAAGATAATTTCTTTTTATTACACATTACAAAAAGCAACACCACCCATGCCTCCCCTGGCTGCATGAGGTATTTACATATTTTCATCAGTTTTGTTCTCAGATGCCCAATTACTAATATACCACTTTAAAAATCCACCCATTCTGACAGCAAGCCAGGAAAGCAATAGACACAAAAGAAAGATTATTATCAGAACCAACTGACATATGAAGCCAAAGTGGCATTTTGATCAATAGCTGCTGAGCAGCTTGGTGGTGCTATGCCCTTGGAGGTACCACTCTGCATCCCTGTGATTTTCATCATTCCTCTCCATCTTTATAGCTGCCCCTTTCCTGGTTTTAGGATGATGAAAAGGAACTAGCCAAAAAACTGATTCCTCATCAGGTAATATTTCAGTAGCTTTTGAACAACCATTTCAGAGGCTATGAAAAATGATGTCGTGAATTCTAGGGTGCACTTTATACCCTAGGTCTTTTCAGTTTCATCCATTTGTAGTATCTGCATTGTCCTGAGACACATAAGATGCATTCTGATTCTCATCCCATTTCTTTACTGGGAGTAAATCTGGTGTCGCAGTCCTCACAACTGTGGACCATTAAGACTAGATTGTCTTTGAGATTATTTACCTGATAAATGGCTTACATCATACTCCAGCAATATAGCCAAGCCTTTATATAACTGCCTCATTACAAAGGGAGCAATTTAAAGTCTTTGCCAGCATAGAGGATCATTTGGTTCAATGACTAAATTTATTCTATTAACAAGGCATAGAGTGATGCTTAGAAATGTCATCTGGTGTTAAACCTTAGAAGATATGATTATATCTGATTAATTTGATGTGGTGCTTTGCCATACACTCAAAAGATAATAGAGAACATCATATTATTTACCTTTTTCTTACAAATTGCTCTTGAGATAATGCTACTCCCCAGAGCCAACTCACTAAACACTTGTTTCTCAGAACTTGCTTCTACAACATTCAAACCAGTTTAATAAGCATTCTTAGAGAATCTACTATAGCATGCACAAGGTATTGGGCTAGGTACTAGGAAACCAGCAATTTACAAAATACTCCTACTTTCTACGCTCAAGAAGCTTGGCAGGAAAGAATGGGAAGTCAGTGGAACTGCTATCTACATGGGTGCCAAATATTCTCCTTTTGTATCCCAACCCCTCAGATACTATCTTGGATTTTCCCAGTCCTCTCTACCCGCAGTGTCTAACCTACATGGATACTGTGGTGGTTAATTTTATGGATCAACTTGGGTAATACACAGTGGCCAGCTGTTTGGTCAAATATCAGTCTAGATGCTGCCTGTTGCTGTTCAGTCATTGTCATACCCAACTCTTTGCGACCCCATGGAATATGGCACGTTAGGCCTCCCTGTCCTCCACTAACTCCTGGAGTTTGCTCACCTTCATGTCCACTGAGTCAGTGATGCTGTCTAACCATCTCATCTCTGCTGCTCTCTTCCCCTTTTGCCTTCAATCTTTCCCAGCATCAGGATCTTTTCCAATGAGCTGAGGGCTCTTCACATCAGGTAGTCAAAGTATCAGCGCCAGCAACAGTCCTTTCAAGGAAAATGCAGGGTTGATTTCCTTTAGGATTGACTGGTTTGATCTCTGTGCAGTCCAAGGGACTCTCAAGAATCTTCTCCAGCACCACAATTCAAATGCCTCAATTCTTAGGCACTAAGTCCTCTTTATAGTCCAACTCTCACATCCATACATGACTACTGGAAAAAAACATAGCTTTGACTATACAGACCTTTGTCAGTAAAGTGATATCTCTGCTTTTTAATACACTATCTAGGTTTCTCATAGCTTTTCTTCCAAGGAGCAAGTGTCTTTTAATTTCATGACTGAAGTCACTGTCCACAGTGATTTTGGAGCCCAAGGAAAGAAAACCTGTTACTGCCTCCACTTTCCCCCCATCTATTTGGCATGAAGTGATAGGACTGCATGCCATGATCTGTTTTGAATGTTGAGGTTTAAGCCAGCTTTTTCACTCTCCTCTTTCACCTTCAGAAGAGGCTCTTTAGTTCCTCTTCACTTTCTGCCATTAGAAATGGTATCATTTGCATATCTGAGGTTGTTGATATTTCTCCCAGCAATCTTGATTCCAGCTTGTGATTGATCCAGCCTGGCATTTTGCATGATGTACTCTGCATATAATTTAAATAAGCAAGGTGACAATATACAACAACCTTGTCATACTCCTTTTCCAATTTTGAACAAGTTTGTTGTTCCATGTCTGGTTCTAACTGTAGTTTCTTGACCTGCATACAGGTTTCTCAGGAGATAGGTAAGGTGGGTGGTCTGGTACTCTCATTTTTCAAGAATTTGTGTGGATCACAGTTTGTTGTGATCCACACAGTCAAAGGCTTTAATGCAGTCAATGAAGCAGAAGTAGATGTTTCTCTGAAACTCCCTTACTTTTTCCATGATTCAATGAATGTTGGCAATTTGATCTCTGGTTCCTCTGCAGTACATGAACCAAAGTTCCCAGTTCATGTACTACTGAAGCCTAATAACATGGTCAAGTAGGAGACAGCAAGATTGAACATCAACATCTTAAAAATCAGTGAACTAAAATAGATGGGAATAGGTGAATTTAAATCAAATGACCATTATATCTACTACTGTGGGCAAGAATTCCTTAGAAGAAATGGAGTAGACATTACTATGAAAGTCTTTTTAACATGTGATGAGCACTTAAATTAGTGTACTTTGAGCAAATCAGATTATTCTCCATAACACAGATGGGCCTCATGCAATAAGCTGAAGACCTAAGAGAAAAGACTGAGGTCTCCTGATAAGGAAGGAAGTCTACCTTTAGACCTCTCTACCATCTCAAGATTGCAGAGAAATCTTCTCTTGTTCTCCAATCTGATAGGCTACTCTGCAAATTTCAGACTTCTTGTTCTCCAATCTGCTAGGCTACTCTGCAAATTTCAGACTTACCATAGCCTACAGTCAATAACACTCTTTAAAACAAATCTGTCTGTCTCTTTCTCTGTGTGTCTCTGTCTTCTCTCTTCATATATACGTATGGTCTTGTTTCTCTAGAAAACCCTGAGTCATATATCCATGGGCACTGTATTCTTTGGCTTTGCATTTGCTTTGGTCAACAAGAGGCATAGACGAGGAGATTAGAGGGAAAGGAGAGAGGGAGGTATTTCTCAGCTCCCTTCTTGTAGGGCCCTTGGTTAGCAATGACTATGTCCCAGTTATGGCTGTGGCACCTGCCCAGCGGTTCTTTCCTATTTTAATATTCTACGTCTCTCTTTTTCTGAGTTATGATAACCACTCTGTCATCTCACTTCTTGAGGCCTAGGTACAGCTATAATGTATTATCATTGTTTACTTGGGATATTCACCACACCTTTTCAGGTGTCCTCAATCCCATTTATACCTATGTAAATAGTTATTTCACCTAAATTCCCCTAAATGTGTACATTTGAGTGTGCCAGTTATTTCCTGTTGAGACTGTGACTCTGATTCACAAACATTCAACAAAATCTCTTCTCATACTGTAATAAAAAATAGTTTGTAATATAGAGTATATTGGGATCCAGTGATTGGATCATTATTTCACACTGTCTATTAATTTTTCATAGGTACATTCTCTTCAGTGTCAGCCTATTTACAAGCAAAGGATTTTGCTCAAAATGTTTTAGAACAAGAAGGAAATTGATAAATTGTCCAGTTCAACAGTGATCCAGCACAATTTCACACAGCGATCCAGCACAATTTTCACACCAAGGAAATTAAATATGGAGAGCTGAAAAGACCACATAGAATTACACAGTTGCCATTGGGACTGATTCTAAAAACTATGTTAAACTTTAAATTGTTAAGGAAATTTTTAAGTCTTAAAATCTACGATTTCAAAAATATCTCAGATGACAAGATTTGTGCGAAACAGACTGCAGAAGAACTGCTATAAAATCATTCTACAGATAAAAGGCGATCTCACTGGTGAAGTCCTGCTCACTGGGTATTTTATTCTCAGTTTCCTCCAGTTACAAGCTTTTCATCCCAAAGTATTGACAGTACACCCTCTTAGCCTAAGTATATTTTTGCATGAAGAACTAAAACTGCTCATACCTTCTACCACCATGATAAAGTACAATTAACAGATAATGTCACTGATGCCTTGGGTGGTGATCAAGGTTTGGTGAATTATTAATAATAAAATTGTGCAACTGGTTTCCATCTTTTCTTATTTCAAACCTTGTTTGTCAATATCTGAGGCCATATTAACATTTATCATTTCTGGTAAATTGGATAAGCCTGTCTGTCATGGACTGAATATTTGTGTCCCTCCGCTGAAATTCATATGTGATGGTATTAGGAAGTGCGGCCTTTGGGAAGTTATTAGGGTGGTGAGGATGGAGTCCTCACAAATGGTATTAGTGCCTTACAAGGGGCAGAAGAGACCAGAGTTCTCCCCTTCTTCCAGGTGAGGACAGAGGTGAGAACCAGGAAGGAGAGCCTCATCAGACACCAAATCTCTTGGTGCCTTGATCTTGGGCTTCCCAACCACCAGAACTGTGGGAAATCAATGTATGTTATTAATCACCTAATCTATGGTATTTTTGTCATAGTATCTTGACTGAACTGAGACACGTATCTAAAGCAGACATTATTTCTGAATATGGATCTTAACGTAGCTATAATGCTTCACACCTGGGCAATTCTCTCTTATTAACATTTTCAGAAATTTGGAGCAGACGTATATGAAACTACATCACATATAGTCGAGAACTCAGGGTAGACTTTTTTGAAGGCCTATAACATATTTGTCCAAAGGAACTCAGCAGCTATCCCCACTCAATTCTCATAACCACTAAACAGCTGGCGGGCCTCCCTGACACACTCCTACCTGTCTTACCTGGATCAAAACCACTGAGGCTGAAGCTGCGGTACTTCACTTGCTAATCCCTGAACCAGGCGGCCCTCCCTCACTGTAAAAAAGAGATCTTTTTCTGGCTTCCCGCAGGCTCAAGGGGAAAAGAGTTCATTTAGATTTAGATAAGGCTAAGAATCCATCTGAGCCCCAAAGCCACAGGAGGCTCTCCCCAGCTGAGGGCTCAGGCACCTACATCTCTGCCCCAGAGGAAAGGGGCCCTGGCTCCAACTGAGCGGGGAATATTGCTCCTCTTCATCCCTCCCTCCTCCAGGGCCTTGTCATGCCTGCCACACACTTTTTCAATATAGATTAAGCACTTGTAATTCCATTTTTAGTTAAACTGTATTTTGTCAGCTCCCAGGTGTTTCCTCCCAGACACCAGTATAGAGATGAGCTTGTGATTTATCTTCTGAGTTCTGCACAGGATAACAGGAAAAAAGAGCTCAGTGTGTTGAGGGGTTTTGGGAGGAGAAATGCATGATCATTTAATATAAAGGAAATGGCCCCTGGCCTTTGCTTCTTTATCCTCAGGCTGAGCAAAAATCCACCTCCACAGGAACATGATACCTGCATTGTGTGAAGCCCAGCACATGTTCCAAAGGGTCAAGAACCACACCCTTGTAGTTCAGGTGCTCTAAACAGGTAAGAAGAAAGGAAAAAAAAGATGAAACAAAGGAAGAAAAAAAAGGGAGGGAAGGAGAGAAAAGTGGAGGAAAGAAGGAATCAAAGAAGAATAAGAAGGGGTTCACATTTTCATGCAGTTCATTTATCTGACATTTATCAACCTTAGTGAGCACTGTGATAGGACCAAGCCAACTAGCTGCCACCTCTCCACCCTATTGGAAGGGAAGGAAGCTACGCAGCCCCTTGCATGCTTGCTGGGGGCTGGGTGCCTCACATATTGAGCTTACATTTATTCAACTCTATGTCAGGCATTTTGGGGACACAATTTATGTACTTTGTTTTAATGTTTGCAACCTTAAACAGGTACTGTTATTATCCCTGTTTAAAAAGAGGAAAATGGATGATGCCATAGGACTTAACTAAGTGCCAGAACAAAACTTCGAACACAGGACACTACAAAGTCAGTCAGCTTTATGTTCAAAAACTTCTGACTGCCTCAAAAATGTTTTAGTCCTGTTTTAAAACAGAAGTAAACAAGAAAACAGAGTATGGACCTAAGTTATCTAACTCATCGAAAATCAAGCTTCCATTGAGTGGGAACAGGATTTGAACCCGGTTCTATATGATGCCCAAAGCCTACATTCCATCTGTGGCACCATTTCAACTTCTTGATTTCTGACTGAAATCCCTGTGTTTATAATCTTAAAAGTGCTGGGTGATGGAGACTTTGAATTGCAGTGCTCTCATCCCACCCTCCCGCCCTCTCCCATATACAAGTCTTCTAAGAAGTTGAACTTGAAGTTCACGATCATGGCTTCCTCATTGCCACAACTCACCTTGCCTGTACTCTGGCTCTCAGCCTCAAGACCATGAAGTCCAGGATCCAAGGAAAGAGGGTTCCAATAGTCATTTGGCAGTTTTGTCCTACAATAGATCCAGACATGCAGCACTCGTGACATTCCTCAAGCATCCATTCCACAAACATTTATTGATTATCCCAGTATAAACTATGATAAGTCTTAAAGCTACAGAAGTGGGTGGAGTGCAGTGAGAACTCCTGCCCCCAAGAAAAGCCAATGTCCAGTATAGAAACAGACATACTAACCAAATATTTAGAAATAAATAAATTCCCAGGGGCTTTTAAGTCAAGTCTGGATTCTATAAATTAGATCTAAATGGAAGTAGACCAAGAAAAGGACAGTAGATGTCCTAGAGGTCTCAGAGAAGTTCCTTCAAGACAGAAAGTAGCCTATCTTGAAGGAAAAGAAATAGTTTACCAGATCTAAAAGCAAAAGTCTCAGGCAGGGACCCTTCGCATGTGCAAAGGCAGAAGTAAAGGAACACATGAAATTCTAGAAATGACCATAGTTCCATGATGGGAGTGGGATGTAGGGAGACTGGCAGGATCATGTTCTGTAAACACTTCTTGACTGCATTTTACAGGCCACAGCATCAATACACAACCTAAATTCTTAGTTGCAGCTCGAGGGTACTGAATCCATCCCTGGCTCTGCTTGGGGGCAGGAGGTAGGTTCTAGGAAGTGGGATGTTCCACAGATGCATCTGCATCATCTCCCTTAGATCTGAGGGGAGGGAACAGAGCTAGATTTCCCAGGGCCTCTTGTCCCTCCGAGATGCTAGAGTCTCCCAGCCAGATTGCTGACTGGCCATCACAGCTTCCCTGGCTCAGCTCTCCTCTCTCCCTTCCTCCTGGCAACACTTTGAACCTAAAATAAAATCAGCTTCTGCCCATAGTGAGTAATTACAATAATAATGATATTTCTAAGAGCTTTTTGTCTCCCTCCCCCTTTCTGTCCTGTGGCGGCCCCAGGGGATGGATAAACTCAGTGAATTTTACATGATGTGAAAACCAAATCATTTACCCAAAAGCTGCCTAACGAGGTTACTTTGGAAAGGAACACTACTCATTAAACAGAGATCAAAATGCCAAAAGGCAGAGGAAGAAATTTTTCGATAGTTGAATTCCTGACACCCACAGGCAAAAGAAATACAGAAGGACAAGTGATACTTAAAAGTAATCAAAAGCCATGGTGTTATTTTAAGGCAGATCATCTCACAGGTGAGAATATAAATAAGAATAATTCTTTACATCTCCAGAGCAGCATAGCTCTTAGCTTTTCCAAAAATGCTTTCACAAATACCATCTCAGTTGAGACACAACTGTTTTGTAGAGAATTCATATTCAGAGAAACTCGGGGTCAAGTGTTTAAAGAATTACCCAAGGTCATGGGACCCACAGTGGTGAAGCCCATGTGGAACACACACGTTCTGCCTCACGGTCAGGTTCTTGTGGTAAGCAGAATTTTCCCCTGGAAGAAGCTTTCATTATTCCACAGACATAGGATAGTGCTGATTGTGTGCCAGTCAATATTCCAAGTGTTTAGGAATATTGACATAGTTAATGCTGATAACAATCCTTGAGGCCTGGAGAGAGTTAGTAACTTGTTTAAGTTGCCACAGCAGAGCCAGGATTTGAACTCCTGTGGTCAGATTTCAGAAACAGAGTTCATAACCACTAGGTTTTGCTGCTACTCTGAGTTCATATTCATAATTTTCAAATAAAGAAAACATGTTTCATCTCTAATCTGTTATTTACTTACTTTCTAAAGACTGACCTTTTAGAGGTTCACTCTTGAAAGTTCTTCAAAGTCAGTCCATTTTAATGTCTTAGACCCCAGGATCCTCAAAGCCCTATCATGGGATCTTTGAAGCTAAAACTACCTTTATAATAATATCAGAATATTATTTCCCTTTTCACTTTCATTCTGTAGTCAAGTATACAATGAAGGTTTCCAGAGGTTACTTAATGTATGACATTGCAATACGCTGCATACAGAAACAGATAGGATAATGCAGCTTTTATCTATTAAACCAGACATTAAAGTCATTGGCAAAAATGTAAAACAATTCCACTCTTCTCACTAATTGTCTTTCTTTGGAAAAGCAATGATTTTTTTTCATTAAAAATATATAAGTATGTAATGGATTTATTGTTGCTTTTCAAATAAGTTTATTTAAAATTTTTCATTTTTAATTTCCAGTAATGTAAATATCAAAAGATAATTCACATGGGGCCTTCAATTATTGAAAAATATAAATGGCTCCTGAGACCAAAAAGTGAGAATTCATCATTCAGGACAGTCATGCACCTCAGGGAATCTAACATGTCCAGTGTGTTCCTGTTTGAGATTCTTCCTAGAGCTTTAGCCCTTCTGATCCAACATGTGTGAACTGATTGCTCTATCTCTCTGATACCCAGTAGGGTAGCATGGGGACTTTCTCTAATGTGTGCTTAGCTGTTCAGTCATGTCTGACTTACTGTGATCCCACAGATTATAGCCCACCAGCCTCCTCTGTCCATGAAGTTTTCCAGGCAAGAATATTGGAATGGGTAACCATTTCCTTCTCCAGGAGATCTTCCCAACCCAGGGATCAAACCTGCATCTCTGGCATCTCCTATATTGGCAGGCAGATTCTTTACCACTGTGCCATGTGGGAAGCCCTCCTCTTTCCTTTAATAATTAATTCCTTTTTCTTCCTCCTGTGTTGAATGATCTATTTCATGGATAATATGTCTTCCTCTTTATTGAGTAGTTGTTCCATTAGCTGGACAGGAAGAGCTGTATGAGACATAAAAAATTTTTGAGAACTTACCCATATAAAAATGAATTTATGTTTTACATTAGTTTTTTCTTGATATAAAATTCTAAATCAAAATTTTCCTTTGGTTTTTTGAAAGTCATTGTTCCATTATCTTCTACCTTCAATGCATTGTTGAAAATCTAGTGTTAATCTGATGCTCAGTCCTTTTTGGGATACCTAGTTTCTCTCCTCCTTAGCTGTATTCAGATACTGTATGATGACAGAAGTCTTTTCTTATTCACTGTGCTGGGCACACAATGGATCCTTTCAATGTGAAATCATATTCTATATTACTTCTTTGGCAATTACCCCCCCACCACCACCACTATCATTTTATTTATGATTTATTTTTGAAATTTCTACTAATCAAATATCGTGCCTTCTTAATTGCTCCTATAAATTCTTCTTTCCCTAATTTCCATCTTAGCCCTACTTTCTGGGAGTACTGATCAATTTTTGCATTCCATTCTTCTACAGATCTCTTTGAAATTTTTACCACCATGTTTTTACTTTCTAAAAGTTCTTTCTTATTTTCATTGCTTTTTTTTTTTACAGTATTCTCTTCTCAATTAATGGGAACAATATCTTCTGTGAGAATGATCAATTATAGGTTTTTAGATGACAGTAGTTTCCTGGGTTTTTTCCTATTTATTCTTCTAAAATTTCTTTTGTTTATATTTCATGTTGGAAGCTTTTCTCAAGTGTCCAGTACACTTGGTTTTTCACTCATATTTAAGAATGGGGTACTACAGATTTACAACTGCTTTTCTGTGTGGTGAGAAGGAATGATGTGCTTTTGCACGGGTGCCACCAAAGTACACATATCTATTGGTCTTTTTAGCTAGTAAAGAAAAGCTGGAGGTCACAAACTTGGTAGGCAGTACTCTGGGAACAGGGTGGAGAGAAGGCAATGCAGCAGAGCAATTAATGTCTATTGTAGACTTTATTTAATCCTTTGTTTTTTTAGCAGTTGACTCCTGCTTTTCAGTTTTCCAGGTGCTATATACTATTATATTGAGTTTGGAGTCTTATTTTCTTCTTTGTTTTTGTTTGTTTGGGTCTTGGTTTCGTTTCATTTTTTAGATAAAATACACAGCTAGTCTTGTAATCCAACTGTACAAAGTTTAAAGTTGCACCAATTTAATGCACAGAAGTTGTAGAGATGGGAATATGGTTGAATGGACAGACCCACTGATCTTGCACCTGAATGATGCTGTCATGAAGCTGTGATGATATGGAGTCAAACTATTAATAATAAGAAAAACATTTTTTAGGAAAATGGTACTTACTGTTTTTCGCTATAATAAATGCCACAGAGGAGGAGGTAGATGATATAAATATGAAAGCTTTCTGATGGCACCAGTTTAAATGGATGAGAAATATAGTAGTCACAAGGGATCTTCCCAACAAAACTTACTACAATCTAGCAACTGATGTGGTCTTTGGCTCTATTTAATAATGTAATTATTTCCTCACTAAGGTGAAAGTGATGCCATCCAACCATCTCATCCTCTGTCATCCCCTTCTCCTCCTGTCCCCAATCCCTCCCAGCATCAGAGTATTTTCCAATGAGTCAGGTCTTCGCATGAGGTGGCCAAAGTACTGGAGTTTCAGCTTTAGCATCATTCCTTCCAAAGAAATCCCAGGGCTGATCTCCTTCAGAATGGACTGGTTGGATCTCCTTGCAGTCCACGGGACTCTCAAGAGTCTTCTCTAACACCTCAGTTCAAAAGCATCAGTTCTTCGGCACTCAGCTTTCTTCACAGTACAACTCTCACATCCATATATGACCACTGAAAAAACCATAGCCTTGACTAGACGGACCTTTCTTGACAAAGTAATGTCTCTGCTTTTCAATATGCTGTCTAGGTTGGTCATAACATTCCTTCCAAGGAGTAAGCCTCTTTTAATTTTGTGGCTGCAATCAACATCTGTAGTGATTTTGGAGCTCAGAAAAATAAAGTCAGCCACTGTTTTCACTGTTTCCCCATCTATTTGCCATGAAATGATGGGAACAGATCCCATGATCTTAGTTTTCTGAATGTTGAGCTTTAAGCTAACTTTTTCACTCTCCTCTTTCACTTTCATCAAGAGGTTCTTTAGTTTTTCACTTTCTGCCCCAAGGGTGGTGTCATCTGCATATCATAGGTTATTGATATTTCTCCCAGCAATCTTGATTCCAGCCGTGCTTCCTCCAGTCCAGCGTTTCTCATGATATAGTCTGCATAGAAGTTAAATAAGCAAAGTGACAATATACGGCCTTGATGTACTCCTTTTCCTATTTGGAACCAGTCTGTTGTTCCATATCCAGTACTAACCATTGCTTCCTGACCTGCATACAAGTTTCTTAAGAGGCAGGTCAGGTGGTCCGGTATTCCCATCTCTTTCAGAATTTTCCACAGTTTATTGTGATCCACACAGTCAAAGGCTTTGACATAGTCAATAAAGCAGAAATAGATGTTTTTCTGGAACTCTCTTGCTTTTTCCATGATCCAGCAGATGTTGGCAATTTGATCTCTGGTTCCTCTGCCTTTTCTAAAACCAGTTTGAACATCTGGAAGTTCACGGTTAACGTATTGCTGAAGCCTGGCTTGGAGAATTTTAAGCATTACTTTAGTCAATGGACATGGGTTTGGGTGAACTCCGGGAGCTGATGATGGACAGAGAGGCCTGGTGTGCTGCAGTTCATGGGGTCGCAAAGAGTCAGACATGACTGAGCGACTGAACTGAACTGAATGTGAAAGTATCCAGTTGAGAAGTGGGAGAAAAATAAAAATAGAGAGGTACAATGAAATATTAATTTTTCCTCTGAATACTGACTTTATGATGAATATTTTAAATTGTGTGTTTTGTATTTGTGTGTGTGTGTGTGGTTTTTTTTTTTTTTTTTTTTTTTTTGGTCGTGCCACATGGCTTATGGAAACTTAGTTCCCTGGTCAGGAATCAAACCTGGGCCCATGGCAATTAAAGTGCTGAGTCTTAACCATTGGACCACCAGGAAATTCCCTTTAAAATGGTGTTATTGCACTAATTAGATTTAGATTACACTGAGTGTACAATTCAATGAACTTTTTATGTGTGTATACCTTTGGAACCAATATCTTGTTAAGACAGAAAATACTCCCAAAATTCCAGAAATTTGTCATGTGCTCTTTTCTAGTCAAATCTTCATTCAGGGGTAATTACTGTACTGGTTTCTAAATCTATAGCTTAGCTTTGCTTATTCATGGACTTCATAAGAATATAATCACAGTTTGTGCTCTTTCGTTTCTGGCTTCTTTCATTTTTTCATTACATCTATGAAGTTGAGCTATGTTATTGTGTGTATCTGGAATTTCTTCTTCTTGTTCTTTTTTTTCTTTCTATTTAATGTTCCATTATATGAATATTCCACAATTTATTTCCATTCCTATTGATGGAGAATTTTCTTACTATTTCCAGTGAGGTTATTATGAATAAAGCTGCTATAAACACTGTTGCACATGTGTTTATGTCGGCACATGCATTCATTCTCTTGAGCATATCTATAATTGTAGCATTGCTGAGTCATGGGTTAGGTATATGTTAATTTTGGTAGATACTGCCAAACTGTATTCCAAATATAATTGAGGTTGTTCACTCTCGTCAACAATATGAGACAGTTTCAGTTACTCCACATCTTCTCTAATAGCTGTTCAAATATATGCATTTATTCATATGTCCCAAAATTATCCTATCAATTGATTTCGTTCCATCAAATTTAAATTAAGACCAATTCACTGAAATGTCCTGATTGCAATGATTAGCTTAGGATGAGTTTGCCATAGTAGTACCTACCATCCACTCTCTAATAGCTAGAGTTGCATACAACACTTCCTATTAATGAATGACTTTTGGGACTTTTTTAGTCTGGCACTTTCTACACCCTATGCTACTGTTAATTCCCTGAAGTGTCCTTCAACACTTTCACTTTATGTTTTTCATAGAAGAACCTTTTCAGACTGAATCACAATCATCAAATCTAAATTACTGTTTCTCAACAAGCAGCTTCTTATTTCTTGGTCACCAAGCCGATTTTTTAAATTGATTCAATTACTTGAAAGCATATGGAAGAAACTGTGATATATCTACCAAATGAGAAAATATAGATCAGGTACAAAGAGTCCTATAACACTCAATAGGCTTTATTTTAATGCCAAAGGGGAATTATTCCTATAAGAAGAATTCTACTGAGTGAAGATCATTTTTATTATCTGGAGATTATTCCATGTTTCAATCGACTTCTTTCCATTGCTCCTTTTTCCCACTTTACATGTAAAACTGCAAACTTGAATTTAATTCCAATAAACTGATTCTTAATTTTTTATTCAGATTGAATGAGCTCATGAAGAGGAGCAGCTACTTGGTTTAACCTAAAATTTTAACACATAATTTAGAAAATTCTGTTCCAGGTGAGTTGCTCTTTTTTAAAAGTATATTATATTAACATGTTTAATATGTCCAAAAATGGTAACATAAGTCATTCTTGAACCTTTATGAATAACTATAAATAATAAAAGGAAAATCTTGTGGCAATATCAAAGGGTCACAAGAAATGGGCTTGCTTGTGTCTTTACAAGAGGTCAACAAATCAAAATATATGTAACTAGGTTCAGTTTTTGATCCTAGCTTTTAAGTTTGGCAATTTGATTTTGTCAGCACACAGAGAATAAATTTCTCTCTTACGTCTAATTCATTCTAAATCAAACTCACATAAGACTTGTCCAAAAACCAGAATTATAATTTATGAATTAAAAATGAGAAGTGTAATGGTTTTAGTGCTTAGAACACATCAGTATTTTTATTGCATTTTCCCCCAGTAGACGCAGAAGATAATCATGAAGCTGTCTCATGAGCAAGGGAGTTATAGCTAAATGTTTCCATAGCATCGGACTCTGTAAATTCAATGTCTGGATTTCCACCTAGAAAATAGTGAAGGGAACCCCTTCCTGTAGTTGTGCAAATTTTAAAAATCCAGTCTACTTAGTGTAAGCAGCAAAACGATTTATTAAAGAGCATTAATCAGTTTATGGAATCTTGAAAGGGCCAGAGACTTGGAGTCTATGAGCCGGGGCAACACCAAATCACACGCGAAAGAGTCCTGATGACATCGCGGCTTCAGACCACACTGAGCACAGATACGGCTGTGGGCATGGGAATCTTACCTACTGATTCCTGAGAAAACAAAGCAACTCCACTGCTTTTCGCACCAGAAAATGAAACCTACTTTGAGCACCTACTTCGTCATGTTACTTTCTTCTGATGCAAACTTTCACTAAGATGCATTTAATTGGTGAAGCCAAGGTCACATGACTGCTGCAAAGAAAACTGAGAGAGTGAATTGTGGCTTATCCCTTGGGTAGATGAGAATCAGGATGTGGGAAGTTCCCAAAGATCAGCAGGTTTTCAGTAGAAGTTCCTGCTGCTGTTGCTGCTAAGTCGCTTCAGTCATGTCCGACTCTGTGCCACCCCATATATGGTAGCCCACCAGGCTCCCCTGTCCCTGGGATTCTCCAGGCAAGAACACTGAAGTGGGATGTCATTTCCTTCTCCAATGCATGAAAGTGAAAAGTGAAAGTGAAGATGCTCAGTAGTGTCCGACTCTTAGTGACCCCATGGACTGCAGCCTACCAGGCTCCTCCATCCATGGGATTGTCCAGGCAAGAGTACTGGAGTGGGTTGCCATTGCCTTCTCCATCAGTAGAAGATGAGTTAGCCACAAAACATGACAAGTACCTGTAGAGGACATTGCAAAGTTTGGTTAATTCTGTAACTCTTTCCCCTGATGTCCAGAAATTTGCTCTTTCCATCAGGGAAGTGGTTATGAATATGGCTATATAAAAATATAAATTTTAACAAATTTTGGATTTAAGATTGGTGCACTTTGTATATGTTACAGCTCAATTTTAGAATGACAAATGATAAGCAAGGACAAGATATGCTTTCATATTTAAGGACTGGACGTCATTTCACCATGATCCTTCATTAATGTATTCCCTAAGTAGTTAATATTTCTTTTTCCATATTTTTCTAATTATACAAGCAAAGTAAGCCCTGGTACACCTTTGGGTGCAGGGCTTATTCCATGGGAGACATTATTAGAAGTGAAATCACTTGTGAGACATGATGAAATATTTTTAATGTCTTAGTGCATATTGCTGAATTATCAGAAAAGTTGCACCACTATACCTGCCACTATCAATACCTGGGTGTATTTTTTTCATTCCCCTCAGCAGTTTTATTAGTTCCACTTGGTCTTTTTTTTATAAAATTAATTAATGAAAAAGTTTTCTTGTTTTAATCTGTACTTCTTTGATAACCAGTGCTGTAAACATCTTTGAATTAATATGAAATCATTTTCTTTATTGTCAATACATGCTATCCAAAGAGCAAAGTACAGTCACACTTATGTCATTCATTCTATTCTCATGAAATGGTTTTATATAAATCTTAATAAGAGAAAGAAAGGGATAGTGCAATCTGTTCTTTAGGCTTCATTGTATCTTTAGGCACATTGTAAAAATGTGCAAGTCTGTGCAATTTTATATCGCTGTTAGCGGACTGATGGAACCTATTTCCAATGCCTCAAAAAAACAAAACAAAGTAATAAATGGAAAGTTGTGTTTGATGACATCATTGTCTTTTTTGGTCTTTAAAGAGGGAAGCAGATCCCTCTGGAGGAGAAACCATAACCACAGTCTCACATGAGATAGAAGAATAAAGCCCCAGATTTCCTTAGACAATTAATAGAATTTCAGGAAAAAGTTACCATCGACAGAGGGCTGTGAAATCGATTCAAGTGATATTTTATTTTAACTCAATATTGTATGGGGGAGAAAATCAAATAACTTTATGGAATAACCCTTCAAACTAATGTCTGTCTCAGAGTTCTTACCCTTTCATCTAATCTTCTGTAAAAAAAAAAAAAAAAGAATTAATTTGGGGCTTGGAAAGAAAAACAGACACTTTTAGCTATTTGAATAAAAATTCCTGAAACCTCTGTTCTCATCTGTAACTTTATTTTCATTTGTAAAGTTCAAAAAAAGTTATACAAATTTAAATTGTATAACACTAATTATAACATTAATCGAGACAGATTTTTCACCTTTAGAATAGTGAATCTTTTGATCTAGCTAGAAAGTTAGTCTTCTCTCATATCTTCCTTAAGTTTTTGTAATTTTCTTCATATGAGACATACACATCTCTTTTTTCATTGCTTCATAATTAGTTAATGGGATTGGGGCTGTAGTGCAAATGGATTTTCTTCCCATTATTTGCTTACCAGTTATTGCTGCTATAGAGAAGTATTGACTTTTGTGCATTTCTCCTGAATCAGATGCTCTTTGAAATTCCACTAATTTAAAATCTTTCAATTGATTCACTTGGATTTTCCAAGACAATTTTAGATGTATTGACACTGAAACCAAGTTATTCTACTGCAACAAGATGACTTCACCTCACCCAGTTCTGAGCCTTTCATCCTCATTTTTATAACAGTCTCATTTCAAAGTTGATTGGCCCCACCCATAATGAATACACATGTGCATGTACACACACACACACACACAAATCTTGCCCAAACAATACCTAAGAGATTTATAACAGTACCAGGAATAGTCTTTATCCCCATGGGGCCAGCTTTAGGCAAAACTTGACCCAGTAACCCTGACACTGTCTCCAAGGGCCTAGGTTCTCTGTCTCCCAACTCTGCATAATATCTGTGTTACTCCACCCTGAGACACCCATTCCATCTTCTAGGAGATCCAAGATTTCTTCCCATGGAAGCCAAAGCCTAAAGTAAATTGAAGCAAATTAAAACTTAAAAACAAATAAATACCAATAATAAAAGACACCAGTTTGGGAACTTACTTTCTTACCTTATCCAAAGAAGAATGACAGAGAAGGAGTTAATTTTTTTTCTTCTAGAAACTTCTCCTTCATGTCTCCCTCAGCAAACATCTCACATCTAATTCTATCCACAGGTGTGACATAAATGTCCCTGATTCAGTCACTCTACTGAGACACACTGATAGATTCAAGACAGTCAAGACCCACCCCTGGAGACAGCGATGAGGTCAAAACCACACCCATGGTGACTGAGACAGGCAGTCGTGGCCAAAGAAAAGTGAGGGACAAGGATAAACGTTGGGCAGCAAAGAACAGATATTCAGCACAGATAGTAGGTGCTAGCTACAACCTTTTTCATCCCTGTACCCTACGAAGCTATGCTTATCCAGTCCATGCTTGTCTTAAGGCTGTGTCCCTTGCAAGAATTAAAGTCCTCAAATCAGTGCTCACCAGCATGAATTAATCATTACTATGATTTCAACCTGAACAGAACCACAGTACCACAGTGTGTTTATGGTTTCCCAATTCCTGTCTCCTCTTTTCTGAGGAAGTGAAGATAGAAAGCTTTATGACCAGAGGGTCTTTGGATTCACTGTCCACTAAAGCCTCAGACTGAAGCACTGTTTCTGGTTTACCGCAGTTCCCAAAGAGTCCAGAAGGGAGAGGACCAATAACTCAATGGAAAGCCACCACCTGCCACTGGAAAGCCAATTCACATTCTCCCTGCTGTTCCCCATGGGAATACTGCTTGTTATAAAGAATAAATTTGCTTTTAAGTAAGACTGTGGTCTTGTTCATAATCACGTTTGATTTCTATCTTTACTCTGGAGGATACCACAAGGTTCTTCCAGATGCAGCTACTTCCTCTGTGACCCAGGCTCCAGCTCCTCTGGACTCTGCACCTCGCTCTCAGATCCGATCATTTCCCACCAGGTCAAGTAGCTGATTCTGAACAGGCCTTATCTCAGTATCCTTGCCTGATTTGTCTGTCTCCTCTACAACACTGCTGACAATGCTATAAACATTCCACGTTCTTAAAAAATATCTTTAATGACTTGAGAATTTTATTCCCTTGGAAGAACTACATACTCCCTGAAATGGATCAAAGCAAGCTGAGACTGTACACATTTCCATGGAAGACAACCCATATTGGCCATTTCTCAGTAAACTTCCTCTTAGATTTTAATATGCACATTTCATAAAACACATGTATCTTTTTTTACTTTTATCACTTTTTAAATTTATTGGGATATAGTTGCTTTACAATGCTCTGTTAGTTTCTGCTATACAATGAAGTGAATCAGCTATATGTATATATATATATCCCCTCCCTCTTTGACCTCCCTCCCACCATCCTACCCATCTAGGGCATCACAAAGCACCAAGCTGTGTTCCCTCTGCTACACGGCAGCTTCCCACTAGCTAGCTGTTTTACACATGGTAGTGTATATATGCCTACAAAGCCATAGCAAACAAGACAGTACTAGCACAAAAACAGAAATACAGATCAATGGAACAGGATAAAAAGCCCAGAGATAAAAATCATGTACCTGTGGTCACCTAATCTATGATAAAGGAGGCAAGAATACACAATGGAGAAAAGGCAGTCTCCTCAACAAGTGGTGCTGGGAAAACTGGACAGCTACATGCAAAAGGATAAAATTAGAACAATCCCTAACACCATACACAAAAATAAACTCAAAATGAATTAAAGATCTAAATGTTTAAGACAAGACACTGAAAAACTCTTAGAGGAAACCGTAGGAAGAACACTCTTTGACATAAATCACAGGAAGATCTTTTTTGACCCACCACCGAGAGTAACGAAAATAAAACAAAAATAAACAAATGGGACCCAATTAAACTTAAGATCACATGTATCTTTAAATACAATGTTTTCCTGTCAATAATGATAAAGGGAAACTTTATGTCACCAAAGCTCAGTGCAACATAATTAAGAACATGACGTGCAGATAAAAGTCTTAGTAAAAGTGAAGGTGAAAGTGTTAATAGCTCAGTCGTGCCTGACTCTTTGTGATCCCATGGACTGTAGTCCACCAGGCTCCTCTGTCCATGTAATTCTCTAGCCAAAAATACTGGAGTGGGTAGCCATTCCCTTCTTCAGAGGATCTTTCCAACCCAAAGATGGAGTCTGGGTTGCAGGCAGGCAGATGCTTTACCATCTGAGCCACGAGGGAAGCCCTAAAATCTTAAGTTACATTCAAAATACAGCCTATCAAAATGCTGTATTTTGATAGGCCTACAAAAGGTGTGGGCCTATCCCAGCTGTTGCTGGTGTAAGAAAGTGGATCCTAAGAGTGGACTGCAGCATGAGGGACCCTGCAGATACAATAACAGAAATTATCCTGGAACACATTGGTGATATGACAAGACTGTGGTGAAAAACTTTTTTTTTTTTAATACAAAGTTGGTTGTTATTAGTGTTTCTGCATCCAACAGCCTCAACCAGCTCCTTAAAGATTGATCAGTCTTCTGTTCAGGAGCCTTTAGAGAAGCCTCAGAACTTCAAAACTGTTCCTCTGATTCTGATAGCTGCCTGAAATTGCCCTTTTTCACCCAGTCATGCCAACTCCTTACATCACCTCTTTTCATAATCCTTGACAAACAATGGCTTCAACCCTTCTCCCCAATTCCATTCTCAATATTTTTCAACCTACAAATGACAAATAATTCATTACAAGAAATGAACTTTTTATTGTAAATTTTTATTAGCTTTTTCCCCTAACAGCTATATTTATTGCTATGTATCCATTTCTATGCTCTATCGTAAACATAATATTTATGACATGGAATAAAAACTGTACATGTTACTGCATAAAATGCATTATTAATAGTCTTACTAAGTGTTTGCTGATCAGGAAGGAATGGTTAATCTTTTTTACTTTCTAACTTGTCAGCTACTTCTGCCTAGACCTTTTACTGGGTTGTAGTTATATTTGAAGAAATGGGTTGGTTGTTGTGTGTTGACATGTAATAGATTATGATTTTTCTCCTTTTAGATGGTGAGTCATACAATTTGGTTAGCATTTTCATGCAAAATATCTTATTTTCAGGAACAGATTCTTATTATCATTTCATTATATTATTCTGGACACAATTATATGATAATATTATTCTGAATATAATTTTTCAGTATTTTTGAAGTTTCTACTGTACTCAAAGCACTAAGCTAAGTAATACAGAGAAATCAAGGTGATCATTATGTGATTCTTTCACCCTCAAACAGCCTCAGAATAGTAGGGGAGATAGACATCTATTCATCAAATGACAATACATGCCTAATTGTGGGAAGCAACAAAACTGAGGCAGAAACAAAGCTCTGTGTAAGCAAAGAGAGGCATTTATTCCAATCAAAACAAAAGATAGAGATTTGACAATAAAGCTTAAAACTATCAAGTTAAAAAAAAAAAGAGCTTACAAGCATTAACAAATGTGTGCATATTCATCACAGCACTAGCACACTAAAGAGAATGGCAAATACATCCAAATTCTCACTTATCCCCTCAGTAGTAGGGATGAGGTACAATTTTGCAATGTTAGTGAAAAGGGAAGTCTATTAAGAAAACAAATAGGGTGGGCAAGAATATAAATAAAATATCTACTTCCTAAGCAAATAAGTGCTTGGATTATTTTAGAATTATCCATTAGTCATATGACCTTGAGCACTTAACTCTGTTGGCTTCATTTTTCTCATCTGTAAAACTGGGACATGAATTAAATGATTTCTGGATGTCTCATAAGGTAAAAATGCTATAATTATATCATTCACACACAATTCAAATTTTTATTAAGTGCCTGCCATGTATACAGTACCATATGCACTGGAAAATATTGAATAGACATAATACACAATATATAATGCTTTTTGGAGAGGTCCATCAGTGTCAGCATCCATGTGCCCAAGTGCCAAAAGACAGAGTCTAAATAATACACAATTTGGGAGCTGAGAGAACAAGAGGATGTTGGAACCACAGGAAGCATCCTGGGGAGGAAAAAAGGGACTTAAAATATTTCACAAAAGAAGCTAGCATTTGAAGATAAAATTAAGAGGAAGAAGACACCCAAATCCCCTAACTAAGGTACCCCCACAGGGAGCGTACAGGAATCCTTAGAGCTCCAAATCGATTTCTGGAAAATACTACCTTAAAAATTACTCACTAAAAGTAAATATCTAGGCTATGCTTCAGCGCAATTAGCAAGGACTGGTTTTCAAGTCCTTTATAATATGTAACTTATATTTTATTTTCTGTGAGTACTGTTCTTAGTTTTATGGGATCATCAATACAACATTTGAAAGTAAATCCACAGTCTGAGGAATAGCAATAATGATGAAAACCTTATAATACCTTATACCTTATTCCTAGTGTGTATTATTAATAATGGTAGGGTCTGTTCAATGATTCATACACCTTCCTCCTTGAACGTTCAAGGCTGCTATGAGCTCATTGTTACAGGCATTGTCACTGGGCGTACTATTCTATGAAGTGTAATGGTCTTCTGATTACCATATTGTAGCATGTGAATAAAGCACGCCATCATTTCATACATAGTCTTGAATGAGACTATATTACTATTTAAGATTTATCAGGAAATGAGGATGAAATTTTAATATCAGAGATGCTTCAGTTAAACACAGTGACTTGTTCCCAGCACCAGTAATCATAGATATTCATTGACATAACAAGTTGGGAAAACTGAAAAACACTGAAGTGACTTAGCACATATGTACTCAGTACTGTATTTTTTTAACTCACTGCCTTCATGACCTTCCTCTGTCAACCTTTCTAATGAACGGTGTAGACTTATGACTATTTATTTCCTGTCAGTCTGTCTTTTCTTCTAACTTCATAAATCAGCATCATTATAAATACCTCTGGAGATTGTAAAATCAGGTGGATATTTTATCAGTTTATAAGGAGTCTGAGAGCACTCAGCTATGCATGTAAACATATTACCAAGTCCTGCATAGATTCAGTCAAGTTGAACACATTCTACCTTGAGGGAATATGAACCATATGAGGAAGGTCTGGCTAATGGCTGGATCACACTAAATATCACTACAGTTTTCCTTTGAGCTCTAAATTTAAATCAAGACTCATTCCTGATTTTTAATCTCCAAACCATGAATCCACCTTTGAGAGGCTAAATGGAAATGGAAAACCAAGATTTCAGAGGGAGCAACAGCTATAGTCCTATTCTAGAGCCCTTGCAACAAAGACATTTAAAACCTCAATACATCAAGCCCTTGAATATCATCCTTTGCCATCACGTCTAAGGAGACTGTGTCTCATAATTTCTAATATGACAGGAAGCACCAAAATCCCTTTTCCTGGATCAAGAGACAAGCTTAAGGATTAGAAAGAAATTTGGAAACTAGGTGGCTGTTTTTCTGGATTCTAGAAGCTTCTCAATTAATGTATAACTTCAATGAGATGCAAGGTGGAGGGACACCTGAAAAATAAGGAAACTGTGTGCTTTTGTACATTGAAAAGGCAAGGTTTTTCACTTCATAAAAGATATGACTAAAATTTGTTAAAAGGAGGAATTACACATTTCTTATGAAAACTACACTTGGATGATTCTTGAGAAAAAAACTCATTCTCATGGTCACACATTGTTTATGCCAAAAACTTAAGGAGAAAATCAAATCACAGCTCTGTTACTGGGCACAGATAGAACAGGAACTGAAGCAACTTTCATTCCCTCAACCCCACCTTCCCCAGGACCAGTGGGCCCCCTTCAGCCACAAGGAGACTTCTAGGGCAGAGGAAGCTCCACTGACATCCAGCCAAGATAGCTGCGGATGAGACTGGAAAGACACATGGTACTGAGGAAGGTCTCTGAACCCTTGGGTGTGTCCAGAGGGAGAATGTGGAGATGCAAAGGGTTAAAGACAGCTGCATGGAAGGAGTTAGAACACTGTAGGGATTGCCAAGGAGAAGGCTCAGCCACATGGAAGCAATTTCGAAGGAAGATTTACCAAAGGAGCCCCTGTCGTATATGTTGTGCTGTGCTTAGCTGCCCAGTTTTGTCCGACTCTTTGTGAGCCCCTTGGACTGTAGTCCACCAGGCTCCTCTGTCTGTGGGATTCTCCAGGCAAGGATATTGGAGTGGGTTGCCATGCCCTCCTCCAGGGGATCTTCCCAACCGAGGGATCGAACCCAGGTCTCCTACATTGCAGGCAGATTCTTTACTGTCTGGGCCACCAGGGAAGCCACATCCTTGTGTTATACCAGGGCTTAATTCCATGTGATTTTATTTTGAGGAGAATAGGCAAGAAGGTAGCACCAAGAGGACACTGGTCAACTCCAGGAAGCGTGCAAACCTGCGTTCATACCCAGCCTGGGGGACTCACCTATGAGGTCCCAGAGGCTTCACCTTTCCCCTGTAGAGGATCACTAGGAACCATGCTTTAAATCTCATAAGTCTTCCGTGAGAACATAGATTCAGAATGTCTGGCAGTGCTTAAGCAAATCTTAAATCATGTCTTGCGATGTTTTAGAATAAATTCACACATGGTAGGGGTTTGAACTGGATCATTTGTTTGTTTGCAGAACTATTCTGTAACTTCATTGGCACTTGTTCTAAAACTTCACCTGGTGAAATCAGGGTCCTCTTGATTTTATTTTGTACAGACACAAAGAGGAAGTGGGAGGAGGAGGAGGAATCAAAAAAAAGAGGAGAAGGGAGAGGAAAACACAGCACAACCACATCAGAGTACTTTATTTAGCCTTAAAAATCCCAGTGCTCCAAAGTCTATAAAAATTAGGTTGCTTTCTTTCTCTAGGCAAGATTGTACTTTGCCACTTATCTCACTGGGCTTGAAAACTCAGAGTGCCATGAGACAGCCAAAAGGGTTCCACTGAGCCTTTATTTCCTAACAAATGTAGAAACAATATCCAGAAATAACTTTCACTGCCTCCTTCTGCCTGAAGATTGGATTTTCTAATTATCCAAACCATCTTGAACACACTTGGAGAGATTTTCCAATGAACTTCTCGACATTAGGGACAGTGACACTGTCTGCAGTTTCTTTCCAGAAACCTTCCCTAAATATAGCAAGTCCTTTCTGTACTGGTTTTGATGGCTGGAAGATCACCATAGTGGTTCTTTCTTCTCCTCTATGCCACCCTTGACTAAGGTCCTGGACATTGACGAGTCATTTTAAAAAGAGTTGCCACATCTAGGTGTGGATAGGCTTCCACAAAATGGGAAACGATAAGGTCTGGAACTGTCTATCATGCAAAAGTGAAAAGAAGTGAAAGTGAAGTCACTCAGTCATCTGACTCTTTGCGACCCAGTGGACTATAGCCTACCAGACTCCTCCATCCAGGCAAGAATACTGGAGTGGGTTGTGATTTCCTTCTCCAGGGGATCTTCCTGAACCAGGGATCAAACCTGGGTCTCCTGCATTGCAGGCAGATGCTTTACTCTCTGAGCACCACTTCACAGTGTCCGTCATGCAAAGATGGGCACAATAAAGGACAGAAATGATATGGACCTAACAGAAGCAGAAGATAGCAAGAAAAGGTGGCAAGAATACAAAGAAGAACTTCACAAAAAAGATCTTCATGACCCAGATAACCACGATGTTGTGCTCACTCACCTAGAGCCAGATATCCTGGAATGCAAAGTCAAGTAGACCTTAGGAAGCATCACTACAAACAAAGCTAGTGGAGGTGATGAAATTCCAGTTGAGCTATTTCAAGTCCTAAAAGATGATGCTGTGAAAGTGCTGCACTCAATATGCCAACAAATTTGGAAAACTCAATAGTGGCCACAAGCCTGGAAAAGGTCAGTTTTCATTCCAATCCCAAAGAAAGGCAATGCAAAAGAATATTCAAACTACCATACAATTGCACTCAGCTAACACACTAGCAAAGTAACGCTCAAAATTCTCCAAGTACTTGAACCAAGAACTCTCAGGTGTTCAAGCTGGATTTAGAAAAAGCAGAGGAACCAGAGATCAAATTGCTAACATCTGCTGAATCATCAAAAAAGCGAGAGAATTCCAGAAAAACATCTGTTCTATTGATTATGTCAAAGCCTTTGACTGTGTGGATCACAACAAACTGTAGAAAATTCTTAAAGAGATGGGAATACCAGACCACCTGACCTGCCTCCTGAGAAATCTGTATGCAGGTCAAGAAGCAACAGATAGAACCGGATATGAAACAATGGACTGATTCCAGACTGGGAAAGGAGTACGTCATTTAGCTTATATCATGGGAAAAATGCCAGGCTGGATGAAGCTCAAGCTGGAATCAAGATTGTTGGGAGAAATAGCAACAACCTCAGATATGCAGATGATATCACCCTTATGGCAGAAAGTGATGAGAAACTGAAGAGCTTCTTGATGAAAGAGAAAGAGGGTGAAAAAGATGGCTTAAAACTCAACATCCAAAAAACTAAGATCATGGCATCTGGTCCCATCACTTCATGGCAAATAGATGGGAAACAATGGAAAAAGTGAGAGACTTTATTTTCTTGGCCTCCAAAATCACTGCAGATGGTGACTGTAGCTATGAAATTAAAAGATGCTTGCTCCTTGGAAGAAAAGCTATGACCAACCTAGACAGCATATTAAAAAGCCGAGACATTACTTTGCCAACAAAGGTCCGTCTAGTCAAAGCTATGGTTTTTCCAGTAGTCATGTGTGGATGTGAGAGTTGAACCATAAAGAAAAGTGAAAGTGAAGTCTCTCAGTCATGTCCGACTCTTTGTGACCACATGGACTGTAGCCTACCAGGAGTTTCCATCCATGGGATTTTCCAGGCAAGGGTACTGGAATGGGTTGCCATTTCCTTCTCCAGGGGATCTTCCTGACCCAGGAATAGAACCCGGGTTTCCCACACTGCAGGAAGATGCTTTACCCTCTGAGCCAACAGGGAAGCCCATAAAGAAAGCTGAATGTCAAAGAATTGATGCTTTTGAACTGTGGTGTTGGAGAAGACTCTTGAGAGTCCCTTGGACTGCAAAGAGTTCAAACCTGTCAATCCTACAGGAAATCAGACCTGAATATTCATTGGAAGGATGGATGCTGAAGCTGAAACTCTAATACTTTTGGCCTCCAATGCAGAGAACTGAAAAAGACCCTGATGCTGGAAAAGATTGAAGTCAGAAGGAGAAGGGGACAACAGAGGACAAGTTGATTGGATGGCATCACCAACTCGATGGACATGAGTTTGAGTAAGCTCTGGGAGTTGGTGATGGACAGGAAAGCCTGATGTACTTCAGTCCATGGGGTCGCAAAGAGTCGGACACAACTGAACAACTGAATTGAACTGAACTGGAACTGTCCATACCATGGCAGCCTGATACCATACATTGGGAAGTAACATGCTTCCTAAAATAAGTGGCTCTGCTACCCAGTTCCCTGTGGTCATTATTGTCTAACACTCTTACATCAATTAATTCAATGCAGGTTTTCATACTAAAGTCTCCAATCGGTTTTCCTATACTACCTCCTTTTAGGGTCATGATGCTTGACTTTGTTATGAATTCGTTTAAATGATCCATCTCTCTGTATAGAAAAAAAAATTGAACAGATACACAAATAAACAATATTTTGGAGGGCTTCTGGACCCCTGAAGCCCATGAACTGATTCCGTAAGTGCCCATGGACATTTAGTTACTAAATACTATGCAACCACATTGCTTCTGGAAATACTTATAACATTTAAGTTGTCTACAGTTACAACTTTGGAAAATTAGCAGCTCTAACTCATTTTAAAAGGCTCAGTCACTTTGGTTCAAATGTGTCTTTAAGATGAGGAGATGCCATTCTCTTAAAGAATGGAAGAAAATTGCCCTAAATGCCAGTAACTAGACTTTAAGCATTACACATAGTACCACTGAAAACTGAGTGACAGGACTGTAAAAGGACAGGACACATGTCAAAGACACTCAAGAATACGTTTAGATAAAGTCTCTTGCCCACATTTGGACTGAGAGTTTCTATACACTTGCCATCATTGGAATACTCAAGAATTACAAATATTTGTCATAGTTTATAAACTACCAACCTGTCTTATTATATAGTCAATGTAGATAAGATCTTAATGGAATTGTATTATTTTAATACTAAATCTCACTTTATAATAAAAACACGCAGCTCAACCCCAATGGCAGAGTTTTAACTATAATCTTGCATTACATTGACATGAAGCAGCGAAGCCAATAGCATAATGTCTTAAGAGAGCAAAGTGCAAAAACATACATAGTCAGTAGAAAAGAAAGGATATGAATCCAGAAAGAAAAACATCGGAGGCAGAGAAATATGAAACTTTAATCCTTTAGACATAAACTCTAATCCTAGAAAAATACAGAAAGTGAGACATGAAGATTTTAATACATAGATTTACATAATATAAAAGAAACATTTTAAAGACAGCATGTACTTATTCCAAAGCTAGGAAGGTATAATATATATATATATGGACAACACCAGCTTAATCCCCTAAAACAAACCTCAAAATCATCATAAAGCACTTAGAATTTTCTCAGAGAATCAATTTAACTTGCAATTTAAGGTAAAGTTTAGAACTCAAAGAAAGCTGACAACCAAAATTCTTTCCGCCTGTCGGTATCAGATTTCATATCTTTCTAATGAAGAAGACCATCTGGCTTGCTTTCTTTATGTATGCTGTCTTTTCAGATGTGGCACTGTTTGCTTCTGCTTAATTTTGTAACATTCTCTTTTCTTCCTTTACAGCTTTCTTCTCAAGCATGCCTTAGAGAACAACAGTCTCTAGAATACTGCTGAATTGCATGACTTCTGAGATTCTTGGGGAAACATTTCATTCTTTATGCTATGAGAAAAATCTTTGAGGAAAGTTATTAGTACAGTACATTAAAAACAATAAATATTTATTAGCCAAGTGAGTAGGAAGTTGGTCTAGATTTTTTCCCCTTCCAATTTTATTGAGCTATAGTTGACATACAGAATTGTGTGAGTTTAAGATACAGCATAATGATGTGACTTACATACATTATGAAGTGATTACCACACAAGTTTAGTGAATATCCATCATCTCATGTAGATACAACATTAAAGAAACAGAAAAAATTTTTTCCACTTGATGAGAACTCTTAGGATTTACTCTTTCATGTATAATGTTGGGCAGTGACTATAGATATTTTTTAATGCTAATTTTGTTTTTAAATTATGTAAAGTGTTTATAATTTTCAAAGTTAAGTCTCTGAAGGTTTTTTTTTCCACTTTTTGCAGGTCCATTTTATTTATTTTTCATGTTTATTTTTAATTGGAGGATAATTGCTCCACAATATTGCATTGGTCTCTTTCAGATATAGAGAGTAGACGAGACAGAACGAGGAAAACAAATATCATATACTAATGCATATATATGGAATCTAGAAAGATGGTGCTGATGACCCTATCTGCAGGGCAGCAACGGAGATGCAGACACAGAAAACAGACTTGCGGACACAGTGGGGATGGGAGAGGGTGGGATGAACAGAGAGAGGACCATGGAAAATACACATTGCCATATGTAAAATAGAGAGCCAGTGGGAATTTGTCGTGTCATGCAGGGAGCTCAGATCAGGTGCTCTTTGATAACCTAGAGGGGTGAGATGGAGCTGGGGGAGGAAAGATCAAGGGTAGCGGGGGACATATGTATACCTGTGGCTGATTCTTGTTAATGTATGGTCTAGATTTTTATATGAGAATATTTTATATAAGGATCTATGACTTTCTCACATGTAGGTTAGAAAAGATTGTTCCTGGGCTCAGAAGGCTTGCAATCTAGTCTTCAGACAGAACAAAAAGATAAGAAATTTCAGGCAGTAGATGATCAGTGTCAAAGAAGTGGTACATACAAGTGTTTGGAGAAAGCAGGGGCTCAGGCAGGGTTGGGGTAACCATGAAAAGTTTCAAGGACCAGGTAGGAACTGATTGCTCTTCACATGGATACCTGAATATAAGATAGAGTGGATGAAATATTATGATTATGCTTAGAGAGACTTTGAACCTCATGTCTTACTCATTTTCCTGGTCAAACCAGCTTACAGTCTTTGTGGCAAGTTCTACATGCCTACCCAGAGAACCAAATTCTAATAAAATTCCAGGGATTGAAAAATCAAAGTTGTATTAAAATCAGTCTTACACTTGCTCACTCACTTGATATAAAAAACACAATAAAGGAGAAAAAAAGACTGTGGGAAAAACATAAAGTAGAAAATGGTGTATATTTAATTGCACTCCATTAGCCATTCTTCTCTTCTCAGCTGAAGCTAAGTGGCTCCCAGAAGAGATTATCATGTCTTAGTTTTTTGGTTTTATTTTTTTAAAGCTTAGTAAATATGGTGATTCATTAACATACTATCTTACTGTTGGAGTACTAGTGTTTTGAAACTCAATGAAAAATGGTTTCACCACTTATTTTATGGTACCAGATGCCAGCATTTCATGCCAATCTTTCTCACACAGTGTTGGATCATCTAATGAATGTGTAATAACTAGAAATGACTCTGGATAGAGGACCTTAGGAAAAACAAAAAGTACTTATGAATACTTGAAGAAGATGATAGAAGAAACATACTCTCTGGGCCTTGCTACTGTCTTTTGAAATTTAAATTCTGTTTGATGATTTTTGCTTTTGGACCAGATTGAATGGAGCTGGTCTAATGAGCAGGAAAAAAAATGGATTCACTCATCTCAATAAAGTCATAAAGTCAGAAAGATATACACAGACTCCTTGTGCTGGGTGTATACTCTAGATAATTTCTAATCGGAAAGTATTTAGGAAATAAATTTGGTTAAAAGACTATATAGTTATACAATTAAAATATTTTTCCTAGAAAGGTCTTTTACTATTATCAAGTAAAATTTACTAGGTTTCCAGGGCACAGATGGATAAACTAGGGGGTAACAGAGTAAAGTAAGACTCTAACTCACATTTCAAACTCCACGTCTCCTTTCCCCCTTCTCATTTCCTACCATCTGGCCCACAGGGAGTAACCCTGGCAGTGTGAACCTCAAGTGACACCATAAAGCACAGACTACCTGCTGTTGAGGCACTGAGGCTCCAGGGTCCTGAAATCTACAGGCACAGAATTTCTCATCTCTATTCCTAAGATCTGAGGCAAACAGTAGCTCTTCTCACCCAGCCACATCAACCTGGGAAAAGCAAATCAAACCACCTTGGCATCTAACATCCAAAGTCAGTGGGATTCATTCACAGGAGACTCTTTTCAGTAGGCTAGGATTTAGGGCACCCCCCAGAGCAGGGATGGGGAGGTAGGCATTTCCAACAAGTTCCCAGATGCTGCTGCTGCTGTTGCTCAGGAGACCTCACTTTGAAAACCTTGGTCCATCAATCAACTCCCTTCTTTCATAATCTCTACCCACATGGCCATTTCCAGGCATGCTGAAATCATACAGAATGCCAGACCTTTCTGTGGGGGCAGACTCTTACATAGGGGCACAGCATCTAAGATAACTTTCCACATCTGTATTGAAAACAGTACATTATCATTCCACAAAAGGCATTATGGCATGCATCTATGTCCTCACTGGAGCAGATGGAACAGAAATTGGCTGATTTCAACAATCTGTCTTGTTGTGTAGTGCCTCTTCCATGGCAGATACACTCTCGTGGGTATTAATATGCAAGAGAAATATCTTTACACTTTTTATTCATACCATATGCCCATCAATGTGCCTCTCCCCAACATCTCCATGTCCCCAACCTTCTCATCTTTCTTCTTCTAGACTAGCCAACCAAACCATTCACTATTGCCCAAGTGTTTTGTTTTGTTTTGTTTTAATGTGGACCATTTTTAAAAGTCTTTCTTGAATGTGTTACAATATTGCTTCTGTTTTACATTTTGTCTTTCTGATCATGAGGCATGTGAGATTTTAGCTCCCTGACCAGAGATCGAAACTGCATCCTTTGCATTGGAAGGCGAAGTCTCTTGCCAGGGAAGTCTATGTGTTTTATGTTTCATCCTTGAGACACAAAGTAAAAGACCAGATGCACTGCCTGGACACTACCCGTTGGGAGGGTTTTGGTTATCACCTTTTTTCAAGAATATGCCTGAATGGTACTATAAGTGCAACCCCTGATCGTTTTCAGCTGCTCCTCTTATTAACAATGCTTAGTCTTTTTCCTCTTCCATCAGTTGGTATAAAGGATGACTCATGTTACCAAGGATGTAGACTGAAAGAGAGCCACTAAGACAATAGTGGTGAAGAAAATGGGTATCTGCTCTACATGCTGGCTCTGATTGTTTGAGCCCCTACCTCTGTTTATGATCCCAGATGAACATCTTCCACCCTGTGAACGGTTAGTTGATATACCTGATCTTACCATGTAGTAACTCTGATAAAATCCACCTGATTATGGACAGTTCTGCCCACATGAGCACTTGGTGTGCCACGGTCAGGTGTCTGTCTCTCCTCGGGCCAGTAATATGACAAGAGCTATTATTTAGAAGATGTACAGTTCTCTGCTTATAATGGCATAGTCTTTCTCCAATACCTTGTGAACATGTGCTGTCGCTTTTCCCAGAAGAACTTGGCATAAATTCCACATGCTGCATTTTTTCCAACACAAATATCTATTACACCACTGTATAGCCTGACAGATCACACAGCTCAGTGGCAAGGCATTCACACTGCAGACTGGACTCGATACAAGGCTCTTGCTTGCTATGGGCCTAACTCAAAACTGGCAGCCTTTTGTGTCACTCAATACAGGTCAGAGTTATTCTCAAGTGTGGGATATGCTGCATCTGAAACTTAAAACGTCTACCAAGCATTGGATATTCTTCTTTATTGGAGAAGTTGAAAAATTAATAACCTATCCTTACTTTGAGGAGATGTGCTGATGTGGAGGATGTGAAGAGTCCCTGAATGTTTAGTCCCATTTCTCTAGAACACATGTGTCCTCACAAAGTTTTCCAACATGCTACCCATTTCTTGCTTATCCTTGCTGTTTTACATGATAGTATCAATACTGCAAACCAGTGTCATGTTCTAAAGGATGTTCATCTGATCCATGTTATGACAGCAAAAGAGAGAGTTGACATAATACTGGAAAAAATGGCAAATACTACCACCCAAAGTGAATAAAGCTTTCTGTTGGATAGAAAAGAAAGCTAAGGAAAAATTCCTAAGGAAGACTGATGGCTAATGGACATCTTCTGTCAGCCCTTCTATCAGCTGAGAATAATAGTTCTGGAGAAGGATTCTGAGCAGGGCCATAAAACATGTGCCCTACACAAAAATTACTATTCTAAGAATTATGAGTGTTATTAAAACCAATTTTAATAAAATAATGTGACTATAGGACACTTAACTATTCATGAAGTATCTTGAAAAATTACATTTTTCTTTACAACAACTCTATGAGAATATCGGATTGGGTACTATTATCTTTAATTCATAGATTTTTAAAACCCTGAGGCTCAGAGAACTTAAACTAATTCCTTATGTTAGAAAAACTATCACTTGATGTTTGATGTTTTCACAAATATCAAACATTTGTTATTCATATAATTATCAAATGATAAAAAGCCCACACAACCTGACTTTAAGTTAAGAGCATTTCCCACTCTCCTACTGAGGATTTTTGTATGATAAATAAGATGAAAGATGCAATAATAAGAGTATAACATCACGCTTTCCCTCTAGAATATGAGTGATTTTTTTTTAAACTTTTCATTACAGCTCTGTTCTTTTACAGTAAGAAATAATTATAAGGACTGACACTCAAGAAGCAGGTCAATCAGTGAATTAAGAATAGGATTATTTTTAAAGTAAGAGTGGTTAACAGTTCTTACAAGCTGGAGGGAGGCAGCTCTTCAGACTCTGAAATAAAATAAATATCTTCTCAGAGAGTTAAAAAAAAATCAATGCTTAAAGGATTAGAAAAGAATTAAGCATATTCATCTTTGAAAGGAAGACTAGTACCTAGACCCACGAATTTCAGCTCCAATCAGAATGAAAGTCTAAAGAACAAGAGCAAGCCATATGAAAGGACTTAGTTAACCATAGAAGGAGAGAACTGGTAGCTCCAGTGGTAATACTGACATTACCAAGTCAGCCCTGTCCCTGTTAGAGTATGTCCAGCCAAGAACTGACCACCAAGGCCCAGTGACAAGCAGATTCAAAAGATGAAAATGGATGTGAGCTTCCCTGATGGCTCAGTGGTAAAGAATCTGTCTGCCAATGCAGGTTCGATCCCTGATTCAGGAAGATCCTACATGTCGCAGAGCAACTAAGCTCGTGTACCACAACTAATGAAACTGCTCTACTGAGCTGCAACTATTGAGACCACATGCCACAGTTACTGAAGCCTGTGTGCCCTCGAGCCTGTGCCCTGCAGCAAGAGAAGCCACTACAATGAGAAGCCTGTGCACCACAACTAGAGAGTCGCCCTTGCTCACCACTGCTAGAGAAAAGTCTGCCTGCAGCAGCAAAGACCAAGCACACCAAAAGTAAATAAGTTAATTAAATTACAAAAAACAACAACGAAAAGAAGATGGATGTATCAGGCCATCTTTAGTTGAAATCACCAAACATCTTTGTGAAAATAAACCTTATGCTGATGCTGGCAACGATTTCTATCAATTAGTTAATCAATTAATTTCATCAAATTCATTAATTAGCACCAGGAGTTTTCTGGTGGCATCTTTAGGATTTTCTATGTATAATACACGTCCTCTGCAAACAAGGACAGTTTTACTTCTTCTTTTCTAATTTGTATTCCTTTTATTTCTTTTCTTCTCTGATGAAGCATGGATGGACCTAGAGTCTATTGGACAGTGAGGTAAGTTAGAAAGGGAAAAACAAGTATCATATATTAATGCATATCCATGGAATCTAGAAAAATAGTATAGATAAATCTATTTGCGGGGCAGACACAGAGACACAGGTGTAGAAAACGGACACTGGACACAGCAGGAAGGGGAGGATGGAACGAACTGAAAGAGTAGCGCTGACATATGTCCACTAGCAGGCTTCCCGGGTGGCCCAGCTGGTAAAGAATCCTCCTGCAGTGCAGGGGACCTGGGTTCAATCCCTAGGTTGGGAAGATCCCCTGGAGGAAGGTATGGCAACCCACTCCAGTAGTCTTGCTTGGAGAATCCCCATGGACAGAGGAGCCTGCTGGGCTACAGTCCGTGGGGTCGCAAAGAGTCGGACACGACTGAGCGATGAAGCACACGTATACACCACCATGTGTAAAATAGCTGGTAGGAAGCTGTTGTATAGTACAGGGAGCTCAGCTCGGTGCTCTGTGATGACCTAGATGGGTAGAATGGGAGGCGGGGTAGGAAGGAAGCTCAAGAGCGAGAGGATAAATGTATACATGTATGTGATTCACATGGTTATACAGCAGAAACTAACACGTTGTAAAGCAATTATACCCCAATAAAAATAAATTAACTTAAAAAAATAAAAGCAAAAACAAGTGCTCGTAGTAAAATTCCACTTCTAAAATTCTACTGTCCAGGCTCCTTATGCCCATCCTCCACCAAAAAAGAAAAGGTTATCAAGTCACCATGCCTTTCTTGCATGGCAGTCAAAACATTTCACGGAAACTCCCCAGCCACTGGAATCTTTAGACTCCTAATTTTTCACTCAGTTTGTTCTTGGCACCTAGAGAGGAGGAACATTAAGTATCACAAGACCCATATGGCAGGAGAAGGCCATTTGCTCTGCACAGACTGATGGATAGGCTGACTCCAGAAAGCTTCACTTTCCAGGAGGAATGACAAGCCAGCATCTGTGCTAATCTCTTCTGAGACAGCCAGGGTTTCTTTAGCAGGGCTCAACCATCACAACAACCTTATAGTAGGAAGATCACTATAAGGGACTGGACCCAGGAAGAACGCCTCTCCCTCAGAAGGCTCTCCTTTCATTGCAACCCTGCCAATGATGCTCCTCACTAGAATCATAACTGTGAAACATCCTAACTGTACAGCTCCTCCTTCAGCTCAGCATGACCTCCAGTCATGGTCATGCTCCATAATCAGCCAGGCTCTGGCAAGGAGTACCCTACATGAGCTCGACATAATCTGTTTCAGTGTCTTGTGGAGATAGACATCCTGGGGCCTATAATGCCTTTAGTGCTTTGTAGGCGTAAGTTGAGAAGAATCAGGGGCTGTGCCCCAGAGGCAGTGGCTCCATCTAATGATGACTGAGTACCATCTACATTCTTTGGTCTCCTCAGCTGCAGCCGAACACCAGTTTTCCAAAGAATCCTCAGGCTATTTCAACATTCTTCACCAAAAGTGAGTGAAGTGATACAATAAAATAAGTCTATCAAGGAAAAAAAGGAAATGTCTATTACTCCCTTCTTTCTGCCTCCTCTTTACCTTTTAGTATATAATTTGATTTCTTTGCATATAGTAATATAAGATAATTACATAGCTAATACTCTCTCTCCCCACAAGAGTGTGAGTTTCTTGAGGAGCTGTAAAAATAAACAACTCCACCCAAATGAAAAAAAAAAAAAAAAGCAAAGATATATCTATTCACAACTCACTATATCAAGGGAGTCAGAAACCATCATTTGTATTTGGTAGAAACACAAATGCAGGCAAGAGAAAGCTTTATAACTGCCAAAACTGAAAGGCTTCAGGTATGCTCTGATTAGAAGCTGTTGGCATGAGCGAGAAGAGGTAGGCTAAACAAAAGTGGTGTGTCTTATGTGATTAGTTTGGAGAACATGTTTGGCTTTCTGATTGGTCTTGATTTGGAAACAGAGGCAAAGAAATAGGGATGCTGGCTCTCATAGACCAAGTCTTGACCATTCTTGGCTGATTGCCACAGACTGTGAGTCAGATTTCTGTCGTCATATGTAATCTGATCACTGTCCCTTTGTGTGTCAGTCTCTCAGTCTCCCCATTTCATCACTGACACTTTTGCAGAAAGTTGACCAGTTCAGGAAAGGGTAGATATAAGGATAGATACTTTAATGCTTAAAGATTCTCTAGTTGTCTCCATATTCAATAGCATTACAAAATCTTTTTGACCTTTTTGTTGTTATATCATTCTGACAATCATCTGAGTAGGCTGTGCAAATGCATTTAAGAATCTGGATAAAATACAACAAACCAGCATCATGACCACCATGACAGAAACAAGAATAATGAAATAGCCCCCATAAGATGATTCAAAATCAGGAACTCTAGTGGCCTAACCCAGGTCAGGAGAATAAATCTTATATGCTATGAAAATAAGCCTTAGAGAACAAATAGATTTTTCCTTTAAGGTTTTTTTCCTTAAGCTTGTTCTACTTTCCTTGCACCCATTTCATTGATCCAAGTATAGCCAGAAGTATTGACAATGTCACAGATGATACCAGAACTAGCACACACACAGTATTAGAAGCTTGCTTCACTGCTGATGCCAACCAGTTTAAACTGATACGTTTTCCATCTAAGGCAGAGGTGATATTGTTAAAAAGCAGCTATTTGTCTGTCTCATTACCAACACTGTGGATACTTCTCTGTTTGCATAAATGAGTCAGTAATTCTTCCAGGGAGAGTGTTTGAATAATTAGGAGTGCCTTCATATAGGAACTTACATCTGATTTAGGGAATTATAAATAAGATTTCATTATTTACAAACTTGTATTAATAAAATATCTTCTCTCCAGCTTTGGTAACTTAAAAAATTAAGTTCTCTCCATATGGAAAATTCTCAGAACACCTTTCCTGAAGTAAATGAGATGTTGGTGTAAAGCAAACAGGACCAGTGTGCTGGCACAAAGGAAGCAGCATTGTATAGGGTCACATGAAGATCCAGGGGAAAAGGAGTCATTTATGACATAAAGTTGGAACCAAGCCATTACATTATCTGGGTTACACATTTGGATCTCCATTAGTCAATTCCAAATGACAAAATGTTTGGTCATTGCCCTTCAAAGGTCGTTGAATTAAAATTTAGAATTATCGAGGATCTGATCAAGAGATTATAATAATTGTCTCTTTTTCTGGAAAAGAAGGTCACTAGCAAAGTCACAGGTTGATTTTTTTTTTTAAGGTCATCTGTTCATGCAGAGGCAAGTAGAAATATCACCCTTTGGTCTCATTTGATGAAACCAGAACTGCCCAGAGGTTTTGATGATAGGGTCTGGTGATAGATGGCATTTCTAGCAAGCAGTGAGATTGAGGGGAGTGGATAGCATTTAGGATAACCTAAGAAAGAAATTAGTGTATACTCTAACAACTGTTATTAGGAAAGAAGGAAAAAAAAACTAACTGCAGGTCGGCAAAAAACAGTGATCTTTAGAAAATGATTAAAAGGGTGAATACACAAGCAAGTCAAAAACAAAGCAAAAATTAGGTGTTTTAGTCCAATGTCTTGGGGAAATCTATACATTATCTGAGGTCATTTGTTTGTTTTAAAGTTCTTGGGTTACTGTTTATTCAGAAAATATGCTGTTTGGAAGGATTTCTGAGAATTCTGTTTGAGGTCCCCTATTGGAGTAGTCTTTCAATTATGTAGAATTTCAAATTACCTCTTTAGTTGTGAAAGGTGAACCCAAAGATTGACTCCCTGGAGTTTCACTGCTGTATTTGATGTTAATGTTATCAGATAAGGTTACTTCCAGAGAGGTTCAAGGGCAGTTTTTCTTTGATGTCTCTTCCAATAGATAAAAACTCTTGGTTATCACGAAGCTCCTTGGGAAGATGTTGTAGGAAGGTGGCAATAGGGAATGGATATAGCACATAAGTACCTGTAATATTTTGTCCTATCTGCATGCAGTAGGGAAGATGAAATCACTAAATGCATGAGTCTTCCAGTCACCAATGGGTCTTCCAGGGAGTGAACCATAGGGCCATAAGACCCAGTAAGAATACTTTGACCAGGGAGACTCAAGAGTTTCTGTGGTTTCTCCTAATTTTAAGATAAAGAAGATTTTTATTCTTTCAACCTTTCCAGAAGATCATAGGCAGTAAGGGGAGTAAAGGTTTTGAGAAACCTAGAGTTATTATACCCCATATAGTATGTGCCTTGTTCACTGACACAAAGGTTGATATGCCAGAGGTTGGAAACACAAATTTAACCAGATTTTTAGCATCTCCAGGGGGTGTAAAGTTCAGCAAGGAAATGCCTCAACCTCTTCTGAAAACAGACAGGCAATAACTAAAACACAGTCAAATCACATGGAGGTGAGAGCTGAATAAGATGCATTTGATAGTGTTCAAAAAGCCCTTGAGGTTTTGGTTTCTGGCTATGTCCTACCTTTATAATTTTTTCAGCAGTAGGTTGTTGACAGGTGAAGCATGACCCCCAAATAATCTCAGCTATGTTTTTTAAATTTCCCCACCAAAATTAATTTAAGATAGTAACCAATTTCTCTATTCCATAATGAATAGTTTCAGGCCAAAGAATAGTTTCAGCATTGCAGTGAAGAGCGCAACCAGATCTTTCCCATTCTTCCATTTACAAGCCAGAGGCTAAACGTTGGTAATTTATAATGGCTTCTTTGCATCCCTCTGGGACTTATCCTTTCAGGGATTAGACAGGATAATAACCCGCTTGTTTGACATACTGATCTGCTGGAGTAGTTCCTTCGGTTTCTATATTATGTCTTTTTGCACAACTTTTAGCAGCAGCAACTTTTATAATAGTCACCTCTCTAGGAAAGCTAGAATGTGTTTAAAAGTTCCTTAACTGGCTTTTCATTTCTAATGGGGGTTCTAGCAGAAGTGAGAGTCTTCGTTTCCAAAGCACTCCAAAGCCATATGCCAAAAGCATATCTGCTGTCAGTATATATGTTTGTTCTCTGGCCTTTGGTTGATTGACAAGGTCTAGTATGAAAATCCCATGGATGGAGGAGCCTGGTAGGCTGCAGTCCATGGGGTTGCTAGGAGTCGGACACAACTGAGCGACTTCACTTTCATGCATTGGAGAAGGAAATGGCAACCCACTCCAGTATTCTTGCCTGGAGAATCCCAGGGACAGGGGAGCCTTGTGGGCTGCCATCTTATGGGGTCGCACAGAGTTGGACACAATGAAGCGACTTAGCAGCAGCAGCAGCAGCAGCAGCAGTATATGTTCTCCATTAGGTTTATTTTACATATGGTAAGGTCTTCCCTGATGGTTCAGCAGTAAAGTATATCTGCCTGCAGTGCAGGAGATGCAGGTTCTATTCCTGGATAGGGAAGATCCCCTGCAGGAGGAAATGGCAAACCACTCCAATATTCTTGCCTGGAAAACCCCATGGACAGAGGAGCCTGGTGGGCTACGGTCCATAAGGTTGCAGAGTCGGACACGACTGAGCAACTGAGCACACAGGACTATATCTACCTACGGAAGAGGACTATATTCTAAAGGGGAGTTTGAATTAGTGATAGTATATCCTGTTTGATAACCTTCAGTTTCAGTTTTGAGGCATGATCCATTAATAATCAGGTCAGAGTTCTCAATGAGAGGCTCCAGCAAACACGAGCAGAGTACAGAGTTCCCCAACCGAGGTATGAGGCTCCCCTTCCAGCTGTAATGGGACAGTGAAGGGATTCCGGGTATTGCAGTGGAGAATAACATGAGAGGGAGACAGTGAAAGAATTTCATGAAAAGTTAACTGGCTGGCTGAAGAGTGTTGCATGTTCTCAGGCAGCAGTGATGTTTGTACTATATGAGAAGCCATGAGGTCAAGAAGGGAGCCTAGATCTAGTTCAGCAGAAGTACCAACAAGTTGTACAGCAGCAGCTATCCTATCAGGAGTGGGGTTATAGCAAGCAATGAGTTTTTGATGATTCCCATGAAATTGAGTTACAACTACAAAATCTTATCCAGGTTGCACAAATGGACAAAAGGGCTTGTTGTAGTTAATGATACTGAAGTAAGGTTGTTGAAGAACTCTCTCTTGTTAGAGAAGGCCTGTTAATGCTTGGACTTTCTGAAGTTTCTTTACTGTAGCCTCAGTCAAATCCTAAAATGCTGTTGTAATTTCAGTGAAGTCTGGCACCCATCGTCTAGAATATCCAGTTAAACTTAGAAATTCTTTTAGTAGCTATTTTTTTGAAGGGTCTAGGATAAGTTTAGATTGTTTTTAGTCTATCAGGAAATAGTGTTCTCACCCTCATTATATAGGTCATATCCTAAATAATGAACAGTATTTTAGCAAATTTGTTTTTTGAAACTATATGTTCCTTTTCTGCTAAGCCTGAGAGAATGTAAACTGAATACTTTTCTTATGAGTTTCCTTGTTCTCTGAAGAAAATAGGAGATCATCCACATATATTTCACAATTGACTCACAAGGGAAATTTAATCGTTAAGTATTGATTTGAGGAAAAAAAGAAAAAAACCCGGGGCGTGATTGTCCAGATATATTGTTGTCTTACTCAGGTAAAGGCAAAAATGTATTGTCTATTCTGTTCTAAAGCCACACTGAAAAGGACAATGATCTAATATGGTAAAGCAAGTGGCTTCAGGCAGAGTTAATAACAGGGTGGTATTTACATTAAGTACTATCAGGAACCAAAGGATAACAATTTTACTAATGGCCCTGAGGTCTGAACAAACTGATATCCTCATCTGTCTAGTTTCTTTACTAGCAGGACAGGAGTATTATGAAGGCTACTGAGTAATAGCCTTGGGATATAAAGGTTTCAACTATAGGTTTAATCCCTTCTTTGGCTTCTGGCTTCAAGAGATACTGGGGAAGTTTGTATAAGTTTGGTAGGATCTGCCTGAATTTTGCTATGTTTTGCTTCTATTATTTTTCCTATGTAAACTGAAACTTTAGCTAATAGTGTCAGATATGATGTACAGATCTTTATCTGGGCTATGTACCAAATATAACGGAGAAGATAAAGGACCAGCAAGAGAAGACACAACTTTATTATGTATAAGAGTACCCTTAAGAAGCTGTCCCTCTGGTGTATATTTAATGTTATAGTCTCATTTACAAAGTATTTAATAAAATTTTCACTATTAAGTTTGCAGGGGTGGTATCGCAGAGCAGGAAGGAATGTTTTTAGTCAAGGGCCCACAGGTTACACTTAAGGACTAGGAGACAGGGAACACCTATGGTTATTTGAAATACCTACCATCTGAGTGGTGTGTTTAACTCTTAGACAGCTGAGCAAACATGGTAAAGCTTAACATAGATAAAGAGGAGTGTCTACGTCTACCAGTAATTGAGGAGGCTAACCATTTATATTTATATTTAATTCACACTGAACGTTTGAAGTTGAAAATACTGAGCTCTTTTTCCTTCCTTGCATCATCCCTTATTCATCTAAATAAAAAATTTTTCTTCACCTTGGTTTTTCTTTGGATGGGACTACCTTTTTTTTTCCCCCAGTGTCAATTCAATTTACAAACATCTACAACTCATCCTTGGCAATACGTGGTTAGTTTGGAAGTGAGCTACTTAACAATGTGATCTATAGGACCTGAAGATCATTTGGGTTCCATCTTGTTTTTTGTTCTAAAGCCCTTTTAAGATGTTCTGTCAAGTATAATTCAGGAAAAGGGACTATTTAAGATTCCAATTTCATCTTTATTTCCAATTTCATGTTTAACTCCATTCTCAAAATGAGATGAAAGGACTGCCCCTTCTTGAATTTCCAAATATATTTTTTTGGAAAGTATTTTCCAATCTTTCTAAAAATTTCCCATTATTTCATCTCTCTTCTATTTCCATGATTAAACTGTGGTGCAGCCAAATTTTTTAATTAAAAAAAATTTTTTTAATATGAAATTATCCCTGCTTATTTGACTTATATGCAGAGTACATCATGAGAAACGCTGGACTGGAAGAAACACAAGCTGGAATCAAGATTGCCGGGAGAAATATCAATAACCTCAGACATGCAGATGACACCACCCTTATGGCAGAAAGTAAAGAGGAACTAAAAAGCCTCTTGATGAAAGTGAAATTGGAGAGTGAAAAAGTTGGCCTAAAGCTCAACATTCAGAAAATGAAGATAATGGCATCCGGTCCCATCACTTCATGGGAAATAGATGGGGAAACAGTGTCAGACTTTATTTTGGGGGACTCCAAAATCACTGCAGATGGTGATTGCAGCCACAAAATTAAAAGACGCTTACTCCTTGGAAGAAAAGTTATGACCAACCTAGACAGCATATTCATTATCAACCTAGATAGCAGAGACATTACTTTGCTGACTAAGGTCCATCTTGTCAAGGCTATGGTTTTTCCAGTGGTCATGTATGGATGTGAGAGTTGGACTGTGAAGAAGGCTGAGCGCCGAAGAATTGATGCTTTTGAACTGTGGTGTTGGAGAAGACTCTTGAGAGTCCCTGGGACTGCAAGGAGATCCAACCAGTCCATTCTGAAGGAGATCAGCCTTGGGATTTCTTTGGAAGGAATGATGCTGAAGCTGAAACTCCAGTACTTTGGCCACCTCATGCAAAGAGTTGACTCATTGGAAAAGACTCTGATGCTGGGAGGGATTGGGGGCAGGAGGAGAAGGGGATGACAGAGGATGAGATGGCCGGATGGCATCACTGACTCAATGGACGTGAGTCTGAGTGAACTCCGGGAGTTGGTGATGGACAGGGAGGCCTGGCATGCTGCGATTCATGGGGTCACAACGATCGGACATGACTGAGAGACTGAACTGAACTGATGGTTAAAAAGCATGTAAAGTAAAATCTAAAATCCTTAACTACTTTTAAAAATGCAGCTTAGTAGTGTTCAGCTTCCCTGGTAGCTTGGACAGTAGAGAATCCACCTGCAATGCAGGAGATGTGGGTTCAGTATCTGGGTTGAAATTATCCCTTCAAGAAGGGAATTCACTTCATGACTGCCTGGAGAATTCCATGGACAGAGAAGCCATGAGGTCAGAAAGAGTCAGACATCACTGAGCAACTAATAATAGTGTTAACTACATTTACATTATCATGCAACAGATCTTCAACTAATTTTTACTGGAAATATTTTGGGTATGACTTTTAGGAGACTTTGCTCTATTGGCAGGTGCATTTTTTTGACTCTCAAGTTTATTGAGGAAGGAAGGATCCTGCAGTTCCCTTTCTGGGTCAGTCCAATCACCTTTTGCAATTCAGAATTTAGCATCTGAGGTTCCAACCAACATGTGTATAACTTAATATAGATCAGATAACCATGGGTCTCACCTGCAATGCAGGAGACCTGGGTTCAATCCTTGGGTTGGGAAGATGCCCTGGAGGAGGGCATGGCACCCCACTCCAGTATTCTTGCCTATAGAATCCCCATGGACAGAGGAGCCTGGCAGGCTATGAGTCCAGGGGGTCACAGAGTCAGACATGACTTAGCAACTAAGCACAGTAAAACCATGAGTCTAATGCACTCCAAAGAATTTTAAGTTGTTCTATGAATATTTGTTGGTCTTGTCTGCATTTAAGGATACCTTAGCTATAGCTCATGATTTAGTTTGGTTCCAAAGTTTAAATTCTACAGTTGCCTACACACTTAATTCATGGGAGGAATGGATCTTAAGAGGAAACTGGAGTTTCAATTCATAAAAAAAATTAGGTGATCTGGACAAGAGAGACAAAAGGGAGGAGTCCACAGAGGTACAAAGAGAGATTAGAAAGGAAAAAAGAAGAGAAATATTTGATAGCGGGAGGCAACTGGAAGACAAGCCTGGGGAGGAATTACCTCGGAAATGCATCTTATCTTTTCATATACGAGCTTGTCAAATTGTTCCTTGTCATTAGCCAAAGAATCTTCTAGTGAAGAAACTGTTGATGAGAATTTTATCTGGAGGCCTCTGCTACCAATAAAAAATGTTGCTCATTGGGCTTGAAAAATATTATTCTCTTTCCTTGTAGGGTATCTCTAAAATGATCAATTAAAGATTGGAGTAAAGATGTCAGAGTAGAAGAACCTTGGGCTCACCTCTCAGGAGAAGACAAAAATCACAACTAAATGATGAACAATCATCAATACAAAAGACTGGAACCTATCAAAGATAATTCCACATTCAAAGACCTAAAGAAGAAAGCCAACAAGAGGGTAGAAGTCACATTTGCAGTATAGTAAAATCCCTTACCCTCTGGGTGGGTGACCTGTTCTCCCATAGGAGTAAGAGTTCTAGCCCCACATCAGACTCCCCAGACTGAGAGCCTAGATCAGGAGTCCCCAGAGCATTTGGCTTTGAAGGCCAGTGGGGCTTGATTGCTGGGGAGAACCAGAGATTCTACTTTTGGAGGGCACACAAAAGGTCTGGCACATGCCAGAACCCAGGGCAAGAGCAGTGACTTCAAAGAGGCCTGGGCCAGACCTACCTGCTAGTCTTGGAGGGTCTCCTGGGGAGGCAGGGGGTGGCTATGCCTCTCTGGGATCATAAAAGCTGGTGGCAGATATATCAAATGAACAATTGTGCTCAAGTCAAACATTCTCCAGGTGGCAATATCAAATGAACAATCGTGTTCAAGTCAGACATTCCCCAGAATGGCCACTAAAAGCCAAACCACCTTCGGTGAAGTTATGCCATTAGAGAAATAGGTGCAAGATTTAAGAGAGCGTTCATAAGAAGCAGCACTTTTTCTAACAAAAAGAGGTGATTCAGACTTAGACAAACCTGTAGCAATAGTCACTGAAAAATGATGATTATGTACCTCATGCCTTGGGCCCCAACTAATATTTATTTGCCTCCAAACACAGACCTGAGAGTCTGCACCTCACAATAGGCATCAAGCTCTCAGAACTCTCAAAGTCAAGCTTTCAAATCAGGAATTAAAGATGGAAAGAGACCTCTATCCAGTTTTGTTGTTGACACATTTCTTTTTTTCTAAATGGACACTGGCTTCAGAAACCATAAACTCAATGATGGATGAAGCTAGCTTTTGAAGCTAGCTTATACCCTATAAAGGTCTTAAACCCTGTAAGTGTCTATGCCTGTGTTCTATTCAGTAAGTCTCCTTCTTATCACAATACATTTATAGACAGAACCAAACATGGAAGCACAAAAGGGGATGAAAATGAGTGGCTTGATTCCACCAAGGATGCGAAACAAAATTGGAAACCAATAACAAAACCCGGGTACCAAACTGAAAATAAATAGCCAAGTAACACAAAAACAGCCAAGTGCTGACTTACCTCAGCAGTGTGGATTCAATGAGCATCAAGCAGCAAAGTGCAGGGGCCTCCATGAGCATCAGACATCAAAGTGACAGGCAGTGCAGAGTGGATCTCAGTGGAACCTTCAGGAAAACTGTGGAAATAAACAAAGACCATCCAAATGAGAATGAACAGGCCTACTTATTGAGAACTCTCTACAGTGTGGGAGTCAGTCACCATCACTTACATTTGACAGAGTCTCAAAAGGAGGCAAGGGAGTGGAAAACTTTATAGTGCAAAACAGAAGACCCCAGGTGTGCTTTGATTAGAGATTTGTTAACACAGGAAAGCAGGAGCTGGGCTAACAGGAAGCCAGGTATTCTATGTGATTGGTTTGGAGAACACATTTGGTTCTCTCTTGTTGGTCCTGAGCTGAAGTAGAGACAAATAAATAGGGACACTGGCACTCATAGACCATGTCCCGACCATCCTTGCCTGATTGCTGCAGAAGTGTTGGTTTAAGTTTCCAGGCTGGTTGCTGCAGAGATGATGGGTCAAAGTCCTACTGTTATATATGGTTTATTCATTTGTAAATGTACTGTCTGAGGGAAAATCCTATGACTTGTATTAACTTTTCTCAATGAGTTCTAGCCCCAATCCTGGTAAAGAAGAGAAGTTTAATAAATATTTGTGAAGAAGAAAGGTGATGAAAGAGAGAGATAAAAAGCCCAAATAGCAGTGAACCCTAATTAAGGATGATAAATTAAAGGAAATGTCCGTGGAATGAAGCCATTTGAGACCATAGGAAATATGCCTTCAGGTGGTGTTATTTAGCTGTGATCCACAGAAAGAGTAGTAAAGAATCCTTCAACATGACATGCAACATTCTGAGAAGATGTCACTTAATCAGAGGGAAGCTACAGGATGTTAGGACCAAACTGAAGCCAGGACAGGCTCTAAGCGGTGGGCTAGGCCTGAGAAAAGCTGAGGCTCTGGGAATTCCCACAGGCAGTGTAGCTAGACCAATCAGAAAAAAATCCCCGTAGCCCCCCGCCCATGCCAGACCTGAGCCAATCCGGATAGGGATGCGAGGTTTAAAAGTCCCGCGCGCGAACGGTTTAACCAATCAGCTATGCTGTTACAGAAACAAAGAACCATCTGTATAAAAGTATATGTGATTCAGAGTTCCGGGCCTTTGTCTGATTCCACTGTGCTGGATGAAACATGGGTCCTGGCTCGAGCTAGTAATAAACCCCTTTTATGCTTTTGCATTGCTGTGGACGTCTTATTCTCTCCGTTTTGGGGACTCGGACTCTGGGCATAACACACGACATGTGAAAATGAAAAGAGTCGCAATGACTGGCAAAAAATATTGTCCTCCCAAGCAAAAGGGATGGTCTTTGAGGTAGTGTCTTGTGGGACTACCTGTTCAATTAAGTGTCTTTTCAACCCCTTGCCTTTGAGGAGAGAGCACTGTCAGAAACTTCTGAAACATAGTAATAAATAAGAAGTGGCTGTTAACTTCCAGACGAAACCTTATATTGCTCCCACGGGTATCTGAGGCAGACAGGACATTAATCCAACGCCTTTGCTTCGCACAGACAGCTGCATGCATGCCCACCACCCACACGCCACCACTACCCCCACGCTCACATACACACAAGAGACAGAGGGAATTTAAATAGATTCCAACATCACCTAGAGAAAAATAGTTATGGGTTCTCTAAAAAGGAAGTATCAATAAATCAGTGCCTAAGGTATCTGTGAGAGGTCAAGCTAAGAAGCTGGCAGTAAACCAGGGGAGGTTAGCAAAGAAATAAATTGTATGTTAATTTCAAATTAGCATTTACACTGGTTCCAGGCTTCAAAGGACAAGGATCTGACAGAAAGCAGTCAGAGGAGGAAAATTATTCATCCTAATTGAAAAAGGACTGTCTTGAGGGATTCATACTAGGGAGGAAGGCTCTTGGGATTATTGTAATCTGTCCCCTGTATTTGGCTGAGCAGTATGGAAGTAAAAGCCATCTCCCCTGGGCTGAGAAGCTGGGTACCCCATCAAATCAAGTGATGGTCTAGGGCATCAAGAGATATTTGGTTTTAACTCAGAGCTAAAAGGAAACCAAGGAAATTTTAATACCTTGAATGGCCAACAGCTATCTCAAGGTGCTAGAACTATAGCAATAACTTCAAAAATTCTAAAATGATATGGCAATAGAAGAGGAAAAATAATTTTCCCTCAACTCTTGGCTGAGACCCTTGTAATAGAAGAGATTAACAAGAGAAAAACAAGATTTTTAATATGTATACCTCATGTATGCATGGGAGATACCCAAGGAAAACTGAGTAACTCAAAGTGAAGTCTTAAAACTCCAGCTTATACATAGCATCTTCAATAAAGAACTATAAACTCATGGAGAAATGACAAGAGAAAAGAAAGCTGTTTTTGACTTTCAAAGGTAACAAAATGTGGGAAGGTAGATCTATGGGAGGAAGCTAGGAGCAGATAAAAACTAGTTAGTTGTTTATTATGTAGATTTCTCTGGTGCCTTCTACAACCTAAAGCTGTTTAGGCACTGAGGATTAACTACTGGGGATTAACTTTTGTCCTTGCTGATGGAGAGAAGAAGGGGGACACATTTACGTCCTGCAAAATCTATTTAGGCAAATAGGAGGGGAGCAGGGAACATTTCTTGTACCTGTTTCTTCTCAGTTGCCGCAGCTCAAAACAATTCTTATGCCAAAGTGGCTTATTTGGGGGTGGCATAGTCTACTGGCTTCCCTGGTGGCTCAGATGGTCAAGAATCAGGACAAAGTGGTACAATGCAAATCAAATGGTTTCTTAAGCAGTTCTGTAGAGAAAAGGAAACTTTTTGAACTCCTTTTTTTCTCCCTTCCCCCAGGATTCTTTCTTTTCCATAATTAAGAAGCCAACATGAAGCAGCGGGAAGCAAAGTGTTGGTGGGGAGGTAATTACTAATAGCAGCATCAGTGCTGACGCACACTTGCTAGGAAAAAACCTCTGGCATTTTTACCTATAACAAACCTGTCATCAGTGAAGGCACTTTAGAAAGCTTCTTTGCTAGTCTTCCCAGCACTAGAGAAAATAATTATGGTAATATAAGGCATTTAACAATCACTTCATGAGTGAAAAATTCTTTTGCCCAGTTCCTTCTCAAATGATTAGTTCTTAGGGATGGAAATTAACTTCTCTTTGCCCCCAGATGATCAAATTAGAGCAACTCTATCTAGTTTTAACCCCTGAATTTTTTTTAAAAAAATGATAATTTATAAAGCCTGGAACTTACTATAGTGTTAGTGTTAATTTTTTAGTCGTGTCCAACTCTTTGTGACCCCATAGACTGTAGCCCACCAGACTCCTCTGTCCATGGAATTCTCCAGGCAAGAATACTGGAGTAGATAGCCATCCCCTTCTTCAGGGGATCTTATTGACCCAGGGATGGCAGGTCAAAGGATACATATGTCCTATATCACAGGCAGATTCTTTACCATCTGAGCCACCAGGGAAGACCAGCTGACTATTACTATTACTGGAGTTAATTCCTCAAGTGACCTTCCACATCTTCTTATATCTTATATTTTCTTTTATCTTTCCTGGGTCAGGAAGATCCCCTGGAGAAGGAAATGGCAACCCACACCAGACCTCTTACCTAGAAAATTCCATGGATGGAGGAGGCTGGTAGGCTATAGTCCATGGTATCACAGAGTCGGACACGACTGAGCAATTAATTTAATTAATTTATATCTTTCCAGCACAGTGTAGGTTTGAAATACGTCAAAGAAAAATTGCACTGCACACAGTAAAATAAATGAGGATTTTATTCAAGACCAAGCTGGTTTTAGAAAAGGCAGAGGAACCAGAGATCAAATTGCCAATATCCACTGGATCATGGAAAAAGCATGAGAGTTCCAGAAAAACATCTATTTCTGCTTTATTGACTATGCCAAAGCATTTGACTGTGGATCACAAGAAACTGTGGAAAATTCTGAAATAGATGGGAATACCAGACCACCTGACCTGCCTCTTGAGAAATCTGTATGCAGGTCAGGAAGCAACAGTTAGAACTGGATATGGAACAACAGACTGGTTCCAAATAGGAAAAGGAGTATGTCAGGCTGTATATTGTCACCCTGCTTATTTAACTTCTATGCAGAGTACATCATGAGAAACGTTGGGCTGGAGGAAGCACAAGCTGGAATCAAGATTGCTGGGAGAAATATCAATCACCTCAGATATGCAGATGATACCACCCTTATGGCAGAAAGTGAAGAGGAACTAAAAAGGCTCTTGATAAAAGTGAAAGAGGAGAGTGAAAAAGTTGGCTTAAAGCTCAACATTCAGAAAACGAAGATCATGGCAACTGGTCCCGTCACTTCTTGGGAAATAGATGGGGAAACAGTAGAAATAGTGTCAGACTTTATTCTGGGGGGACTCCAAAATCACTGCAATGGTGACTGCAGCCATGAAATTAAAAGACACTTGCTCCTTGGAAGGAATGTTATGACCAACCTAGATAGCATATTAAAAAAGCAGAGACATTACTATGCGAACAAATGTCCATCTAGTCAAGGCTGTGGTTTTTCCATTGGTCGTGTACGGATGTGAGAGTTGGACTGTGAAGAAGGCTGAGCACTGAAGAATTGATGCTTTTGAGCTGAGGTGTTGGAGAAGACTCTTGAGAGCCCCTTGGACTGCAAGGAAATCCAAGCAGTCCATTCTAAAGGAGATCAGTCCTGGGTGTTCATTGGAAGGACTGATGCTGAAGCTGAAACTCCAGTACTTTGGCCACCTCATGCAAAGAGTTGACTCATTGGAAAAGACCCTGATGCTGTGAGGGATTGGGGGCAGGAGGAGAAGGGGACAACAGAGATGGCTGGATGGAATCACCGACTTGATTCACATGAGTTTGGGTGAACTCTAGGAGTTGGTGATGGACAGGGAGGCCTGGCGTGCTGTGATTCATGAGGTCACAAAGAGTCGGACACACTGAGCGACTGAACTGAACTGAGCTGATCTCAGTAGAGGTCATTGTTGTTGTTGTTCGGTTGCTAAATCGTGTCTCACTGTTTGCGATCCCATGGACTGCAGTATGCCAAGAACCTCTGTCCTCCACTGTTTCCCGGAGTTTGTTCAAATTCATATCAGTTGAAGTCGGTGATACTATCTAACCATCTAATTCTCATCCTCAGCCACCCTCTTCTCCTTTTGCCCTCAATCTTTCCCAGCATCAAAGTCTTTTCCAATGAAATGGCTCTTCCCATCAGGTGGCCAAAGTATTGGAGATTCAGTAACAGAGAGAGATTGAACATAACTGTGGAAACCAATAGCAGCTGGGTATTTGTAGCCAATGGGTAGGGCGAGGGAGTAGAAAGAAAGTTATGAGGAATTTGGTTTGGTGTCAAGGATACAGCGATCCCCTACTAAACTGGTTTGGCAGGACTCTTGCTGAACTAGGCTGACAGGCCAAAGATAAGGCCTAGTAGTGAAGAGGGCTCCGAGCAGCCCAGTTAAATGTAGTCAGGGAGTGAGAGTCCTTTCAGATGATACAGTCAGTCTTCACACTAACAGAGGTGTGATAGCCCAGGATCCAAGAACTGGACCACATTTACCCACATGTTTGATTGTTTGTTTTACTTTCCTTTGGTTCATTGGCCAATCATTCAAAATAATCTTAGAAATTATTTTGAAGGCATAATTTAGAAATCACCGGAGTCATTTTTAACTAGCTGGTATTCGTGAATTTACAGAAAGCCTACAACTCAAATAACTCATATGCTTATATGTCAATAAAAACCATCAAGGGACTTCCGTGGTGATCCAGTGTTAAGACCCCAATGCAGGGGGCCCAGGTTCAATCCCTGGTCAGGGAATTAGACCCCGCACGCTGCAACTAAGAGTTTGCATGCCACAGTGAAAGACCCTGCATGCCACAATGAAGGCTAAAGATCCCACATGCAGCAACTAAGACTTGGGGCAGCCAAATAAATATATAAAATATTTTATAAAAAATTAAAAATAGCTTTCATGGTAAGTTTGCTTTGTTCCTTGTTCAACAGCTATTACACATAATGGAGAAAAGAAAGAGTAGACGTCAGTCAGGAACAGGGCCTCACCAGGTGCACACACAGCTGGCGTGGATTGCCATTCCCTTCTCCAAGGTACCAACTGACCCAGGGATCAAACCCGGGTTGCATCCCCAGGGACCTCCTGAGGGCCTCCCAGTTCTCCCCATTAGGAGAGCTTAAGACTCATTGTCTGAGTTGCTCAAGGTCACATGCAGAAGGCAGGATTCGAAGCCAGGCCTGTCTGACTCCAAGATAAGATTCTTTCCATTACACCAGCACTTCCCAAACACCAGGCCTTGGACCTGGGCCAGCTCAAAATTAAGTTATAAGCTGTCAGAAGCAAAATGAAAAATACAAGGACGATGTAGCGGGTTTTTTTTTTTTTTTTTAACAAAATTAAGTCAACTTAAAGCATTGTTCTTTTTCTGAGATTGTGGCCACTTTAGTGTTGAAAATGTTCTTTGTATTATGAAATGATAGTGGTTATGATGATTACTTGTGTTTGTTCTTGCTTTTCAATATCCTTACCAGACAAAATTTAAAACTTGGCCAAGCTGTAAATGACACCTGAATGTTTTTGATATTTTGTCGCTCATGGAATTTTAGAACCTGGAAATCAGCTCTGCCAAAAGGTAAGTTCCCGAGAAACACAGGGGAAATAAGCAGCTTGGCTTGTTCATTTAGTTCTTCCCCCACCCCCATGTTCACCTCAACCTCTGAAATTTAGAGAATTCACTCCAATTAAAAGAAAAATTAACATCTCTAATTGTTTTGGTTGTCTGATTTTTCTTTTTTAAAAATTTTTATTGGAGTATACTTGCTTTCCAGTGTTGTGTTAGTTCCTGCTGTACAGCAAAATGAACCAGCAATATGCATACATATAGCCCCTCTTTTTTGGATTTCCTTCCCATTTAGCTCACCATAAAGCACTGAATAGAGTTCCCTGTGCTATAGAGTAGGTTCTCATTCATTTCAGTCTAGCCCCCCAGTCGTGTCTGACTCTTAGTGACCCTGACTCATTGTGATCCCATGAACTGAAGCACACCAGGCTTCCTTGTCCATCACCAACTCCCAGAGCTTGCTCAAACTCCTGACCATCGAGTTGGTGATGCTCTCCAACTATCTCATCCTCTGTCTTCCCATTCTCTTCCTGCCTTCAACTTTGCCCAGCATCAGGGTCTTTTCCAATGAGTCAGTTCTTCGCAACAAGTGGCCAAAGTATTGGAGCTTCCCATTCAGCATCTGTCCTTCCAATGAATATTCAGGACTAGTTTCCTTTAGGATTGACTGGTTCGATCTCCCTGAAGTCCAAGGGACCCTCAAGAGTCTTTTCTAACACCACAGTTCAAAAGCATCAATTCTTCAGCATTCAGATTTCTTTATGGTCCAACTCTCACATCCATACATGACTACTGGAGACTTCTGACAAAATGTGGTCCACTGGAGAAGGGAATGGCAGATCACGTCAGTATCCTTGCCTTAAGAACCCCATGAACAGTATGAAAATGTTCTTATTAGTTATCTGTTTTATATATAGCAGTGCATGTCAACCACAATCTCCCAATTCATCCCACGCCTCTTTTTCCTCCTTGGTGTCCATACATTTGTTTTCTACATCTGTGTCGCTATTTCTGCTTTGCAAATAGTTTCACATTTATACCATTTTTCTGGATTCCACGTATATACATTAATACACAATATCATGGAACAAGGACAGACACCAAGGCACAGCTAGAGAGGATGAGAATTGAGACAATTCTAAGGAATAGAAGAAAAGCAGCCATTGGAGGGTCTAATGGCAGGAGGAGAAGCCAAAGGATATTGCTCAGACTGAGAGGCAGTATGCATGCTATTTCTTCTGCAGAGAGCACAAGCAGAATCATTATTCTCTGTGGAATCACATTGTTTTTCACCTCTCCAGGACTCCACCCCCGGAGGGATGCCCACCTTCACCCATGAGGATGCACGTTCCTCAGTGAACAGGCAGCAGAAGTATAGACACGTCAGCCTTCCTGTGCGTGCAAGAAAGTCGTACTTCCCAGGTTCCTCATTTTCAAGGGCTACTATTTTTAGATGACCATTTTTGAAGATGACCAGACATCTCTGACATAACAGGAGGTGTTCTATTTTTCACTTTTGCCTGCTTGCTTACTGGATGTAATAGAAAAAAAGGTCTCATTTCCTACTGAACCAAAACAGACAGTACGTCATATTTAAGAGCCTTACAGTCAAGAACACTGCGTGTGTAACGGTCCACATTCAGTGGGTAATTCAGCTCCCTAAATTCTAGGGGCCTCTGTTTCCTTGCTTATAAAATGTGAATAATAAGATTCCCCACTTAATAGAGTTGCTGTAAGAATTGAAAACTGTATGTTCAGTACTACATAGACCTCCAGGTATATCCAATCAGTTCAGTTCAGTCACTCAGTTGTGTCTGACTCTTTGCGACTCCATGAATCACAGCACACCAGGCCTCCCTGTCCATCACCAACTCCTGGAGTCCACCCAAACCCATGTCCATTGAGACAGTGATGCCCTCCAAGCATCTCATCCTCTGTTGTCCCCTTCTTCTCCTGCCCTCAATCTTTCCCAGCATCAGGGTCTTTTCAAATGAGTCAGCTCTTCACATCAGTTGGCCTATTATTACATGGATTATATTTACTACAAGTAGGATAGCTTAGCATGTCCTAACACACAATAAATAATAAACATGTACTACTAAAGAGAGTTGATTGCCTAAACTTGAAGTAAAAAATTCAAGGAGGCTTAATAAGCACGTCTAGCTGTTGTTATACTCTCCCACTGATTGGCAGCTACAGAGGATGAGGAATGATATCTACCCCGATTCTCCTTACTCAAGAGACTCAACCTTTAATACAGTTCCCCGGGTTTCCACATTGGAGTGGGGTGGAGTGTGCAGTGTTAGCTATCTGCCACAAGAACTCTAATGATGTTGGTCCATTCTAGCCAGTAAAAAGCACAGTCGAAAAGTCATTAACTCTGTCTTTAGATTGACTCAGACACTGAGAGAAGAAATACCATGATGGAGTGAGGGATAGGGCATAGGTATTATTCCTGAGGCTGGTCAGCTACTTCCATCCTTGTTCTAGGTTTTGGGTGGGAATCCATTTTCCAAAGCTCTTTCAAATTCTGGATAGCTCTTCCAATTTTATTTCTAAGTATTGGTGTCCTTTGTTACTGCTTCCAGATTATCTCATACACAACCTTTAAGCTATCATCAGAGTTCATTTTAAACCAGGTCTTCATTTTCTTATTAATTTTTTTCATTGTAAAGCTGTTAATCTTATTAGTGTTAAGAGATTTGTGAAACAAAGTTGGATTACTATGAGGGCCATCTGAAGCCAGATTCCTGAAGTCAGGGGTTGCTGGACTACAGCCAGCTGGCCAAGTGGCCCTGCAGCCTGATTTTGTAAATATGTTTTTATTGGAACATGGTCACATCCATCCATTTACATATATTCTCTATTGCTGCCTTCTTGCTACAAGAGTGGAGCTAACTAACTGGAACAGAGATTGTATGGCCTGCAAAACTGAAAGCATTTACTATCTGGTCCTTAACAGAAAAATATACTGTTTCCATGCCCTATGGAGTCAGATCACTATAAGAAAAATTGGTCAACTCTGACAAAAAGTAGTCATCTACCATCATGATAATTAAGTAGCCAGTTCTGTCCAAAATTGTCCAGGATTGCAATGTGTCTTAATGAGATCTGACACTTGAAAACATGTTCTATTTTGATGGTTCAAAAGGGGACCCAAATTACCATCTTCCAATGGGAATTACCGAGGTTCTTCTACATGAAGCATTCTCCCCTGAAAACTACCTCCAGCTAATTAGAGTTGAAAACCGAAAAAGCCTCATTGCAGGTCGTTTTGGTGAGAAAATAAAAGGACATGACAGTCAAAAGTCTAGATTACATTGAGTGACTGGGGGGGTGGGGGCGCAGGGAAATACCTCCAAATTTGAAAATCTTTGAAAGAAAATTTGAAGAACAGTTTAGTTAAAAATAAGTAAAGTTCTCTTCTCTTTCTCTTCACAAGAAGCCAACTGTATATCACAAGGGTATCAACATCAGTATTTCTGAGTCAAATCTTAAAACAAATAATGAGCACTTGTTATTAATTTGCATTAATAAAAGAAACATATTCTTGATGGGTTGCTCCATTCACTGAGTGAGAAACAAAGTTTAGGAAAGTGTGACCAAAAGGAGGAAGACCAGAGGAGTGACTTCTGGCTCTTTTTGCAAAGACACGCTTATAAATTCTAAAGTAAGTAAGATATACTTCAATTAAAGCGCCAGAGAGGATCATGCTCTATTAAAAACAAATCTTTCTAATATGTCTTTATTTCTTTGGTCACATGTTCCATGCATTTCTCCTTTTTGTGGGTTGTGTACAGCTGGGTCATATACATTCTGAAGGATGTTTAGCTTTCACTGACTTTCCTTAATTCAATCACCCATGAAATTTGCCTCTCAGTTAAAATCGTCACATCTCTTGTGGAAAGCAATTTGAGAAGAACATTTTAGGAGACACAGAGTGTTCACAGCCTTTGACCTAGTTATCCCACTGCTGAGAATTTATCTTAAGGAAATAATTCCAAAGAAGAAGAAAAAAACTTCTTATTAACTAAAGAATTATTTATAATAGCAAAAAACCCCTTTACATCCAAAAATAAGAGAATAATTAAGTGAATTATGATACATCAACTAGAAGAACTGTTAGTTATACAGTCATTAAAATGATTATGGAAACTGTGTAACAATACTGAAAGTATTCATGGAATAATGTTAAGGGAGGAAAGTAGAATGTAAAATTATATCTGCATGATGATTACAATAAGAAAACCAATGTCTGCATAAGAACTAGGACTGGAAGGAACACCAAAATGATTTTTTTGATGAACTGAAATACAGGATTACTTAGGGTGGTAGAACGAAGGCTATATTGCTTTGTTTAATAAATGTTGTTTATAAGCTTAAAAACAGAGAACATCTCATTTTCCCCCTTCCATTTAATATTTAAAATAATTTAAGAGCTGTATCAGTCATGGTCCAGTTACAAAGAAAAGAAACCATTCCAACTAGATTAAGCCAGATGGCATTTATTCCTGGACTGAGGCAATGGTGGAGAAAACAGACTCTGGACTGTTTCCAGAGGTGTCTTGAGGCTGTCACATAGAACTGGACACCCCAAAATGCTGCTCCTCCTGCCACGACCAGCAAGCAGCTTGCAAAACTAGAGAAGGAACACTGCCTCTATATGCACTGCATCAAGGAGCTGGAGCTTCATGCTTTTTTCTCTTACTGTGTAACTCAGTTCTGAATATATGTTTTGAACAACAGCATCAGATTGACAGTAACTAAATCACAAGCAACAGGCTTTACAGCTTCCCTGGCACACTGAGGAACTAAAAAGAGGCTGAATAGTTGGTAAACAAGCCAGTCTCTAGTATCTACCCCACAAACAATTGCCAGATAAAATTCGAGACACCCAGTTAAACTAGAATTTCAGATAAACAACAAATAATTCTTAGAATTTTCCAAATATTGCAAGGGACACATTGATACTAAAAAAAAATATTCATAACTTACCTGAAGTTCAGACTTATTTGGGCATTTCACGTTTTTATTTGCTAAATATTGCAATCCTGTTGCCATGGAAACTGATAGAAAGTGAAATCATTCCCAATTCATACAAAGTTTTGGTAATATTTATTCTCAGATAAGGATTCCTGCTGTAGAGTACCCACAGATTTCTAATGGAAGCATTTTCTTCTTTTAAACTAATAGACATTCTCTCAATTCTTTATAATTTCTCCAAAAATAGGGAGCAAACAGATGTTTGTATGTTGGTTAGATTCTCGACACCAGTGAGAAGATATCAGTGCTAGATGGCTCCCTAGAGAGAATGCACTCCTTGGAGGGAACTTTTTTTATCTACTGTTTTCTTTTAACAGATAAGTTAGAACAGAGTCAGAGCCCAAGACTCTCAGACTTGATCCTTTCAGTCAGGTGCTTCTGAAAAGAATAAATCTCCTTTATCAGTTGTGGTAGGTGCAAACTTAAGTTGCTAAGACAAAAAACATGGAATCCTGATTAACGTTTCTCATGATCACTGAGTGCCGGGGAAAGCATGAGTTGCCACTCAGGAACTGTGGGAGGCTGACTTCCCTGGTGTCTGGTGGTTAAGAATCCACCTTCCAGTGCAAGGAATGTGGGTTTGATCCCTGGTCAGGATGCAAAGATCCCACAAGCCACAGGCAGCTAAGCATGAGCACCATAACTACTAGCCCACAAGCTCTAGAGCCCGAGCTCCTCAACAAGAGAAATCTGAGTGCCACTACAAAGAGCCAGCACACCCAAAAATAACAAAAAATAAATAAATAAAATACTCTTTTAAAAAGCTGTGGTAGGAAAATCTCTGAACCAGGATGGCCTGGATTTTAGCCCTGAATATATTACCACCCTGTTCGATAAAGCTTGAGCGTGTGATCATTCTTCTGAGTCACAGTTCCCTCATCTTTAAAATGAGGTCATTAATACTTTTCCTGTTCCCTGTACAAGTTTGCCATAAGGACCAAATAAGGACACATCTGCAAAGTTTTCTGAAACGCAAGAGGTGCCATATAAGGAAACTTTACATCGTCTCATGACTGAGAAGTACTAAAGTTTAAAATATTCAATATTCCAACCGTCGTCCATCTGTGGTGGGATTGTTAGATGCAACTTTTTCAATTCTTGCTTATTTCACCCTTGAACAAAGTAAGCGTGGGGCTTCCCAGGTGGCGCAGTGGTGAAGAATCTGCCTGCCTGCGCAGGAGACACTTACTGTGTGGGTTTGATCCCTGGGCCAGGAAGATCCCCTGGAATAGGAAATGGCAACTCACTCCAGTATTCTTGCCTGGAAAATTCCAGGGACAGAGGAGTCTGGCAAGCTATAGTCCATGGAGTTGCAAAGAGTCAGACATGACTGAGAACACATACAATGTAGGCTTAAGCAGTGACAGAAGTCCCAAAGTAGAAATGCTTTAAACAAGAGAAACAATTATTTATTGCTGAAGTAAATGAATTTTGGAGGTAAATGGGACTTAATGATCCTCAGGGACTCTGATTTCCTCTATTTTGTTCCTCTGTCATTCTCATCATGTGAATTTCAACTGATTTCCCAAGATCCTAATCAACTCTAACCATCACATCTGCATTTCAGCCATCAGAGGAGAAAGTTTTGAAGAAGGCATACACCTTCATTTTGAGTCGAACATGCTTTCTGGAAAGTAAGCATCATTTTCACTTACATACTGTTGCCATAATTTCATCAAATGGTTACATCTAATCATAGGAATTTGTAATTTGAGATAGCCACTTGCTCACCTATAAATTGAGATCTCTATAGCTGTCAGTCAAGATTGCCTGCCACAGTAGGTAAAAACCAAGAATCTTTCCAAGTGAATTAGAGAAAACTTAGTTTGGGCTTATAAACAATAAAAATTTATTTCTCACAGTCTTGGAAGCCAAAGTCTAAGGTCACGGTGTTATGTCTGGTTCTCATAAGAGTCCTCTTCCAGATTGCAGACTATTTTCTGGGCTCCCTTTTATGAAGGCATTAATCTCATTCATGAAGGCTCCACCCTTATGACCTAATTACTTCCCAAAGGCCACACTTCCTAATAACATCAACACTGGGAATTAGAATTTCAACAAATGAACTGAGGGGAAGGTGGGGGTGGGATAGACAGATACTCAGTTCATTTCAAAGTAAAGATTGGCATTTTTTTTGAAGATCTAATTAAATTTATTAAATGACTCATGAATCAGGCAATGTCTCATCTGGCATAACACAGAGGAGCTCCAAGGAGTTACACATAATAGGTTTTTGGGACAAAGAAGTCATCAGTTCAGTTCAGTTCAGTCGCTCAGTTGTGTCTGACTCTTTGCGACCCCGTGAATCGCAGCACACCAGGCCTCCCTGTCCATCATCAACTCCCGGAGTTCACTCAGACTCACGTCCTTCGAGTCACTGATGCCATCCAGCCATCTCATCCTCTGTTGTCCCCTTCTCCTCCTGCCCCCAATACCTCCCAGCATCAAGGTCTTTTCCAATGAGTCAACTCTTTTGCATGAGGTAGCCACAGTGCTGGAGTTTCAGCTTTAGCATCATTTCTTCCAAAGAAATCCCAGGGCTGATCTCCTTCAGAATGGACGGTTGGATCTCCTTGCAATCCAAGAAGACTCTCAAGTCTTCTCCAACACCACAGTTCAAAAGCATCAATTCAGAGTTATAACCCTGTATGCGAGACAGCAAAAGAGACACAGATGTATAGAACAGACTTTTGGATTCTGTGGAAGAGGGAGAGGGTGGGATGATTTGGGAGAATGGCATTGAAACATGTATACTATCATGTAAGAAATGAATCTCCAGTCTAGGTTCAATACAGGATACAGGATGCTTGGGGCTGTGCACTGGGATGACACAGAGAGATGAAATGGGGAGGGTGGTGGGAGGGGGTTCAGGATTGGGAACTCATGTACACCTGTGGTGGATTCATGTCAATGTATGGCAAAACCAATACAGTATTGTAAAGTAAAAAATTAATAAAATTTTTTAAAAAGCATCAATTATTTGGCATTCAGCCTTCTTCACAGTCCAACTCTCACATCCATACATGACCGCTGGATAAACCACAGCCTTGACTAGATGGATCTTAGTCGGCAAATAATGTCTCTGCTTTTGAATATACTATCTAGGTTGGTCATAACTTTTCTTCCAAGGAGTAAGCGTCTGTTAATTTCATGGCTGCAATCACCATCTGCAGTGATTCTGGAGCTCAGAAAAATAAAGTCAGCCACTGTTTCCACTGTTTCCCCATCCATTTTCCATGAAGTGATGGGACCAGATGCCATGATCTTCGTTTTCTGGTTGTTGAGCTTTAAGCCAACTTTTTCACTCTCCTCTTTCACTTTCATCAAGAGGCTTTTTAGTTCCTCTTCACTTTCTGCCATAAGGGTGGTGTCATCTGCATAACTGATATTTCTCCCAGCAATCTTGATTCCAGCTTGTGTTTCTTCCAGTCCAGCGTTTCTCATGATGTACTCTGCATATAAGTTAAATAAGCAGGGTGACAATATACAAGTCATCACTAAGAGGAAAAGAAAAGAAAAGTTCACCGAAGAAAAGCAAAAGTTCAGATGAAGACAGCTCTTCATTGGCTGAGCTGAGGTGTTTCTCACTGGCTGCATTCATGGATGGGCAAGAAAGAGGTCTTCCTCCTACTGGAGGAGTAAAGTAGTTGCACTTCCTGCTTGGGAGTGAAAGGTACCACTCTTCCTGTTGAGGTCAGTAACTGACATTTTCCTGTTAGGGTAACTGAAATCTTCCATTGAATAAAGTCAGTTAGATCTTAAAAATCATTCAGTTGTGCCTTCTAGTTCAAGATGGCGGAGTTGAAGGACTTGCACACATCTCCTCCTGCTAGTGTTGGAGGGTCTCCTGTGGAGACATGAGTTGGCAGTGAGCTAGCTGTGAGGATTGGAGAAGACAATGGCAACCCACTCCAGTACTCTTGCCTGGAAAATCCCATGGATGGTGGAGCCTGGTGGGCTGCAGTCCGTGGGGTCACTAACAGTCAGACACGACTGAGTGACTTCACTTTCACTTTTCACTTTTATGCACTGGGGAAAGAAATGGCAACCCACTCCAGTGTTCTTGCCTGGAGAATCCCAGGGATGGAGGAGCCTGGTGGGCTGCCGTCTATGGGGTCACACAGAGTTGGACACGACTGAAGCGACTTAACCTAGTCGACTTAACATGACTTAGCACACGTGTTAAGTTAAGTGACTTAACACAACTGAACCTAGATAGCATATCAAAAAGCAGAGATATTACTTTGTCAACAAAGGTCCGTCTAGTCAAGGCTATGGTTTTTCCAGTGGTCATGTATGGATGTGAGAGTGGGACTGTGAAGAAGGCTGAGCACCGAAGAATTGATGCTTTTGAATTGTGCTGCCAGAGAAGACTCTTGAGAGTCCCTTGGACTGCAAGGAGATCCAACCAGTCCATCCTAAAGGAGACCAGTCCTGGGTGTTCTTTGGAAGGACTGATGCTGAGGCTGAAACTCCAATACTTTGGCCACCTCATGCAAAGAGTTGACTCATTGGAAAAGACCCTGATGCTGGGAGGGATTAGTGGCAGGAAGAGAAGGGGACAACAGAGGATGAGATGGCTGGATGGTATCACTGACTCAACGGACATGAGTTTGAGTGAACTCCGGGAGTTGGTGATGGAAAGGGAGGCCTGGTGTGCTGCGATTCATGGGGTCGCAAAGAGTCAGACATGACTGACCAACTGAACTGAACTGAAATGAACTGAACTGAAGCGACTTAGCAGCAGCAGCAGCAGCAGCTGTGAGGATGAGGGGACTGGCAGCAGCCTAAAATCTTATTTTAACCCACACATGGACTAGAAAAGCCAAACCACAGTTGGTTTAATCATATAATTAAGTCATTGTCTAGATAGATTATCAGTTCAATTCAGTTCAGTCACTCAGTCGTGTCCGACTCTTTGCGACCCCATGAATCGCAGCATGCCAGGCCTTCCTGTTCATTACCATCTCCCGGAGTTCACTCAGACTCATGTCCATCGAGTCCGTGATGCCATCCAGCCATCTCATCCTCTATTGTTCCCTTCTCCTCCTGCCCCCAATCCCTCCCAGCATCAGAGTCTTTTCCAATGAGTCAACTCTTTCATGAGGTGGCCAAAGTACTGGAGTTTCAGCTTTAGCATCATTCCTTCTAAGAAATCCCAGGGCTGATCTCCTTCAGAATGGACTGGTTGGATCTTCTTGCAGTCCAAGACTCTCAAGAGTCTTCTACAACACCACAATTCAAAAGCATCAATTCTTCGGCGCTCAGTCTTCTTCACAGTCCAACTCTCACATCCACACATGACCACAGGCAAAACCATAGCCTTGACTAGACAGACCTTAGTCGGCAAAGTAATGTCTCTGCTCTTGAATATACTATCTAGGTTGGTCATAACTTTTCTTCCAAGGAGTAAGTGTCTTTTAATTTCATGGCTACAGTCACCACCTGCAGTGATTTTGGAGCTCCCCAAAATAAAGTCTGACACTGTTTCCACTGTTTCCCCATCTATTTCACATGAAGTGATGGGACCGGATGCCATTATCTTCGTTTTCTGAATGTTGAGCTTTAAGCCAACTTTTTCACTCTCCTCTTTCACTTTCATCAAGAGGCTTTTTAGTTCCTCTTCACTTTCTGCCATAAGGGTGGTATCATCTGCATATCTGAGGTTATTGAGATTTCTCCCAGCAATCTTGATTCCAGCGTGTGTTTCTTCCAGTCCAGTGTTTCTCATGATGTACTCTGCATAGAAGTTAAATAAGCAAAGTGACAATATACAGCCTTGACATACTCCTTTTCCTATTTGGAACCAGTCTGTTGTTCCATGTCCAGTTCTCACTGTTGCTTCCTGACCTGCATACAGATTTCTCAAGAGGCAGGTCAGGTGGTCTGGTATTTCCATCTCTTTCAGAATTTTCCACAGTTTATTGTGATCCACAGAGTCAAAGGCTTTGGTATAATCAATAAAGCAGAAAGCTAGATTATAAGTTCCAGGTCACAATAGTGCAGTGTCTGCCACGTATCTGATCATTTATAAATATTTGAAGAAAACAAAACAACTGTTAGACGCAAAGAGCGAGGAATCACAAATTTTATCTTTGTAGAATCAAGACTGCCAAAAATGAAATCATTTTGGTATTAAGAACTGAAATACAATAACAACTTGGAAAACGGTCTAACTCACAAAACCGGTGAAAGTGAAGTGACTCAGTCGTGTCCGACTCTTTAGGACCCCATGGACTGTAGCCTATCAGGCTCCTCCATCCATGACATCCTCCAGGCAAGAATACTGGAGTGGGTTGCCATTTCCTTCTCCAGGAGATCTTTCCAATCCAGGGATTGAACTCAGATCTCCCGCATTGTAGGCAGACACCTTACCATCTAAGCCACCACTGTGACATGCAAGCAAATTATTTAAGCTCAAATTTCTCACTTCATTCAGACCCGTATGTTCCAAGACAAAGTACAAACTGACTTACCTTTGCCTAGATTCATAAAATCTCTAATTGGAAAACTCCCTAATTTACAAATTCTGACTAGTTCCTGAGAAGCCTGGCCCATATGATCAATTCCAGCCTGCAAGTACATTTCCCTAACTCCATCTTTCTCAAAACACTCTACAGCTACATTGGTACGTATCAATAATAATATTAACAGATTTAACTTTGATAAAGTTATATTTCTGATGTTCTTTGGTCAACAGTGATAGACTGTGCGCATGAATACTAAGTAGCTTCAGTCGTGTCTGACTCTTTGTAACCCCATGAACTGTAGCCCACCTGGCTCCTCTGTCCATGGTATTCTCCAGGCAAGAATACTAGAATGGGTTGCCATTTCCTCCTCCAGGGAATCTTCCCAACCCATGGGTTGAACCCATGTGTCTTATGCCTTCTGCATTTGCAGGCAGGTCCTTTAACACTGGTGTCATCTGGGAAGCCCAGTGATAGACCATGTTTTATTAAATATCACACCTATTTTTAAAGTTTGTTTTCACAGATCTTCTTGAGCTGTAGACATATCAAGGTATTAAGAATTTTTTTCTAACACAAATTATATGTTATTTAAATTCTCCCTGGAAAAAGAGAAAAGAAATGAGCTGAAATATGGAATTAGTTCAAAGAGACAACATCAGGAGAGGGAGCAAGCACAAGAAAATAAATACTTTACAATCAATAAATGAGTCAACAAATATCAGCACATGCCGCGGCCAGCACTAGCAAGAGTCGCACCTGCACAGGGAGAGAACGGAGCGTCCCCGCTAAGAAAATAAGAGAGAGACAAAAGATGGGGTTGAGAGGATCAGACCAAAATGGCTGATACCTTGCTTTATTGTGTTGCAGTATATATAGGGTAAAGTACGTGACTTAAGGCACTTACAAGATTGTTTTTAATCTCAGGATACAATCACCAGACCCTTACCATTGTATACAGAACACAATCAGATAATCTATCTTCTATGAAGTATACACAATGAGATAATCTATCTTCTATGAAATGTTGCCGAAACCAAACATCTTGGAGCCTTAAGGGCTGTAAAAATTCTTGAGGGTGGTGGGACAGGGAGCTTAGGCACATGTCCTAGGGCTCTGCATATCTGCTGAGCAGCTCCCAAGACTTAACCCTTCATGGGCAGTCCCCCGCAAGCACACAAGTCAGATGAATTTTATCCTTTTGAAAAGTATTGTACTCCAATATATTTGTCTTTTCTACATGCTTTACATTCTCATAATATTAAGTTTACACTCAGAATAAATATAAGTACACAATTTAATTTTTTTCTTATAATGTATGATGGGATATATATTATCTGAGTTTTAATTATCTCATTTGTAGAGATATTATATCACATTTAACTTTGAAGAGCCAACCAAATGGTTCTCTTTTACATAATTAAAGACATTGTAAAATTATATTTTATATCTGCATATTTCATTATATATAATCATTCTGCATGCATTATATACTGGTGACATTCACTTTACTATGTATAATTGTATACACAAAATCATGTTTATTATACTTTCTGAGCAATTCAAACAATTTTTCTTGTGGAGTTTTGACTATATACAGTATTTGCCTGATGTGCTGATTCTAGAAATGAATCATCAAGTAATTTTTTATTCCACTGCAATACCTACAACACAGATGGGTTGATATGAACACATCAAAAGAAAAAAATGGTAAAACTGTCAGCATGCAGTCAGTTCTCCATTTTGTTGACCAAATCTGAATTTTTATTCCTGAAGCCTAAGACAAACATATTTAAATGATATAAACAGTCATAGAGTCATCTGTATAGCAAAGAAAATGACTATGTTAATGACAGCACACAGAAGACCACCAGAAGATGGCAGTCTCATGTCTTTAAGGGATAGGATGACGCTGAGACAAATGGTTGGGATACAAGATGACAGAGTGCGGAAGATGAAATTGTTCAGGTAACTGCTGACTACTGCCTGTCGGCATAATTCCTTCCCCAGGTAAGGCCAATGAACTCTTATTGCAGAAAGTGCCAGAAACGGAAAAGCCTAACTTTCAATGCTATGGATTACACCACAAACGATTACATAAGGAAAGAAAGAGTTCACAATTCATTGGAAACTTTTTCACCACTGCCTTTTTCTCATCTTTCCTGGCGCATTCCTCTTTCATGCTGCGTCACGTGAACGCTGAGATAAAACTGAGGGCATTCCTCTGCTGTTTTTTCTAGACTCACCAACTGAAAGAGAAAATAGACTTACTGTGGTCAGGAAGAGACTTTGAGGCCAATAATCTAGTCATATCCACATCCTTCAAAGAAGATATTCCAACCTGAAATACATCTAAATCCAAAATATATATGTATTGATTAACCTCCTTCTCAGCTCTGAGGTGTCAGGCATTAAGGCAGCAGATTGGGCCTTCATGCTGTGTGTCTTCAAAAACCCTCTCATTGATTTTTGTGACTTTCAGATGCACCATCATGAGCTATAGGCTGAACACAAAGAAATCAAAAATTCTAAATTGAAGTTCTATAATAGTTACCCTGCTCTTTTATTTCCTGCCTTTTTGATAAGCTGCTTCTCTCCAACCTATGCATATAGAACAGAAACAATTTGGTTTGCCCTTGAAGAATCCCTCCCCTACCAAAAAAGAACACTGGCATTATTCACATTTTCCCAATATGGATTTATGTAATGCCTTTTTTTTTTTTTTTTTCAGTTCCAATTTGAAGGCTTGGAGAGTGGTGAAAGCTCATATTATTAAGCACACCCATTTAATTTCCAAAGTTAATGAGTGGAGCTCAACAGATTGAGTGCATTGTATCAGAATAACTTTGATTTCCTTGGAATTGCTCTGAAACTCAGAGAGGGTATGATGACCAAATGGCGCTAAACTAATGATCTTTTCATATTAGGATCTGAAAAGAGAAAAACAAATATTGTAGCATGCATAGCAATATTGTTTCAATTTGTAGATGACAAAATGCATTTCATCTCAATTAGCAAGTAGACTTTGTTATGAATTGCTAGCCAGATTGCTAATAATTAAAGACTCAATGTGTCTTCAGTCATTACAATTGGGCAGTGATGAGAGGTTGTTAAAAGTATTTGAATTCTGTTTGCTCTATTTATTTGGGGAAAGGAAAAAAATTCTGATCTTTGTAACGATGAATTAAGAAATAGTGCATATGATTATTCTGGATCTTCTGGAAAAGATATCATTTCACAGTGTTTGCAGTGATGATACCCTAAAACAGAAATGGTCCCCAGAGGACCCCAGGCAAGTTCAAACAAGTAACTTTCCCAAACAAGTAACTCCCTGGCCCTTGTTCCAAATTCCTGTCTCCCTCTTATTTTTAAAATAGGTTCACTTTTTTAAAAGTTAGCAACTGAGAGCTTAATACATGTACGCTTTCCCATACTTTTACTCTCACATAACTCACCTACATGGCCAGTTTTAGTGTTTATTTTGATTTGAGCAAACTAACTGCTTTACCATCTTGTGTTGAGATTACCTTAGTTACCCATTTCTTTCTCTTCCTGCAGTTTAGGTATGTGGGCATGATTTCATGCATGCAAATTATCACTAGCATCAATTTTTAAAACCCAAATCAGTTTAAGACATCCATTTCCTATATATTTTATGCTGAAACCAATTGGTAATGATCTTCAGTATTTATTGATGACTTTTTCCCCCTAAGATTTTTAAATAATGAGCTTTTGCCCTTGCAGCAATTTGCTATTGCAAAGTCCATTTCATGCTGTGGCTTCTTCATATCTTTTGAATGGGCTCTTATTTACCATTATCACTGTAACAAAAAAAAATGGACCCTCCTCATGTGGCCGACTATGCCAGGTGCTATACACAAAAAGTTAAAGAAAGCACTCTTCGGCCCATCAGGGCTTTGTCTTACAGATGAATTAGATCTCAAGTAAGATTATGATATGATCATTCCTGGCTGAAAAATCCAGACTGAATTTTCTGGCATAAATGTTACTGTTTTATGCTGATCCAGAGCTCATTCTCCACAACAACAACAACAACAAAAATGAAGAGATCAGCAAATGTTAGGGTATTTTTCATCAGACTTAGACAGCCATTGTATTTAATTTTCTTTCACATTATACAGACTGCGTTTCCCATTTAATCCCAAACACAAAAAATTTGCCCATGTGTGACTCTAATTGACAAGTATGGCAAGGCTGAATTTTATATACTCATACTGGTATTTGATATAGTTGGGTGAAGAAATGATTCAGATTATTTAAATCTATCAGATTATTTAAACTATTTAAATCATTTAAATCTATGATAATCACAGTTCAATCCCTATGGAGTTTCACTTAAAAAGTCAAAAGTCTATCCTATGTTCTAGTTTATTTATTTCTCCAATCTCCTAGAATTGTAGAAACGAAAGTAATTTTTTTTTTTTTTTCATTTTTCTCACTGGCTTGTGTGGTGCAATTTAGTCAACTTGCTGTGGTCGTTTATTCGCAACATACTGCTTCTGCTGCTGCTTAGGCGCTCAGTTGTGTCCAACTTTGTGACCCTATTTACTGCAGCCCATCAGGCTCCTCTATTCGTGGAATTTTCCAGACAAGAATATGGAGAGGGTTGCCATTTCCTACTCCAGGGAATCTTCCCAAACCAGGGATCGAACCCATGTCTCCCGCATCTCCTGTACTGCAGGCACTCTTTACCAATGAACCACTAAGGAAGCCAGATGAATATTTATTGAGCACCTATTTCATGCCAGGGACTATGCTACATGCTGGAGATAGATTAGTAATCAGAGCAGACACATCCCTACTCCTGAGGAGCTCTCAGACACTTTAATAGACAAATTCTGGAAATAAACTCTAGCAGTTCCTTAATTTTCTGATCATTTCTTTATCTAGTAAGATATGATTACCCAATAAATTAATTATCGCATATCTAATATTTCCTCAACTCTCACTAGAGTATTTTGATAGAAATGTTAATGATACTTTCAGAGATCATTAATTCAGAAGAAAAATGTTACAAACTGTGGTCATGTCCTAAAGGTAGAATTCTTAATCTTACTTAACAAGCTTGCCTATTTTTTATTTTCTCTTAACTGAACAAATAAAAATGAGAAAACTTTTATTTTCTTACAGGAAAATTGAGAAAATATCTTTGGCTTGGAAACTTTTCACCGGGGGTGTCTTTTAAGAAATATCTTATGCATTATAGTTAGGTAGCAAATGGCTTTATGAATGAATGCAATCCAGGAAAACAAAATCTGCACTAGTTTCATTCACTTTTGTTTTTGGCACATAAAACTCAGTGCCTACTATGTGTTGGCAATAAAGAAGTCAATTTATTTATATTTATATCAGCGAACTAAAATGGACTACAATGGGTGAATTTAACTCAGATGACCATTACATCTACTAGTGTGGGCAGGAATCCCTTAGAAGAAATGGAGTAGCCATCATAGTCAACAAAAGAGTCCAAAATGCAGTTCTTGGATCCAATCTCAAAAATGACAGAATGATCTCTGTTTGTTTCCCAGGCAAACCATTCAATATCACGGTAATCCAAGTCTATGCCCTGACCAGTAATACTGAAGAAGCTGAAGCTGAACAGTTCTGTGAAGACCTACAAGATCTTCTAGAACTAAAACCCCAAAAAGATGTCCTTTTCATTATAGGGGACTGGAATGCAAAAGTAGGAAGTCAAGAAACACCTGGGGTAACAGGCAAATTTGGCCTTGGAGTATAAAATGAAGCAGGGCGATAGAGTTTTCCCAAGAGAATGCACTGGTCATTGCAAACACCTTCTTCCATCAACACAAGAGAAGACTCTGCACATGGACATCACCAGATGGCCAACAGCAAAATCAGATTGAATATATTCTTTGCAGCCAAAGATGGAGAAGCTCTATACAGTCAGCAAAAACGAGATCAGGAGTGGACTATGGCTCAGATCATGAAATCCTTATTTCCAAATTCAGACTTAAATTGAAGAAAGTGGGGGAAACCACTAGACCATTCAGGTATGACCTAAATCAAATCCCTTATGATTATACAGTGGAAGTGAGAAATTGATTTAAGGGTCTAGATCTGCTAGACAGAGTGCCTGATTAATTATGGATGGAGGTTTGTGACATTGTATAGAAGACAGGGATCAAGGCCATCCTCAAGAAAAAGAAATGCAAAAAAATGCAAAATGGCTGTCTGAGGAGGCCTTACAAATAGCTGTGAAAAGAAGAGAAGTGAAAAGCAAAGGAGAAAAGGAAAGATAAACCCACTTGAATGCAGAGTTCCAAAGAATAGCAAGGAAAGATAAGAAAGCCTTCCTCAGTGATCAATGCAAAGAAATAGAGGAAAACAATAAAATGGGAAAGACTAGAGATCTTTTCAAGAAAATTAGAGATACCAAGGGAACATTTCATGCAAAGATGAGCTCAATAAAGGAGAGAAATGGTATGTAGGTAACAGAAGCAGAAGATATTAAGAAGAGGTGGCAAGAATATACAGAAGAACTGTACAAAAAAGATCTTCACAACCCAGATAATCACAATGGTGTGATCGCTCACCTACAGTCAGATATCCTGGAATGTGAAGTCAAGTGGGCCTTAGAAAGCATCACTACGAACAGAGCTAGTGGAGGTGATGGAATTTCAGTTGAGCTCTTTCAAATCCTGAAAGATGATGCTGTGAAAGTGCTGCACTCAATATGCCAGCAAATTTGGAGAACTCAGCAGTGGCCACAGGATTGGAAAAGGTCAGTTTTCATTTCAATCCCAAAGAAAGACAATGCCAAAGAACGCTCAAACTACCACACAGTTGCACTCATCTCACATGCTAGTAAAGTAATGCTCAAAATTCTCCAAGCCAGGCTTCAGCAATACGTGAACCATGAACTTCCAGATGTTCAAGCTGGTTTTAGAAAAGGCAGAGGAACCGGAGATCAAATTGCCAACATCTGCTGGATCATCAGAAAAGCAGGAGAGTTCCAGAAAAACATCTATTTCTGCTTTATTGACTATGCCAAAGACTTTGACTGTGTGGATCACAATAAACTATGGAAAATCCTGAAAGAGATGGGTATACCAGAGCACCTGACCTGCCTCTTGAGAAACCTATATGCAGGTCAGGAAGCAACAGTTAGAACTGGACATGGAACAACAGACTGGTTCCAAATAGGAAAAGGAGTACATCAAGGCTGTATATTGTCACTTTGCTTATTTAACTTCTATGCAGAGTACATCATGAGAAATGCTGGGCTGGAGGAAGCACAAGCTGGAATGAAGATTCCTGGGAGAAATATCAATAACATGAGATACACAGATGATACCACCCTAATGGCAGAAAGTGAAGAAGAACTAAAAAGCCTCTTGATGAAAGTGAAAGAGTGAAAAAGTTGGCTTAAAGCTCAACATTCAGAAAATGAAGATCATGGCATCTGGTCCCATCTCTTCATGGCAAATAGATGGAGAAACAGTGGAAACAGTGGCAGACTTTATTTTTCTTGGCTCCAAAATCACTGCAGATGGTGATTGCAGCCATGAAATTAAAAGAGGCTTACTCCTTGGAAGGAAAGTTATGACCAACCTAGACAGGTTATTAAAAAGCAGAGACATTATTTTGTCAACAAAGGTTCATCCAGTCAAGGTTATGGTTTTTCCAGTAGTCATGTATGGATGTGAGAGTTGGACTATAAAGAAAGCTCAGTGCTGAATAATTGATGCTTTTGAACTGTGGTGTTGGAGAAGACTCTTGAGAGTCCCTTGGACTGCAAGGAGGTCCAACCAGTCCATTCTAAAGGAGATCAGCCCTGGGTGTTCACTGGAAGGACTGATGCTGAGGCTGAAACTCTAATACTTTGGCCACGATATGGGAAGAGTTGACTCATTGGAAAAGACCCTGATGCTGGGAGAGATTGAGGGCAAGTAGAAAAGGGGATGACATGAGATGGTTAGATGGCATGATCAACTCAATGGACATGAGTTTGAGTAAACTCCAGCAGTTGGTGATGGACAGGGAGGCCTGGTGTGCTGTGGTTGATGGGGTCGCAAAGAGTGGGACATGGCTGAGCAACTGAACTGAACTGGACTGAATGAATGAATGTGGCCTCGGTGATAGTACAAGGCTAATTCTTATTATTTAACCAGAAAAGAAAAAATAAAGTCACATGAAAATCCTCAGTGAAGTAAAATTTTGTGATAGATTTAGTCTAGTAACTTTTATTGTAAATACTGGCTTATTTGGATTTATCTCAAACAGTTAATTTGAGGTCTCTATTCCATTTTTAGATTTCAAGCATTTCCCCCCTTTTATTGTTTTTGTGAAATCTGTTAGTGCAAAACTGGCTTTGTTGTAAGTAATCTGTCTTTCTTTTCGGCTGCTTCTAAGGTCTTTGGTGCACTACAGTTGCATTAAAATGTGTTTACATGGGGATTTCTTTCTTTCTTTTTTTTTTTTTTTTTTAAATGTACCCTGCTTAGGACTATCTGTGTTTTGTAGAATCATTTCTCTCTTCCATTCTGGAAAGTTCTGACTCATTATCTCATTGAATATTGCTTCTCCCTTTTTCAGTTTTCTCTCTCTGGATGCATGCTAAATGTATGTGAGATCTCCTTATTCTCTTCTCCATCTTTTAGTCTCCCTCACAGTTTATCTTTTTTCTAATTTTGCTGTTTCCTGATGGATTTTTGCTATGTCTAGCTTTTAGTTCAAAAATTGATTCTTCGCTGTGTCTAATCTACTCTTCAACTTATTAAATGATTCATTGAAACAGCTGTGTTTTTCATTTTTGAAACTGTATTTTGGTTCTTTCTAAACCTGTCTGCTTCATTCTAATAGTTTATTAATTTATCATGTTTTTATTTCATTTCTTCTTTACATAATGATTTGCACTACATCTTTAAAGAAAATAACATGAAACTTGCTTTCTCGTTATTTTAAGTTCTTAGAGGACCTAAATTTGCTTTGTAGTACTTCCAATGACACTTACTCTTGGTCCAGTGCAGAGATCATGGCCCTACACTTTTGCATTAGTGTAGTGTGTCCTGGGGACAACGCTAATATGCATTATCATCACAAGTACTCAAGAGGCAAACATCTTTTCAAAACAGTGAATGAAGTGAGGCCAGATCTAGGGTTACAAATTCTCAGGGGTGACATTTTTTTCTTCTATCTACCACAAATATAGATACTTTTTCTCATAGTCTATCTCTGCTGGCACATTTTTTTTTTTTCCTTAGCCCATCTTTTCTCCAAGTGTTAGGATTCTGGTTTTATATGGAGTTAAAGTTAATTAATGTCCCATCTTACAGAGAACAAGTCTGTCTCCCACTCCAAGGGGAAGTTAAAGCCTGGTCACTAAATCCAGCAAGTGCCCCTAAGACAGTTCAGCTGCTTGATTTTCACCTTCCTCTCATGGGAGTTTTCCCTTTCTGTCTTTAAAACTCAACCATGCAATCAAAGTGTCTTGTTAAATTTTGCCTACCAACATTTGGGAGGTGGTAATAAGATACCTGGTCAGTCATATTGCTGAAAAAAAGTTTTACAAGGTATTTTTAACTCTCCTTTGTTATTTTACTTTTGGTCTTGACACACATTAATCAAAGCTACCATTTTCATCTGAGTTGAAGGCAAAGAAAAGATGATAGACAAACATTTCTCTGGTGCTGGGACATCTGTACTCCTGCCAGAAAAGATGTGGATTTCCAGGCTCCCTTCCTAATGGTACTGCTGCCTGTGTTGCAGGGTACGAAAGAAGTAAAGCCTGTGCACGTATGGATTAACACTGCAGATCAGTCCTTGTGAATGTTACTGAACCTTTATTTCTTCTCTTGTTAACATTTCTGTATTCCTTTCTGGTATCCCCTTGACTTGCAATTCTCTTTGAGTCAAGGACTTTTTCTTGAGAAAAAGAATCAGATCTCAACTGATCTGAGTAACATAGAAACACTCATTACAGGACCATACCCACAGACTAGGAGCACAGGCTCCCAAGTCATTGAGAGAGAGACAATTCATTCCTGTTTTCAAGCACCTGTTTTTCCTCCAACCAATTTCCAGGTAAGGAGTGTGCTTTGTTGTTTAAAAGGAAGTTATGTGCTATAAAGATAGGACTAGCAATGAAAAAGGAGAAAAAACAGTCCTTAAGAACATTTTCCAGAATGGAAGTCTCCCAGCATGTGGAAGGCACCAGTGCTCCAGACAAGTTAAATCAGTGGCCTAATTATTTTTGCACAGGAAAGGTGACTCAGAAAGAATATGAAGAATGTCTTACAGAAGTCTGCATATTTATCTCATTCTTAAACCTACTCTTTTAAACTCCTACTCTCATATTTATGGACAAAGGAAAGGGTGAAAAAAAATTTTAAAGGCCACATGATGTGCAGGCTGATTAAAAGTGAAAGCCAGATCTGCTGACAATTGACAAACGATCAGGCAGTCATTTATTTAATTGGACTCCAAGTGACAGGAAGGTGAGATGGTTATCGAAGAGATTACTCCTTTGTTCCAGCCTCACTGTTTAAGTCATTTCGAATGGAAAAGGGACTTTTTCAATTTCTCTAGGACTCTAGCCTGAAGAGATTTTTCAATATTCATCCAGGTAATCAGGATCAAGAATACCATTTGCCTCCCTCACAGAAAGAAGGGATGATGGGCCACTGACATGGAAGGGCTGAGAATGTTGGATGTATTACCTCAGCTGCATGTCAATGAGATACAGGGACGTGAATACTCAGTCTGTGCAGTTTGGTTCTTTGTTCAATGGCCTAAAAATATGGTTCAAAAGAGAAACCCCCAACTTCCTCCCTATCTTCATTAACCTACAGAAGAATTTAATTTCTACTTTACAACTACTAGAATTCTGACCCAGGAGCATCAGGCTTTTGGTACAGAAAAACTAGATACTGGAAGCAAGCATACAAATATATTTTTCATCTTCTTAGCACTAGATTGATGAGAGAGGAAAGAATTAAAACTTGCTGAGTACCCTGTAAATGCCAAGTAATGTGCAAGGCACATTACATATTTTATTACATTCTCACAATAACCTTATCATAAGAAGGAAATAGCCCAATACTTCATAGAGCTAAAAATACTTTGAAAACACTATCATTCATGCCTCTAACACTTGGGGGTTCTATTTAAAGATAAAAAATAAGAGTCAACTCCAAATTAGAGAGATGTGATGGTCATTGTTGTAAAGCTCAAGCGCTGGTCACTCTGATCAAAAAATTGCTGCCTTCAAGAGAATGTTAGACATTTGCAAGGCAAACTGAATCCCTAGGAATTCTTAGCAGCTAAGGGGTACCTTTAAGGAAAGGGTGACCCATACTATAATCCTTTCATGAGAGATGACATGGTAGCCTCCCACCATGCTTAATGAATTCATTTCCACAGTATAGGGCTGGAATACATAGGCTAGCTCAGAATGGAAGCAAAAAAATATCTGGAAAATTATTGCTATCATCAAATAACTTTTAGTTATTAATAATACACGGATACAGGCCACTCTAGAAAGGTGGATGAGGATGCCGTCATCAGGCCTTGGGACATAAAAGTGGCACTGTACAGGCTGAGTGGAAGAGTCTGGAGCTTGGAAGCCTCCCATCCATTCACCAACTCTCCTGTTCCAGATGAACACAGCTCTAGGAAGTTGTGGGTCCCACAAGGTTAACCCAGGAGACCTGTGTCACCAGGAGAGGGGGAATTACCAGATGGTGGCCATACTGAGGTGAAGGTCGGGAGAACCTCTTTTTCTTCTTCTTTATAAGTTGACTATTAGACCACCTGCAGAAGGAGAGGATCAGATGACCCTTGCCAGAGGTATGTATCTCTGTCACTGCATAGAGTTTTATGTTTATACCCATAAAGCAAGATCACCCATTGAACAGAGACATGAACTCTGAGCACGAATTGTCTAGATGATGGGAGAGCATCTTCTCCTCTTGATCTTAAAATATATCTTCCTATGTAGAATATTAATACAGGATTCCTGGAGGGCAGAGATAAGACCAGCAAGCCACTTTCAACAGAAAAATAGCAAGTGTGGTATAAGGATTTTTTAAGAGATAAAATTCTCAACAGGATGAATCATAAAGAACACAGGCAGCGGCCTTAGGGGGACAGCACGGGCCACAGTTCAGCAAGGATCAGAGCAGGAAGTTGACTGATCATTTCTCTCTTTTTTCCCAGAGTGCAGAAGTCTTTGCTATAACTAGGAAGTAGCTTTACATAAAAGTCTACCAATCTCCAAAGGATGCCGACACAACATATACGGTCAATTCATGTCCCAGTGCCTTCCTGAGGCCATCTTTGAATCAGATCCAGCCATGGTCACTGCTAAACTAGATTGTAAAGTCCTGTGATCTATCACTTAATATTCTAACAGAGTAAGTAAGCATTTCTCAAACTATACTCCATGGAGATAAAGATACAGTTATAGATACATAGATATAGATATACTGAGAAACCCAAGGAATCAGATTAAGTTTATTTCAGTCAATGATTGCCAAACTTATCCAACCATACAACTTTTTAAAAAATAACAAATGAAGTCTCTTGGGACTTCACTGATCATATTTAATAAACAGTGGTCAAATGGGTAAGTGTATCATTTATAGTCTCTGAGATAACTGAAAATTCAGCCTTATCTCGTTGCCTTTGAGTTTTATTCATTCATTTATTCATCAAAAATTTGTTCAGAATAAACTACATGTCCACTTTATAAAAATTGCTACATAATACACAGGTAAACAAAACAGATATTGCTCCTGTCATTTGGGAATAAAAATCAGGCAATAAAAAATATCAAATGATTACTAGTAGTATCAAATGCCATGATGAAAATAATCAGGATGCCTAAAGAAATATAGTCAGAGAAGGACTGGAATGGGGCCAGTTCTTAAAGAATGAGACTGACCCAACCATAAGAAAGCTGGGAGCAGAGGCATATGGCAAGACAACTGAAGTCAGATGAGCTTGAGTGAGATGCTACTTTATTTTCCATACTGAAATCATAAATTATATTTCTGTCTATTTTAGGAACTTCCATCAATGAAAGAAATTTTGAAATTCAAGAAATTGTCTTCTTGTTATTTTGAAAGCAAAAGTTGGGATATTACATTTAAGTTTCTTGTGTATCCTGTGTTTCTTTTTAAGTTAATCATCAAGTTTATTGTTTCAAATCGACCTACCTTGATGAAGTCTATGTTAATGGAGAGTAAAGATCATGCCTATCTTATCACTTGCTGTATCATAAATATTCAAATATCATTTTATATGGTTAATACAATTTATTTTTATGAATAAGTATCTTGATCCTCAGGAATCTGGGCAAAACACTATAGTATCTACTACAAATACTATCCTGTTGGTTGATGTAACCTTCATATTCAGGTAATTGCATTTATTTCACTTTGTTTTTATATATGAATCATTTATGTGTAATTGACTTGGGATGCAATTTTTAAATTATTCATTATCTAAAAATATTCTTTAAAACATGTAATAAAGCTCATGGGTATATTTTTTTAATTAGAAAAATATTTAAAGTGATTAATGTGCATCAACCATCTTTAGCAAAGGATTATCATAGCATATATATTATGAGCTGTATTTTCTATAAGTAAGAATATATAAATTTTCAAAGAATGACAATGATTGAATAAACATCATTTACATTTCAGAGTGAAAGGATGGATGACATAAAAATAACATTTATTTTAAAAAGCAGAGACATTATTTTGCCAACAAAGGTCCATCCAGTCAAGGCTATGGTTTTTCCAGTAGTCATGTATGGATGTGAGAGTTGAACTATTAAGAAAGCTGAGCACTGAAGAATTGATGCTTTTAAACTGTGGTATTGGAGAAGCCTCTTGAGAGTCCCTTGGACTGCAAGGAGATCCAACCAGTCCATTCTAAAGTAGATCAGTCCTGGGTGTTCCTTGGAAGGAATGATGCTAAAGCTGAAACTCCAGTACTTTGGCCACCTCATGCAAAGAGTTGATTCACTGGAAAAGACTCTGATGCTGGGAAAGATTGAAGGCAGGAGGAGAAGGGGACAACAGAAGATGAGATGATTGGATGGCATCACTGACTCCATGTACATGAGTTTGAGTGAACTCCAGGAGTTGGTGATGAATAGGGAAGCCTGGTGTGCTACAATCCATGGGGTTGCAAAGAGTTAGACATGACTGAGCAACTTAACTGAACTGAAGAAATCCACATTCAGTTATTGTGACATTTCTCAGCCAAGCAACTGAGTGACTAAAAAGAAAATGAAACACTTAGAAGGAAAGATGTCTAATAATTGATGAGCCACTCTTCCATATCAGAATTAAACTACATCAGCTGATTAAAAATGCTGTAATTTCAAAAAATCAAACAGAAGTAAAGCAAATATATTTGGGATTTTCAAAATTGCCATGAAATAAACAGAAGTAATTCTGACAAATATCTTAGTTCTAGAACTTACTTTTTTGATGATGATGATGATATATGTGTATGTGCCTGCATGCAAATGTATATATGTGTATCTGTGTTTTGTATATATATATGGAGAAGGCAATGGCAACCCACTCCAGTACTCTTGCCTGGAAAATCCCATGGGCAGAGGAGCCTGGTAGGCTGCAGTCCATGGGGTCGCAAAGAGTCAGACACGACTGAATGACTTCACTTTCACTTTTCACTTTCATGCATTGTAGAAGGAAATGGCAACCCAGTCCAGTGTTCTAGCCTGGAGAATCCCAGGTATGGGGGAGCCTGGTGGGCTGCCATCTATAGGGTCGCACAGAGTTGGACATGACTGAAGTGACTTAGCAGAAGCAGCATATTATGTATGGACATATATCAGTTCAGTTCAGTTCAGTTGCTCAGTCATGTCCGACTCATTGCAACCCCAAGGACTGCAGCACGCCAGGCTTCCCTGTCCATCACCAACTCCCAAAGCCTACTTAAACTCACGTCCATTGAGTTGGTGATGTCATCCAACCATCTCATCCTCTGTCGTCCCCTTCTCCTTATACCTTCAATCCTTTCCAGGATCAGGATCTTTTCAGATGAGTCAGTTCTTTGCATCAGGTGGCCAAAGTATTGGAGTTTCAGCTTCAGCATTCGTCCTTTCAATGAATATTCTGGACTGATTTCCTTTAGGATGGACTGGATCTCCTTGCAGTCTAAGGGACTCTCAAGAGTCTTCTCCAACACCATAGTTCAAAAGCATCAATTCTTTGGTGCTCAGCTTTCTTTATAATCCAACTCTCACATCCATACATGACTACTGGAAAAACCATAGCCTTGACTGGATGGACCTTTGTTGGCAAAGTAATGTCTCTGCTTTTTAATATGCTGTCTAAGTTGGTCATAGCTTTTCTTCCAAGCAGCAAGCATCTTTTAATTTCATGGCTGCAGTCACCATCTGCAGTGATTTTGGAGCCCCAAAAAATAAAGTCTGTCACTGTTCCCTTTGTTTCCCCATCTATTTGCCATGAAGTGATGGGACTGGATGCCATGATCTTAGTTTTTATAATGTTAAGTTTTAAGCCAACTTTTTCCCTCTCCTCTTTCACTTTCATCAAGAGGCTCTTTAGTTCTTCTTCACTTTCTTCCATCAGGGTGGTGTCATCTGCATATCTGATGTTATTGCTATTTCTCCCGGTAATCTTGATTCTAGCTTGTGCTTCACCCAGCCTGGTATTTTTCATGATGCACTCTGCAAGTTAAATAAGCAGGGTGACAATAAACAGCCTTGACATACTCCTTTCCTGATTGGAACAGTCTGTTCCATGTCCAGTTCTAACTGTTGCTTCTTGACCTGCATACAGATTTCTTGGGAGGCAGGTCAGGTGATCTGGTACTCCTATCTCTTTAAGAAATTTCCACAGTTTTCTGTGATCCACACAGTCAAAGGCTTTGGCGTATATAGGCTTCCCTATACATATATAGGCTCCCTTCATATCTCATTTGGTAAAGAATCTTCCTGTAAGGCAGCAGACCCAGGCTCAACTCCTGGGTTGGGAAGATCTGCTGGAGAAGGAAATGGCAACCCACTCCAGTATTCTTGCCTGGAGGATCCCATGGACAGAGGAGCCTGTCAAGCTATATAGTCCATGCGGTCACAGAGTCAGATACAACTGAAGTGAATTAGCACACACACATGCATGCATATATATATATATATATATATATATATATATTTAGACTATATATGTGTGTTTTCTATGTATGTATATATATACATATATATATATAAAAGGATCCCTCAGTTGATATTGTGGTTTTCCATGTGGCCAAACATATGGTCTGTATACACATTTGTCACCACTTTATCCCTTAATCTTATGAGATGCACAGAGTTAGAACTTAGATGTGTCAAATGCATTGATGCCTGGAAACAGAGAATGTGAAAAGTTAAAATCTCTTAGTCATTTCCAACTCTTTTTGACACCGTGGACTGTAGCCCACTGGGCTCCTCTGTCCATGGAATTCTCCAGGCCAAAATACTGGAGTGGGTAGCCATTTTCTTCTCCAGGGGATCTTCCCAACCCAGAGATGGAACCCAGGTCTCCTTCTTTGCAGGAGGATTTTTACCATTGAGCCAGCAGGGAAGCCCAAGAATACCTGAGTGGGTAGCCTATCCCTTCTCCAGGGGATTTTCCCTACCCAGGAATGAAACCGGGGTCTCCTGCACTGCAGGCAGATTCTTTACCAGCTGAACTACCAGGGAAGCCTGAGTACTTGCTTGACAGTGATGTGTCCTTCCCACATATCTCTGTAGAGGGCTATATATAAGAAAATGAGTCTGACTCACAGTACGTCTCATCCATTCCAGCAGTTGAGTTAAAAACTCCCAGTAGTTCAATAATATCCCCTACAGCAAAGCTGTTGTTTAAAACACATTGTTGAGCACGAAGCTCAGGCCTTGAGGACCAAATGTGGTCTTTCACTTTCTCCAAATCTGACTCTTAAAGCTACCAAGTTCATTTATTTCTAGAAAGAGAGAGAGAGAGAATAGCTGGCCTGCCCAAGGTGAGTTTGGTTCTGACTAGTCCTCAACCTCTTAAAGAGCGGAAGCAGGAGGTGAAGGTCCTGGAGAGAACCAGAAAACCGTCATGCAATTTTGTGAACACATAATTACTCTGATTACCAGTTACAAGGTGATTTAGAATGGCATATCTAATGTTTTTATCCATTAGGAAAGCTGGTAAAATGCATGTGCCTACCCAGGAAAAATATCAATAACCTTAGATGTGCAGATGACACCACCCTTATGGCAGAAAGTGAAGAGGAACTAAAAAGCCTCTTGATGAAAGTAAAAGAGGAGAGTGAAAAAGTTGGCTTAAAGCTCAATATTCAGAAAATGAAGATCATGGCATCTGGTCCCATCACTTCATGGGAAATAGATGGGGAAACTGTGGAAACAGTGTCAGACTTTATTTTTGGGGGCTCCAGAATCACTGTAGATGGTGATTGCAGCCATGAAATTAAAAGAGGCTTACTCCTTGGAAGAAAAGTTATGACCAACCTAGATAACATATTCAAAAGCAGAGACATTACTTTGCCGACTAAGGTCCATCTAGTCAAGGCTATGGTTTTTCCTGTGGTCATGTATGGATGTGAGAGTTGGACTGTGAAGAAAGCTGAGTGCCGAAGAATTGATGCTTTTGAACTGTGGTATTGGAGAAGACTCTTGAGAGTCCCTTGGACTGCAAGGAGATCCAACCAGTCCATTCTGATGATCAGCCTTGGGATTTCTTTGGAAGGAATGATGCTGAAGCTGAAACTCCAGTACTTTGGCCACCTCATGCGAAGAGTTGACTCATTGGAAAAGACTCTGATGCTGAGAGGGATTAGAGGCAGGAGGAGAAGGGGACAACAGAGGATGAGATGGCTGGATGACATCACTGACTCAATGGACGTGAGTCTGAGTGAACTCCGGGAGTTGGTGATGGACAGGGAGGCCTGGCGTGCTGTGATTCATGGGGTCTCAAAGAGTCGGACATGACTGAGCGACTGAACTGAACTGAACGGAACCCAGAAAAAGAACAGAAAAGATTTACAAATAAAATATTAAAAGTAGCTCTCTCTTGGTGGTGAGATATTTACACTTTATATCTTTTGTGCTCTTCTGTATTTTTTCTGGGGGAACTACAACATTTCTATAATCAGGAAAACATATTTTTTTAATTCTTCTGTTTCATATTAGCTTTGACTTTTAGTTTATGGTCATGTTAGAATGATGTTCTAAGTATCTTGTGAAGGACAATATGGCTTTTTAATTGTAGTTGATCACATAGGGAAACAATGATTGATGAATTCTTTAGTGCCATATTGTTAATATAAATCTTTCATAGGAACAGGAGTGGTGATTTTTCAGTTTTGTCAGCAGTCTCTGGTTACATTAACTGAAAATAGTCCATTTAGAAACATATTTTCCTGGAAAGAACAAAACATATTCAGAATTCACTATTTCCTTTATTCCGTGTTTGAATTCTTTGATTGACTGCTATACATGGGGTTTATAGAAATGAATAAAATATAGTCCCTGACTTCATAGAATTCATAATCTAGTGGGAGAGACTAATAAATTGACAATCATAAACAGTTATATACATATACATATGCTACTGAGCCAGATTCATCTTGCCTAACATAGAGAAGCCAGAAAGCTGAGACACCGAGGTTTGTAGAAAAGGGAAGACTTCTTTACAGTGTAGCTGAGCAAGAAAACAGGAGAACAAATCTCAAATCCACCTCCTGAAGGGAAGGGGCTCAGAGTATTTATGTGATCAAGAATAAAGGAGCAGGGAGGTCTGAGGTGTGGGGACCACGGGGGAAAATGACTGGGGAAAGATGTGCAGGCATAACTAAACTACACATCTCTGATGCTCAAAGGCCACAGAGTTGACTCTTGCACGTGCCCAGTTAAAGTGTAGGTGGCCCCATCCAGTCTCAACAAGCTCAGCTGAAACTGCTGCTGCTGCGTCGCTTCAGTCGTGTCCGACTCTGTGTGACCCCATAGACGGCAGCCCACCAGGCTCCCCCGTCCCTGGGATTCTCCAGGCAAGAACACTGGAGTGGGTTGCCATTTCCTTCTCCAATGCATGAAAGTGAAAAGTGAAAGTGAAGACACTCAGTCATGTTTGACTCTCAGCAACCCCATGGACTGTAGCCCACCAGGCTCCTCCATCCATGGGACTCTCCAGGCAAGAGTACTGGAGTGGGGTGCCATTGCCTTCTCTGCAGCTGGAACTAGATGACACTGACTCCAAGTTTCTGGGAAACAACTCAAGCAGATGTCTCATTGTTTAGAGTACCTACCACTTAGAAGATATGCAAGTCTTAAAACAACGTTGATGAGTAAGGCAGGTGAAGTGGATTTGACTAATTATCCATGGTTTCATATACAATACGCAGATATATATATGTATATGTGCCTGTGTGTGTTTGTGTGTACGTGGGCTTCCCAGGTGGCTCAGTGGTAAAGAATCCACCTGCTAATGCTGGAGATGCAGGAGATGTGACTTCGATCCCTGGGTCGAGAAGATCCCCTGGAGGAGAAAATGGCAACTTGCTCCAGTGTTTTTGCCTGGAGAATCCCAGGCAAGAGGAGTCCAGTGGGCTACGTCCATGGGGTTACAAGAGTCAGACATAACTGAATGAGCATGCAAGCATGTATGTACACAGATACACACACACACACACACACACAATACACACACACACTATACACACACACACACACACAGAGTTAAGGACAAACTAAAAGGAACTCTTTCTAAAGGAAAAATGAAAGTTGCTCAGTTGTGTCTGACTCTTTGCGACCCCCTGGACTTTACAGTTCATGGAATTCTCCAGGCCAGAATACTGGAATGGGTAGCCTTTCCCTTCTTCAGGGGAATCTTCCCAACCCAGGGATCAAACCCAGGTCTCCCACATTGCAGGCAGATTCTTTACTAATTGAGCCACCAGGGAAGTCTTTCTAGAGGAGATGATGCTGAAGTTGAATACAATAGTTAACTTGGCATTCTAGAAGGGAGGAGAGGGAAAGATCTATCCAGCAAAAGTAACAGTACTTGCAAAGCTATCAATTAACAATATACTTTGGAGCATTCAGGAAATTTGCAGTGATTCAGAATGGCTGAAATAAGGACCAAATGTGAGTATGACAAAAGACGAGCCTGGAATTAGATCACAAGGATTTTATAAAAGCCTTCTGAAGAAATTTGATTGAACTCTTTGGCAATGGGAAGCTATTAAGCATGTTTATTAGTAAACTCAGAAATCTCAACATCACTTTAAATTCAATATATCCAAACTTAACACATCTAGTTTCTCTCCAAAATTAGCTCTCATATGGAATTCCATATTTCAGAGAATGTCACCATTATCTGGGATTCCCTGATGGCTCAGCGGTAAAGAATCCACCTGCAGTGCAGGAGACACAGGAGATGCAGTTTCAATCCCTGGGTCAGCAAGATACCCTGGAGGAGGAAATGGCGATCCACTCCAGTATTATTGCCTGGAGGATCCCACAGACAGAGGAGCCTGGAAGGCTATAGTCCAAAGGGTCACAAACAGTCAGACACAACTGAGCGACTAAACACACACACCATTATCTGTGCTGCTTCATAAGCCAGAGGTAAATGTAGTACCCTTGACATTAAACCCTTCGTCCCGATCTTCATCATGTTACCAAACCACTACTAAAATATCTTTTAATCATCATTCTATCTCTTCATCCACCATTGCCATCCAAATCAAAGCTACCACTATCTCTCCAGTCTCCCCCATCTCCTGCAATCTGATATTCATATCAAAGCCAGATCTGTTCAAAATGCAAATCTAATACCATCTTTACATGTTTAAAACCTTCACACTTAAAGCTTATAAGAACCTGCATCGTTCGGCTCTTGCTACCTTACCCATCTCTTCTCACCTCACTCTGAACTACAGCCATTGCAGCCTCCTCTCAGCTCTTCAAATGTATCTTGTCCCCGCTCCTCCTACTCCTATTGCGCGTTCTGCTTCCTGGTCTAGATTAATCTCCCTTTCCCGTCTCTGACACTTCTCTTCCCGTCACTATAACATTCCTGACATCTCTGTGTCAGTCACTGGTTCTTTAGTGTAATTACTTCATTATATGTTTTTCCCAGTTGAGCTCTCTGACAATATTGTATCTCTAGCATCTAATAAAGTATCTGACAAATAGTCAGTGCTCAATCAATCTTTTTTAACACATGAAGGAATAACATTAACAATTTGTGATATTGAAGTTTATTCTGATAGCAATCTGAATTTTTTTTTTTGCATGAGTAAAATTAAAGGTAAGGAGAGGATCAAGATATAAATTTCATCATCAGACTAGAGTCCATAGTTGTGTGATTCATACATGGCAGTGAGAATGGAGGGGAGCGGGCAAATCTGAGCAGTATCAAGAAGTTGGAATCATGCTGTAAGATTTCATTCTGAAATCAGGAAATACCTATAAGCTTACAGGATTTTCTAGATGACTGTCACAGAAATGTTTAGATGCTTCTAGGTCCTTGAATCGGGAATATTTCCTCAAAGCAGAAATCTTAATTAATTATTAATGTATAAGATTTTTAAAATAATGACAAGATGGACTTACCTGGTGGTCCAGTGGTTAAAAGTCCACCTGCCAATGCAAAGGGCACAAGTTCCATCCCTGGTCTGGGAAGATGCCACAGAGCAGCTAAGCCCACGCACCACAACTACGGGGCCACCCTCTAGAGCCCAGGAGCTGCAGCTGCTGACCCCTGCAGCTAGAGGCAGAGTCCCACAGGTCCCGAAGTCCACACAGCCTAGAAGCAATGCTCCGCATCAACAAAAGCCACTGCAGTGAGAAGTCTGTGCGCCACAGCTAGAGAATAGCCCTGCTCACCGCAACTAGAGGAAGCCCACTCACACACACAAGACCCAGCGCAGCCAGAAAAAAATTCCAACAAATAAATAATAAAATTAATTTTAAAAAAACAATGACAAGAATTATCCTCAAGTAAATTTAAGTTGGTGATATTTTGGAAGGCATGCAGTTGGGAGAGAAGAGAGCTTTCAGAACATATGTATGTCAATGGGTTTCTTATGCATTACTGATATAACCCCACCCCTACTTCCACTTCTCCTTACTGTCGCTCTGATAAGCAATTTGGCTTGAATTCACCAGGGGTCAGAGATGACTGTTACCAGTATGCTACCTGTAGCTTCAAGAAAATGTCAGCTCTGAAGAGGGATTTTTTTTAGAGTTCGTTTTTTTGTTTTTGTTTTTTTTTTTTTTCAATAAAGAGCTTATTTTAGATGAATAGAATAATATCCTGTCTCATGTATGTATCAGATGTCTTAGACAAGACTAAGCCACCATAGTGTAGACTTAGGCCACAATGAATTCCTGAGAAAATCTGACATTGCAGTAATCTATTTCAAAGGACTTAGAACAAATCTGAAGACTTGACTACGATAACTCCATGTTCTCACTATCAAATATTAAAAAACAAAATTCAGCCAAGTAAAGAATCGACTTCATTCAATGATTCATGAGTCAAGCAGCACCCCACTTACTAAAGAGAAAGGTGCTCCCAGGGGTTGTACAAATGGGAAGATTTTTAGGAAGAAGAGTAGGGCAAAGGAGTAAACAGTAAAAGGAAAAAAGGATGATTTCTAGGCCAGCACATGTTTTAGGGGGGTATGGCAAGGGTTTTATCATGCAGATTATCTCTTCTTCCTGCAGAGGAGGAGGGAATGGAAAGGATCCACAGAACAGATCACTTTTTTGGTGCGTACCAGAAAATTCCAGACTGCTTGATTAACATTACATTTCTGATGAAGGTCAAAACTGCAGTCAGGTTAGTTGTTGCATCTAGGTTTAGTATCATGAACTTTTGAACAAGTGACATCATTTTGGGCCTGCGGTTTCTTTCCTTGTTAACACAACAAACACAAATATCAATTCAGCTCCTACACATATATCTCTAGGAATTTTCAGTGTGTTTGTAGTCCATGAATGTGCCTATTACAAGTCATTTGCAGAAATTTCTTTCAGTTAGTGTGCTTCTCTGTGAATGGGCTCATCTTCTTAAATGTGGAGAAACATTAGAGTCATTCAAAGGGATCTGCAAGATGTCTATTAGGGATGCAAATGTGCAGAATATGGACAAAACCAGTATAGCTCCTCTTGCGAAACATTTGGATTATGGAAATTTAACTTACAGAGAAGGCACTGCCACCTTCCACTTGAGAAAAGGTTTTTAATTTTAATTTCTGCATATTTCCTCTCTTATCCCCAGATGTGGTTATGCATTTAGGCCTTGGCATTCTAATCTTCTTGTTCTATACTATGTACGTCAGAGCTCTCATTTACTTTCTGAGCCTCACTTTCAAATCTTTGCTTTTGACTTCAAATTTACATCTGCTTCTCAGAAACTTAGTCTACATCTCCCACTGCAAACTGGGACATTTTCAACTCAAACTTAAGATGTCATGTATACACCAAGTACATCATTTTTCATGTCCCATTCAGAGAAACATATTCTATCAGTGGTAATAAACTTGGTGTCAGCCTTCAGTTAACACTTTCTATGTTGACTCATTCAGATGGGTGATCAAGTGCTATAACTTTCTTACCATATCCTATCACTTCCCATACCCACCCTTATCCACTGGCCTTCCCTCCACCTTGCTCACCAATCACTTTCTCTGTTGACAAGCTGGGTAAGAATTTCTTGCGCTCTAACTTTCATCTGTCTCTCAGAAATGCTAATCAACATCCTACCTCCCTCACTCTCAACAGATGTTCAGGCTGTCAATCACAAGCTCCTTAAGCTTCTCTACTATCCATCTCCAAATCTGTTTCTCTACTTATAAATATCTGTTCTTTTCAATTTCAAAATAAATATTTTACATTTTCAGTAGTATATTCACTTCCCTGTGTCCTGCACTGTTTCTGCTCACTTTTCCCAGCCTTTAATTCTATCATTTATCTCTGTAGTTTCTTCATTTTCATTCATTCAGTATCCATTGGAATTTTTTCCTCTGTTTATAAATGTGTTAAAAAAATAAATGTGTTTAGATTTTACATTACCTAAAAAAAAATTTTTTTAAACTAACTATATCCCTTCTAGCTACTGTTCTAGCTGTCTTTCACTTCTGAGGGGAAAAAAATGTACAATAAAATTATCACTGTATAATTTATCCTCAGTTTTTTCTTCACCTAAGTAACCATTTGCCAATACGTGATCAGCCATTGTACTACTAATGAAATCATACTTTCAAGATCATCAAAAAATCTCCTAATCACCAAACTCAATAACCTTTTTCGGTCTCCCTTTTTCCTGACTATCCTGTATTACATACACTTAACTGTTTTTTCCTTCTTTATCTCTTTTACCTGGTTTCCATGACATTGCTCTCACTGCTAAGCAGATCTTTCCCTAACTTTGACTAATCTTTCTAATCTTTTATTGGTTCCCTAAAGTCTGTCTCTATGGCTACATAAAGTTTTCTCCGTGACCTTTTATTTTCCTTCAACTACTCCACAGTCTCACTTGTTAATTTTCCTTTTCCTACTGCTTTTACTCCAGGACTCATTTCTATGGAAACAGATCTCAAGTTTCGTGTATCCAGTCCCAAACCTCTTCCCATACCTCAGGCGATGATTCATTATCACTACATTTCCCCAAATTCTACATGCCTAAAACCAAACTTACTATCTTCATCAAATGTCTCCATGTCTGTAGTGGACCAAGGATGTTTCCAGTTCCACATTTACTACGTGTATTTATTCAACAAACATTTACTAAGCTCATATCTGTCCATTTGAAGATCCAAACACATAACCAGAAACTGCTCAAAATGTTCTGTGCAGACAAAAGTTAATGCGGGAAATGGGTTACACAAGTGATGGATGTCAAACAAGGGATGATGAGGTAACATATAGATTAGAAAAACCGAATCTCGGCTAGAAGAATGAGGAGAGGAGATTTTAGTAGAAAGTTCAAGATTTAAGATCACCCAGAAGAAACTGCAATCATTTGGAAGAAGCTACAACAACAGAAAAAGATGCAGCTGTTGCCAGAGATGCTGCTCAAGCAGGAAGAGAGAGTGAGGAATAAGCTGAATTCTCACTTCGTTTTGTCCTCCAACATCTGCTAATGCCTCTTTCTGGACAAACCAATCCAGAAGCCAGTGTTCATTATAACCCAGAAAATGCAGCCCACAAAATCACCCCCTCCCCACAACCGCAAGGGAGATTATACAGAGCAGTGTCAAAGAAGAGTGAGGAATGGATCTGAGAGCAAAACAAGCCAAAGATGGATCATGATACATCTCTTCTTGCCTCTCCACCATATTTTATTCTCATACACCAACAAGCTTCCACCCAATGTGCTTCAAGTCTTCTTTGTAGAAAGTTATTCTCATACTTTCCTCAAAGAAAGGAGACGCAAAGTTCCATCAGTATTTTTGTCTTAATAATTCATGAACTTCAGGTGATATGCAGTCATTCACATCTATTTTGGGTGTGATTTCTCATTGATCTAGTGACTTGTGTATCAAGTTATAAATTTTAACACTACCAGCTTCTCTTTATAAATAAATATATATATGTATATATATGTATATGTATATACATATGTGTATATATATATATGTATATATGTATATATATAGAGAGAGAGACAGAGAGAGAATGGAAAAGGCAAAAAGGAGAAAGAGAATATCCAGAGCTCCTGCCACCCCCATTTCAGCAACTGCTGCCAAGACCATAGCTGATATTTTTTTTTAATAGCAGTTTTATTGAGATATAATTCACATGCTACACAATTCACTTATTGGAAATATGTAATTAAATGGCTTTTAATATAGTCATCAATAATGTATAACTGTCAGCACAATCGATTTTAGAACATTTTCACTATTGCCCCCAAAAAGAAACCCTATATTCATTAACAGTCACTCTGTATTTCCTCCTACCCCTTGTTGAAGATCACCCCATTTCTCTGAAGATCAATTTAAAATCCAGTCACTCCAGCTTTCAGGCACTACTCCAGACTCTGAAATTGGAAACATTTACTGTCTGGCCTATTCATTCAGATTCCCCATAGTGCTATTCATCTTTTTATGTATATGCTCTGTTTCCCCAATTAGATTATAAGTCTCTCAAGAACAAGACCCTTGTCTTGATTGAAGAGATGGAAAACATATTTAGAAATGTAGCTGCCTCACTGAATTTAATCCTCTTTTATTTGTTCTTTGATTAACTCATATTACTGAGAACTTTTCCCCTAATGGAGATTTTCTTCCTTAATCATTTCCCCCAAGAAAATAATTCAAAACTGATGGAGTAGATTTAACGAGCAAATTTAAGGAGTTCGTTAAAACACAAAAATGGAACTGTTAAGAAAAACACATCAGAAATTATTTGTGATTCTCATCTATTGCCAATATGCATTTAAGATGTGCTGGAAATGCTAATGTTTCTTTTGTTCCAGCATGACAACAGTGTCCCTTCACTGTGGTAGATAACAAAGCATGATACTAACACAAGAAGGGGAATGAAACAGATTCATTTCCTCTAATAAATGTTAAATTTACAAGTTAAATATGGTGTTAGATCTAGTGTACTTTTAATCAATTCTCTCAAGTGTATACATAATTATATGTGGTTTTAAATATGTAAAGATGCTTTTCGGCCTATTTCTTGAAATGAAACTCTTGCATAATTAACACTTTTTAAAATGTCCTTATTTTTTATAATAAATGTCAACATTTTGGATAAGCAAAAGTTCCTTTCTATATCTGTATTTCTTTTCTTTTCTCTTCCACTTCCTTCAGTCTTTCTTCAAAGTTTCCTTTTCTCTCTTCTGTTCTTACTTTCTTCTCTTTTCATTCCTCTTAGGGAAACATTAAGATAACTTCTTATATTTCTTAGGAACAATCTTGAAAAGCTAAGAGAATTAAATTAACTGTGGAAGAGGAAGACAGTTTGTATAAAATTAGTATTGATTTCTCTCCATTTCTACATCTTACAGTCATAATGAAAATAATAACAGGTCATATATCCTGCTTTATATTAAGCTCTGAAATAAATCCTCACCTTGTAAATTCTTACCTTGAACAGTTCTTTGAAACAAATAATTTCCAAATTAGACAGCACCAGGTAACATGTCTATAGTACTTATTTTGTGTCTAGAATTGTATAAATGTTGGAGATGTTTCACAGTCTAGCAGAGAAAGACATATAAATGATAAGACTTCTTTGGTGGTCCAACGGTAAAGAATCACTTGCCAATGCAGTGGACACAAGTTTGATTCCTGGTCCAGGAAGATCCCACAAGCCATGGGGCAGCTAAGCCCGTGCAACACAGCTACTAAGCCCACATGCCTAGAGCCCATGCTCCACAAGAGAGAAGCCCAAGTGCCACAGGAGCCAATCTTGCTCACTGCAACCAGAGAAAGCCTGCACATAGCAAGCAAGGCCCTGTGCAGCCAAAAATGAATTATTATTTTTTAAAAAGACATATAAATGAAATACTGGCAATGTAGTGATTAAGACGCTGTCTGAAGAGCCATGGGATAGCTCAGCACAGTGTTTCACTTCAGCAGTATTTCTGAACACCATGCTCTTGCCGGCTACTATTCTAGATGTTGGGAATACAGAGTTATTTTCCTTCAAGCAAATCACAGTTAATACAAAATTACCCCACAGTATAATAACCAATTGCCAAGTTAAAACTGAGTCCAGAATGTCATGGAAACCAGAGATGGAAGTAGGACAGAGGGAGAGATTTCAGGAGTGCCACAAAAACTGTTGAAAAGAGTTCACTGCTGAGTGGAATCTTAAATGATCAGTAGGAGTAGAATATACCTAATCTCAGAAGAAAAGGGGTGTGTGGAGATTGGAAGGATAAAGAGGACCATGCCACGCAGCAAAATTCTTTATAGGGATGAAAGCAATGTGCTGCCTTAAAGGACTAAGACTCGGAATCTCTGAATTCCAAGATGCCCCTGAAGAATTTGTAAGAGACTAGACTGCAAGTAAGGATGAGAAGCATAAAAGAATCAGGTCATGAAAATCTTCTGTTCTGTGCTTAAGGACCATAGATTTTATCCTGAAGACAATAGGGAGCCACTGAGGAATTAAAAGAGGAATAACGTGATCAGCTCTGTTCTTTTGAAGACTCAGTCTGCTTCCACAGTGCCAGGATATATTAGTGGATTGAGGGTTATGTGAAAGGCCAGGAAGACAAAGAAACTCACAAAGAATTTCTCTTGTCACTCCCCAGGTGAGATGCTAAGCACCCAATTTAAGGCAGTGACAATGGGTATGGAGAAGAGAGTAAAAAGCTAAAGAGAACTCAGAAACAATAGTGCTTGTTTCTAATTATATAAGAAAGGTATAGAAGAGAGGAAACTCAAGAGTAATTACATCTCTGGCTTGTAGAACTTGTAAGGAACTGAGAAGAGGAATAGCTGGGGTAAGAAGGGGGAGAAATGTTGAATTTTGAACATAGTATATGTGAACCAAGAACTTCCAGATATACAAGCTTGATCTAGAAAAGACAGAGGAACCAGAGATCAAATTGCCAACATCCGCTGGATCATAGAAAAAGCAAAGGAATTCCAGAAAAACATCTACTTCTGCTTCATTGAATATGCTAAATCCTTTGACTGTCTGGATCACAACAAATTGTGGGAAATTCTTCAAGAGAATACCAGACCACCTTATCTGACTCTGGTGAAACCTGTATGTGGGTCAAAAAGCAACAGCTGGAACCAGACATGGAATAACTGACTGGTTCAAAATCGAAAAAGAGGTACATCAAGGCTGTATATACTCACCCTGTTTATTTAACTTTTATGCAGAGTACATCATGAGAAATGCCAGGCTGGATGACTCACAAGCTGGAATCAAGATTGCTGGGAGAAATATCAACAACCTCAGATATGCAGATAATACCACTCTGGTGGCAGAAGTGAAGAGGAACTCAAGAGCCTCTTGATGAAAGTAAAAGAGGAGAGTGGCAGAGCTGGCTTAAAATTCAACATTCAAAAAACTGAGATCATGGCATCCAGTCCTGTCACTTCATGCCAAATAGAAGGGGAAAGAGCGGAAACAGTGACAGACTTTATTTTCTTGGGCTCCAAAATTGATGGACAGTGACTGCAGCCATGAAATTAAAAGACGCTTTCTCCTTGGAAGAAAAGCTATGACAAACCTAGACAGCATATTATAAAGCAGAGATATCGCTTTGCCGACAAAGGTCCATATAGACAAAACTATGGGCTTTCCAGTAATCATGCATGGATGTGAGAGTTGGACCATTCTTCTGAGCACCGAAGAATTGATGCTTTTAAACTATGGTGGTGGAGAAGATTCTTGAGAGTCCTTTGGACAGCACGGAGATCAAACTAGTCAATCCTAAACAAAATCAACCTTAAATATTCATTGGAAGGACATATGCTAAAGCTGAAGCTCCAATACTTTGGCCACCTGAAGAGCCAACTCATAGGAAAAGACCCTGATGCTGGGCAAGATGGAGGGGAGGGCAGGAGGAGAAGGGGGCAACAGAGGATGAGAATGTTGGATGGCATCACCGACTCAATAAACATGAGTTTTAGCGAACTCTGGGAGATAGTGAAGGACAGGGAAGCCTGGCATGCTGCAGTCCATGGGGTCGCTTAACAACAACAACACCTAACCCTGTAAGAGAACATAATGGAAGAGGTTGGTGCTGGAGGTGTGTGTGATAAGGTCTTCATGGATGAGACCCTGAAGACAGTGGAGAGAACGTACAGAGCAAAAGAATGAGAGGAGACTAGAACCAAAACAGAACCCCAGGATTCCTGCAGAGGAAGAAAGAACTGACTGATAAAAGGTAGTTCCGGAGAGAGTACTAGAACCACATGAATAGTTTCAAGGAGTAAAGGAACAGGTCAAATTCCACAAGGAGAGATGCATTGATTCCTTTTTGCTTTTCTATTGTTTACATTTTTTCTACCTCCAGCCTACATTTTAACATATAAAAACTCTCATTTATAACCACCAGTGCTCCATCTTTAACCTATCCTGCAATTTATTTTATTAGGAAAAAAAAATCTATTTTTAAAGCCAGGTGGGATGACAGAATTTGTGCTGTAGAAGGTCAGACTAACTGAGAGCAGTTTGGAGGTTCTAATAATAGTTCCAGAGAAGATGGAGGGAAGGGAATGCAGTCAGCAAATATCACGCTTATTGAATTGATAGAATGTTATATTTAAGTGAAAGTGAAACTTAGAGGGAAAGAGTAAAGGAGATGAAAGAGCACAGATATTTAGAGATATAAGGCTTGAATACCCAGAAAAGTGAGAACTGAAAAACAATGCAGGCATTGGGCTGGAGAGTGGAAAGGCAAAGGATAATGAAACGCAATCCAGTGTGTTCTCCTGAGTGTGTTCTATTTGATTTTCATCCCAGACAGAGCCTGGTAGTTCTCGGTGCTACTCATCACATATTCCTGCCTCCCCACCTCCCTAGCATACAGAAGAACTGCACTTCTGGCCTGTAGCACCTTGTGATAAGCCTTAATCAATCTGCTGTGAGCAGGAGGAACCAGAGCACTTTCTTGCTTGTGTGAGACTCCCCAGAGCTCTCTTCCTCCTGACCCTACCTGCCCACCTTTAAGTCAGCAGCTATTCAGACAGCCTGAGTAACTGAATGATAACAATGAGCTGCGGCTGCTAAGTCGCTTCAGTCGTGTCCGACTCTGTGTGACCCCATAGATGGCAGCCCACCAGGCTCCCCTGTCCCTGGGATTCTCCAGGCAAGAACACTGGAGTGGGTTGCCATTTCCTTCTCCAATGCATGAAAGTAAAAAGTGAAAGTGAAGTCGCTCACGTGTCTGACTCTTCGCAACCCCATGGACTGCAGCCTACCAGGCTCCTCTGCCCATGGGGTTTTCCAGGCAAGAGCACTGGAGTGGGTTGCTATTTCCCCACAATCAACAAGAATCATGAATGAGAACTGGACTTCTGTTGCTTAAAGCCACTAAATTTTGATGATACCCTAGCATAACCTAGTCTATCCTGAGGGACACACACTCCCTGGGTGATTTGATAAACTTCCATAACTTCAGCTATGCACTGACGAAATCAGGTCAACAACTGTAGCTTGATCCTTATTTCTAGCTGCCTTTTTTTAACCTTTTTATTTTGTATTGAGGTTACAGCCAGTTAACAATGTTGTGACAGTTTCAAGTGAACAGCAAATTGACTCAACCATACATATACATGTATCCGTTCTCTCCCAAACTCCCCTCCCATCCAGGCTGCCACATATGACCCAGAGAGATGTTGTGGGGAGGGAGGTGGGAGGGGGGTTCATGTTTGGGAACGCATGTAAGAATTAAAGATTTTAAAATTTAAAAAAAATTAAAAATTTAAAAAAAATTAAAAAAATTAAAAAAAAAAAACATTGAACAGACTTAGATGTGCTATACAGTAGGTCCTTGTTAGTTATCCATTTTAAATATAGCAGTGTGTACATATCCATCCCTAACTTTAGGATATTACAAGCATTTCAAATTGAACATTCTAAAACCAAACTCATTGAGTGACTATATTTTTTTCCAAGCAGTTACTCTGTCCCAAGTTCTTATCATACCTTTTATGTAAATTTCATTTCATAGAAAATCATTTCATTCACAGAACAGTCAAGGGCAAAATATCATATCCCAGCTTTAGACTACAAACTCTAACAGAAAGTGGTGAAGGCAATGAAATAGGTGCTACAAGAGCCGTAGAAGGAGAACCAAGTGGAAAGAAAGGGGAGTGATAACTAATGCTAAATATCACAGATAAGACAAAGGAGGTAGAAATAAAGTGACTCCAATGCTTTGCAATTAGGAACTTACTGGTGACTTTTAAGGAGATATGAGCAGATGGAGGGAGTGAATCCTGAAAACAGAGGAGATAAGGTATCAGCTGGAAAAAGGTTGAAAGTTTCACTCTGGGGACTGTTTATAAAGAGATGCAAGCATGTTTACAGGCTAAGATGAGAATTTAAACATATAGGAGAGAGAATGAGAGAATAGTTGATGATGCAAACTTTAGGAAGAACTAGGCAGAAATGGCGCCCTGAGCACAGGTGAAGGACTTAGAGTTAGGCAGGAAGGGGGATTTCTGTTCTTCTGAAGTTAGGTAAGGATAAGGGCAAGGGTACAGGCAGGTTTAGGGGGAGGAGTCAGGGTTTAAAACGATTCACGATGGTCTCCAGAATCCTTGTTAATGTGGCAAGGCCATCGGCTCAGAGTTCCAGGAGGACGGAGCAGAAGGTACATTTAAAATACTTATCTGAGCTTAGAAAAATAATGAGGTTAAAAATAAAACATTAAAGATTCGAATGGGAAAATGTTCTTTTAGAAAATAGTAAACCCCACAACGAGTGAAGAGTGAATGCTGATTCTCGGTCATAACCACCTCCAATTTAACCATTCCTGAAGCTGTGTATGGCAAGATGATTGGAGCTTACAAGTAGTCTTGAACTTCACTCTTGTCGATAGTTTGAATTTCCTCTAGGAATAAGCTTTTTATCAGAGCTGCTGATGTGTCCCTGATGTGCGATTTAAGTGATTTCTCCAAGTGGGAAGAAGACCAGTCAGGTGGAAATATGACTGAACAGAGACTTAACAGATCTCACCCCTAAACCCAGCTCTACCACCAGCTAGTCAGCATTTCCTGAAAGCTGCCTCACTTCTCTGTCTATGTAATTATCCACAAGAACATTCCAGTTCAACTACTCACTTCTACTCTAGCACCTCATCCACCTATCTCCACATATATAATATTGTATAGCAACTATATTTCAGTAAAAAAAAAAAATAGAGAAAGTACTGTGATGTATGTGTGTATGTGGCTGTGAGTAGTGTAGTATTTTACTGAAAAAGTCATTTCTTCTCTTTCATGCAACAACCCAGTGCAGGCCTCCTGGTTGGTGAATGTTTCTCTCTTGTGCCGTAGGTAGTCCAGAGACCCTCAGTCTTATGACTCTACCATTGCCTAAGGTTTCAGAGCTCACTGCATTGAGGAAGAAGGGGCAATAGAGGGTTGAGAAGGCATTTCTTAAACAAAGAATGATACGTATCACCTCCTTGGTGAAGTACTGATCACATGGCCTCACCTTGAAGGAGGTGAGGCTGCTAACGGTGGCCCTTCACAAGGCACCATATCACATCAACACTGAAGGTGAAGCATCAGTATTTATGGACAGGAAGCCATCTCTGCATATCTGGTCCCTCTGGTACAGCCCTCTTCCCATATAGAATACACTCACTGCCTTCTCAAAGATGTCAGCCCCAAGTCCCATCCAGTCACTGTATCTGGGACCACACCCAGGATCCCTCGGTGGTGGGTGTATGGTGTTCTTCATCAGGGACAGGTGAGTCTCCTTGTGGGCCAGTGACCCACCATCCAGTGAAAACTTCCTTTGCGTAAAGGGAAGAATGGTTATACTTAGCAGGCATGTGAAGTCGCTCAGTCGTGTCCAACTCTTGGTGACCTCATGGACTGTAGCCTACCAGGCTTCTCCGTCCATGGGATTTTCCTGGCAAGAGTACCGGATTGGGTTGCCATTTCCTTCTCCAGGGGATCTTCCCGACCCAGGATCGAACCCGGGTCTCCTGCATTGTAGGCAGATGCTTTTCCCTCTGCCCACAAGAATAGGGAATCTTTCCAGGAAGAAATAAGAAAGACCTTCTGCCTAAGCAATGGAAGAAATTCCATGCTTTACTCTGCTTTTGCTTTTTCTGAGAAACTCCCCTGTCCATAGCTCTCCAGAGCCTCTGGTTCTGTTCCCTGGGAGTTTCCTTTTGTCTGTTATCCTCCATGGTCACCTTTAAACTGGGCATTGTCTTCCCTCCATGGAGGCTACACACTGTCTTCAGCCCACGTCCTAATGGTACCTTCAGGCTGATTTATAAACACAGGCCTTTCTCAGTCCAGGCTTGTGATGGCTTTGGCAGTATAATTCCCTTAAAAGCTCACTAACCTTCTGATACAACTGTTTCTATTCAGCCTCATGTGCCAAGAACTCATGCCATTATTACCCAACATTGCTTAATACATAGCACTCATGCTCTTATGTCTTTCTTCTTAATGGTGGCTCCTTGAGGACACCTGAAAAATAGACTTGGGTGAGAAAGAAACATCCTTAATAAATTCTTTGTTGCCAGAGTATGGTTTCTATTTAACTACAAAAATCCTAACACATCTTTGTTCAAACTTCTTTTCATTCTCATTACTTGGCATTTTGAGTCCAGAAACCAGATTTTCCAACCCTGAAAGTCCCCACATTTTGAGAATCTCCTCTATCACTTCTGTTCTAAGCCTCCAACTCTTGCCTGTGCTCATCTTCTAGCTTCTGATGACTGTGACATTCCTTGGCTTATGGCCACCTTACTCCAGTATCTGTCTCTTCAGTCACCCCTGCCTCCTCTTCTGTGTGTGTGTGTGTGTGTGTGTGTGTGTGTATCAGACTTCTTAGAGCCTCCCATCAGTTATTTTCACTTTCATCATGACTAATATTTGACACCAAAATCCTATCCAATTCAGATTTGGTCACAACCAAAACTCACAGCTGAATAAAAGGAGGAGCATATTCAGGGCTTCCAGCTATGAGGCTCTCTGTCCCAGAATCTGCATGAATTATTAGCACACTTTTCTTTTTTCTCAAGCTACAGATGAGATCTCCATGCCTCGATGTCTCCTTGAGGGCTTGGGAATTTATTAGATAAAATTACTCACTCTGGCCTCCTACTAAGAACTCAGAGTGAGAAGAGTTCTAGGGGCAAAACTCTGAACCGTGTCCTTGAGTAAAACAGTTAAAGTCATCCCAACCCTGCAGTTGCCTTATTAAGGAGGAAAACAAAGCAAAGGAGTGGGAGGGGGCTCTGAAAGGAGGGGGGATAAGGACAACACCTGCTTCTTGCTCTGTTGTCTCTACTTTGGTAAAGCAAACAAAAGCCCAAGATTTTCATATACATGAGGTTGTCTTTGTTGAGCTACCTTGTCAAATAAATTGAGGCTTTAATGTGCAGAATGTTTCCCACACCCTCCCAAACTTTCACTATCAAGAAGACACAATATCAAAGGGCTGCACACACTCAATTTCACGAACCAATAAACACAGCTTTTGCATTAATTATCATTTTCAGCTCCTTGGAAAAGAGTGACAAGAGTTATCAGGAAGATGTTCATTATTGCCAGCCTTTATCTGATGGTAATGGATGTCTGGCTAGTCACAAATTGAAGATTCCCAAATGAGGATTGGCTCTCAATTGAGAGAATGGGACTGGTTGTTCCCAGATAGTCCCTTGCACATTTTATTAGCAAGGACAGCTATAAAATTTCTTCCTTATGCAGCTTTCTCTCCGTTGATTGCCTGGCTCAACAGGACACCAGCATTTCTGGTTTTGGCCCTGATACCCAGTTCAGACTGTTGGTCAAGCCTTACTCTGTGACTTGTGCCCCGGGCCATCTCAAGAAGATCCAGGTAAGGGCTCAATCTCACCCAAGCTGGATCAGTCATAGACTGCCTCCTACAGTTGGGGAGTGACATTTACTGGAGCTGAGGTGAGGCGATGCCAAGAGTTGAAGACATGTGTGTACAGTCGTTTAGTTGTGTCCCTCTTTTTGTGACCTCATGGACTGTAGCCTGGGGATCCTGTATCCTGTATTCATGGGATTCTTCAGGCAAGAACCCTGGAGCAGGTTGCAATTTCCTTTTCCAGGATATATTCCCAACTCAGGGATTGAACTTGCATTTCCCTTGTTTCCTGCATGGCAGGCAGATTCTTTACCGGCTGAGCCATCAGGGAAGAAGTCGGAGAAAGGACATTAATTTCTGCCTCTTCGACTCCAGAGGATCTTCCTTCCAAACTCCAGGAGCTTCTACTTTTTCTTTAAGTTCATGAGCTTCCCTAGTATCTTTCCAATGAATTCCTTTTCTTCTTTAAGCTAGAAAGGATTGGTTTCTGTTTCTTGCAACTTAAAGAAATCAAATTAATATTTCCTTGGGGATGTAGCTTAGAAACCTCCAAGCTCATTATATTTTCAGTATATTGCTGAAAACGAGTTCTAAATCCTCCTGGAGAAGAGCCTCAACATTTTCGGTATATATATATTACCCTCCTAACTCTCTCCTCACTTCCCCTGACTCTTAAAAGCAAATTTCAGGAGACTTTAAAATTTATCACGCTCTTCCTACAGACTTGGCCTGTTTTATATCAGAGTGCAGTTGGAGTCAGAGCTCCATGACAGAAGATAGAATATTAACTAAAGCACAGGGTTAGACAAAATCCTGTGTTCTGGATGCTAATCCAGAAATCTCCCTTGATACCCCTTCCCACCTTCCACCCAAGGCAGCAAAGTCCCCTGGAACCTCAGACAGTGGATTTCCAGTGAAAGTCACAAGCATGAGCCACGGTGATTTCTGTGCCACCCAGTAAGCCATAGCCAAGTGCTCCTCAATGAGGTCTGGATCTCAGTGCTGGAGGGGTCATTTTCCTGGGGCTCTGCCAGTCCCCTGGACAGTGGCTGCTCCTTACCTTTACCATTTTTGTACCCTAAGGTTTCTTTCTTCTGTTAGTCAACACTTCACTATATCGTTCTTCCATTTACAATTTTTATGCTAAACTTTTAATAGTCTCTATGTAGTGTTTGTCTCCCAATTAGACATTGACTGCCTGATATAATTAATATCATACACCATAAGTACCCAACATATGAGTTTGTTCTGATAGCACATTCATAAGTCCAGTTTGTTCACAACTTCAACAAAGTTAGCCTAGGTACCCAACCAACACAATCAGTTATATAGTACTGTACTCTAATAGTTGTATAATACTTTTCACACAAATAATACATAAAAAACAAAACCCCAAAATAAACACTTTTAAGCTTACAGTACAGTACTTTGAAGAGTACAGTAATGCCAGCTGTATCATTTGCTTTTGCACTTGCTTTTGGACATGCCGGGCTTGAAATGAAGACACTGTCCTACTGCACTGCGTCTACCACTGTGCAATAGAGTACACAAAAGCCTAACCGCTTGTAGGGCAGGCACACACATGACAGTGCATGCCAGATGCGTGAACTATCTTACATGTTTGGACATATGAGTGCACGTTTGCATTTTTAAAGGTTCACAACTTGACGGTTTATATGTAGAGGACTTACTATATTAATATGATGGTTAATATTATGTGTCCATTAAACTGAGCTGTAAGATTCCCAGATACCTGGTTAAGCATTATTTCTGAGTGTGCCTATGAGGGTGTTTCCAAAAGAGATTAGCATTCACTTTGTTTAATGAAAATAGATGGTGATCCCCAGTGTCAGTGGGCACCATCAGTCTGTTGAGGGCTTGAATAGAACAAAAATGCAGAGGAAGGTTGAATTCACTCTCTCTCTATCTACCCTTGGCACTCCTGGTTCTCAGACTTTCAGGCTTAAACTGGAACCTATATCATTGCCTGTCTGGCTCTCAGTCCTTCAGATTAGACCGTTGGATTCCTGGGACTCCAGCTTGTAGATGGTAGACTGTCAGAAGTATCAGCCTGCATAATCATGTGAGCCAATTCCTCATAATAAATCTCATTATGTCTAGATATAGATGCAAACCTCTATATGTCTCAGGTAGAGATTTAGATGTATAATAAATGTCATAATGAAAATAAATATATTGTTGCTTCTGTATCTCTGGAGAATTGATGAATATACCTCATTTTAGAGATGAATAAACTGAGGCTCAAATAAGGTAAAAAGGATACCTATGGTTACACAACTACTAAGTAGAAGAGACCCAACAAGAATACCAGTTCGGTCTAATTACCAAGGCTCTTCTTCATGACCTGGAGATCCCCGTGGCCCACATAATTCTGGACATGTTCAGTAATTTAGTGGGGCAGTTGCAGATAATGCCTTCAGGCTTAATGTCTTCTAGACCAGTGCTCCTCGGGGTTGTCTGTGGACATATGCCAGTTTGCAAATTGTTTGCCACCAGTTTGCAATGAGATGAGTTGAACAGACTGAGGATGTAGAGCATTTCATATTGCTACAACATTTGTACTGGATTTTACAAAAGTATTAGGTCCATGACAAATTAATAATTTTGAGAAACAGCTAATTCCTTTCCCATAGATAGTTTTCTAAACTTTGGGCTCATTATTAAGTATATATGTGCTTCTGCAGTTCTTGCTGCTCTTTGAATCAAATATTGAAAATCTATTATCAGGTATAATATACCAGGTGTATTATAGCTCATATAACTGTTACAGAATATAGATGTGTCATAGAGAAAAGGTGATTATAGCTGGCATAACTGTTACACATCTATATTTGATTCAAAGAACAGCAACAACTGCACAAAGCTACCCAGATGTAGAAATACTTAAACCAAGATACTGTTTCAGAAATTACCATGGGGCAGCTCACGCATAGTACAATTTGGAAGACCAGAGTCCAGTTGATCACCACCTGTCACACATAAATACCTTTCCTTAGATTCTAATGGATGTTACCATGGAAAGGAGAATGAGTGTCCCAGGTTTTCTTATGCAGTAAATATAAAAGGCTTCCAGCTTTGGTCTGGTAACTGTTTCTTTGTTTGATTCCCCTTGATGATGTAATAGAAATATAATTTTAAGGGTGCAGGAAAAATTTTTTGGAGAGGGTTAAAATAAATTCACTTATTATAACCCCGCTTCCCTTACAAACATGTTGCATTTAACAGAATTCCCTGGTTAAACAAATGAACTACCCACATAATGATAGTTTCCTCTTACATGTCTTCTTAAACATGTTTAAAGGGGAAAAAAATACTTAAACACCTTATATATATTCCTGTTTTCTTAATTAAAAGGCATTAAATATAATTTTACTTTGAAGGGAGATAGAATCAAAGAACACAGAGACTATGCCCCTATACTCAATGGAATGGACTGGAATTTTTTATGTTTTATGTTTAGATTTAGAATATTTTCCATTCTTGCTGTCAGGCTCTATTTTTTCTGAAATTATAATTAGTGCCTTTGCTTATTGCAACTGCAAGTTCTTTACCCTTTGTCATTTACTTATTTCCGGTGATATGAACTAATAAAACAAGTAACCAAACACACTAGAATTGTGTCTAGAATAAGGTTTTGAATGAAAATGTGAATTACTCTTCAAGAACTTTAGGTCTTTGACATATATCACTTGACCTTTTATTTGGAAAGGCATGTTAACACTCTCTCAGACATTACAAAAATAATTTATTTATCATAGCAAACTAAAATCATTAGAATAGAAAGTTTAAATGATCATAATGCACTTCCTGGAGACAATTTCATTTCTATATCCCAAAGAAGCTGAGCGGGACTTCTGGAATAGAAGTATCATCCCAGTCTGTCTGTGACTGTTCACCCAAGAGAGGCCTTAAGAAGACTTTCTGATTTCTAGGAGGACTTCTCTGGTGACTCAGGGGTAAAGAATCCACCTGCCAGTGAAGGAGATGTGTCTTCAATCCCCAGGTCAGGAAGATCCCTTGGAGTAGGAAATGGCGCCCTGCTCCAGTATTCTTGCCTGTGAAAACTCCATGGACAGAAGAGACTGGTAGGCTGCAGTCCATGGGGTTGCAGAGTCAGACACGACTGAGCACACACACACGCACATACACTGATTCCCAGGAGATGTGACTTTTCATTCCTGCTGTCTACAATTTGATGTCTTCCAAAAAAAAATCTACCCCGCTCATCCGTCTCCCATCCGCAGAGAATCCAAGTTTATGAGGACAACCACAAGGCAGATGGGCACACCTCTTCAGTTTATTGTTCCCACACTGATGTGCTGTCCATCAAATACTGGCACTTCTCAAAACTACAGAATCATCCCCTTTTTGGTAAATGTATCAAATCTATATAAAGAAATGTTGTTATTTTCAATCTTAAGAAGTCAGTTGGATTACAGTCAGTTTTTGATCAGAGGTTCCTGTAAAAATAAAACTATTAAGGAAAAAAAACACCTGTTCAACCTTGGTTAAAATTAAGAGACACTGTAGCACCCAAAGGTACCTAATAAGCCTTGGAAGGAAGTGTTCTGCTGACATAAGTCTATTATAGTTGTCTGCTGGAAAGATAAAGTACAAAAGGTTGTGTTTTTTTGTTTTTGTTTTTTTTTAAGTAACATTCCTTGAAAACAGGATCACAGTGAACAAAGTACATTGATCTGCGGGGGGCGGGGGGGGGGGGTGTGTGGAATCTCCGTTTACATCCTTACAGATCCTGTCTCATTATCTCTACTAAGAGCAAGCAGAGTGCTTCTGATATGTTTAACTATTAACCATGCAGCTTCTGCTTAAACTCTCAGGAACATAACCTTCAGCCACAAAGCATGTAAAGATCACAAAGCTCATAGAACATTTTGATTTATGAAATAAAATTCACTTCCATAATTTACAGAAGAGCACTCCAAGCCTTATCCTTGATAACTCTTTTTATTTGGATATCATCCACTACCTTCTATTAATCAGATGTACGTCTGCGTCTAGTTTTCTCCTTGAAGATGCATGAAGTAAAAAGTGTCTGCAGATTATAACCTAAATGCACAACCAGAAGGCCATTTTCTTCCATGTTCCTTAAAACTAGCCTGCAAACAAAGTCGCACTGGTCTATGCATTCATTCACCAAATGATGACGGAATACCTATTCTGTGGCAGGTAAACACAGTCAGCTCTTTTTCTCCAACACAAAATGTATTTAAATTTACAGATGACCTGTTGTGATGTGATGTTCTTCCTCCTGTTTGAGGGCTGAAATACAGTGATGCAAACTGAAATTGCCTTTTTTTTAACATCCTTACTTGGCAAAGTAAAATGTTAATAACCCAGTGACTATTTGCAATATTATTGCTCCATGAAGTCCAAAACAGCTACAACCACTGATCTTGCTCCTTCCCATCATCCCCAGACTATGTCTATTTGTCACTATATTTTCAGCATCTAAGTCTGTGACTTCCAATTTATCTTTATTGAATAAATGATTACTGGATGGATGGATACATGTATCCATCATTTTGAGGCAGACAACTTACTGCTTAAAAAGACGCAAATTAGACCAAACCAGGGAACCAAGGTATGCTAGACATGTTTAAATGAATCACATCTTTCAGTAATAACAATATTGATAGTCAACCATCATTATTACTAATTGCTCAGCATATGCTGTATTGCTGTAAGTACTTTCTGTATACTAAATCATTTAGACACCAAAATGAACCTCTACAGAAAAGAGTTTTATAAGCCCCTTTTACAAAGAAGAAATGGAATTCAGGGAGAAGATAAGAAATGTGCTTAAGTGGAGGAATCCCAGAGTTTTTCTGAATGAATACATTATGCTGCCTTCCTTTAACAAGGAGAATGGTAAAAAAAATAAACAGAAAACAGTGACTTCCATCCAGTTCTCATCAAGCTTCCTCTCATGCAGCATGAGCTGCAAATTCTAACTGATAGCAATGCTACTCTATTAAATTAATCATAACATCAAGCAGCATCTATATTTATTTCTAAATGTTATTTGTCATAACGTCAAGCAACATTTATTTCCAAGTTTTCTGCTGTGTTTTTTTAAGACACATCCCTCAGAATCTCTTCTATCCATCACAGGGCCTAGTGTCATGTCATGTTCACAGTAGGCACTCAAAAATACTTTTTGGATTCAATCAAATTATTTGAGGACTACACTAAAGCCTTTGACTATGTGGATCACAACAAATTGTGAAAAATTCTTAAAGAGATGGGAGTACCAGACCACCTTACCTGTCTCTTGAGAAAACTGCATGCAGGCCAAGAAGCACCAGTTGGAACCAGATATGGAACAACTGGTTGGTTCAAAACTGAGAAAGGAGTAAGACAAGGCTATGTATATTGTCACCATGCTTATTTAACTTCTATGCAAAGTATATCATGAGAAACGCTGGGCTGGAGGAAGCACAAGCTGGAATCAAGATTGCTGGCAGAAATATCAATAACCTCAGATATGCAGATGACACCCCTTATGGCAGAAAGTGAAGAAGAACTAAAGAGCCTCTTGATGAATATGAAAGAGGAGAGTGAAAAAGTTGGCTTAAAGCTCAGCATTCAGAAAACTAAGATCATGACATCCGGTCCCATTACTTCATGGCAAATAGATGGGGAAACAGTGGAAATGGTGGCTGACTTTATTTTTCTGGCTCCAAAATCACTGCAGCCATGAAATTAAAAGATGCTTACTTCTTGGAAGAAAAGTTATGACCAATCTAGAGAGTATATTAAAAAGCAGGGACATTACTTTGTTAACAAAGGTGCCTCTAGCCAAAGCTCTGGTTTTTCCAGTAGTCATGTATGGATGTGAGAGTTGAACTATAAAGAAAGCTGAGCACCAAAGAATTGATGCTGGTGAACTGTGCTGTTGGAGAAGACTCTTGAGAGTCCCTTGGACTGTAAGGAGATCCAACCAGTCCATCCTAAAGGAAATCAGTCCTGAACGTTTATTGGAAGGACTGATGCTGAAGCTGAAACTCCAATACTCTGGCCACCTGATGTGAAGAACTGGCTCATTTGAAAAGACCCTGATGCTGGCTGGGAAAGATTGAGGGCAGGAGGAGAAGGGGATGACAGAAGATGAGATGGTTGGATGGCATCACCAACTCGATGGACATGAGTTTGAGTAAACTCTGAAAGTTGGTGATGGACAGGGAGGCCTGGCGTGTTGCAGTCCATGGGGTCACAAAGAGTTGGACATGACTGAGCAACTGAACAGAACTGAACTGATATATTCTCACCCTACTTATTTAACTTCTATGCAGAGTACATCATGTGAAATGTGGGGCATAGACGAATCACATGCTGGAATCAAGATAGCTGGGAGAAATATCAATGCCCTCAAACATGCAGATGATACTACTCTAATGACAGAAAGTGAAGAATTAAAGAACTTGTGGATGAGGATGAAAGAGGAGAGGCAAAAAGCTGGCTTGAAAGTCAACATTCAGAAAACTAGGATCAATGCCTCTAGTCCCATCACTTCATGAAAAATGGATGGGAAAAAAAGTAGAAGCAGTGAAAGATTTTATTTTCTTGGGCTCCAAAATCACTGCAGATGGTGACTGCAGCCATGTAATTAAAAGACACTTGCTCCTGGGAAGAAAAGCTATGACAAACCTAGACAGCATATTAAAAAGCAGAGACATCACTTTGCCAACAAAGGTACAGTCAAAGCTATGGCTTTTCCAGTAGTCATGTATGGATGTGAGAGTTGGACCATAAAGAAGGCTGAGTGCTGAGGAATTGATGTTTTTGAATTGTGGTGCTAGAGAAGACTCCTGAGAGTCTCTTGGACTGCAAAGAGATCAATCAATCCTAAAGGAAATCAACCCTGAATATTCATTGGAAGGACTGATGCTGAAGCTGAAGCTCCAATACTTCGGCAATGAGCCAACTCATTGGAAAAGACCCTGGTGCTGGGAAAGACTGAAGGCAAAGGAGAAGGGGTGGCAGAGGATGAGATGGTTAGATAGCACCACCGACTCAAAGGACATAAATTTGAGCAAACTTCGGGAGATAGTGGAGGACAGAGAAGCCTGGCATGCTACAGTCCACGGGGTCGCAAAGAGTTGAACATGACTTAGTGCCTGAACAACAACAACAAAATTATTTGGGAGTTGCTAAGATTTGGATCTCATGGTTGAGTTCCATAAACCCACATGACTGAAGGGATAAGATTAAAGCAGCCAGAAGCAGAGGGACAATTTCTGACATAAAGGAACATCTTGAGGGATTAAAATAAACATGTATGGAAATCACCTGAGGCTCTGAAAACTTGATTGTTTCAGGAAAATCAGGAAAATACATCAGTCTCGATAAAGCACTAAGCAAAAGCTTTATTATGCAGTACCTCCTTGGTATGCTGAAAGTACAGCATTAACAGTACTTCTTAACCACTGGCTGCTCAAAGTTACATAAATTATTGCCATGACAACTATTTCTTTAGCAATAAAATTATGAAAACCGCCATTTCCCCTACAGATAACAAAGCCTTATCATTTGCTATTCACAATGAGCTTAATGTTTACCCCGCAGCAGTCATCACAGACAATGCATCTGTGTAGCAACACAGACCCTACCAACTTGGAAAGGAGGTGCTCTAAAAGAACTCAGGAAGAAGGCTATTTCAATTGCAGGAAGCTTTGTCCCCAGAGGCAAACGCATAATAAATGTTGGTTGGAGTTCCACACACATCCACAAAGACCTAACTTAGTCATAATTTGGTTAAAATGCACAATATTGAGGAGGGGGGAAGAAAATAATGTGTCTAGATTCACAATTAGACAATAGGAACAGTAGTAAAACTGAGGAGTGAAACTCAGTCTGATAAAAGAACCCTTGGACAGTGTCAAGAGCTTCAAGACTGAACACAGTTTTATTACTTCGCTTTGTTAATGAACTTCATCTCTAGCCCTCTCTGCTCCTTCCTCGCAGACTTTTCTTTTTTCTTCAACCTTTGCAGGCTCCTCTGAGCTCAGGGTCCCTGACATGATGCTCATTCTGTCTTTGAAGCTCTCCCCATCCACCCAGCTTCCCCACGTCACCTGGCCACCACTTACTCATCCTCAGATCTCAGACTAGGGGGCCATTCAGATGAGATCTGGCCCTTCTTACAACACAGCATAGCATCCTGGGCTGAGAATCCAGGCACTTCATCTCTCTCATAATTATTAGGAATTAGTACAATTTCTTGTGCTTAGTATTTTTTTAACCTTGTCTTCCAACTAGAGACAAGCTCCATGATATCAGGGACACTGTTCTTGTCACCTCTATGTCCACAGTACATAGCACAGCCTGTGCTCAATAAGTATTTGTTGTATTCATGTGTTTTTAAAGAAGCCCTCCCTTTTCTTTATAAAAATGTAATATTCACAAGATTTTTACACCATGATATGGTTTGAGGATATTGCTTAAGAAATGAAACAAAGGAAGAGAAAAGAGATCTTGCCTGAAAGGAAGGGAGCTTACAATAAGCACAGTATACTGTATTGGTGTTTTTCTTTCTGGCTTACTTCACTCTGTATAATAGGCTCCAGTGTCATCCAGGAACACATGTATACCTATGGCGGATTCATGTTGATGTATGGCAAAACCAATACAATATTGTAAAGTAATTAACTTCCAATTAAAATAAATAAATTTATATAAAAAAAGAATAAACACAGTAGAATAAGCTTCAGGAAATAAAAAGTCAAACGTATCTTTTGAATTCTCTCATTACAAAGGGAAGAAGCAATTGGTAGAGGGAAACCACAGCACCATACATACAGGTAGCATAAGGCTGTCTGCATCAGCAATGGGGAGGGGGTAGAATGAAGCCAAGACATATCTGGCAATTTCTTTGTTTAGTATGAACACAAATGATAGCATTAATAGCTCAGGGAATGGCTTTGCAGGGAAGTATCCTTTTGACTTGACAAACATAGCTTAGCGTATCTTATTTTTTTAACTCTTCATTCATTTAATAGTCTAAATTTTTTTTCTGAGCACCCATTATGTTACCAAGTCCTGAGTTAGGTCTGAGATACAAAATTAACAAGATAAGTGCTGTTGGAAAACTCACAATGAGCCAACTGGACAGATAATTATGAGACAATGTGTCAAAGTCCTAGGCTGAAATTGATCCAAGTAAATAAATCATCATGTGGGCTTGGCCAGAGGGAAAGGGAAAAATGTGAATGGGGTCAAGAGAGCTTCAGCTGGGCAGAGGAGGCTTGAAGTTGAGACTGAGTGAAAGGAGTTTCTCTCCAATGGAGAAGGAAAGATTCCGAGAGAGACAGAGGAATGTGTGCAAGATGTGGGAAAAGCCTTTGGCTTGTTTGAGAGAAGAGCAGAGGTTCTCTGTGACTGGAATAAAGGATGCATCTCATGGGCATCAGTGAGCCTGGACAAGAGGGGCTAGATCTTGAAGAGCCTTGCAAGTCATGAGTTTAAAATTCCCTCAAGACTAATGACATTCAAAATTCTTCTAAACATAGGCACATTCTTTGAGAAAATCTTATACCGAAGCCTATAAAGTAGATAAGACCATAGCTGCTGTGGGCTGCTGAGTGGCCTCCTGACTCCTTGCCTCCAACCTCCACACACAGCCTAAGGTCTTTCCTTGAAGACCACAGACCTTTGAACACTCTGCCTGTGGACACCACAGAGTTGTTAGGGCAGGAAAGCTATTCAGTAAATGAACTAGCTAGAGTCATGTGATCAAATGGGACTTTCATTTATAGCTCTAATTTTTGCTTTTGAGTTTACTCTGACTGCAGTGGGGAATGAACAGAAGGGAAGCTAACTTAGCATGGGACAGGCATTCACTGAGCCATCCAAGGGTGGCAGGAGGCTAAATGATAGGACAGTCTTTTTTCAGGCTCACAATATTTTCCAACCCTCCCTGACACACCCCTTCTCGGTTCGGTCTAGAGCTGCACGGGAAAATTATGTGATTGCTCCCACAAAAGAAGTTGTCTTGTGACCTTCTCAGCCTAAGTGCAGCTGATTCCAGGAAGAAGAGAGATCTGAAGACAGAGCAAGAAGAGATCTTCCCAAAACTGAAGGAAGACTAAGATGAGAACTGACCAGACCAAAAGTTCATGGGTCTGAAGCTTATACAGTTTGAGAGATCTTCTAAGAAAATGAAGTTATGAATATAAGCTCAGATTTTAAAATAAATTTAGAAAGATAAATCACAAGTTACAAATTTTAAAGATATTTAAAAAGAGAAAACATCACGAATCCATAAATACATTTTTACTGATGAACTGCCCCACACACCCATATGATAATGCTTTTGCTTACATTTTCCAGCTGCACACTCTTCTATTATTTCTTCATATGATAACCATATATTTTCTATAGAAAAGGTACATAATTCACTATTTCTTCTAGCATGGTCAGTTGCATTTTGATATATTATCATCTTTGATTATTTACTTAAAGTTTAGAAAATTTTCTTTCAGCTTACTCCTTTTTGGTAGTATGTAAATTTTAAGGATAGTCAAATTCTGGAAACTTCTATCAAGTCTATTTTGTTTATGAGGTGGAAGACTTCAGGTTATTTCAAGTTTTCTTTTCCTGTGACAAATCTTACTCTTTCAACTGATGACACCCAGCGACGTTGGTCACTGTCTTCATTGTAGTGTTGCAAAACTGTGCATTTATAATACGATCACTGAAGTCACTTTTATGTCAAAATAACACGAAGTTTAAATTGTTTTCCAATGTGTCCATGTGAATCACTCCTCTTCATTAATTAGATTATTAAGCAATCCCAAGGCAAATTCGATATCTTTTCATATCAAGTCCACTCTCATACAGAGAAAATGTTTGGCTGGCAAAAGAATTTAAAATTATTCATAGGATTTCAGTAAGGAGAGTAGCATAAGCTAGTCAACCAATCGCATTTGGCAAGACAACAATCAAGTGGGGCTTCCCTGGTGGCTCAGGGGTAAAGAACCTACCTGCAATACAGGAGATGTGGGTTCAGTCCCCGGGTTGAGAAGATCCCATGGAGAGATTGAAATGGCAACCCACTTCAGTATTCTTGCCTAGAGAATCTCTTAGACAAAGGAGCCTGACAAGCTATAGTCCACAGGGTTGCAAAGAGTCAGGACATGACTGAGAGACTAAACAATAACAATAAGGTAGTAATGTCTGGCATCTGTTTACTTATCTAACACTTTATTTTTACACTCTTCCCATTATTTAATTCTAAAAGATGATTTGGGATAATTAAGTCACATTTCCTTTCCATTTTGACATTTTTCAATGTGCTTATACAAAACTGAATCAAATGTAGTGATCTGTTCAATAAATCTTACGACTTCAATAATTATCATTATTTTAAGAACACCACTTTTCATTGTAACCTCTGAAAGGCAAATCCCATTCACTTACAAATTTAATTGGCTAAATACTCAATTAAATGCTTAACAATAACACTAAATATTTTTAATAAATCTGTTCTCTCTCCTTGGTTCTTCAAGGTGTCCATTTAGTGCATTTGTATTCGATTGATGTGTAATTCAATAACCTTCTTGTCTGTGGAGTCCTCCTGACTTTCAGTAAGTTCTAATTTATTGAACACACTTAATAAATCATATAATAATACAATATATACAGTATCTTATCTTGGACTCAGAGTTGGAATCTTTTAACAGTTGGAACATTGGGTTTTTTGCTGTTGTTCGTAGTATCTACTTGAAAAATATTTCTAATGTCTATTGTACGTTCTGTTTAATTCTCTGTAAATGTTACTGACATCACAATTTTAGGGGAGAAAAACAGCTTTCTTTTATTAAATAGTACTATCAGGACAAATATGGTACATATCAAAGTCAGTAAATTTTCCCAATAAAGTTGTTGAAAGCCCCTCATGCTCTTGTGATAATACAAGCTTTAGTTTCAGTTGCAATCAGAGTTTTTGGTGTGCCAAATTCTGTCTTTTTGTGTCAAACTGTCTTTTGCCAAAATTGCCCCTTACATTTTTCGGTTTCTACTAGAATACTTTCTTCCCATAGTACCTGAATTTGTGTGTAATTAATAATTCTGGGTAATGATGTATTTCGCTTACCTGAAATTAAGACATATAAAATTCATATTTATAGTCTTCTGCCACTGTAGGTACCTACATAGGTGTATAATAATATTTCTCTAAATTAAATACACTGACACATCAACAAATATGCGTAGGAACTTTGTCACTGGACCACTCGTTTCTTGATGATGTTTTGCTATGCTGGTGGTAATTTGGCATCTCAATTCATCTGGGACCCGCAGACTTCAGGACATGTGTACACAAGCTTAGTCCCTCAGTCATGTCTGACTCTTTGTGACTCTATGGACTGTAGCCCGCCAGGCTCCTCTGTCCATGGGATTCTCTAGGCAAGATTACTAGAGTGGGTTACCATGCCCTTCTCCAGGGAATCTTCTTGACCCAGGGATTGAACCTGGGTCTCTTAAGTATCCTTCATTGGCAGGCAGGTTCTTTACGACTAGTGCTACCTGGGATGGCTCATATACACTAAGATGTGAGCTAATGTGTTGGGTTAAAAAAAAAATGTGATTTCACACACAAAAACACCAATATTTAAAGTCCTAGTATAGATTTATGCTCCACAAATACAGAAATTCTGACAAATAATGGATTTTTTTATAACTTTCATTTTACAAAGAAAATTCATGGTATATTTATGATTGTGTATAATGCATCATCAAGTGTATTTCCTTATGGAAAATGCTCTGACTAGGCATCAGTAGGAACTGCTTCAACACTAACATCTGATAACTGGAAGGATTTTCCATAAAACAGCTTCTGGCTCCAAACTTTTCAAAACTCATCCTTTCTCCACTGCCTACATATTTCCAGTGCCTTGTTATTGTTTAGTCGCTCAGTCGTGTCTGACTGTCTGCGACCCCATGGACTATAGTCCACCAGGCTCCTCTGTCCATGGGATTCTTCAGGCAAGAATACTGGAGTGGGTTGCCATTTCCTTCTCCATTCCAGAGCCTTAGGATATACTTATATCACAATGGCCCTGCACCATTGTTTCATGGTACTGAATGAGTTCTGGGAGGATTTCTAGAAGCCAGTCCTATACTACACCTACCACTGGCAATAACATAATCACACACTGAAGGCATTGAGCATGATCTAAACAAACAAAACAATTCCTCGACTCACCTTTCATGCAGTGTGACTTCCAGCATGCCAGTAAATACCAAAGCCACCCAACAAGAGATGGAATCAGAGTGAAAACAATAATCCTCACTGATCATAGCTAAAATACACAATTGTATGAATACACTGTAGAGTCCTTCCAAAGAACCGTCCCTGAAAATGAGATGCTTTGAAGCTAGTTTTAATGAGCTTTCTAGTAAATTCCTGATCACTCAGTTGGTAAAGAATTGGCCTGCAGTGCAGGAGACCCTGGTTTGATCCCTCAATCAGGAAAATCTGCTGGAGAAGGGATAGGTTACCCACTCCAGTATTCTTGGAGTTCCTTTGTGGCTCAGCTGGTAAAGAATCTGCCTGCAATGGGGAAAACCGGGGTTCAATCCCTGGGTTGAGAAGATCCCCTGGAAAAGGGAAAGGCTACTCATTCCAGTATTCTGGTCTGGAGAATTCCATGGACTGTATAGTCCATGGGGTCACAAAAAGTCGGACATGACTGAGCGACTTTCACTTTCACTTTCTTTCTAGTAAATCTACTTCCTGTCAGAGGAATACAGCATCAGGATCAGAAAGCAAAGGGAGCATGGCCTGCCTAATGAGCACCTCCAAGGAGAAAAGAAATGCCCCTGACAAGGCTGAGTTCTTGGCATCAAAACATTCCCTTGCCAAAATAAGACATGGAAGCCACACGGTCACTAACTTTTAAGGACCTCAAAAACTTGAACAGCTGCATTCTAACAGAAAACTAGAGGAAACACTTTGAAGTTAGGTATTTTATTGCTATTATTCTTGTCATTTCTACTGCCACTGTTGCTTTCTAATAAACTGGAAACTCCCTAATTCCCAGTAATGACCAGCTTCTCACCGGCCTTAGTAATAGGACAGGGGCTCAGAACAGACTTGATTTGACAATAAAAAAATATAACACAACTTACATGTCCATGTTGAGATTATGGTTACAAATCTAGGCCCATTATTATCTCAATATTTCACATAAGATACTCATTACTTCTAACACCATCTCAATAAACAGAGAGGTTAATAACAAACATATATCATTATAAATAAAAGTATGACACTAGCTGAGAAAAATATTAAGACATTATTTTCACTGACTATAATTCCAAAGAACAGTCCATGACACCCTAAAGAGATTTATTCATATTCTTATTTTCAGAAACAGTTTAAAAAGTGACTGCCTTTCAATTCTGTAGTTTTATTTTCTTAATTGTTTAGGACAAAAATTAAAGTAAAAATATTTCACTACACAAGAACAGTATTCTGCCTTGCACCTGGTTTTTTCCATGACCCCCTTCTGCATAGTAATCAGAAACTCTAATCTGCTCTTGCCGCTCCATGAAAATTTCTGGATAAAATCACTATGTTTGCGAAGCTCCCCCTGGTTTCTGACCAGCCTTAAAAAACAGGGAGGGTTGCAATCATGACTTCTGCGAAGAATACTGTACAGTACTGTTACATAAACTGATACCTGACAAATAATCAGTTCCCAGAAAATGATCTCACTGCATGGAGCTCCTAGTACTGAATAAAATGGAGATTATATATTTGGTGGCCAATCTGAAATGTGAAATATGTTGAGCTATTCCAGTGGGTGACATACAAAACTATTTCAACCTGTGACTAGTACTATGCTGTGAATGTGTATCATTGGGTGAGAACTCAAAGAAGGAAGAAGCAGGTGGCATGCCACTCCAACTTCTTGGGGGAAGGAAAAACAAATTACAAGTGACCGAGTCAAAATAAACTAGGCTTAGGACAGGATGTCAGAGATGTTTATTTTGAAACATAAGCCCCAGTTCTATTCTACCACAGGGTAAAACTATGTTGATTTTTTTCATTCAAATTAAAAGGAAAAACTTTGAGTGCTTTAGTAAAATTTAAAGAAGGATAACACTGCAATCTCTTCATTTCCCAGGGAGACCGCCCACTAGTACCTCCAATAAGTTTATGTCCTTGAAAATGCTTTGGCTACTCTGAACCTGTAACATTATGTGCAGAAACTCATGTCTGGAATTAACTGCGGATCCTCAGCAACTGAAGTAGATGGCATGTGACTGACTGCTCCATGCTTGCTCTCACTTCGTATCACAGATGCCTCGGGCTGGTGCCTGAAAATATATGGCTCAACTGGAACATTTTTTTCAAAACTTAGCATTACTCACTTCCATGTCTGGCTCATTGATTTCTGGTCAAGCCCAAGGAAGTAGGAGTATCCATGGATGGAGCTGTGCTAATGCTATGCCATGGCTCCAAACGCACCGCTTCTCACTAGGCACAGCAGTTAAGATAGGCTTACCCTGAGACCACACCAGAGCTCACACCTGAACTCTTGTTGCTCTGTGACTTTGTGCAAGTGTTTGTTCCTCTGGATCTCAATTTCTTCACTATCACAAGGAGATCCAACCAGTCAATCCTAAAGGAAATCAGTCCTGAATATTCATTGGAAGGATCGATGCTGAAACTGAAACTCCAATCCTTTGGCCACCTGATGCAAAGAACTGACTCATTGGAAAAGACCCTGATGCTGGGAAAGATTGAAGGCGGGAGGAGAAGGGGACGACAGAGGATGAGATGGTTGGATGGCATCACAGACTTGATGGACATGAGTTTGAGTAGGCTCCGGAAGTTGGTGAAGGACAAGGAAGCCTGGCATGCTGCTCTTCATGGGGTTGCAAAGACCCAGACACAACTGAGCAACTGAACTGAACTGAACAGAGATGATGCTAGTGCTTATCTCTTATACTAGACAAAATAATAGATGTAAAGTGCCTGGCTCAAGATCAATGCTCAAACACTGGGGCCAGTATTATTTTGCAACTCCAGATAGCTTTTCAGCTTTGATTCAGCCATTCTAAATAATAGTTACAGTTTATTCATGAAATATGCATCGGGCACTAGTTCTGAGACCAGTTGCTGTCCTGGGCACTAGAGCTACAGCCATGGGCATGACACAGCCCGTGCTTTCTGTCCTGCCACAGAGTCAACTCAGGGCAAGACTGAGAAGGACAAGTTCTTGAAAGGGTGTGCGTTCTTCTCCTAGCCACAGAGGAATCCTCACCGAGACTGAAAAGGCAATCATCAGAAACAAGCCATCCCCTTGAAATTGTTTAGAACAAAATGGAGCAAACAGCTTTATGGATTTTTTAATGCTAAAGGCCATAATTCAAATAAATAAATAAATTCAGTTTTTAAGGCCTTGAGACATTTCTTCAGGACTCTACATTATAAGGTACAATCTCTGCCTCCGCGTACTCCTCTCCCTCACATTTCAGAAGCCCCGCTAACACGCATATACATTGATGCTTAAAACACTGAATTCTTTAAAACAACTCCAAATTCTGAGCCAGTGCTCCTTATTGTTGCTCATTTTCCCATGAGGCTTAGCCACAGATGGAGATTTAACTCCTCACACAGACCTGAACATGGCAGGCAGCACGAAGAAATAAGATTTCTCACCACAAATTAATAACTTATCGTTATATTACTTATATGTGTATATCAGTCCCTCGTTCAACAGATTTTATTGAGTTCCTACAGTGTACCAGGTTATGCCGCAGATGTTAAAGGCAGAAGAGTGACCCTGTGTATGGGCTCATGCTCAGTTCAGTTCAGTTCAGTACTCAGTCATGTCCAACACTTTGTGATCCCATGAATCGCAGCACGCCAGGCCTCCCTGTCCATCACCAACTCCCAGAGTCCACCCAAACTCATGTCTATTGACTCGGTGATGCCATCCAACCATCTCCTCGTCTGTCGTCCCCTTCTCCTTCTGCCCTCAATCTTTCCCAGCATCAGAGTCTTTTCCAATGAGTCAGCTCTTTGCATCAGGTGGCCAAAGTATGGAGTTTCAGCTTCAACATCAGCCCTTCCAATGAACACGCAGAACTGATCTCCTTTAGGATGGACTGGTTGGATCTCCTTGCAGTCCAAGGGACTCTCAAGAGTCTTCTCCATCACCACAGTTCAAAAGCATCAATTCTTCTGCACTCAGCTTTCTTTACAGCCCAACGCTCACATCCATACATGACCACTGAAAAACCACAGATGGACCTTTGTTGGCAAAGTAATGTCTCTGCTTTTTAATATGATATCTAGGTTGGTCATAACTTTTCTTCCAAGGAGTAAGCCTCTTTTAATTTCATGGTGGCAATCACCATCTGCAGTGATTTTGGAGCCCCCCAAAATAAAGTCTGACACTATTTCCCCATCTATTTACCATGAAATGATGGGACTGGCTGCCGTGATCTTAGTTTTCTGAATGTTGAGCTTTAAGCCAACTTTTTCACTCTCCTCTTTCACTTTCATCAAGAAGCTCTTTAGTCTTCTTCACTTTCTGCCATAATGGTGGTGTCATCTGCATATCTGAGGTTATTGATATTTCTCCCAGCAATCTTGATGCCAGCTTGTGCTTCCTCCAGCCCAGTGTTTCTCATGATGTACTCTGTACAGAAGTTAAATAAGCAGGGTGACAATATACAGCCTTGACATACTCCTTTTCCTATTTGGAACCAGTCTGTTGTTCCATGTCCAGTTCTAACTGTTGCTTCCTGACCTGCATATAGGTTTCTCAAGAGGCAGGTCAGGTGGTCTGGTATTCCCATTTCTCAGAATTTTCCACAGTTTATTGTGATCCACACAGTCAAAGGCTTTGGCATAGTCAATAAAGCAGAAATAGGTGTTTTTCTGGAACTTTCTTGCTTTTTCCATGATCCAGCAGATGTTGGCAATTTGATTTCTGGTTCCTCTGCCTTTTCTCAGTTGTATGCTCAGTTGTATCGAACTCTTTGTGACCCCATGGACTGTAGTTTGCTACGGTCCTCTGTCCATGGGATTTCCCAGACAAAAATACTGGAATGAGTTGACATTTCCTTCTCCAGGGATCTTCCCCACCCAGGGATTGAACTCTCAACTCTTGAGTCTCCTGCTTTGGCAAGTGGATTCTTTACCACTAGCACCACCTGGAAGGAGTGAATAAAGCAGATAAATGTTAAGTCCTTTAGGAGCCTACATTGTGAGCTTCAGGAATAGGAGTTTCTCCATTCTTCAAGGCATTGGCTATAGGACTCAGACAATGGTATGAACAAATCTCCACTGGAACATGGACTGTCCTATTGCATCCATTCTAAGATGCACAGATGCACATTTCTTTCACCTGTTAACATCTCTGAAGCCAAAGAGCATCCTACAGTGGGCAGACTCTTATAGTTACTGCTATTAGTGGCATAGTTTGTGGGGCCAGGGGGAATCAAAGTTTGATTATTCTGAAGATCAAGAAAGCACCAGTACACTAACAATAACTAATAATAATAGCAGGCAAACCTCAAATCTCACTGACTAAACATAATAAAAGATTATTTCTCTTTCAGTCTGATGCTAATGTTCCATTCTGGAGCACTCTCCTCCAAGCACTAATTTAGAAACCAGATTCACAGTGAAAACTCTGCAATCCAGGACTCTGTGTTTCCCTGTGGGTCTTTTCCATCTGGCCAGGCAGAAGAGAAAGAGTATGGAAGATCACGTGGCGGAGTTACTTGCCAGGCAGGAAGCAGCCTGGGTCACATCTGCCAACACTCCACTGGACAGCACCCAGTCACTGGACACGCCCACCTGCCCCCTCACTCAGCAGGCCAGGCCTTGAGAGAAAGAATAGCAACTGCACCTGAGGGTGAGAATCAGGCTCAGCCAAGAGAAACTGTGGATCCTGGACTTTGCTAACTCCAGGGCACAAGGACGAAAAATAGGATGCTATCAAACATGTTTCACTTGCTTAGTACATTGGCTTTTTAAAAGCTATTTCATGTTTTCACTCTCACTTACTCCACAAAGTAACTTTGGGGGATAGGTATTTTTAGACAAATGAGGGATGAAGACAAAAGAGTTACTTATTGGCCTGATTCTATATGATATTACTAGAGTGACTATATCATTTATCTTTTAAACCAGAAGGAAACAGGGCACTCTTACTAACTGCCCTGGAGAGCAGGCATAAATTGGGATAACCCTGGGTAAACTGGGATGTATTGCCCTCTACTCATGAAGGGCAGCGTATGGATCAAATCACAGAGCTCCAGACCCGGAGTCTGATGTTCTTTTCTCTACACTCTAGCTGGCCTTTCAGTCTAATTGAATCTAAGAAACACTTATGGTAAACAGTACTTAGTTCATTCTGGAGAACTATGTTAAAACTGAGCATTTAATGGTTTCAAATAATGTATCTGCAAAATGTAAACCAACCCCAAAAGATGTGCCATAAAAGTCATAGGTATTTAGTCCATACAAATGAAACAGACAGGGCTTTAGTTGTAGGTAATTTGATTTTATCTTGAAAATCCAGGGGCATGTGGGCTTCCCTGGTGGCTCAGACTATAAAGAATCTCCCTGCAATGCTGGAGACCTGGCTTTGATCCCTGGCTTGGGAAGATCCCCTGGAGGAGGGCATGGAAACCCTCTCCAATATTCTTGCGTGGAGAATTTCCATGGACAGAGGAGCCTGGCGGGCTGCAGTCTATGGGGTTGCAAAGAGTAGGACAAGACTGAGCAACTAAGCACACAGGACAGGGGCATATAGATTTAATGGATTCTGTTTTACACAAGATGGAAGAAATTGGACACAACATTCCATGCTGTGGCCAGTGATTCATATGAAAAGGAATCTGCCACCAAGTGTATGTGTGTGTGCTAGAGAGATTTCCCCCGGACTCTTGAACAGAGTGACCGTTTAACTTATCATCCAAATCACAACACTTTTAAGAATGAAGGGGTTCCAATATTAATGTCAGGGGAACAGATATAAATTTGGACTGCCTAGGGCAAACTGGAATATATGGTCATCCCTTACAAGGGGAGGGGGCCGTTATGCTCTCAGGGATTTTCACCCTCACCTGGCCTGGACAGGCTCTAAGTGGGGGGGCCTGTTACCATTCATTGCTAATTCACTGGTCTACCTTTTAAGAAGTGGGGCAAGAGAATGTTTCCAAAGCGGCTTTTTCATTCACAAGTCTGGTGCCCAGGCTGAGATGACTTATAGTCTGAGATGACTTCAGGACTTCCCTGGTGGTGCAGCAGATAGGAATCTGCCTGCCAATGCAGGAGACACAGGTTTGATCCTTGGTCCAAGAAGAGCCAATGGAACACATGAGCCATGGAACAACTAAGCCCGTGCCTGGCAACTACACGGGCAACTAGTAAGCCTGTGCTCTAGAGCCTGTGCTCCACCACTAGAGAAGCCACCACAACGAGAAGCCCTCACACCATAAGAGTAGCCCCTGTTCACCGCAGCTAGAGCAGGCCCACATGCAACAGTGAAGGCCCAAATGCAGCCAAAAATAAATAAATAAGAAGAAAGTAAACAATTTTTTTTAAGGGCTGGTTCAACTAGGACTGCTGAACAAAGCATACACAAGCCATTCTCCATATGGTCTGAGCTCCTCCTAGCATGGAGACTGGGTTCTGAGTGGAATTTCCTAGAAAGAGAGAGTTATAAGCCCAGGAAGAAACTACATCATCTCTTCTGCCCTAGCCTCAGATATCACCACCTGACCTGAAACCCTTGTGATAAACGCACCCAAATTCACATGGAAAGGACCCATTTTTAAAACTGCAATATATTGGGTTGGCCAAAAAGTTCATTTGGTTCTTTCTGCTGTTGTTTAGTCGCCCAGCTGTGTCTGACTCTTTGCAACCCCATGAAGGGCAGCACACCAGGCTTCCCTGTCTTTCACTATTGCCTGGAGCTTGCTCAAGCTCACATCCATTGAGTCTGTGATGCCACCCAGCCATCTCATCCTCTATTGCCCCCTTTTCCTCCTGCCTTTAATCTTTCCTAGCATCAGGGTTTTTTCCAATAACAATGTGCTCTCTGTAACATTGCAGTAAATCCTGAAAAATCTTTTTGGCCAACCCAATATGATGTCTCAAGCATGTCCCTTTTTCTTTCACTATTATCAGACTTGCATTTGGGGCTAGCCAGCAAAACCACCACAGTAACAGCCACAAATTGAGCTTCATTTTTAAGTATTAAGCAAGCAAAGAGAAGACTTGTGTAGCAGAAAAAATATTGCTGCCAAAACTCTGAAGAGGGTAAATAGGGCTGAGGATACATGGAGTCGAGAAAATATTGAATCCAAATCACCAACTCAGGACAACAATGGGACAGAACCCATGCAAGACCTGCCATGGGCCACTGTCAGACAAATGTTTTACCCTCTTTCTACTCCACAAGTAGTGTAGACTCAGTCACAGCCCACTGAGACATCATTCCATAACCAAGTGGATGGATATCACCACTGCTTCTTAATTAATCCCTATCTTCAGTCTGACAGCCAGCATGCATTTACCTCTGTTCCTCTCAGACTAGTTTTTGAGTAAAAACAACATTCTATGACAACAAATAGTTAAGTAGGAACAGGAGCTTGAAAGAGGGAACTATTATTACAGGTTTCACTCTAGGTGTCTAGGACCCTGGAACTTGATAATCCTTTGGTTATTCATTGTTAGTATTGGTGATGGTGATGGTAGTATTTGACCAGGGTTTTAATGGTGATAGGGCTTCCCAGGTGGCACGAGTGGTAAAGAACACAGCTGCCAATGCAGGAGAGGGGGCTTTGATCCCTGGGTTGGGATGATCCCTTGAAGAAGGGCATGGCAACCTACTCCAGTATTCTTGCCTGGAGAACTCCATGGACAGAGTTGCCTGGCAGGCTACAGTTCACGGGGTCTCACAGAGTCAGACACAACTGAGCATGCACGCTCCTTAATGGTGATAGAAATAATTGGGTTAATCCTCTTTTTCATTCTGGTCATAGAAAAGTATTCCAAAGAACCAAAACCAACACTTATCCTCTCCTCTTGCTTGATTTTCTATCCCATCTAACAAGTAAAACACAACCCTGTTCTCCTTGGTCCTAATACATGGGAAACTGAAAGAAAAATTCAAATGACTGTATATGTTCAAGATTCAGAGGTTTGCATTTTCTATGAATTCCAGCTCTGCCCTTTTCTACCTGTATTACCTTGTGCAACTAATCTCAACCAGTTATCCTATCTGAAAAAATTATGAGAAAAATAATATCTATTTTAAATGGTTGTGGTGAAGTTAAAGGAAACTCTGCATGTAAAGTGCTTAGCATATTATAAATATGCAGTAAATCAGTAAATGTTAACTGTTCTTAGCTATTATGTTTCTAGTCCCAGCTGGAGTTGATGATTTTAACTTTTTCCTCCTCCATTCTGCATAATCGCAGTTTTGAAGCTTCATTTGTCTCCAAAACTTTCCTATTTCCATGCTCACCCTCAGCTGATTGCGTCTATACAGAGAAAATCTTCCTCTGAGGGGAACCCAGACATTCTCAAAGCCCCTGATTGCTCAAGGGTTTAGAGTCCTGGGTGCTAGAATGCAAACTCCTGACATGTCCCTTTTTCTCTGCTCCACCTTCTTCCACATACATGTACATTACACAGAGCATGGCAGACGCCGAAGTTGGCCTGGTCTTCATCACGAGCAGCCATTCCTTGGCCAAGCTTCCCCTTGAAATGGGCCAATTTATGCAAGGGATGCTTTCTCAGTGATTCAAACCACTGGGAATCTGGGAACCAGACCAGAACTTATTCTGTTAACAGTTTCCTATGCAAACCACAACATGTCAGTATCCACACTTCTACCAGGGACAATGGACAGGATCCGTTCCAGCTCTCATTTCTCATCATTATGATGTTTTAATACTTCTGAGCTGTGGCCAGTGGTGGTTTGGAGCCCACTTAGGCTGGCTTACAAGAGCTGATTAATAACTTTAAGAATCTTGTAAGCAGTTGTTACACATAGCCATTATTTAAAATCACATTATGCAAACTTACATGTTAAAGGAATGATATTAAAAATAAAGACAATAAACACTTGAAATGCATCACATGCTTATTATTATACTACATTTTTCCGTTATCTCTGCCTTTGACGTTGTTTACACCTACTCTATCTGTGTGTTAGGAAGAATTTATGACTATACACTACTGCGTGTCTCCTCCCAACTCTGCAATAAGTGATGCTATGTTTGTAGCTTTAAATTGATCATGGTGGCCACCAGAGATTGATTTATTTTTTTGTTGATTGTCTTGACATGAGAAGTAATGAAGAAAATGTTAACAATGCAGATTAAACCTGCAAATGTCTGTAGCCATTACAGTGTGAGTAGCACAAAAAAAATTGAGGGCCACTGCCCCAGTATTTGAAGCAAAGAAATTGCTCATGTCACTCACACACTAATGAACTTCTGATAAACATCTTCATTGTTTTGCTTTCAATTTAGTCTTACTGATTAATGTAAACAATATCAACTAACATTCATATCAGAACTGTACTCATTCATCAATTACAGCCATAGATTGGCTAGATGTAAACAGAGTTCAGCAAAAATCATTCTATGAGAATCAATTGGCTATATGGCATTAGAGATAAAGAGCATTTTATATTTTATTATTATTCATCAGTTGTGCCACACACCCTTTATATCATCAAGGTTTATGATACACTTATGTTCATCCATGTGTGCATACTAAGTTCCTTCAGTCTTGTCTGACTCTTTGCCACCCCATGGACTGTAGGTCCCCTGGCTTCTCTGTCCATGGAATTCTCCAGGCAAGAATACTAGCAGGGGTTGCCACAACCTCCTCAGTGGGGTCTTTGGGACTCAGGGACCAAACCTGCAACTCTTATGTCTCCTGCATTGGCAGCTGTGTTCTTTATCACTAGTGCCACCTGGGAAGCCCATTTATGTACTTATATATGCACAGATTTTTTTCCAAAAGTTTGTCATTAAACAGTTACTAGAACACTACTGGTACCATGACTGTTTCTATTGATTCCTTATAGAAGGGGCAGACAGAGCTGAGAGAAGTTTTATCTATTTCCAAATGCCACATGTAAGGAGTTCCAAAATTCTCATGTTATTGATTTTTACTTCTTCAATGCTCATATGGCATCTTTGCCTTATTTACAGAATGACTATGATGTAATGAGGCTGATCTGATAATAGACAGACCTGAGAAGCCCAGTAAACAGACCAGTACATGGTAAGTCACTTCAGTCGTGTCCAACCTTTTGCAACCCTATGGACTATAGCCTACCGGCTCCTCTATCCATGAGATTCTCCAAACAAGAACACTGGAGTGGGTTGCCATGCCCTCCTCCAGGGGATCTTCCTGACCCAGAGATAGAGCCTGAATCTCTTTCATCTCCTGCACTGACAGGTGGGTCTTTACCACTAGCACCATCTGAGAAGCCCAGTCAGTTCAGTCGCTTAGTCATGTCCGACTCTTTGCAGCCCCATGGACTGCAGCATCCCAGGCTTCCCTGTCCATCACAACTCCTGGAGCTTGCTCAAACTCATGTCCATCGAGTTGGTGATGCCATCCAACCAACTCATCCTCTGTCATCCCTTTCTCCTCCCACCTTCAAACTTTCCCAGCATCAGGGTCTTTTCAAATGAGTCAGTTCTTCCCATCAGGTGGCTAAAGTATTAGAGTTTCAGCTTCAGTATCAGTCCTTCCAATGAATATTCAGGATTGATCTCCTTTAGGATTGACTGGTTGGATCTCCTTGCAGTCCAAGGGACTCTTAAGAGTCTTCTCCAATACCACAGTTCAAAAGTATCAATTCTTCAGCACTCAACTTTCTTTATAGTCCAACTCTCACATCCATACCTGACTACTGGAGAAACCATACCTTTGACTAGATGGAAGTTTGTTGGCAAAGTAATGTCTCTGCTTTTTAGTATGCTGTCTAGGTTGGTCATAGTTTTCTTCCAAGGGAAGCCCAGAACCCTCCACTAATCTAAGGAAGTAGCTCTGGATTTAGGATACATCTAAAGCCAGTATCTGCTTTTTGCTTGATTATCAGTGAAGCATTAGGAGAAAGCAGCAAAATTTCCCTGTGTGATGCCATAGTGAAAGAAGGCATTGAATATGCTCCTTTTCTGGATCGTTCTCTCTCTAGCTCATTGAGCCAAAACCTGTGGTACATGTAGCTCTTCCTGCCCCTGCCCTACTAGGAAGATGCACCGTGCCTCTGCCTAAATTTGAGAAGGAATCTGACTTAAGCCCTGGGTATAGGAGGGATTGGCTTCCCTGGTGGCTCTGCGGTAAGAATCCATCTGCCAATACAGGAGATGTGGGTTTCGTTCCTGGGTTGGGAAGGGTCCCTGGAGAAGGAAATGGCTACCCACTCCAGTATGCTTGGTGGGCTACAGTCCATGGGGTCTCAAAGAGTCGGACACAACTGAGTGACTAAACAATGACATAGAAAGAGACATGCACTGGGATGGATTGTACACAGGATCTCATATGCACCTCAGCTCCCAACAACTTGGCCAACACATATAATAACAACAACCCAGAAATATTTAGCAGTCAGATGGGACAACATATTGAGAACCTAGTAGAGCTAGATTGTATATAATAGAAAAGACGAGACTCAGAGGAACATAGTTAAAGACTATAAATTCTTTCAAGGTAACAATGAAAATGCAAAAAGAGAATTGTTGGTAGCATAGGTCAGTAAGAGGAAATGGAGATACTATGATACAAAATAAGAAAAGCTTTGTCTTTAATTATAGAAAATATTTTGAAAATAATCAATTCTATAATTATTTCCCAAGGTGAATAACCTAACATTCCTTTTTAAATAGGTATTAAATAATACAATAAGTATTGGATAACACTAGGAAAATTACAATGAGGAACTTTTTAAATGAATGATGCTTTACTCGAGTATGTTTATTATGATTTTATGCCAATAGATTATATAAATAGGTAGGCTAACATTAAAATTTTAACTTTTTTCCATAGGCTCATTGCATCTGTGATCATATTTTTCCAAGAATTTTGCTTGCACAGTAGTAATAGAAACTTGAATTTTTCTGCTGGGTATTTCTCATGATAACAAGCTCATTATGTGTGATTTCACTGACTCACTTAACTGCAAGTACAGATTAAATTTCACTATAATTGAGTTTCAAGTTTTTAGATTTTTACCTACTAACCACACAACTTAATAGGAACACCGTATTTAATAACATGTACTTTCGCAATTTCTAAAAGGGTAGGCTCCAGGAGAATCTGGAAAGGGTATGCCTATCTCTAAGTGGGTTTTTTTTTTGTTTGTTTTTGCAAATAGGTCTGTTATTCTCAAATGGAAATGAGTGAAATGTTTGATGGTTTTTAAATAGTTGGTTATAAATAAGCCTCTTGATTTTAATTTTGAATGTCAAAGTTATCATGATTTTTTTTAGGAAAAGAAGTTTAGTTTGAAAACACTTAAACTTAGGTTCTAATGCAAAGTGAAAGATTTGTTTGATCCTCTGGAAACCCACAGGTAGAAGGCAGTGTGTGAGGAGGTGAGCACGTCACAGACCTCTGTATACCCCAGGCTGGAATTCTTGGTGGAGTATGGACATATGGGGAAGAGTTAAAGAGTGCTGGGTGGACTTCCAGAGCCCAGTTGTTTGCCCCATGTGACATACATCCCAATGTCAAAATCAGGTGCTGCCTTCACTACACAACTGGTCCAAGAGACTCCACGTTCTCAGCAATCCTTATTTGCATGTTTTTTGTCATCTAATCTAAATTTTAGGTGCCATATTTTATACTTAATTTTTTGGCTTTACCATAAGAGAAATGAAAAGAAAAAAGAAGCAAATTACCCTTCACTTATTCTTTTCTTCCTATTTCTGGAGATCACCAAAATAATCTCTTTTGGAGAGGAAAACCATCCAGTTCTTGGCTATTGCAAGGGATAGGCCTAATATTTTCTGTGTGTGCACTTCATGATGTTTTCAGCAGTTTTACTGAAGCCCTACGGTTTTCTTGCTCAGGGGCTTAATTTATCACATGTGAGCCCAATATACTTCATGTCACTAGAGCTTTGGACCATCTCAGAATCAGTCCCCAAAATCAGTCTGCTATCAGTGATAGCAAAAACTTTTTATATTGCAAAAAATTAAATATCCATCCCCAAGAAATTATTCCTTTCATCACAGTAGAATTTTCTCTATGCTCATGTGTATTATCAACACTTGGGCACATAGCCAAGCCAAAGTTTAGCTAGATTAAGAGACCACTACACTTCATCCAATGTAACTCTTGAAATAAATAGTTCTCCTGCACTCCTATTCAAAGGGAGATAATGAACTTCTTTGTTAATTCCCGATGATGTGTAATGTTACGTAGAGAAAGATTCTAGCAAGGATCAGGGCATGAGCCATTATCTGAATTGCTCCAAGCTATTTTTCAGTCTCAGAGAGCACTTTTTTTTTGAAATATTGCCTAACCAAAAGGAACTCATGAACATCTTGAGCAAATGCTAGAAAAACTTGTAGTGGGTATTCACATCTTTATTCTACAACAATACCTTCCCACCCAAGTCCTTTAAAATTCCTTTTGTTCACTGAAGGAAGTCTGGCCATAGGAGCTTTTCATCAGAAATGAAATAAATTGATATAGAATTTTAGCAAACATGTACTGATAGAACATATAACTGATTTATTGAATAAGTTGGGCACAGCAGAGTGAAGATGTAAAGAAATCTTTATTCTTTCTCATGTCTTTCTTTTCTCTCTGGGCAATTGCTTACACAGCTTTATTGCTTCTCTCTGTCTTTTGGATAATAATAAACAGTATCATCTTTAGGTATAAAAAAAGTCTGCATTTGTGTTAGTCACTCAGTCGTGTCCAAGGCTCTGCCACCCTGTGGACTGTAGCCCACCAGGCTCCTCTGTCCATGGGATTCTCCAGGCAAGAATGCTGGAGTGGGTTACCATGCCCTCCTCCAAGAGATCGTCCCACCCCAGGGACTGGACCCGGGTCTTCCACATTGCAGGTAGAGTCTTTACTGAGCCACCAGGGAAGCCAAAAGTCTAGTTCTGTCTCATATTAAGTTTCACCTTCTCAACTGATTTAAAGCTTTTTTGACTCCTCTGACCTGAACCTAACCCAGGCCGAAAACCCACAGAAGAGGAGGGGCAGGCTGTTCCTGGTCCCTGTCTCTTCGCCTTCCTCTTTTACTCCCTCCCTCTCACTCTGCTGCCCTTGGACTTGGGGGCTTGCACTGGCAAAGGGGCTTCATAAGGGCAATAGATAAAAAGGCCCCCTGACCGTGGTAACGTCTCATCACAGTCCTCCCCTCTGATGTTGGTTCCTTCTTTCATGGGCCACTTCTGAAGACTCTTTCTGCCACGCCCGCAGAGACTGCTCACATCCCTCTTCTGGCCCATGCACTCTCTGGCTGAACACCAAGAAGCACTCCTCAGTCCTGCTCCCACTGCTGCTGTCTTTGCTGGGTTCTGCTGATACCAGGCCACCCTTCGGAGGGGGACCCTTTTCAATATGAAAGGCAAAACACTCAGTACCTTTTCCTGCCAAACTTGAAAGGATAGGTGGCTCTTTCTTTTTTAAAAATTCTTTTTCAAAAATTTTTCCCATTTAGGTTATTACAGAATATGGAACAAAGTTCCCTGAGCTATACAGTAGGTCCCTGTTGATTCTCTGTTTTAAATACAGCAGGGTGAACATTTCAGTCCCAAACTCCCAGTCTATCCCTCCCCAGCACCCTTCCCCCTGGTAACTGTAAATTCATTCCCTAAGTCTGTGAGTCTGTTTCTGCTTTGTAGATCAGTTCATTTGTATCGTTTTTTAGATTCCACATGTAAATGATATGATATGATATTTATCTTTCTATGTCTTACTTTATTTAATATTATAATATCCAGGTCCATCCGTATTGCTGCAAATGGTATTATTTCATTATTTTTATGACTCAGTAATATTCCATTGTATATATGTAGCACATCTTCTTTATCCATCATCTGTTGATCACATGCCACTCATAGGAGAATTTTTTCTCTTTCTGCTGCCATCAGAGACAATGTCGGCCAGCTCCTTGCCTTCGGACCTTCCAGGTGAGAACCAGACACAGTCTCTGACACCCCAAAGTCTAGGAGGCACAGGTCAAGTTCTCCAAGAACTTTCCCTTCATGCTTTGCTCTCATCTGGGGTAGTCCCTCAATGATACAAGACCACGTCTTAACGTCTATGTCATGAGAACAAGATCGAAATGGCAGTTTCCTTCCTAGCTGATATTCCAGCCAACTTTGAGATAGTTTCTTGAGGCCCTCTGGTTTTCTCTTGATATCCTGGGAAGTGCCCCTATCAGCTCCCCAGTGTAAAGAGAAAGCCACTGCACGGGCATCCATTTGTTTACTTCAAGGAAACCCTTATCTTCTGGGTATAATAGAGCATCCTTTTCAGAATGTGGGGGACTTGCCCTACTGTTCCTAGCTTTGAGGCCTCAGCTATGAGTGAAACAGCAAGAAGAATCTTATCTAACATCCTGTTATACACACATGTTCTATCCAGACCCCATTCTGTAAAGTCTTTGTGGGCTTATTTGCCTTCCTTTGTCCATCCATCTAGGTGTCTACACAGGGTATGAATTCCTGCTGTGTGGCTCACCTTGCTCTACAATTATGTGGACTGAAAGTAATGCTTTTGAATGCCAATCATATCCTCTCATGGGTTTCCCAGGTGATGCCAGTGGTAAAGGACCTGCCTGCCAATGCAGATGATATAAAAGACGGGTTGGATCCCTGGGTTGGGAAGATCCCCGGGAGGAGGAAATGGCAGCTCACTCCAGCATTCTTGCCTGGAGAATTCCAAGGACAGAGTAGCCTAGTGGGCTGCAGTCCATGGGTTCGCAGAGTCGGATAGGACTAACGCAACTTCAGTTTAGTTCAGTTCAGTTCAGGCGCTCAGTCGTGTCTGACTCTTTGCCACCCCATGAATTGCAGCACGCCAGGCCTCCCTGTCCATCACCAACTCCCGGAGTTCACTCAGACTCACATCCATCGAGTCCGTGATGCCATCCAGCCATCTCATCCTCTGTCGTTCCCTTCTCCTCCTGGCCCCAATCCCTCCCAGCATCAGAGTCTTTTCCAATGAGTCAACTCTTCAGCACGCACATATTCCCTCAGGGCTACTGGAAAGGTCACAGGTCATACCCAGCCTATGGCACACTCACAAATCTGAAAAAATGAGCCCATTACCCCAAGCTGGAAAACTGGGCTTCTTTCCTTGAAAATCTGGAAATATGTCCCAGGGATGCTTAGGCTGCTGGCAGAGGTGAGAAAATAAGATCTCGGCACATAAAAATGGTTGTTAAAACAAATATAATAAGCATTCACCAAGGGAAATTCCACTCTGCAGGTGTGTATTAAATACAGGCGAGAGAGGTATCAAGAGAAAGAGCACAGCTGGGGGTAGGGGGTGGTGAGGTAGCATTAAGGCTGGTGAAATGAGAGTTTTAGAGGGAGGTAAAGTGGGGATGAGATGATTTGGCAGGAGGAGGGGCTTGCTTTGCTTTATTTTGTTTTGTTTGGAAACTCTGTGGTCTTCAGGCTTGACCAGAAAAACTCAGTGAGGAAGGAAAAGAGATGCATGTCTCCTTAGACAAGGCACTGCTTAGAAAATAATGAGCCAGAATTTTTTTCCTGCCACAACTGGAAGTACTCAAAAATAAAGAGAAAAGTTTTTCTAGAGCTTTCCACTTCAGGAAACAGATTAACTTTCACATGATTTTCTTCTAAAAAATAATCTCAGCGTCAGAGCAGAATTGGTTGGTAGGGAATTGACCCAGCCTAGTATTATTGGCAAGGTCCAGATTCTGAGACAATGTTATTTAAACATTCTCTATAAAATCATACATAGAATTGTAACAGTGATTTTGTTGAATTCTTACTATGTGCAGGGCACAGTGTTGGCAGAAGAGATAATTTAAATAGAATTTGTATGCTATGAGCATTAACTCTGGTGGAGCTGTAAAGAAGTAATTTCTTAAAGAAAACTTACGTCTACATTACTGTCTTCAGAAATTTCCATGTTGCCTATTTAAGAGACAAAACTTCACCTCTTGATCATTCTAAATCAAGAATTTTGAATACATTTAACACTTAAAAAAAAAGAGGGTGCTGGAAAGGAAAAGAAGGAAATGTAGAAAATGATATCAACAAACAGATTCAATAATTTACCATCAGAAATTTCCTCAGGGCTGCCAGTAAATCTTTTGCAGAGTACATAATTAATATTTATAAGTGAGGCACTATAGGGCCTACATCTGCCATTGCTTGGTAATTCACTTAAGTTTCTCTAAGTTTCCATTTTCTTAGTGCTGAGGTAGAATCAATTGACCCCAGTCCTTTGGGGACTGGTTTGGTGTGGAAGAAAAAAATATCTGAAACTCTAGAAAAGTAATCAGAGGAAGTTCATCCTTCTTGGATGGCAAAAAGAAACAGATTTGCACCTGGTAGAGATTCTGGTAATTTGATCCAAGTCCAGGAAAAAGTCAAAGGCCCTCACAAGAATGCCATAGTTTATTGCTCTCAAGAAGCAGGCTGACTATTATTTCTGCCTCAGACATTAGATCCCCTTGTTGTCCAAGGGACTCTCAAGAATCTTTTCCAGTACCACAATTTGAAAGCATCAATTCTTCTCAAACCAGTCAATCCTAAAGGAAATCAACCCTGAATATTCATTAGGAGGACTTGATGTGAAGATCCAACTCATTGGAAGAGACCCTGATGCTGTGAAAGGTTGAGAGCAGGAGGAGAAGGGGGTGACAGAGGATGAGATGGTTGGATGGCATCACCAATTCAATGAACCTGAGTGTGAGCAAATTCCAGGAGATAGTGAAGGGAAGCCTGGTGTGCTGCAGTCATGCAGACATGACTTAGCAACTAAACAACAGACGTGTGACTGTATTATCCCAGAGAAAGTAACTTGGACTGTAACAATATGTGCCAGCATCCCAGGTAAACTTGTGAGGACATTCTCTTGGTGCGTCTCTGGGAAGGAGACTGACGTGGACCTGAAGTGCCCATCTCCACCAGCTCTGGCAGGACCATAGCCCCAGTCTGGCCTCTAAATAGTTAATGACTGTGCAGACAAGAGCACAGTTTTGAATTAATAATTGGGCTAAGGTTTAGGAAGGTAAAAAGGATGACGGATGCCTCTTCACGTAGAAGGTAATGGACGTTCTCAAGGAAAGGGTAGGAGACTGGAGAAAAGATTGACGGGAGAGGCAACAGAGATGAAAGGGATGAAAGAGAGAGAGAGTTTTGAATGGGTCACCCTCCTTTTGAAGACCAAGTTCTTAGATAGAGATCATTCTCTTCTGAAATCTGAGCCATCATAAATCTTCAACCTCCATCAGAGTTGAGTATGCGATGGGTTGGAGAAGACAGCAGGATGGTGGCAAGAAGGAGGGTGATGCCCAGGGGGAAAGACCACCTTCCCCCTCGTTGGAAGAGGCTTCATACAGAGGGAATTGATGAGGAACTCCTGCAGCCCAGCCCCAATCCCACCCCGATCCTGGTGTTTTCTAAGCAGGGCCCCCTGTGACCTACAGAGTAGGAAATCCCATGGAACTACAGAAAGAGAGAAAGTGCCACGGGCCCACATGGCTACCCACCAGAGTTTAGTAAGGAAAAGTCTTCACGACCAGAATAATAAATTTTCAAAGGTATAGTGTGAGTGTCAAATGAGACCACTTCAGTAAAAATGCATTTCACGCCATAAAGAGCTACACAAAAGTACTATTGTATACCAATATCAATCACATACATCTTGATACAAAGTTATTGGTCTGGCTTCCTGTCTCTAATTCCAAAGTAATCTTTTTTAATGTCTACAGATTATCATTCTGAGCTGAAAGTCATATGGGTTAAGTATATATTCTTTTCCTTTTCTTTCTTTCTTTTCTTTTTTCTTTTGATATGTATTCTTTATTAACCAGTTGGCGTGTTCCCAAGGTAGGCTAGGACAGAAGACATTGGAAGCCCAGAGCATAAATAAGAAGGCACTGTGTTCATTTGCTGAGCTGTTCTGGAGCATCTGCTTTGTCCCAGACAGCGTGAGAAGTACCAGAGACAAAAATAAATAAATAAAAGAACAGTTTGTACTCTCAGGAGACCTCAGTCTGGAGGAGGAGACACAACAATTCCACCGAGTTTAGGACAGGATGTGCTAAGACAGATAATCACTCTTCTTAGGAATGGGTCAGCTTTTAGGAGCTGGCCTTGCTTATGTGGACACCAGAGTCAGCATAACACCCACGCCTGTGAAGAAGGAGCTGAAGTTGGTTGCCTAGTGACTGAGACTGGCAGGTCTGCTGTCGCCCAGAACTAGATTACATAATTAGGAAATCCGGGTTGTAAGGAACACAAACCCCGTCTAGAATATGGTGTGTGAGGAAGTGAGCAGCAAAATAATACTAAACATAAGAAAAAACAAATATCAACCATGCAGAGTGGTTTTGCATGGTTGGTTAGAGTTTGGGCTTTCAATCATGCCACCTGCGTTTGAATTTCAAGTTTTATTCCTACTCACTGTGTGATGTTGGGCAAGTTATTTAACATTCCATGCCTTGGTTTTCCCATATTTTAAATGGGGTTAAAGAAAGTACTTCAAAAAATTGTATTGTGGATTGAAGAGAGAAATCCCTGAAAAACTTTTTAAACAGTTCTGGCAAAAAGTGAGAGCTCCGTAAACGTTATCATTCATCAGTGTTATGTTTCTATGCTTCAGCAAAAGCTAAATGGTAAGAATCCTTGGGAAGGAAAATCCATCTCAGGCAGGCAAGCCTCATGAAGTCTGGAACATCATGAATTGGTAAGTCACTGAGAATCTGGGGAGTGCTAATGTCCAAGTTATTTTATTTCCTCCCTCACCTAAACCCACCTCAGCTATAGATCTGTTTGTTTTCACCCATCTTCACCACGAATACGACTCAACTTTTCTCCCTGAACCTGTGCCTACTGCTTCTCTCCTTGACTTTATAGCTTCTGCTTTTCCAGCTTCTGCCTCTTCTTGATGTCCTCCTCCTGCTTTCTCTATATGGCACTGAACTTCTGCCCCCAGTACCAACCCCACTTCTGCCTGTATTTTACACTCAGATTTCCTTTGAGAGGATCAAATTAGTCTCAATGTCCCTGCCAAGCAAAACAGTTCTATTAGCCACTTAATATGTGCTTGGCAAGTCAGTCTTCCTTGAACGGGGCATATGCTCCTGGGGCTTTCAGTAGCGGCCAGCAAAGGGCGCTGGGTAGCATAGAGCACGGCCACTTGAGTGTAAGGATGCACTTAAGCATGCTTCCTACGGGAGGGCTTAGGTCAGAACCTCCCAGAAGTGGGCACTGGTTCCCTGAAGGAATGTGAGGCTTGAGCTCTACCTTACCAGTACCTCCAACCATCATCTGTCAGGAAAAGGGAAACAAAAACTTGTTTAAGTGCACAAAATACCCATAACTTCTGAATTTCAAACACAATAATATTAACATGGTTTAAGTCATTCGTAGCTGTCATATCATCTATATTATAGAACTTGTGTCCTCTTTCATCAAAGAATCTATAATGTTCTGTTAAATTTCTGCCAAACTCTAAAGGATCTAATTTTCCTTTTCGGTAAAATGAGATGATTGCATTCTGTTGATCTTGACAATTGTCAGCTCTGATGCTCTATAATCTATGACTTTTTATAACATGTCCTGCACTGCAGACTACATCTAACATCTGTAGGATCCACAGTGAGAAAACCAATGGAATTCCACACACATAACACAGCATAATATCATAGCACAGAAGTTTATAAATCAAAGGGAAAAGCAGCTAAATGAAATATGCTTGATAACATACCTTTAAAAAGACCTGGGGGGCTAAATTTGAATTCAGAATTCCTGGACTCCTGAAGAGTTCTGGAATGTGGTAGCACTGGGAGGGCCAGCCATTGCCTGCCCGGGCCCTCAGCTTACAGCCTGTTTCCTCTTTGCTTCTCATCCCAGGCTGTATCCTGCATGATGGGAGGCTTGTGCACACACGTAGCCTCCCCCTCCAGTCCATATATACAACTCCTCCACTCCATCCCCCAAACTTCTGCTCCTCAGCCATGCCTGGGACTTAGGGTTGTACATGCAGCCAAGGGTCTGCTTAAAATGGAGAGACTGGGAGGAGGGGTGGCCATTTGAGCAAAGAATTTGGGGATCCCAGGAACTTCACATGGAGTAAAGAAAGGAAGGTGGGGGCTCTAAGTGGGCCCATCCTCTTGGCCTCCCAAACTATCATCTGATAAGGGGGGCTTACCCAGAGTAGGACCCCCTAAGTGTGGATCCCTAGGCAAGAACCACCCTTACCTGTGTCTCAGAGGAGGTACTTCTTGCCATGACTCCCTGGCCCACTCCTATCAAATAAACTACCAGGTAACTGTTTTGTCCCTAATTCATTCTTCTGACCTCGAAATGCTACATAGCTAACCTAATAAAAGGATAAATAGAAACAGTTTAGGGAATAATGGGCTTATTTGATAAACTTTTGTTTGCATTCTACTGTGTTTACAAATGCCAGGAAGAAGCTTCCTTTGTCTCTACAGTGATAAAGGATTTCTTAAATTCCCAATCCAATCCCACTTAAGTCTGACCTTGTAGATTTCATGAGGCACCCTCACTTTATAGACTTCTGAGTCACAAATTTCAGGAATACAGCACAATGAGACAAAAAGAGGTGATATGGTTTGACCACAGTAGTTTGGAAGTCATCACACGGGGCTCAAACCAACTCTGACCAACTCCAAAGTCCAAATCCCCAGCTATTCTCAATTCCCATGAAATGAAATATGTTCAAATGACCCCTGGCCACATTCTACCTTATTGGCATAAGTCAAATCATCTGAAAACATTTTAATTTTGCAAAGTAATATGTTTTATGCACAACTGAATTCCTGTGTCATGCATGAATGCAGAATGAAAAGAACTATGTCTTTAAATTCAAATCAGTGGAGACTGCTCCAGGACAATAAATCCATTTATTATAGAGTGAAATGAAAATCAGTGGAGCCAAGGGAGCAAATAAAGCCTGCTCTCTCTCAGTACAACCTGAAAATCCAACTGAGTCCAACCAAATATACATACACATACACCCTCACACCCACCCACACCCACCCACACACCCACCACACACACACACACACACACACACTCACAGAGTAATTTTCTCCATCATGGTGCAGGCTATTGTTGAACTTCTCTTCTCTGAACTAAATAATGGAATTTCTACTTCTAAAAAATTAACTGCCCATTAAAAGAGAAAATGTTATATTCACTAATGCCACCCCTGGATAAAGAACAACTTTTTTCTAATCACCATAATTACTTCAATTTTGAAATTCTTCACAAGTTCTGCAATGGCAAGGCTGCTTTGCTTTCTGGGCAAGGCTACAGATGAGCCCGGTCCTCAGCTGGCTATAAGCCACTCTCTCAGCAGGCCTTCAGGTACCCTTGTCAGGGAGCTTGGTCCCCTCTCCAGCGGATGCTTGCCCTCTCCTTTGACAACAGCAATTTAAACCCTTAATACGTAGATTTGTAAAAGATTTCTTAAAGTATATTTAATAAATATCTATTGTGTGCCTTTCTTGTGATTAGCACTATTCTGGCTCCGGGAACAAAGCAATGAAAAAAACAGACAAAAACCTTACCCTCATGGAATGTACATTCTGGTGATGGGATACAAAGAATAATAAAATAAATAAGATAGATGAGTGGTAGGTGGTGAGAAGTGCTATGAAGAGAATCTGCTTACAATGCCCTAGTTATTAATACAAGCTATAAAAGAACAGTTTTATCTTTCTAGAATTACAATCCCTATATCAGGCTAGGTAGCCAGTAAAAGTAAAGTATTAATAAAATAAAAGTTATTCTTCCATAGGGAGTTGTTTGGGATGAGAGAATAACACACACAGGTATATATATACACACACAGGTATACACACACACACACACCCCTATTACAACTTGCATCTCAGGCTCTATAAAAACCCTTGATTCTTAGACATGGAAACAAAAACAGTGAATTTGATTTTGGTGTTTTTTTCTCTCCTAAGTTTAGTACAAATAAACCTCATCACTGTGGAATGCCATAGGAGACATGGTTAAAATTTTAGAAATTATTACATCTCCTAAATTTATGACAAGTATTCCAACAAGCAGAACTCCTGAAATTGGATAACTTACTTTGTTGGAATATTTTCGCATTTAACTTAAGAGGAAAGAGGAGAAAATAAAGGTATACTAGTATTTAAAGATCCAATAAAAGTGAAATTTTCTGATGATGTCCTTGGGTCTGTAACATGTATCTCAATCTTTCATGGATTTTGTACTTGCAACCATAATTTTAGAAAATGAAAACAAATATTCATGGCATGGAGGCATGGGAAAATCCCCCAGTATTCAAGAGAAATAGGATTATTTAAACAGTATTGAATTTACTAAATATGGAGACTGCTCAGTTTCAGCTCAGTTCAGTCGCTCGCTCATGTCCAAATTTGCGACCCCATGGACTGCAGCACACCAGGCCTCCCTGTCCATCACCAACTCCCAGAGCCTACTCAAACTCATGTCCATTGAGTCAGTGATGCCATCCAACCATCTCATCCTCTGTCGTCCCTTCAATCTTTCCCAGCGTCAGAGTCTTTTCTAAGGAGTCAGTTCTTCACATCAGGTAGCCGAAGTATTGCAGTTTCAGCTTCAGCATCAGTCCTTCCAATGAATATTCAGGGTTGATTTCCTTTAGAATAGACAGGTTTCATCTCCTTGCAGTCCAAGGGACTCTCAAGAGTCTTCTCCAACACCACAGTTCAAAAGCATCAATTCTTTGGTGCTCAGCTTTCTTTAGAGTCCAACTCTTACATCCATACATGACTACTGGAAAAACCATAGCTTTGACTAGACGGACCTTTGTTGGCAAAGTAATGTCTCTGCTTTTAATGTGCTGTCTAGGTTGGTCATAGCTTTTCTTCCAAGAAGCAAGCATCTTTTAATTTCATGGCTGCAGTCACCATCTGCAGTGATTTTGGAGCCCCCCAAAATAAAGTCTCTCACTATTTGCATTGTTTCCACATCTAATTGCCATGAAGTGATGGGACCAGATGCCATGATCTTAATTTTCTGAATCTTGAGTTTTAAGCCTACTTTTTCACTCTCCTCTTTCACTTTCATCAAGAGGCTCCTTAGTTCTTCTTTGCTTTCTGCCGTGAGGGTGGTGTCATCTGCATATTTGAGGTTATTGATATTTCTCCCAGCAATCTTGATTCCAGCTGTTTTTCATCCAGCATGGCATTTTGCATGATGTACTCTGCATAAAAGTTAAATAAACAGGGTGACAATATACAGCCTTGATGTACTCCTTTCCCTATTTGGAACCAGTCTGTTGTTCCATGTTCATTTCTAACTTGACCTGCATACAGATTTCTCAGGAGGCAGGTAAGGTGGTCTGGTATTCCCATTTATTTAAGAATTTTCCACAGTCTGTTGTGATCCATACAGTCAAAGGCTTTGCCATAGTCAATAAAGCAGAATGGAGACTGTACATGTTCATATTAGAAAGAGCTCTACCTAATGTTAATACATCAACAAACACTCATATTTATACATTTATAAGCATATAAAATATCATAATCTGTATCATGCATCTTCATTCCAACTCAAGAATAAAAAGAGCTCTTCACAAATATTGTAGAGGTCCTGAACTCTATGATGGCAAGAGAGTGCTCTCTTCACAAAAGGGAGCCTCGAATCTCTGAGCAGTGAGAGGCAGCACATTGCTGAGACTTTCTCTTCCTGGAGCTGGAATAGTTCTGTCTTTATTGAACTTAGGAATGGATGCTCTTCTACTCAGAATTCTAAAAGGCTGAGCAGCCAGAGCACCAGGTATGAACCTGACTGAGTTAGCCTTGTCACAAGCATCCTTCAACAACCAGGAGAACTAAGCCCAAACCTCCTTTGAGAAAGCGGTAGCTTTTAAACATTTGTCTTTCATACTGTGTTGTGGACAAGGAACAGATCTGCTTTGGGAATATTCTGATGCTCTGTCCTTTGTGGTGTCACTGAGAAATGTACCAGAGCACATCCAAGACCATTCAGAGGAAGAAAAGTGAATTCATAAACAGGTCTGCCAACCGCAATACTCTGATGGATGAGGCAAGAGGGAACCATCTTTCAATTTTCCCTGAAATGGTGATTGGTTTACTCTCTGAAGCGTGAGGGCTGAGTTCCTCACAATACTATTTCTGCTAGAATTCTGCTGTTGCCTTTTTACATCCAAAAAGTTCCCTTTGTTAAACTTAAAATATTTGTCTTAAATGTATCTGCCAGCAATGCAGGTTCATTATACAAGAATCCCAGCATGAGACTGAAATGATTAAGGTCATGGTTATAAACCATTTAAGGTCATGGTTATAAACCATTCAATCTTCAAAAAGTATTTCTTGACCACTTACTTTGTGCCAGACGCTGCACAGGAATTGAACAGAGCAGTGTCTGCGGTGGAAATAGCTCCTGGCGTCATGGAGTCTGGAGTCTAACAAAAAAGAAGATAGCTGAATAATTACCACTCAAACGATGGTTATAAAAAATATATAAGATACAGTGGGCTTCCCTGGGGGCTCAGTGGTAAAGAATCCACCTGCAGTGCAGATGTGGGCTCAATCCTTGGGTCCAGAAGATCCCCTGGAGAAGGAAATGGCAACCACTCTAGTATTCTTACCTGGAAAATCCCATGGACAGAAGAGTCTGGCAGGCTACAGTCCATGAGGTCGCAAGAGTTGGACATGACTTAACAATGAAATAACACAACAACACATAAGGTGCAAGTAACAGAATTTTGGGCAGCCTACCTTTGGAAATATCAGGCAAGATGTTTCCTCCCAAAGTGACATTTAAGCTGAAATGTGAATGAGTGAAAATTGGTCCTGTGAGTACAGAGGAAAGGGTGTTTCAGGGAGAGAAACTCCAGAAAGAGGGAAAAGCAGCCTTGCAATTCACAGAACATCAAGGTCAGGGTGCCTGGTGCACTATGAGCAAAGTGTGGCGGCAGAGAATGACCAACGGACATAAGCCAGACTCTTTATGACCCCAGCGGCTGTTAAAATATTGACCATTTCCTCAGGGGCACTAGGAAACTTTGAAGGTTTTAAGAAAGAGAATTAAATGACTAGATTTTAATACTTTCAAAGATTGCTCTTGGGGAGGGAGGTCGGAGGGAGGTTCAGAAGGGAGGGGACATGGGTGTACCTATGGCTGATTCTTGTTGATGTTTGACAGAAAACAACAAAATTCTGTAAAGCAATTATCCTTCAATTAAAAAGCAAATCAATTTTTAAAAAAAGATTGCTCTGTGCTCAGTCTGAGGTTTGTCCTCAAATGTGTAGAAAGAGCACACAAGTCTCTTCTCTGGGCAGAAAATGGGGACTAAATGCCAACCTATACGGATATATTGGGCAAATGTGCTTACAGCGGGCAACCCACCCTCACTGTTAGAACAAATTCCAAACACATGCTCCTATGACCATATACAGACTCATGGCCTGGCACATCTCAGTTTCTCACAAGAACAGAAATCTTAACATGCCTTTCATTGACATTGACCAAACTATAGGTGCAATAAAGTTATCCTTGAAGGTTTTAAAGGCCCATCCTATAGCTCAGGTCCTAGCCTAATTTGCAAATAACTCTGTCAAAACTCAGACACCAATACATCGTCAAAGAGACGCTATTCCTCTGCCTCAGTATTTGCACCAGGAAATCACCTGATCTTTGGTTTACATCCCAGTCTAGGATTACTGATTTCTCCCAACTTCAGAGGTGGGTGTTTAGTTCTAGCATTAGTAACAAAGTGTGTTTGGGAAAATCATGTTGGGCTAAGGAAGGAGATGATCTTCTTTTCCTTCCTTTGACTCTCTGCATCCTTTCTCATCCTTTTTTCTGGAGTCAGTAGCTTAGGAAAGGGTCTCAGGCCATTTCAGGTTTGGTTACTACCTCCATGCTCCATCATCAGTCTCAAATGTGTGGTTGTCAATCTACAGTGGCCACATGTGAGCAGCTGGATTCCATCTAGAACCAACCAGCACAACTTCCCGAACACCTGAGAACAAGGGCTGTGTTATGTCTTTAGAAGTGTAAATGTCCTAGAAGAGTGGTTCATCAAGTGTGAGGTCCATGTGTTCTCTTGGATCCTGAGATCAGGGTGATGAGACAGAGGTTGGCTGAGCTCTGAGTTGAGTGGTTTGCCTCTGTATCATCAAGGCCCATAGAGAGACCAAGTCTAAAATCTCTTCTGGCTCCAGGATTCGGCCAGCCTCCTGCTTTAGACATTTTTATTTTATCAGATAAGAGAAAACTTTGAGTGGATGGTTTTTGAGACATCAGAACTTTGGAACTGATTTTCATCAGAGTTTCACATGTTTGAACAGTGAGAAGGCCATTGGATGTGAAGAGGGGTGAACAAGGAGAAGAGTAGTAGGATTTTTAAGAGAAATTTAGTGAGAAACCAGATTATTCAGATCTTGGAGGCCACTGTAAGGACTTCAGCTTTTACTGAAGATGAAATAAGGAATCATTTCAGGCTCTTGAGCAAAGGAGTGAGATGATCAGGATGATGTTAAAACTGGCCACTTGTGGACTGAGAAGGGGGAAAGGGATGAGGTAGGAACAAGTTAGAAACAAGTGAAATAATTGTAATGAGAACGGATGGTGACTTAGGTCAGAGAGATGGTTGTGAAGAAATAAGAAATGACTGAATACTTTTCAGTCTTTCTGTGTCTATCAATCTAGTGTAGATATTACCTCACGTTAGCAAATAATAAAATTATAAAATAAAGTAAAATAGAATTATAAGATGTTTGTTGATAGCTCTAGGCCATAATGATACAAAATTCTGAATAACATAGTCAAAGGTTCACACCACAGAGTGCCTAAGATTCAAATTTAATGGTGTGATCACCTGACTGATCCTTTGACACTCTCAGTTGAGGAAGTAAGAGTTTGGGGAGATTGGGTTTGACCACAAAGGACAACAGAGAAAGAGAGAGACAGATGGACAGACAGACAGGCAGACACAAATAAAGACTGCAGAAGCTGTGAGACTTCAGTGCAAATGTCTATATGGCCATTCACTTCCCACAATTTGACTATCCTTCATGGAGAAGGCAATGGCAACCCACTCCAGTGTTCTTGCCTGGAGAATCCCAGGGACGGGAGCCTGGTGGGCTGCCGTCTATGGGGTCCACAGAGTCGGACGCGACTGAAGCGACTTAGCAGCAGCAGCAGCAGCATGGACACCAGGCGCTCTCCTAGTCCACAGTGATGTTATTGCTCTGCGTGTAAACCAGAGACAGAGCAAAGGATAGAGGCGCAAGGCAGGTACCATTAATCCAGGCCAAGCCACGCTCCATGTGAGGTCTAGAATCCTGTGAGAAAATGTAGGATGAGAGAACCCAGCATCATGTTCTCCTCCCTGGAGGAGCGCGTTGTCTGGCTCCTGAGAAGAGCCAGGCATATTGTTTCTCATTTCTTTCTCCTTAGTATGACAAAGGCCTCTGCTGTCTGTGGAGTCAATTTTCTTTGTGCCTTATTCTCCTGGAAAACATACTCCTTCAGGCATTCCCACTTTTAAAAAGTCTCTTCTGAAAGTCAAAGGGTATTTCTCTCAACCAGCTCAGACAGAGTTTACATGCACTGCAGCTCTGACGAGATGGGAGGACTTATCTCCCATGTGCTGGGTCACCGAACACCCTCTCTGGTGGATTTAATCTAATTCAGTCCACCGAGGCCCCTAAACTGGCCAGTTGGTTGTCATCACTAATTAAAGGGAACATTTTAAAGTCATTCCATGAATGATTCACAGACATATCTCAGTGTCCTTTGTGTTTGCAATGGCATTCGCAAAAGCAAATGTACTTGAAAAATGTCCCACAGCTACCAGAAGCTACTTCAATCAATATTTGCTTTTTTTTTTGACTTGTCCTTAGCCTTGTCAGGTCACCTTATCCTTGAATTCTGGAAGATTTTTCTCCTTTTTCTCACAATTTACTTCTAAGTTACTCATCCCTTCACCATTTCCCTCCTAAACTCCATGATTTCTGTTCTATTATTTCTATGCCCCTTAATCCTTCATATCATTCCAAACCATTTACCTGAGGTGACTGTGTCATAGTTGGCCATCATTAATGTCTTTCACAAAATGATCTCCAAAATTATTTTAAATCTCCCATCACCAACTCTAAAGCCAATGAACCAAGCCCATGAAGAGCTATTAATCAGCTGAAGACACATTTCTGAAAACCATCACCAACTGGGGTCCACAAGTTTTTCAGTCATAAGCCAGAAGGCAAAACAATCATTCAGCATCAAGGTTAACATTTTATTACTGCACTTTCCCCCAAGGATCCTCTTAAGATCCAGCCTGCTCATATTAAATGCTGGAAGACAGTAACAGTTAGAAGGAAGCTTCCATTGCTTGCTTAGAATCCCATGTCTCCCAGTAGGTGGCTCTACAGTGTGAGAAAGAGTGCATTATCTCCTTTCGTGATGCTGCCCCTTGACTCACCTCTGCTTGGACTGACTGACAGATCGATGCACTGGGCCTGCCCTTTCACTGACCCAGTTTTCCCTGTTGCTAAGAAGAAACAGCACAGTGCTTTGGTACCCTGTTGTATCTCAAATAAAGAGAAACATGTGCTTCAAGAACTAAGCCTTTCTGGTTTGCCTCTTGATGTTTGGGAAAGATGCCAAGGCCAGGTACAGAATTGTCCATGCAACGGAAGCTCAAATACTTTGCTAAAAAGACATATCTCATGTGTGTTGAGAGTATAGAATCTGTGTCTTCACAGTTCCAAAAGAATGGTGGGACAAGAAAGAAAGGAATGGCCACATGGAAAGGACTTAACCTTTGGAAGGCTGTTTTATTATTTATGATGTGTGTTAAAAACATAAACTATCCTGAATTGTCAGTTCTTTAAAAGAGTACCTGACACCCCTACTTTAGATTATACTTCTAACAAATCTACAAAATCAGTAAGAGAGACCAAAATAATAACAAATGACTTTTTCCCTGCATCAGCCAGGGATTTCTCTGTCCCCGAATTAGATCTTTAGATTTCTAGAGCTTTGGGCTATGGCTTTATCAGCCATACCAATGAGATTTCCAGGTTCTAAAGAAGGAGCAGGTCGAAAATAAGCCTACATGACAGGCTAATAGTTTGTGAAAAATAAGCACCAGATAAAAGGCATGGGTTACAGGACAGTCACCAGAGAAAGAGGCAATGGAGGCAACCAAGTGAGGATGAGAAGCTAAATAAGGAAGGCAATTTCTTCTTCCATTACTGAGCCAAGAAGGCCCTTGAAGTTTACTAGGAAAAAAAAAATCAATGGATCTTTATCAGCAAAGTACACATTCACCATTCTGACCAATCCCTGTTTCCTTCATTCTACTTCATGTTGAACTGAAGTCCGGAAACTATTTCTTTGTGCTGTGGCACCATTGGTCTGTGCAGTACAGTGCACATGTGTCCAGTTAAAGAACAAATCTTCAGGGTCAGAATCAGTCATGTCACTTGCACACTCCAAATGCATTCTATTGCTGAGAAACTTGAGGGGGGTTAGTAATTGGTCCAAGATCACACAGTTGCTAGGCAGAAGGGTGAGATTTAGGACCAGCTCTAGATGGTTGCAAGTCTGTAGTGTAGTACCATGCCTCATGTAAAAGGTGATCAGTCAATATCCTTTGATGGCCTAGATGGTAAGAGAGTAAATAAAGTTAAAAAATATTTTAAATCTAAAAATGCCACCAACTTGAGAAGAATATTTCCATATTTCATTAAAAGTTTCCTTAAAAGGATATAGGAAGGGATTCCACGAGGAGCAAGCACTTCTTTCTAATTCATCAGAAATTAGAAATTTCCTTTTGTAGTCATTGAAACTCACATGCTTTTGTTTCTCTGAAGAAAAGGAAGACATAACACTAAACATTACGTTGTGCTTCTTAATTAGTTTAGAACCTTAGATGACGACACTGTGCCAAATATTAGAATAGTAACTAGAATTTTAGGATATGTATTCCAATATTCTTGATTATTTATTTTAAAAATAAATAAATTGGGAAAACAATCATGGGTGTGACCTCTCCCACTTGAACCGGCTCTCTTGAGGTTCACTGAAGAGTCTCAGCACAAAGATCCAGAGAAAAATCTAGGAGCTCCACCTATAGCCTGCTCCTCCCCCAGTTACCTCAAGAGATGAAACTGGGGCTTGTTTAAGTGTGGCTATCAATTTTGACCCCCACACAAAATTTGAGAAAGTAAGGCTGGAAAGAGGAAGAAATGTGTTGTCTAGACACAGAGCAATTCATTATTGTTACGTTAATTGTAACAATTAACAATTAATTGTACTGAAAGAAACACCGACTGATCACCTACTCTGTGCTCTGTGTTGTGTATATAATAAGCAGTATGAGGTTCTGCCCCCAAGAACCTGACAAAAACCCTAATTAAATTCCAAGGTGACACAATGGTGTTTACATAGAATAAGGTAGAGGCAGAAATAAGGCAGGGATCAGTTTTACTAGAGAAAAAGAGAGTTCTGAGAGTAACAAGGAGGGAAGGGCGGAGCAGTGGGAACAGCACACGCAAAGGACAATGGCGTGAAACACAGAGTAGGAGTGAAGAAAACAAATAAGCTATAATGACAATAAGAGCTGGGGATGCTGGAGAGGAAGGCCTCATGGTGGCGCTTGGGAAGGAGGCAGAGACTATAGCATAAAAGACCTGTAAGCCTGGTAAGAAATTTAGGTTTCAGCTTGAAACTATGAGATTTTAAGAGATGGAAAGAGGAAAGTGCGTTTGAAAACACTTAGGTCTGACAGAGTTGCAGAAACAAAGAGAGTATAGGAAAAATCCACAAAAGTTTTGAGGGCCTAGACTGAGACTTTAACAGAAGAGAATGAAAACTATAGGCTAGATATCAAGGTGGCAAAATAGACATGATTTGAAAATCAATTCAATATAGGTAGATAGAAGTCAATTAAATAGGTGATACTTCAATTCAGATGTCTGGCTTGGATAGCAAGATGATGGGTGATGCCATTTCACCCTGACAGGCCAGATCTGTGTGCTGGGATAAGGTAATAATGTGAGTGTTCCACACACTGAGTTTGTGGTGTCTGAGGAATGGAAATCTGAGTGAAGATGTCCAAGGTCTTGAACAGAGAGAGATTCAGTCCATGGATCCAGATTATCATGTGTCCGCAGTTAAAACTTTGAGATCAGATGTCATCATTTAGGGATAAAATTATAGAGCAAAAAACTAAAATCTAAGGACAGAGTCTCAGAAATAGAGAAGGAATAGGCAAAGGGGGGAAAGAAGAAAACCATGGAGAGTCATGTCCTAGAAGTCAAGGAAGGAGAGGAGTCTGCAGGAGGAGGGGCATCACCCCTATCAAAGCTCACAGGGCAGATGAGAAAGCATTAATAGCATCATATTGGTCAAACAGAAGATATATATATATATATATATATATATATATATATATATATATATATATATACACCCATTTCTAGAAGCAGAGTGAATGGGTCCTGAAAAAGTGAAGATGAAAAATAGAAACTGCTTTTCCATATGCCTGGTTGTGAAGGGGTGCCCTGATACAGGGCTGTAAGAGAAGGAACACAAGGGACTTACACAGAGGTTAATTTCTAAATGAGAACAACTTTAGCATGTTTCCGAGGTGTTGAGAAGCTAGTGAAGAGGATAACTTTAAAAATACGCAAGAGGGGTAAATATAGAAGAGAGGAGAGAAGATGAATGAGCTTAAGATCAGCTGTAAATAGAAGTGTCTTTCCCTAAGGCTGGAGGGAGAGAAGTGGAGATGTGAGTGAGCATAAAGTTTATCCCACTTCAACTTCAGTTATCTTTGGGATGCAGACAGCAGCTTTACCAACTAGCAGAGGAAAGGGCAAGTGCAGAAAAAAGGAGCTTCAAGAGGAGTTAAAATCTGTGATAAATATGGGGACATGGAGAGGAAACTTACCAGAGGCAGACAGAAATCTTGATGAGCTATGTAAATGGGTCATCTGAGACTGGAGACCATAAAAAATCCTGATACTGAGAACTCAGGTGTGTGATGTTCTCTAAAGGTTAGATTTATTACAAGATTTGCATGATGGAAAAACAAGGATAATCATTAAAACACTCAGAAAAGAATTTGGTTGAAGCAACAAATTGTGGGGTCTGTTCTGAATAGATAAGAGTGATAAATCATGAGAATGAACAGGGAAGAAAAGACGAAAAGTTAAGGGACTAAAAATCTCAGTGGTAGTGAAGAATGAGCAAGCCTACAAGAGTTGGACTGTGAAGAAAGCTGCGTGCCGAAGAATTGATGCTTTTGAACTGTGGTGTTGGAGAAGACTCTTGAGGGTCCCTTGGACTGCAAGGAGATCCAACCAGTCCATTCTGAAGATCAGCCCTGATATTTCTTTGGAAGGAATGATGCTGAAGCTGAAACTCCAGTACTTTGGCCATCTCATGCGAAGAGTTGACTCATTGGAAAAGACTCTGATGCTGGGAGGGATTGGGGGCAGGAGGAGAAGGGGACGACCGAGGATGAGATGGCTGGATGGCATCACTGACTCGATGGACGTGAGTCTGAGTGACCTCCGGGAGTTGGTGATGGACAGGGAGGCCTGGCATGCTGCGATTCATGGGGTCGCAAAGAGTTGGACACGACTGAGCGACTGAAATGAACTGAACTGAACTGAACTAGATATTTAACATGTGGGAAAGATGGGATGAATTCATAAAGGAAATTTACATATTATCCACTGTCCTTTAAACCTGTCGGTTAAGGGGATGGGATAGAATGTCTGACTCTAGAAGAGCTGGCCCCTCTTAGGTAGTGAATGGTTCTACTGCTGCTGCTAAGTCACCAGTCGTGTCCAACTCTGTGCGACCCCAGAGACGGCAGCCCACCAGGCTTCCCCGTACCTGGGATTCTCCACGCAAGAACACTGGAGTGGGTTCTACAGCTCCTTTACTTCGCAAACATTCCAATAATCAAAATTGGCCAGTACAATACCAATCACAATTCAACTCTCATTGAAAGATGAAGCTTATCTTCTTCTTCTCCTTGAGCTGGGACTAGTTAGAGCTGAGCTGCCCACCACTTGGGAAGGTACATTTCTAGTTGTTTTCTTCTCCCTTTCTCCCCACAGACCAAGCTGTTTTAAATCTTGCCAGAACTAAAGCAGAGCCAAGCTGAGGGAGAGTAAGGGGGACTGGAAAGTTCTTATTTGACTATAACAGTTTAAAGAAAGCTTCATGCTCTCTGAATATGGCCAGGATTTAAAGCTTATTCTTCTCCCCAGTCATTTTTGTGCCTTCTTTACATATTCCCCTTGTGGGCCCCTCTGACTGCAATTATCATCATGGATATAATCTTCTCATTCACCCAGCTACTCCCAATTCCCTCCAAATTTCTGTCCTGGCTTTTCACTGCTTGACCCCTCACCCGGCAAGGCGACAATTTTATAAAAGACGAAAAGGAGAAAAAAAATACACAGACAAGATTATATATACGTACATATTTATTTCACTTCATCCTGTGAATTTAAATTACTGTCTAATATTGTTTCATTTCAACCTGAAGTTTCTTGAGTATTTCTAGTAAGACAGGTTGGCTAGCAACAAACTCTCCAAGTTTTTGTGTACCTGGGAATATCTTTATTTCATCTTCACTTTTGAAAGAGATTCATTGTATGTAAGACTTTTGAAGGAGAGTTTTTTCTTCCTTTCACCATTTTGGGTATATCATTCCACTGCCTTCTGGACTCCATTGGTTTGGATGAGAAGTCAACCATTCATTGTATTGGCATTCCCGTGTATGTAATGAGTCACTTTTTTCTTGCTGCTTTCAATTTTTTCTCTTTGTGTTTTGGATTTCACCAACTTCACTCTTGTGACCTATAAGTGACCTTTTGTGTTTATCTTAATTGGTGTCTATTGAGTTTCTTGGATTTGTAAATGAATGCTTTCATCAAATTTGGGAAGTTTTCAGCCATTATTTTCTCAAATATTTTTTCCTGCCCTTTTCCTTCTTTCCTCTCCTTCTGGGAGGTCGATTACACATGTACTGCTGTGCTGACATTATTCCACAGGACTCTCTTGCTTTTCTTCGATCTTTTTTCCCTATGTTCTTAAGTTTTCTCTAACTTCAGGTTCACTGATTATTTCTTTTGCCATCTCAAATCTGTTCTTGAGTTCACCTATTGAATTTCTCATGACAGTTTTTGGAATTTTTAATTTAAGAATTTTATTTTGTTGTTAGAGCCTCTTCTCTCTTAAATTTCCCTGTTTGTTGAGTCATTGTCATAGTATCTTTTTTTACTTCTTTGCATATATTTGAAGTCTTAGTCTTCAAGCCTACACTTGAAACTACTCAGAGTCAGTTTCTATTAATTTTTTTCCTTAAGTATAGGGTCATACTTTCCTATTTCTGTGCATCTCTCATAATTTATAGCTGGAAAATGGACATTTTAGAAAACCTATTATAGAAACTATAATTTTTTTAAATTTTTCTGACGGTTGTTTTCATTTGCTTGGAAATAAACTGCAATGCTTATGGGCCCACAATGTGCACTGAACAGAACTGTTCTTTTCTCTTATTATTATATATCAGCCTGTCTTTTTAGAGGTCATACTTGTGGCCACATAGCTTTGTGATTAGGCAACAATTTGTGTTGACACATTCTGACTATTGATTCATATATGCACCAGGAAGTACACTCCAGAAGATCAAAGGAGAAGAAACCTCTCTGCCTGCCTATTTCAGAAGTTAAAAGAGATTTAGGAATGGAAGAGCTCAGTTGTAATGCAGTAAGTTAACAATGGATTATAAGAATCTAATAATTCTTGTCTTACTTTTATTTTACTTAATTAAGTATGTTAGTTTTCATTCCAATCCCAAAAAAAGGCAATGCCAAAGAATGCTCAAACAACCACACAATTGCACTCATCTCACACGCTAGTAAAGTAATGCTCAAAATTCTCCAAGCCAGGCTTCAGCAATACGTGAACCATGAAATTCCAGATGTTCAAGCTGGTTTTAGAAAAGGCAGAGGAACCAGAGATCAAATTGCCAACATCCGCTGGATCATGGAAAAAGCAAGAGAGTTCCAGAAAAATATCTATTTCTGCTTTATTGACTATGCCAAAGCCTTTGACTGTGTGGATCACATTAACTGTGGAAAATTCTGAAAGAGATGGGAATACCAGACCACCTGACCTGCCTCTTGAGAAACCTATATGCAGGTCAGGAAGCAACAGTTAGTACGGGACATGGAACACAGACTGGTTCCAAATAGGAAAAGGAGTACATCAAGGCTGTATATTGTCACCCAGCTTATTTAACTTCTATGCAGAGTACATCATGAGAAACGCTGGGCTGGAGGAAGCACAAGCTGGAATTGAGATTGCTGGGAGAAATATCAATAACCTCAGATATGCAGATGACACCACCCTTATGACAGAAAGTGAAGAGGAACTAAAGAGCCTCTTGATGAAAGTGAAAGAGGAGAGTGAAAAAGTTGGCTTAAAGCTCAACATTCAGAAACAAAGATCATGGCATCTTGTCCCATTACTTCATGGCAAATAGATGGGGAAAAGTGTCAGACTTTATTTTTGGGGGCTCCAAACTCACTGCAGATGGTGATTGCAACCATGAAATTAAAAGACGCTTACTCCTTGGAAGAAAAGTTATGACCAACCTAGATAGCATATTCAAAAGCAGAGACATTACTTTGCCAACAAAGGTCCATCTAGTCAAGGCTATGGTTTTTCCAGTAGTCATGTATGGATGTGAGAGTTGGACTGTGAAGAAAGCTGAGTGCCAAAGAATTGATGCTTTTGAACTGTGGTGTTGGAGAAGACTCTTGATAGTTCCTTAGATTGCAAGGAGATCCAACTAGTCCATCCTAAAGCAGATCAGTCCTGGATGTTCATTGGAAGGACTGATGTTGAAGCTGAAACTCCAATACTTTGGCCACTTGATGCGAAGAGCTGACTCATTTGAAAATACTCTGGTGCTGGGAAAGATTGAGGGCAGGAGGAGAAGGGGATGATAGAGGGTGAGATGGCTGGATGGCATCACCGACTCAATGGACATGTTTGGGTAAACTCTGGAAGTTGGTGATGGACAGGGAGGCCTGGCATGCTGCGGTTCATGGGGTCACGAAGAGTCAGACACAATTGAGTAACTGAACTGAAATTGAAAGTAGGCAAAACGCAAGAGTCATATCTCTCAAAAGACAGTGCTTCAGTACTGTTAATGTTGGACCAGAAAGATTTATTGAATGAGCATCTCAACTTCCCTAGCAATGTTTCAATCAGAGAAGAAGACTTCAAGTGAACAATCATCTATTTGGGGGGCGGGTACGAGTGGATGATGAAATATGGCACATACATGCATAATAAGCACATTTATTTTATACATATAGGAATACAGCTGTCTACTTAAATAGTTTTGGCATCTACTAGAAATATTACTCACACTGTTAGGCAAATTCTTTCTCATGGTCTCAGTTTCTTCATCTATAAAATAAGAGAATTTAACTAAAATCACAGATAGGAAATAAAATTTGTCCACCAAAGCAGAATGGTATGTGTTATATGAGTGCCATAGGGAAAACAATTTTTGAGGCTATACAAAAGCCTAGGAGAAAAGTGCACTATGATGGATAAGAAATGTTTTATATGGTCAAAGGATAGGAGAATGCTGATTTAAGTTGCAGTTTTGCCATCCTTGGAAATATATCTGAGGATTCTTTAACATTCTATGATTTTATGACTCTTTGTTATAGTCTGTATTATATCTTCTAGAACAAGGCAGTCTGGTTTGTAAACAGAAATAGATCCACTCCACAGAGAATTGAGGATGAAACTGGTTTCATTTGTGGGCAGATCAGTTACTCATTTTTCTGATGAGATTTGGGAAAGCAGCGTGGATAGAGTTCTCTTGAAGCACTGATTCGAGACATGCTTTTCATGGGTCAAATTTTTTTCTGCAGATTATATATAATAACCCCTGTGAAAATAACTCACCACACTAAAATGAAATTGAATAATACCAATGATCTCATATATTTAAAGTAAAATTTTAACTTTATAAAATGCTTTCGCATTCATTTTTATCCTGCATCACTGTCATTTCACAATAACCCTGTAAGACAAATATCCTTATTCTTATTTCAGGAGAGGAGTCAGATGCCAAGTAAGGTTAAGTGAATTGGTTGCCAAGACTCCCTGACTGGAGATGGTAAGTGTTAGAGGTCGCACATCAAAGCAGTGCATTTAACACCGTGTTCAGAGGTTTTTACATCACAGCTGATCCTTTTCAGGAAGTAGTTTTCAGTAGGAAGGTGAGAAAAGGCATAAAAGCAGTAGGTGCTGGAGAAGGTGGGAAGGGAGGCTGGTGGTGATGGTGGTCAGATGTTTGGAGAAGAAAAGGGAAATCAAAATCTCTGAGCCACACATCACTGACTCCCACCTTTGCTTCTCAATATCCTTTACTATGTATCAACCATCACATCTACATCTCCAAGAGAACTCTTGATTTTCAGCCCACCCTCCTACCCCACCAAATCTACTCCTTCCACAGTTTTATTACATGGTATATTAGCCTACTGGAGCTGCCATAACAGAGTACCACAGACTGAGAGGCTTAAACAGCTGAAATTTATATGCTCACAGTTCTGGAGGCCAGAGTCACGATCAAGGTGCCAGCTGGGTTGGTTTTGGTGAGAGGTCTCTTCTCGGCTTGTTAACAGTAGACTCCCGGCTGTGTCTTCACATGGCCGTTCCTCTGTGGGTGCAGAAACAGATCTTAGGTGAATGCCATCCTATCAGATTAGGTCCCTGATTTTAGGGCCTCATGCTGCGTGCCCAGTTGTATCTCTTTGTGACCGCACAGACTGTAGCCTGCCAGGCTCCTCTGTCCATGGAATTTTCCAGGCAAGAATAATGGAGTGGGTTGATGTTTATGGCTTCATTTAACTTTAGTTTTACCACTCTAAAGGCCCTATCTCCAAATACAGTCACATTGGAGTTAGGACTTCAATATATGATTTGGGGGTGGTGGGGGTTGGGGGGGACACAATTCAGACTATAGCACATGGCATACAAACTTTCACCTACTGTTCAAGCCAAAATACGAGGCATTATCCTTGATCCCTCTTCTTCTCTCATATCCCACATCCAATCAATCTACCTTTACTATTTTTTAAAATTAATTCATTTCATTGCTCCATATTTTAGTTGTAGCATACAGGATCTTTGATCTTCCTTGAAACAATCAGGATTTTCAGTTGTGGCATGTCAGATCTAGTTCCCAGACGAAAGATCAAACCCAGGCCCCCTGCGTTGGGAGAGTGGAGTCTTAGCCATTGGGCCATCAGGGAGGTCCCAATCTACCTTTAAAACATACCTCTACATCAGTGACATCTCATCACCTCCCCAGCTATAGCTGAAGACCAAATCATTTGATCTTTCACCCAGACTACTGAGATAGCATCCTATCTGGTCTCCTTGCAAAGCTGTCCTTTAACCCTATAATCAGATTATTCCTCTTTTGAAAGCCATTAATGTTTCCCATATCACTTAGAATTCAATACAGTCTCTTCCTTAGGGCTAGGAAGGTCCTGAACAACCTGGCTCCTGATTGTCTCTCCAAAGTAATTTCTCCCCAGAAATTAATAGGTGCCCCAGCCACTTTGGTGCTCTTGCTGGTGCTTGAACACTCCACATTATTCCTATCTCAAGTGCTGGCCCTTTTCTCTTCCTCCTACCTGGAATGCTCTTTTCAAGAAGTGCCTATGACTCACCCTTCACATCAGTGGTCATCAACGTGATCAAAGTAAGTGAAATAGCCCCGCAGCCCTCTAACTATCTCAAACACATAGCTCACTATTTTCAGCAACAGGGCTTCACTATCCTAGGAAACTCTTGCCAAGGTAGATTGATTTGCAGATAATGATATTGCTTATTTCAGAAACTTTTCAATATTCATTTATCCAAATAACACTAGCCTTCAATTAGCTGGGTTAATCACTTTCCTCTTCAATTTCAAACCCAAAGTGTGTGCAACAATCTCAATCTGGACCGACACTGGAAAGACTGCCTTAAACTATACCTTCCAAAATTCATCAATATACCATGTTTTCTTTCCCCACCTGGGGCACATCTAAGACTGTTAAGGCACTGTTCTTCCTTTCAGCACTAAAATTGCAATAGTGATTAGCTCAGCTTTGCTTATTCAGTGGGTTATTTTGATGGTTTGGGAGAGGAGTTGGCACTTGACTCTGCCCACCTTTCTACTTACCCTGTTTAATTTGTATTCATACCATTTATTACTAACAGATACATATATAATCATTTACTTATTACTCATTTATTATTTTTTTTCCTGGAATAAAATATAAGACCCATAATGGCAGGGATATTTTTCGTCTTATCCTTGGCAGAAATCCTGGCAAAAATAGGACAATGCCCGGCACATAGTAGGCTCTCATTAAAATTGTTAATAAATGAGTGAGCTCTGTAGGTTGGCTGAGCTAGGATCAAGGAGACAAGGCACATATAGAAGTCTCTTCATATTCAGTGAGATGAAATGAACAAGACGAAGCATCTCTGGATCTCTGGAAAGATTATAGAGGCTATAGACTTTCCGTTTGAATCCTGTGCAGCACTGAACCAGGGCACAGATGCCATGGGTGCCACAAGGCTGGTCTCCTGGGGATTCTGCTCATTCTGGTACCCCTGCCCCACCAGAGCAAACACAATCATCACCATTTTTCTGCTCTGCTTTCCTCAATCACCTTTATTCTAATTCTTTCCTTCCATCCAAAGGAAAAGGGACATGACAAAGTAGGGTATCTAGAAACATTTCTGGTCCTCCCTGCTCTTTCTCCTAAACTTTGAGCCCTATATAAAACCTGGCCAGGGTGAGGCTATGTAAGAGACATATTCACATATTGGGAGGAGCATATTTACTAGGTCTACTGGGTAAAATGTAGACCATTAAGATGCCAACTTAATTTTGAATTTCAGGTAAACAGTGAATCATATTTTAGCATAACAGAACCAATATTGCATGGGATGTACTTAAAAAAATTAATATAATGTTTATTCATATTTAACTGAGTGTCCTATATTTTTGTTTGCTAACTCTGGCAACCCTAATCAATTAACTTATAAATAGGCACAGGTAATAAACATAAGCAGACAATTGAATGCATGTCCCCATATTTTAAGGATGATTGGGAATTTTGTAAATTATTTTTTAAAATATAAAGCCCTATGAAACTGATTTCCCATTAAAATATGAAAGTACTGCAGTAAGGAACACATGCCAAGCCAATCAAGGGTATGGCCATCTCTAACTCTTTGGCATATCTTGAGATTCATACAGGAACAAATTGTACACACTAAATAAATGCTATGGAGAAATAAAGACCACACAAAGAGAACAAGGAAAGCCTATATTCAGCCTATAGTACAGGAGTCAGCCTTTGTCATTTACATTTTGGCAGAGACTCAAATGCAGACAGCAGAATGGAAAGCATTCTAGTTGACAAAAGAGAAGGCTTCGGATGTGCCCTGACTGTAGGCTGTTGGCACAGGAGTTGTAGATGGTGAACTAGAGCAGGGGATCCTACGTGATCAACTAGGATTATGTATTTGGCTTTCTCTGGTTGGTCCTGAGTTGGAAGCCGGGACAAAAATTAGTGAAGCTGTCAGTTATTAATCAAGCCCTGGCCATCTGTGGCTGAACGTTAGGGGTGATAATTTGGCTTCCTAGTTGTTCCCAGACATAGTAGTCTGGCTTCTTACCAACCTGAGGTATAGCAGGGTGGCCTCCTGGATTGGTTTCCTGGGCAGCTTACTGCAGCTTGTGGGTAAGAGTTCTATTTTTCTGTGGTATGGCCATTGTCTATTTGTATATTCACTCCCTCAGTATGAGGCTGCACTATTCAGAATGGTAGCCACTCGACACATGTAGCTATTCAAATTTAAATTAATGAAAACATAACATTTTAAATTCAGCTCCTCATTCATGTTAGCTACATTCCAAGCATTCACTAGCCCTGTGCGGATGATGGACTACCGAGCTGGACTGTGCAGATATAGATAGTTTAATAGAAGAGATGACAAAGCACTTTTACAACTTTGTTAGACTTCCAAATTCTAGGAAAATGCAAGCACCATTATCATCTACTGGAAAATTTCCACCTTCTCCCTTCTCCCTCGGAGTCTCATTTATATTGTTTTCCCACAACTTTATATTCTCCATTCTCTTCCTTAATCACCAGACTGTGCCTCTGCCCTCTTTTATGCTTTCCCAGTTTGCTGGGTTGATGCTTTCCTTTATTCACAAATTGTTTTGAAAAGTCACTCCAGTGAGCACTTACTGAATCATCTCACTAACTCTGGTTTTCTAGAAATTACCTCCTTTTTAGCTAGCCACAAGGTTATTCCAGAAGCTGACACATTGCTACTCATGTCACTCCATGCCTACATCCTCTGGTCCCATTGATTGGGTACCTAATCCAGCTGGGTAATCAGTCTGTCCCCTGGGAATAAAGAAAAACAATTCTTTAACCACAGCAAGCAGGAGATCTTTTCCCTATAGGGCCACTGGTCTGCAGTAAGCAACTGTTACTTGGAAGCGGGAGGTACCAGCCATTTTCTACCAAGCCATGCAGCTAATAGGAAAGCAGCGAGAGAGAGCAATGAAACAGATGAACAGAGAGAGAGGCAGAAATGAGAGCTGGAGAGAGGGCTTTCTGGGTTCCCTGCAGCACCACAAGCTATTGTTCCTAAGGTTCAGTCGCTTCATTGCCCACAAATTCAATGACATAGTCCATTATCCCGCCAATAAATTTTCTTTTTTGCTTAGAGTAGTTTGATTTTCTGTTATTTGCAAGCAAAGAGTCCTAATCAATATAAACTGTAATCAAGGGAATTTGGAACTTGCCTACTTAGACCCTTTTTCCTTCTCAAAGCAACACACACGTGATCAGCAAGCTCTCCTTTACTGCAAGCTGGAACAGGATATTTACAGTTCATTTCTTGAGAGGAAACAAAGCAACACAGGAGATAATGTGCAAAGTAGGATAGGTCTGGGGGACTTCCCAGGTGGCTCAGTGGTAAAGAATCTGCCTGCCAATACAGGAGACATGAGTTTGATTCCTAGGTGGGGAAGACCCCCTGGAGGGGGAAATGGCAATCAACTCCAATATTCTGGCCTGGAAAATCTCATGGACAGAAGGGACTGGTGGGCTACAGTCTCTAGGTTTGCAAAGAGTCAGACACCACTGAGCATGCAGGCATGCAGGATAGGTTTACTTTTAGAATAAAGTAGCTCAATTAATAATGCTTACTTCAGAAGTCCTACCAGTAAAAACCGGAAAAGGGAAGGAAGAGGTGGGCATTTTCTGTAATGTGATTTAAATCATTAAAAATCTCATAATCAGTTTTTGAAAAAGGAAAAAATTAAATTCTTAATTTTTATTAATATATTATGTATTTATTCAATAAACATTCATTGAATATCTTTTAGGTAGTGGGGACTAGGAGAGACAGAGGGATTCCTACAATGTAATTGTCAAAAAGCTGAAATTCTTACTTTTATATAGTTGTAAAATGAATGTGTGTCAAAGATTTTATCCAACTCACTAACAAAGGGGCTGTTGGAAGCGAGTCCTCCCTCTATCACTCCACATTCCCACACAGTGTGAGTCTCCTGAGCACTGAAAGTGACTTGCTAGAATGATAGGGAATGTCTTCTCTCCCCCCAGAACCATCTGCTCTTCACAGTTGAAAGGTATTCCTCATGAAGCTGCTTGACTCCTTCAAGGCAGAGGCATCTGCTCGCATTCAATGATTCATAACATCGTTCCTATCCCTCCCCAAGCCAAATGTGTCCATTCAGGGTAAAGATCTTCTCTCCTCCCAGAGAGGATTTGTTTACATTCTGAATAAAAACATAATCTTTTCTCTTTCCCTAGAAGGGAGGAAGGGTGAATGTACCAGCTCCTATGTAAGCTCTGAGATTCATAATTTGGGGGTTTTCATCTGTGATGCAACCTCCTACATGCACAGGTGTAACCATCTGGCTCTGATCACTTCACTTAGCAAGGTGCGAGGCATGAGAACCAGTGCTACGCTGTTATTGCTATGAATAACAAAGGTGTGACATCCTATTCAGAGTCTAGTGTTTCTGTGAGCAAAGGAATATCTCAGATCCTTCACTTTTTGACTTAATAGGAAGGAGTAAAATGTTAAAAATAGTTCAAAGAAGAATTTGAATAATGAATAGAAATATATTGATAATACTGATATTAATTATTAATGATTTTATAATCAGAATAAAACTGCTGAAATTAACTAACAGATGGAAAACTGGTTAATATCCTATACGGCAGTAAAACATAATATTTGTGGCATTATTTCAACAAGACATAGGCTATCAAATTCTTTGCCTTGCTGTAGATGAGAATCATTTGTGTAACTATCAGTTTTCTCTAACTCCCACATACATAATTCAACAATAACTTAGTAGAAAGATAAAGGTGTAAATACACAGAGTCGGAGATTATCTTTGGAGGGTCCAGTTCAGTTCAGTCATGCAGTCATATCTGGCTCTTTGCGACCCCATGAACCGCAGCATGCCAGGCCTCCCTGTCCATCACCAACTCCCGAAGTTCACCCAAATCCATGTCCATTGAGCTGGTGATGCCATCCAACCATCTTATCCTCTGTCGTCCCCTTCTCCTCCTGCCTTCAATCTTTCCCAGCATCAGGGACTTTTCAAACGAGTCAGTTCTTCCCATCAGGTGGCCAAAGGATTGGCGTTTTAGCTTCAACATCAGTCCTTCCAATGAACACCCAGGACTGATCTCCTTTAGGATGGACTAGTTGGATCTCCTTGAAGTCCAAGGAACTCTCAAGAGCCTTCTCCAACACCATAGTTCAAAAGTATCAATTCTTCTGCACTCAGCTTTCTTCACAGTCCAACTCTCTTATCCATACATGACCACTGGAAAAACCATAGCCTTGGCTAGACAGACCTTTGTTGACAAAGTAATGTCTCTGCCTTTTAATATGCTATCTAGGTTGGTCAAAACTTCCCTTCCAAGGAGTAAGCATCTTTTAATGTCATGGCTGCAATCACCATTTGCAGTGACTTTGGAGCCCAGAAAAATAAAGTCAGCCACTGTTTCCCCATTTATTTCCCATGAAGTAATGGGACCAGATACCATGATCCTAGTTTTCTGAATACTGAGCTTTTAGTTCAGTTCAGTCACTCAATCATGTCTGACTCTTTGTGACCCCATGAATTGCAGCATGCCAGGCCTCCCTGTCCATTATCAACTCCCACAGTTCACTCAAACTCATGCACATCGAGTCAGTGATGCCATCCAGCCATCTCATCCTCTGTCGAACACTTTTCCTCCTGCCCTCAATCCCTCCCAGCATCAGAGTCTTTTCCAATGAGTCAACTCTTCACTTGCAGTGGCCAAAGTACTGAAGTTTCAGCTTTAGCATCATTCCTTCCAAAGAACACCCAGGACAGATCTCCTCTAGAATGGACTGGTTGGATATCCTTGCAGTCCAAGGGACTCTCAAGAGTCTTCTCAAACACCACAGTGCAAAAGCATCAATTCTTCGGCGCTCAACTTTCTTCATAGTCCAACTCTCACATCCATACATGACTACTGGAAAAACCATAGCCTTGACTAGACAGATCTTTGTGGCAAAGTAATGTCTCTGCTTTTCAATATGCTGTCTAGGTTGATCATAACTTTCCTTCCAAGGAGTAAGCATTTTTAATTTCATTGAGCTATAAGCCAACTTTTTCACTCTCCTCTTTCATTTTCATCAAGACACTCTTTAGTTCTTCACTTTCTGCCATAAGGGTGGTGTCATCTGCATATCTGAGGTTATTTATATCTCTCCCAGGAATCTTGATTCCAGCTTGTGCTTCTTCCATCCCAGTGTTTCTCATGATGTATTCTGCATAGAAGTTAAATAAGCAGGGTGACAATATACAGCCTTGACGTACTCATTTTCCTATTTGGAACCAGTCTGTTGTTCCATGCCCAGTTCTAACTCTTGCTTCCTGACCTGCATATAGGTTTCTCAAGAGGCAGGTCAGGTGGTCTGATATTCCCATCTCTTTCAGAATTTTCCACAGTTTATTGTGATCCACACAGTCAAAGGCTTTGGCATAGTCAATAAAGCAGAAATAGATGTTTTTCTGGAACTCTCTTGCTTTTTCCATGATCCAGCAGATGTTGGCAATTTGATCTCTGGTTCCTCTGCCTTTTCTAAAACCAGCTTGAACATCAGGAAGTTCACGGTTAACGTATTGCTGAAGCCTAGCTTGAAGAATTTTGAGCATTACTTTACTAACATGTGAGATGAGTACAATTGTGTGGTAGTTTGAGCATTCTTTGGCATTGCCTTTCTTTGGGATTGGAGTGAAAACTGACCTTCTCCAGTCCTGTGGCCACTCCTGAGTTCTCCAAATATGCTGGCATATTGAGTGCAGCACTTTCACAGCATCATCTCTCAGGATTTGAAACAGCTCAACTGGAATTCCATCACCTCCACTAGCTTTGTTCATAGTGATGCTTTCTAAGGCCCACTTGACTTCATATTCCAGGATGTCTGGCTCTAGGTGAGTGATCATACCATCGTGATTAGTTTGGTCGTGAAGATTTTTTTGTACAGTTCTTTCGTGTATTCTTGCCACCTCTTCTTAATATCTTCTGCTTCTGTTAGGTCCCTACCATTTCTGTGCTTTATTGAGCCCATCTTTGCATGAAATGCTCCCTTGGTATCTCTAATTTCCTTGAAGAGATCTCTAGCCTTTCCCATTCTGTTCTTTTCCTCTATTTCTTTGCATTGATCGCTGAAGAAGGCTTTCTTATCTGTTCTTGCTATTCTTTGGAACTCTGCATTCAGATGCTTATATCTTTCCTTTTCTCCTTTGCTTTTCACTTCTCTTCTTTTCACAGCTATTTGTAAGGCCTCCTCAGACAGCCATTTTGCTTTTTTGCATTTCTTTTCCATGGAGATGGTCTTGATCCCTGTCTCCTGTACAATGTCACGAACCTCAGTCCATAGTTCATCAGGCACTCTATCAGGTCTAGTCCCTTAAATCCACTTCTCACTTCCACTGCATAATCATAAGGGATTTGATTTAGGTCATACTGGAATGGTCTAGTGGTTTTCCCTACTTTCTTCAATTTCAGTCTGAATTTGGCAATAAGGAGTTCATGATCTGAGCCACAGCAGCTCCTGGTCTTGTTTTTGTTGACTGTATAGAGCTTCTCCATCTGTGGTTGCAAAGAATATAATCAATCTGATTTTGGTGTTGCCCATCTGGTGATGTCCATGTGTAGAGTCTTCTCTTGTGTTGTTGGAAGAGGGTGTTTGCTATGACCATTGCATTTTCTTGGAAAAACTCTATTAGTCTTTGCCCTGCTTCATTCCGCATTCCAAGGCCAAATTTACCTGTTACTCCAGGGGCTTCTTGACTTCCTACTTTTGTATTCCAGTCCCCTATAATGAAAAGGACATCTTTTTTGGGTGTTAGTTCTAAAAGGTCTTGTAGGTCTTCATAGAACCGTTCAATGTCAGCTTCTTCAGCATTACTGGTTGGGGCATAGACTTGAATAACTATGATATTGAATGGTTTGCCTTGGAAACAAACAGAGATCATCTGTTGTTTTTTAGATTGCATCCAAGTACTGCATTTCAGACTCTTTTGTTGACCATGATGGCTACTCCATTTCTTCTAAGGGATTCCTGCCTGCAGTAGTAGATATAATGGTCATCTGAGTTAAATTCACCCATTCCAGTCCATTTTTTTTTGCTGATTCCTAGAATGTCAACATTCACTCTTGCCATCTCTTGTTTGACTACTTCCAATTTGCCTTGATTCATGGACCTAACATTCCAGGTTCCTATGCAGTATTGCTCTTTACAGCATCGGACCTTGCTTCTATCACCAGTCACATCCACAACTGGGTATTGTTTTTGCTTTGGCTCCATCCCTTAATTATTTCTGGAGTTATTTCTCCATTGATCTCCAGTAGCATATTGGGCACCTATCAACCTGGAGAGTTCCTCTTTCAGTATCCTATCATTTTGTCTTTTCATATGTTCATGGGGTTGTCAAGGCAAGAATACTGAAGTGACTTGCCATTCCCTTCTCCAGTGGACCACATTCTGTCAGACCTCTCCACCATGATCCGCCCATCTTGGGTGGCCCCACGGGCATGGCTAAATCATTGAGTTAGACAAGGCTGTGATCCTAATGTGATTAGATTGACTAGTTTTCTGTGAGTATGGTTTCAGTGTGTCTGCCCTCTGTTGCCCCCTTGCAATACCTACCATCTTACTTGAGTTTCTCTTACCCTGGACGTGGTGAATATCTTCACAGCTGCTCCAGCAAAGCGCAGCTGCTGCTCATTACCTTGAACGAGGGGTATCTCCTCACTGCCGCCCGTCCTGACCTTGAACGTGGAATAGCTTCTCTAGGCCCTCCTGTGCCCACGCAGCCACCGCTCCTTGGACATGGGGTAGCTCCTCTTGGCCGCCACCCCTCGGGAATGGGGTCCTCCCGGCTTCTGCCCCTGACCTCGGATGTGGGGTAGCTCCTCTCACCACGCTATAGGCGCCGTCGCAGCCTTTGCCAATCATTTTATATCAACTAAATACTTTTTAATTGTGGTTAAATTCAGGTAGTACAAGTCTATTGTACTGGTGATACAAGATGAAGGATAATTCTCCTCATCTCCAGTCACCCTGTTTCACTCTTGGAGAGAATTAGTATCAACAGTTCCTGGTGCATTCTTGCATTCTACTCTAAATGTATACATTGTTGTTGTTTAGTCACTCAGTCATGTCCAACTCTTTGTGACCTCACGGACTGCAGCACTCCAGGCTCCCTGTCCTTTACTATCTCCGGGATTTTGCTCAAACCCATGTCCATTGAGTCGATGATGCCATCCAACTATCTCATCCTCTGTCATCCCCTTCTCCTCCTGCCCTCAATCTTTCCCAGCATCGGAGTCTTTTTCTATGAGTCAGCTCTTCGCATCAGGTGGCCAAAGTATTGGAGCTTCAGCTTCAGCATCAGTCCTTCCAATGAATATTCAGGGTTGATTTCCTTTAGGATGACTGGTTTGATCTCCTTGCTTCCCAAGGAACTCTCAAGAGTCTTCTCCAGCACAATTCAAAAGCATCAGTTCTTCAGGCTCAGATTTCTTAATGGTTGAACTCTCACATCTGTACATGACTATTGGAAAAACCATATCTTTGACTATATGGACCTTTGTCGGCAAAGTGACAGCTCTGGTTTTTTTTTTTTTTTTTTTTACTTTATTTTACTTTACAATACTGTGTTGGTTTTGCCATACATTGACATGAATCCACCACGGGTGTATACAAGCTCCCAATCCTGAATCCCCCTCCCACCTCCCACCCCATATCATCTCTCTGGATCATCCCCATGCACCAGCCCCAAGCATCCTGTATCCTGTATCGAACATAGACTGGCAATTCATTTCTTACATGATAGTATACATGTTTCAATGCCATTCTCCCAAATCATCCCACCCTCTCCCTCTCCCTCAGAGTCCAAAAGTCCGTTCTATACATCTGTGTCTCTTTTGCTGTCTCGCATACAGGGTCATCATTACCATTTTTCTAAATTCCATATATATGTGTCAGTATACTGTATTGGTGTTTTTCTTTCTGGCTTGCTTCACTCTGTATAATCGGCTCCAGTTTCATCCATCTCACTAGAACTGATTCAAATGTATTCCTTTTAATGGCTGAGTAATACTCCATTGTGCATATGTACCACAGCTTTCTTATCCATCCTTCTGCTGATGGACATCTAGGTTGCTTCCATGTCCTGGCCATTATAAACAGTGCTGCAATGAACATTGGGGTACATGTGTCTCTTTCAATTCTGGTTTCCTCAGTGTGTATGCCCAGAAGTGGGATTGCTGGGTTATAAGGCAGCTCTATTTGCAATTTTTTAAGGAATCTCCACACTGTTTTCCATAATGATTGCTCTGCTTTTTAATACTCTATCTAGGTTTGTCATATACATATGCATAAAGGCATAGAAGTATTTTTACACACATTTTTACACTGAAAACCATATACTAGCCAGTGTTCTGTCTTGCTTCGTTTTTTATTTAACAATTAAGTTATTTTATATCAGTACATATAGAGTATCTTATTCTTTTTAACAACCACAAAACTGTCCATTGAAAGGATACATTAATATCATCACTTGTTTAACCAACTGGATATATTTTTAGTTGAAGAAAAATATGAGTATGACAATTTTAACTAGAATGTATGCAGTGTTACTCTTTTCATACGTAAGATTCATTTTGCCCAGGTTTTATGGGCAAAACCCACTGTTTGTGAAGACTACTACTGCTCCTTTGAATAGATATCAGCCCCAGTCATGGCTCTGTTAATTACTAGGTGCAAGATCTTGGGCAAATTGCTTAAATTTATTTACCTAGAAAATTTGGATTATAAACATCTGCCCAATTTGAATCTGAGGTAGTAATACATGTCAGTGGTTTTCAAATGTGATCCATGCAGCCCTAAGAGGTAGAAATCTTAGGACTCTGAGACACACCTTCCCTCCCACTCTCTACTACACACTTATCAACTGAGCATCTCAGCCATTTAATCTGGTTATCTATTTTAAGCTTCTAAGTAAGATTTTATTTGAAGACAGAAGGGGAATTTTTTTTTTAAGTTGAAGAAAATCTAGAAAATTATTAACTGTACAGTCAGTCAGTGTTAATTGCTCAGTCGTATCCAACTGTTTGTGATCCTCTGGACTGTAGCCCACCAGGCTCCTTTGTCCATGGGATTCTCCAGGCAAGAACACTGGATTGGGTTGCCATTCCCCTCTCCAGGGGACCTTCCCAAAGCAGGGATCAAACCCAAGTCTTCTGCATTGCAGGCAGGTTCTTTACTGTCTGAGCCACCAGGGAAGCCCCAATTGATATTTATTTATATTTATACAGCAAAACATAAATATAAGGTATCATTGTTATGACTGAAAAGGAATCATAAAGAAAATGGGCAGTGCAGTCAGGAGACCAGCAAAACCACAGGTGCACTAGGGATGGCCTGAGAGGTGCAACTGAACCCACTTCCCTGCTGTGTCCCTCCCTGAGATGAGGCAGCCTATCAAAGGCGATCTTCTATCAGAAGCAACTGAAAAGGACCATTTAGAGAAGAAAGCGGAGAAGGAAACTCCATGCTGGTTTGATTACTTGAGAAGAAAAGCCTGAGAGCAGAAAACTCCAAATGAATGACTAATCATGCACTTCACAACCACAGTGTTAAGGGCCTAACAGGATCTTGAATGGAGGTATTTTCAGTAGCCTGGGGGCCTGATGTTATTCTGAAGGACCACCCTACTCAGCCTTTTCCTGAAAAAAGTGCATTTCATCACAAACATACACAGTGTCCTAGGATTAAAACTTCTGTAGTCTCTCTTGAATGCTATTTTTTTTTTTTAAGATACAGTATCATTAGTTAGTTAGTGTTAGTTGTTTAGTCGTGTCCAACTCTTTGCCACCCCATGTAGCCTGCCAGGCTCGTTTGTCCATGGGATTCTCCAGGCAAGAATACTGGAGTGGGTTGCCATTTCTTTCTCCAGGGGATCTTCCCAACCCATGGGTCAAACCTGTGTCTCCTGCATTGGCAGGTGAGTTCTTTACCACTAGTGCTACCTGGGAAACCTTACAATATCATTATGTGTATAAATATTATGTCAACTCTCCACATGTGTTTCTACCACACACACATTAAAAACACACACACACACTTTCCATCTTTGGTGTCAGGTGATCAAGGACATACATATACATGTCAAATCTTTTTCTTCCAAGTGCAGTCCATTCAACAAAGAAAGATATGCTATGCCTTCTCTTATATGGCAAATGCTGCATTAGGTACCACAGATACACAGGTGAAGGAGACAGACCTGCAAGGAGCTCAGTGTTTGGCATGGTAACCCGGCGAATGACTAGGAAGGGCATAACAATTAGAAGAATATTTTGGTGAGAATTAGAATTAATAGGACTAAACTGCTACAAAGTAGGAATCTAGAACACAGACTAATAGTTGATGTGTGTGTGTGTGTGTTCATTTGTTTCTGACTCTTTGTGACCCCATAGACTGTAGCCCACCAAGCTCCTATATCCATAAGATTTTTCCAGGGAAGAATACTGGAGTGGGTTGCCATTTCCTACTACAGGGGGTCTTCCCAACCCAGGGATCGAACCCATATCTCTTGCATCTCCTGCACTGGCAGGTGGATTCTTCACCACTAGCACCACCTGGGAAGCCCTCTAAGTAACTGAAAACATTACAGTGTTTGACTCCACTCTCTTCTGGTTCCACTTGCCTCTTATGGTGAAGTTTATCTTTCTAAATGCTCTGCCTAGTCAATACTTACATATTAGCTCTTGAAAAGGATTTACATGTTATTTATAGTTTTGAAACCAGTGTTACTTTTTCCAGTAAATTTTTCATTTATTAAAGGTGTAATGAAAGATTATTGAATTTTCTATAATGGTGAGCTCTCTTTTAGCCTAAAATGTTTGCCCATTTATCTTCTTGATCTGTTTCTTGAGATGCTCACACTCTCAAGCAATGACAGTTATAACTTTTTCTTTCTGATCTTTATACCTTTCTTTTCTTTCTCTTACTAGAAGGACTAGGACCTACACACTTTGATGGTAATCAATAGTAGGAAGAGCAGGCATCTTGTCTTATTCATGAATTTAATGGAAATACATTCTGACAGTTGATTATTAAACATCATGTTTACTTCTGATATTTTATGTCCTTTACCAAGTTAAGAGAAGTTCCTTTGCTGTTAGTTTGCTAAGAGTTTACATTGCTAACAGATTTACCGTGAGTTGATGTTGAATTTTATCAAATGTGTTTTTTTTCCCCGCATATGCTTCTCCTTTATTAATCTCCAGGTATTGTGGAGCATTAATTCTAATGCTGAACTATCATTTCATTCTGCAATAGACCAACTTGTTTATGATGGTAATTTGTTATATGCTGTTAGATTCAATTTCCTGGCCTACAATTTTATTTTTTTGTACTGTCTTTTTCTAGTTTTTATAACAAGGTAATAAAAATGAATCACACAGCTTTAGCTCTTTTTATAGTTTCAAGTATATTTTTTATAACATATTGCTTAACTAAGAAAATTTGCAAAAATTTGCCTATAAATTTGGCCTAGTATGTTTTTTGGTTGAATAGGTAAGGAAAATTTTTTATTAGAATTTCATTTCTCTAGTGGTTGATAATCTATGCAGTTTTTTGTTTCCTTTTAGTGTGTTAATTTATCATTTTCCTTTAAAATGTCTGGTCATTTCATCTATTTTCAATTTTTCTAACAAATAATATTCTTTCTTCAGTTCAGTTCAGTCGCTCAGTTGGGTCCAACTCTTTGCGACCCCATGAATCGCAGCACGCCAGGCCTCCCTGGCCATCACCATCTCCCGGAGTTCACTCAGACTCATGTCCATCCTGTCAGTGATGCCATCCAGCCATCTCATCCTCTGTCATCCCCTTCTCCTCCTGCCCCCAATCCCTCCCAGCATCAGAGTCTTCTCCAATGAGTCAACTCTTTGCATGAGGTGGCCAAAGTACTGGAATTTCAGCTTTAGCATCATTCCTTCCAAAGAAATCCCAGGCCTGTCTCCTTCAGAATGGACTGGTTGGATCTCCTTGCAGTCCAAGGGACTCTCAAGTGTCTTCTCCAACACCACAGTTCAAAAGCATCAGTTCTTCGGTGCTCAGCCTTCTTCACAGTCCAACTCTCACATCCATACATGCCTACTGGAAAAACCATAGCCTTGACTAACTGATGATAAATCTGATGATTTCTTAATGTTTTGTTCTCAAGTTCTTAGCAGATACTAACTTTGACAACTAACCTGTCCATTTTTCTCCTTGTCAAGGCCCAATATTAATCAGTCTGTGCTTTGACACACTAGCTCCTTCCAAGAATATCAGATGTTGGTGTCATTCAGTCACTAAGTTGTGTCCGATTCTTTGTGACCCCAAGGACTACAGCATGCCAAGTTTCCCTGTCCTTCACTATCTCTTGGAGTCTGAGAAAGTGGAATCTGTCCACTGAATCGCTGATGCCATCCAACCATGATCTCCTCCTCTGCCGCCCCCTTCTTCTTTTGCCTCCCACCTTTCCTAGCATCAGACTATCAGTGGATATTGCATAACCCAACTGTGACTTGTGACTATAAAAGCATCTTTAAGGAGATTGTTTGTGTCTCAACTACTTAAAGAAGTAATGTAGCTTCAGCCCAGAGGAAAAATTATTTCTCCCTATTTGAATATTTTGCATTTGCAATGGCTTATTCATTCTTATGAAGCAGGTCAAAAGCAAAGCCACATTTTACAAACAACAGGTAGACTATACCATCTATGCTTTATTTTGAATTTTAGTTTGAATTTTATGAAGAACAGGGAGCTCTTGGCTACTTTTCAGGAGCTATTTGGGGTCACAAGGGGAGTACTCCTTTGCATGACACAGTTAAAAGAATCATGACCCTAAAGACAATGTAATCAACAAGGAGACAGTGCAAAAGTTCTAAATGGACCCAGACAGATGCATTTCATTTAGAATGTTTAGTTCATGGAAGCATTCAACCAAAACCAAACAATAAATGCTTGCTGTCTAGAGGTTGTCAGGCAACAGTGCCTTTTTTCTGCTTGGAAACAAAAAACAAAATCCCCTCCTGCTCCCTTGAAGTGCAAGTCAACTGACTTCAAAATCCTAGATCACTCCCATTTACTTCAAATATGATCCCTTAATCATTCTCCCTTACTCACCAATGACTTCAGAAACTCTCTACCACCCACTCCGGCATAATTTATTGTGATTTCAACATCCACTTCTGACACTTCTCAGGTTCTTGATGACTTTAGTTCCTATTATTCTTCTCTCAATCCCACCTGAGCCATGCAACTGATGGCCATATCTTGTCAAGATGAAAGACTGCACTGAAATATCCTTTCATAACTTCACTCTTTCTGATTCTCAGGTTCTGTGTTCCAGGGTATTCTAACATTTCCATTCCAGTAATATTTTGACATCACTGAGCCTATGTGTGTGCAATACTTTTACTAAATAATATGACACTAATGTGCTCACTTCTCCCTGTGGCTGTTCAGGATTCAGCAAACACATTTAATGTCCTTTTCCCACTCTCCCTCCCCTGAATTCCCTCTGCAACACCCAGTTCAAGTAGTGTTACCTACTCCTCACCTGCACCAAATCAGCTGAATGAGCCTGAAGAAAACCATACAACTGCGATGAATGGACTCACCTAAATTAGTTTAAATTTAATTAAATTTTATTTTACCATAAATTATAACTGGACCATTAACTTGGCAAAATAGTGCTATTATGTATTCTTCAGTTCAGTTCAGTCACTCAGTCATGTTCAACTCTTTATGACCCCATGGACTATAGCACGCCATGCTTCCCTGTTTATGACCAACTCCCAGAGTTTGCCCAAATTCATCGAGTTTGATGATGTTCATTGAATTGATGATGCCATCCAATCATCTCATCCTCTGTCCTCTCCTTCTTCTTCTGCCTGAAAACCTTCCCAGCATCAGGATCTTTTCTAATGAGTCAGTTCTTCACATCTGGTGGCCAAAGTATTGGAGCTTCAGCTTCAGCATCAGTGAAAAAGTGAAAGTGAAGTCTCTCTGTCATGTCCTACTCTGTGACCCCATGATATGTAGCCTGCCAGGCTCGTCCATCCATGGAATTTTTCAGGCAAGAATACTGGAGTGGGTTGCCATTTCCTTCTCCAGGAGATCTTCCCAACCCAGGGATCGAACATGGGTCTCCAGGATTGCAGGCTGACTTCTTGTCTGAGCCATGAGGGAATCCCAGCATCTGTACTTCCAGTGAATATTCAGGACTGATTTCCTTTAGGATTGACTAGTTTGATCTCCTTACAGTCCAAGGGACTCTCAAGAGTCATCTCTAATGTCATAGTTCAAAAGCATCAATTCTTTGGCACTCAGCTTTCTTTATGGTCCAAGTCTCACATTCATACATGACTACTGGAAAAATCATAGGTTTGATTAGACAGATCTTTGTTGGTAAAGTAATGTCTCTGCTTTTTAATGTGCTGTGTAGGTTTGCCATAGCTTTTTTTCTAAAGAGCAAGTGTCCTTTAATTTCATGGCTGCAGTCACCATCTGCAGTGATTTTGGAGCCCCAAAAAATAAAGTCTGTCACTGTTTCCACTGTTTCCCCATCTCTTTGCCATGAAGTGATGGGACTGGATGCCATATTAATTTTTTGCATGTTGAGCTTTAAGCTAGCTTTTTCACTCTCCTCTTTCACCTTTTCAAGAGGCTCTTTAGTTCCTCTTCACTTTCTGCCATTAGGGTGGTGTCATCTGCATATCTGAGGTTGTTGGTATTTCTCCCGGCAATCTTTATTCTAGCTTGTGATTTATCCAGACTGGTATCTTGCATGATGTACTCTGCTTAGAAATTAAATAATCATGGTGACAATAAACAGCCTCAATGTACTCCTTTTCCAATTTTGAACCAGCCCATTGTTCCATGTCTGGTTCTAACTACTGCTTCTTGACATGCATACAGGTTTCTCAGGAGACAGGTAAGGTGGTCTGATATTCCCAGCTCTTTTAAGAATTTTCCACAGTTTGTTGTGATCCACACAGTTAAAGGCTTTAGCATAGTCAATGAAGTAGAAGTAGACATTTTCCTGGAAATCCCTTGCTTTTTCAGTGATCCAATAGATGTTGGCAATTTGGCCTCTTGTTCTTCTGCCTTTTCAGAATCCAGTTTTTACATCTGGAAGTTTTTGGTTCATGAATTATTGAAGTCTAGCTTGAAGGATTTTGAGCATTACCTTGCTAGCATGTGAAATGAGCACAATTTTACAGTAGTTTGAACATTCTTTGGCCTTGCTTTCTTTGGGATTGGAATGAACACTAACCTTTTTCAAAACTATGAATTGAGTTGGCTTTTCTCCTTTGCCTTTTGCTTCTCTTTTCTCAGTTATTTGAAAGGCTTCCCCAGACACTACTTTGCCTTCTTGCACTTCTTTTTCTTTGGGATGGTTTTGGTCACTACTACCTGTACAAGGTTATAAACCTCTGTACATAGTTCTTCAGGCTCTGTCTATTAGATCTAGTCCCTTGAATCTATTCATTACCTCCACTGCGTAATCATATGGGATTTGATTTAGGTCATACCTGAATGGTCTAGTGGTTTTCCCTACTTTCTCCAATTTAAGTCTGAATTTTGCAATAAGGAGTTCATGATCTGAGCCACAGTCAGCTCCTGGTCTTGTTTTTGCTGACTGTATACAGATTCTCCATCTTCAGCTGCAAAGAATATAATCAATCTGATTTTTGTATTGACCATCTGGTGATGTTTATGTGTAGAGTCATCTCTCATGTTGTTGGAAGAAGGTGTTTGCTATGACCAGCACGTTCTCTTGGCAGAACTCTGTTAGCCTTTGCCCTGCTTCATCTTGTACTCCAACGCCAAACTTGGAAGTCTCCGTGAATATCCCCAAAGTAAAGTGTTCATAGAGCTTCCAGAATGCTGAACGTGGGGAAATACTGGGAGAGTGGAGCACCCAAAGGAAACATGGAAATTCAAGGCCCATTTCCACATACCCTGATCCATGCATCTCTTCCATCTGATGTTCACCTGTATCCTCTACCATATTCTTTCATTTTTATTATTATTATATAAGTTTCAGGTGTACATCATTTTAGTCCAACATCTGTATATATCACATACTTTTACAATAAACTGCTTCACAGTGAGTAAATTGTTTTCCTAAGTTCTGTGAACTACTTTAGAAAATTAATTATATTTGAGAAGGGGATTGGGAAACCTATTTATAAGCCATTGGTCAGAAGCAACTGGCAACTAAAATGAGGGTTGGAGGCAGTCTTGTAGGATTGAGCTTTTGACTTGCGAGATCAGAATAAAGTTAAATTGTAGGGCATCCAGCTAGTCTTGCAGAATTTCTTGCTGCTGGGGTGGGGGGTGGGGAACCACATCTAGTATTAGAAATGTTGTACTGTTCTGTGTATAAGAGTGAAAAAGAAACACGTAGAAGTATAGGTTCTCTTTTAAAGTAAATTTTCTTTAACCTACCCATCTTGGTTTCTCTGTCTAGTAAATTAAACTAATAAAATGTAGATTAACAAGAGAAAAACAAATAGAAGTTTATTAACATGTACAATCATTGATGCACATAGGATCACTCAGCAATAAGTAACTCAAAGGTGTGGTCAGAACTAGAGCTTATATAGCATCTTAACAAAAGAACAATAAATTTTTAGAAAAGTGACAAGACAAAGGAAAAGGAAGCACTCTGGACTTCTGGCAGTGGCAAATTGTGGGAAGGCTAATAGGCTAAATATGGGGAAACTAATAGTAGATAGGGGCTATGTGATATATAATAAATATATATTTGATCATCCTCATTTCTGGCAAACAGTGCCCCAAACCCTAGGAATTTCCTAGGCTATAAGAGCAATGGGAGAATCTTCTGTTACACAGTTTGGTTTCTTGCCTTCAGTTTCTGAAACTGCTTCAGAGCCATAAAGGCAAAATGGGTGTCTTGTTATTTATAACAAGTCCCTTCCCACCACAACTTAGTTTATACTAGCTAGGTGACTTTGGGAAATTCCCTAAAGATGGAGGTGAGGGAAGTGGGGTGAGGGGAACACTGGTTGCCTCACACTGGGGAGCCAGTCATGTGATTAGAGGGTTGGGACTTTTAGTTTCCCCTCCCAATTCCTGGGAGGGGAGGGGGGCTGGAAGCTGAATCAATTAGCAATGGCCAATGATTTAATCAATCATATATATGTAATGAAGCTCCCATAAAAACCCAAAAGAAGAGGTTCAGATAGTTTTCAGGTTGGTGAATACATGGAGACTGGGTGAGAATGGCACAGTTGGATATGACATGGAAGACCTGTGCCCTTTCCTGATACCATGCTGTATGCATTTCTCCCATTTGACTGTCCCTGGGTTAGATTCTTTTATAATAAGCCAATGATATTGTAAGTAAAATGATTCTCACAAGTTTTATGAGCTTCTCTAGCAAATTAATGGAACCCAACATGGAGGTTCAAAATTGGGAAAGGAGTATGTCAAGGCTGTGTACTGTCATCTTGCTTATTTAACTTTTATACAGAGTACATCAAGTGAACTGCCAGGCTAGATAAAGCACAAGCTAGAATCAAGATTTCTGGAAGAAATACAAACAACCTCAGATATGCAGATGATACCACCCTTAAGGCAGAAAGTGACAAGGAGCCAAGGAGCCTCTTGATGAAGGTGAAAGGGGAGAGTGAAAAAGTTGGCTTAAAACTCAACATTCAAAAAACTAAGATCATGGCATCCGGGTCCCATCACTTCATGGCAAATAGTTGGGGAAACAATGGAAACAGTGACAGACTTTATTTTCTTGGGCTCAAAATTCACTGCAGATGGTAACTGCAGCCATGAAATTAAAAGATGCTTGCTCCTAGGAAGAAAAGATATGACCAACCTAGATAGCATATTAAAAAGCAGAGACATTCCTTTGCAGCAAAGGTCCATCTAGTCCAAGCTACAGTTTTTCCAGTAGTCATGTATGGATGTGAGAGTTGGACCATAAAGAAGGCTGAACACTGAAGAATTGATGCTTTTGAACTGTGGTGTTGGAGAAGACTCTTGAGAGTCCCTTGGACCATAAGGAGATCAAACTAGTCAATCCTAAAGGAAATCAGTCCTGAATATTCATTGGAAGGACTGATGTTGAAGCTGAAGCTCCAATACTTTGGTCACCTGATGCCAAGAGCCAATTCATTAGAAAAGACTGTGATGCTGGGAAAGATTGAAGGCAGAAGGGGACAACAGAGGACAAGATGGTTGGATGGCATTACCGACTCAATGTACATGAGTTTGAGCAAGCTCCAGGAGATGGTGATAGACAGGGAAGCCAGGCGTGCTGCAGTCCATGGGGTTACAAAGAGTTCGGACATGACTGGCCAACTGAACAAAGCAGAACAAACAACGTGGCGGTGATTGAACCTTGAATCTATAGCTAGTTGGTCAGAAGTACAGGTGATAACCTGGGCTTGCAAATGGTATCAGCAGTTATAGGAGGAGCAGGTTAAGGCAGTCTTAGATGGTTGACCTTAACCTGTGGGATTAATCCTACCTGGGATGGTATCTCCAGGTAGACAACGTCAGAATTGACTTAAATTGCAGGAAACCCAGCTAATGTCTGAGGCATTGTAACACTGCTAAATTGTAGCACTCAGCTCCTCATACTTTGGAATTGGGTATCCAAGACCCTGGGGCTACCTTAAGTAAAGTTCGTTACTGTTAAGTAGATTCCTCTGGTGCCCTCTCTGGAACAATCAGAGTTTAGAATTCTGTCCAGTGATTAACTTCTCTCTTTCCTAATAGAGAGCGGCAAAGGGAAATCTTCAAAAACTTATATCTTGCTTTTAGGCAAATAGGGAAGAGGGCAGAAAGATTTTCTTGTATCTGCTTATTCTTAAACTCACTCAGCTCAAAATAATTCTATGCTATAGTAGCATATTTGGGGATGACATATTCTGCTACCTATCATTTATGTGTATACATTTGTGTGTGCACAAAGAGGAAGGTACAGGCAAACATCAAATATGGCAAAAATATTAACAAATGTGGACAAAAGATATATGGCTGCTCATAGAAATATTTCTTTTTACTAGAAGGTTTAAAATTTTTCAGAATAAAAAATTGGGGGAAATGTATCATGATCAGTTTAGATTCATCCCTGAAATGAAAATATGTTTCAACTTTAGAAAAACTATACTGTGATTCTCAAAATCTAGAGATTGATGGAGGGAAAACATAATGATTTTACCACATTCAGGAAAAGCATATAATAAATTTGATTCCATTTATGATTAATTGATTAATTTTTTTTAAATCTTAGGAAATTGGTATTAGAAGAGAACTTTCTTCATTTGATTAAAGATCTCTACTTAAAATCTATAGCCAGCATCATTCTGAATGGTGAAAATACCATTAAGGTAAAAATTGAAGGTCCTGGCAAATTAAACAAGGAGAAAAAAATACATATTTTCAAAAGGAAGAAATAAAATTGTCATTTGATGCAGAATATGACTATCTATGTAGAAAACCCAGTAGGCACATCAGTTTCTGTCAATGTAGTGTGCTACTAATAACTAGAAAGATATTCTTCTTTAAAAAAAAAACTATAAATTTTGGAAAATATAATAAATATATCTAAAGAATATAAATTCTGAAATAGATGGGGAAACAGTAGAGACAGTGTCAGACTTTATTTTGGGGGGCTCCAAAATCACTGCAGATGGTGACTGCAGCCATGAAATTAAAAGACGCTTACTCCTTGGAAGAAAAGTTATGACCAACCTAGATAGTATATTCAAAAGCAGAGACATTACTCTGCCAACAAAGGTCCGTCTAGTGAAGGCTATGGTTTTTCCTGTGGTCATGTATGGATGTGAGAGTTGGACTGTGAAGGCTGAGCACCAAAGAATTGATGCTTTTGAACTGTGGTGTTGGAGAAGACTCTTGAGGGTCCCTTGGACTGCAAGGAGATCCAACCAGTCCATTCTGAAGGAGATCAACCCTGGGATTTCTTTGGAGGTAATGATGCTAAAGCTGAAGCTCCAGTACTTTGGCCACCTCATGCGAAGAGTTGACTCATTGGAAAAGACTCTGATGCTGGGAGAGATTGGGGGCAGGAGGAGAAGGGGATGATCCAGGATGAGATGGCTGGATGGCATCATGGACTCGATGGACGTGAGCCTGAGTGAACTCTGGGAGATGGTGATGGACAGGGAGGCCTGGCATGCTGCGATTCATGGGGTCACAAAGAGTCGGACACGACTGAGTGACTGAACTGAACTGAAGGGCCAAAACAAAGAGGAGAGTTAAAGACAGGCAACAGCAGAAGTGATGCTGTAGCTGTATGGAATTGAGGTGCATTTCTTGATTATCAAGCAGCTTAGGATCTAGAAGACAAGGAAAAGATGTGAGGCTTTGAGTTCATATGAAGGAAAAGGTTAGAACAGCCTTCTTGCGAAGCCTAGACTCTTAATGGGCTATAACCTACATAAAAAGGTGGATTATAAAGCATTACCCATCAGATCATGGAATGACAGGTCTCTTGTCTTCCTAGGGCTAGCATCTAGGTGAAAAAATAATTCTCCCCAGAGAGCATATACCTGTGTTCACACACATTTGGAGTTTGAATTTATACCAACTATGTCATCAGAGAACAAGTAGAGTGAGAAATCAACATAAAAATTATCCCAAGATGGTGGTTACATAAGCATAAAGAAATGCACATATTGACTGGGAGAATATACCGCTTTCAAAACACACAGGGTTCTACAAATTATGCCCTGCCAAACAGGAGCTCACCTACAGGGATAAAATTCTCGATAAACAGAAGCCACTAGACCCAATCAAAAACAAACTTAATGCCCTAAAAACTTGAGATAATAGAATTATCAAATACAGGTTCAAAATTAAAATGATTAAATACTTACAGTAAGATTTTATATTGATTCATAAAATTAAAATCTCAGTTGACAAGTTAATAGTAATTAGGCACCAATAAAGAGATCATTTATAAAATGGAAGACTGAGCTCAAGAAGTTAACCCAAATTCATCAGAATAATTAAGTAGTTAGAAAGAGAAGTAATGAGACAGAAAGACAGAATGAGAAGATGAAACATACACCTTTTTCATTTAAACATGGTTTGGAATGCAAGATTAGAGAATTGGGACTAGCCAAGAACTCTCTAGAATTGACAAAAAGATATGAGTCACCAGAATAAAGAACCTTTGAATTTGTTATTCCAAGGGAAGATAAATAAAAAGAAATCCACAACTAGCATTATGAATATGTGGTGGTGGTGGTTTACTTGCTGTTGTGTCTGACTCTTTTTCAACCCCTTGGACTGTAGCCTGCCAGCCTCTTCTGTCCATGGGATTCTCCAGGCAAGAATACTGGAGTGGGTTGCCATCTCCTTCTCCACGGGATCTTGCTGACTCAGGGATCAAACCTGGATTTCCCACATTGCAGGTCGATAGCTTACCTCTGTGTCACCAAGGAAGCCCTCCTAATGAATATGTAGAATAGCAAAAACCGTAAAGGAATTAGAAAGAAAGTACTGTGTTTTAAGATAGAATTAATTAGACTAACTTCAGATATATCAATGTCAACAACTGAAAGCAGAAAAGTGTTGAATAATATCTTCAGATCCAGCAAAGAATGATGAAGGTGAACAAAAAACCATTCAGATGGACATAGTCTAAATGAGTTCACTTTTAACATTCCTGGAAAAAAATAAAAAACAAACCTAATTTTCAGATGGAACAAAGAATGAAGGTTGAACAAAAAAGCCACAGATAGACATAATCTGAATGAGTTTACTTTTGACACTCCAGGAAAAAAAAGCAAACCTAGAAGTAAGTGTTGAGATTCATAAAAGAATTACAAGTGAGCTCTCAGGCAATGAGGATAAATCTCCATAAAGATTAACAACATAAACAAATAGTATTAATAATTTTGGCAATGATGAATTCTGATGGTAAAATTAAAATTATGAAAAATGATGTGTAATATAGGAAAAAAATGATCAGAATTGAAAAGCTCTATCACTTATAATTTAGGGCTTTCTAGGAAGCACTAGTGGTAAAGAACCCACCTGCCATTGTAGGAGATGAAAAAGATATGGGTTTGAGCACTGAGACAGGAAGATTTTCTAAAGTAGGAAATGGCAACCTGCTCTAGTATTCTTGCCTAGAAAATTCCATGGACAGAGGAGCCTGGCAGGCTACAGTCCGTGGGCTGCAAAGAGTCAGACACAACTGAACAACTGAACATATTACCTGAATAATATCTCAGATCAAATGAAGAATGATGAAGGAGAAAAAAAATTAAGATAGACATAATCTGAATAAGTTCACTTTTAACACTCCAGGAAAAAAATAAAAATAAAAAGCAAGAGTTAGGAATTCACACATGAGTTAAAAATATTAACTTTAGATTCTATGTAAATATACACATAAAATTTTTGAAGGAAACATCAAAAATAACTTTTGGTAAACAAATTTCTGATGCATTTTTCAGAATATATAAATCCTATAATCACTCTTGGCTGAAAGCTCAACATTCAGAAAACTAAGATCACGGGATCTGGTCCCATCACTTCATGGGAAATAGATGGGGAAACAGTGTCAGACTTTATTTTGGGGGGCTCCAAAATCACTGCAGATGGTGACTGCAGCCATGAAATTAAAAGACGCTTACTCTTTGGAAGGAAAGTTATGACCAACCTAGATAGCATATTCAAAAGCAAAGACTACTCTGCCAACAAAGATTCATCTAGTCAAGGCTATGGTTTTTCCAGTAGTCATGTATGGATGTGAGAGTTGGACTGTGAAGAAGGCTGAGCGCTGAAGAATTAATGCTTTTGAATTGTGGTGTTGGAGAAGACTTTTGAGAGTCCCTTGGACTGCAAGGAGATCCAATCAGTCCATTCTGAAGGAGATCAGCCCTGGGATTTCTTTGGAAGGAATGATGCTAAAGCTGAAACTCCAGTACTTTGGCCACCTCATGCGAAGAGTTGACTCATTGGAAAACACTTTGATGCTGGGAGGGATTAGGGGTAGAAGGAGAAGGAGACAACAGAGGATGAGATGACTAGATGGCATCACTGACTTGATGGACGTGAATCTGAGTGAACTCTGGGTGTTGGTGATGGACAGGGAGGCCTGGAATGCTGCAATTCATGGGGTCACAAAGAGTCGGACACAACTGAGCGACTGGACTGAACTGAACTGAACTGATGATCACTCTACAAATCTAATTTTTAAGATGAGTAATAACTCTGATCAAATTACAACAGAATAAATCCAAATGGATCATTAGCAAAATAAATGACACTGAATTTCACTGGTAATCAAAGGAATTTAGAGGGAATCAAGACAGTCTGATGCTTTCAAAGGTGGAAAAGACATGCAGATATGGAAATATTTGGAAAGCAGTTTACTAGTATATAATAAAATAGAAAAAACATAGCCTGTGATGAGCAATCCTATTTACAGTATATAGTTTGGAGAAACTTTTGTGAATGTGCACAAGGATGTACAGTATAGAATGACTTGTATAAGTCAAAATTTGAAAACAACACAAATGAGAATGGTGTTGGAACTCCTTATAATCGAGTACTATAGAGACACTTGGAGAAGGCAATGGCACCCCACTCCAGTACTCTTGCCTGGAAAATCCCATGGACGGAGGAACCTGGTGGGCTGCAGTCCATGGGGTTGCTTGGAGTCAGACACAACTGAGCGACTTCCCTTTCACTTATCACTTTCATGCATTGGAGAAGGAAATGGCAACCGGCTCCAGTGTTCTTGCCTGGAGAATCCCAGGGACGGGGCAGCCTGGTGGGCTGCCGTCTGTGGGGTCGCACAGAGTCGGACACGACTGAAACGACTTAGCAGCAGCATAGAGACACTAATGAGACTGCAATAGCTATGTGACACATTCACACAGATAAATCTCAGAATACTAAGTGGAGTAAATAAAGTGGACCACTACATAGGTCAACACATACCATATTATGGCATTTATTCAAATTAAAATAAATGTTCACAAACATGTATCTGGATATATATAATAGTAGCAATTGATTCTCTAGTATGTGAAGGGAAAGTGGACAATGGAGCAGGCGCCATTAGCAAAAAACCTTAGCTATATTTTTAATGATTTTTATCCTATCTTTTTAAAAACAAACAAATATAATTAAATGTTAAACATTGCTAATTCAGGATGGTGGGAATATAGGCATTTGGTGTTTTCATTTAACTGTTCTAAATTTTTTTAATTTCTAAAATTAATTAATTTTATTTTCCTGGTTCAAGATGGTGGAGTAGAAGGATGTGTGTTCATCTCCTCCTGTGAAAGCACCAAAATCACAACTAGCTGTTTAACAGTCATTGACAGGAGAGTGTAGGAACTCACCAAAGAAAGATACCCCACATCCAAAGACAAAGAAGAGGCTGCAGCAAGATGGTAGGAGGGGGCACAATCACAATAAAACCAAATCCCATACCCAATGGGTGGGTGACCCACAAATTGGAAAACAATAATACCAAAGAAGTTATCCCACTGTTGTGAAGAAGTCTTCCCACTGTTGTGAAAAATAATACTAAAGAAGATCGTCCCAGCCTGGGGATTGATAAAAGGACTGGGAATCATGAGGGAATCAGACCTTGAAGGCCAGTGGAAATTGATTATAGGACTTCCACAGGACCTGGGGAACCAGACACTTCAGTCTTAGAGGGCACAAAGAACATCTTGCTTGCACCAAGACCCAGAGGAAAGGAACAGGGCCCCACAGGTTGTTGTTCAATTGATAACTTGCACCTGACTCTGTGAGCCCATGAACTGCAGCATGCCAGACATCCCTGCCCTGTATTATATCCTGGAGTTTGCTAAAATTCATGTCCATTAAGTAAGTGATGCCATCCAACCATCTCATTCTCTGTCATCCTCTTCTCCTCCTGCCCTCAATCTTTCCCCAGCATCAGTGTCTTCTCCTATGAGTTGGCTCTTTGCATCTGGTGGCCAAAGTACTAGAGTTTTTGCTTCAGCATCAGTCCTTCCAATGATCATTCACGAGTTCCTTTAGGATTGACTGGTATGACCTCTTTGCTTGCTTTCCAAGGGACTCTCAAGAGTCTGCTCTAGCACCACAGTCCAAAAGCATCAATTCTTTGGTACCCAGCCTTCTTTATGGTCCAACTCTCACATTAGTATGACTACTGCAAAAGCCATTGCTTTGAGTATATGGACGTTTGTTGGCAAAGTGTTGTCTCTCCTTTTTAATACACTGTCTAGGCTTGTCATAGCTTTTCCTCCAAGGAGCAAGTGTCTTTTAATTTCATGGCTGCAGTTGCCATCCACAGTGATTTCTGAACCCCAGAAAATAAAGTTTGTCACTGTTTTCATTGTTTCCCCATCTATTTTTCATGAGGTGATGGGACCAGATGCCATGATCTTAGTTTTTTGAATGTTGAGTTTCAAGCCAGCTTTTTCACTCTCCTCTTTCACCTTCATCAAAAGTTTCTTTAGTTCCTTTTCACTTTCTGCCATTATGGTGGTGGTGTCTGCATATATAAGGTTGTTGATACTTCTCTTGATTCCAGCTTGTGATTCATCCAACCAGGCATTTGGTATGGTGTACTTTGCATAAAAGTTAAATTAGCAGGGTGACAATATACAGCCTTGACATACTCCTTTCTCATTATTGAACCAGTCCATTGTTCCATTTCTATTTCTAATGGTTGATTCTTGACCTGCATATAGGTTTCTCAGAAGCAGGTAAGGTGTTCTTGTAGTCCCATCTCTTTAAGAATTTTCCACAGTTCATTGTGATTCACACAGGCAAAGGCTTTAGCATAGTCAATGAAACAAAAATAGATGTTTTTCTGGAATTCTCTTGCTTTTTCTATGATCCAACAGATGCTGGAAATTTGGTCTCTGGTTCCTCTGCCTTATCTAAATCCAGCTTATACATCTGGAAGTTCTTGGTTCATGTACTATTGAAGCCTAGCTTGAAGAATTTTGAGCATTACGTTGCTAGCATGTGAGATGAGCTCAACTGTATGGTAGTTTGAGCATTCTTTGGCATTGCCTTTCTTTGTGATTGGGATGAAAATTGACCTTTTCCAGTCCCATGGGCACTGCTGTTTTTCCAAATTTGCTGGCACACTGAGTGCAGCAATTTAACAACATCATCTTTTAGGATTTGAAATAGCTCAGCTGGAATTCCATCACCTCCACTAGCTTTGTTCTTAGTAATGTTTCGTAAGGCTCACTTGACTTCACACCACCAGATGTCTGGCTCTAGGTTGGTGACCCCACAGAGACTGAACCAAAACTACCTGCTAGTGTTGGAGTGTTTCTGCGGAGGCATGGGTTGGCAGGGGCTAACCACATGGACAGAAACTGCCAGCAGTAATCCTGGAAGGTGCCCCTTGGCTTAAGCCCTCTTGGAGTTCTCCACTAACTCTACAAAATAGCCCATAGACTCCAGAGCTGGGTCACCTCAGACCAAACAACTAAGAGGGAGGGAGCACAACCCCACCCATTAGCAGATAATTGGACTAAAGATTTGCTGAGCAAGACCCTGCCCATCAGAGCAAGACCCAATTTTTCCCCACCACCAGTCTCTCACATCAGGAAGTTTACACAAGCCTCTTAGCCTCATCCGTCAAAGGGGAGACATAAGAAGCAAGAAGAACCACAACTGCACAATGGTTAGGACAAAAACCACATTACATAAAGTTAATCAGGATGAAAATGCAAAAAGTTATGTCCCAGATGAAGGGACAAGATAAAACTCCAGAAAAAGAAAAACTAAATGGAGACAGACAACCTTCCAGAAAAAGAATTGAGAATAATGATAGTGAACATGATCCAGGATCTTAAGAAAACAATGGAGAAGATGCAAGAAATGTTTATAAAATATCTAGAAGAACTAAAGAACAAACAAATAGAGATGAATAATATGTTAGAAGGAATCAATAATAGAATAACTGAGGCAGGAGAATGAATAAATGGCCTGGAGAACAGAATGGTGGAAGTCACTGCCACAGAACAGAATATAGAAAAAATAATGAAAATAAAAATGAAGACAGGCAAAGAGACCTCTGAAAGTGAAAGAGAGAGTGGCTCAGTCATATTCGACTTTTTGCAATCCCATAGACTATACAGTCCATGAAATTCTCCAGGCTGGAATACTGGAGTGGGTAGCCTTTCCCTTCTTCAGGGGATCTTCCCAACCCAGGGACTGAACCCAGGTCTCCTGAATTGCTGGCAGATTCTTTACCAGCTGAGCCACAAGGGAAGCCCAAGAATACTGAAGTGGGTAGCCTATCCCTTCTCCAGCAGATCTTCTTGATACAGGAATTGAACTAGGGTCTCCTGCATTGCAGGTGGATTCTTTACCAACTGAGCTATCAGGGAAGCTGGGACAACATTAAATGCACCACATTTGCATTATAAGGGTCCCAGAAGGAGAAGAAAAAGAGAAAGGAACTGAGAAAATATTTGAAGAGTTAATAGCTGAAAACTTCCCTAAGATGGGAAAGGAAATAGTCAATCAAGTCCAGGAAGCACAAAGAGTCCCAGGCAGATTCAATAAATCCAAGGAGGAACACACCAAGACACATAGTAATCAAACTGACAAAAATTAAAGACAAAGATAAAATATTAAAGGCAACAAGAGAAAAACAGCAAATAACATACAAGGGAACTCTCATCAAGCTATATGCTGATTTCTCAATAGGAACTCTACAAGCCAGAAAGGAATGGCATGATATTTTAAAGTGATAAAAGAGAATAACCTACAACCAAGAATACTCTATCTAGCAAAACTCTCATTCAGATTTGATGGAGAAATCAAAAGCTTTCCAGACAAGAAAAAATTAATAGAATTTAGCACCACCAAACCAACTTTACAACAAATCCTAAAGGAGCTTCTCAAGGCAGGAAACACAGACAAGGAAAAGACCTATAGAAAATAAACCCAAATCAATAAAGAAAATGGTAATAGGATCATATATATCAATAATCACCTTAAATGTAAATAGATTAAATGTACCAACCAAAAGACACAGTCTGGCTGATTGGATAAAAACATGTGCATGTATGCACTTCCACTTACCACATCACTCTGCTTGACTCCCCCCTCCAATTGTATGTAATTATTTTATATTGTTAGGTTAACCATGTTTCCATTACAGCTTGAAAATGTAATGATCTTTTTTTTTGGTCTGGCTATTGATTGTGAAAATGATAAATGTCTTGTACTATTGTAATTTTTACTTAATACAATAATTGTATTATCATTGATAAACAGAAAATATTAGAATTCTATATCAATAAAACAACGATTTAATTAAAAAACCTTTAATCATTTTTTAAAAAATTCAGACTCATATCAGAATTACCTTGGAACTTTCTGAAAAATATAAATATAAATGGCCAGGTATTGCTTTTTTTCATCCAAAGAGCCAGTTATGTTTCTAATGAGCAGCCATATTTAAAAACAACTGGACTACATAATTGAAGAGGGAAACGGCAACCTACTCTAGTATTCTTGCTTGGAGAATCCCAGGGAAGGAGGAGCCTGGCAGGCCATGGTCCATGGGGTCACGGAGATTTGGACACGACTAAAGCAACTAAGCACGCATGGAGTATATGATGATCTTTCACTTGTATCCAGTATGTTTCACATTTTCTACTTCATATAGTTGTGATAACTAATTTTTGTTGATGATGTTCATACCTTTGAAATTGTAAACTCTTCTATCATTTTGGACTTTATGTGCTAAATCAAATTACATACGGTTCTCATTAGACAAATAGATATGTGAAATATGAGTAGGAGAAATATAATGATGGCTATTAAGAGTTTCCTGTTGGCAGTGGTAGTGTCTCTTAGAATACTTAGGGCCAACACCTGCTCCCCTACAGGCAGGTGGTAAGGAGGTTAACATGTTGTCACAAGAACTAACCTACAAGTAAGAGAAGTTCATCATATCCTACATTTTCAAGACATAGACCCTCAGACTGGTAATTGGATCTCAGCATTTATTCAGTGTAATTGTTTAGTCCAAACAACTTCTACTTCCTGTTTGAAACCCCCCGAGTCATGAAGACAAGTCTTTTTACTTATCAATCAATTTCAGAGTCAAGTAACCATTTGGAGACATTTATATTAAGGTAACCAGTTAAAAGCTGAAGCCAAACTATCACTCAGGCACTAAATGAAAAAAAGAAACAAGGCACCTCTGCTTCTGGACATGATGCAGTAACAAATACCAAAATTCTGACGATGTTAAACAACTTAGAAACTGGATGAGATGCATGAAATAATTACCTTTAAGCACTAGACAGTAAGCAGAATCAGAGTGTGATCTCTGAGAAAAGGAGTCAAACATGGTGAGCATTTAATTACTCAGGATATCTGCTTAGAAAGCACTATCTGAAGCACTAGAAGAGAAAACAAAGAATAACATGGTAGAATTGCTGTTTGAGAAGATTAAATGCTTTTGAAGAAAATATCAATGACTTGAAAACAGTAATATAGATTGTGCAAACTAAACACAGAGAGAAAAAAAAATTACCTTTTAACGAACAGCTTCTTAGTGACTTCTGAGACAATATCCTGTCTGATATACTGTAATTGAGGTCTTGGAAGAAGGAAATGGCTACAGAAAAACATATGAAAAAATTATATAGAAAAATTTTCCAACTGTAATGGAGATTATAAATTCATAATTTCAAGAAAATTAGCAAAACTCAAGCAGAAGAAACAAAGAAAAACTACATCAAGGTGCATAATAATAAAACTGCTAAAAAACCAATGATAGAGACATTTAAAACAACTGGAGAAAAAGAAATGAATAAAGATCTCAAATCAAAACCACAATGAGGTACCACTTCACACCAGTCAGAATGTCTGCGATCCAAAAATCTGCAAACAATAAATGCTGGAGAGGGTGTGGAGAAAAGGGAACCCTCCTACACTGTTGGTGGGAATGCAAACTAGTACAACCACTATGGAAAACAGTGTGGAGATTCCTTAAAAAATTGCAAATAGAACTGCCATATGACCCAGCAATCCCACTGCTGGGCATACACACTGAGGAAACCAGAATTGAAAGAGACACATGTACCCCAATGTTCATTGCAGCACGGTTTATAATAGCCAGGACAAGGAAACAACCTAGATGTCCATCAGCAGATGAATGGATAAGAAAGCTGTGGTACATATACACAATGGAGTATTACTCAGCCATTAAAAAGAATACATTTGAATCAGTTCTGATGAGATGGATGAAACTGGAGCCGATTATACAGAGTGAAGTAAGCCAGAAAGAAAAACACCAATACAGTATACTAACACATATATATGGAATTTAGAAAGATGGCAATGATGACCCTGTATGCAAGACAGCAAAAAAGACTCAGATGTGTATAGCGGACTTTTGGACTCAGAGGGAGAGGGAGAGGGTGGGATGATTTGGGAGAATGGCATTGAAACATGTATACTATCATGTTAGAATCAAATCACCAGTCTATGTCCGATGCAGGATACAGCATGCTTGGGGCTGGTGCACGGGGATGACCCAGAGGGATGTTGTGGGGAGGGAGGTGGGAGGGGGGTTCATGTTTGGGATTGCATGTACACCCGTGGTGGATTCATGTCAATGTATGGCAAAACCAATACAGTGCTGTAAAGTAAAATAAAGTAAAAATTAAAAAAAATTAAAAAATAAAAAATAAAGACCTCATGTCAGAAAAAAGAAGGAAGCTAAAAAATAGTGTATAACATTTTCAATTTCCAAAAGAAAACATCGCCAATCTAGAATACTATATTCAACAATAATATCTTTCTAAAGTAAAGGTGAATTATGAGATTTATCTCAGGAATGCAAGAGTAGTTAAGTATACAAAAATCAATCAATACAATATTTACACCTTAATAAAATTCAAGGGGATAAAGCCACATGATCATCTCGAGGGACACACAAAAAGCACTGACACATGATAAAAACACTAACAGATGGAGAATGAAAGGGAAATTTCTCAGCTTGATAAATGACATCTGTGAAAAACCCATAGCTCGTATAACACTCAATGATGAAAAACTGAAAGCTTTCTTCTTAACCTCAGGAATAAGTCAAGGATGCCTACTTTCACCACTTATATTCAACATTTTACTAGAAGTTCTATAAAACAATAAAATAATTTTGAAAGAAATTAAGGAATACCTAAATAAATGGAAAGACATCATATGTCCTTGGATTGAAATAATACTATTAAGATAACAATACTCTCCAAAGGGATCTGTAATCAATGCAATCCCTATGAAAATGCAGTGGCTTTTTTTTTTTTAACCATTATAAATGCAAATCAAAAATACAATGAGATAACACTTCATACCCTCTAGAATGGTTATAACTTTTAAAAAAGGAAAGTAACAGGTGTTAGCAAGGTTACAGAAAAATCAGAACCCTCCTGCATTCCTAGTGTGAATATAAAAGAGTGCAGTCACTGTTTCCATAGTGATGGAAAACAGTTTGGTGGTTCCTCAAAACATTAAACATAGTATTAGCATATGATCCAGCAATTCACTCTTAGGTATACATTCAAAAGAATTGAAAATAGAGACTCAAACAAATACTTGTACATGAATGCTCATAGCAGCCCTATTTACAATAGCCAAAAGATGGAAACAACCCAAGTTTCCATCAATGAATGAATGGACAAACAAATCACAATATATCCATACAGTAGAGGATTAGCTATAAAAAAGAATCATTACTGATATGTGCCTTAATAATGTACTGATATGTACTGATGTACAATAATGTACTGATATGACAGACTCAAAAATGTCATGCTACATGAAAGAAGCCAAACAAAAAGTGTCACATTTCGTATGATTCTATTTATATGAAATAATCAGAATAAGTAAGTGTGTGGACACAGATTAGTGGTTGCTAGGGGCTAGGGCATAAGAAATGGGTTATTGCTTAATGGGTCTCCTCTGGGGGAGATGAAATGTTCTGGAAGAGCAGACAGAGGAGATGGTTGGATAACACTGTGAGTATACTAAACGCTACTGAATAGTACACTATTAAATGGTTAATTTTATGTGTTTTACCTCAGTAGTGACAAACAAATAAATAAAACTTTTCCCCAGTTGCAAAAAAGGTGAGAATTTTATCAAACAAAATCTGAGAGAAGTTACATCACTATAAAATCTCTGTAAACCAGTAATGGAAAGCCTGCTCAACCTCATAAAGAATGTGTGTGTGTGTGTGTGTGTGTGCGCGCGCGCGCATGTGTAAGTCAAAAAACCCTACAACTAGTTTCATATTTAAGAGATAAAACCTAAACTCCACTTAAAATCAGGTATGATGTAAGGCTTCTACTTTCTCTGCTTCTAATTCAACATAATTCTAAAGAGCCTACTCAGTGGAATAAGGTTTAAAAAAAGAAAAAATTAAAAGCATATGGATTGGGGGGAAAAATCTGTCTTTTTTTGTGGATATATAATCATGTATGTAGCAAATTCCAAAGAAACCACAAATTACAAAAACTAATGAGTGAATTTAGCAACATCCTAAGAGACAGGATAAATCAGTTTATCCTAGTATTTATCCAAATACTAACAAAATTTAATTATATTTCTAAATACTAACAAAAATCAGTTGGGAAATGAAAATTTTAATATCAAAGTTTATTTCAGAAAAGTATTAATAACATGGAATAGTTGGGAATAAATTTAATGAACTATGTGCAAGTCCTGTAAAATAAAATGTGAAAACACTGCTGAGAAAAAAGATTTGAAAACATAAATAGATATACCAGGGTTATCAACTGAAACACTCCATATTAAGATATGCATTTTTCCCAGACTAATCATCAGTATATCACAACCTCATTCAAAACCCCAGCAACTTCTTTTTGTAGAAATTGATAAGTATATCCTAAAATTTTATACAAATGCAAAAGTTTCAGTAAAATAATTCTAAAATGGAAGAACAAAGTTGTAGAATTTACTCTACTTGGTTTTTAAGACATTATATTAATAATATAAAAGTCAGCAAGAAAATATTGGTGTAAAGATAGAAATATAAATCAATGATAACAGTATATCAATGGTAACAATGATAACAGACTTTATTCTGTTATCATATTAGACATACATATGCAGTCAACTGATTTTTTGGAATGCTGACTGAGAAAGAAAAGCCGTTTCAACAAACAGTGCTTGTATAAGTGGACAACCATATTTTTAAAAGTTAATAAAGAGCCACAACCCCTTATCTCACAAAGAAAGGCTAAAACTTTTAGGAATAAAATACAAGAACCTTGGGTTCCCACTCTTGGGCTAGACAAAACTTTCTTAGCGAGAACACAAAAAACATAAAAGAAAAATTGATAAATTCGACTTCCTCAAAATTTAAAACTTCTGCTATTTGAAAGATAACAGTAAGAAAATAAAAAGTTAAGCTACATTCTAAGAAAAAATATTTGCAATATATACATTGACAAAGGACTTATATCCAGAATTGATAAAGAAATTTTACAATGTAATTATAAGCCAACCTAATAAAAATGAGCAAAATATTTTAGCAAACTAATGATGTTATTAAACACATGACAAATAAGCACATAAATGACTAATAAGCACATGAAAATATGCTCAACATCATTAGCCATCAGGAAAATAAGATTTTAAACTAGAGACACCACTAGAAACTCACAAAATTAAAAAGACAAGGGACATTCTTGGCGGTCCAGTCATTAATACTCCATGCTCCCAATGCAGGGGGCACAGTTCAATCCCTAATCAGGGAATTAACATCCCTGCATTCCACAGGGAGATCCTTTAAAAAAGACTATCAATACCAAGTGTTGGAGAATCACTAAGGATATAGAACAATTGCAACTCTCACTTCACTGCTGGTAAGGGTGTAAAATGGCACAATTATTTTGGGAAATAGTTTGCAGTTTCTTATAAAGTTAACTTATTCTTAAAAATACAAGCCACTAATTCCACTTTTAAGTATTAACACAAGAAAAAAAGAAAGCAAAGATCTGTATATAACATCTTGATTTAAAATTGCCCCTCCCCCAAAAAAAAAATAAAACTGCCCCTAACTGGAAACAACCCCATAATTTATTAACATGTAAATGTGCAAGATGATGGTAGCAGTATACATCCATATAATATAATATTACTCCCTAATAAAAAGCAATAACCTTTCATTACATAGAATATCATGGATTAATCACACACACACACAATGCTGAGTGAAAGAATATAGGTACAAAAGTACATACTGCTTAATTCTATTTATATGAAGTTCTAAAACAGGCAAAACTATAACTCTTTCTGTAAAACTACATAGAGAGAAGATTAGTTTCCAGAGGCTAGTACTGGGTGCTGAGATTAATTATAAATGGCAAGAAGAAATTTGGGAGATGATGAAAGATTTACTTTCATGAAGTTTACACAGATCTACACATTTGTTGAAACTCATTAACCTCTTCGGTTAAAATTGTGTATTTTATCTTATGTACAGTTGCTTTTAAAAAGTAAGAAAAGCAAAGGACATATATATTTAACACTACTTATGGAGTTAGGGCCCCCAAGAATGAGTGAATATTTAACAACTGCAGGGGATTTTTTTTCCATGCTGTCTTTGCCATTTCAGAAAATACAGGGCACATTTCTTCCTGGCAGACAATCTGGAGCAAGAGGGAGGAAGCCATTCCTTGTCATAAAACTTTACATCATCTGATTTCCAATTACCTCATCAATTAGGGAGGAACTTCCAGGAAACCCTTAAGAGCAGAGATCAGAATCAAATCCAAGAGAAACTTTTAATTCATCATGAAAGGAAATCTCAGAAAATCGACTTGGCTGTGAACAAAAAAGTGCACAGGGCCCTACATCATGCTTTTAATAATCAGACACACTAGGAGTATCTTTTTTTAATATTACAAATCAAAGGTGAGGGCTGTGGTGTTTCAGAAAGAAAACTCTAAATCACCTGTAGATAAGAGACTCTTACAACAATCTTTGACCTTTACTATTCCTCAGAAATCTCAACCACTGAACCCCAAGGGGCTTAGAGGACAACACTGAGTCAACAGAAACATAACTGTTAGGATAAAAACAGAATTCCTCCCTTATGCTGCTTCTTGCAGGAGGTGAGGAGTTTTTGTTGCCAGAGAAATTAGAAATTCTTCTATCTCCAATTGACAAATTAGTTGATTTAATAGACTTAAAGCCAATGTACCTATTTACTTAAGAGTATGATTTTAAGGTCTGATGAAAGTCTTGAGGATTCTAAGCAGGGATGCAAATTATTTTGAAGCCAGAGGGAAGAGGGCAAGGCACAGCCTATAAAAACATGACAGAGCCATAGGATGTAATGAAAACCAGTTAGAGCTAAATAGGCCCAAGATGGCACACAAATCATATTCCACCAAACCTTGAGCCTCACTACACACTCTTCTTTTTTTATTACACATCAGTAAGCTAAGTGACACACCCACCAGCACTAATACAGTTCCAAGGCCAACCATCACAGTGGCCCAATTCCTGGAAATCCTTGCTCTCTTTCCCCACATAGTTGGAATAATCCTCTCACTCATTAGTCTATGAAATGTCAGCCTATAAAAACTACCACATCATATTTTGGGGTCTCTCGACCTCTGAGATGGCTGAGACTCCATCTATGAAGTGTGTTTCTCTCTAAATAAATCTACTTCTTACCTATCACTTTGTCTCTTACTGAATTCTTTCCACACTGAGACACAGAGAACCAGAGACTCAGTAAGTCCAGAGGCCAGGTGAGTGTTTAAATTAAAAGGCCATGGGGTCAAGTCCCAATCTAGATTTAGGCTTGGTTCAAGTCCCAGCTCATGGGTTCAAGTCTCAATCAGAAGCGTATGATTTCAATTCCAATTGGTTTCCATCACTGACTCGGGACTGTGTGGGGTAAAAAGAGCGGGGCTGGACTTGAGTCAGAGATCAGAATGGTGGCTCTGTCACATGCTGGAGTATCATCTGGGGAGGTCACTTGACTTCTTGTTATTTCATTTTCCTCATTTGAAAATATGTCTTCCTAGACCAGGGTCTGTAGAAAAGGAACTAGAACCTGCATACCGAGAACACACAGCATGTAGGAGGGCTGAGTGTGTGGACCTTGAGGTCACGGGTAAAGTCAGGGCTGCAGGACTACAGGGATGAAGTAAGGGGTGTGGCTCAGAAATGAAGTCTCTTGCCAGGAAATTTCCACAGATAACCCTGTGAATAATCTGTAGATGAGTGTGGCTGGCTTAAAGGATCTGACCAGGCAGACAATCAATACAACAATTCAGGATCATGCTGAGGAATAAACAAGAGCATAAATGCCTATCACACTGGCCGGCACAAAAGAGCACTCAGAAACAAACTTCAGGTGTTTGTTATGGGCTGAATTGTGTCCCTCCACCATCCACCCTGCTCATTTAACTTATATGTAGAGAATATCATGTGAAATGCTGAGCTGGATGAAGCACAAGCTGGAATCAAGATTGCCAGGAGAAATATGAATAACCTCAGATATGCAGATGACACCACCCTAATGGCAGAAAGTGAAGAAGAACTAAAGAGCCTCTTGATGAAAGTAAAAGAGGAGAGTGAAAAGTTCGGTTTAAAGCTCAACATTCAGAAAACTAAGATCATGGCATCTGGTCTAATCACATCATGGCAAATGGGGAAACAATTGAAACAGTGAGAGACTATTTTGAGGGGCTCCAAAATAACTGCAGATGGTGACTGCAACCATGAAATTAAAAGATACTTGCTCCTTGGAAGAAAAGCTATGACCAACCTAGACAGCATATTAAAAAGCAGAAACATTACTTTGTCAACAAAGGTCTGTTTAGTCAAAGTTATGGTTTTTTCAATAGTCATGTATGGATGTGAGAGTTGGACTATAAAGAAACCTGAGCTCCAAAGAATAGATGATTTTGAACTGTGGTGTTGGAGAAGACTCTTGAGAATCTCTTGGACTGCAAGGAGATCCAATGAGTCTATCCTAAAGGAAATCATTCCTGAATATTCATTGGAAGGACTGATGTTGAAGCTGAAACTTGAATACTCTGACCAACTGACGCAAAGAACTGACTCATTGGAAAAGACCCTGATGCTGGGCAAGACTGAAGGCAGGAGGAGAAGGAGATGACGGAGGATGAGATGGTTAGATGACATCACCGACTCGATGGACATGAGTTTGAGCAAGCTCTGGGATTTGGTAATGGACAGGGAATCCTGGCATGCTGTAGTCCATGGGGTCGCAAAGAGTCGGACATGGCTAAGTGACTGAACCGAACCCTCCACCCCTAAATTTCATATGTCAAAGAGACAACCCTAATATTTACCTCAGAATATGACTGCTTTGGGAGATTAAGCTGTTAAAGAGGTATTTAAATTAAAATGAGACCATTAGAGTGGGCCCCAATCCAATCTGACTATGTCCTTATAGGAGAGAATTTCAACACCCAGAGACACCAAGGATTTGCAAGCACAAAGGGAAGGCCACGTGAGGACACCATAAGACAGCTGTTTGCAAGCCAAGCGCAGACGCCTCAGGAGAACCAAACCTGATGGCATCTTGATCATGGACTTCTCAGCCTCTGGAACTATGAGAAAATTAATTTCTGTTGTATAAGCCATCCAACCTCTGCTGTTTTGTTATGAGAGCTCTAGCAAACTAATACAGTGTTCAATATAAACTGAGTCAAAAAGATGAGCTACCTGTTCAAGTAATAGGGAGTATGTATATTCTGAAGGAGATCAGCCCTGGGATTTCTTTGGAAGGAATGATGCTGAAGCTGAAACTCCAGTACTTTGGCCACCTCATGTGAAGAGTTGACTCATTGGAAAAGACTCTGATGCTGGGAGGGATTGGGGGCAGGAGGAGAAGGGGACGACAGAGGATGAGATGGCTGGATGGCATCACCGACTCGATGGACGTGAGTCAGAGTGAACTCCGGGAGTTGGTGATGGACAGGGAGGCCTGGCGTGCTGCGATTCATGGGATCGCAAAGAGTCGGACCAACTGAGTGACTGAACTGAACTGATTTGTAAAAACTATGAGAACCAGAAAAGCCCACTTTCTCACTCACACTGTGGGTTCTGTAACAACAACAACAACAACAACAAAAACAATGTAAAGAATATTTGCTTATGTTCCTATCAATAATATGCTAAATGACTCATAAATACTCTTTAGCGTGTTCATAATACTTTAAAGTCTGCTCTCTAGGGAGTAGTCTAAGGCACAAAAAGATAAGGATGGAAGACGAAATCCAAGTATTTCTCTATGATAAACTGATGATATTCTAGAACTTTCTGGAAGTTGGAGTGCGAACATGTCCCCCTGAGCCAAACTGCTACATCCTCCACAATGCCCCCACTACCCTCAACAGGCTTGTCTGATGGTCCAAAGATACACACTAGATGGCTTTAGGGGGAAATCTGAACATCCTCTTCATTTTAATCAATAGAACAATGAACACAGGTTGTTCTGCCTGATGAATCAAGAAAAAAAGAACACAAACCAACAAATGTCCTGCTTTTACTTAGAAGAATAAGGTGAATTTTGGAATTCAAAACTGGGTAGATTTCATACTGGCAGCATCCTAGAACAGAATTCTTTTCTGCTTTGAATGGCAGGCTTTTAAAAGGGAACAGGGAAAGAAAATGGGACAATTAGGCAGAGAAAGACCCCACTGAGAAAAGGGATGATAAACAGCGGGCAGCCTCCTTGCTCCAAGGCTGCAACTCCTTCAGGTTTCTCTCTGGGGAGGGGTTAGGGAGGGGTGGGGAGTGGGAAAAGCATCACAGATTGTCCCAGCGCAATGGCAGTCCTGGGTCGCTTGAGACAGCTCCCTTGGGGGAGAAATGTCTGCTTCTTGTGCTCCTGCTCTGACTGTGCCCCGGGCTCTCTAATCATGTGCATCAACATAGCCAGAACCGCGAAGGCATCTGGCATTTTCCAAACCAAGTGGGGCCAGTGAAAAAGCCACCTATCTATCATCTGTCCAGCCTGCAGGATAACTTATTTCTGTGAACCTAAGGGATGTTCCTTCAGAGTAACGCAGGTGACAGAAGAATACAAATGACCTGTTTACAGATGTCAGGGCTGAACAGAGCAGCTGGCTAGGTGGACAGCATGAAATGTTGACAGATTTTAATACCTTGCTGTCCAGCCATGGGAGTGTGTACACTGACTTGCAGACTCACCCACGACCTTGGAGGGGCATCTTCTTGGTTTCTCAGTCTACAAACAAAATAAACTTTAGTTAGTATATAGAATAGAATTTATCTACCACTTATGTTTTCATTCTTCAACAAGTGATTGTGGCGAGGCAACTGCGCCAAGCACTGGACTAAGTACAAAGGAATAAATCATGAATAATTCCAGCAACTCCCCTCTGCCCACTCTCTTGAGGTGACTAAGAAACACACCAACATACCTGAGGACCCTGTGGTCTTAGAGATACAGTAGAAGCATCTTCCCTTGTGTAGGAGGAGAGTGGAGCAGGTTTAAGGGATCTGAAACACTCTAGAAAGGGAGACTTTTTAAGTACACATTTATTTATTTTGTTGCACTTAGTTGTGGCACACGAGATCTTCAATCTTCGTTGTGCCAGGTGGAATTTTCAGCTGTGGCATGCCAACTCTTAGTTGCAGCATGTGGGACCTACTTCCCTGACCAGGGATCGAACCCGGGCCCTCTGCATTGAGAGTGTTGAGTGTGGTTCCATGGACCACCAGGGAAGTCCTGGGGGTGCTTAAAGTATTGAAGCAGCAAAAAGATGGTCACCAGTATGTTCAGGGTTGGCACAAGTTCAAGATTTTTCCTTCCTTTTTTCCTTTTATATACTGTTTGGATTTTCTACAATGGGCTTGAATTATTTACTTAACTAGACAGATATTCTGTGTTTATTCATCCTAAAATTATTGGATTGGACTAATCAATTCTTGCCACCATCATCCTCCCCCAGCCCCCAAACACACACACCTATACACAGCTTCTCTCTTCTGTTATCTCAAAATGATTAGTAACACAGGGAGAATAAAGTCACATTTTCCTTGAAGTCTCAGTTTAGGGTGAATAAATTTGCCACCAAGTCTGTATCCCAGAGGCACACCTGTAACTCCAGAGCCTGTGCCGCTTGTTGACTCACCACACTCTTTTGTCCCTCAGAGACAAACAATCCTGTGCTTCTTAATTTCCCACAGGTTTGATGCTCTTCTGTCTGGTCCTTACTTATCTTTCCCACCCTTAAGAGGTTCTCTTTATTGAGATAAAGATTCATAATGTCTTAAAAGAGAGGGTGCAGATTCAACAACTGTTTCCTTTGCTTCTTTTGTAATTTTTACATGAATTCAGTCAAAGTCAGTTCCTACTCAACATGCTTAGTAACCTTTAACTAAATCGCCAATGACATTCAATAAGCAAAAGGTAGGACTCCAAACAAAGAGGTGGAGCTAATTAAACAAAGAGGGTCTCATTTAATAGTCTCTCCGTAGACTCACTGGCAGCAGTCAGTCAGTCCCTCAGGGTGAGTGAAATGATCAAGAGAAAGGAACAAAGTTTAAATAAATCAAAGAGAGTTCTCAAAATACAAATGGCAGTAAGAAGAAATGGAAGAAGATGAACTTTCCCTCTGGAGAGGCAGGGTGGAGTGGGGGAGAGCAGGAACCAGCACAGCAGGTGGGCCCTGACTCCCAGGGGCTGACCGCTGAGCCCCATCCCATCAGGAGGGGCAGCCACCCCTCCTCCAGGCTGAGGAGCCCTTCCCTACAGGTCTGCTCTCGTGGTTCTTTAATCACCTCCCCCGGTTCGCCAGGGCTGGAATAGGAGACCTGTGACACTCAGGCTCAAGACCACAGGCAGCCAGTTTGGGCTCGAGATTGCTGTTCTTCCAGATTTTCGTTAGAAATTACTTCTTCCACACCCCAAATCGCAGCTTGCCTCTTTGCCACCCATTTTATGTTACAGTGGCTTTTCTCCTTTGACTCCAATTGTAACTTACCTGTGAGCACACAAAGCCACAAAAGCTTCTCAGAGAGGGGAGCGTTTGCCCCCCTAGAAACGTATGGCTATGTCTGGAGACATTTTGGTTGCCACTAGCATCTTGTGGGTAGAAACCAGAGATACTCCTAAGCATACTACAGTGTTCGGGACTACCCCACAGCAAAGAATTATCCAGCCCCAATTGTCAACAGAGCCAAGGGTGAGGGACCCTGCTCTGGAGGAAGATTAGCTTTGGGGGCCCTTTTAGGTTCCTCAAGAGGAGGCATTCTAGAACCCAGCCTTCCATTCCACTAGCCAGACATCCTCCTCTTTCAAAAATTAAACAAAATTATGGAATTGAAGAACATAAATATTAAAATGGCCTCATTATACAGATGAGGAAGTTGAGGGCCCAAGGGAAGATGCAGTTTTCTCAAGATCAAACAGGGAGGCTGGGTTGTCTGGAAACTAATGTCCTATTACAGCAAAACTTGCCATTACTCTATCTGGCAGGCATTTTATTCTGAAAAGGAAACTAGGTCAGCCTGACCATACGCTCTGCACAGTTCTGCCCTGTGTCCTTCTGCTGCCTTCAACTAACAATTCAACTTCATTCTTCAAGCAGATTTCAGAATTATTTTAATAGATTTGATGCCTGTATCTTTCTCTACTATAGAAAACACGGTTGTCATCCCTTGTATACCTGGATTATACTACTCCATTTAATTGTTCATCACCTCCCAAGGCAACACTTTCACTAGACTGACTCTTGCACAGTAAGACAGCCAGGGGCATGCTGTAGCACTGTTTCGAGCTTAGTTCTAGAGCGACACAAATTTGGACTCAGCACTTTGCCAATCTCCTTTTCAGTTGTGGTGATAGAAACTCACACTATCTTATTTAAAAAATGGAACTGTCTGACTCATTTATTTGGGAAGTTCATGGTTATTACTGGCTTCAGGAAAGGATGGATTTGAGGATTCAAACAATATCTCAGAATTTGTTTCCCCCTTTCTCTGTTTTCTTCTATGGAGTTTATTTAAACCAAGACTCTCTCCCCATGTAACAAAGATGACCCTCCAAACCTCAGTTTCAGGAACTCAGAGTCCATACCTGTGGCCTCTTTGTTCCAGCATCTAAATAAGTCACCAGAAAGGTCTCTGTTTAGCCTCACCTAGCAAAGGAGTTGGGGGGGCGGGGGGGGGAAGGCTCCTTTGTTCCTCAGGTTTATCACAATCACTTTGAGTGAGGAAAGGGGACCTTAAAGAAAAGAAGCATTCAGAAGCAGAGAAAATATTAACAGTTCATCCAATTTAGTAAGTGTTGACATCTCTCTCTCTGTTTGTCTCTGCCTCTCCATCTCTGTCTCTGTCTGTCTGTCTGTCTGTCTCTCTCTCTCTCTCTATATATATATATATATATATATATATTCATACATACATATAAAGAGATGCTGGTTTGATCCTCAAGTAGAGAAGATCCCCTGAGGAGGGCAAGGCAACCCACTCCAGTATCTTGCCTGGAGAAAACCGTGGACAGAGGAGCCTGGTGGGCTACAGTCCATAGCGTCTCACAGAGTCAGACACAACTGAAGCGACTTAGCATGCATACATTTATACACACACATGCTGTGAAACTATCACTTCAATCAAGATAATGAACATATCCTTTCTCTCCAAATAAGTTCCTTCATGTCCGTTTGTAACTCCCCGTATCACCTCTTCCCACTTTATTCCATTCCTCTCCCCAGGCAACAAATAATCAGCTTTCTGTCACTACAGATGATCATTTCCAATTGCTAAATTCTAAATAAATTGAATTATACAGTATGTCTTCTCTTCTGTCTGGCTTCTTCCACTCTGCATAATTATTTTGAAATGTATCCCTATCATGAATACTTCCTTTTTGTAACTAAGTGGTATTCCATTGTAAGGATGTCCTACAAGTTGTTTATCCACTCCCTACTGATAGAAGTTTTGGTTGTTTTTAGTTTGGGGTTGTACTGGATTAAATTGAGTTCCCCAAAGACAAGCTTGGGTTCTAAGTCGCAGTACATGTGAATGTGAACTTATCTGGAAATAAGGTCTTTGCAGATGTAATCAAGCTAAAGATTTGGGGATGCCATCTTCCTGGATTTAGAATGGATCCTAAATCCAAAGAGTGGTATCAAGAGAGAAAAGATATTTGAGACATACAGAAATATAGGGAAGAAGGTCATGTAAACACAGAAGAGAGCTGAGTTATACACTTACAAGGCAAGGAATATCAACAGCCATCAGAAGCTGGAAGAGGAAAGGAAGGAGTCACCTCTCAAGCTGTAGAGGGTATGACTCCGCTAATATCTTGATTTCAGGATTCTGGCCTCCAGAACTATAAAAGAATGCATTTCTGTTGTTTTTAGCCACAGGTGTGTTGTAATGTGTTGTGACAGGCCTAAGGAACTAACATGGGGCTTTTACAAATAAAGCTGCTAAAATTCTTGAACAATCTTTTGGGTCATTATATGCTTTCATTTCTCTTTAATAAGTACCTATAGGTTGAATGCTAGGTGATATGGTAAGTATATATTTAAAATTCTAAGAAACTGCCAAACTGTTTTCCCAAGTGGTTGTATCATTTTACATTCTGCTCAATAGCATATAAGAGTTTGAGTCACTCTATAGATACTTAGCATGGTTAGTCTTTTTAATTTTAGTAATAAATAGTCCACACAATTGCACTCATCTCATACGCTAGTAAAGTAATGCTCAAAATTCTCCAAGCCAGGCTTCAGCAATACATGAACCGTGAACTTCCAGATGTTCAAGCTGGTTTTACAAAAGGCAGAGGAACCAGAGATCAAATTGCCAACATCCACTGGATCATTGAAAAAGCAAGAGAGTTCCAAAAAAAACATTTATTTCTGCTTTATTGACTATGCCAAAGCCTTTGACTGTGTGGATCACAAGAAACTGTGGAAAATTCTTCAAGAGATGGGAATACCAGACCACCTGACCTGCCTCTTGAGAAACCTATAGGCAGGTCAGGAAGCAACAGTTAGAACTGGACATGGAACAACAGACTGGTTCCAAATAGGAAAAGGAGTACGTCAAGGCTGTATATTGTCACCCTGCTTATTTAGCTTCTATGCAGAGTACATCACGAGAAACACTGGGCTGGAAGAAGCACAAGCTGGAATCAAGATCGCCAGGAGAAATCTCAATAACCTCAGATATGCAGATGACACCACCCTTATGGCAGAAAGTGAAGAGGAACTAAAAGGCCTCTTGAAAGTGAAAGAGGAGAGTGAAAAAGTTGGCTTAAAGCTCAACATTCTGAAAACTAAGATCATGGCATCTGGTCCCATCACTTCATGGGAAATAGATGGGGAAACAGTGGAAACAGAGTCAGACTTTATTTTTGGGGGCTCCAAAATCATTGCAGATGGTGATTGCAGCCATGAAATTAAAAGACGTTTACTCCTTGGAAGGAAAGTTATGACCAACCCAGATAGCATATTAAAAAGCAGAGATATTACTTTGCCAACAAAGATCCGTCTAGTGAAGGCTATGGTTTTTCCAGTGGTCATGTATAGATGTGAGAGTTGGACTGTGTAGAAAGCTGAGCACCTAAGAATTGATGCTTTTGAACTGTGGTGTTGGAGAAGACTCTTGAGAGTCCTTTGGACTGCAAGTAGATCCAACCAGTCTATTCTAAAGGAGATCAGCCCTGGGTGTTCTTTGGAAGGAATGATGCTAAAGCTGAAACTCCAGTACTTTGGCCACCTCATGCGAAGAGCTGACTCATTGGAAAAGACTCTGATGCTGGGGGGGATTGGGGGGCAGGAGGAAAAGAGGACGACAGAGGATGAGATGGCTGGATGGCATCAGTGACTCGATGGACGTGGGTTTGGGTGAACTCCGGGAGTTAGTGATGGACAGGGAGGCCTGGCGTGCTGCAATTCACGGGGTGCAAGGAGTCGGACACGACTGAGTGACTGAACTGAACTGAACTATTAATGTTATTTAGCATTTTTTTATGGACTTTTATCCATGCCACACTTTTTTTTGATGAAGTGCTGTTTCAAATCTTCTGCCCTATTTTACTACAATTTTTTATGTTCTTAGGATTTTTATATCTCTAGATACAGGTCCTTTATCAGATATAAGATTTACAAAATTGTGTTCCATCTTGTGGCTACTCTTACTGTCCACAGTGTCTTTATATAAACAGTAGGTTCTATTCTTTATAAAGTTTAAATTCCCAGTATTTTCTTTCATGGATTGTATTATCAGAGTCATGTCTAAAAGAAATATCCCTAATTCAATGTCACAAATATTTCTTTCTTGCATGTTTATTTTTTAGCTTTCTAGTTTGTGGTTTTATAGTATGTGCTAATTTTTTATACAGTTCAGGGTTCTTTCGTTTTGCAAATGCATATCCAATTTTCCCCATACCAGGTGTTGCAAGCCTATCTCTTCACCATTGACTTTCAAATTGACCACATATGTAGGAGTCCATTTCTAGATTGTATCCAGTTTCATTGATTTATTGGTCTACCATCATGTAATATCATACTATCTTATTATTATACATTTTAATAAGATTTGGAGTCAAGAAGCTCTCTGATTCTCTTTTTTAAAGTTATTTTGACTATTCTAGATATCTGCATTGCATTTTTACATTAATTTTAGAATCAACTTGTCAGTTACTACAGAAAAATTGTGCTGATATTTTGAATGAGATTGCATTGAATCTACAGACTGATTTTAGGAGAATGGCCATCTAAAAAAAAATTGTATCTTTTTATTCATAAACATGGTATATCTCTCAATTTGTTTAGATCTTTTTAAATTTCTCTCAATGATGTCTTTTAGTTTTCCACACACAGATCTTATACAACCTTTGTCAATGTGATCCCTAAGCATCTGTCATGCAATGCTGAGTGGTATTTTTTTAAATGTTAACTTCCATTTTTTTCCACTTATTATTGTATTTACAGTAATACCATTAATTTCCATAAATTGATTTTAGATTGTACAACCTTGTTAAACTCACACTTTACTTCTAGTAGATTTTTTATAGATTTCATAGTTTCCTTATTAGAAGATCATGCCATCTGTGAATAAAAACAGTTTTTACCTGGTGGTTCAACTGGGAAAGAATTTACTTTCAAACACATTCAGGCTGTTGGAAGAATATGTTTAGCTGTAAGAGGTCACTTCTAATTCCTTACTTCATGGGCTTCCTCAACATGATTTCTTACTTTATCTAGCCAACAAGGATAGCCACAGTGAGTCTTTTTGGCAAAGAGGCTTATATAATTTAACATAACAATAAGACTGACATCCTGAAACCTCAGGGGAAGAAGGTTACATAAAAATGTAAGCACTAGAAAGCAGATCACACAGGGTCTGCCTACCACAGATTGTGACATGGGGTAGTAGTAACCTGGCTAAGTATTTTGTGCTTGGGCATAGGGGCAGGCATGGGGTGTGTGTGTGTGTGTGTGTGTGTGTGTGTGTGTGTGTGTGTGCATTTGTTTCTTTCTTTCTTAAGTAGAAGGAGAATAATCAGGCCCTCTCCACTATAGCTAATTCTGTTTATAATTTTCATCTCACTGTTTCATAAATCAACATATGCGATGGTTAGTTTTATGGGTCAACTTGGCTAAGCTATCAGACCCAGTCATTTAATCAAACACTAGTCTCAGTGATGCTGAGAAAGTATTTTGCAGATGTGGTTAACATTTATAAATCAGCTGACCTTAAATAAATGAGATTACCTTCCATAATGTGGGTGAACTTCATCTAACCAGTTGAAAGTCTTAAGAACAAAAACAGATTTCCAAAAGAAGAAATTCAGCATCAACTCCTGTTCAATTTTCAGCCTCCCAGTCTTCTCTACAGATTTCAAACTTTACAGACTTCACAATTACATGAACCAATTCCTTAAAATAAATCTCATATATATATCTATATATATATATATAGATATAGATATCTATATCTATATATATACCCTATTGGTTTTGTTTCTCCAGAAAACTCTAACACAGCATACATTGGTTGACAATTTTCATCTACTGTTAGCTTCCTCTTCATTCTTTTCACTTTTGTGGATTTGTGTAACTCTCTATTGCCCCTTTACTATTGTTTTAATGGAGTCTTACAAGTAAAACTATAATACAACTCTGTGCTTTTTCTTAAAGTGGATGTCAAGATATATTTTACTTTGTTGGGTAAAACTGAACCTCTAATGCAAATGGGCTACATGCATGCTTTTTAAAAATATGTCTCTTTAGAGTTTTCTTTAAATAATGCTATTTATATGTAAACTGTAACAGAAAAAGAAAAAGACATACAAGTTATGGAATTCCAATTTCCAAATAAATTTATTTAATACTTATGTAGGAAAACCGAGAGAGAGAAGCACAGGTAGTTAGGTACCATAATTCATTCAGAGAGGTCAGCTATAATCGGGCAGAAACAGATGGCTACTTTGGTCTGTTTTGATGAGATACCCTGAGGAAATTTCATTGTCTTGACTCTTCATACAAAAAGCCAAGAAATTTGCAGCAGTTTTTCTACCCGTATAATGTATTTACAAGTGAGCATGAAAGTGTTAAAAAGCGAGCCATTAACTAGGCAATTAACTATGCAATTAACCCAGCCACTGCTGCTAGTGTGCACGTGGAGACAGGAAAGCATTTATTTGGTGGTCAACAGAGAAAAGTAAACATTACTAAATAATGGCAAGATGACTTTACTATTTTAAGCAGGAATGGCTTTTCTCTACCTGTTGAAGTGTCAAAATTAACATATCTATAAGCCCTTTTACTGCATTAACACAGAAAAAAGAAAGCTGGGTATCTATAGCAGCTTTGACAGGTATGTTGGCAGGCACAGAAGAAAGTCACACTTCTATTTCAGGATTACATGGCTCTGGGTAGGAAACAACAGGAAAAGAAGTAACGACCTAACTACTTGGGTATATGTTCATACAAATTTTAAGTCTGAAAATCTAGTAATTATTGAGATACTGAAATTTTGTGGAATATTAATAACACTAATATTAAGTTCTTCCAATATAGAAGGAATACTTCTAAGTGATTTTCATGTACCATCATGGCGACTTCTTATCTCTAATCTCTCTTGCTGCAGACTCTCCCTAGCGTAAAAGGTCTCAATAGAGTACGCTTATCAGACCAAACCAAGTCCCATTTTATTGGTCCTGTTTCATTCCTGCTTCAGCTCTAGAGATGTCATGATATGACTGCCACTCTCCCATTGTACTTTATCTTAAACTTCCATTGATTCTATCCACTTGAGTTCACACAGACATGTACCTTTAACTCTTTCCCCTATCCAGTTTCAGTCTATTCTAGCCTTCATTACAATCCTTTCCAGACGGGTCCTTTAACATCAATTTAAGCCTGAGCCTTCTGCAACAACAGTTACTCTGTTTGTTCCCCATAAGGGAATGGTGACTTGATTTACTATTAAAGTATAGTTGATTTACAATGTTATGTTAGTTTCAGGTATACAGCAAAGTGATTCAGTTGTGTGTGTGTCCTTTTTCAGATTCTTTTCCCTCATGTTGTTCTTGTTGTTCAGTCTCTAAGTCATGTCTTACTCTCTGTGACCCTATGGACCACAACACGCCGGGCTTCCCAGTCCTTCGCTATCTTCCAGAGTTTGCTCAAACACATGTCCATTGAGTTGGTGATGTCAACCTACCATTTCATCTTCTGTCACCCACTTCTCCTCCTGCCCTCAATCTTTCCAAGCATCAGTGTCTTTTCTAATGAGTCAGCTCTTCACATCAGGTGACCAAAGTACTGGAACCTCAGCTTCAGCATTAGTCCTTCCAATGAATATTCAAGGTTGAATTCCTTTAGGATTGACTAGCTTGTTTTCCTGTTGTCTAAGGGACTCATAGGAGTCTTCTCCAGCACCACAATTTGAAAGCATCAGTTCTTTGGTGCTCAGCCTCCTTTATGGTCCACCTGTCACATTCATACCCGACTACTAGAAAAATCATAGCTGTGACTACAGGGATCTTTGTGGGCAAAGTGATGTGTCTGCTTTTTAATATGCTGTCTAGTTTTGTCATAGCTTTTCTTCCAAGGAGCAAGCCTCTTACAATTTCATGACTGCAGTCCCTATCTGCAGTGATTTTTGGATCCCAAGAAAACAAAACCTGTCACTGTTTCCATTATTTCCCCATCTATTTGCCATGAAGCAATAGGCCCAGATGCCATGAACTTAGTTTTTCGAATGCTGGGTTTTAATGTTGAGCTGGTATGTGTCAATGTTAATCGTTTAGTGGTGTCCAGCTCTTTGTGAGCCCATGGACTGTAGCCTGCCAGGCTCCTCTGTCCATGGAATTCACCAGGCAAGAATACTGAGTGGGTGGCCTTTCCCTTCTCAGGGAATCTTCCCAACCCAAGGATTGAACCCAAGTCTCCTGCACTGCAGGCAGAATCTTTACCATCTGAACCACAAGGGAAGTCCTCTTTTCCCTTATTGGTTATTACAAAATATTGAACATATTTCCCTGTGCTATACACCAGGTCCTTGCTGGTTATCTAGGTCCTTGTGTGTTACCTACACACAGCAATGTGCATCTGTTAATCCCAACATCCTAATTTGTCCTACTCTTTCTTACCCCACTGGTAACCACAAGTCTGTTTTCTATGTCTGAGGACTAATTCTGTTTTGTTTATATTTATAAGTTCATTTATATCATTCATTTTTTTTAAGATTACACATATAAGTGATATCATATGATATTTGTCTTTGTCGAGCTTACTTCACTTAGCATGATAATCTTCAGGTCCATCCACGTTGCTGCATTTTTTATTTTCTCACAGCTGAGTAAAATTTCATTGTGCGTGTGTGTGTGTGTGTGTATACATACCACATTTTCTCTATTCATTCATCCATCAATGGCCATTTAGGTTGCTTTCATGTCTTGGTTATTCAAATAGCGCTGCTATGAACACTGGGGTGCATATATCTCTTTGAATTATGGTTTTATCTGGATATATCCCATCACTTCATGGCAAACAGATGGGGAAACAGTGGAAACAGTGACAGACTTTATTTTGGGGGGCTTCAAAATCACTGTGGATGGTGACTGCAGCCATGAAATTAAAAGACGCTTACTCCTTGTAAGAAAAGTTATGACCAACCTAGGCAGCATATTAAAAAGCAGAGACATTACTTTGCCAACAAAGGTCTGTCTAGCCAAGGCTATGGTTTTTCCAGTAGTCATGTATGGATGTGAGAGTTGGACTATAAAGAAAGCTGAGCACCGAAGAATTGATGCTTTTGAACTGTGGTGTTGGAGAAGACTCTTGAGAGTCTCTTGGACTACAAGGAGGTCCAATCAGTCCATCCTAAAGGAGATCAGCCCTGGGTGTTCTTTGGAAGGACTGATGCTAAAGCTGAAACTCCAATACTTTGGCCACCTGATGCAAAGAGCTGACTCCCTAGAAAAGACCCTGATGCTGGGAAGGATTGAAGGCAGGAGGAGAAGGGGACGACAGAAGATGAGATGGCTGGATGGCATCACCAACTTGATGGACATGAGTTTGGATAAACTCTGGGAGTTGGTGATAGACAGGGAAGCCTGGCGTGCTGCAGTCCATGGGGTCACAAAAAGTTGGACACGACTGAGCAACTGAACTGAACTGATGCCCAAACAATCACTCCTAATAATTACAACTGAACTGATTACTATAATAAGCATCCTTATAATTTGGATTATGGCGGTTCACACCTATTTCTTTGTTGGTGAACCTGACAAGGATTCCAGGATTGCCCAGAATATTACTATTAAATTATATTCATGTGTAAGGCCTGTTTCTGTTAATAAGCCAGCCAGTGAGAAGACACATGAAACAATCAGAGAAAGTCATAAAATAAGATGTGCTGAGTTTAATATAATTTTCCCTTTGAAAATCTTCTACTGGCACCTCTACTCATACCTGCTCCTGAATTCCTATAGACTATTTTTCTCCTCTTGTTCCATTCTTACATATGTCGATTTTTCTGTAGATACTTCCTTTACCTTCTATTTATTCTATCTAGTTAAGCAAGGTATAAGATCTTGTCAAAGTGGATCAGCACTACACTGCTCACTCAGTAATGGATGCTCAGCAAATATGTTGGGATATTTATAAACAGCAGATATATAAAGAATGATGGAGTTATGTCTTCAGTTCCTGTTTCTTTTTTGGATGTTTTCAGGAGGCAGAAAGAGAGAGAGAAGGTGCCATTTCTGGTCCTGGCTCTGAGCAAAGTGTAAGCCCACATGTATGATGACTGAGAATTTTACAAAACAGTAGGTAAAAGATTGGGATTTTTTAAAGTCCGGAGTCATTATTTCCTTCTTCTATACGCCATGGTGGAATCTGTAAGAACATCACTTAGATAACAGTGAAAATAAAGGACTTGGAGACTCAAATCATATCCTTAAATATCCCAATATGATTTACTATTATAGTAACTAAAATTCTGGGCCTCCCTGGTGACTCAGTGGTAAAGAATCCAGCTGCCAATGCAGGAGACTCGGGTTCAAACCCTGGTCAGAAAAATACCATGGAGAAGAAAATGGCAACCTACTCCAGTATTTTTGCAGGGAAAAATCCTAGAACAGAGGAGCCTGGCAGGCTACAGTCCATGGGGTGCCAAAAAGTTCGACACAACTTAGTGACAGAGCACGAGCACCTAAAATTCTAATTAAAGTCTAACAAGTAAAAAAACAAACATAAATAACTATAGTCCCTGCCTTTTCCTGTTTTTCTCTTTTTACACACTGTAGGAAATATACCATGTTACTTAAAAACATTATGACACTAGACTCTTATTTTTGATTTGGACCATTAAATCCTTTTCTGTTTTGGTGTTATCACAGTTAAGAACATTTAAATACAGACTTGCTCTTGGAGTTTATCAGAAAGAGGTGTGAAGACTACAAATATGCCAATATGCTTGCTCTGGCTTGAGATCTCTGGTGATGAAATCAAATGTAGCCCCCCTGGCCTAAGGTCAACCTGGTTATAGACTGGGAATGCCCAGGATGGTGCTCAAGAGCAAAAGGCGCTGCCAGGCAGGCCATGCAGATTGTCTCTGGGTGGAATCTGGATAGGGAAATTAGAGAGATAGCCAATGGGTGGGTAGTGAAAAGAACAGAAATATAAAAAGACAAGCAGAAACCAAAGAAAGGAGCATAGTCACACATACACATAGTCACATAGTCGCTGGACCACAGAGCAACTGTGGATCTTCAAACACAACTGTTCTGTTCTGTGTTTCTTGGACAGTTCAATCCCTCTTCATGCCGCTCATCTCACTGTAACCCCATTGCCGGAGGCGGCTGTAATCTCCTGACCAGCACAGGGCTTAAACCAATACACTCTTTCCTATTATCACTCATTGTTGTTCTTGACTCTCAGATCTGATAAAAACGTACAAGTGCAGTGCAGTGGATACTGCTAGTCACTACTTGACATCTATTCCCATCTGCAGCCTTCTTAATTTATAGAAAACCAAGATGTGAAACGGAATGGTCTAGGAGGCTTCTGAGTTTTCTGGTTCCTAAGAAAGCTACAGGAAGACACACTCTTCTTTTCTTCTGGTTGCTGGCTTGCCTGAGAATGAAGCTGACACTGAGGGAAGCAAAAAAGAGGGAGGCAGACTGGGTGCCTGGTGACATGCCTAAACCATTAAATCATTATAAAGCCAACTCTCCTCTTGGACTTGCCAATATTCAAGATCAAAAAAAATCTTTTCTGTTTAAACCGTTTTGAGTTGGATTCCTATTACCATGTAAAATATGTAGTTGGAGTTTGGCTTTTCTCCTTTTTATCCGTTGAAGATTTCTTAATAATAAGATGATGGGAACATTTGGGGTAGGGGGAAGGGTACCACTGGATTTTTCCTATGATGGAGAAAATTTTCAACAGTGACCCTGGCATCCTACCTCCAGACCTGACACTTCATCCCCACTGTGCCAGGAAAGGAAAGTCAGTCCTCTGGTCCATAGCATGTCCTTCAGCCTGAGGCTCCAGGGCAAGCACTGGAGTTGGAGGCCTAAAGAACAGGGGGCCCTCGAGAGGACCAATGTCCACCCAACACACCTCTCCTGGTTCCTGATGATCCACTTAGATCTTCAACCCTGGGACTCAAAGTAGGGATATTAAATTCAAATGACGTGAGAGCCCAGAGAAAGGGGACATTTCAAGGTCTGTTTGTCATGTACACTTCAGTGTGAATGATTTTGTGATGCTTTCTTCAAATTGAGTTTTCCTATGGGAGAGAGAAAAACCAAAAAGGAGAAGGGGAAGGAAACAAAGTTTCTGGTAAAAGCAAACTTTTAGTCTAATAGGGGCGTCATTAAAAAAAAAATAAAAATACACAGACTGAGTGGCTTACACATCTTAAATTTAATTTGTCACAGTTCTGGAGGCAAGAAGTCTAGGATCAAGAAGTCAGTAGGTTTCCTTTCTTATGAGGCCTCCCTCCTTGGCTGGCAGATACCCACTATTCCTGTGTCCACACACGATTGTTCCTCTGTGCCTGTGCACCTCCTGTCTCTTTACATATCCAAATTTTCTCTTCCTCCAAGGACACCAATCACATTGGATTTAGGCCCACCCTAAGGGCCTCATTTTAATTTACTTGCCTCTTTAAAGGTCCAGTCTCTAAATAATCACATGCTGAGGTTGTGGAAGTTACAGCTTCAACATATGAATGGGGTGGGGGCAAGGCGGGCACAAAGCAGCCCACAACAAGAAAGGACAGGATTTGTGATACCAGTGAAAAAATCCTTCCTGAGCACCGAGAGATCACTGGTTCCTTGCAACATTTAGGAAATCTGTGCACATGTGGTAGGTGAGAGCCCAGGAGAGCTGGTCCAAAGACCCTCAGTGGTGGCCTTGCCCAGGCCGAGCTCAAAGGGCTGCGATTTTCTCACGGTCCATGCTGTTTCCTGCATGCCCATCTCCCTGGTCCTTCCAAAATGGAATCAGCTTCCCGGTTCAGAGCCACATGAGTTACTATAAATTCATGGTTTTTAACGACAGCTACTGACAGGCTTGCTGGATTTCCACACATGTTTAAAAACCATGGGCTTATTCCCGGACTGGCCAGAATGCTGAATGCCATTAAAAATATCAGAGTCTGAGGACGCCCGTGGTCAAAGTCAAACAGGTTTTATCTCCACATGCTGGGCAGTGCTGCTTTCCTGAATATTTATCAAAGCAGATGAGCAACATTCAAGCACATGGATCTCCTCTTCTGAAAATCTCTCTTCTGAGTCAGCACCCAGGTGGGATTTCTACCAAAGATTCCTCTTGTACAACAGGCTGACCTTGAACTCCATGAGCTTCAGGAAAAGCAGTGGGGTGTTTCTTGCTGACCAACCAGAGTAGACATTTCCAAAACCCGTCGCTGCGTGTCACACTGGGACTCCAGGTGCTGTCTCGTGGAAAACTGGCAATTAGTCATACACAAAAACAGAGCAGGAGGAGAGCTGTGTTTCTAGTGATTATTTTCCAATTTCTGAACACTTAATGTTATCATCTATATTTTATTTGATAAGCTGCAATTTTCCTCTTGTGTTTCCCATCATGTTTACTTCCTAGCCTAACTGGGCTTGGTACACACAGGAAATCTCTGCCTGTCAGCCTCAGGTGGTAGAAAGGAGGAGATGTCCTCAAGAGCAGCAGTGAGCCGGGCTCAAGGCAGGCAGCCGTTCACGGGCTTCCTCCAGGCTCTGTCTTCCTCGTCTCCAACTCTGTTTCACAGTCTTTTTGCAGGCCCTTCTGACACTATGCTGTGAGCCACGTATATAGCCCCCTGGCAGTACCCTCCTCCTGCCGCAATACCAGCTTCTTTGCCATCATGAGATGTTTACCACGAGGCTGGGCTTTCAAAATGATCCGCAACTTCATTTGCAAGGAGCCAGTTTTCAGAATGCTTCTTTCTGGCAAGCTCCACATTAACATCTCCAGAGGTTTCTCTACGTATTCCCAGTGCACGTGCTGGCGGGGAAGATAAAGCCTGAATGTATCCATGTGCCTCCAGGGATGCATTGTGTCTCCCCTAGCCTCTCCGGCTTTCTGTGAGTGAGCAATGGGATAAGGATGTTACAGCTGATGGCTCTAGATGGGGAGAAAGAGCACCCTCACCCCCATGCTGGAAATTATAATTTTCAATTATGTAATCAGCAAATTCAGTAGAGTGGAGGTGAGAATGTCACAAAACAAGCAGGGTCCCTGGGTACCTCTTGTCTACTGAAAGTGAATCATGACACTTCTATGGCAATGAACCTGAATTGCCTGATATTCATTTCTGTCACAACTAGCCTTGGGTTTCTGCCTCCAAGGGCATGTGTTCATTTCAGTTAAGAGAAATGTGAAATAGCAGAGAAGTGGCATTCTTATTCAACCCCATGTTGTACTCCATCAAGTTTTCACTTTTTTCCCCCCACACCTGATTTTTATGGAAAACTGGTAAGAGCTATGATTACTATTAGAAAGAAATAGGTCAGAAGTACTCTTTTGCTTACACAGAGGGCCTCAGCAGCAAAGGAGAGGAACCTGAACAGAGACACTACTTGCCTCTCTGTCTTCCTGTTATGGGTTAAAACCTGGGCAGTACCATCCACCAAGATGGTGGATGAAAAATGAAATCAACCCCTTATCTGTCAGGAGTCAGAGACAGGGAGTCTATCCTTGCTGCTAGCTTGGTGCAAAACTGTCAGTCTGACACCCTCCCATTGCTTTCTAATTCTCTTTTCCCAAAGTGTAAAATGATGGAACCATTTTAAATGTGTGCCATATTATATAGAGGAAGAAGCTGAGCTCAAGCCTCAGAAAAATTGCTAATAGCAAAGAAATGAAGGGAAGTTCTGTAGAACTATTCAGAAAAACGATAGCCATCTTAGATACACACCTCTGGCCAGTTGGCTCCCCAAGTGTCTGACAATATGCTTGATTACAAGCTCACTACAGTCATGGGACAGAATTAAGAGCTCGCAGCTGAGGAACCAGTTAGAGCTTCAAGAGTGTGTCTGACTTACCAGCTGATGGTCACCTCACCCTAGCTCTACAGCTGCCTCCTGCTACTCAGGCTGCCTGAATCTCTGTGACTGTCTTACTTTCCCTCTCTGCAGCCTGACGTGTTTCTTGTTCCTCATTTTGCCTCTTCCTGGGAAAGCCAGTTCAGTGGAAGCATGAGTCTGAGGGAGCTGCAGTGGAGATATTTTGGTAGACAGTTCAGTTTGGTTCAGTCACTCAGTCATGTCCGACTCTTTGCGATCCCAAGGGCTGCAGCACACCAAACTTCCCTGTCCATCAGCAACTCCTGAGGCTTGCTCAAACTCATGTCCATCAAGTTGGTGATGTCATCCAACCATCTCATCCTCTGTTATCCCCTTCTCATGCCTTCAATCTTGCCCAGCATCAGGGTCTTTCCCAATAAGTCAGGCCAAAGTACTGGAGTTTCAGTTTCAGCATCAGTCCTTCCAATGAATATTCTGGACTGATTTCCTTGAGGATTGACTGGTTGGATCTCCTTGCAATCCAAGAGACTCTCAAGAGTCTTCTCCAACACCACAATTCAAAAGTATCAATTCTTCAGCGCTCAGCTTTCCTTATAGTCCAACTCTCACATCCATACATGAGATGTGAGTCCGACTCTCACATCCATACATTTTGTTTTTTTTTTTTTTTTTTTTTTTTTTTTTTTTTTTTTTTATGTTTATTTATTTATTTTTTTTTTCTTACATGCGTTTTGGCAGACACATTCCTCCAAATTCCATTCAAGTGCTCAAAAAATTCATGGCAACATGGCGTTCTCCTTGTATTTATGTGGTTTCAAGGTTCACCAGAGTCCATGTAGGTCATTCAGACTCAAATAGTGAATTTTAAGGCCTGTTGGAACCTGCACATGATTTCTCCTGATTCTTGTAGTTAGCTTGCTCAGGGTGCCTAAGATCTCCACCCTGTGTTCATTTGTACTGCCTCAGTCACTGCCAAGCGACAGCCTCACCTTTGCTGGTGAGGGGCGGAGCTGGGACTGGAGTTCGCAGTCTTTGCCTCAGTGTTAGGGGGAGTAGAAAGGGAGGTGGATAGTGGTGGTAAAAGGGGCTAATCAGATAGATACACAGGAGAGGGATCTGACACCAAGCAGGCCAATAGAGTGACATGAACTAGAGGCTCAATGCCCAGAATGTGAAGGCATTGTGGACAACACTGACCTGGCTTATCTATTCTATCACCTTGTGATACACCTGAAGGAAAATTTGGAGTTCTACAGAAAAAGCTGTCATTCCCAAACCTTATTTCAAGATATTGCTGCCTCACTAGAGCTTTAACCTGACTGATGCTGAATTATGTGCAGCACTCTTGCTCTTTTAAGTGGCTGCTTTTTGAGGTAAGAACACACTGTTGGAGTAGGGCATATCTAGGTTCAAAGCCCAGGTCTTCTTGTGACCTGTCAAGGAAGCCACCTTGTTGAACGGGCTCTCTTGTCTGTAAGAAGGCACCAAATTACCCCTCTTCAGGGTGTTATGAGGACTGGAGCAATGTGTGTACTGAATCCAGCACAAGTGTCCAACAACATAGAAAGTGCTCAATAAAGGAAAGATATTTCAATTCCTGGTAAAGTGCCAGGGAAGAATGGATTCAGGAACCTAGAGGCAAATGAATGCATCTTCCCAATACCTGGGCTTCCCTTGTGGCTCAGCTGGTAAAGAATCTGCCTGAAACATGGGAGACTTGGATTTGATCCCTGCGTTGGGAAGATCCCCTTGGAGAAGGGTACGGCTACCCACTCCAGTATTCTGGAGTGTATACTCCATGGGATCAGAAAGAGTCAGACACGACTGAGCGACTTTCACTTTCTTTCCCAATACCTAGAAGCATTTAACAAGTAACCAGACTTAGGGACACATTTTTAACTGGGGAAATAATTTATGTACACATGAAGGCCTGAGCACATTTTAAACACATTTGCAAGAGTTCAACAGAAACAGCACATGTTCTTCCTTAGCTTTTTCAGAAATTATGTTGTGAAAGGAATTACCATGATCCCTGAAGAAAACACCTAGTTCTTGTTAATCAACGAGAAAACTGTAACCTCAAACTGAGAAATGGTCTCTCTTGCAATGCTCAGTGGTGTTTTGCTATTTTTAAAAGGGATTAATAGAAAAGTTTCCTGTTCAAAGGATCACAAAGTGTTCCTTGTTGCAAACAGGAAAACATATTTAAAGCAAAATCACTTTCTCAGTATTCAGTTCAGTTCAATTCAGTCGCTCAGTCGTGTCCGACTTTTTGTGAACCCATGAACGCAGCACCCCAGGCCTCACTGTCCATCACCAACTCCCGGAGTTTACCCAAACTCATGTCCATCGAGTTGGTGATGCTATCCAGACATCTCATCCTCTGTCGTCCCCTTCTCCTCTTGCCCCCAATCCCTCCCAGCATCAGAGTTTTTTCCAATGAGTCAACTCTGCACATGAGGTGGCCAAAATATTGGAGTTTCAGCTTTAGCAACAGTCTTTCCAATGAACAACCAGGACTGATCTCTTTAGGATGGACTGGTTGGATCTCCTTGCAGTCCAAGGGACACTCAAGAGTCTCCTCCAACACCACAGTTCAAAAGCATCAATTCTTTGGCACTCAGCTTTCTTCACAGTCCAACGCTCACATCCATACATGACTACTGGAAAAACCATAGCCTTGACTAGATGGACCTTTGTTGGCAAAGTAATGTCTCTGCTTTTTGATATGCTATCTAGGTTGGTTATAACTTTCCTTCCAAAGAGTAAACATCTTTTAATTTCATGGCTGCAATCACCATCTGCAGTGATGTTGGAGCCCAGAAATATAAAGTCTGACATTGTTCCCACTGTTTCCTCGTCTAATTGCCATGAAGGGATGGGACCAGATGCAATGCCACGATCTTAGTTTTCTGAATGTTGAGCTTTAAGCCAACTTTTTCACTCTCCTCTTTCACTTTCATCAAGAGGCTTTTTACTTCCTCTTCACTTTCTGCCATAAGGGTGGTGTCATCTGCATATCTGAGGTTATTGATATTTCTCCCAGCAATCTTGACTCCAGCTTGATCTTCTTCCAGCCCAGCGTTTCTCATGATGTACTCTGCATAGAAGCTAAATAAGCAGTGACAATATACAGCCTTGACATACTCCTTTTCCTATTTGGAACCAGTCTGTTGTTCCATGTCCAGTTCTAACTGTTGCTTCCTGACCTGCATATAGGTTTCTCAAGGGGCAGGTCAGGTGGTCTGATATTCCCATCTCTTTCAGGATTTTTCACAGTTTCTTGTGATCCACACAGTCAAAGGCTTTGGCATAGTCAATAAAACAGAAATAGATGTTTTTCTGGAACTCTCTTGCTTTTGCAACTAGAAAACATCATTTTTTCCCTCCTGTTTTCCATAAGGCTTAATGGTAAATGGAGACCAGATTGGGATGATTACAGATAATGAGCATTATAATTTCTGTATGGAAGGGTTTTATGTTTGTTTTGGGGTCAGAAAATTAGATCCCCTTTGCCTCTGAATTTTGACTGTGTGTGTGAGAGAGACTCAGAGACAGACTGTTACTCATAGAATGGATACAGGTTTACTCTACTAAAGAGACGATCTAGGTCCCCAAAGTGGAGTTTCAGAGATGCTTCCTTGTTAACTGAAAAATAAGCATATACAGAACTTTCTTAAATTCATATTCTTCTTGGGGATTATGTAGATGAACTGAAAAAGAATACACTAAAATTACAGATGTGGTCTCTCTTGGTGTGAGTTTAGCTCCTTCTCCCTTATCTTGACATTTTGCCCTGGCAAACCAAAATCCTCTGAAATGCAGATCCCATCTTAAAATTACGTCTCCACTGCTACTCAATGCTTCATATTATATTCCTCACTCCCTTTTACAGTTACACTTCTTAAATGAGTGAATACAGATTATTTCCAAGGACCCCCTTATTCAGTTGGCCCCCTGTGATCTACATATACCTCCAGCACGCCACTAAAAATGGAGGCAAAGTTTCTAACGATCTGCTAATTAATTTTCACATCTTTTCTTGACCTATAAGTTCTTTAAAGGTACTGGATATCTACTCTTTCAGTTTTTGTACTTTTTCCTTCAAAAATTTGAGTACTCACATTATTTTTCAACTGCAAATCCCTAATCTTAACCTTGTTGCTTTTGCTTCAGTTTGAAATATTCAGCTGCATGGTTTTAATATCTTTGGTTTGCTTGTTGATTTAGTGAGCTATATAAAATCAATGAAATGTGTTCAAAACACATTGGAGTTTGTTGGAAAAGACTGTGATGCTGGGAGGGATTGGGGGCAGGAGGAGAAGGGGACGCTTATTTGTATAAGAGTCATGATTTTAACTTTTTAATTAAGTTAAAACAATTGTTTTCTAACTCTGTGGCTTCCCAGGTGGTACCAGTGGTAAAGAACCTGCCTGCCAATGCAGGAGATATAAGAGATGCAGGTTCAATCCCTGAGTAGGGCAGATCCCCTGGAGAAGGAACTGGCAACCCATTCCCATATTCTTACCTAGAGAATCCCATGGATAAGGGAACCTAGGGCTGCAGTCCATAGGGCTGCAAAGAGTTGTCCGACTAAAATGAAATAGCACACACAAAACAATTGCTTTCTAACTCTATGAGCCCTCACAGATCTCTAAAACTACAATTTGTTAATACCACTATATTTGCTAAAATTTGTTAATATAGCTGTCTGAAGCTCAATTGATTTTACTAAAGAAGTTTCAAAGTATTATTTGGGGCCCAAAACATTCAGAAGAAACATGGCAATCTATGGTTCAGCACAATTTGACTCTGTCCTACAGTAAGGGCTATCAAACTTGAACCTGTATCAGAATCATCTCTAGGGTTTATTGAAGCAAGATTTCCAGGCCCAATCTCAGAGTTCTGAGTCACTCAGTCTGAGGTGGGGGCCCAAGAATTTGTGTTCTAACCAACTCCCAGTGACAGTGATGCTGGTGGTCCAGGGACAATACTTTAAGAACCACTGTCTGTAAGTAAACCTAAATTTCTTGATTATATTGCTTAGAAAGGTCATCTAATATTGGTTAACCCCTTCATGTATCACCACCTTGCTATGACAAAAGGGCTTGCATAACTCAGCGAAGCTATGAGTTGTGCCCTGTAGGGCCATCCAAGACGGACGGGTCCAAGTGAAGAGTTCTGACTAAACGTGGTCCACTGCGGGAGGACATAGCAACCCACTCCAGTATTCTTAGGAGAACCCCTTGAATAGTATGGCAAGGCAGAAAGATATAACATCAGAAGATGAGCCCCTAGGTGAGAAGGTGTTTAATATGCTACTGGGGAAGAGCAGAGAGCAATTATTAAAGAGTCAGACACAACTTAGCGACTGAACAAAACAACGTTGGTCTAAAGATTCCACTTTATCAATAACAGCTCTTTTCTTTCCCATAAATTTGACAACCATTTTATCATTTAATTAAAGTTTACTGGGATTTTTCTTAAATATCCCATCTCCTTCACTAAATTTTATTTATGTTCAAAAGTAAATCAAACATTTGTACATTGTTTTTAGTTTGATTTGGCAAAATAAAACTATCCTTCCCACTCCCCACCCCACCTCTTGTCCCTGGCAAAATAAATTACCTATTCTGTTTTTCCCCTTAACATGAGGCTTTCTTGGACTCAAAGTACAAAAATCACAGCATAATTTCAATAAATGTCTCTTATGTAAGATGAAGATAGAATGAAAACATGTTATTTAAAACCTATTAACTGTATGCTCACTGGCTGATTTTAATATTGCTAAGTTTGCAGGCCATTTTTATCAATAATATGACAACTGCACATGCAACTGAGGTATTGACATTTTGCATAGATGCAATGCTCTGAGAATCATGGAAATATAGCTACAAAATCCATGCCCACACAGCTTACTGCTTCTGTTAGCGCAATTTTTACCATTAGGCCATCTTCACTAACATTAACTTTAGCATTTCACTATCTTTGTCAACATGCTTTTACTATTCCAAGAATCTCTTGCCCAGGAAGATAAAAGTTGCAAATAACTTCATTGCTTATTCCAGGAACTTCCCAAAACACCATTTAAATGAATATCACACTGTTCAACTCTTCAATAAATAGCATCAAACATCTGTTTACTCATCACAGCTCTTTAAAACCTTTGCCTTAAAATCCTTTCCTTCTTGGATCTATTTAGATTTCATCTAAACTAAAATCCTAAACTATTCTACCATGATACTTATCCAATCCTAATCAAATATCTGTACTAAAAGATCTACCTTAAACCAAACTCCAAGACTCATATACATCCCCATCCAAGACTCTTTCTCCATGGTTAAAAAACAAACAAACAAACAAAAAAACCTCTCAGCTTTGTCTTATCAAGAGGTTATTTTAATGTTTTGGGTTTTTTCCAGGAGCCAGTATCTGACAATCTTGCAATTCCTACCAACATCCAATGTAGCTCTCCTTACTGCAGTTAAGTCAAGACCCTTGACTAGGACTTTGCTTCTCTGAGTCCCCTTGACGTCCTGCCAGGGAAACTTGTTAGAAATGCACATTCTTAATCCTGCCCATCCCCACATTACTCAATCAAAAAAGTCTGGTGGTGAGTTTCCAAAATGCTGAGATTAACTTCTAGTAATAGGGAACCCATTTTAGGAATTCCTTATTGTCTGCTCATATTTGAAAATGAACAGAGGTCCCAATATGTCCCTTTATCATACTGGCCCTAGGAAACTGAGAAGTCCACTAGTTTCTTACCTGTCCTGGTCCCTAATCAACTCTAAGAGGACTTTCCTGTCTTGATTTGTTTTGTTGATAGGAGTCCAGGTTGGGAAAGATTTCTCCAAGCTTTTCCAACCTCTGAGATTAATCAGATATGGCCGAGCCATTAGGCTGGAGGATTATAGTCATGAGGTGCTCAAACCACCCTCTCTGACTAACCACTCCCAGACTCCTGCAGGTTTATCTCCATCCATATACACATCTGCATTCCCTCTGAGCCAGATGTCTAATTCTCATATTTTTAACACTACAACTGCAAATCATGAGTTTAACTGTCTAAATGACATAATTCACCAAGGATAATTTAGGATTACAGAAGTCACTCCAGGGGAACTTTATGATGTAAACAAAAGTGTTCATTTGAGAGTGACCTTAGGCCCAAAAGGGGAACAAAATTTTAAATATTCAATTTTTGTAAATTTTGATTAGCGTAGGGAAGTGGCTAAAAGAAATTCAGATCCAAAATTGCTTCCTTAAAAAAACATTCTCCAAAGCATGATGTGAAAAATATAAAGCAATCTCCCCTTTTGATTCCTTCAAATTACAAAATGAACCTATTAGTTTTTATCGTATCATTCTTTTCCACCAGACTATATACCTTCATTCTCTCTACTCTAGCTCTCTCTCTGACACTCTCTCTTTCACTCCTGGTTGGCCAGAAACCCTCGAACCTCGATGAACTCTTTATACTACCCTCAGACCAGGAAAAAATCTCCTACGGTTGGTTTTAAGCTGAGGTCTCACTATGAGCTGAAAGCCACTGGTAATTCATTTCCAAAGTCTATATAAGATAGAAAAAACTTTGCAGAGGAATGTAGAATAAATTTAGAAACCAATAATCCAGGGCTTCCAGGTTTATACAAATTAATTAATACATTAGTGGAAATTCAGGTGCAAAAAATTAGAAGAATAAGGCAGAATGAGAAGATCTTAAGGGTAACTGAATCAAGTCCTAATTAAAAAGGGATCTAGAGAGGTTTAGAAAAGCTTGAAATGTTGAGCAGTCTTTTGGTGACTATCCCCAAAGACTTTTCTACAAAAATAGATGGGACTATGATATAGTCTTGTAGCAAGCAAGGCTAAGTTTATTTGATACTTCAAGGACAGACTCTTTTCTATTTAGGCAAAATTTAGGAGTAGATCCTGAGGCAAATGGGACCCCAGCTTTCTTCTCATTTTTTATTAACAGTCTTAAGCTACAAATAGAGGATTTTGTATGAAAGCAAAAACTAGATTGGGAAATAGCCTTTACCAGGCCTTAAATACTGTTCTGAAAAAGACTTAGAACAAAAATAGAGTAAGATTCAGGGTAAATTTATGCCTTTACAGAAAACAAAAACTAGAAAACAGCCAGATACTTCCATCTATATGGGCTCCTATATGGGAAATCAGTCCTTCTATATAGGAAAAGGCCATTTACTGATGAAGCCATGAGTAGCTACTATAAGCAGAACTGCATTGGAAAAAAATTACCTTGCGTTAGCCCAGAAACTACAGTGACAAAATGAAGCGAAAAATCAGTAAAGGTGCTCCAAGGGGGAACCCAATGTCCTGTTTCACTTTCAAACTTACAAGGAAACATTTCTCTAAGTATTAAAGGAAAGCCCTGCAAAATTTTTATTGATACAGGTGCTACAATATCCACCCGAAATCCTACCACTGTTACACAACCTCATTGAGGAATGAACTTTTAGAATACATTCAAACAAAGCCCTGAACTATTAGAATACTCAGTGGTGGGTGTCCCTAACAACCCTGGCACTCCCCATGTTCCAGTCATAACCATCACCCTCGGATCTTTAACCAAGCAACTTGTTTTCCACCTTAGTGATCACACACACATGCTCACTCACACACAGTGGTTTACTGTGCAAACTGAATTGCCAAACAAAACACGCTCCCAGTTCCTTTCTTGAAGTCCCTGAGGGCCTCCTATTCATCACAACGGCAGAGCTAATTTGGACAGTAACCTGACAATCAATATCAGTATATCTAACACAAGCTCACGGGCAAATCTCGAGGTGCCAGACTTCTCGTGGGCAACATATTCTAGGATGCATTACCGGGCCTGGACCCCTCCAGGTGAAGACTGCCCCACCAAAGTGACAACTCAAAGTTTCACAACAGCCTCTTAGCCAGAGTTAAAGACAGACTACAATCAACAGACAAAATAGAGAAGTACTCATCATACCTTGTCGCATTCCCTGTAACACTGGTAACATTCCTATTAATAATCCACAGGACTCAATACACATTCCACCTAGCCCGGTTCCATCGAGCCTGGGTTCCCCCCTAGCCCGGGATCTGCTGAGCTTGGTTCCGCTTAGCCTGGATTCCACCTAGCGTGGGTTCCACATAACTGGGCTCCTCCTAGCGTGAGTTCTGCCTAGCTTGGTTCCACCTTCTGCTGCTGCTGCTGCTGCTGCTGCGTCGCTTCAATCGTGTCCGACTCTGTGTGACCCCATAGACGGCAGCCCACCAGGCTCCCCCGTCCCTGGGATTCTCCAGGCAAGAACACTGGAGTGTGTTGCCATGTCCTTCTCCAGTGCATGAAAGTGAAAAGTGAAAATGAAGTAGCTCAGTCGTCTGATTTTTAGCGACCCCATGGACTGCAGCCTACCAGGCTCCCCGATCCATGGGATTTTCCAGGCAAGAGTACTGAAATGGGTTGCCATTTGCTAGGACAGGTCAAAAATATTTGGGAAAAGAAAAGTTCATGAAGTTCCAAAACCCAAAATATGAATTTTTCAGTTACTGGCAACTATTTATACAGCATTTGCATTGCATTAGATATTGTATCTGGGATCAATCCCTGGGTCAGGAAGATTCTCTGGAGAGGGAAATGGCAACCCACTCCAGGAAAATTCCATGGACAAAGGAGCCTGGTAGGCTACAGTCCATGGGGTTGCAAAGAGTAGGACAAGACTCACTTTCAAAGATGATTTAAAGTATACAAGTGAATATGTGCAGGTTATTAACAAGTACTATACTATTTTGTATAAGAAACTTGAGTGTGAATTTTCTCATCCACAGGGGTCCTAGAACCAGTACTTGCAGGATTACCCATTGACAATTTTATGTACTTGTCCAGGACATGAGGACAATTTGTTCCCTGCTTCCCTGTAGTACCAAACTCAAATATTGTTTTGTTTTTGGTGGTTCCTGAGGCTAAAATTCTACAATAATAAGTCTGTGTTCTTGTTTTAGTGATCCTTTAGGCCAAAATTATCAGTACTTGTTTGCCTTCTCCTGGAAAAATCAACAGTCTGCCTTGACTACTGTGGCCAAAAGTGTTACTGATGCACCCTCCTCTTCATAGGTCTTCAACCACAACCTCAAGGATCCAAATTTCTTTGTGATTCTATTCTTATCTAATATGTGGATGACCTTTTGTTGTGTTCTTAAAATGAAGTGAACTCTAAGGTTGATTCCATCTGCCTGCTTATTGTTTCAGCTCAGAAAGGGCACAGGGGTCTCAAAGATACAATTTTGTCAAAGTAATACAAACTAAGCTTTGTCTAGGTGACAGAACATGACTTACCCTATGAGTCATGAAGTACATGAAGTACATTTCTGTCTCTTAACAAATTTGGTCTTCCAAAACTTCACCAGGCCATTAATTGAGAGACAATTAAGAGGATTCCTAGATCTCACTAGCTGCTGGAGTTCCCAGGTTTTTGAAGTCTCTACATCACTGTAGGACTCAATCAAATCTTCAGAATCAACATTTTTGAAAATCTAAGCACAAACATTCCTTTCATGAATTAAAACTAACTTGAAAAACCTCCTACTCTAAGTCTAATTATCATGTACTTGTCTAATTGTATATATTATAATGTGAGAGATTTGAATAAGCCCTGAGTATTCTGATTCAACTTTTGTGAATCATTTAAAGGGCGATAGCTTACTATAGTTTCTTTCTTGACCCAGGGGCAAAAGTCTACTCATCTTGTTAAGGGCATAAGCCACAGCAACCAAATAATGAAGGCTCTATTAACTGTTTTTTAGGGTCTCATTTAAATTTGACAATTCATCATATTGCCCATTCTTTATTGCTCATTGAAAATAAATAGTGCTTCTCTGCAATTAGACTTATTTTCTAGAAGTCCTATTCTTTCCTCTCTCACATATCTCTATGCATCATTGTAATGCTTTGAATCCTGCTACTTTTACTATCATCTTTAAGAGACACTTGTGTTTCCCTGTTGGTAAAGAATCCACCTGCAATGCAGGAGACCCTGGTTCGATTCCTGGGTGGGAGGATCTGCTGGAGAAGGGATAGGCTACCCACTCCAGTATTCTTGGGCTTCCATGTGGCTCTCCTGGTAAAGAATCCACCTGCAATGCGAGAGACCTGGGTTCGATCCCTGGGTTGGGAATATCCCCTGAAGAAGGGAAAGGCTACTCACTGCAGTATTCTGGCCTGGAGAATTTCATGGACTGTATAGTCCATGGAGCCTCAGAGAGTTAGACATGACTGAGCGACTTTCACTTAACCTTCACAAACTGTATAGGCTCTTCAATAGGCTAGAAACTAGTTTAGAAAATCAAGACTTAGTTTTCATTGTTGACAGGACATATCTTAAAACTGGGAGTTTCCCCAGTGGCTCAGCAGTAAAGTATCTGCCTGCCTGTAGGTGACACAGGTTCAGTCCCTGGTTAGGGAAGATCCCCTGGAGGAGGCATGTCAACCAACTCCAGTATTCCTCCCAGGAAAATACCATGGACATAGGAGCCTGGAGGGCTACAGTCCATGGGCTCACAAAGACTCAGACACAACTGAAGCAACTGAGCACATTTGAACACTGAAACAGGAAAATAGGTGGTTCAGAATATAGCTGCCATGTAACATGGCTCTCTAAAGGGAACAGGTGCTATTTTAGAAGAAGGATGTTGTAATTACATCTCTCTAAACCTCTCTGGTATCTAAAATATTACTGAGATACAGGATGCAAAGAAGTTATAAATTTGAAGACTTTTGCTAATAACCCCATAGTTAATCCTGCAGGCTCTTCAAATGGGTGATTGTATTTATTCTCTTGGTTTAGGTTGTGGCTCTTGAGAAGTGGAATGCAGCTTCTGATCATTAACCTTTCCTTGCTGTTTGTGTTGCAGTGTTCAGATCTGTGATCCCCAGAGTTTTGCATACTATGTGTGTAGCTGCTGTCTCATTTAATGACCCAACAAATGATTCTCCAACAAAAAGACCAGGAAAACCTGATGCTTGGGGAAGTTGAAACAATTACCCCAGAAATATGATACTTAACTGTAATAAATTGCCCTGAAGTTGTGACTTGATCACACTTCCAGATATTAATAATCTAAGCTTTAGCTCATGCTAAAGAAGCTGAGAGTTGAGAGTATCTATATCCACTCAACTCTGTCTACAATCTCATAAGTTTAGAATTCTATTTTCTTCACTAATATAGCTTTAGTATTCCTCTGTCTTCATCATGGCTTTATTATAACTTCATCGTTCCAGAAACTTCCTGAAGAAAAAGTGTATATGAACATCAGACTGTTCAGTTCTTTTTCCATCAGATAGCATCAGACCACTTTATTTCCCCAAATTCTTCAAAACTTTGGCTTCTAAACCTTCATCTTACTGTGCCTTCCAATCATAAACTATTATATCCCCTGTCTGCAGGGGATCAAACACTTTCCCCTCTGTCATGTTACAAAAACATCCATCAAGTAGTGTTTTTTCTTACTACTTTTATCAATAAACTCAACTTTCTCTTATCAACAGGTTATTTGGGGCCTGGGGAACTAGTTGACTGGTATAACAGAGATTCCTAACCACGGCCTATGCACTCTGGGTAATTCTGAGGATGGTGACACAAAAATCTCAATACTCTAACATCTAGCTGTGTTTATCATTTTAAATGCTGGCTTAGATTAAATTAATTGACTAATTACTCTTTGATGCTAGGCCAATTGCAGCATAAATTCCAGTCCCTCTTGTTTATGGGTTTGGTTCTAAACTGTTCTGATTCAGGAATGCCACTTAAATAATTTATCTGTAGGAGTTAAAACCCAAGAGCACTGACATTTAATAACTAATCTTGAGAGGATCCATTACATTCACAGTGCTCATTTCCAAAAATTGCTTTCTTCAGCTCCTTTGTTTGCTACCAATAGTATGTGGAAAATGAATTTAATAATCTGTAGATATTTTCTCCAAACACGAAAGGAATAGATTTAGAAAATAATTCAAACAGAGTGAAAATCCAGAACATTGTTTTGCTATTTTAAAAATATGAATAGATCTGGAGGAAAATATGACTGAGTTTTTACCTGCATGTAAAAGAGCCAGATTGCAAAAGAAAGGGGTTTTTGGAAGAGAGAAACTATAAGCTATTTACAGCTCCACTTAACATGGCAATCATGGTGGGGGTTTTTTTTGTTTCTTTTTGGTTTTGTTTTTGTTTTACTTTTTGGTTGTGAGGCCTGTGGGATCCTGGTTCCCTGACCAGGGATCAAACCTGTGACCCCCGCATTGGAAGTACAAGCTCTTAACCACTGAACCGCCAGGGAAGTCCCAGTAAGTGATAGGATAATGTTTGGGTCATTTTTAGCAGACACAAGGAATTCCAGTTATTAGTTAAGCAAAGATATTGTTTTAAAAAGTGGTCTTAGGAAACAAATTTTGGATACTCCAGGCATTCCTAGATCCTATGATTTTTATAATACATGCCTGGTTTAGTAACACTTGCTATGCATGGCTTGTCTAGGAAGATATGGATTTTAGAAATAGAAATTATTTTCCTCTATAAATATAACTGTTTCCTGAACCGAGAACAGAGACAAACCATTTTGAGTCCTATCAATGCTTTAGCATATCTCGCTAACAAAAGGAATATATCGCTTGTCACACAAGGTTACTTTCCATTTTAAAATTCTAAATTAATACTGATAATTGTTTTACTTTTGTCACTTCTCTAGATTTCGTGGGCTCACCACCTATGTATACTTGCAAGATTAAGACCTATGACATTAATTCAGCATCCAAAGTATGCATGGCCAAAAGCTTACAAAATCCAAATTGCTTAAAGCTTTAGAAATGTAGAGTGATACACAGTTAGACCAACCTAGACAGCATATGAAAAAGCAGAGACATTACTTTGCCAATAAAGGTCCATCTAATCAAGGCTATGGTTTTTCCTGTGGTCACGTATGGATGTGAGAGTTGGACTGTGAAGAAAGCTGAGCGCCAAAGAATTGATGCTTTTGAAATGTGGTGTTGGAGAAGACTCTTGAGAGTCCCTTGGACTGCAAGGAGATCCAACCAGTTCATCCTAAAGGAGATTAGTCCTGGGTATTCATTGGAAGGACTGATGTTGAGGCTAAAACTCCAATACTTTGGCCACCTGATGTGAAGAACTGACTTCTTGGAAAAGACCCTGATGCTGGGAAAGATTGAGGGCAGGAGGAGAAGGGGACGACAGAGGATGAGATGGTTGGATGGCATAACTGACTCGATGGACATGGATCTGGGTGGACTCTGGGAGTTGGTGATGGACAGAGAGGCCTGGCGTGCTGTGGTTTGTGGGGTCGCAAAGAGTCGGACACAACTGAGAGACTGAACTGAACCGAACACAGTAAGACAGGTTTCTTTAAGGATTTCTCAAAGCTTTTATGTTCATGTGCATTGTGAATCTCCAAAGTGCCTTAGAGCATGCATTGTTTTTCAAAATTATTTAGCCAGAGAATCCTTTTATTGGGGAACTACTGCTACATTCACTGCATTTTATTGATCATTGTGATGCCTTCTTTGGACTACTAACATTACCAACAAGCACATTAAACATCACAGCGAAATTACTACGATATGGTTCCATCAGTTCAGTTTAGTTCAGTTCAGTTCAGTCGCTCAGTCGTGTCTGACCCTTTGCAACCCCATGAATCGCAGCACCCCAGGCCTCCCTGTCCATCACCAACTCCCGGAGGTCACTCAGACTCACGTCCATCGAGTCAGTGATGCCATCCAGCCATCTCATCCTCTTTCATCTCCTTGTCCTCCTGCCCCCAATCCCTCCCAGCATCAGGGTCTTTTCCAATGAGTCAACTCTTCGCATGAGGTGGCCAAAGTACTGGAGTTTCAGCTTTAGCATCATTCCTTCCAAAGAAATCCCAGGGTTGATCTCCTTCAGAATGGACTGGTTGGATCTCCTTGCAGTCCAAGGGACTCTCAAGAGTCTTCTCCAACACCACAGTTCAAAAGCATCAATTCTTCAGTGCTCAGCTTTCTTCACAGTCCAACACTCACATCCATACGTGACCACAGGAAAAACCATAGCCTTGACTAGACGGACCTTAGTCGGCAAAGTAATGTCTCTCTTTTGAATATGCTATCTAGGTTGGTCATAACTTTTCTTCCAAGGAGTAAGCGTCTTTTAATTTCATGGCTGCAATCACCATCTGCAATGATTTTGGAGCCCCAAAAAATAAAGTCTGACACTGTTTCCACTGTTTCCCTATCTATTTCCCATGAAGTGATGGGACCAGATGCCATGATCTTTGTTTTCTGGATGTTGAGCTTTAAGCCAACTTTTTCACTCTCCTCTTTCACTTTCATCAAGAGGCTTTTTAGCTCCTCTTCACTTTCTGCCATAAGGGCGGTGTCATCTGCATATCTGAGGTTATTGATATTTCTCCCAGCAATCTTGATTCCAGCTTGTGTTTCTTCCAGTCCAGTGTTTCTCATGAGATACTCTGCATATAAGTTAAATAAGCAGGGTGACAATATACAACCTTGACATACTCTTTTTCCTATTTGGAACCAGTCTGTTGTTCCATGTCCCGTTCTAACTGTTGCTTCCTGACCTGCATACAGATTTCTCAAAAGGCCGGTCAGGTGGTCTGGTATTCCCATCACTTTCAGAATTTTCCACAGTTTATTGTGATCAGGAAGCTATTAATTCCACACATTTTTTTCATGAGATGTAGCCCTGTATTTGGATATACAACTTGTGGGGATCTAGAATGCTCTAAAAGTTTATATGCGCTGTGCTGTGCTCAGTCGCTCTGTTGTGTCTGACTCTTTGCAACCCCACGGACTGTAGCCCACTAGGATCCTCTTTTCATGGGGATTTTCCAGGCCAGAATACTGAAATGGATTGCCATACCCTTCTCCAGGGAATCTTCCCAACCCAGGGATCGAACCCAGGTCTTCTGTATGCAGGCGACAAGTTATTATAAGGGCCTGCTAATCCTCCTTCCAGCTTCCATTTCTGTTATCAATATTATACCTTCTTGTTTATGTTTGGGCCAACCTACTAGATTAGGCAGGTAGAGATTTGCTCCCTAACTCTGTTTTCAGCAACTTGAACAATGCTTTGCCCATTGTGGGCACTAGATACTTTGTTTCCAATTCAGTTATAGCCACTAAATTTCAAGTCAAGGAAGAATTCTGATTCATGGTTAACATCCTCTAATCAGAAAATTCCTCTTTACTCTTAAAATTGTATTATTTCATCAATATTTTCAGAATATAGTATCCAGCATGCATTTTGTTTTACACTAAGCAACATCTTTTCATACTGTTCATGGAGTTCTCAAGGAAAGAATACTGAAGTGGTTTGCCATTCCCTTCTCCAGTGGACCACATTTTGTCAGAACTCTCCATTATGACCTGTCCATCTTGGGTGGCCTTACATGTCATGGGTCATAGTTTCCTTGAGTTAGACAAGGCTGTGGTCCATGTGATTAGAATATGAACAGTATGAAATGGCATAAAGATAGTACACTGAAAGATGAACTCACCTACCCAGATTGGTAGGTGCCCAATATGCTACTGGAGATCAGTGGAGAAACAACTCCAGAAAGAATGAAGAGACGAAGCCAAAGCAAAACAACACCCAGCTGTGGATGTGAATGGTGATGGAAGCAGGGTCTGATGCTGTAAAGAGCAATATTGCATAGGAACCTGAAATGTTAGGTCCATTAATCAAGGCAAATTGGAAGTGGTCAAACAGGACAGGGCAAGAGTGAGCATCAACATTTTAGGAATCAGAGAACTAAACTGGACCAGAATGGGTGAATTTAACTCAGATGACCATTATATCTACTACTGTGGGCAAGAATCCCTTGGAAGAAATGGAGTAGCCATCATGGTCAACTAAGAGTCTGAAATGTAGTACTTGGATGCAATCTCAAAAATGACAGAATGATCTCTGTTCATTTCCAAGGCAAGCCATTCAATATCACAGTAATCCAAGTCTATGTGGCGACCAGTAATGCTGAAGAAGCTGAAGTTGAACAGTTCTATGAAGATCTACAAGGCCTTTTAGAACTAACACCCAGAAAAGATATCCTTTGCATTATAGGGGACTGGAATGCAAAAGTAGGAAGTCAAGAAACACCTGGAGTAACAGGTAAATTTGGCCTTGGAATACAGAATGAAGCAGGGCAAAGACTAATAGAGTTTTGCCAAGAGAATGCACTGATCATAGCAAACACCCTCTTCCAACAACAGAAGAGAAGACTCTATGCATGGACATCACCAGATGGCCAACACCGAAATCAGATTGATTATATTCTTTGCAGCCAAAGATGGAGAAGCTCTATACAGTCAACAAAAACAAGACCAGGAGCTAACTGTGGCTCAGATCATGAACTCTTTATTGACAAATTCAGATTTAAATGGAAGGAAGTAGGGGAAACCGCTAGACCATTTAGGTATGACCTAAATCAAATCCCTTATGATTATACAGTGGAAGTGAGAACTAGATTTAAGGGACTAGATCTGATAGACAGAGTGCCTGATGAACTATGGACGGAGGTTTGTGACATTGTACAGGATACAGGGAGCAAAACCCTCCCCAAGAAAAAGAAATGCAAAAAAGCAAAATGGCTGTCTGAGGAGGCCTTACAAATAGCTATAAAAAGAAAAGAAGTGAAAAGCAAAGGAGAAAAGGAAAGATATTCCCATTTGAATGCAGAATTCCAAAAAATAGTAAGAAGAGATAAGAAAGCCTTCCTCAGCAATCAATGCAGAGAAATAGAGGAAAACAACAGAATGGGAAAGACTAGAGATCTCTTCAAGAAAATCAGAGATACCAAAGGAACATCTCATGCACACATGGGCAAGTAAAGGACAGAAATGGTAGGGACCTAACAGAAGCAGAAATTATTAAGAAGAGGTGGCAAGAATACACAGAAGAACTGTACAAAAGAGATCTTCATGACCCAGATAATCATGATGGTGTGATCACTCACCTAGAACCAGACATCCTGGAATGTGAAGTCAAGTGGGCCTTAGGAAGCATCACGACAGACAAAGCTAGTGCAGGTGATGGAGTTTCCGTTGATTTATTTCAAATCCTGAAAGATGATGCTCTGAAACTGCTACACTAATATGCCAGCAAATTTGGAAAACTCAGCAGTGGCCACAGGACTGGAGAAGGTCAGTTTTCATTCCAATCCCAAAGAAAGGTAATGCCAAAGAACGCTCAAACTACCACACAATTGCACTTATCTCACACACTATTAAAGTAATGCTCAAAATTCTCCAAGCCAGGCTTCAATAGTACATGAACCATGAACTTCCAGATGTTAAAGCTGGCTTTAGAAAAGGTAGAGGAGCCAGAGATCAAATTGCCAACATCCGCTGGATAATCGAAAAAGCAAGAGAGTTCCAGAAAAATATCTATTTCTGCTTTATGGACAATGCAAAGCCTTTGACTGTGTGGATCACAATAAACTCTGGAAAATTCTGAAAAAGATAGGAATACCGGACCATCTGACCTGCCTCTTGAGAAACCTATAGGCAGGTCAGGAAGCAACAGTTAGAACTGGACATGGAACAACAGACTGGTTCCAAATAGGAAAAGGAGTACGCCAAGGCTGTATATTGTCACTCTGCTTATTTAACTTCTATGCAGAGTACATCATGAGAAATCCTGGACTGGAAGAAGATCAAGCTGGAATCAAGATTGCCAGGAGAAATATCAATAACCTCAGATATGCAGATGACACCACCCTTATGGCAGAAAGTGAAGAGGACTTAAAAAGCCTCTTGATGAAAGTGAAAGAGGAGAGTGAAAAAGTTGGCTTAAAGCTCAACATCCAGAAAACAAAGATCATGGCATCTGGTCCCATCACTTCATGGGAAATAGATGGGGAAACATTGGAAACAGTGTCAGACTTTCTTTTGGGGGGCTCCAAAATCATTGCAGATGGTGATTGCAGCCATGAAATTGAAAGGTGCTTACTCCTTGGAAGAAAAGTTATGACCATCCTTGATAGCATATTCAAAAGCAGAGACATTACTTTGCCAACAAAGGTCCATCTAGTCAAGGCTATGGTTTTTCCTGTGGTCATGTATGGATGTGAGAATTGGACTGTGAAGAAGGCAGAGCGCTGAAGAATTGATGCTTTTGAACTGTGGTGTTGGAGAGACTCTTGAGAGTCTCTTGGACTGCAAGGAGATCCAACCAGTCCATTCTGAAGGAGATCAACCCTGGGATTTCTCTGGAGGGAATGATCCTAAAGCTGAAACTCCAGTACTTTGGCCACCTTATGTGAAGAGTTGACTCATTGGAAAAGACCCTGATGCTGGGAGGGATTGGGGGTAGGAGGAGAAGGGGACGACAGAGGATGAGATGGCTGGATGCCATCACGGACTCGATGGATGTGAGTCTGAGTAAACTCCGGGAGATGGTGATGGACAGAGAGGCCTCGCGTGCTGTGATTCATGAGGTCGCAGAGTCAGACACGACTGAGCAACTGAACTGAACTGAACTGAACGACTGAATTTAACTGAAGCAGCCTTTTATATTGGACATCATTATCAATATATAAATCTGCATAGTGGAGGTGGAAGTGGGTAGAAAACAGGATACATGAGTTTGTTTGGAATGGGTTGAGCTTTTCAAACTGCCCTCAGGCATATCCCAAGCAGCATACATAGCTGTCTCAGTTTGCTAAGGGGTAAACAGGGCTCATATAAACAAGGCTATTCTAGACTTTGATAGGCTTACTTGGGTCAGATTTAAGTTAGAATGACTTGATTCTTCCAACAGTTTTATAATGTCATTTCTTCTAAATTAAAAGAAAAAACATGATTTGAAGTAAAAATTTAAAAATCAGTATTTTGATACTTTTGAAAATGGTCTTAAAAAATAATATCAGGAATTGATTGTAATTACATCCCCTGACAGCCTGGGAACTCTTCTCATTTAATTACAAGTTCTACATTTGTGCTTTCTCGGTTGACAACAGGGCAAGACTGCGGGCATATTATCAATTAACTTTTCCTAATTACTCACGTACAAAATTCAAAACAGGACCAAAAAAAAGCTATCTATAGAAGAATAGCTGAACCCAAGCATACACTGTAAATATTCCCCAATTATGAAAACTACGTCACCAATTGGAATGCCTTCACAACGCAAGATTAGTGCCACGTTTGTAAGCTTAAACAAAATGCAAATAAATTGCATATTTCTAAACAAATGCTTGCCAGGGCACAGTGCCACATGTAGCTACTCATTTGTTCAGTGTGAAAGACTTCCTATGCATTGTTTTTTCACCTAAAAATCAAACAATTTAATTTGAACACACCTTCTGAGAAGTTGATAATAATATCGCTTTTATTCCATTTCTCATATAGATTTTTTTCTCTTTTATTTTTCTAATTTTACGCCAGTCCTTTTCTATCACATCTTCTGCTTCTCCTAGAATCTGGGGCAGAGACTTGCTAAGTCTTCCTATTTGCTTTTCCCCTGAAATTGGATTGATAGCCTAGGGCAGAGGGGCTGATCTTCTTGACCTTTGTTTTAGAAGAAAAGTGAAAGTTAAATTCGCTCAGTAGTGTCTGACCCTTTGCTACCCCACGGACTATATAGTCCATGGAATTCTCCAGGCCAGGATACTGGAGTCGGTAGCCTTTCCCTTCTCCAGGGGATCTACCCAACCCAGGGATCGAACCCAGGTCTCCCACATTGCAGGCGGATTATTTTTGTTTGTTTGTTGTTGTTTAGTCACTATAAATATGTCTAACTTTTTTGCAACCCCATGGATTGTAGCCCACCAGGCCTCTATGTCCATGGAATTTCCCAGGCAAGAATACTGGAGTGGGTTGCCATTTCTTTCTCCAGTGCAGGTGAATTCTTTACCAGCTGAGCCACAAGGGTTTTAGAAGAAGGCCTTGTGAAAAGCCTACTTCCTCCCCACTCCATTGAGGCAGCTGACATCAGGGTTTTAGCTCAAGTCCTCTGCTTTGCCCTCCTCTGTGTTTATAAGGTGAAATTTGATGGCCCCTCCCCAGCTTAGCTCTACCCTTTGTTCTGGGCTCTGCAGTTTCTCTCACAACAGAAGTGGGTTCTATTCCTCATACTTAGCCTTGTAATTTGCTTTGACTAACAGAATTCAGTAGAAGTGATGATGCACCAGTTCTCAGCAAAGCCTGTCTACATTCCGACACTTCCATCATTGTACAATAAGACACCCAGTTAATTAGCTTGCTAGTGGATGAAAGAACTCAGCCCAATATCCCCAGTCATCCTAGTCTAGCCATCCCACATCATTCAATAACCAGTCAACTCCAGATAAATCCAGATCAGCCAACCCTCACATCCCATAAACTAAATAAAGTTTTTATGACTGCTGTGTCCTATTATTGTGGTGAGCGATAACTAATGCCACAGGTATGGAACGTAATGTGACTATGATTGGGCCCTGGCCTCCATCAAAGGCTTGCTTTTGTTAATTAACCTCAAAAAACACAAGCTGATATCGTATTGTCAATGAATTTTCAGGATACAACTTATAGTGTTAGGTGGTGTGGTGTTAGTGGCTTCAGTTCTATTCAGTTCTCAGCTAGGGGTTTCAGTTCAGTTCTATTCAGTTCTCAGCTAGTAAGTTAAGAAATGACCCTGAACAAGTTGGTCAGTTGAGACAGTGGAATGGTGGTGGTGCACAGGGTTGGGGGAATAACCAAAGGCAAACTATATTCTTTAAAAAAAAGTGTATATTATTGTTTGTTGTTTAGTCATTAAGTTGTGTTTGACTCCTTGTGACCCCATGGACTGCAGCCCACCAGGCTCCTCTGTTCATAGCATATCCAAGGCAAGAATACTGGAGTGGGTTGCCATGCCCTCCTCCAGGGGATCTTCTGCACCCAGGGATTGAACCCACGTCTCTTACGTTGCAAGTGGATACTTCATCGCTGAGCCATTGGGGAAGCATATATTTTCAACTATCTACTTACCTCTATTTTCACCTGCCTACTCAATAGGCTGCTGGAAACCAACAATTGGTTTTTTAGGGATGCTTAATGTGAATATTACTTTGAAGTAGACAGGATGCTTAAAATGTATGTTCATTAGAATGGGTCAATTTTCTTTAACAAACTATAAATAAGGGGACTTTTCTATTTCATAGATTTTACTTTCAGAATCAAGCAACATGATTCTCAGCACTCGTTCCCATGGGGTAGCTTTGAAATGGATTAAACTTCTACTAGAGTAGCAAAATCCAGCGCATATATAAAAAGCGCATTATTTAAGAGCTTGAAGCTGAAAGTGGATTTGAAGGAGTAATTGACTAAATACTAATAGCATCTAAGATATTAAAATAAAAGCTAAATAGGTTTCACATATATGTTTTTAACATCCAATATTATTTTTCCCTAACCTTCTATCTGTAAAGAAAATTGAGAATTATGTATATATATAAGAGAGACGAGAGAAACACAGAGAAAGAGAAAGTAAGACAGTAAGAGTAAGAAAGAATGTATTAGGGTGTATGAGAGAAACTGCAGGAACACATGTAGAGTATCAGGATACAGGCCGTCTTTAGATTTTATTTTCATAATCATACATTCAAAGTTCTATCAGTAAACACCATTGAAGAATATCAAAGTCATCTTGTGTTAAAATTACTTTTATTCAGGATGAAAAATACAACATGTAACCAGTTTAGATGATAATCTATGATTAGTTCTTTACCACATATTTCAAAAGAACTACATACTTGTTTCCCCTTGTTGTTACTGCAATGTATTTCTTTATATTTACTCTTACTTAAAAGGTTACCATGTAGTGTTTTATGTAGCTTTTCCTTAATAGCAGATAGAGAACATGTTGCACACAATTACAGGCAGAAAAAAAAAATTAATACATAACTTTTCAAAGTAAGGACAAGGAAGACACCAAATCTACAACTTTTAGTTCAGAGTTCAGGGAATTTTTTTTCTTTAAATAGATATTCTTACTGGGTAAGATGTGATCTGATAGAAGCTCTAGATTTTTCAAACTGTAGCGGCATAAAGCTATTTCCAACGCGATGGATGAAGATGGATCTGAGGTAGAAAGGTGGTCATGGCTTTCCTCTTATATAAAACAATTTTCTTCTTCTCAAAATATCTTTACTGCAAATAGACACCCTTGCCCCCCAACCCACCCAACCTATTCTAAAGAATAGGAATTTCTAACTTTAAGCCTCCTTCTGGCCAGATCCCAGTTAAAGAGAACTCAAAGTTAAAATGTCCTGATGTTTTAAAGCACATATGCTTCAATCAAAACACATTTCACTTTTTTTTTTTTTTTTTGGTTTCTTTACATTTGGTAAATGACACGGCATGTTTAAACTGAACCAAATAGATGTTAAATCAGGAGCTGAACCAAATACCTAACTGAATGCACTCAAAGGTGTAAGCCAGGATTCCACCATCTAAGCATTAATTTCATTCTTCAATAGAAGCAGGTTTTTGATAAACATCGTTCCCAAATGCATTGGTCAAATGAAGGGTAATATAACAAGCTATTCCTTCAAAAAATAAAATGAGACATTCATTACATTTGTGTCTGCTTTCAGAAGGAAAATAACTGGGGGTTTCAAGAATCATAGAGGGCTTGAATATATTAGAGACATAAACAACCATCAAACTTTCTTCAAAGGGAACTAAAGACAACCATGTATTTTGGTATCACAATTAGGCACAGGTCTGCTGTGTACTGAATGATGAAAATCAAGACCTGGGAACTAGGAAAAGTTGGACCAAGTCTTGTTTCTGTGTCAAAATGAAAATATGCGTAAATGGGCAACCTTTGGTAAAATAATCTTTGAAATTATTATAATTCTGTCATACAGATTGGAACATGAAATAAATAAAGAAATCAACACCTACTTATATAGAGTAGGGAGATAAAAGACAAGAGGAAAAAAAATCCCAATAGAAATGCCTGTTAGACCCACAGGATTTTTATTGCGGTTATCCAAGTGGTCACTAAAGAAGTAAGTGTATGATGTGAAGTAAAGTTAAACAGTATACACAGAGCTGTAGCCTAATCCATAAATGTATAATATTTGATTGACATATATGAAATTGTTAATTTGGCCAAATCATGGAAACAAATAAAATCTATTTGGTCATGTGGCTGATGAATTATAAATAACCAAAACATAATGGTAAAAGCGTCAAATAAACAAATGAAGTTATTGTACAAGGTTAATATGAAGGAATGTAAAAATGTAAAATTGTCTTCTAATTCTTATGCATTTGTCCACGGTTATTAAAAAGAAGGTCTCATATTAGAAACCCCCCCACCCACTTTCCCAATACTGTATACAGTATACAAATCAGTGGCAAATGTATTTCCATTTCCAAATACCATTCTGTTCATTAATTTACAGTTGCATAGAAAGGGAAGAAGAAAACAATAATATATGATTATTATAAAAACAAAATATCCTTTCCTCTTTGGATAGGCAGTGTTTTACTCCTTCAGTAGAACACACAGTCCGCACCCAACAGCATAATTCAAAGAGCCATGGAGCTTCTGATTAAATGGAACTTGACATTGGCATTTGCTGAAAAGGGCAACACTGTAAATCAAGAAATGTTGGTTGGCTAGATGAATACTTCACATTGCCTGTGGGAAGAGAAAATAGCACTGTCAGAACAACATTTACAGAAGGCATTACAGGTAGCAGAGAGCTGTCAACTCTTAAAAACAAAAAGTGCTTCTTTCAGCACAGACAAGCCCTCTTTTGCTACATTCAGTGGGGACACTTTTACTCCCATGTGACTTTCGTTCCTGGAATGAAGTCCTTTGCTTTCATCCTAAAGTTTCATAGCCTGCTTTTCACCAACTCGGCTGATATAGAGGAAGTCTGGAAGACTTTTCTCTTGTCCAGGCTGGAAACCAAGTTAAAACTGAGACGATTTGTCTTTTTCTTTTTTCCTGAGAGATACTAATGTTGACTGAATTAGGTTGGTGCAAGCACTCCTTTGTGTTCCTCTGAGGGTCTGTGGGAGGTCTTCTGCAGAACTGGTACCCTGACAATTCCAGGGTACCAGCTGGATCCCAGCTGGGATCCAGACAATGAGAACTCAAGATAAGAATCAAAGCCCAAGGGTGTGCAATAGTGCCAGTTAAAGGCTCAGGGCCAATGTACAGAGGCAAGGGAGGATAGAAATCCAGGTCACACTCAGAGGAGTGCCATCAACCTTTCACAGGTCAAATGGTTGGGTCCATTATCATTAAAACCTATGTCCTCAAACTCTTCTCTATATGCGTCTTTCACTGACTTGCTCTGATGGATATCTACATCTCCCTAAAGACACAGCTTCCTCCATAGAAAGGAAAGACTTCTTCCCATAGGACTGTTTTTCATCTCTCACACTCCTCAGATATTGGACAGGTTCACATTGTGTTTTTCAGGGACTTTTCTCTCTCTCCTTCCTAAAAGTACCCAGCTTTGAATCTCTTGTCATCAAACCATACCACCCACACCACCCACTATGCAGTCATCTTCTGGCCTCTTAGCTCATGTCCCCTTACCTCTTGAAGAAAAAAATGGCTGTCATTCATTGGTTCTAAATGTTCATGATTTCAATACACAGATGGTTTTTCCAAACCTATGGCCTCTTAGCTCCTTGAGCTCCACTCCTCCCAGAATCTGTCCTTCACCCTTTCTCAGCCTTCCACTCAAATCTGGATGATTGCCAATACCTGCATTCCTTCCAATATTTCAATTTCAATCATCCCCCTTTCTGACAACCCACCCGTACCTCTCCAGCTTACCTCCACTAGGACCCAAACTTCACTCATCCTATGGTACTATGGCCTATGGATTTTCTGTCTCCCACACCTATTGCATCCTCACTATTCTTCCTACCAGACTTGGGTGCAAGCATTATCATCACTCCTCTGCCTCTTCCCTTGAACTGTTGTACTCTCTTGGCCAAACAACTACTTCAACTTAAATGCAATAAATTTCAAGTTAAATGCAATAAATTTCAAGTTAAATGCAATACTCGGCCTACTCTGGTGCCTGTGCCCATGAACTTGAATGTAGCTGAAGGGCAACACATAGTCCTGCAGACAGGCCTCAAGTTAAATTCACAAGCAAGCAAGTGGTGGCCTTTAATGCTACCTGGCAATCACTCTATTTCCACATGCTCTCCCCAGCTCCAAGCAGCTACTGTACATCTTCCAGTCTCTCCTCATACCTCCAAGGCCTCCTCCCCACCCTCACTCTCTGCTGAAGCCCTTGCTTGTGATCCACTAAGACAACAGAACAATCACAGGACTTCTGCTCTCTGGGATAAGGTTCTTCCTTCTCACAGGCTCTCACACCACAGCCACTGATCTACTTCATATTCCCCTGTGTTCCCTCCAGTTACTAAAGATGAACCATTGGTGCTTCCCCTTAACATCTTAGCCTCTTGTGCCATTAAGACAGTAGCACAATCAGAGGGTTCATGGTTTCAAAAAGATTAATAAACAAGTTCATAAGGAAAAATGTTCTCCAAAGATTTATTGTGGTCTTGGGACACACTATTTCTAAGACTACCTGATAAGGAAAATACTGAAAAACACATGGGTTATATCTGCCAACAGTTCTCAGCAAATTCTTAAATGAAAAATCAAAATCTTCTCCCCTCAGAGGAACAAAGCAGCTTTGTGTACTGCCCCAGGCACAGCTTTTAAGTCCATGTTCTGCGGTAGATATCCAAAGTAGATGTTTGGGAGAACCCTGTCAGCTAAACCTATCTGGGGTAATTTTACATAGTACATAGAACTATTAAAGGCTTGAGTAGACTGAGTGACTTTCACTTTGGGCTTCCCTGGTAGCTCAACTGGTAAAGAATCCACGTGCAATGTGAAGACCCTGGTTTGATTCCTGGGTCGGGAAGATCCCCTGGAGAAGGGAACAGCTACCCACTCCAGTATCCTGGCCTGGAAAACTCCATGGACTGTATAGTTCATGGGGTCACAAAGAGTTGGACACGACTGAAAGACTTTCACTAAAAAGCTGTTAGAACACAAAAGATCTGGCAACTGGGGCATCTGGAAAAACTGGCTTGGGAGGGGTCCCCCTCCTCAGACTGACAAACTGTTGTACCAAATCAACTAACATGTCAACAAGTTTCCTTATTTACACGGGGAATAAATCAAAAGTGCTGTGCTGTGCTTGGTCACTTGTCGTGTCCCACTCTTTGTGACCCCATGGACTGTAGCCTGCCAGGCTCCTCTGTCCCTGGGATTCTCCAGGCAAGAATACTGGAGTAGGTTGCTGTACCCTCCTCTAGGGGATCTCCCCAACCCAGGAATCAAATTCATATCTCCAGCATCTGCACGGCAGGCAGGTTCATTATCCACTGAGCCACCTGGAAAGCCCACTAAGACCCCCTAAATCTTGTTTCCATTAGCTCATGGTATCAGACTGTGGAGAAGCAAAGCTACAGGTCTGTCTCCTGACTGCCTTCATAAGGCATGTCACTGGTCTGTTATCAACTGCACACAGGCCTCCTGAATGCATGATTTCTCCAGCCTTGCAGAGCTCTTAAACTGCAGCTGTATGCAACATATGCAGTAAGCAAGGGCACCAGTATAAAGACAAACACTGACTGAATAGTGTCAGAGCAGCATTTTACGCACTCTCATCAAGCACAGGATATGAAGTAAGTGAAGAGCAAAACAGGGAGAAATCATGTCCTAGGGCAGGGCTGGTAGGCACTGCGAGTGAGCTGTGCAGGAGGGTCCTGTGCACTATCAGGAAGCCAAGGGATAAACTCCATACCATGGTGCTACCAAGAAATGGGAAGAAAGGGGTCTAACAGGAAAACATTCTGTCCCTAAATAAAAACAGAGCATGGTTCATGGACTCTGAATGCACATCTATAGCATAAAAGAATTTCAATTCTCTGTTTTCATAAGGTGAAAATATAGCAAAAATCAAAAATCAACAGTAGCTAATCGTTTAAACATTTTATTTTAAATAAAGAAAAGAAAAAATACAAAATAAAAAAGCAAACTGGCCGTCCTGTAAAGCATGTGGGATCTTAGTTCCCTGAACAGGGATCGAACCCTGACTCTGCATTGGAAGCACAGTCTTAACCACTGGATCACCAGGGAAGTCCCACTAATCGCTTACTCCAAGTTATAATCTATAACACCTAAACCAATCAACCCATGAACTCTTACCTGTGGCCTGCTGGGGAGATTTGCTGAAAGAGAAAACAAAAACAGTCAACTGCAGGCAGTTCTGTGGTTCTCCCTTTTATGCATGCAAAGTGTGAACTGCACCATTCCCAGCTGCTAAATGGATATTAATAAGAAAATAAGGAAGAGCTTTGGGGAAGTTTTGTTTTTTTGGCCAGATGCTTCAACAGGGCTAGTTTCCCTACTTAGCTTTTCATATCCCATGTGCTTTAAGAAATAAAAATTCCACCAAAATATGCAAAAGATACGCCAGCTCTCTCAAATCAGTACATGCTAAAGCATTCAGTGAATAATTAGTTTTGCAAAAAAAATCTCAAAATTTCCCACTGAAATCATGCCATATATTTGGTTTATGCATTAGAACAGAGAAAATTCTGTATATTCTCCTGAATAGTACAAATTCTGACCAAGAAGTCATTAAGGAAATGCCAGGGCCAGAGTCTTTAGTTTCTGCCACCCTTCCCCCAAAGACCAGGAAGATGGTGGCAATAACCTAGTCTTTAGCACTCAGAAGTCTTGTAGGAACTTGGGTTAATCCTTGTGCCTTCCATGGGCTAAGTTAAGAGCATGAGATAAGTTAAAATATGGTGTCTAATTTGCTTTTGCATCTGAGCAGCTCAGTTCCTCCTTGGTGGCAGAGGGCATGTGCAGTGAAGCTGATCCAGTACAACTTGAAAGGGCAGCCACTAGCACAGCTCTTCTCTAAGGCCTCTGAGGTTTCATCTCTCCCTTTCACTGTGACATCTCACAATTTCTGAACTGGTACTCAGCCCTGGGAGAGAGAGGCGCTCCACTGCTTATGATGGTAGCATCTGTTCTGGGTCATTAAAGATTGTCCCTAATCAAACAGCATGTGACTACTTTCATCATTCCATTTTTTTGTTTCCCCCTTTTTGAAGGGAAACAAACAAACAAACAAAAAAAAAAACCTGTGACCACACAGTAGGTGCTTCGTGAGAAAAAGATAGAGCAAGAAGTGGAAGCTTCTTATGATGCCCTGGAGGGAAAGTGTGCACCCCAGTAGTATTAGGGGGAATAATCAAGTCCTACCAATTATGTAAGTTATATCAGGGAAAAAAGAGTGGACTTTCTTACATATGGGAATTACACTTGCACAGAACTACACCCTCTTGAGGGAAAGCTTAGTTGCATGAGCATGAAGTATACCATAGGCAGAGTTAAGCTTCTCTTCTCAGTAACAAACAGCCAAATCCAAACAGAAATCAAATCTGTTTTGCTGCAAATCAGTATTTTAACCCTGTAGCCTCTTATTAAATAAAGGCTGCAAGTACCCTCTTGAACAAATCATACAAACACATATTTTAAAGAAATCAGGAAATCATTGTATTTTAGTAGGTCTTGAAGTTTTGATGAATGTCAATCAAGCTCAATAAATATAGGCAATTCACAGTGAGAATATGCCTGCAGATAAAATAATTTAAAAAGCATTTGTTAGTCTATTAGTGAAAATAATATTCAGCTTACTACTAGCATTCTGTATATTTGGATGACATAAAAGAAAAAAACAACAACAAAATGCTGTTACACTGAAAAAATTAGTTACAGCAGTCAGTGGAAATTTTAGTATATCAGTTAATAGGCAACTCGATTACATTCCCTTCATTAACTTCTTGCCAGTAAGAGATGGAAATGCTTGTCTCTGCTCTGAAACTCAACATAAATAATTAAAAGAAAACTTTAAAAGGCCATAATTCAAGGATGCTATCAGGACCAAGTGGGACATTAATCCAAGATAGAGGAATTCTAAAGTGTTATGTGCAACAATATACAGACACAGTAAGAAAAAAAAGTCATGTTTAAGTAGGCAATTCATGCAATTAGGATTTAAGAATACAGTTTCATTTTAATTCCAAGAGTGCCAGGAGCGGAAATTCACTTGTGACCATGCTAATTTTTAATTCACAAAGGATCAAAAGTCAAGATTAACATGCAGATCAATTCACTGTATGCTGGTGACCAGTAATTTTAAAGTTCTCATTAGTTAAAGGGGCTCAAGAAATTGGCTTGGCATTGGGAGGATGCCAATCCAATTTGCTTTCAAAAATTCTCCAAAGATGGTCAGTAAGCTTTGGGAGTTTGTGATGGACAGGGAAGCCTGGCATGCTGCAGTCCATGGGGTTGCAAAGAGTCAGACATGACTGAGCGACTGAACTGAACTGAAGCTTTGGACATGAAAAGGCTTATTAAAGTATTTGCTAGCTTGTACAGCTTAAAAGGGGCAAAAAAGCAAAGGACTCTGACAGAACCTTCTAAGTACTATCTGGTACTATCAATTAAACCTTCCTTCCCAATAGGAAAATTTAATCATTCATTCATTCACTCATTCAATTCAGAAATATATTGGGCACCAAATCTCTGGCAGGTGCTCATTTCTATTCTATATCCATTAAAAAAAAGTTTAATCAATCCAGGCAGAATTTTTAAAGTATATATCAATTTCATAAATAAATCAATTTATGTTTTATTTTTATGAAAAGCTATCCCTGTCTTGGGAGATTTTTATATTATCAAAGTATAAAAACTCTTTACTGTCACTTAAAATGGTATTTTCTGAGAAGACGGAAAGGGGTGTAACGACAGGCTGTTTTATATACTACATATATATGATGAATAATATATAATAGTGCTGTGCTGAGCTAAGTCACTTGCTGTTGCTGCTGCTGCTGCTGCTGCTGCTAAGTCACATCAGTCATGTCCGACTCTGTGCGACCCCGTAGATGGCAGCCCACCAGGCTACCCCGTCCCTGGGATTCTCCAGGCAAGAGCACTGGAGTGGGTTGCCATTTCCTTCTCCAATGCATGAAAGTGAAAAGTGAAAGTGAAGTCACTTAGTCATGTCCAACTCTTCGCAACCCCATGGACTGCAGCCTACCAGGCTCCTCCTTCCATGGGAGTTTCCAGGCAAGAGTACTGGAGTAGGTTGCCAGCGCCTTCTCCGTAAGTCACTTGAGTTGTGTCCAAATCTTTGCAGCCCCATGGACCATAGCCTGCCAGACTCCTCTTTTCATGGGATTCTCCAGGCAAAAATCCTGGAGTGGGCTGCCATTTCCTATGCCAGGGAATCTTCCCAACTCAGGAATTGAACCCGAGTCTATTATGTCTCCTGCATGGGCAGGTGGGTGGTTCTTCTCCACTAGCGCCACCTGATATGTAACACTAAAATCTTAGTGTAATGGCTGACTAGAGTTAATCACCCTAAAATTATAAATTTTAAAGTAATACATTCTGATTTCTTTAAAATATTATTTAAAATATAATCACAGCATTAAGTAGTGTGTATGTCTGTACAGTAAGCTGTTTGTTTGAAACAGCAGAAATGTTTTCGCTGACAGCTCAGTAGCAAGATGCTAAGGTGCTGAAGACAAAATGTTTGGGGGAAAAAAATCAATAAATAACAATCATACAGTTTCCTCTGGGATTTTTATTTGGTTATTTTCTGGCTCTTGGTTGTTCATATGGAAAAATTCATGGGGTCACAATCTGCCATGCTTTAAACTGTTTGCCCTTTATACAGTGACTATTTTATTCCTTAAGAAAAGAACCCCCGAACTGAAAAAAAGAAAAAAATAACAAAACCAAACCCACACCAAATCAAAAAACAGGGTGGCGGGGGGTGTGAAACTGAAAATAATCCCTTTTTACATCTGAACTTGATGACATCAGAAGATAATATCTGAAGAAAAGAAAAGGAATGACTTAGAAAAAGCTATTCTCAGACTTTGTCTGGCATACCGCAAAAAACACTCTTTTGGAGAAATGTACCTTTCTTACTATGGCCTGCACTGAAGAGGATAATTTCTCCTTAAAGACAGGCTTGTTTTATGTGCCCCATGTTGTCGCTCACAGGGCAGATCAAAGGATCTCAAAGAGCAGGGTGGCACTGGCTCTCCAGCCCAGGATGTGATGGCATCCAGGTTGGGCTTTGTTTGCCTTGCTGACATATGGAAAGCTTGATTTATCTTCAAATAATGTTCAGTCTCGCTTCCAATACTGCTGTTATCTCACCAAAGAAGACAAAGGGCCTCACACAGGAAAAAAGAAATGGAAGGAAAAAGCACAGCAGTGGCGTTACGATCTTTCATACTCACGGCAACAGGATGGAAACGTACTGTTGATCTGCTCCATGACCTCTGTGAGGTCCGTGCTGGTGTCATGAGGGGGCGCCAGCAGCTCCTCTGCCGCCGTGCCTGCAGATACAAAGAACAGATGCTCTCAAATTCACGTCAGGTCTTCCATTAAAACCCAACTGTGGGGGAAAAAATGCCAGTACTGGCCTCTAAACATCCGTGTGAAAATAGTCTCCTTGCAAAGAATAATTTTAGGGGAAAATTCCAAAATCATTTCTGCATTAATTTCTGGTAACAGAATTGTACATAATTAAAATGTATTAGATGTTTCTATAGAAAGAATTCAAGTGCCAGGGGAAAATTCACGAGTGAAAAATAAGTAATGGGGTCATATGATTTCTTAGTTAGAATTCCACTATTTTGCACAGCTATTTTAAAAATAACTTTATTTATTTTTGGCTGTGCTGGGTCTTCATTGCTGCATGTGGGCCTTTCTCTAGTTGCGGAGCACAGGCTCTAGGGCGTTGCAAATTTCAGTAGTTACAGCACATGGGCTTAGTAGTTGCAGCTCCCAGGCTCCAGAACACAGGTTCAATAGTTGTGCTGCAAGGGCTTATTAGTTTCTCTGTGGCATATGGGATCTTCCCAGACCAGGGACTGAACCTGTGTCTCCTGCATTGACAGGAGGATTATTTACCACTGAGCCACCAGGGATGCCCATCAAGTATATTTTCATATGAGAAATATATTCCATCAATTTTTTCCTTTCCTTCTTGATGGAGACTTCAGCATAGGCTAGCTGACACTGCTACAAAATTAGAAGTATTTTATAAGATACTTTCTATTTTGACATTTATTTACTCTACAATCAATAGCAAAATAATTCTCATTTAACAATTTAAAATAATTTCACTATTTTAGGTTTTCCTTTGATATATGCAGCAAAAGGTATCCCATTAACAAATTAATTTGGTTAACGTATGGGGTTCTCAGTAGGATTTTAGAACTTAATTTTATCAATAACAAAATGTCATTCCAGAATTCCTGGTTGACAGAGCCCATCCTCACAACAGTGACAGGTCCCCATTGTGACCAATGACAGGCTAGGTGGGACTTCAACCCTCAGATGAGGGTGGGTGAGGCAGAAATGTCTGGGAGAACTAGGATGGAGAAAGCAGAATACTGAGTCCCCAGCCCTGGGCAGAGGAAACTATATTTGATGTGATATTCTTTAGTCGTTTATTCTGAATGTGTTACAACTATGAAATTTCAGAGACAGAAGTTTATTGAAAAAAAAAAATCATTCCTAAGGCAAAGAACAAAATAAACTGTTGCTCATCCCAAAAGGAAGGAGTTCTTTTTCCCCTCTCATCAAAATTTGATTCACTACTACACCTTACACAAACAAGTGCATTATAGTTTATTATTCTAAAATGCTTGCTTTTTTTGGTATTGTTAAAATGGCTTTGTACTCAGCTGAGATGAAAGAGAATACAAATTCCCTTATGCTTAAGGCACGCATGTGCAAGAATGTTATTTAAAATGAAAAGTGCACAAATGGCAAAGCCCGGGGTAGACCAGGGGAGAGAGTAGCTGAGTCTTGCGGACACAGACCTGCCTGGTGGAACTGTGGGCCCGGGTCTGGATCCAGCGAATAGTTCAGTGCCGACTGCTGAGGGGAAGCCCAAGGAGAGACGCCATTGATTTGTGAATCAGATTCAGGCTGAAATCACATTCAGAGGTTAGAATTGAAGAGATTCAAAAAGTGATTAAAGAAAACATCTCTGTTTCTAACTTCCCTTCCCCAACTACGGATAGTTAAATCACATAACATCCCTTCACCCTCCGTCATTTTCAAATATGCTTTAACATCAGTTGGTGGACTCACTAGTGTTCAACTGAGGACCAAAGGGTCCTTCTCTTTGGATCTGAGGACTTTGAAGAATTCACTTGGTTATATGGCAGGATTTACCTATCAATGTCAGGCTCATTCCCTCAATTGTTCTACTACTTGTATGTCAACCAAGCGATTTTGGAAAGGTGTTTCATTCATCTTTAAAATTAACACTGCTTCTCATCCAGTAAATTTATCTAATTTAAAAATTATGCAAATTTTTAATTTAAATCAATATTTAAGGGCAATATTGGAGAGCAGTAAAGGGTATGATTTTGGTTTTTTTGGTTTTTTATTGAAGTTGCTTTACAATGTTGTGTTAGTTTCTCTTGTACAGCAAAGTCAGTCAGTTATACATGTATACATATACCCACTCCTTTTAGGTTCCCATATAGGTCATTTCAGAGTACTGAATAAAGTCCCCTGTGCTTGAAGAGCATGATTCTGGATTCAGCTGCTTGGATACAGACTTGGCCACTCAGAGCTGTCTAATTCTGAGGCAATTTTACAACTATCTGTTTTTTATTTACACAAACCTAGATTTTTTTAAATTTAAAAACTAGGGTTGGTGATAAGAATATCTGCACGAGAGGGTTTTGTGAAGGAGGTGATCAATTAGAAGTGATTGGAATGGACTCTGACACACCTAATAAATACTTCACAAAGGCAGGAAGGTTCAAATGGTGATGGATACATTGACAGGTACATGGTCAGATTAGAAAAGTGTGATTCATTGTAAAGGCAATGCAGAAGTTCCATTGATTTTGATGCTGTTTGTTTCCATTAAATCTAAATTAGCTGAAGTCTGGCAGTTTTGCTAGTTTTTACTATCAGAGTTGAATTTTCCATCAGCTGTTGGCATTCATGCTAGGTCATTAAGAAGAGATAAGAGCCTTATCGTCTAGAATATACAGAGCTATTTAGATATCCGATATCTTGTAAAGCATTACTGTGTAATTCTGAAGGCTCATGAGCCATTAGGCAGCTCAGTCTAATGGGAGGAAGAGAGTGGGGGGAGGCAGGGGGTGAGCAGGAGAGCCTTGGCTCTCTTCAGAGCATCACCAGGCTACAGCAAACACAACTTTCAAGCACAACTGCCTTCCACAGAAATTCTACCTGTGCCCTAAGTCCTTAATACTCACACTTCATAGTCTAAATAAGAGAGTTCAAGGAAAAAGTCATCTTTTGTCCAGGCACCATTCAGAAACATCATACTTACAATATTGACAATATAGTTTTTCTGTTGTATGGGAGTGACATCAAGGTAAGAACCTAATATTCGAAGGACTAAGAGAAAGCCTGCCAGGCCTTGGGGAAGGTCTAAATAATGCACAGTTTCTAAATAAACCTTCTCCCCCAAAACAGTCTCACGCAAAGTCTGAAACAATGACAGACATTCAGAAAGTATAAGGGGTGTTTTGTGGCCCGCTGTATAGGTAATGCAAAAATTACACTGTTTTGAATGATTCTGACAAGTTAAAAGAGACTGCTAAGCAACTGTGAAAAGATGGTTTTCTAAAATTTGAGAAAATCACTGGAGAGAAAGTTGTTTCTGCCTTTGATTCATACATCATTTCTGGAGAAAAGCATTCCTATTCACTGTCTAGGGGCCCCCACACTACATGGGCCAGAAAAGAAAGCAAAAGATAGCATGAATGTTGATCTCAGGGATTCTTCAGGAGAAGGAAGTTCCAGGCCCATCATCTAGGATTCTCCACAATAAACACCTGCTGCAAAGATATCTTCACTACTAGCTCTGTGACATGATCCCCACTCTTCAGCTGCTAGATGTAATCAGTTACTTAATTCTCCAAAGTGTGTATGTCTTTATAGATGATACTGTCTTGTTATATATCATACTACCTTGTTATGGTCCCTCACAAGATTGCAGAAACTATATCTGATGCTTCTTTTATATCCCAAAGAACACTGTGTTTCAAAATCGCAGGCTATTATCCACTGATGAGTTATAAAATTGGGCCTGACCAACACTAAGAAAGATAGAAGAAAAATGAAAGGGAAGAGGGGAAGGAGGGGGAAGGAAGAAAGAAGGGGGAAGGAAAATAGAAAGAGGCAGTATTTTTTAGTAACAGCAATTAGTATTTTGTATCCATCATACTCGTATGCATTCATCATAATGCAAATTGTATTTTTATTGTCGAGAAAGTTTGCAAACAACTGCCATAAAACATGGTGCTATGTGAGGAAATAATAGCTGAAAATTAATAAACATCTGTTACTTAATTTCTTGAAAATAGTTTATGGGAAGGAGGTTTTAGCATGAAGAGTTCAGGTCACTTCCTTTCCCTTAATAGCCACAGATGTTTCCCAAATGTAATTTATGCAGATATATGTGACAGGATGTTTTCCCTTAACCTATTCAGAGCTGAGACAGATTTCAGTCTTAAAGAAGAATGAGCAATTCCATCTTAAGCTGGGAAAATGCTTTTTTTTTTTTTTTTTGGTGCCAGTGAGGATTTAATGCTGATGTTTGTAGAGGGATTTCTAAGCCAGTTGAAATCAAGTATGGAGAGGAGAAACCAGAAGTGAATCTTTCTACTGACTCTGGGACTGGGCCCCATGGGACGTGGGACTAGGGCAGATGGTGTGGGGACAGGGGACGCCAGGTTCCACACACTCTACCTGCTCTAGCAGCTGCCGAAGTCGGTGGAGCTGAGACTCCAACTGCTTGTTGTGATCTTCTAAAATCTGCATCCTAGCCTCCAGCCGACCTTTGTGCTGCCTGAGGAGTTTCGCCTCTGCTATAAGTTCTGAATCCTCAGACGTGTGATGCGGGGACACAACAGAGTCTGGAGGGGAGCTGACAGGGAGGCCCCTTCTCAAGTGCTGCTCTTTCAGCTGCTCGTATTCCACCTGCAGATTTCTAGTGGAGAAGCGAAAACTAGAATTAGTATTGGACATATCACCTTCTTTCCAAAATTGCCCATGAGCTCCAAAGGTAGCCCAGGCTACTTATTTCTTCATAGGTAAAAACATTTATCAATGGGATAAGCAAGCATGAATAAAACCATAGCTTTAAATAAATAGATGTTCTAACAGACAGCACCCCTGAACCCTGGAATGTAGCTGTAATCTGTACCCAGCTGCCCAGTGTGTTAATGACCTCTGAAACTTTGCCTCCATGGTATTTCCTGGACAACAGTCCTGAAAAAAGAATGGGTAAGGGCCATGTGGAAGTGCACATGAAAGGATTTCCCATGAGAAGTCTTCCCAGGGTGAAAGACTCTTGATTTCGCCGAAGTCTATCTAGCGCACCTTTGTTCTTCCTCCAGGTCGGCAATGATCCGCTCCAGTTCTCCGCGTTCTTCCCTTTCTACCAACTTCAGGATCTGAGCTGGACTCTGGGGCTGGCTCACCGGGGACTCCCCTCCAAGCGTCTGGCAGTATTGCTGGATGAGAGCATGCTCGTCCTCCCTGAGGTGACAAAGCAGATATACACAAAGGCTCACATTTGGAGGTGGATGTCGCTGGACATAGAGGAAGCAGTAACGATGACAGTCAGGCTGGCTGCTGAGCCTCTACTGCCTTAAAACCCAACACCCCTATAAGGTGTCCGACTCTTTGCGACCCCACGGGCTGTAGCCTACCAGGCTCTTCCATCCGTGGGATTTTCCAGGCAAGAGTACTGGAGTGGGTTGCCATTTCCTTCTCCAGAGAATCTTCCCGACCCAGGGATTGAACCCAGGTCTCCTCATCAGACACTAAATCCACTAGCTCCTTGACCCTGGACTTCTCAATCTCCAAAACTATAAGAAAAAATGCTTGTCATTTATAAACCATCCAGTTTAAAGTATTTTGCAATCACTGTCCCAATCAAGTACTTTTTTTCACTATCTTTAGCATGTGGTTGAAAGCAATTTTATAATGATTTGTAACCCAAAGGGTGGTAGAGCTAATTGTTACATTCTTTCATTTAAGTAACTTAGTATAAATTATAATTGTAGATATTTATAAAATATCTCTATGTATTCTATTTGATATTATCAGCATATCATTTCTAGGATCAATCATTCTGTATTAAACAAGGAATTCCATTTAATTCACTTGGGTTCTCCCACTTTTCTAACTACTTGTCTAATGGACTAGATGTATTAATAATGTGGTCAAATAGAATAACTGACAAACAGAAGCATAAGAGAGTAGACAAAGTTGACATGTTTATGGGAAGGAAATGCTTTACCAGCAAGCTTGGAATCCCTCTCCTTCTTTTACCAGAAATCCAGTCAGTCAGTGTCAGTTGCTCAGTTGTATCCAACTCTTTGTGACCCCATGGACTGTGGGAACTCCAGGTTCCTCTGTCCACGGAATTCTCCAGGCAAGAATATCGGAGTGGGTTGCCATTCCCTTCTCCAGGGATTTTCCTGACCCAATGATTGAACCTGGGTCTTCAGCACTGCAGGCAGATTCTTTACCATCTGAGCCATCAGGGAAGCCCAGAGATCCAGTCAGATCTTGTAAATGTGCAAATGATAGATTTCCTGGTTAATGCTAGCAGGAGAGTCCTGCTACACAATACCTTGGGCAGATTGTACCTGCTCTGTTTTTTATGGCTTTTGGTAAACAAATCCTGGAATCTATGGATGTATAGGGTGCATGCGTGCACGCTGTCGCCTTAGTCATGTCTGACTCTCTGTGATCCTATGTACTGTAGCCTGTCAGGCTCCTCTGTCCATGGGATTATTCTCCAGGCAAGAATACTGGAGTGGGTTGCCATGTCCTCCTCCAGGGAATCTTCTTGAACCTGCGCGTCTTATGTCTCCTGTATTTTCAGGAAGGTTCTTTACCACCAGTGTCACTTGGGAAGCATGTATAGGGTAGGGCTTCAGAAAAACATCTTGTAAGTTATGCAGCAATCAGAGTATAAAATGGAGCTATCCCATGCCTGAACCAGTTCCCTCCTGTGTAATGATGTGACTATAAATATTCCTTAAAGAGCTTGTCTGTTGCCCTGGGGTCAGGGCACATCCTATAGCAGCCAGAAGGAACCAGGTGAGTGGCACGGGCAGGCCTGGACCTTTTGCTTATGCCCTGGAGCTGATGAACATGCTTGATACTGGGCAAGATCTGTGACTCTGAGTCGCTTGAAAATCTAACCTTGTGTTATCACAGTTTACTCTGATAAAGAGGGGACATGAAATTTCATCTGAGAGGTAGTGCATTCTTAGAAAAGTTGTGTCTTGATCATTGAGATCAGAGTGATACAAAGAAGCAAATGAAGATAATGAATGTTAGGGCTGCAAAACCGCCAAAGCCAAGGTTCAAATGAGCCCCTTGTTAGTCTACATTGCTCCTTTATCAGTAAACTTCCCTAACCTCACCTTCCTTCTATTATCAAATGAATAAAAAAGGAATAAACTGGAAATAAGAAACACAGATGGGAAGGATTGAAATAAGCTATGGCATCATCCTTTGATGACCAGTCTTGTAAAAAGGCGGTATCACTGTGAAATAAATAAGGAAGCATAGAGAAGAATCTCACACTTGCTCCTAAATTTAGAAGGATGAGGATAAGAAGGGAGAATGGCTCCTGCACTACTGCAGGGCAGCAGTGTTTGAAAGCAGAACCCAAAGCTCTTAGGATGCCCATGGAGCAAAGCCAAACAGAAACGTGGCAAGGAGGTGTGCGCATGCACATTTTGAGGAGGGAGAGGGTATTTTCTTGATAGGGAATAAATGGGTAATTTATTATTGTACCCTAAACCTAACCTTATTATGAAGGAGCAGAGAAGGCTATGAGGCTAATGTACCAACATCACAGGGACGCCAATTAGCTGCTAAGGATGACAAGACTCTAATTCAGTAATGCTTGGAGTCACTTCACCCAATTTAAGTAAAGAGAAAGACCATAACGAGAGGGGATTATAAAGTACATATCAGATATATGGACAGAACAAATGGACAAATTGGAAAGATACAGTGTGTATAAAACAAATAATAAAATAATTAAAAAGTAAGACTAAAGCAGAACATTTAAAATATTTCTTAGGCCAAAAAAGATGAGTATAGAAATCAAAAAGACTGAGTATGCAAAAAAAAGAAGCAGTAACAAAAGAAAAGTGCTCATATATATCCCAGTGAAATTTTATCTCATCAGAATAAAGCATCACAAGCAATCAGACAGAAATCAAAACAAAACAATAAATCATTTATAAAGAAAGAAAAAAGTTTAGCCTCCTACTCTCCATAATGTTTAATGTCCAAAGATACTGGTCAATGCCTATAGTCCTAACCTGGCCGTTCTTCTGACCAGCCAGGTTATATAAATATACAGCAAAGCACTTTGTCCATAATGCAAAAGAAAGAAAGAGCAACAATAATGCAAAACAGAACCAAATTAGGTGGTAATCTCAGGGATTGTAATAAATAAGAGTGATAAACTCATGCTCACATTGGTTTAAAAAGCAATTAATTATATAATTCCTATGAGTAACTCACCTAAAAGAAAATCAAAGACCAGAGTAAAAGTTAAAAAAAAAATACTATAAGGATAAGTTAGAGGAAAGCTTGGCCCCTATAAGCTCCCTGGCAGACCTATGATTGGATTATAGACCCTCACATGGTGTCTCTCCCATATTCTGAGACATTAATCCATTTATGTCCTTGGAGCACTTATGCCTTCAGGCACCTGACCTCAGGAATTATACTTAATGCTCAGTATTAACACCAACTAAATATCTGTTTTAGAAATCTGGGGACTATCCACATTGAAACAAATACAAACAGCTAAGAGTTACAATTTGACCTGTGATGCATCTTGCTGTCAACATTTATATAGATTCATTTCTTTTGGGAAGTGTATGGGGCTTTAACATAATATTATTATTTTAAAAATATAAGTACCATCATCATCTCTATCATTACATTCTTTTAATTAGGTATCTGGAAGAAAATTAAGACAACTTTTCCAGAACTAAGAATTTAAATATCATTCATATATAGCATATAATTTTAGTCTTAAGTGGTTTTCACAGACTACTAGTCCTAAAAGTTAAATATAAAAATAGATATAGTTGAGTTCTTAATTATACAGTCATGAGGTACCAGATTAAAGTCATTTAACATCAGTAGTGTGCCCAGTGCTAAAATAGAAAATGCCACCAACATGTGGACTGTACCAATGAAATACAATTAGACAGAACACCATTACACTGTATTTAAGTCATGCATAGTAAACACTGTCTAGATTACAAAATTAGTACTTATCCAATGACAAAAGAACTGTGATTCATTGAATGACCTTTTGTAAGTAAGACATAAACAAAAATAACAATAATTTCCTTCCTTTAAAGATTTGTTTTGTTCCAGGCTCCAGAGTTGCAAATAGCAACACCAGTGCAAATCATGCCAGCACACCAATTTCATCCTTCCACATACAACAAGGTCACTCAAGAGAGGAGGTGGAGTGAGATACCCTGATGGCAATGGCCTAAGGAAATGTCCTTGGGTTTCAGCTACTCAGATTTCCCAGGACTATCCTGGGTCCTGTCTCTTTTTGAGACAGGCCTGGTTCATTCTTTGAAATGAAAGAAAATTAAGTTGTGTCTGACTGGCAATCCCAAGAACCGTAGCCTGCTAGGCTCCTCTACCCATGGGATTCTCCAGGCAAGAATACTGGAGTGGGTTGCCATTTCCTTCTCCAGGGGAACTTCCCAAGCCAGGAATTGAACCCAGGTCTCCCACATTGCAGGCAGATGCTTTACCAACTGAACTACTCAGGAAGCCTTGAAAGAAAATTAGTATCCTAAAATGAATGCGTTTACAATTTCCAAGTTAAACTTTCAGAAGAAAAGGGAGTACTGTGGATTAGGTTTTAGTTCAGTTCAGTCGCTCAGTTGTGTCTGACTCTTTGCAACCCCATGAATTGCAGCACGCCAGGCCTCCCTGTCCATCACCAACTCCCAATTAGGTTTATGTGAGGTAAAATGCCATGAGATTAATTCAGGCCTAGGCTGAAGAAGTAGCAGCCCATGATGCATGAAGGGTCAACAACTCTTAGGAATTAACCAGATTCACCAAGTGGCACTAGTGATAAACAACCCGCCTGCCAATGCAGGAGACATAAGAGACCCTGGTTTGATCCCTGTGTTGGGAAGATCCCCTGGAAGAGGACATGGAAACCCATTCTAGTATCCCTGCCTAGAGAATTCCATGGACAGAGGAACCTGGCCATCTACAGTCCATGGGGTCGCAAAGAGTCAGACACAAGTGAGTGACTAACACTTTCACAGAAGATGCACGCTGTGAGGGGCCAGGGAACTGGTTCCACAGACCAGTTTGAGGGACAGAGAATGGCTCAAATTGCAGGATAGGATACAAATGACTAAAAGGGCCTGGGGTAACTTAGAATTACAAGCTCAAGTCTCAAAATTCATACCTCAAGGCAGGGGCTTTCTTTTACTGTCGACAGCTGAGACCACCTAAAAACCAAATTTGGGAGGTTGGGCACAGCAGATGTTGAATTACAAAATCTTCTCCTTGGGTCTGGACTGTGAAGCTGGAGCACAGATGGACATGAGCAGAAGCAGAACAAGGACAGAAGGGACTAGAAGGATGTGTGGATGCTCTGACCCTCCCACCTCCCCCACTGCAGGAAGCCCTCCCTTCCCACACCAGCTGAGGCCGTGAAGTGAGGCAGTCAGGCATGGTCAAGGGTGCCTGTGCCTGGAGCCAGGATGCCTGAGTCTGAATCCCAGCTCCACCAGTGACTACAAAATCCTGGACAACCTCCTTCACCTTGCGGGATCCTGATTTCCTCCTCTATAAAGTGGTGTAATGAGAACAAGAGCATCATGGACAATTGAATCAGCGACCGTGGGCAAAGTGCTTAGAACAGTGCCTGCCTGGCTCCTGACTGCCTGCATGCTCAGTTGCTTCAGTTGTGTCCGACTATTTGAGACCTTATGGACTGCAGCCCACCAGGCTCCTCTGTCCATGGGATTCTCCAGGCAAGAATACTGGAGTGGGTTGCCATTTCCTCCTTCAGGGGATCTTCCCAACCTAGGGATCAAACCCATGTCTCCTGCATTTTCTGCATTTCAGGCAGCTTCTTTACCACTGAGTCACCAGGGAAGCCCTGCCTGGCTCTTTAGGGTCTCCATATCAAGGAGGAGATGGTGGTTGTTTTTGTACCATCACCATTATTATTCAAGAGATATTTGCTAATATTTCTATACCCTTGCTTGGAATAACAAAAACCTCAACTCACGAGGGCCTAGGGGTAAGGTGGAGAATTCAAGAGAGAGGAAAAATTCCAAAAATCATTGTGGAAGTTTACTAACATACAAATTTTGGCTTAAGGCACTCAGTTGTTTTTTTTAACCCTTCCCAACAACAATAAAAATTACTAGTACCTTGGGATTTAAATTGCTAATACTGATGTTGGTTGCCTCCAGACAGATCTGAGAGTGAAGCAGAAGAGTCAAGCCTGCCTTAAAAAGCCACTGATCCCTCATTCAGAAGTTGGCAATACTGTTAGGTGGCACTGAATACTGTCATCTATTGTCTCTGGGGATTGTATCAGTATCCTACCAATGCCAGAGCCTTAAGAAACTTCCAGGAAAAGGCCAGGGTGTTAAGAGTATATTGCACACGTGTGTGTATGCTAAGTAGCTTCAGTTGTGCCCAGTTCTTTGTGATGCTATGGACTGTAGCCTGCCAGGCTCCTCTGTCATCGGATTCTTCAGGCAAGAATACTAGAGTGGGTTGCCGTGCCCTCTTCCAGGGGATGTTTCTGACCCAGGGATTGAATCTGCATCTCTGAAGTCTCTTGCATTGGCAGGCAGGTTTTTTACCACTAGCGCCACCTGCAAAGCTCATATTGCACATACACCTCCTGCTACTATAATCAGGTCCTGTAAGAAATAGATAAGCCTTGATCCAAGCTAAAAGCAAAGAAAGAACAACACTGTGTCTTGTTAAGGGCAGCAAACATTTCTTACTGTATCCCATGATCTAAGATGCTAAATTATTAGATGGGAAACTTAGCAGGAGAGCCAGGAAAATAGTAGGTTTCATTCTTAACTCTGCTCTCATGAGGAGCGCTGTCAATTCAAAGGAGGGAATAGTCACCCTCATTGGGATGAGCTATCCACTGGGAGAAAAGATATTTATTATCGTAATACTTATTCACTTTGTCAAGTCAATAATGCCGGTTAAAGTGAAAATATCTGGGGCTTCCCTGGTGGCAAAGTTGTGAAGAATCCGCCTGTAATTCAGGAGACTCAGGTTCAATGGCTGGATTGGGAAGATCCCCTGGAGAAGGAAAAGGCAATCTGCTCCAGTGTTCTTGCCTGGGAAATCCCATGGACAGAGGAGCCTGGTGGGCTACAGTTCATGGGGTTGCAGAAGATTTGAACATGACTTGGTGACTAAACAACAACAATGAATTTTGTCAAACCACCAGACTTAGGTCCTAAGTAGGACTTCGAAGGTTGAGTCCTTGTTAGATTTCTCACTTGAATGATCCCTGCATGTTCATAGGAAAAGACCCCCAAAATACTCAGTAGTTTAAAGTGTGGAAGAGCAAAGGACTTCCAGATTGGCTTTATCAAAGTAAGACTTCTTAAAATATTCATCAAAAATATTAATGTATCAGTAACTAGACAACAATTTCTCTTTAGTGATTTACACATTCTTACACTATTCATTTAATCTCCCACAAAAGGGAAAATTTGCTTCCTTGCCTTTTCTAGTAACTCAAGGCCATCACATTCCTTCACTTTCAAAGCCAGCAGTGTAGCACCTGTAAAATCTCTTTGTATGTCACCTCTGCTCTCAGAGTGTGTATCCCAAACTTTGACTCTCCTCCTTCTTACAAAGACCCTTGCAGCTACACTGGGCCCACCCAGATAACCCAGGCTAATCTCCCCATCTCAAAACCCTTAATTTAGTCACTTGTGCAAAGTCCCTCTTGCCATGTAAAGTCACAGTCATAGGTGTCAGGGATTAGGATGTGGATTTCTTTGGGGGCCTATTATTCTTTCTACTTTAAATGCCCTCACCATGTTCCTCCTCTATCCATCTCCCTGCTAGGCCATAAGATACTGAAGACAGCATCGACCTTTACAGAACTGGGCACGTGTCAGGGGTGTGCTGCTAAGTGTTTACCAGCAGCTTCTCTACAAGATAAATAAAAAGGCCCTGCTTTGTAGCATTCCTCGTCCAAGGTAAGGAGCAGCAGCTGTGCTTTGCTGGAACAGCCGTGAAGAGATACCCTATGCCCAAGGTAAGAGAAACCCAAGTAAGATGGTAGGTGTTGCAAGAGGGCATCAGAGGGCAGACACACTGAAACCATACTCACAGAAAACTAGTCAATCTGATCACACAGACCACAGCCTTGTCTAACTCAATGAAACTAAGCCATGCCTGCGGGGCAACCCAAGATGGGCGGGTCACGGTGGAGAGGTCTGACAGAGCGTGGTCCACTGAAGAAGGGAATGGCAAGCCACTTCAGTATTCTTGCCTTGAGAACCCCATGAACCCCATGAAAAGGCAAAATGATAGGATACCAAAAGAGGAACTCCCCAGGTCATTAGGTGCCCAATATGCTACTGGAGATCAGTGGAGAAATAACTCCAGAAGGGATGAAGGGATGGAGCCAAAGCAAAAACAATACCCAGTTGTGTATGTGACTGGTGATAGAAGCAAGATCCGATGCCGTAAAGAGCAATATTGCATAGGAACCTGGAATGTCAGGTCCATGAATCAAGGCAAATTGGAAGTGGTCAAACGAGAGATGGCAAGGGTGAACGTCGACATTCTAGGAATCAGCGAACTAAAATGGACTGGAATGGGTGAATTTAACTCAGATGACCATTATATCTACTACTGCAGGCAGGAATCCCTCAGAAGAAATGGAGTAGCCATCACGGTCAACAAAAGTCTGAAATGCAGTACTTGGATGCACTCTCAAAAATGACAGAATGATCTCTGTTAGTCTCCAAGGCAAAGCATTCAATATCACAGTAAATCCAAGTCTAGGCCCCAACCAGTAATGCTGAAGAAGCTGAAGTTGAACGGTTTTATGAAGACCTACAAGACCTTTTAGGACTAACACCGCAAAAAGATGTCCTTTTCATTATAGGGGACTGGAATGCAAGTGTAGGAAGTCAAGAAATACCTGCAGTAACAGGCAAATTTGGCCTTGGAACGTGGAATGAAGCAGGGCAAAGACTAATAGAGTTTTGCCAAGAAAATGCACTGGTCATAGTAAAAACCCTCTTCCAACAACAGAGAGAAGACTCTACACACGGACATCACCAGATGGTCAACACCGAAATCAGACTGATTATATTCTTTGCAGCCAAAGATGGAGAAGCTCTACACAGTCAACAAAAACAAGACCAGGAGCTGACTGTGGCTCAGATCATGAACTCCTTATTGCCAAATTCAGACTGAAATTGAAGAAAGTAGGGAAAACCGCTAGACCATTTAGGTATGACCTAAATCAAATCCCTTATGATTATACAGTGGAAGTGAGAAATAGATTTAAGAGCCTAGATCTGATAGATAGAGTGCCTGATGAACTATGGATGGAGGTTTGTGACATTGTACAGGAGACAGGGATCAAGACCATCTCCATGGAAAAGAAATGCAAAAAAGCAAAATGGCTGTCTGAGGAGGCCTTACAAATAGCTGTGAAAAGAAGAGAAGTGAAAAGCAAAGGAGAAAAGGAAAGATATAAGCATCTGAATGCAGAGTTCCAAAGAATAGCAAGGAGAGATAAGAAAGCCTTCTTCAGCGATCAGTGCAAAGAAATAGAGGAAAACAACAGAATGGGAAAGACTAGAGATCTCTTCAAGAAAATTAGAGATACCAAGGGAACATTTCATGCAATGATGGGCTCAACAAAGGACAGAACTGGTACGGACCTAACAGAAGCAGAAGATATTAAGAAGAGGTGGCAAGAATACATGGAAGAACTGTACAAAAAAGATCTTCACGAACCAGATAAGCATGATGATGTGATCACTAATCTAGAGCCAGACATCTTGAAAAGTGAAGTCAAGTGGGCCTTAGAAAGCATCACTACAAACAAAGCTAGTGGAGGTGATGGAATTCGAGTTGAGCTATTTCAAATCCTGAAAGATGATGTTGTGAAAGTACTGCACTCAATATGCCAGCACATTTGGAAAACTCAGCAGTGGCCACAGGACTGGAAAAGGTCAGTTTTCATTTCAATTCCAAAGAAAGGCAATGCAAAAGAATACTCAAACTACCGCACAATTGTACTCATCTCACATGCTAGTAAAGTAATGCTCAAAATTCTCCAAGCCAGGCTTCAGCAATATGTGAACCGTGAACTCCCTGATGTTCAAGCTGGTTTTAGAAAAGGCAGAAGAACCAGAGATCAAATTGCCAACATCTGCTGGATCATGGAAAAAGCAAGAGAGTTCCAGAAAAACATTTATCTCTGCTTTATTGACTATGCCAAAGCCTTTGACTGTGTGGATCACAAGAAACTGTGGAAAATTCTTCAAGAGATGGGAATACCAGACCACCTAACCTGCCTCTTGAGAAATCTGTATGCAGGTCAGGAAGCAACAGTTAAAACTGGACATGGAACAACAGACTGGTTCCAAGTAGGAAAAGGAGTACATCAAGGCTGTATATTGTCACCCTGCTTATTTAACTTATATGCCGAGTACATCATGAGAAATGCTGGGTTGGAAGAAACACAAGCTGGAATCAAGATTGCCGGGAGAAATATCAATAACCTCAGATATGCAGATGACACCACCCTTATGGCAGAAAGTGAAGAGGAGCTAAAAAGCCTCTTGATGAAAGTGAAAGAGGAGAGCAAAAATGTTGGCTTAAAGCTCAACATTCAGAAAACGAAGATCATGGCATCCGGTCCCATCAATTCTTGGGAAATAGATGGGGAAACAGTGGAAACAGTGTCAGACTTTATCTTTTGGGGCTCCAAAATCACTGCAGATGGTGACTGCAGCCATGAAATTAAAAGACACTTACTCCTTGGAAGGAAAGTTATGACCAACCTAGATAGTATATTCAAAAGCAGAGACATTACTTTGCCGACTAAGGTCCATCTAGTGAAGGCTATGGTTTTTCCTGTGGTCATGTATGGATGTGAGAGTTGGACTGTGAAGAAGGCTAAGCGCCAAAGAATTGATGCTTTTGAACTGTGGTGTTGGAGAAGACTCTTGAGAGTCCCTTGGACTGCAAGGAGATCCAACCAGTCCATTCTGAAGGAGATCAGCCCTGGGATTTCTTTGGAAGGAATGATGCTAAAGCTGAAACTCCAGTACTTTGGCCACCTCATGCGAAGAGTTGACTCACTGGAAAAGATTCTGATGCTGGGAGGGATTGGGGGCAGGAGGAGAAGGGGACGACAGAGGATGAGATGGCTGGATGGCATCACGGACTCGATGGACATGAGTCTGAGTGAACTCCGGGAGATGTTGATGAACAGGGAGGCCTGGTGTGCTGCGATTCATGGGGTTGCAAAGAGTCGGACACGACTGAGCGACTGAACTGAACTGAACTGATGGTTTAAATACTTCAGTGTGGCCAATTTAAGCTAATGACTTCACTGAATATAGAGCTGAAAAAAGATTCATAGTTGCACACCACCTGACACCCCAAGAGCACAGGTAACAGTAAAACGAGGTAAAATAACTAAGATGTGATGCGTCCTGAGTATTATTTTTGTTATTATTTTAATCTAATCTGTTGGTTTGCAAGTATATACATGGGCTTCCCAGGTGGCACTAGTGGTAAAGAACCTGCCTGCCAATGCAGGGGATATAAGAGACACGGGTTTAATTCTTGGGTCAGGCAGATCCCCTGGAGGAGGGCATGGCAATCCACTCCAGTATTCTTGCCTAGAGAATTACATGCACAGAGAAGCCTGGTGGGCTACAGTCCATAGGTATATACAAATGAATTTTAACAATGTCTTTGTTTAACAAGCAGCTTACAAACTTCCTGAAAATTTAACAACCAGCTCTCACAACTGCCTCCAGCACACCACTGCAATGTAGGCATGCAATAAGTTTTTTTTTGGATGGAAGAATGAGTTAATATATTTCTTGACAGTATATTAAAATGTATTCAGCTGTTAGTCATATGATTATTTTGTCATTTCTCTGACATTAGTGCTAAATTTAAAAATCAATAGTGCCTTTTCTAATTTGAAAATAGGAAATACTAAATTTGATTACTGTCTTTACTTGGATCACAAGGTGTGACAAACACATTTAAAGAATTTAAGTTTTGTTTTAATTAGTAGTTTTAAATTTTGTTTCATTCTTTAGCTATTTCTCAACCTTGATGGAAAATATGTTGATTTAGGATATTCAAGATACTTAACTGCTTTATAAGAAATACATACTAAGAGTTTAAATATGAAACAAGCATTATGTATATGCTCTTACCTTGGTTTGGGAATTGTTCCAAACACACAGTACATTAATAATAATGTATAAGTCACTACTGTATTGTTATAAAGTACTAACTTGCTAATTTTTGAAATTGAAAATTGAAAAATCTCCTGAGAACTTTTATTTATAAGCTTAATGATAGTAAAACAATTAAAAACAAATATTGACCAGGAGACAGTTCATGTTAGAGTACCTTAGGTATTTCAACTTGGCTGTCTCTATGATCTTTTCTAGTATAAAATACTAAGAACCAAGTTTGACAACTTTCCTGGCAACCTTAGAGCTTCCCAACAGATCCAAACCACAATGACTGGGTGAGCCAACTAAGCTCCACACTACTGAAATCATAAGACACCATCCAGAATTGAAAATATTAATTCCAAGGTGGTGGAGGGTGGGGAAAGCTATAAAAGCAAGATGGCACACGACAGTGGAATAATCAGAGATAAAATATCTGCCAAGAAAGGTTTTTAAAAAGCATTCTAAAGTTAATGAGGCTTTTCCTAATTGCTAATAAAATCAAATTACTGGCAGAGGAGTTAACACTTTCCAGTGAAGGGTAAGGAGTAGATGTTCAAGCCTGTGTAGGTCATAACTATTAAATGGCAGAGATTATGGAGAAAATATGAGCACGTAGAAGGAAAAGAATTTTACAGAATGGCACATATTCTATAGAATTAAATCTGTTAAATTAACAAGATGTAACAAGAATTATACCTGTTAAATTAATATCAGATAAATGGAATGAATATCTATACCTATATTTATAAATAAATAAATATGATTTTCCTAGGGCAGATGAGTAGCCAAATATAGGATTTTCTTCAGTAACTTATATGAAACTAAATAAATAAACATATCCAATTTATACTATCATGGCTTGAAACCATAAAATCTATGTAGACATTTTTAGAACCACACTTATCAATTTTGATTTGGATCAAAATTCAGAGCCACAGTCAATGAAGATTACTTCCGACAGCCATAATATAAGAACCAGCTTTCCAAGGCAGCACTAATTTCATGATTTACTTACACACTTCCTGTGGTAGAGCTGCTATCAGTGAGGAAAGACCCATTAGTCCTTTCCATTTGGGCCAGTCTGTAAAATGAAAATAAAGAGGTTAGAGAATGTGGCCACACAGGGTATAGTTGATTGGTACAGCCTCCGTGTTTCTTAAACTGTCCTAATTCCCACAAAATCCAGAAGAGCTCAAATTCCCTAACAAGACTTTGAAATGAAAACGTCTAACGCTGAGTTCTGTTTCTATCATCACCACCATAAGGACTAAAGACTTTTATTTTACATCATGTTATGTAGTTTCCTAGTTGATCTCTCAGATTCTTAAGTCAGTCTGCACTCTCTCACACATCTGATTATGTCCCTCTCCCTCTCATGTTTAAAGATTCTCCATAATGCCTCTTTACCAAAGGACAGAATCTTACTCCTTAGCAAGTAAAAGAGAAAGCCACTCAGTTGTGTCCAGCTCTTTGCAAGCCCATGGACTATACAGTCCATGGAATTCTCCAGGCCAGAAATCCGGAGTGGGTAGCCTTTCTCTTCTCCAGTGGATCCTCCCAACCCAGGGATCGTACCCAGGTCTCCCGCATTGCAGGCAGACTCTTTACCAGCTGAGCCACAAGGAAAGCTCAGAAAAACTAGAGTGGGTAGCCTATCCCTTCTCCAGTGGATCTTCCTGACCCAGGAATTGAACCAGGATCTCCTGCATTACAGGTGGATTCTTTACCAACTGAGCTATCAGGGAAGCCCATCCTTAGCAAGTGGGCCCCGCATAACTGGACTTCAGCTTCTGTCCCTTCACTCTGTCTTGTCCTTTCCCCTGTGTCTACTTGCAATTCTTTAAATAAACTGTATTCTTTCTGAGCTCAGTGCTTTTAAGCATGTTTTTCCACTTTTTCCTGAAATTTCTACTTGGCCTAGACTCAGCTCAAATGTTACTGTTTTATTATGTTGCTTGAACTATAGCCTTTTATTTATTTTTTTTTTCAGGTATTATATTTGTCCTTAAGATTTTTCACACCTTTTTAAAAAAGCTTTTCATTTTATTTTGAAGTATAGCTGATTAACAATATTGTGTTAGTTTCAGGTGGACAGCAAAGGGACTCAGCCATACATATACATGTATCCATCCTCCTCCAAACTCTCCTCCCATCCCAGCTGCTATGTAACATTGAGTCGAGTTCCCTGTGCTATACAGGAGGTCCTTGCTGGTTATCCATTTTAAATACAGTGAGGTGTACATGTTTATCCTAAACTCTCTGACTGTCCCATCCCATCATCCTTCCCCTCAGCAACCATAGGTTGAACTATAACCTTTTAAAGCATAGCCAGTTACTAACACTGTCAATGCCTAGTACATATTTGGTTGTATAAAAGTTTGTACAACTCAATAAGACCAGCTTATGCTTTTATATTGTTTGGGAACTCCAAAATAAACCTCTATGGTAAAGTATGAGCATACATTTAATTACATATTGTAATTCATATGTACACCATCTCTGGGGAACGCTTTCAATACTTTCATTCATTGAAACTGGGTTACATTATCTAAATCCTATTTGTACAGTGTTTGCATTCTCATGAGCTCACTAATCACATCCCATGGAGATTTACTCAGTAGAACATATTGCAAGTGTTTGGCAAACTGCAAATTACAGTATAGAAAGATGAAAGCCCAGATTTCAAATATAATAGAATCACCACTCCTGCAAAACTATGTCTCTTAAACCAAGGCATGTGAATGATATAAGATTAATGCAGAATGAGATACATTCTGGGTGGCAGTGCAGTGGAGGGATCCCAGCAAAGTTTCTTACCGTGTAGCATACTGTTCTATTCTTGAATGGGTATCATCATGAAACAGCTGAGGAGACTGCGAAGGGCTGGAAGAGAGAAAGCAAAGAAAGAGTTTTATCCCCACATATTGACAGATGTTACTACTAGGAATGTTAGCTTAGTTAAATAATGAATTTGACATGCAAACAAACCACTAGGATTGTTACCCAGGAGGCAGAACTATTATTTTAGGATAAGAGTTTAGTAATCACCCCATGCTAGTAAAACTGATCAGAACATCCGTCTTGTGCATACGGAGCTGTGGATACTCACTCATAGTGCTCTGGCCACATACTGATGAGTGTGATAGGACTGCAAGGAGGGCAGAGGGAGACAAAAGTCATAGAAAACACACTTTAGAGCAATTTAAGACAAAAGCGGTCGGTCGGAGGGTAGGGGGTGGGGTACATCTCAATCGTTTTCCATGCCTGCATTTGGTTGCCCTGAGGTCCACCATGAAAGAAGTCAAAACAAACAGAAATGACTGTTTATTCTAGAAAAGATGCTATGTATTCAAGTGCCTGCAGGGGCCTTTCCACAGATATTATAGGATATTTGTTATAACTGCAAACACATTTAAAGAGTCTGATTGGAAAAAGACAGAGAATGCTCTAAAATAGCTCAAATTTATGGGATAATTTTAAAAAGTAATGTTTCATAATGTACTGGACAGAGGTGCAATCATATTTTTGTTTTTCCTGCAGAAGAAACTTGATCAGAAAGGAAAAGTTATACACATCTGTGTCTGACGCAGGATACAGCATGCTTGGGGCTGGTGCATGCGGATGACCCACAGAGATGTTATGGGGAGGGAGGTGGGAGGGGGGTTCATGTTTGGGAACGCATGTAAGAATTAAAGATTTTAAAATTAAAAAATAAAAAACTAAAAAAAAAAAAAAGAAAGAAAGAAAGGAAAAGTTAAATACCAAGGACTACATTATATATTGATGGTAGAGTTGTAATAAAATGAGAATGTTCTGAATCCTTCCTCAATTTTATTTATTATTTTTCAAAAACAAATTTTCCTGGCTGCAGCACATGGCATGTGGGATCTTAGTTCCCTGGCCAGGAATGGAACCTGTGCCACTTGCATTGGACACTCGAAGTCTTAACCACTGAACTGCTAGGGAAGTCCCCTTTGCCCAATTTTAAATTGAATCCAAATAAAGGTGTACACAGAGTATCTCAGCCTCACAGATACACTGAAAAAAGATACAGCCTAGATGTTCTCCTCTACACCTGGCCAAAATTCTCAATTATCCATAAACTGAAAGAAACGTTGCTAGATCATGGTACACTTTCACCAAACAAAATTTTATCCAGAAGTTCTATCCAAGAAACTGATAAAAGGAACACTGTCTACTAGAATCAGAGCTTGAGATTGGAACTTGATTATTCACTATCATTCCTAACCCAGGAGATACACTCCAATCTCACAGCACTCCCTAGAAAACCCCAAGTCTGTAAGAAATATCATTTGAAAACAAATGATCCTAATTAAAAGTTAGTTCAAACCCTAACCCTTTTTTATTGGGGGTGTGGGGGAATACTGATGAATGTGGAAATTTAAAAGCCTAAAGAAAATTAGTTGTCTAATTAAATAAAGTCTCCTGCAAAAGGTAATGCCGGTTAAAACAAAGAAGAAGGAAAATTTATCCTAGATCTACTTGATTCTCCTATTTCTATTATAGATACATACTTAAGAAAAAGTTAATGATCTCATTATCTCCCACTGAGAAGCAAAAGTTGATGTCTGCAAAGTGAAGATTAAAAGATGACGGAAAGTCATCTTATTGGTGTGGAAAACTGAGATTCTTTGGACTTATTTCAAAAAAAGGCATTTATCTGGTCTGTGTTTGTCAGACATTTATACTGTAAATAGAGTTAATTACCTATATATAAAATAGACACAACAATGAAACAAAACAGTATTATTCAATAGTCTTTTCCTATCACTGCTTTTCATTAACTCTGAAATACAGATGTTCAGTGTCAGATAAATGATTTTCTATACACTTTCCCTGGTGGCTCAGATGGTAAAGAATCTCTAAAGAATTTAGAGGTCATTTCTAAAATTCAAGTATACCACAACATTTGCTGTGAGCTTTAAATGTAAGAAAAATACGTGTGTGTGTGTGTGTGTGTGTGTGTGTGTGTGTATAAAATCTTAATTGAACTCACAAAAGCTTTGTGAAACTGCTTGACTGGTTCCCGTAAAGTTAATTCAGTTAGTACAATAGTGATTTATTGAACTAAGATAAGAATGGCAGAGGCAAAAAGCTGAACTGAAGAGTGTCAAAAGAAAGCTTCTTTATGTATTGTGAAAATTTCTGAGAAAAGAAAAAGATTAAAAAAAAAAAAAAACCTTTAGGCTTTATTGACTTCAAAGTACTTTGATTTGTAGAAAATATATTAACTGATAAGCTTTTTCATTTAATTTCAGAAGAAGAAAACTGGGCAATATTCTCCCTGAATTGTTAAAATCCATGATTGAAGGGGGTTAAGAAAAGACCAATCTCTGTGTTAGCCCAGACTTCATAATGCTGCCTCTCAACTGCATTCCAGAGTGGTATCTGAACAGGGTGTTTTGGCTAATCACACACTAATATGCAAGACTCTACTAAATATACTTAATGTTATAAGAAATATAATTCAGACTTTCTCTGAAGAGTTTAGAGACTTCTCAGTGCCTTAAATTCTCAGCAGACTTCTCACACTTCCTGTCTATTTGCCTTTTGTAGTCCATTTGTCGCAGAGCAGGGCTCCCAGCGGCTCTGACAGATAAAGCTTCAGTGCCCCCTCCCCGCTGCTCTTGAAGACTGTAAACATCTTCACCTGCTTTACCAGGCTGATCATGATCTGCTTCCTGCTTTCCTTTTCATTCCCATTTCTTGTCATGATTCTCAGCTTGCCATTCCAGTTTCCAAAACAGGGTTGTCTTTCGGCTGTTGAAAATGTTTGCCTTGCTGGGAAACTCCCTCTCCTCCCTGGGTAGCAAACACTTAGTTTTTGGCCCTATTCATCTTTCAGTTCTGGGATGAACTGTCACTTCTTCCCAGTCCAATGCTCCCACAACCATAATTCCATTTACTATGAGATGGTTCTTGCTACCATAAGAACTTAAAAAACCAAGAAACTCATCTATTCCACCTTAACCAATACATGTGGTAGTGGTGGTTGTTTAGTCGCTAAGTTGTTTCTGACTGCTGTGACCCCATGCCCTGTAGCCCACCAGGCTCCTCTGTCCATGGGATTTCCCAGGCCAAAATACCAGAGTGGGTTGCCATTTCCTTCTCCAGGGGATCTTCCCAACCCAGGGATACAACCCGGGTTTTCTGCATTGCAGGCGAATTCACTACCAATTGAGCCACCAGGGGAGCCCAACCAATACCAGGGAGAGGTGCCTATTTTATTCCTTTCAATTTTCAGGGAAACTAAGCTACCTTTTTAGCCAATAAATCTCACTCAATTCTCAAATTACTTTGTCACCCTTTGAGCTTGTTTCTCAGGTCTATTTTCAACGGTAAGAACTCTTTCATCAAGCTCTACTCATTTATTTTGATTTATTTTTGTGAAAAAAATCTTGCATAGTTATAAAATTAATTGAATAAACCTAAGCATGGGTTTGTTTACCTCCTTTTAATAATAACTAGTTTTCCCATAAATCCCCTCCATGCATGCATGTATAATTACTGGACAGGGGATAAGACATTATATTTTGCAGGGATGAAAAAGAAAGAAGCAAAAGGAAATTCTAATCAGCTTCATAAATAACTTCAACACATTTACCACTTCACTGGTTTTTCTCCAAAGTTCTCCTCCCACAAATAGGAGAATAAATGAAATCAAAATTTTTACTACCTATTCACATAAATTGTTACACCAGAAGATTAAGTGGCCCTGTACTAGAAAGGGCTCAGTAGAAAAATGAACTATACCAACTCCAAGAATACATTCTAGGATTAAAAAAGGAAGAAAATCTGCCCAATGTATCCAGTAGCTCATAAATCTTTTTCAAAAAAGGATCTCATGACATTTGATTTAATCTTACACTCTTTTTCTTTCCCTCATTTTCCTCTCACTGCAAATGCTGGTACATTCATCTTTGATGAAATGAAGCATCTTCAGAGTTACAGCCAAAAATCATGGCACAAAATTATTTGGCACACACTTTTCTGTTCTCTTTTCCTTTAACTGAATCACTCAGAACTATTAACGTCAGTCATTATTTTGACAGTGAAAGGCAAATTATCAAAATTGCTTAAAAGCAATTTAAAAGATCTATCTATCTGCATGACTCATACAAGGGAGGTAGCTATTTGGAACATAAAATGCCAATGGTTTATCCAAAGAGTCAAAAGCACATCACTATTTCAAACCTATCAAATTATCTTGTAAATAAAACCACTGTGTAATAATTCTATGCTTCAGGCCCTTACGCTAAAGGTTGTTTAGATCCGATACCAAGATAGGCAAAATTTTACCTTTATTAGGTATTCAGCATAGTTAAACTATATATTAGACACTAAAGCAAATAAGAATGTATTATCATATACTTTTTGAAAGAAAGGGGAAAAAAATCTATCCGCAAAACAAAGACAGGATCAGGATATACCTTCTTTACAGATTTTAAGCATTGCCGGCAGATTCTTTACCAGCTGAGTCACTAGGGAAGCCCAAGTATACTGGAGTGGGTAGCCTATCCCTTCTCCAGTGGATCCTCCTGATCCAGGAACCGAACTGGGGTCTCCTGCATTGCAGGCAGATTCTTTACCAGCCAAGCTACCAGGGAATCACAAGTATTTCAATAGTATGCCTTAAATTAAAATCATTTCAATAAAATTTCTTCTAAAATGTACTGCAGAAAAAAATGACTGTGAGGCATATATCTTAATTGCATGGAATTTGATATCAAGCAAAGTTATCAAAAAGTTTGAAGTTTTTGGTATGCTTTAAATGAGTATGTGGTATTTTTGGACCTATCTACATATATAGCCACGTTGTATTTCTTTCTTCATGCACATCCATAATATTACCTATGGAGGGATAAAAATACCCACTTTACTTTGTCTATAGTCTTCCTTTTATCTTTTAGTTTAAACAAACTAAAAATAAAAATTGCATATAAATGTAGCAAAGCCCCTGGTCCAAAGAGTTTTATATGGATAAAAAAATTGGACTAAATAGTCTATCCCTCTATTTTGACATCTTTGAGACATGGACTGTCATAATACACTGGACTGCTACTGTCCTCTGATTATCTCTCATATATACACAAATCAGTTAACTATGGTTTGAAAGTGAAATGTCAACACATTTTTATGTGAAGTTCTTTTTACTGAAGTTCTTACTTCAGTTTTCTTTACCATATAATGTAGAAAACTCCACACTTCAGAGCTTCTCTTCTGTAGTTACTTGAGAAGGAATATTTCTGTAACTAGAACTCCACTATTCTTTATGACTAGGCACTCTGGTGATGATTAGCAATAAAACTTAATTTTCCCCAAGATTCAAGCACAAGAAAATTGCCTTGGCAGGCATATTTATGCTGATATTTCAAAAAAAAGTAATTCAAAGATTTAAAATCATATTTATTTTGATCTTGACATATAATTACGTAGTAATTTAAATTTTGTTCTTGCATTTATTCTGGTTCTTTTTAAAATTTCTTTTCATTTCAGGCTATAAACTATTATCCTTCATTTTATAATCCCAAAGTAATTTTGCAATCTGAAACTTTGTTTCATTTATGTTTGTAAACTCAAATGATATACTTTTAAGAAAACTTTGTCTATTACAGGTTCTATTTAAAGCTATCTTATTTCACTGCTATGTTTAAGAAAAAAAGAAATTAGAAACGCAATGTGAGATTTTGATGAAATTTCATACAGACATATATCTGAAGCAAGGAATTAAACATTATTAATAAACATATTAAAATAAGTAAAATGAGTGCAAAACATATAAGAAATAGTGAAAAAAAAAAGGGAAAATTGGAAAATAAAGTAATGAAAGAGCATAAATACAACAATTTGCTTAAAGTATTTTTAAGAGTAAAAGAGATGACCAGTGCAAAGGCAGATACATTATTACATATTTCAAAAGTTCAGGAAAACATGCAAAATTAAACCTGTGCTGTCAAAAACAGTCAAAATTCATGTTGCAAAGACTGAGTCCAAGTTTAGTTTCCCTCTTTGTAGATGAAACATTTTACCAAAACACAACTTCTTTTTGGGTATCAGACTTATCTTTTGTCACTAATATAAAAGTATCAGGTATAAGAGCACATACAGATACAAGTTTAATAGTAAAATTAAACTTACGTCTCTAAGTTGTCACCTTCAAGAACTGTCTGGACAGGTAGGTAGCCAAGCCGAGGGTGTTTGGCAAAGTATTTCTTCGATCTGAACTTATTCTTCAGCACCTTTGTGAAGTCCCGTACATCTTCCCCAGATGTTGTCTATGAGGTTGAAAAAAATTACACTTATCTCATTAAAATGGAAGGAGACAACTATCTACAATCAAATTAGAGCAGATGTAAATTGATGCAATTAAATGACAACACTTTCAGTAGTTTTATGTATTTTTGGAATAGCACACAAGGTCATGAGAACACATGGCAATCAAGACTCATCGTTAAATATTTCCAGCAATCAGCTTATAATTTTTAATTTTCTGTTGAGAATAAGCAATAAGTAAATCATTTCCCCAATACATTAAAATCAATTTTGGCAATGTTATTCATTAATTCCTGTCACTAGAAAAGCTGCAATTTGCTATTAAACACTCGGTGAGGATGTATTCTGGATATTATATGATTTTAGCTAAGTAATGAGGCACACACATCCTCATAATTCACCCATATATATATATGCATATATATACATATATCCTGTACCGACTTCACAGAAGCCAGCACAAACTGTAGTCTAGAAAAAGAGAAAATAGTACACAAGAGAGAAAGACCAGGGCCACGCTGGTTCTCTGTTCTGCAAGGAATACTATCAGATTCTTTGTTCTTTCCCATCCATATAAACATATAATTATTTGACAGGGGACTTTCCAGGTGGTACAGCAGTAAAGAATCTGCCTGCAATGCAGGAGATGTGGGTTCAATCCCTGGGTCACAAAGAGCCGCTGGAGTAGGAAACACAACCCACTCCAGTATTCTTGCCTGGAAAATTTCACGGATACAGGAGCCTGGCAGGCTACAGTCCATGGGGTCTCAAAGTGTCGGATATGACTAAGTGACTGGAGCACACACACACAGACACACACACAGAGCATGCATTTGACATGGACTTAATTACTAATGGTGATATAAAATGTGACTTTTAAAAAAAGCATTTCAATATGATTGGTTAACATAACCATTTAGGGTGACTGACCTACCTGCCACCTGCTCCCCCAGCCTTTGCACCCTCCTCAGTCTGTCTTTTCCCTCCTGACAAGCATGCCCTGGATTCACACAAACTTGTTTTGCAAACAGAAGCTTAACAAAATATTTTTTGGAACAACTGAATTGAGTCAATCCTTACATGGTTTTGTTACTTTCTATTTGCTCTCATGCCACCTAAATATGTTTTCTTCTAGTAAACAGTTAAGGGAATTTTTGATTCTCTATGGAGAAGGTAGTGGCAACCCACTCCTATATTCTTGCCTGGAGAATCCCATGGACAGAGGAGCCTGATGGGCTACAGTCCATGGGGTCGCAAGGATTGGACATGACTTAGCGACTAAACAACTGCTACTGCTACTACTTGATTCTCTAACCTTGCAGAACAGAAATAACATAAATCAGCCCAAGCTATATATACATCAGTTTTCTTTTTATTTAAAAGAATATGTATAGCAAGCAAAGCCCACGTTATCACCGGACCTTGCTATCAGACCCACAATGTCAAATCTTTTTCTGAATAACAAAGAAAAAACTATATAATACCTCCATTATATAGATACAGACCCTCTCAAATATAAAGTGTAGAAAATAAGCTACTAATTGGGGGGAAAAGAAAGAGAATTCAAGGCACTCTATACAGGGAAAAGTGTTGCTATGAGATGCTGGTTTGGGGGTATTTATCTCTGACCAGGCAGAACAGGGGAGAGGAGCAGATCACAGCTGGGAATAAAGAAGGCAATATTTAGAGACACAAAGCCTGGTCCTGAGAATAAAGCCAAAAAGATATATCACTGCTATAAAGGACATTTGGACTTTCAGCAATAGGTATCACAGCTTCAGATCATTAAATTTATAGATATGTTTATCCTGAATGTTTTGGTAAAAAGAAAGAAAAAAAAAAGAAGAAGAAGAAGAAGCTTTCCATGATAGAAATACAAAAAGAAGGCCCCATGCAAGAATAAGCATTTATGACCCAATTTATTTCTGTGTCTGCTCTTAACAAATTGTTAATATACAAGGAGACAGGAAAGTAATGGCCTCCAGCTTTTACTTGGTCTATTTTCATCTGGCAATAAAAGAGTTTATATTGTTCGGATCAGTGATTTTCAAGCCATATCCAGGTCTCTAACTCAGGCAACCCTGAGTGGGCGGGTGGGAGAAAGGCCAGGTGGGCAGGCACCAGGCCACTTTCCCAGTCTGCCTCCTCCAGGACAGCCCTACAATACAGGGCCCTTAGGTATATTCATGGTGGTGTGCAACCATCATCACTATCTAATTCTAGAATAGCATCGTCACCTCAAAAAGAAAGAAAGCGTGTACCCATTAGCAATCATTTCCGCCCCCACTACCACCCCCATCTCCTCCCCTCAGCCCCTGGCAACCGCTAATCTACTTTCTGTTTCTATGGACGTGTCTATTCTGGACATTTCTTATAAATGGAATCATATAATATATGGTTTTCTGTGACTGGCTTCTTTCACTAAGCATAATGTTCTTCTAACTTATCTCTATTTGGGTTTCAGTGTGAACTCTTGATGGGGAAAAAATGACATCTCATTTAAAAGTACAAGTCCCATTCCACATCACACACTCTTTATGTAAAGACATTCACCATATTGAAGAAGAAAGCAAAACCAGACAACCAATGAAAACCCTTCTCTCTCACACAAAAAAGCATACAAAAAACAACTACCTGCCTCCCAAAAAGTTATAGAAGGGGTTTCTGATAATGCTCGAGTTTTATTTTTAGAAAAAATGAGTGCATTCTCATATAAGGAATGCTAATGAGGAGAAAGTGCCCTCGTAATCTAAGGGCACTAAATTTGCTATCACCATAAACTTTACACAATATTAAAAGAAAAAGTGAAAAGTAATTCATCCCACAGGAATGTGATTCCTTAGTTTAGATAGAACCAAGAAAATGAATTATGCCTATTTTCTCACCAAAAAAGGTTAAAATATATTTGTACATATGTGATCTAATTTGCTATCTAATGATAGTACCTAAAATTTCTCTGTTTGAAGGTGCTTGAGTAACAGTTGGTAAAAAGGTCAAACAGAGGACCACCCACCTAACATAATCAATATCATCAAACTTAACTCCATATCCATGCTAGTGTGGAGAGTTCTTTTTTAAGCAAACAGCTATTGATAATATGATGTAAAGATGAAATTGAAAGGATCATTCATTACTACACAAATTATCCAGCATTTTAACTTATCCATGCATCTCCTGAAAGACTAGGTTTTCATTTATTGCTCTAATCAAAGAAATAAAAAGAACAAAAGATTTTGTAGATATCAGTAGATGTAATGAGGGTGATGTATTAGCACAGAAGTCTCACCTTACAAACAGCTTTCCTCGAATTTCTTTTTACTATCAAGTGTGATGAGACCATCACCACTTTTTTGACCCAAAAGGAAAGTGACACTAAAGCTTAGAGGGATTCAGATCAAGAAGGTCAGGAAAACTCGCAAACCTACGTCTGTTCACCAGACTGGCACTGTGTCATCTCTCTAGGAAAAACTAAACAGTTTTAAGTTTTGTAAGAAAAAGAAGTCACAGCCATTGATTAAACTATTATAATATTCTGAATTTCCTCTTTATTTTAAATAAAGTCCTACCAAGATACCCTGTGGCTGATTTTTACAAGATTTATATTGAAATGTCACTTTCTAATTTTAAATTGCATATCTAAGAAATGTTCAGTGTAAGTACAATTAGAAAAAATACACATGAAGGAGAAAAAAGAAACATTAAAATTACCAGTTCTTCTGTCACCCAGAGATAATCAGTCTTAAAATGTTTGGTACTGGATCAATTTATTTTTAATCCTTTTTATGGCAAAATAAAACATACATATATAAAACTATATATAACAGACATATGGTTTAATAAAATAAATTATATGTTAAACACCATCAAGTCAGGAAATTTAACTTCGTTGGACATTCCAGAAGACTTGTTCCAGTTACAACCCCTCCCAACCTCCATAAAGCCATCATCTTCATTTTTGTAACAATAATTTCCTTGCATTTTAAAAGTAGTTTTATCACTCCAATGTCTGTCCTAAAAAATATGATATATTTAAAGTCACTTTTAATCTACCAGATTTCTTCTTCATACTGTCCATTTTCTTACAACTTATCTGTTGGAAACCCAGGCAATTCGACCAGTAGCGTTTTCTACTGTCTAGATTTTGCTGGTTGTACATTTTTGGTGCAGTTTAGCATGCTCCTTCCAATTGGCAGCTGGATCCAGAGAATACATGAGACTCAGGTTTGAATTTCTGGCAAGATTATTGGTGGCGTTTCATAGGATTACAGAAGACACATGATGTCTGGTCATCTCTATTATGTACTCCTAGCTCACACAGAGTCGCACACGACTGAAGCAACTTAGCAGCAGCAGCAGCAGCAGCAGCGCCTTTCATGTTAAATGCCTATATCCATCCAATGAGGACTTTTAAATGGTGATAGTCTATCATTCATTCCTAGTTTAAAAAATTAAAGACATCCTCCCCCATCTGTTTAGTTACTCAGTAGTACAGTTCAAGAAAGGCAAGATTACATGTTTGATTTTTCTCTTTTATTGACCACTTTGCTCTGTAATGGATTGGTTTCGTATCATCTTCCAAAGATGACCAATTTTTAAACTGTTTCAAAATATCATTATAAATTCATAGATTAATATATTTATGAGTTTTCATCTACTGACCCTTGCACAACATGGGTTTGAAACATGTTGAATCCACTCATATACTATTTTTTTCACTGAATATGCACAATAGCATTGCACAAACTATGAATAAGGAGGACCCACTGTAATGGATTTTCCACTGTTCGGAAGGTTGGTACTCCCAACTAATGAGCTGGTCAAGGGTTAACTATATTATCATTACTGAAGCTCAAACTGTCCCAATTTTGGCCTGTAGGGGGCCTCTTCCTGGTTGTCCTGTTTAAGTTCTAATAAGCTGTGTATATGTTAGTTGTTCAACTGAGTCCAATTCTTTATGACCCTATGGACTGTAGCCCATCAGGCTCCTCAGTCCATGGAATTCTCCAGGCAAGAATACTGGAGTGGGTAACCATTCTCTTCTCCAGGGGATCTTCCTGACCCAGGGATCAAACCCAGGTCTCATGCTTTGCAGGCAGACTCTTTACCGTCTGTAACAATGTATTTAATCCATCAGTTCCCAGGATGTTATTTCTCTAGTTACTTTAGTTATCTGAAGTCTGGTCTCTCAAATAATTCTGCAAGAAGTGTTCATAGGACCAATATTACCTGAGTTCTTACATGCTGATGACAGATTTCCTGTGTTCTTTGCTAGTTACTAGAAAGTTGATTTTTCTAGATACAAAATTCTTGGCTCATATATTTTTCCCTTGAGTTTCTTAAGTATGTTCCTCCATTTTCATTTGTATAAAGCATTGATATTGAAAAGTCTGATGGTTATTTAATTTTCTTTCTTTTCTAATTCAGTTTTTCTTTTTGTTTAAATGACCAAAAGACTCGGTTTTACTTCAAAGACCAGTAATTTTACCAGGATATTCCATAGTGTAGAGAGCTCAGGCATTAATATACTCTTTCCGTATAGAGATTCACTTTTTTTTTTTGGAGAGTGGAAAGATTTTTCCCTAAAAAATAATTTTGGAAGTAGAATTGATTAGTTCTCCTTATTTTCTGGCATTTTTATTAATAGTGCTTGTTCTACTTTGGGTTTTTTCTTCATGGACTCATACTGTCCATATTTTCCATTTTTTCTTTTCTTTTATGACTATCTTCAATATTTGTCATTTTTCTTGATCCTTTATGTTGCTTTACTTCTCTTTGAGTTTTTTTTTTTTGCTATACAGTATATTCTCATTAGTTATGTTTTATATACAGTATCAGCAGTGTATATGTGTCAATCCCAATCTCCCAATTCAACCCCCTCCACTACCCTCCCCACCCTCTCCCCCACCCCCGTTGTTTTCCTTACATCTGTTCTCTACCTCTGTGTCTCCATTAACTTTTCTTTGAGCTTTAAAGTTCGCCTCTTATTCACCTTCTATTTTTTTTTTATGGCATTTATGTGCTCTGTTTATTAAGACTAAAATTAATTAGCTTTAACTTTCAAAATTATTCTTTTATTTCTAAATTTTTCCTGAGTTCTACCACCCCAAATACGACAAAGGGGCATACCAATCAGTTGTTAAAGTTACTTGAAAACAGCCAGTACTAGAAGAACACTCTGGCCCTCCTCTTTGTCCCCCTGAAAGCAGGAAATCATCTCCCATGTAAAAAGTAGTCTCCCTGCACCAGGAGGGACAGAGACATCCTTATCATGGAAAGAGGGACTTCAAGGCTGAGAAAGCTGTGTAAACCATCTGCTTAGATGCTTCACTAATTGGTACCCAAGCCTAAATTTCTCTGCATTATCAGTTCTTCACAACGTTATTTTGCTGGTGTTTGCTTGTTTTAAAGGTACAGAAGCTGCCTGCTTTGGTCACTTCTTTGAGCCTCTCATATGCACAAAATTAACATTAGATTTTCTCCTGTTAATCTGTCTCAGGTCAATTTAATTATTAGACCAGCCAGAAGAATCTAGAAAAGGAAGAGGTACATTTTTTTTCCTCTCCAACAATATCTTGCAAGTTTTGTGACTGGTATGGCTTGTTACCACCTAGATTTATTTTGGGGATATCTCACTACCTAGTTTTGTTGTAAATATTATCCAGAGGTTTGGTATTGCTGTGTATCTGCTGTGTCTCTTTTTATGTAACTACTTTACTAACGGGAAGAAAATGGCAAAGGCAAATAGACTGAACAACTCTGAAGCCACTGCTACCACCATCTCCCCCCAATCCTTCTGGATTGATTTGTAACAATTATGTAAGAACTCAAATATTCAAACAAGGACTGTCATTCAAACTGTCATTTTTGGAAATCTAACGAAGGTGAGTCACTGTGACAAACATTTTAAAATTGAACCTACATAGACAAGTGGGTACTTATGTTTTCTTTCACTACTATGCTGCTATTAAGTAGCAGTGAGATAATAATGAAAACTTATTTGGATAATAACAAGTAATTAGTTCTTGACTTGGTCCCTACCAACTAGTACAAATCAATTATTTAAAATGTGTTGCTGAATTATAAAAGGTAGCCTGCAGTAACTCTCAACCCAAACCCTCAAAACTCCTGTGTAAGCTGGCAGCATGAGATGATTTTTAACTCTTGAATTCTATTTCAGAAAATAAAACTATATTCATTTTAAATCTTCTAAAAATTTCTTTGGTCAATTCATAACTCGGGATAGCAGTATTATCTAATTCTTTACCAAATACTCCCAACATCATATTTTTAACTTAACTACATATATGCATAAGTTATAGGCAGAGGAAGACAGGCTAGAATAAGGAGGAAAATCAAGGTTACATAAGAAACAATATGATCTTTGGCACCTGAATAGAATAATTAAATAATACTATTTAGGTCATGCACAAGTACAAAAACCACTGTTGAACAAGATTCTCATTAGCAACATTTACTTCTTAAATATATAGTCAATAGTCTCAAATGACAGATGCAAAGTGTAAAAAGTACACTGTATTATCATAGGGCTAATCTTAAAGACATTCCAATAGTTTTTTTTAAAAATGAAAAACAACCTCTCAGTTTTGCTTTAAGTTTCAATGATTTCAACACGTTGAAATTCAGATACACTGAATTTTATAGGTAGGATAAAATTAGTAAGACAAGCTTCAGAGCATTCTCAGTTCTAATGGAAAAATATGAAACTAAAATATTAGCATTAAAAAAATCATCAAGGAGTCAAGAATAAGTAGGGTAAATGAGTCATCCAAACAACAAATTTTGTTCAAACGTCACCTTAAAAGTGAACAACGCGATCTAAATGCACTCAGCTTACTGGGATAACAATGTAGAGTGGGCAAGAACTAAAAAACCACTTAGGATGCTGAGGCCAGAGAAAGCAATGATGCTGCGTTTTTAGCATATTGGCAACATCCCAAGTCTCATCTGAAGAAGTAAGACTGCCAGAAACAAACTACACTAACTCAGTGGAGAGCTTTCCAAAGAATGAATCTGCATGTTCTATATTTGATGTTTATAGTCCTACGAATACATTGATGTTGGCAGGAGTAGGGAGGGGTCTACAAAACAACTATTTCTAGTTTTTTTCCTTTGTTCTTTTTGTTTCTTGCCAGTGACATATTGTTTGTAAAGAAAAGAGTGATTTCACTTTTAGCTTTAAAAATAAAACTGTTTCTGTTTTTTTCAGTAGGAAACTGATTTTTCTATACCTCTAAAAACACTGAAAATATGAAATTTAATTTTCCCCATATGTTAACCAATAGTGAGAAGAACATTCTTGAACCTGTTTCTTTAAAAGTAACATATACTTTCTAAAAAAATGCAGTACATTTTTTTATGTTCGAAATGTTGCTAACTTTTAATAGACTGTTACCTATCTTCCTCTTTTCTCATCAGGAACTCAACATGACTATCAGAACAAACTAGTCCTGTCCAAACCCAGCATGTAAATGAGAATTTTGCCTTGATTCCACTCCCAACAATTTGAATGCTGGAAGTAGCTGATGTTTCTGACTTTGCTAGAAATAAAGTTTTACAAATATCTCATCCCTTCTCCCTGAGCTAACATGACTCTCAAAACATCTTCCTATCTGGGCTGCTGCTTCAGTTCCTGATGTCTGTATTTACCAATGAGTAAGCACTCTATTCACTTTCCCCACTTTCCCAATGTGGATCAGGCCACCATCCACAGATGCACACAGCCTCTATTAATCTTTTATTTATTTTTTCCCTTTTAGCTGTTAGTGTGGATTCTGTGTTTTACTTATGAACACATTCCCTTACATCTTGTTCATAACTGCAATTTCAACCTTTCTCTTTCAGTGAATACTGACGCTCCCATGACAATACCATCTCCCCTACAATCCTTTCCATCCCGGACTATACAATCAAAGAACAAGAATAAAGCAGGTCTGTGCCATTTCTTCCTTAGCCTCAGCCTAAAAAGTAAAGTCACTCAGTCATGTCTGACTCTTAGCGACCCCATGGACTGCAGCCTACCAGGCTCCTTCATCCATGGGATTTTCCAGGCGAGAGTACTGGAGTGGGTTGCCACTGTCTTCTCCTAAACTGTATATATAGTTCTCAAATGTAGATAAATCACTAAACCCATGTCACCGACTTTAAACAAATCACTTACTTTCTCTAAGACTTAGTCTTTTTTAAAAATGAGGATGAATTAGGTATTTTCTTAGACTCTTTCCAGCTTTAATACTCTATAAATACTATATATAATATCAGGTATGGGCACATTCAATTTTTGTGTACCAGAATTAACCATGCATATTAGGAAAAGTATGAATCATCCTTGTTCCAAGGAGTGAAAAAGATAGTTGAAAGGGCAAAAACACCAGGAGAGAAAGCAATGCAAGATAACACAGAATCAAATACCAAATGGTAAAGCAGGGGCTAGTGGTCAAAACCACAGAATGACCTGTTTCGTTGAGCAAAGGCAAAAAAATTTGGGAAGATTTCTCACACAAAATAAGAGTCATGCTGTTTTCATGAAAAAGTGGGATTTTCAAATGAATGGAGAGATAATGGTAACAAGCATTAAATATAGTTTATGTCATACTGTCTGTTTTAGATGAACTCTTTTTTGGGCCTCATGAAAGAACTTTAAATGTACAAATCTGGATTATAGAATGGTGGAGAGGAAATAAGCATTTTAAAAAGTCATTTTCTAGCAAAAGAAAAATTCTATTTCATTTCTGTAGATAAATGCTTTACTATCAATTTCATAAAATATCTTCATAAATTAGGATAGTTAATTCATACACTATTAGTCATTCTACATCTAAAGACCATAGATAGATAATACAGTATTTTTTCAAGATACATTTGAAAAAAATATTTTTTGAGCTTTGAGGGTTTAAAATAAGGCTTATAAGCTTTGGAAAGCTTTTACCAACAGAAACATTCAGATTCAGCTGAAAAAGAAACTTGAATGGGAAAGAAATCAAGTCAGTAATATGACTAGGACATTTTCCTAACCATAAGCAGAGATGCACTATAAGAAATGCCAACATCAGGATTTATACAGAAAGGTCTAATCCATTTAACATTTAAGTGGTGCTTACTATGACTGTATTGAAAAATTCACATTTGAGTTCATTTTATAAGGCAGAGATCAGATGGTTGACGGAACACTGGATAAAAGAAAAATATACCAAAAATGAATAAAGCTTACTGAAAGAAAAAGAAATTTTAGAAAGCAGTTAAATCAAATAATTCATTACTATTTGAATATAATAGTATGTCTTTTAAAGACTCAATTTATATATATATATATATATATATATATATATATTTAGTCATTTTATCAAAAGTTGTGGGGTCAAATGCAGAAAATAACCTGCCCTAAGAGGTGAATGATGAGTAGGGTGCTGATTAATATTGCTATGCAAACTTCAGAAAGGGGCAAAAAACCCTCCCAGAACACATCTTCAAAAAGGAAGCCATCCTATACAATGCAGGGCAAGCTGTACTCTTAGGCATAATAACAGTGATTTTGCAAAGACTAGGTAATAAGAAGAGCTTTGGGTAACTTAGATTTTATCCTAAAATGATAGCCAGAGAGTAAAATTCATCAGTGTATCCGTGGTTCTCAAGCTCACCCCACTGACCACAGATTGATGCTGAAGAGCCATAGATTTCAAATTGTAGGTGTTTCTCAAAATCATTATGAATTATTATTATGAATCATTATGAAGGCCAAGAAAAATAGTAATTTTAAACACCTTTACTGAATTCATTGTTGTTGTTTAGTCTCTAAGTCATGTCTGACTCTTTTGTGACTCCATGGACTGTAGCCCACCAGGATCCTCTGTCAATGGGATTCTCCAGGCAAGAATACCAGAGGGGGTTGCCATTTCCTTCTCCAGGGGATCATTCCAACCCAGAGATGGAACCTGGGTCTCCTGCATTGGCAGGCAGATTGTTTACTGCCGAGCCACTGGGGAAGCCTTACTGACTTTGTTGTTGTTCAGTCACAGTGGTGTCCGACTCTTTGCAACCCCATGGACTATAGCAACCCAGGCTTCCCTGTCCTTCACCATCACCTGGAACTTGATCAAATTCATGTCCATTGAGTTGATGCCATCCAACCATATCATCCTCTCTCACCCCCTTCTCCTCCTGCCTTCAATCTTTCCCAGCATCAGGGTCTTTTATAATGAGTCAGCTCTTTGCATCAGGTGGCCAAGTACTGGAGCTTCAGCTTCAGCATCGGTGCTTCCAATGAATACTCAGGACTGATTTCCTTTAGGATTGATTGGTTTGATTTTCTTGCCATTGAAGGGACTCTCAAGAGTCTTCTCCAACACTACAGTTCAAAAGCATCAATTCTTCCATGCTCAGCCTTCCTTATGGTCCAACTCTCACATCTATATGTGACTAAAGGAAAAACTACATCTTTGACTATACAGATCTTTGTTAGCAAAGTAACGTCTCTGCTTTTCAAAATGCTGTCTACCGACTTTATACATCTTAAAATGTGTAGTCACTTTTATACATCTTTAATGTATATTTACTTTATGATTTTTCCCATGTTGACATTAGTTCTTTATAATCAGTTTCCAAAATTTCTAGCTGTAATTATGCAAATTTCACTCTATGTGCTGTGCTGTGCTTAGTTGCTTTAGCCATGTCCAACTCTTTGTGATCCTATGGACTGTAGCCCTCCAGACTACTCTGTTCACGGAATTCGCCAGGCAAGAATCCTGGAGTGGGTTGTTATGCCCTCCTCCAGGGGATCTTCCCAACCTAGGGGTCGAACCCAGGTCTCCCACATTGCAGGCGGATTCTTTACCATCTTAGCCACAAAGGAAACCCAAGAATACTAGGTTGGGTAGCCTATCCCTTCTTCAGCAGATCTTCCCAACCCAGGAATTGAACTGGGGTCTCCTGCACTGCAGGTGGATTCTTTACCAGCTGAGCCACCAGGTAAGTCCTTCAATATATATTTCACCCCAATCCAGACACCTTGTAGTGACCAGCAGGGGTCTGCACAGGCTGATAACTGCATTTCTCTTTAACCTCATCTCTTACCTTTCTCATTCTCTCTTTTGTGAAGGGAGAAATTCACTCTTTGTGAAACTCACAGAGTTTTTTTCTGTTCCTAGTCTTTTTGTTCTCACCTCCTTCCCAACCCCAGGGCCAGGTCTGCGGTGGTGTGACCTGTGCAGCTACAAAGGGGTTCATACTCAGTCAGAGTCTCCCTGAGCTTGGCTTAATGCTCTACTGTTACCATCTTGAAAGTCTTAGCAAATTTTCAGCAAGGGGCCCCACATGTTTACTTTGCTCTGGGCACTTCAAATAGCCAGTGCTACCTACCACACTCCCCTCGGGCAATAATATACTCCATTTTCTGTTATGCTCCAGTCATGCCAACCTCTTTCCAAAATACCCTTTGATACCAGCTATTTACACATCCAATTCTTTCTCATCCTTCACGCTCAACTAAAACGCTAATTTCTCCAAAAGACCGTCTGTGATTTCTTTATCTAAAGTGCCTCCTCTAATCTTCTACCTCATTATCCATTTATTTCTTTCGAGGCACTTACTGCAATCTGTAATGATCTCATTTATTTGTTTCCTTGTTCTCTGTCACGTATCTCCTCCTCCTGAACGGAAAGGAGTAGGAGAGTCAGTGATCTTGTCTATCCTGGGAGTACACTGATGAATTACCAGAGCTAAAAATAGCATCTGACACATGGCAAGTCCTCAATATTTATTTGTTGAGTGAATGAGCATGCTAATCATAATAATAAATGGTGCTTCATAGATTTTCTTGGCATTTTTTTCCTAAAGTTATTATGCACCGCGTTCCATCTATTATAATTCAGCAACATTCTAGAGGTTTTTTTCTCCACATATATGGTACCTATTTATCTGACATAAGATACCTAAGAATGTGAGTGAGATTTATGTGTGTATATTTTATAAGTATTGCTGCCTTTCTGTCAATTTATGACCCTAAAAGTAACTCAATTCCCTAAGCCAAAGAAAATGTACAACTCTATGAATAAATTTTGGTTCACTATTTGGAAAGAAGCTGAGAAATAGTTATTGACTGGAAAAGAAGATTACGTCCGAAAAAAAATATCTTAGATCAAAGGAACAACAGGAATCAGTATCCAATACCAGTGAAGCATTAACAAAGTGTTATAACAATGTAAAGTGGTGAAAGGATTAGATGCTCAGTTGTGTCTGACTCTTAGTGACTCCATGGACCCACCAGGCTCCTCTACCATGGGATTCTCCAGGCAAGAATACCGGAGTGGGCTGCCATGCCTTTCTCCAGGAGATCTTCTCAACCTAGGAATTGAACGTGGGCCTCCCATGCTGCAGGCAGATTCTTTACTATCTGAGCCACCAGGGGAGCCCAATGTAAAGTTGTATAAACTTCTGGAAAATAACTAGACATGAAGTATTTTGGCCACTGACTCAGACCATCTACTTCTAAGTGCTTTATTCTATAGAAATACAATTTATGTAATATATGGAAAGTTATTTTCACAATGATATTTATGAGTGTTGCTTATAATATCAGAAAATTGAAAACAAACTAAAGGTTGAAACCTAACGGAATGGTAAAATAAATTATAATAATTCACTCCCATATTCTGTAACTAGGAAAATTATACTGCATGATAATATGTGGAAATACTTATTATATAAGATGTTTAGTGAAAAAAGCAGTATCAAAATTACAGAAATATGAAAATAAATAAAGTCTTAAAATCAGAGATATAGAAGGATATTGCAAGGTAGTTTATTCAGCAGCTAGATTTAGGACTTTTTTACTTTCTCCAGTTTTCTACATTTTGTTAATGTAAATACAATGTTTCATCATGTAAACTATTTTAAATATGTCTAAAAAAACAACTTCTCATCACAGTATCGTTTTCAATGTAGGTCAGTGTAAGCTCTTAAAAGAGTTTGCTACTAAGAATGTTAAGCTCAAAATCAAAAACATAGATGTAAATAAAATTTAATAAGTTAATTTTTCTGAAAAAAAGTATAATTATTCTGTGCTAAAAATTTCAACACAGATGTATTTGCCTAAAACAACAAAAAAATATGGTTAAGCAATTTTGAAAAGGACTTTTTTTCAGACAATATTAAAACTGAATAATTTTAGATACTAATTAATGAAAAAGCAGTACTTAAAAAAAAGCAAACAATGGTTTAGTACTCACAGGTATACAATATTCCACCATTGGGTAATGCAATTTGTGACCTTTCGCTGTTCGACCCGAAAAAAAGCAACTCTGGCAAACATCATAGTTAAAATGCTTCAGGCTTCTATACCTAGAGAGAAGAAAAGAAAATTCTTTGATTTGTAAACTTATTATATAGTCTAAAACACGTGTGGTAAGGAATTTTACTCATCTGAATCACAATGAAAATAAAAGTTATATTGGCCAGAAATATAGAATTTGCTGTTGTCGTTTTTTAGCTCCAAATTAGGACAGAAAGAATCTTAAATTTCACAAAAGAAATTAAGGAAACCATCTCCTAAGTGAGGGGAGAAGGCAAATTTTTGTAGTTGAAATCTCTAGATCATATTTTCATCTGTTTCAATATAAAGAGATGACAAACATCCATGTCAAAAGATTTTCTATAATGTTTGGATGTGAATGCAAAATGACAAAGAAAAGAGTTATGTTTATTAGCTTGACACATCAAAATGTAATATATCACCTTTACCATCAATAAAAAATGAATCTCAAAATTCCCTGACAAAGACTCCTGGTGTGAAAGTTGGCTTCATCTCCATCATGTCAAACTTGGCAGAAGTAACATGAAGTAATCTGATTACTTCTCAGTTAGTATTTAAATGCTACTTCTTGCTTACCAAGGTTGATCTTAAAGGTCTTAGAACATCACCAAATTCCATCAGGGTCATATATACATAAAGACTCATGCAAAATATTATGCATGAACACTTCTCTGACCTATGTAAATAGGAATTCAGAAAGATCTCTGGTTCTGGAGTCAAATAGTATAAATAAGAACTATATAAAAAAAAAAAGCTTTGTGTCCTGGCTATTTGAGGGAATGCTATTTTCAGATAGATGGTACATATCAAGCATACCATTTCTTTAGGAAGCAAACCCCCACAAATGGGAACCAGTGGGAAGGAATAATGGACAAACACTGAAACTACACAAATGGAACAGAAAAAGAGCCTCCTAACACGACTGATAATGGATCACCCTACCTGAATCCAACAATTGGACATTCTTTACAGATGTTGCATTTAGCCTGATGTTTTGCAGTCTCAGCTGCTGCCACACGATGTAGAACCGGCAGCCAAACCATGGACTGTGGCTCCAGACGCATCCAATCTATAAACTCTTTCACACTTATCTCTGGCTTGTTGTTATTCTGGGCAAGAAACAAGTATGTTAAAAGTGAAGAAAATGTCTCCATTTAAATTGCAGCAACTGTTGCTGCTTCAAACTCTTCTGAAAATCTGTATAGAAGTAAAAGGAGAATTATAGAACCCTTTCCAAGTCACTTAAATCACAAAATATTTAACGTTCATCAAGGAAAAAAATTTTAGAATTGGAAAAGAGAAAAAGAAGAAATTGTCATATACAAAGAGGAAAAAAACCCCTCAATATCTTAATAGACCCAGATTTAAAAAAAAACAACTCAAAACTCATACAATTCTAGCTGCTCTTCACACAGATACTTTAAAACTATAAAACTCATTCATCTAAGACTGCAAACACTGAGAAAGTAAAGAGTCACTGATAAGTTCCCAAACTTGAAAGCCATTGTAAATTCTAAATAAAAGCTGTTATTTCTACAGTTTGCCAGTTTTTCTTATAATTCTGATTGTTTTTATGTGATAGAAACAAAATGTTACAGATTAAGTTGAAGACCTAATTTTTACTTGCCACTCTCCCCACAGCATTCACTTTCCTTTTTCTGTAGAAGAAACTGCTATCATACATTTGTATAAATTTTTTCGGTCATTTTTATAAATTTTACTTCATATAAATGAATCCATGACCCAAAAAACTGTTATCCCTCTGTTATTTTTCAGTCCTGGTATAACATCACACCAGGAGCACATTACCGTGAATATATTTTGCAGGATTTCCAAATGTATTGTGATAAATTGTTTGAAATGTCTTGGTGTCTTTTTAAATCCTAAGACTAAGTAATTTTCACATGTGCAAAGTTTAATTTGTACTAACATCTATCTCCTGCTGTTGTCAAGGTCATTCTATGAACCAGCACATATGAGAATCATATTTAGAATTTTCATTTGGTATTTTTTGTTATCTTTAAAACAACAAACAGGGCCATTATAAAATGTAATAACCCATAACATCAATTCTTCTTAAAGAGATGGTGTAGGCATTTTTCCCTCAGCAGTGGCAAATCATTGGATATGCCATGGAAAAATATTTACAGGCTTATAGTTTATGCATATGCATAACATCAGTAGTAAAATTCCTAAAATGCTTTTCTATACAGTAAGCATCAAAAAGAAACAAACATGCTTTTCCTGTTTAATAACAGTAACTTAGATCAGTATAAAATTTTATATAAAGGAGAATATATATCATTCTCCTTTTGTACATATGTCTCAAAGGAAACAATGCAATTTCAACAACATCTTAATATTTTTAAAAAATCTTGCCTATAGGAGCTCAGGGCAATTTTATTCATTTATTTAATAAACAACTATTAAGTAGCTATGATGTTCATGATACTGTAGATAATGATACAACAGTGAAAAGACAGAAACAGCTCTTGTTCATGGAGGTTTGTTGTTCATCTGCTAAGTTGTGTCTGACACTTTGAGATCCCATGGACTGTAGCCCACCAGGCTTATCTGTTCATGGATTTTTCTAGGCTAGAATCCTGAAATGAGTTGCGATTTCCTTCTCCAGGGGATCTTCGCTGATCCAGGGATCCAACCTGTGTCTCTGGCACTGGCAAGTAGATTCTCTATCACTGAACCACCAGGGAAGCCCTCATGGATCTTGGGTTTATACAAAAGAATAACCCACTAAATCACTAAACAGATAATTATATAATTCAGTACGTAATTATCAATTTTAATGAGCATGCGAAGAAGGCAGAGGAGATTCATGTGAATATAGCAGGCACACACAGCTTCATCTGAAGGAGTCAGAGGTTTTTCAGAGGATGTGAGATTTAAGGGACGATCTAAAGAAGGAAGAAGGATTAGCAATGAGAAGAGAGTTTGTGGGTAGACGGTAAAGAACATTCTGAACAGAGGGCACATGTCCAAAGAGATCAGCACCAGAATGAAGGAACTAAAACAGCATGACTGGACAACAGACAGCAAGGGGATCAGTGGTACAAGATGAGGTTGGGGCAAAGGCAAGGCCTAATCACAGCAATCTAGTGGTGCATGGTCAAGATTTGAGGTTTTATCCATTGAGGGACAGTGAGTCTCCTTGAATGGGTTGCTGTATCTTGAATTAAATGTGCTTTAAGAACTAAAATATATACTTCCTGGGATAGTATCCAGCATCTTCCACCACCTGGTTCCAGCCCAAGACCCCTGTTTCATTTCTCAGAACATCCTCAGTACCATTCCCCACACACTCTATACACCAACGATCCTTCAAAAACGTTTACCTGTTGGAAGCAGCTGCGAACACTGGGCTCAATATTACTGCCCCCGAAAGCTGCTACCTCCCCCAGCTGCCGAGGGATCTGGATCGCATCGTGCAGTAACAGGCCGAGCTGCCTCTGGTCGCACATCTCCGTGGGCCCCGCCACTTCCTTAAAGAGATCTACAAGGAAGAGAGGAGGGCGGTTAACTTCCCATACTGATCTTTTAAGTAAAATATACCTTTGGTTGTGTGGGATGAATGATGCAGACTGAAAAAAAAAAAACTCATGGGGACATGGATTACATTACTTGTCTCCTGAACTCTGACAACTTTGATATTCTGTATATTTATAATCAGGAACTGGTTAAGCACAAGTTTCCTAAAACAATCTACTGTAGTATATAAATATATATGAACAGACCAATAAATATAAATTTCCTTATTAAATGGCCAGTGTATGCACGTGGATTCATTCAATGGTCTCAAATAGGTTTCCCTTCTTATTGAAAAAGAGAGAGCTAAAACCAAGTTTTCTTTATGATTTGTCAAAGGAATGAATGTACCTGAAGTAGCAAATCTCTTAAGTTTTAAAAGATTTGTTCATCAACTTTTTGCGTTCACTTCTAAATTCAGTATTTATTAAACATAGGTATTTCAATTTCTTTTAAAGTTTCTAGACTCACATCTACTTTGCAAAAGAAACTTTGAACAGTGCAAGGAATTGTCTTTTTTTTAAGTTTTTTTAGACCCAATCAGACTCTAATTCCTTATTAGTGATAAAAATTATTTTTGTTTTACTTCAGTTTATGTCACAAACTACATTAATTCCAATGTAAAGGACTTAAGAAAAATACATACTTTCATAGTTCTTAGGCTTTTCTATTCATTTAAAAATGTTTAAAAAATATTTTTAATTCAGTAAAATAAAAGCTTTTCTCCCTCCCAGTATTGGCTTATCTTCATCACTTGTAATATTTTGAAGAATAAAGTTGTTACCATATTTCCAGCAACAAAGTTAGCATACTTTAAAAAGTTACTTTTGGAGTAGGGAGAAATTTCACATAAAAACAATCCACTTCATTATAGAAACTAATGCTTTTTGGAAAGAAAATTTCAAGTTCTAAAAATTCAAAATTGTACAGATTCTAAATGGTTTTCATATGAAGTTTTCCAAGAATAGGAGAAAGGAGAGTAAATATTTTTTGGATCCTAAAAACCATTTTCAAAAAACACCTGATAAATGAGTATCAGATCAAAATGTATCATTCCTCTGCCCTCCCCCCCTTTTTAAAGAGAATAAGGATAGATTTAACACTGTCAACAGTAAATTTTCAAGCAAATAAACCAAGCTCAGTGATATTGACACAGTAATTATAATGAAATATGACTTTAATTAAAAGCATACATATGGAAAGCAAATTCAATTAAAATAAATTTAATTTTTATCATTTGTTCACTTAGATTTGGTTAGAGTTTACTTGTTTCTTCTCATTTGTTAAAAATAAGACCATTCTAGCCAAAATTATTTATCCAGAGTTCTTATTTTTAATTGAAAGATAATTGCTTTACAGAATTCTGTTGGTTTCTGCCAAACATCAACATGAAACTCTCACTGTTTGCAGCTGACATGATATAATACATAGAAAACCCTAAAGATACTATCAGAAAATTACTAGAGCTAATCAGTGAATTTAGTAAAGCTGTAGGATACAAAATCAATACACAGGAATCACTTGCATTTCTATATACTAAAACAATGAAAAATCAGAAAGAGAAGTTAAGGAATCAATCCCATTCATAATTGCAACAAAAAAAATATTTAGAAATAAACCTACCTAAGGAGACAAAAGAACTGTATACAGAAGACTATAAGATACTGATGAAAGAAATCAAAGACAACATAAACAGATGGACAGATATTTCATGCTCCTGAGTTGGGAAAATTAATACTGTGAAAATGGCTATACTACCAAATGAAGCCTATAGATTCAATATGATCCCTATCGAATTACCAATGGCATTTCTCACAGAACTAGAACAAAAAATTTCACAACTCATATGGAAAGACAGAAGAACCCAAATAGCCAGTCTTGAGAAAGGAGAATGGAGCTGGAGGAACCAACCTTCCTGATTTCAGACTTCGCTACAAAGCTACAGTCATCAAGACAGTATGGTACTGGAACAAAAACAGAAATATATATACCAATGGAATAAGATAGAAAGCCCAGAGATACACTCATGCACCCATGGGCACCTTATTTTTGACAAAGTAGGCAAGAATCAGCCTCTTTAATAAGTGGTGCTGGGAAAACATATAGCTGCACCGCTACATGTAAAAGAATGAAATTAGAACACTTCCTAAAACCATACACAAAGATAAACTCAAAATGGATTAAAGACCTAAATGTAAGATCATAAATTATAAAACTCTCAGACCAAAACATAGGTAGAACATTCGACATAAATCAAAGCAAGATCCTCTATGATCCACCTCCTAGAGTAATGGAAATAAAAACAAAAATAAACAAGCGGGACCTAATAGAACTTAAAAGCTTGTGCACAGCAAAGGAAACCATAAACAAGGTAAAAAGACAACCCTCAGAACGGGAGAAAACAATAGCAAATGAAATAACTGACAAAGGATTACTTTCTAAAATATACAAGCAGCTCATACAAGTCAATATCAGAAAAACAAACAGTCCAATCAAAAAGTGGGGAAAAGACCTAAACAGACATTTCTCCAAAGAATACATACAATGGCTAACACACACATGAAAAGATACTCAACATTGCTCATTATTAGAGAAAGGTAAATCAAAACTACAATGAGATATCATCACACACCAATTAGAATGGCCATCATCAAAAAGTCCACAAGTAATAAATGCTGGAGAGGGTGTGGAGAAAAGGGAATGCTCTTGCACTGTAGGTGCGAATGTAAACTGATACAGCCACTATGGAAGACAGTACGAAGAGTCCTTTAAAAACTAGGAATAAAACTACCATATGACCCAGAATTATTATAATTCTCAGAGTAAACCTGTTCCTGGGATGAGGCCTCTGAAATCAATACAGAGTTGATGCATACATGTAATAATAATAATCTCTAGAGAGAAGTGCACATGTTCAGCAAGATCCATCCTGCCCACCTTTCCCCTCTTGAGGAAGACTGCTACACTACTATGCCACTAGTAAGGTAAAACTACACGCAAAACAGAAACGATTTCCTAACATTCCAACAGATTTCTGAATTCTCATAGAAGTTCACATTTGGATGTTACAGTCAGATACAACAAGGAGTGTCAGGATGTGGGGATGGATCATAGGAAAGTCTCAATCTAAATATAAATAAGCAAAAAAGAGATGCAAAAGGCCATTTGAAAGCATCTTTGTAAAATGTGCTTTGATGAGGCCAGGAAACCACTGAGCTATAAGCAAGAAGGCCAAGGTGCTGTTAGAACCTAATCAAGCGACATTCTCAGGAAGTCGCAAAGAGAAAGAGGGTGTCACCAGGGTAGACACCCTGACATGAACCGTTGCAAAATCAATGTTCAGATGGATACCAATTCACCCAGAAGAGCAGCTCTGCCCCTGAGTTTGGAGAACAAATTGTCCTGAATATTAATTCCAACAAAGAAAATAATAATGAGAAAATGTTCTGATATCACTGGGAAAATCACAACTGGAATCAGAGTTGCTAAGGACCTCAAAGTAAAAAACAAACAAAAAACCCCAGAATATTCTGAGTCTCAATACTCTCAAGAAAGATTTAAAGACTTCAACCCCAAAATTTCTTATTTAGTTTCTAAATGGCACGTGCATGCATGCTGTGTGGCTTCAGCTGTGTCCAACTCTTTGTGACCCCATGGACTGTAGCCCACCAGGCTCCTCTGTCCATGGGATTCTCCAGGCAAGAATACGGGAGTGGGTTGCCATGCCCCACTCCAGGTGATTTCCTGACCCAGGGATTGAACTTGGGTCTCTTATTTCTCCTGCACTGACAGGTGGGTTCTTTACTACTAGTGCCACCTGGGAAGCCCCCCAAATGGCATACTTCATGGATTAAATTAAATATCAGAGGTTTTCATTGCAGGGCTTCCTCTTCCCCTGCCACAATCTGAAACTTTAATGTTGAATTATACAGAGTATTAAGTTTACCGATATTTGTGGAAAGTGTGTCCACTGTAGTTCGAGTGTATGAGTACATGTATGCTGAAATACCTCCTCATTTGAAAGAGTATACATTTCAGAAGTATGTGTAGACAAGAGATTTTTTTATATTGCATAGAATTTGGTTTCTGCTCTAAACCTACAGACACCATGTTGTAACTCTTTTGGCCTTAGATGACTCTCATAATCAGCTTGAAAAATAAAGGGAGGAGGAGGAATGGTTGATCTAGAAAAATAGATCACCATTACATTTTAATAGTATTCATGATAAAGTCTGCAATTGTATTTACACTCTTTTCAGAGTAGGTTGAGCCCTATGACATAACTGTAACTTTTCAACAAACCCTAAATTCTTTCAGGAACACATGAAAACAGCAAATCACAGTTGATTTTAAAAAGTCCGTTTCTAATCTGATACACTGATGATTTCATTAACATTTTTCTTTCTCACTCATTATAGTAACAACATTTTTAGCTTTGAAAATGATATCTTTTGACAATTATGATGCTGAAGACAATTTAAATTCTAGATAAAGTGCCACCATGCAAAAGTCTGGGTAAAGATTTTTTCTGCATGGTTTACTGAGTTCTGACTCCATCAAGGCACCTCACCTCCTGATCCTACAATCAGCTTTTCATTTCATACAGATCCACAGCTCTTTTCATTGGCATTCTTGTCAAACTGTGTAAGAACAAGCTGTCATGATCTAGCCCTGGAATTCAAAATCAAACCACCTCACAGCTGTCCCAAAAAATAGATGTATTTTAAAATGTATTCATGTTCAGTGAAGATACAAAACTAAAATTATAGAAGCTGAGGTCAAGTATGCTCTTGTATGTGGTATCTCCCATTCATGAAATATCCCCCTCTCCCTCTCTCTCGAAAGCATGGATAGATGTATCTGTACAGAATCACATGAGGCTATGCAAGACATAATCAAGTAACTCATATTTTATGGATATAATTAAATTTAAAAATTTACAGGAATTAAGAGTTTGGAGACATAGCAGTATTTACCACCATTTATTCAACAACTACTATTTTAGGTAATTACTTTCAAAGCAAGAATTATTAGTTTCACTCTTCAGCTGAAGATTTGCTAACTTTCAGCTTCCTGAAATGTGAAATGGAAGTATTCCTACTACCTCTTAGCTGTTGGTATTCAGTGGAATCACCCAGCCACTAAGTGGTAGAGCTGAGATTTGAAGACAGGTCTTCCTGGCTCCTAAGCCTGTTCATTTCCAAATGCCAAGATGCTGACCTTTATTAACTGATAGTTAAAAAGTCACCACTGACTTATTTTTTAATGTTCCACTTTTAATTTTTTCACACTATAAAATATAACTATTTGTCTCACTGTAACTATCTATAACAGTTATAGTCCATCCTGATTCTCTTAAGCATTGGAAATATATGGAAATAGAAAAGGCTGTAGCTTTAGAGGCAGAAAAATCTACAATCTAATTCTAGCTCCACAATTAGTGTCTCTGAAGCCTTAACTAGATTTTTAACCCATCCCCAGCATGATTTTTTTTTTCAGCTAGAAGATGGACATCACAATGCCTATACTATGGGACAATCATTCAAAGAATTAAATGAGATATAATCTGTAGTTGGTTCTTATTCTATCAAGGCACCTCACATCTTGATCCTATAAATCATTTTTCTATTTCATAGAAATCCACATCACTTTGCACCGATACCCTTTGTTTAGCCTAGTACATGTATAGTCAAGGATTTTTTAAAAATGGGAACCGTTATTACTAGCAAATCACAAAAGTAAATATACAGTAAGTTGTTATTATTATTACTAAAAACAGTACTGGTGGAGGAAAAGTCTTACATACATCTGTATTTTTCTTCTAACAGGCCTTTGGAGAGAGCAATCAATCCAATCTTCAAACTCTGCACTCTTATTTTTCCAGTCCGGCCCCTGAAATTGTAAGAATCTCAATGTGTTAGATGTCTTTAAAACTGCATAGATATGTTAATTATTCCTGGATGTCTATTTTTTTGAGGGTAAACCATAAAAAAGCTGCATCTTAATGCAACTTTCTATTCAATTTTATTAATTACTCTTAAGTCCATACCATAAGTTCATGACAAATTGTAACAGTATATTTGACTTAGTCTGGAAACAATATACAGCCTAAAATCACTTTACACAACATATGAACTAGAAAGAACAAAATAGAGCAAAATCAAAGTGCTAATTATAAAGCTAAAAAGATTTCATTTTTATAAACACTCAATTAAAATTTGTTAATAATTATATATGCAATATACAAAATAGCTACTGATGTATATAATATGCATGTGGAAATATAGTAAAAAAGGGATAATGATGTATCTAAAAACAGATGTAAAAAACCTGACTGGAAAATTAGCTCTATATTGAGGGTTTATAACTTGTTGAATACTTAAAACACGTGGTCTTCATTGTTTTTTTTTAAGCTCTGTCAATGTGGTTTCTATAAATTACTACTGCAGTTATAATAGTCAATGATCTTAAACACACAGGTGTGCAATCTTTATTTGGGGAAGTATCAAATTACAATTAAATACTAAATGTATTTAATTAACCCTAGGAAATAGCTTCATATTATACCAAAGAGAGACCATTTCAATTTAACATATACTTTGACTAGAAGAATAACTTTATTTTATGTTTAAAAGCACGGAGTTTTATTTTTTTTTTGTTAAAGAATTTTAACAATAGTTAAAATCTTTTGTTAAAGTTGTATTTATTCTTTTGTTAAAGAATAAATGAGTTGTTTTATCAGATGTCATGCTGTACTGGATCTTGGGGCTGTGGAAGGGAAAATGCAGAAGCTACAAATACTAATAACACATGATCCTTGCTGTGAAATAACACAGTCTCAAAAAAATAAAGATATAAAGACTGCTATCTTTACTATTTCATATAAACAGGATCAGTCTTCAATTTCAGTTTTTATTGTGAATTTTGCATATACAAGTACAACACATTCAAAACCTATAACTAAATGTTTACATAATTATATGTGTACATAAAATGTAGTAATTCATACCATTTAAAAACATATAAATATTTGTCTCATTTAATTTTAGGTAGTCTTATTGTCAAACTGGACTTAAGTCTGGCTTATTGATATTTTTATTATTAATGCTAATTGATATCTTTCCTTCTCAAATTATAAATATTCAAGTAAGTTTCTATATTCACACTATGACATATAAAGTATAAAATAAGTTTATGAAAAGGAAAACATGCTTAAGGATTAGTAAAATGTTATTTTCAAATAGTCCCTTGTGGAAATTCCTTGACTGTCCAGTGGTTAGGACTCTGTACTTTCACAGACAAGGACCCAGATTCAATCCCTGGTTGGGGAACTAAGAGTCTGCAAACTGTAGGGGACAGCAAAAAAAAAAAAAAAAAAAAAAAGAAGTCCCCTGATAGCCTACACTTTATAATTTAAATCATACCCAATAAACATACTGAACCCTTGCTATATATGTGTACAACATTCAGAACTGACCTATGAAATAACTAATACTTAAATTTTAAAATAAATATACCCATTATAAGCAGAAATCTACTATATACACATGCCAGTTTCTCACAATGATAGAAATACAGGTTTCAAATTAGCCTTAAACTGAGCCCTACTATGAAGTGTGTTTCTACCGCATATTTTTAAGGTCTTTCCTAATTATCACACGAAAAGAAGACTGTGTCTGTTTTTTAGCCTCCAAAACTCAGGAAATTATATTCTCTGGACAATAGACTTGCAGAAAATAACAAAACGCTGTGCAAATGGACTAGCACATGAATGTGGCTAAGAACAAAGTAAGCCCTTAAGTGGAAAAAAAAGATCAAACTCATACATATTGGAGGCTGACCTCCAGTCTATGGTGACAGGACAACAAAGGATCACCATAAGGAGACAATGTCAATCATCCATTCATTGTACCATCAATGATTATGAAGGCTTACTGAGATCCCAGCATTGTACTGTGTACCATAAGTGTAAGATCCAATTCCTACCCATGACTAGCTGGACAGGTGAGACAAGAAAACAGCTAGAGAATCATCAGGAAATACAAGACCAATCTTGCGCATGGAAATAATCAAATACAAGATCACTGTGGCTGACTTGTCCTTAATGATTGGTGTTTAGCCTAAGTATATTAGCCTCACAACATTTGATAGAGAGGATAAGTCTAAAATCAGACATTGAAGACATGACATGGCTGAGCTACCCTGACTAGGAGAAAGCAAATTATCATAGGAAAAGCCCAGACAAGGGGACAGAGGAAAGGGATTTAAGCACTAAAGTCAAGATTCATCAGGTACAGCAAGAACTCGCATCAAGGGTAAATGACTGACAATGTTGCTGAGGTTATATGGAGCCAGATGATAGAGGGCTTTAATACTAAATATGTTGCAGAATTTGAAAGAGAATAGGGAGACAATAAAATTTTTCAGTGAGTAACATAACCCTATATTTCAGTATTTAGTTCCCTTATAGTTTTCATAAATTCTCCTGAAATTAATTCAACCAGAAAGATATATATTATACCTTATAAATAAAATTATATCCACCTTGGATAGCGGGGAAAATGACTTAACAATGCATCAAATGAGATTAATATTTTCTGCAGGGACAAAAATATTTAAACCAAATAATCCAGACTACTGCTTTAAATCTTGATTTAAATGAATTCGATTTCCATTAAATTTAAAAGGAAGATTGTGGAATTAAGACTTTTTAGCCCAGGAAGATCAAGACTGAGTGAGGCTGTGAACACATAAATGGAATCAATCTTATCTTTATAGTTTATAAGGTACTTTCTAAATATACTAGATCATTTGCCCTTCACAATCACTTACGTATGAGAAGCAGAGCAGACAATTTTACCTATTTTTCATCTGAAAAATTGAGATGCCAAAAATTAAGTGGTTGCCAAGTTGTAAAGCAACCAGAACCTAAAATTTGAATTCTTATCCTCCACAACAGAAGAAAATAGACTTTTTTTCCAGACAATTTAGAATATTAGAAGGTGGCACATGTTAAAAGCTGAAAGAAACAGCAAACAATATAATTCATAAAGTCCCATTTTTCTTAGATATGGCAGTATAGTAGGAAAAATCAAGTGATCATCAAAAAACCTGGATACTAGTTACATACCTACCACTAATATACAGTAGGTAGCTGTGGATAAATTGTCTTATCTCATTGGGTCAGTTTCTCAATCAGTAAAACGAGGACAGAATGGAAGATCCTTGAATTCCTTCTGCTTCCAGAATTCTAGGACCTTCTGTGTGTGCATCATTTGTTATTTCAAGAGCTGGTTGAATATATTTCAAGAGCCGAAAATACAAGGTCTTGTTGCAACATGCTACACAAAGCAATGCAGTTATATATATATATCCATAGTTAATAGACGAATGTCAGATTAACTGAATGAAGAGAAGAGCATGGTCATGATACCATTTCCAAGGTTCAGAGACTTTTTAGGGGTCCATAATATCCTGGTGCATTGGATGCAGTACATCACAGTTTTATCAGTTTCTCAAAGGAAACTAATGACTTGAAAACAGCTAATAACTCTTGTTTGAAGTGAAGTGAAAGTCACTTACTCATGTCTGACTTTTTATGACCCCATGGCCTATACAGTCCATGGAATTCTCCAGGCCAGAATACTGCAGTGGGTAGCCTTTCCCTTCTTCAGGGGATCTTCGCAATCCAGGGATTGAATCTAGGTCTTCAGTATTGCAGGAGGATTTTTTACCAGCTGAGCCACAAAGGAAACCCAATATCTCTTATTTAGATAAATGAATAAGTCATAGTTGCTACAGAAATTTGGATAATTAACTCTGGCCATCTGAGACTACCATCAGAGGAGTAACTCTTTTTTCCTTAGGGGAATTAGCGGCATTTCTCTTCAAAATGGAAAACTCAGCTGAACGGCCACTGCTCTATCCAGCGTGGTTGTTGCAGTTTCTTTGGCATGCTGCTGTTGTTCAGTTTAGTTTAGTCATGCCCATCTCTTTAATGTCTCCTGGAGTTTGCTCAAACTCATGCCCATTGAGTCAGTGATGCCATCCAACCATCTCATCCTCTGTCACCCTCTTCTCCTCCTGCCTTCAATCTTTCTCAGCATCAGGGTCTTTCCCCATGAGTCAGCTCTTCACATCAGGTGGCCAAAGTATTGGAGCTTCAGTCTCAATATCAGTCCTTCCAGGGAATATTCAGGGTTGATTTTCTTTAGGATTGACTGGTTTGATCTCCTTGCTGTCCAAGGGATTCTCAAGAGTCAAGGACTCTCTTTGGCATGGAAAGGGGATAAATCCTAAAAGCTCTTTTCTTTTAAAAAGGAGAATTTCAAAATACTGTCTTTCTAAATAAGAAACACTTATCTCTGTGTTGCATTTCTCGTGTGTTCACATTTGATGGTAGAAAGTGGTAATATGCCAAAATTTAACTCCCTGGAATATGAATCACAACACTTCACACACTGCTTCCTTCCCAACTAAGTGGCACTATTCCTTTTGGGCAGTCCAGTGAAAACAGCATATGTACATGTTATGGGCTGAGCTACATTCCCCTAAAACTGATATGGTGCAGTCCTAACTCCCAGTACCTCAAGATGCAACTAAATATGGAGAGTCTTAAAATCTGCAGTTAAGTTAAAATAAAGCATATAGGGTGGGCTCTAATCCACTATGATTAGAGTTCTTAAAGAACATTAGGACACAGACACACACAGAAGCAAAACCATGTGGGACACAAGGAGAAGACAGCCATTTAAAAGCCAAGGAAAGAGGCTTCAGAAGAAATCAGCCCTGCTGACATCGTGAGTTTGGACTTTCAGCCTCCAGCACTGTGAGAAATAAATTTCTGTTGTTTAAGCTACCTAGGCTGTGCTGTGATACTTTGTTACGGCAGCCCAAGCTGACTAACATAGTGTGTTAGAGTCACAGATAATGCTGAAAGAAGGAGGGCAATTTAACATCTTCTCCAGTTCTTCCTTACAATATAGATCGAAAGGCACAAATCTACCACACACCATAGAGCTAATGAAGTTCTTAACTATAGCTTTCTGAGACATAAAATTAAGTGATAAGCTTTGTAGATAAAACACTAATTGATCTTTTATTTTAGTGAATTTGCTACAGAAAATGTCTTACAGGTATAAAAAAATTGAAGATCAACTTAACAGTGAATTAATGCTAACAGTCATGTTTTATCCTAGAAGTATAAAAATTGGAGTCAAAATGAAATGTATTAAAATGTATTAGACAAGCAGATAGCAAAGCCCATGTTCATCATGGTAATGGAGATTCATGCTATCTGTTCTTCAGTGAGTTTCTTAAGAGCTCTCAACCACACAATGGCGATTTGATTATTACAAAAGGCTTTGTTATGATATTCATAAGTAATGGAAGATAAAAGATTTTTCTAACCAAAAGAATAAATGAAATTTTAATTAAATCATCCTGAAAGCTATTGTAACTATCATTTACTTCCTATACAGAATCAATCAGCTGCTTGTATTTATGAACTATCATCTATTTTCTATCACTCTAAATCAAATAAAAAACCGACAAGCACAAATTTTCATAGAGCTAATTAACAGAAAATAACTTTCAGAGTCTGAGAGAAAAACAAAAGTTCTAATTTTCTTATTTCATCTTTGCATACTTTAACCCCCTATCAGAAGAATGAATAATTCCTAATGTCAGCCCACAGCAGGGCTTTCTAGAATTGATTATTTCACAAATGCATTGTCACATTTAAGAAAGTCAAATTAATGGCAAATGAGTCATGCTGGAAGTAGGGAGTGCTCTCTATGTAACACTGAGTATCTAATTAAATTGTAGATATTAGAGTAGCCTAAAGCATAAGTTACTTAAAACACAATATATACACATAACCACAATTGCAATAAATAAAGCCAATATCAAAAGAGAAATTAAATCCTTATAACTGCCATCCAAATTGCTCTTAAGTAGTCATACAAAAAAATGCAGAGTGGATTATTATGAACCAATAAATTTGTAAACTCAAAACAATACATATTAAATTTTTTCTCTTGAAAAAATACTATAAAAAATTGAGGAAGGAAATCAGACTTTTTTCATTAGGCTTCCTCTAGCATGGAGACTAAAAACACTACAAATTTGACAGTCTTTATAAACTGAAGTAAGATCTTAAAATCATAAAGGGACATTCTTTTTTGTTCCATTGTTGGTTAAGAACTCAATGTTTAGAAAGTCATTCCTTCCCAGCAATTAACATAAATATTTCCACTGGGAAAAGTACTTTGGAAGTACTTTCTTAAAAATTCAGTTAACAAAAATTCAGATATTTTACATCATCAAAAAATTTCATCCAATGATTATGTTTCAATGGGAAAAATGCAAACTTACGTATCATATACATTGAGTAGCCAGTTGAGACACATATCCACGCAGAGAGGAACGTTGACCAGGTTCTTATGCATCTGCTCAAGGCCATCATAAGTTGTTGTCAGACAGTTGATGACATCTGGAACACTAAGAAGCTGATCATTTTGGTTCAGTTTGTGCTGTTCGAAAACTTCATTTGTTGTATTCAACTCTAAGAGATCCACTGATCAGGTGAAAAAAAGGAATATGTACAGTCACTACATTACAGAACAACACTGAAACAAAGTTACTTCCAGTCTTGAGTTTTTAGCTTGATTCTTCAATTTAAGAATCTAACCTTTTTAGCTAATTTCAACTTTTAAAAAAATAAATAGCATTTCCATTCTTGCATCTCTAAACCCTTTTATCCACATCTCTTACATTCACACTTCTGAATCTATGCTCTTGTCACTTCTCAATATGACCTCATTTTTCACTCTATAGAATATTCTATATTCTAGCTTATTTTTCTGGTTTTCCTCTCTTCAGCCTCTTTGTACTTTTGAATGTAGGAAAGCATAAATCTCTAAGTCTATTCCTTATTGGGTGTGTGTGTGTGAGTGTGTGTGTGTATGTGTACACTCAGTCGTGTCTGACTCTTTGTGACCCCATGGACTGTAGACCCCATGGACTGTAGCCCACCAGGCCTCTCTACCCATGGCATTTTCTAGGCAAGAATACTGGAACGGATTGCCATTTCCTAACCATAACAGATACAGAGATCTTCCCGACCCAGAGATCTAAACTGAGTCTCTTGCATCTCCTGCATTGGCAGGTGGATTCCTTACCACAGTACCACCTGGGAAGCTCTATTCCTTATGGTAGAACATCTAGAATATGACATAGCTCTTTTTCAAACTCCTGAAAACAACCCACTCACCACTCTCCCATTCATTCTTTATATCACTGTGAAACTGATCATTCTTAAATAGTTTCTCCACATGCACATCACTAAATACAAAGTTCACTGAAGATATTTAGTTCCTAAAACAGGTTCTGTAGAAAAATAATAGCTCTCTACTGCCTACTGAGTCAAGCCTTATCTATGTTCTAAGTCGCTTCAGTTGTGTCCAATTCTTTGCAATCCTATGGACAGTAGCCTGCCAGACTCTTCTGTCCATGGGACTCTCCAGGCAAAAATACTGCAGTGGGTTGCTCTGCCCTCCTCCTGGAGATCTTCCCAACCCAGGAATCAAACCCATGTCTCTTATGTCTCCTTCGTTGGCAAGTGGGTTCTTTATCACTAGCACCACCTGGGAAGCCCAAGCCTAGTTTATAAGGCCCTCAAAATCTGGCCCCAACCTGGTTTTCTTTCCATGAAACTTTGGCAAATATGTAACTTGTAACTAGGTAGGGATAAAAGAGGTTCACGGGCCAGGACCCCCAGCCATGACTCTTCATGTATTTGCTTCCACTGCTTATTCTTCATGGACAGAACCTCTACATGGGCATGGCTGGTGCTAGAGCATGCAGGGTGGGCACAGAGGAGAAAGTAGAAGAGCCCTGCTCTCAAAGATCACCAGTCTGAGAAGGAGGATAAGCATTCTGATAACTTTACTGAAAATGCCCTAAGAGAAGACATCAATTTCCATGAGAGCTATTAACTGCTAGGGGAGTAGAAGCAGCCTAGAAAAGGCCCCCTGGGAAGATGGGATTTGAAATGGACCTTAAACAATAGATAAGATACAAGAGATCCATGTAAAGCAAGGAAAGAATTCCAGGAAGAGCAAATTGCTTGAGAAAAGACAAGCATTCAAAGAAGTCCAGGCAGTTCCAAAAAATGATGATGGCAGTATGGATGGTGTGTGGTCACACACTGGGTGGCATATGGTTACTGTGAGGCAGACACACAGAGGGGCAGGCCATGTTGGCCCATGGGAGGCCCTCCAAGGCCAAGAAGAAGAGTTTGGACAAATAGAAGAATTTTACATAATCTTTTCTTTTAATTCACTTTGAGTCAATCATTAGCTAACTTAAAACAGGAAAACATGTTAGATTATCAAACTACCACATATCTATACATTTATTAAGTATGGAGACAATGTCTAAATATAAACCTGTAGGTTTGGAAAGTTACAGAACCCATGTGAACTTAAGGTTTGCTCAGGGAATCTATACTGCATTATAAAATTCTTCCCCTATTGCCATACTCAACTTTTTAACGTTAAAAACATAAGCTTCAGAAACCTTTTTTTATATGTAAACAATTTTCTTTTTGCATGATACAAAACTGTTCCCTCAAAAATATGACCTATGTTGACAGTTTAATAAAATAAACAAATAACTTCCTTTGTATTTTTGTTGTTAACCACTGAATAACCACTAGTTTTGAATTTTTAAAGACATTTATGGGACACCATAGAATGATTTTTTTCCTAAGCTATCTACAGTGGAAAAGAACTGCTTTAAAATTGTACAGATTAAAATGATTTCTAAATCAACAGAGAAGTCATTTCTTTCAACAGAGAGAAAGAGAGGATATAAAACACACACATCTAGATAAAAGATGAATCCATTTCCTCAGATAGTAAAATTCCAGCTAATTACAAAAGTAACCTGTATAAGTGTCACATGCATGCTAGACGGTGTCAGACAAAAACATAAAAGAACCATCTAGAATTTTCATCGTCATTTTTACCCCATTTCTTGGCACTGCACACTATTTTCAATTATAACCTTGAAGAGGACAGGAGTAAAATTCAAATTTGTTCCTCACAGTGCTTGACAAAGAGAAGTGCATAATAAATGACAGAGCCATAGAACTATAATTCCACACAGATACAGAGAAACATATTCAAATACTGCCAAAATGTTCTAAGTTTTCTGAATTCCAACACGAATTCTGCCAGCAACACAGCACTGCTATTACATTCCCACATGACATGAAGTGACAAAAGCCCAAATTCCAAAAAGACCACTTCCTGGATCAGGTTGTCCTTGAATTTCTTCTAGAAAAGCCTCCTTTGTGATACACTTTGTAGCTGTGACAGTGGTTTGCCATATCCCACAGACTACCATGTCTTCAATTTTTAGTGATTTATTCTGACACTTTACCTTAGTGCCTAAGCCAGGAAGACATCTCCCTGAAGTGTGTCACATTTAGGTACCTTAAACGACAGACTACATTTAAATCACAGAAAATGATGATTTTCTCTTTTCAAAGAGAGACAAATGACAGCTCAGTCATGCAGCAAATGAAATAAACAGAAGAATCATTTTCTACCAACTTTAAGGCTTTTCTTTAAACCCACAATGAAGCAAAGGGGGTTGAATGGAATTGGATCACCTTTCTTCAGTTCTGCAAAAACACACACTGTTTAGCATCTGACCTTGGGCTTCTGTGACTCTCCTCCTCTTGAAATGTTTAACCATCCCTTCACAGCATCCTTCCTAGCTCCTCTTCCCCAGACATCTCAGAAGTGTAGCGGTACTCAAGGTCTCATGTCTACCCTTTCCCTCTATAAGTCTGATGCTCTCATTCAGTTCCATTCCTGCAGTTACTACTTCTCTCTGGAAGACTCTAGATTCTCTTTCTCATCTCCTGCTTGAATATCCAATCCACATTCCTGCTGCTTTGTTCCCAATCAGAGCTATACTATCTTCTTCCAGGAATCTCCACCTTAATACGCACAAATAAAGGTCTTGCCTTTTCATGACATAGACATCCAGAGATGGTTAGATAGGATCACTGACTTAATGGACATGAATTTGAGCAAACTCTGGGAGATAGTGGAGGACAGAGGAGTCTGCCATGCTACAATCCATGGGGTTGCAAAGAGTTAGACATGACGCTATTTAGTGACTGAACAACAACGCTGTTGCTGCTGCTGCTGCTGCTAAGTGCTTCAGTCATGTCTGACTTTGGGCGACCCCATAGATGGCAGCCCACCAGGCTCCCTCATCCCTGAGATTCTCCAGGCAAGAACACTGGAGTGGGTTGCCATTTCCTTCTCCAATGCATGAAAGTGAAAAGTGAAAGTGAAGTCGCTCAGTTGTGTCCAACTCTTAGCGACCCCATGTACTGCAGCCCACCAGGCTCCTCCACCCATGGGATTTTCCAGGCAAGAGTACTGGAGTGGGGTGCCATCGCCTTCTCCAAACAAGGCTGTTACTACCATCCATAGATCATCAGTCTGTAACTCTTGAGATACCCTAACACTTTCTTTTCACTCTCTGCAATCTATCAAGTACCAAATCCCCCAGTCCTTAGTTCTCCCACCTCCTCAAAAATCTGTGTTCTCATCTCCCCTCCAGCACTCAGATTTCGTCATCTTTCACCTGAGCTCTTACTTGTCCTCTGTTCCCTTGGTACTTTGATTTTAGATATCGCCTAACACATACATCCATGAGTTGCTCTATCTCCTAACTTATGCAAAACAGAAAGCATTCTATAGTACCTCAGTCTATAAAGAAACTATCCAAACATCAAATATAACACTGTGAGAGCCTGAAGAACAAACAAGTGTCACATTAGGAAAGAACTGGATCTATGAGATGCAAAATCAGGGGTGACCTAATTTGGAGTAGAGCAGCCAAGAAAGCCTGGTTAGAGATGCGTGACAGTTAAACTAGGACCTAAAAAGAAAGAGAATGAGCTCTTCAGGCAGGAGGAGCAGAAAACAGAGCTTGCCCTTTCAGCATCCACTCGAACTGCAAGAGTCTACAGTGGGCCATGACGAATGAGGAGGATGGAGAGACTGGCCAAGGTAAAGGCCGTTCCATGCGGGGGGCAGCAAGACCTGTTGTGTTTACATTCCTTGAGTGTGGGAACCAAGTCTCTATTGTTTTATCCCCTGCCCAATCTTGGAGCCCAATAGATGAAAGAACAATGGTAGCAACAACAATATGCCCTCTTCGTGAGGACAATATGCTGGGCAGAGATTTACACAGAATGAGAGACAACTGTTGACTCAAAGCAGGTGTTGATGCAGACGGCACAATCCTCCTCACATTATCTGTCACACAAAGGCACGCGACGGGCGCTCGATGGGAGAGAAAGTCGTTACAGGCCATCATAAAGTTCTGGAAAAGCTGGAGGCAGGTGGGATTAGCTTGTAAATGTTTCCAAAAGAAGTAAATTTTTAACAGCCTTGGAAGGGAATAAAGGGTTGCAGACGATTGCAGAGGAAGGGTCAAGGCATTTTGAGTAAACAGAAAAGATGGGAGAGGAAGGAGCAGATTAATCATAAACAGGTGAGCTGGACAAGGGGTGTCAAGGCCCCAAAAGGAGCTCAATGGGGGCAGAGAAAGCTGAGAAAGTGGCGGCCAGGTGGCCCTGAGGACATCACCTTGAACGTTTGCAATCAAAAACAACCCAGCCCATTTTTAAGTGAGTGTCACTAAAGGTCATTTAGTTTAGAGGTGGGAAGCATGTCTCTTCTGCTCCTCTCCAGTTTGAATGGATGAGTTGAAGGAGAGAGTTTTTTCTTTAGGACTCAGAGAACCCACAGAAGAAAACAAGTAAATGTGTTTAATCTGTTTATCTGTCCACAAGTATTACTGAAAACTGTACCTGTGTTCACAGTGATACATAGCCATCTCCTGTCAATGGAGAGGGTTCCCTGATAGCTCAGTTGGTAAAGAATCAGCCTGCAACGCAGGAGACCCTGGTTCAATTCCTGGGTCAGGAAGATCCCCTGGAGAAGGGAAAGGCTGCCCACTGCAGCCTTTCCCTTGGGCTTCCCTTGTGGCTCAGATGGTAAAGAATCCGCCTGCAATGCGAGAGACCTGGGTTCAATCCCTGGGTTGGAAAGATCCCCTGGAGAAGGGAAAGGCTGCCCACTGCAGTATTGCTGTGGCTGAGGCATCTGGCCTCATTCTACAGCTCATCCGGCCTGAGAAGTCCCTCCAGGTCTGTCAGCTGGACACCAGACCTGCAGCTGAGCCTCTTTCAAAACTGTTGGCACCCTGGCCCGACGGAGCTCCCTAAAATCCCTTCTGTGTGCTCCCCATTCACTTCCTATTCCCTTCCGGCTGAACATACAGACCACCAGCCAGAGTGTGCAGGCTTTCTATTTGGGAACTGGCCATTCTGCCATCCTTGCTGTGACTGCTACTATCTGCCAATCATCTTTTGCACTCCAAGGACGATGGGCTTCCAGGCCATGTCAGCCTCTTGCCCGTCGCCTCACTTGGAGGTTTTTTCAGCCCTTCAGACAGCTCTTCCACATGTAGCTTCCACCACATTAGTTGCTCAGTTGGGTCCAACTCTTTGTGACCCATGGACTATAGCTCACCAAACTCCTCTGTTCATGGGATTTTCTAGGCAAGGATACTGGACTGCATTGCCATTTCCTTCTCCAGGAGATCTTCCCAACCCAGGGGCTGAAACTACATCTCTTGCATATCCTGCATTGGCAGGTACGTTCTTTACCAGCTGAGCCACCAGGGAAGCCCAAACATAGCTTAAGTGTTTCTTATTCTAAAGCTTTGCCTTGCTATATTTTCACGTCTCTTTCCTCAATTCTCCTCACATAACCAGCTTAAACTGTACTTTTAATTTCTACTGACCTAGCAGATTTTTAACCTTAATATATCATTTCTAAGGGTAATCTGAAAAGCTTCACTGGATGGCCTAGACATACAACAACTGTTAACAAAAGGTAGCAACAAGAATATTTGGAATTATTCAAGTTGTGCTGTTATAAACATAAAGGCACATGTCACTTTCCATAATAACTACCTGATAAGACCTAAAAGTTCTTTTAGTAGACCCAGTCATTAAAGCTATACAATAGAAGCTACAGATAGAATCCAAATAGTATGAATCTACACTCTGCTGCAAAGCATTCATATAGATACTTAAATTTAGGTTATGGGAGAAGGAATAATCCTTTAGTAAAACTATCATGTATGTGTGTTAGTCACTTAGTCGTGGCTGACTCTTTACGACCCCATGGATTGCAGCCTACCAGCCTTCTCTGTCCATGAGATTTTCCAGACAAGGATACTGGAGTGAGTTGCCATTTCCTTCTCCAGGGGATCTTCCCAACTCAGGGATCGAACCTGGGTCTCCTGCACTGCAGGCAGATTCTTTACCAACTGAGCTACAAGGGAAACCCAAAACTATCATAGACTACCATTATGAACATACTCTCTACAGGTTAAAGTTCATATTGATAATATTAAATGTCTCAAGACACTGTGTTACATGAACACAGAGCTTTAAATGAACACATAATTGTGGTACTAGAGAAGACTCTTGAGAGCCCCTTAGACAGAAGGAGATCAAACCAGTCAATCCTAAAGGAAATCAACCCTGAATATTCATGGGAAGAACTAAAGCTGAAGCTCTAATACTTCGGCCACCTGATGTGAAGTGCTGATTCACTGGAAAAGACCCTGATGCTGGTAAAGACTGAAGGCAAAAGAAGGGGGTGGCAGAGGATGAGATCGTTAGATAGCATCACTGACTCAATGAACATGAATCTGAGCAAACTCTGGGAGATGGTGAAGGACAGGGAAGCCTGGCGTGCTGCAGTCCCTGGGGCCACAAAGAGTCAGACAGGACTTAGTGACTGAACGACAACATGGTCAATTCAAATTTGGATCAGGAATATAATTTTTCAGTATTTCTTTATTATGTGATTGCTCTGAATTAAACTGTTTTGAATCCTATGCTCGAAGTGAATCTTACAGATGAATACAAAGTACTAAAAAGGCAATGATCTACTACTTCAGTTCCTTGATTTAATCCTTTTAAATTGGGTGGCAGCATAATTTTTGAAAAAGCTTTTTATGTGACTCCTGTATTTTGGTTAATTTTGTTCTCCAACTGAGAATGGCATATGTTCATTTGTTTTACTACTGCATCCTTGCTGATGGGGTGAATAATGGAGCATTCACAGAAACACAGCCAACTCCTTGAGTGAGGTACACTGAAAATCAGATTAACTCGACAAACACATCACCCTCTTCATTTACCTTTGTCTTAAAAAAAAAAAAAAAAAAAAAAACAAGAAAGGCAATCCAAACAACAGAGTGATTAACTCTGGCAGAATAAACTCACAACATAGTGCTTTTTGGAGTCTTCGGATTTTGATGGCTGTACGGTAGGCAGAGAAACGTACGTTATTCAGGTCAGCTGAAATGGAAAATGGAACACATTCAAAAAGCGTGCTTAAGATTGTTTAACTTACATTGAATGGCAAGAATATATCTGTTCACTTCAATGATGGAAAATTATTATGCCTTTTCACATGAAAAGGTCTTTTCCTAAAATCCACAGTGTTTATGAAAATAATTAAATGTTCATTAGCACCATGGTGAGATACTTTCCAAAGCAATGCTATATGGATCTCAAGAAAGCGTTTTCAAACAGGAAAAGGAGGGAAATGAGGAAAGGGAAACATGGCCTGTTGACTTTCCATGACTTAATAAATACATCACACCATAGGCTGCCTTCTCTACTGCTAAGAGGGATTCTCTTCCAGGGCATTTCCCCACAAGGACAATCAGTTTTCTGCCACCTAGGCTGTCCGTCTCACTACTTGCAAAGCTAGTCTTATTTCTATGCTCCTTCTGTCCTGCTCTATTTGCTTCTTCCACCCTTTAATCAATCTGGTTAAAATTATACAATAATCAATATTCAAGTCTTTAGGAATGATAGCTTAACTCCAGTTAATAATACCATATTGCCTATTCAAAAGTTGCTAATGAATAGATCTTATAAATTCTCATCACAAGAAAAAGAATTATGTAACTATGTTTGATGATGGATGTTAACTAGACTTATCATGGTGATCATTTCACAATATATACAAACATCAAATCATTATGTTGTACACCTGAAACTAATGTAATGTTATATATTATCTTAATTAAAAAAAAACCTGAAAGATTTAGCATCAAGTTGAGAAAAAAAGACACTGGAATTTCTTTCTTTGTCTCCTAAAGACAGAGTATCCATAAGCGACATTTAGAAGAGTTAAGTCTTTAATTCTTAACATTGGCGTGCTCATTTTATAAACTAAAACAATCCAGTGGTTTGTTTTTTGTCTGTTCAACCTTTGTAACTGTCCTCACTCATCTAAGAGAAAGCTCACACAGAAGCCTGATATAGAAAGAGATAAAAGGAGTGCCCCCTCCTTGCTGAAATGGCAGCACAAATGAGAGCCTTGGGGTACCACTCCCCTTCTCCAGTGGCACTTTAGATCCCCTGTAAGAAAACTCTTTCAAAGCCACTGGAACGACCTAAGAGAAGCAGTAATAATAATCAGCTCACAGCCATATTCTCCTAGAAATCTACTATGTTAGGATTCTCATCTCACGTGTTCTCATGCATTTTTATTAAAGTGAATTTAGCTTTTAATGACTACTTAGACAAAAAATTAGACAAGCTAATTTAATAATATTTAATAAACAAACAGTGAGCAAAAAGTAAATATGAAGCAGTGGATTACGGGCTGCTGTACTCTCTTGTTTTTGTTTTCACACAAAGCTGAAGCTTAAGATGATACAATATGAGGGAGGTAAAACCAATTATACATCTTTTAAAATCAGCCTTCTTGAGTTCACGCTATTGTGAACCATATGTTCTCTTAAGAAAAGTAAAATCTGTTTACTGCTTTGCCCTTAGAAATTCAACTGCTTTTACACGCCCGTGACAAGGTCCTTTAAACATAATATGCCATGTAAGGAAAACTGGTGACTAGAGTCCATTTAAGAAATACAATTCTCAGTTGTTGAAGTCAATTAATTACTATTAACTAAAATAACACTCACCAAGGGATTGAAAGAGTTCAGTCATTTTAGGATGATCCCAACAGGTTGTCTGTGTTTGATGACTAGGAAAAAAAAAAAATAATACATTTAAATAAAAGACTGTATAAAATAGTAATTGCCACACAGAAAATAGGCAAACCGAATTCTTATTCAAATTTTTAAGAATGCATACAAAATTATCCCCGTGATGGATCACTTAGGCTTATTAATGTTTTGGCCAAAAAGCTTGTTTGGGTTTTTCCAGTTATTATGTGGCCCACTTATTACTGTTCTGGCCAAAAAGCTCATCTGGGTGTTTCTGTAACATCTTATGGAAACCTGAATGAACACTTTGGCCAACCTAGTACTTAGTATGTGAAACGATATTAGATTTTTATTTGAGCAATTATATCATGATGGTATAGATGAATAAATATGCTTTATCTGTTTCAAAAAGAATTACAATTAAAGATTAAAACCTAGGTATAAACTGTGACTGTCACAGACCCTGGAGCCTCAGGCTTGAGGTAGCCAGACAGGTGTAGGCTCTAAAATAACTCTACCCATGTCTGGCTGATATAGATTCTCATTCAGGATAAATTCTCTAAGAGCAGAAGTGCTCTGAAGAGGCGCTTAACTTTAGGAGTCCTAATCAAATTTCCAAAGAGGGAAATGAGGAGAAATGTGAATCACACCTCCATCACACAATCAACTGAGTCTTCCTCCTCTTTAGCCTCAAGCCTTTCCTTCTTCACTGTAATGTAAATGTGCTCTTCACTGTAAGTGTGCCCTCTCCTGTGGGGATTCACTCAGACCTCACACCCTTACAGTACAAAGATTAGTACAAAGATTATCTTAAGTTGAAGACATCTCAGAGTCAACAAATGGAGAAAGAAGCTTTGTCAGAGCTTCCTTTATCTGACTTAAAGTAGCATCTTCTGGGAAACAAGGCTATCCAAGAGAGTCTCTCCAAGAGAGTTTCAGGGCTATGAAAAAAAAAAAAAAAAAAAAAAAACCAGAAAAAAACACTCACACCTGCACAAACAAATATTATCACAGACATTCTTATCTCATGTTTGTTCTCAAGAAACACGTGTGTTTCCTAAAGAAACCTACTGGGTCTTCTCATAGGAGCCTTTCTCTACCCAATTCTTTTCTCCTAGTGCATTGGGTATGCTGTTGCTACTGCTAAGTCACTTCAGTCGTGTCCGACTCTGTGTGACCCCAGAGATGGCAGCCCACCAGGCTCCCCCATCCCTGGGATTCTCCAGGCAAGAACACTGGAGTGGGTTGCCATTTCCTTCTCCAATGCATGAAAGTGAAAAGTGAAAGTGAAGTCGCTCAGTCGTGCCCGACTCTTAGTGACCCCATGGACTGCAGCCTACCAGGCTCCTCCATCCATGGGATTTTCCAGGCAAGAGTACTGGAGTGGGGTGCCATTGCCTTCTCCAAGAGCATTGGGTATATAAGCCCTAAATTCCAACCACTTTTTTGAGTTACTCATCACTGTATGCAGATTGCATTCATAAATAAACTCTTTTCTCTTGCAGATTTGCCCTTTGTCACCTTAATTCACAGGCTCCCAATAACTGAACCTAAGAGAGAGAGAAAAAGTTTCTCTTCCCTGACATGCTCTTCATGAACATCTAGATTCTTCACTCTCCTTACATATGCATTTCTCTTTTGCCATTTTAATTTCTTATTCTTCTTTCAGCCTCCTCCAGTTAGCCAGTATTTTTTATAAGTATTGAATAGTTTTTTTCTCATGATCCTTATCCTTTGCTTTAAAAGCAAGTTTTTGTACTTTCTCTTTTTCAGTAACTTCCAAAAGTAATTAGAAGTTTGGGGGAATAAGGTGAGGGTAATACAGATCAATGCAGTACTTAAGTTAGGTTCCTTCTTTGTGTGTATATGTGGTGAACAGCTCTTCAGTGGGTCAGTGGCCTTATTTAAAATAGTTTACTGTTCATTATCTAGGTCAGAATAGAGTAATAACATTTAATAGTACTCAAAAGACTTCTTAGATAACACTCAGTTCTTATAAAACTGTTGAGTAGGCTAAATAAAATCGCACAGTACACAAGAGACAGTGATATTAAAATACTCATACAATCAAATGTCAGGGAAATTATTTTTAAAGCCTAAGTAATATATCAAGAAGTGAGGCATGTCACTGGAAAAAGAACATAATCAATATTTTTGTACACAAGTAATAGAACTCCCAAATAACTCATACTTTACTTTGAAAAAAATTTCAAGTTTAGATTTGAAATTGTGTATGTAAAATGTCCTAGAAATTTCAAAATCTCAAACAAAATAACATATGTTCAATGTGAAGGTCTGTCTTGGGAAGAGTTAGAAAGTTGTCTGACTCTTCTACCTGGTTCCTGATACCAGTGTGAAGGCAAATATCTCCAAATACTTTGGTACTACTACTGCTACTGCTGCTAAGTTGCTTCAGTCGTGTCCAACTCTGCGCGACCCCATAGACGGCAGCCCACCAGGCCCCCCCATCCCTGGGATTCTCCAGGCAAGAATACTGGAGTGGGTTGCCATTTCCTTCTCCAATGCATGAAAGTGAAAAGTGAAAATGAAGTCGCTCAGTCGTGTCCGACTTTGCAGCTCCATAGACTGCAGCCTACCAGGCTCCTCCATCCATGGGATTTTCCAGGCAAGAGTACTGGAGTGGGGTGCCATTGCCTTCTCTGACTTTGGTACTAAACATCAACCAAATCATTCTACCCTTTGACTATCTAAATTATTCCAAAGACCATGGAAAAAGTACCAAAGTTATATGCCCTGAGGTTTTTTACTGTTCATAGTGGGGCCTATGCTGAATTGAAATACAAAATCTCAGATTCCTAGTTCGACAGAATCAGAATCTTCATCTCATCAAAATCTCAAGTGATTCATCTGCACATTCAAGAGAAGTACTGACCTAAAAGACTCCTAATACAAATGAAAGTAAAACATGAAAAAGATACCTCCAAATTTTGCTAATAAAACAACTTCCTCCCTATTACCAATAAGAATTTTAAAAGAAAAGGGAAGAACAAGAATTAAAGAAGGATTTGCTGAAAATAGAATGTAATCCAAAGAAATTCATCACAGGCTCCCAGTTTTTAAAAGAGCCTACTAGGATTCATGGGAGCTCTTGTCTCCTCTTTGGAGTAATTTCAATCCCCATGGCAACACTACTGCTTAGAGACAGAGACCAAACCAAGGCTCAAGAATCAAACTAAAACTATGAGTAATGCAGAGCCAAACTTTATACCTAAACAACAAACAGACACACACTTTCTCTAGAATCACAAGTGTGGTGCTTTGGCAAACAACCTCTATGGAACCACAAGGGAAAAATACCAGCAAGCAGTCAGACAGAGGACTGAGAAATCAGTGAGAACACCCGCTTGCTAATGGCTCTTTTTAGTGAAGCCACCACTAAGAGCTGAGGGAACACACACATTTGGCAAACAGATGGAGGGCGGGAAACGGCACCTCCCCTTGTGAATTCAATACCAGTTGATTCATTAGGCAGAACTGCCAACGCTGAAAATAAACACAGCCTCTGGTTAAAAAAGTAAAACTACAGCTTACCAAACAACAGTTTTTTTTAAAAAAAGTAGTAGATGCAATTGACTGTTGGATTTTCTTTCATTCTCTCTTTTTTTTTTTTTAAGTTGGGGGAGGGTTTTAAAGCAAAATCCACAATCAATCCAAAGGCTCAAAGTATTTGAACAGCTGCAGATTGCTCAGTTCCTCCTGCCAAAATGCTTCCAGTCCTCCCAGAGGAGGCAACCAAAACAGAATAAAAGTAGCTTTTCCCCCTCAAAATAACAACAGTTTAGGTTCTGGCCAATCTCAAATATGAAAGAGGAGGAGAACTTAATATTGTACAACTTGACAAACTGTAAAATAAAATTCCAATTTTGTTACTAAAAATCCTCTTTTTAAGAGGGAACCAACACAGGAGTCTAAGAATAAATAAAAAATCAAAAAATCCACCAAAGCAGCAATTAGGAGTTAAGTCCAGATCATGTGATGCAAACAACAGCGAGAATATGTGACATGTAACTAAGCAGGTGCCTAGCCTGCTAGCGTCAGGAAAAACTGTGAAGGCCTTTGATGTGGGCCAGAAATTAGTGAGTGATACACCTGTGTAGCTGCGATTATCTTTAAGCTATTTTAAACTCTACAAAATGAAGAAAACCGATAGTAATGCAAATGATTTTTTGTCCACAGAAATGCAAATTGTTTCCACTCGAATGCAACTGATTATTGTCCTGATGGATATTGACCAGTCTGTCAGATTTGCATCCATTGTTAATTCATTTCAGCATGCCTTAACTATGAAGACTAATATTTAGTATTCTCCTTGGAACCTACTAGAATTTCTTATCCATTCCCTTATTATTTACTGAATACTCTTTTCAATATTTGTACAAGTCAAGATTGTCTATAGTTTAAATTTTATTTTATATATTTAAATTTAAAAATTTTTTAATTGAGATATAATTTGTGGTGACTCAAGGAGGAAAGAGCAGATAAAACCAAGGAGGTTCTTGGAATGCAGGAATGGAAAAACCAGACCCTTATCGCCCTTCCCTCCCCCCATGTTGTAACTATTAATGGATTTCAGGTCTTCCTGAGCAGTAGAACCTGTCTCCCCTCCTGCCCCATAGGGAGAGGTATTTGTCTTACTCTTCTCCCACCCAGTATACATGTCTCATCCAATCAGCAAATGACCTACAAGACCCCTATCTGACTCCTTGTACCCTAGGTATAAAAGTGGACTAAGGACCCCTACTCAATGTCGGTTCTCCCTTGAGCTGGCCCACTGTTCTAACAGCATCTCCCATTCTAATAAACTTTATTTCCCCCTCATTCTGTCTCATGCCTGGAAATTCTTTCCCAACCCGCACCTGGACCATGACACAACTGACATACAACATTGGGTAAGTTTAAGGTGTACAGCATGTTGGTTTGATATATTTGTATACTGCAATATGATCACCACTATAGCATTATCTAACACCATTATCACATCACACAATCATCATTTCTTTTTTTTTGTGGTAAGAACATTTACAGTCTAGTCTCAGCAACTTTCAAGTTTATCATACAGTGAAAGTGAAAGTGAAGTCGCTCAGCCATGTCTGACTCTTTGCGACCCCACGGACTATAGCCTACCAGGCTCCTCCGTCCATGGAATTTTCCCCACAACAGTACTAGAATGGGTCGCCATTGCCTTCTCCAGGGATCAAACCTGGGTCTCCCGCATTGCAGGCAGACACTTTACTGAGCCACCTGGGAAGCCCTTATCATACAGTATCGGTATCTATAAATCACTGTGTTGTGCATTAGATCTCCATTACCTAATTTTTAAATTATCCTTCAAAACCTGGGACAGTCCTGGATTATACCTGGATTATACCTGCTGTCACATATAATTATTCAAGTGTCCCTGTATCCTTAAGTGTTCCAGTTGGGATAACATACGACTTTGCTATATTTTATGGACTTTGATGAAATATTAAACCAGTATGGTTAATAAGTAGCATATGCTTCTAGCTATTATTATTCATAATGTGTTCTCACAAACCACAGAAGGTAAAGGCAAAAAAGACTGTGCACCAGTGAAGAGAAGACAAAAACTGTTGGGCCGCAACACTTGCCCAGTATATAATATAGTGAACCAAGAGCAATTTATAAATAATATCAATGATACTGATTTCTAGGCAAAGACTGCTCTGGGGAAGATATTTGTTGAACCCGCTTGTTCTCATTAGAGTGGTCTCATTTATTTCATTAAAAGATGATAGGATGGGATGCTGGATATTCAAGAAGAAACACACACTTTCTTGTTACTTATCTATCTAATTTAATATTTGAAACTGGATTTTGTGGTGTTTGCTATTTATCATTCCATTCCCATTTTAATTATAAAGACTTATAAGAGAAAAAGCTTCCCAAGTGGTGCAGTGGTAAAGAATTCACCTGCCAATGCAGGAGACGTAGGTTTGATCCCTGGCTTGGGAAGATTTCCTGGAGAAGGAAATGGCACCCCACTCCAGTATTCTTGGCCTGGAAAATTCTATGGACAGAGGAGCCTGGCGGGCTACAGCCCATGGGGTCGCAAAAAGTTGGACATGACTGAGTAACTAAGCACATACATAAGAGAAAAGAACTATAGGTGAGTTAGCTAATTAAAAATATAAAAGTAAAATATAAATGTGTGTGAGAATATAATGCTGTGGCTGAGACAATCACAGAAAGAGACATATTTCTTCTTTGCGGTACATGTGTACATGTGTGCTCAGTTGTGTCTGACTCCTTGCAATTCCATGGACTGCAGCCTGCCAGGCTCCTTTATCTATGGAATTTCCCAGGCAAGAATACTGGAGTGGTTTGCCATTTCCCACTGCAGGGTATCTTCCCGACACAGAGATCAAACCTGCGTCCCTTGTGTCTCTTGCATTGGCAGGTAGATTCTTCACCACTGAGACACTTGGGAAGCCCAATTGCTACACACGGTAAAACTTAATACACTAGGTGAGGATATGTAATATTAATTACAGTAATGGCCTATTATTTGAATGCACAATTTGTACCAAGTACTCTCCTAAACTCTTTATATAAACTCAAAACCAAACAATAATTCTATGAGTTCAGTGCCAATATTATCCCCACTTTACAAATAAATGAACCTAGGAAAAAGTTAGATAACTTGTTCAAGGTCATAGTTTGTAAATAGTAGAAATGGAATTTGAACCCAGATGGTCTGATTTTAAGCCTGAGTTCTTTATATGGATGTGTACTTGCACGATTGAGGTTTTAAAATATTTCTGACGAAGCTGTCTAAATTTGAGTCCGAGGTCCATCATTATAATCATTGCAAACAACCTCATCTCCCTTGCTTCTCTCACTCCTGGCAAAACCCAAGCATGGATCAGCTCAATTACTTGCCTTCTCTGGACCAGAGCAGCTGTGCATGAATACAGCTGGAGAAAATCACTCAACAGACTGATTTTACTTTAAATGTTTGACTTCAAACCTCAAATGTCCAAGTGCTGGCAAATGCACTACATTCCCTAATAAAGTGCTTCCCAGAGCCCAAGGCAACAATTACTGCCGGCATCTCACTCCCCAAATCTAAGTAAATTTCCCTGCCTGTCTTAGTATCATTTAACTCAATCTCACACTTCATCTAAAAAACTAAAAATCATCACACTAGAATTCCGTCATCTTCCCACCTCTAAATCAATAAGCTTCCCTGCATATGCCTTGTCATCTGCTTCCCCATGCCTTTTTTAATGAGAAGTGACCCCCCTTCCTATGAAGGGCCAATTCTTCCCAAAGATTTCTAAACAACTCTTGTGCTGATTACCAACCCCTCTCAATAAGACTAGGTTCAGAATGTAAATGTAGAAGGGTTGGCCATTCTTAATCTCACTCTCTCTCTCTCTGTCTGTCTCACACGTGTACACACACACACACACACACACACACACACACACACACACACTCACTCACTCACTCATTCACACCCTATCTTGAATCTGCATTTCCTGCCACCTACGACACATTTTTTCAAGGCAAGAATACTGAAGTGGTTTGCCATTCCCTTCTCCAGTGGACCACATTGTGTCAGAACTCTCCACCATGCCCACCCGTCTTGGGTGGCCCCACAGGGCATGGCTTAGTTTCATTGAGTTAGACAAGGCTGTGGTCCTAATGTGATTAGATTGACTAATTTTCTGTGATTATGGTTTCAGTGTGTCTGTCCTCTTGCAACACCTACCATCGTATGCAGAGTACATCATTAGAAACGCTGGGCTGGAAAAAGCACAGGCTGGAGTCAGGATTGCCAGGAGAAATATCAATCACCTCAGATATGCAGATGACACCACGCTTATGGCAGAAAGTGAGGAGGAACTAAAAAGGCTCTTGATGAAAGTGAAAGAGGAGAGTGAAAAAGTTGGCTTAAAGCTCAACATTCAGAAAACGAAGATCATGGCATCCAGTCCCATCACTTCATGGGAAATAGATGGGGAAACAGTGGGAACAGTGTCAGACTTTATTTGGGGGGGGAGGCTCCAAAATCACTGCAGATGGTGACTGCAGCCATGAAATTAAAAGACGCTTACCTCCTTGGAAGAAAAGTTATGACCAAACTAGATAGCATATTCAAAAGCAGAGACATTACTTTGCCAACAAAGGTCCGTCTAGTCAAGGCTATGGTTTTTCCTGTGGTCATGTATGGATGTGAAAGTTGGACTGTGAAGAAAGCTGAGCACCGAAGAAATGATGCTTTTGAACTGAGGTGTTGGAGAAGACTCTTGAGAGTCCCTGGGACTGCAAGGAGATCCAACCAGTCCATTCTGAAGGAGATCAGCCCTGGGATTTCTTTGGAGGGAATGATGCTGAAGCTGAAACTCCAGTACTTTGGCCACCTGATGTGAAGAGTTGACTCACTGGAGAAGACTCTGATGCTGGGAAGGATTGGGGGCAGGAGGAGAAGGGGACGACAGAGGATGAGATGGCTGGATGGCATCACTGACTCAATGGACACGAGTCTGAGTGAACTCTGGGAGTTGGTGATGGACAGGGAGGCCTGGCGTGCTGCGATTCATGGGGTCGCAAAGAGTCGGACACGACTGAGCGACTGAACTGAACTGAGGACCCATTTTGTCTTCTTTACAGACAAAATTTTCATATGAATAGTCCACATCCTCCAGATTCATTCAGGACTTAAGTCACTTCTATCTGGATTTTAACCTCACTCCACCCAAACTGGTCCTGTCAAAATTATCAAGGCACTCCGTGTTATCAAGTGGAATGCCTGCTTTTCTGTCTTCAGCTCCTTAGACCTCTCCTCATAAGCAAAGAGAAATAGCGTAGAGGCTTCAGAAGTAAGTTTTCTAGTGTAGTAGATGCTGAGAGATGCTATGTAAAAAACAGAATATCCAGAATGAAGTTGATGTAGGCAAAATGTACGCTATTTGAACACCTTCTTTACATATACAAGCTATATACAGGGATCAAGCAGAGCTCCCAAGTAATCAAATTTGCATTCAGGTGACGAAAGCATAAAGACTAAAACACATTTTGGCAACCTCATGTGATATCATTTATCTCAGTAATATCTTTTTAAAGATCTAAGAGGTGACATTTTGGAGTTTATAATCCCCTCAATATTGGTTTCATCATCCTTGAATATATGAAGAATATGGAATACACCTATCGTAACGTTGATTCATGCTTTGTGTACATGCTTGTGTGTTTGTGCGTGCTTGTGTGTGTGACTACTCGGGAGGGGACAGGGCAGTAGATGAGGATGCTGTGTAAGGGTAAACATACTTGTTTCTCTGGTTATATCCAACTTCTTGGATCTTCACCAATGCTTTCTACCATTTTCTGATCTTTTAAAGGCATAAAATCCAGGATTATACTTTTGGAAACACAAGAATAAATCTAAGGGAAAACTTAAAGTGTGAATGTCAACATTTCAAGGAAAAAAAAAAAAACCCTTTCTGTTTAAAATCCAAATAAGATATATGATCCCATGGATATCATACAACCATAAAAAAATGCCATTCGTTTGTCATGATAATGAAGACATAGTTGTAAACAATGGATATCTCTCGGATTCAATTAGAAAATGTTATTAAAAAGAAACAACAAACCCAAAATGGAGTCACTTGTGCTAAACCCCACCAAGACTTAATACCTAACCCAACTGCAGTTTTACCCTCTCCCAGGAGTGGAATAAACCATTAGTTTGAAATTTCCTGGTCAGCACTCATGAGGGAATCTATATAAGAAGACTCTTACATTCCCTTCCCCAGAAAATAAGATGACCTGGCCTGAAACAATCTTTTCTTTTCTTCGGCTAATAACTTCCTTGTTATCAGCTCCTTCCTTTCTCTCCAGTTTCTATAAAAGTCTTCCATTTTGTACAGTTCGTTGAATCTGCTTTCTATTTACTAGATGGACACTGTCCACTTCATAAATTATTGAATAAAGCCAATTAGATGTGTAAATTTACCTAGCTGAATTTTGTTTTTTAAAAACGCACTTAAAAGTTCTCTCACACGTAAGAGTAGGCTCAAAGACGCAAGCACGTAAAGGGCTACCCCAAAATACATCTGTCAACACCCCACGTGCGGATGATGGAACAATAAGACAAGGTTAGTTTGTGTGTGTTGAAGTAAAGTAGTAGGATTAATGACCAAAGTGGATGTGCCTGGGTATGAGGGGAGATACAGGAGACAATTGTCTTAAGGCAATGGAAGACTGACTGCAAGAATAAAACATTTGACAAATGCAAGAGAACCTCCCCTCTGGTAATATCTCTACTTCACCCCAGAACTCAAAGGAAGCCCTGACCTCACCCAACTCTACCCTCCTGTCTCTTTAAGCCCTCAAACTAGGGAGAATCAGACCATCAACCAACAGAAGACCTATAGGTGACCCGTTGTGGCACTGGCCCCGCTGTGTACGCCCTTGCCTGAGGGTGTTAACCCCAGGTTTAGGTTCCTACCAGAGTTCAATTTATTGTTGTATCCTTCAAGTTTTGTTTTTCAACTACTGCTACTGCTAAGTCACTTCAGTCATGTCCGACTCTGTGTGACCCCCATAGATGGCAGCCCACTAGGCTCCTCTGTCCCTGGGATTCTCCAGGCAAGAATACTGGAGTGGGTTGCCATTTCCTTCTCCAATGCATGAAAGTGAAAAGTGAAAATGAAGTTGCTCAGTCGTGCCTAACTCTTAGTGATCCCATGGACTGCAGCCTACCAGGCTCCTCCGTCCATGGGATTTTCCAGGCAAGAGTACTGGAGTGGGGTGCCATTGTCTTCTCCGTTGTTTTTCAAAGCTGAACTTATATCATTTAGTTTTTTAAACAGAACTATTTTTTCTCTTTCACATTTATTTTTATTTTTTCAAAGTTTTTTTTTTAATGTGGACCATTTTTAAAGTTTTTATTGAATTTGTTACAATATGGCTTCTGTTTTATATTTGGGTATTTTTAGCCCCGAGGCATATGGCATCTTAGCTCCCAGGGACCTGTACCCCCTGCATTGGGAGGCAAAGTCTTAACCACCAGACCACAAAGATAGTCCCATTTCACATATATCTTAAATGAGAAATTTATTCTAATTTTTACTATAGAGTTGTATTGAATCTTTTACTGTATCATTTCAGGTTATAATCAGTATAGAAAAAGATATTCTATTCATTTCACAATTTATTTGATCATTATTACTTCTGTACCTTTGCTAATTGTAGCGACTATTTTAAATATTGAATCATTACAAATTCAAGTTCAGATATCATTTTTTTTTCCTTCCCTTAATGATCCCTCAGTGATCCTTCCTACGCTACACGGTAAACCTTTATCAATTGCTTCCCTGACCTTAAAAGTCAAAATGTACAGTACGACTGATGGTGCTGTTATAAATCAATGAAGCTGAGTGATCCAGAAGATTCCAAGCCAAAATTCCACTTCATGGTTATAATATCTCTGGCACCAGCAACATATGGATGAATGGCAGGAAAGATATCTTCTCAAGTCCTGAACTAGTCGATATATTTCTAAGACAATGTCAACTCCACCTAAATAATCTCAACAAACTATTTACATGGGTAAGTACTCTAGAAGTTGCCGATCTGGGGCTGCTGCAGAGCAGGCTGTCTGCTGCTTAGTCTCCAAGTGAGCTAAGGTATGCTCCTTTGTCTGAAGCTGCCCCCAAGCCCAGGAGGTTAAGTGATCCCAAGGTACTTAATTCTCTCATAAAGCAAATTCATTCTTACCTCCTCATCAGCAGATTGGGCCCAGTGAGTTTTAAATACTTTATTTTCAATAAAAATAAAGTCACAGATCATTTCTTGGGAAAGCAGACTCTCTAGGACATTCTCTTATATTTCTATTTCATTTATTTCTTTATCATTAAAACCAAAAACACAAGCCCCACTTCTGGAGAAAAGACTTCTCCACTTAAAATTCTGGAATCAAAAAGACACCCTTTCCCATCCTGATGAAGGAGGAGAAAGATGAGGGCTGCTTTGGGAAGCCTTTCCAAGAGAACTGTATCTTTCATTGTTAGAAATATCTTTGTTGTGGATTTACTTTGCTTTGGGATGAGTTTCCTTAACCTTTAAAGATAAAATGTTTTATGTTAATTTCATTTTTGATTTTATTATACCTTTGTTAGCTGTGATTTCCTGGTGAGGCTGGATATTTGAATTTCCCATGCTGCCACTCTTCTCTGCTCTTATTAAGGGGAGAAATATTTCACCTACATCATCTAAGCAGGGTTCACAATTCCTCTAAAGAAATAAGCATTAATTCTCTCCTTTAGACTGTACATACATAATGAGACAAGTATATACAGTTTATGCAAATAAATTGCATGACTACTATAAAGAACAACTACTTGCTCTCCAAGATTTCATTTACAACTATAAACTTCATCTTTTTTTGCTAGGAAGTGATGAATTAGGGCAGCAGAGGGTGCCCTTGGGAGGCAAGAGAGGGGTCCAAAACAGTATTGCAGGATTACGCATAATGAACACAAGGATGGAAAAGGAAAATATAAAAGAGACATAATAAATGTAGGGAAATCTTGATTTAGACCTATTCATAAGGAGGCTTTAGAAAAGGCAGAGACTGCAAGGTAGTGCTATTTGTAGCTGAAGATTCATTTATTCTGGTGACTACATTGTAAGATTGAGGAATATCAGCTGTAGGGAAGATGACAGGTATTATCTACATAATCAGAGATGACTAAAGTCTTTATGTTAAAGCTGGGTGTGTGTGACTACATTAGAAAGAATTAAACTTTTGCACTTAGGAGAAGGCAATGGCAGCCCACTCCAGTACTCTTGCCTGGGAAATCCCATGGACGGAGGAGCCTGCTAGTGGTAGGCTACAGTCCATGGGGTCACTAAGAGTCAGACACGACTGAGGGACTTCACTTTCACTTTTCACTTTCATGCATTGGAGAAGGAAATGGCAACCCACTCCAGTGTTCTTGCCTGGAGAATCCCAGGGACGGGGGAGCCTGGTGGGCTGCCGTCTATGGGGTCACACAGAGTCGGACACCACTGAAGCGACTTAGCAGTAGCAGCAAACTTTGTACTTCAGATTCTAATGGGGAAAATAAAGCTATAGAACTGAGCTGTGAGCTTGACGCTGTCATACAGAGCAAAATCATCATCTATACTAAGACTAAGGCTTACTGAAAAGTCACAAACATGGGGTTTAAAGAAGCCACTGCGGAGAGAGAGAGGAAAGCTCTATTTCCTAACTACCCCTCGTGAAATTCTATGAACCAGGATGGCTTATTTAACAAGCTGAATAAGGTAGAGCAGCAGCTATGCTAAAAGCCCCAGGAGACCTATAAGCCACCTTTGCTGGCCAGGCTCCTCCTCACAGATGGAAATCTCCCCAGTGTCAGAAACCTCCAGACTCTGTGCATGAGAAAAAGTAGAGGAGGGCCAGACAAGTCTTCTCCCCACCACCTCCAAACTGTCCCCATCCCACTGGCGGGACTGTGGCAAACGACATTCACTATCTACAGAAGAGCACCTTAGTCCATTGTCAGAACACAGCATGAACTTTCCTTAATCATATATTGTTGCTGAGTCTGTTCAACACTTTTGCGACCCCATGGACTGTAGCCCTCCAAGCTCCTCTGTCTGTGGGATTTCCCAAGCAAGAATACTGGAGTCGGTTGCCATTTCCTTCTCCAAGAGATCTTCATGTCCCAGGGATTGAGCTTAGGTGATGCCAGCTCAATCGACAGGTGGATTCCTTACCACTGAGCCCCTAGGGAAGCCCTAATCATACATCAGGCCTAAAGAAAATAGCTTATGGAGAATCCTATGGAAAAGGCAAAGTGCAGGATAGAAGAAAGCAAGGCCTTGCGCTAAGACAGCCCTGAATTTCACTGCTGACACATAGCAGGGGCACAATAGATGATAACCAGTCTACAGTATGAAAGAAAGATGTTTGCTCCTAATTTCTCCACTTGACTGAATTCTCTAAATATAATCTTTCATCCCACCCCAATTTTCCATGGACTAAAAATTTCTGTTCTCTACCTTTTCTAACACAGAGAATAAGAGGCAGTAAATGCATACCTGTCAAGGGTTCAGGCACTGGAGTTTGAATGCCAGCTCTGACATGTACCAGTTATGTGATCTCAAGCAAGTTATACATGTACTTATGACTTAGAAAGTGAAAAGTGAAAGTGAAGTTGCTCAGTTGTGTCCGACTCTTTGCAACCCCACGGACTGTAGCCTACCAGGCTTCTCAGCCTTGTCTATAAGCGGGGGTAAAGATAGTACCTATGGGCTTCCCATAGCTCAATCGGTAAAGAATCTGCCTACAATGTGAGAGACCTGGGGTCGATTCCTGGGTCGGGAAGATCCCCTGGAGAAGGAAATGGCAATCCACTCCAGTTTTCTTGCCTGGAAAGCCCCACAGACAGAGGAGCCTGGCGGGCTACAGTCCGTGGGATCGCAAGAGTCAAATACGACTTAGCAACTAAACAACCACCATAGTACCTATACTTCACTGGGCTACTGTGAGAATTAAAAGAGATAACCCAGGCACAGGATTAGCACAGTGGCTAGCAAGTGAATATTGAAAACATATCACTTATTATAATGATCATTATTATCACCCTTTATGACTATGAAGTATTATTATTATTTCTGCATCAAAAAGAGAAGCAATGAGTTTTACATGATAATTATGACATATTAAGAAAATTCAACTCAAGGCGTTTATTCTTCATTCCCTTTATACCTGAAACTCTGTGGATGTTAACTTTTAGTTGAGGAAATGAACAACTTGTACAAAGCACAATGCAGAGCCAAAAATTCACTTTTGCGACTTGATTTTACAGTATTTTACAGTATTACTGTACACTGTGAAGGCAGCAAGAGTCATTTCAAATTTTCTTAAATTGATGGAGCAATGAGTTGGCATTGGACTACAGTAGAAAAGAAAAATAATTAGATCAGCTCTGGAAAGTCTATCTTATAAGCAGCAAGTATCATTTAAAGATATGAGTTTCAACTTAAGATATTAACAGAGACACTTACACTATACAGATTCTTACAGTTCAGATCTATATCCTATCTTTTTCTAGAAACAAATAAGTCATGGAACCATGGCAGTTCACCTCAAAATATTAATAGAGAGAAAGAAATGCATTGAGGAACCATCCAAGTATGTTTTAACTGACCTATAAAATTAAAATACAAAATAAAAAATAATTTGTCCTTTTATTCTCTGCCACCTTTCTTACTATACTCTAGCATTACAGTACATAAAACTGTATACGTAAATACTGAAAATATCTAATATTTCTACTGGAATATTACTTTCTTGTTGGTCAAATTAATATATCTTAATATGTTCTAGGAAATTTTAGTTGCATGACAATCATGTAAAACGTGTTTCTAACATTTTTCTTCTACTTACTTGTGCAACCATGCAAAGGGAAGTATATATTAAAATCCTTTTCATTCATCATTTACTTACTTATTAATTTATATGGGAAATAAATTTTGTTTTCATAATAATTTTTTATCTGGAAACACTGGCCTACATAACTTTATCTCTAGTGATTGATGTGCCTTCTTTATGAGGTCTAAATAAACTGTTAGCTTTCACAACAGAGCAAGTAATGGAACAATCTGGTTAAACAAGTTTTCTAAATGTAAGAAAATTCATTCTATATACACAGGCAGATTTTGAAATATTTGAAAATCCTAAGACATTTAACACTAAAAATTTAAAATACTTAAGAAAATTCAATCTTTCACTAATGGCATTCAAAATATTTCAGGATGCTACAATCCTACAGGCCACATTAAAAATATTGGCCATCAATGTGTTATACTTATTTTGAAATGCTAGTTATGCACTCTAGCCAATATAATGCCAGAGAAACCAGCCTTCACTTTACCTGCCTGCCCCATAAGAACTTGTAGACTGGGCAAGGAAACAATTCAGCTAGATCCTCCCCAAATTATAAAAATATTGATCTAGTAAAATTCTGACTTAGACAATGTAATGCTCAGTCACATTTAATCGACTTGAACAAACAAAAATTCCTTTTAATTTAAAACATTTTTATTTTTATTTGCTGCAAAAGTCAAAGAAAGGGGATGTGCTCTTAGAACCTTCAGAGAGGAACAGAGCCCTGCAAACCTTGATTCCAGCTCAGGGAGATATGGATGATAATTTGTTATAGTAGCAATAGAAAACTAATACATGTACCATACAAAATCTATAAGTCCATATAAATACAGTCCATACAGTCTGTGCTGTAATAAATTATTATCCATATCTCCCTGAGCTGGAATCAAGGTTTGCAGGGCTCTGTTCCTCTCTGAAGGTTCTAACAGTATATTGCCTTTCACAGCTTCTAGAAGCTGCCTGCATCCCTGGATCATGCCCACTTCTACATCCTCATATAACCTAACCTATTCTCTTCCAGGGGTCAGGAAGTGGGCATCTTTATATGGCCAGATTCTGCCTACTGCAGTATGTCAGGTTTATATCAAAACCTGTAATATTCAAGTCAATATTCACCAAGCAAATTAAAATTCTCTAATACTATAATTATTATTATTATGTGGAATAAAAATTAAAATGTCACATTTAATTAGATGATGGCATCTTCTCTGTTTTTAATTGGAGTAAAATTGTTTGACAATGTTGTGTTAGTATCTGTTGTACAATGAAGTGAATCAGCTATATATATACACATATGTCCTCTCCCTCTCGGACCTCTCTCCTACCCCCTCACCACCCCATCCATCTAGGTCATCACAGAGCACACATCTGAGGCTCCCAACCTAAACATCCAGACAGAAAAATGAATAAAGAAAATATGGTACAGAGGGGCGGTCCTAAGATGGCAGAGGAATAGGATGGGGAGACCACTTTCTCCCCAACATATTCATCGGAAGATCATTTGAACGCTGAGCAAATACCACAAAACAACTTCTGAACCCTGGCGGAGGACACCAAGCACCCAGAAAGGCAGCCCATTGTCTTTGAAAGGAGGTAGGACAAAATATAAAAGATAAAAAGGGAGACAAAAGGGTTAGGGATGGAGACTGTCCCAGGGAGGGAGTCGAAAAAGAGGGTAAGTTTCCAAACACCAGGAAACCCTTTCACTGGTGGGTCTGTGGGAAGTTTTGGAATCACAGAGGGCAACATAACCGAGAGGAAAAAATAAATAAATAAAACTCACAGATTACGTGCCTAACTGCAACTCCCAGCGGAAAAGTAGCCCAGACACTCACATCTGCCACCAGTAAGGGGGATTGCTGAACAGGGAGGTGTGGGCTTCATTGCTTAGGGTAAGGACAGTTCCTGAATGCCCTGAGGACAATCTGAAGGCGCCAATGTGAGATGGCAACCCAAACTGTGGGATAGCCAGAGAGAGAGCGAAAAAAAGAAAAAGAGGAAAGAGAGAGAGAGAGAGAGAGAGAGAACTTTCCCAAGAAAAGCTCTAATCTAAGGCACTGCCGGCCTGCTCACAGAACAAAGGACTGAGCAAATATCAGAGGAGAGCTAGCCAGCAGCGGACCGGCCCATCCCCCACTGGAGGCAGGTGGGGGGCTGCAGCCAGAGCCAGAAGGTGAGGGGCAAACTCGGCCTCAGAGACAGCATCCTCTACCAAACTGCGAGCAGGCTCCCAGTTGCTAAGTCTTCCTGGGATCCTGGATGGTTGACATCTGCCAGGAGGATCGCAGCCAGAGATCAGCTCCCCAGAGGAGACACACGGCACACCTGAGATGGCGCGCACACTGCGCACCTGGTCGCCTGAGTTGCTCAGACGTGGGAAGGACACAAAACGCAGGCCCAACCGAGTCTGTGCCTTTGTGGAGTACCCAAGAACCTGAAACTGAGTGGCTTAGATCTGGGAAGTGCACGTAATGCAGGGCCTGCTTTAGACAGTTCCTGCAGAGCAACGTGGAGCCTGAGTAGTGTAGACTGGGAAAACACACACACCGTGAGCAGGGGCAAACCCAGTGTGGCCCAGACACTGTGAGCACTCCCCACACACGCCAGTGATATTTGTTTGCAGTACTCCTCTATCCCAAAGCACAACTGAACAAGGGAGCCTAAATAAATGTCCACCTTCACCCCCTTGTGTCAGGGTGGAAGTTAGATACTGAAGAGACTTGCAAACAGAGGAAGCCAAAATAAACAAGAGAGAATCATTTTGTAAGTGACAGGTGCAACAGATTAAAACCCCTGTAGTTAGCACTGACTACATTGGAAGGGACCTATAGACCTTGAGAAGTATAAGCTGGAACAAGGAACTATCTGAAACTGAACATACCCCACACTGCCCTCAACAACTCCAGAGAAACTCCTAGATATTTTTTACTATTATAATTTTTTAATTAAAAAAATTTTTTTAAGTTCTTTATTATTCCTTTAATTTTCATTTTTAACCTACTATGCTGCTAGGTTGCCAAGTCACTTCAGTTGTGTCCGACTCTGTGTGACCCCATAGACAGCAGCCCACTAGGCTGCCCCGTCCCTGGGATTCTCCAGGAAAGAACACTGGAGTGGGTTGCCACTTCCTTCTCCAATGCATGAAAGTGAAAAGTGAAAGTGAAGTTGCTCAGTTCACGTCTGACTCTTCGCAACCCCATGGACTGCAGCCCACCAGGCTCCTCCGTCCATGGGGTTTTCCAGGCAAGAGTACTGGAGTGGGGTGCCATCGCCTTCTCCGAACCTACTATTACTTTGCAAAAAAAAAAAAAAAATTTTTTTTTAAAGCAAATTTCATGTTTTTTATAACTTTTGTGATTTTGTTTTGTTTTTATTTTTTTTAATATTGTATTTTTGAGAGTCTAAACTCTAGATTTTTAATCTTGGCTTTTTGGTATTTGTTATCAATTTTGTACCTTTAAGAATCCAATCTTCAGTACCCATTTTTACTTAGGAGTGTGATTACTGGCTTGATTGCTCTCTCACCTTTTGACTCTCCTTTTTCTCCCCCAGGTCACCTCTATCTCCTCCCTCCCCCTTCTCTTCTCTACTTAACTCTGTGAATCCCTTTGGGTGTTCCAGGCTGTGGAGAATACTTAGGGAACTGATCACTGTCTAGATTGATTTCTCTCCTTTTGACTCCCCCTCCTATCCTCCTGGTCACCTCTATCTCCTTCCTCCCTCTTCTCTTCTCTGTGGAACACCATGAACCTCTCTGAGTGTTCCAGACTGTGGAGAGCAAACAGGGAATTGATTACTGGCTAGACTGCTCTCTCCCCTTTTGATTCCCCCTCTTCTCCTCCTGGTCACCTCTATCTCCCTCCTCCCTCTTCTCCTCTCCATGTAACTCTGTGAGCCTAGATTGAGGGCAGGAGGAGAAGGGGATGACAGAGGATGAGATGATTGGATGGCATCACCCACCCAGTGGACCTGAGTTTGGGTAAACTCCTGGAGTTGGTGATGGACAAGGAGACCAGGCATGCTGTGGTTCACGAGGTCACAGACATGACTGAGTGACTGAACTGACTAAACTGAACAGGAAAAAAAACTATTAAAAATATAAATGTATGGAGGCTAAATAGTACACTTCTGAATAACAAACAAATCACAGAAGAAACCAAAAAAGAAATCAAAATATGCATAGAAATGGATGAAAATGAAAACACAACAACCCAAAACCTATGGGATATAGTAAAAGCAGTGCTAAGGGGAAGGTTCATAGCAATACAAGCCTACCTCAAGAAATAGGAGAAAAATCAAATAAATAACCTAACTCTACACCTAAAGCAACTAGAAAAAGAAGAAATGAAGCACCCCAGGGTTAGTAAAAGGAAAGAAATCATAAAAATGAGGGCAGAAATAAATGAAAAAGAAACAAAGGAGACCATAGCCAAAATCAACAAAGCTAAAAGCTGGTTCTTGGAGAAATATATAAAATAGATAAACCATTCACCAGGCTCATCAAGAAAAAGGGGAGAAGAAGCAAATCAACAAAATTAGAAATGAAAATGGAAAAATGACAACAGACATCACAGAAATACAAGATCATAAGAGACTACTATCAGAGACTATATGCCAATAAAATGGACAACTAGGAAGACATGGACAAATTCTTAGAAAAGTATAACTTTTCAAAACTGAACCAGGAAGAAATAGAAAATCTTAACAGACCCATTACAAGCACGGAAATCAAAACCGTAATCAGAAATCTTCCAACAAAAAAAAGCCCAGGACCAGATGGCTTCACAGCCAAAATTCTACCAAAAATTTAGAGATGAGCTAACACCTATCTTACTCAAACTCTTCCAGAAAATTGCAGAAGAAGATAAACTTCCAAACTCATTCTATGAGGCCACCATCACCCTAATACAAAACCAGACAAAGATACCACAAAAAAAGAAAACTATAGGCCAATATCATTGATAAACATAGATGCAAAAATCCTTAACAAAATTCTAGCAAACAGAATCCAACAATATATTAAAAAGATCATACATCATGACCAAGTAGGCTTTATCCCAGGGATGCAAGGATTCTTCAATATTTGCAAATCAATCATTGTGATACACCACATTAACAAACTGAAAGATAAAAACCATATGATTATCTCAATAGATGCAAAGAAAGCCTTTGACAAAATTCAACATCCATTTATGATAAAAACCCTCCAGAAAGCAGGTATAGAAGGAACATACATCAACATAATAAAAGCCATATATGATAAACCCACAGCAAACATTATCCTCCATGGTGAAAAATTGAAAGCATTTCCCCTAAAGTCAGGAACAAGACAAGGATGCCCACTCTCACCACTACCATTCAACATAGTTTTGGAAGTTTTAGCCACAGCAATCAGAGAAGAAAAAGAAATAAAAGGAATCCAGATTGGAAAAGAAGAAGTAAAACTCTCATTGTTTGCATATGACATGATGCTTTACATAGAAAACCCTAAAGACTCCACCAGAAAATTACTAGAGCTAATCAATGAATATAGTAAAGTTGCAGGATACAAAATTACCACACAGAAATTCCTTGCATTCTTATACACTAACAATGAGAAAACAGAAGGAGAAATTAAGGAAACAATTCCATTCACCACTGCAACGAAGAGAATGAAATACTTAGGAATAAATCTACCTAAAGAAATAAAAGACCTGTATATAGAAAACTATAAAACACTGATGAAAGAAATCAAAGAGGACACTAATAGATGGAGAAATATACCATATTCATGGATCAGAAGAATCAATATAGTGAAAATGAGTATGCTACCCAAAGCAGTCTATAGATTCAATCCAATCCCTATCAAGCTACCAACGGTATTTTTCACAGAGCTAGAACAAATAATTTCTCAATTTGTATGAAAATACAAAAAACTTCGATAGCCAAAGCAATCAGGAGAAAGAAGAATGGAACTGGAGGAATCAACCTGCCCGACTTCGGGCTATACTACAAAGCTACAGTCATCAAGACAATATGGTGCTAGCACAAAGACAGAAACGCAGATCAATGGAACAAAATAGAAAGCCCAGAGATAAATAAATCCATGCACATATGGACACCTTATCTTTGACAAAGAAGGCAAGAATATACAATGGAGAAAAGATAATCTCTTTAACAAGTGGTGCTAGGAAAACTAGTCAACCACTTGCAAAAGAATGAAAATAGAACACTTTCTAACACCATACACAAAAATAAACTCAAAGTGGATTAAAGATCTAAATGGAAGATCAGAAACTATAAAACTCCTAGAGGAAAACACAGGCAAAACACTCTCTGATGTAAATCATAGCAGGATCCTCTATGACTCACCTCCCAGCGTAATGGAAATAAAAGCAAAAACAACCATATGGGACCTAATTAAACTTAAAAGCTTTTGCACAATGAAGGAAACTATAAGCAAGGTGAAAAGACAGACTTCAGAATGGGAGAAAATAATAGCAAACGAAGCAACTAACAAAGAATTAATCTCAAAAATATACCAGCAGCTCATGCAGCTCAATGCCAGAAAAATAAATGGCCCAATCAAAAGATGGGCCAAAGAACTAAACAGACATTTCTCCAAAGAAGACATACAGATGACTAACTAACACGTGAAAAGATGCTCAACATCACTCATTATCAGAGAAATGCACATCAAAACCACAATGAGGTACCATGTAATGCTGGTCAGAATGGCTGCTATCAAAAAGTCTACAAACAATAAATGCTGGAGAGGGTGAGGAGAAAAAGGAACCCTCTCATACTGTTGGTAGGAATGCAAACTAGTACGGTCACTATAGAGAACAGTGTGGAGATTCCTTAAAAAACTGGAAATAGAACTGCCATACGACCCAGCAGTCCCACTGCTGGGCATACACACCGAGGAAACCAGAATTGAAACAGACACATGTACCCCAATGTTCATCGCAGCACTGTTTACAATAGCCCGGACATGGAAGCAACCTAGATGTCCATCGCCAAATGAATGGATAAGAAAGCTGTGGTACATATACACAATGGAATATTTCTGAGCCATTAAAAAGAACACATTTGAATCAGTTCTAATGAGGTGGATGAAACTGGAGCCTATTATACAGAGCAAACTAAGTCAGAAAGAAAAACACCAATACAACACATTAACGCATATATATGGAATTTAGAAAGATGGTGATGATCCTATATGCGAGGCAGCAAAAGAGACACAGATGTAAAGAACAGACTTTTGGACTCTGTGGGAGAAGGCGAGGGTGGGATGATTTGAGAGAATAGCATTGAAACATGTATATTATCATATGTGAAACAGATCTCCAGTACAGGTTCGATGCATGAGACAGGGTGCTCAGCGCTGGTGGACTGGCATGACCCTGAGGGATGGGATGAGGAAGGAGGTGGGAGGGAGGTTCAGGATGGGGAACAAATGTACACCCATGGCTGATTCATGTGAATGTATGGCAAAAACCACTATAATATTGTAAAGTAATTAGCCTCCAATTAAAATAAATAAATTTTTTAAAAAAGAAAATATGGTACATATATACAGTGGAATATTACTCAGCCATAAAAGGAACAAAACTGGGTCATTTGTAGAGACATGGATACACCTAGAGTCTGTCACACAGAATGATGTAAGTCAAAAAGAGAAAAACAGACACTGTATATTACCGCATATATATATGGACTCTAGAAAAATGGTACAGATAAACTTATTTCCAGAGCATCTTTTCTTAATAAAAATGTCAGTTTGTTGAGCCTCTGACTTCTTTCCCTTCATACCTGCATACATTTGATACCAATCCACCGCTTGCTACCTTATTCTAAATTTATTACAACTCAGCACATGGTAGATTCAGTTCAGTTCAGTTCAGTTCAGCTCAGTTCAGTCGCTCAGTCGTGTCCGACTCTTTGCGACCCCATGAATCGCAGCACACCGGGCCTCCCTGTCCATCACCATCTCCCGGAGTTCACTCAGACTCATAAAATATTAAGTCGTATTAAGACAATGTAATATATATTGCTTATTATATTTGCTATGACTATGGCAAAATTACTTGTTTTTTTTACATATGAGGATATATTTCAGACCACAATAAAACCTTCACAGGAAAATGGTATTTCATAAGCATTTTGATTTCCCAAACAAAGTTTTTAGGAAGAGGGATACTGGAAAAATAGACTATTAATCTTGGCACAAATTTTGGAGACACCACATGCCACTTTAGGAAAGATATAAAGAAAACGGCCGAGAGATCTTTACCTGACTTGCCTATGGTCATAGGACTAATCTGAGACATAGTTAACTCCAGATAACAGTGAACTTTTTCTCTCAAAATGAAGCCACCATCACTTTATATATGAAATAGATTCAACTACAACTCTCATCACTTTTATCACACTGTAAATCAATAACTCACACTTCAAGGGATGTGTAAGATATATTTTACCATTGTGCCCAATGACAACACACAAACTAAGGCAAGGATCAAATCCTATGCAGACCTTGTGTAAATTACACAAAATTTATAAAATGTTACATGATATGGGAAAACTTACTATGTATAAAAGGAGAAATTGTCAAGTTGACAACAAAAGCGCAGGATATTAAGCCTAAACTATTTGCATATAATTTCCACAAGTTGAGAAAAAACTTGAAAATATTGAACTTTTTAATGATAAAATCCTGTTTCTTTTTGGTGGACTAAAATGAGAAGAGTACAAGTACTGTTTAGATGAATTTTCTGGGAGACAAAAATGGCTTAGAAGCAATACAGTTGGAGAAACTGTATTCATTATGTCAAGAATATTTAGAAATATTTAAAAATTTCCTCCCAAATATTTTAATATCTGCTTCATAAAAATATCAGCTATATTACCTATAGCCTAATATAATGAATTACAAATATCAGCCTGATTTTTAAACTAATTTTTTTCAAATATTAAATATGTATTCTTTATATCCATATAAACATATAAATTCCTTCCTATAATAAGTTTGAAATCCAGTTTTTAAAGTTATGTGGGAAAAGCCTCTTAAGTTATTAACACAATTTTATTGTCTTGGTATCATAAAGGAGAATTAAAATCAACTTACTTGATGTAATAGGGCACTTTATTATGTGAAATGGATCTTTGCCATGGCAGCTGGACTGAAGCTGAAGAAACAAATGGAGGTTATTGGAAACACTTCTAACTCTTATGTCTTACGCCTTAATGCAAAACAACTGAACATGTTTTATAGCAAATTCAATGAGAAATGCTGGATTCCTATAATTATGAAATATGCTAGGCCAAACAAAGAGTGGCTTTAAAGATTCATTTAAAGCATGGAAAGAAACAATACAGTCTCAATTTCTAATGCCAACTCTGATTGAACCTGTTGATATAAATATTTTTTAAAATCACATTTTATTGTTTCTAACAATCAACATTTAAAACTTATTTGAAAATACATATGCTGTATAAATTTTGTATAAGCTAAAACCAAAGTTAATTTTACCTAGGCAAAATCTAGGTATAATCTACAATCTACTTATACCGATATTGTAAGCTAGATTTCTTAAGATTGAATTTTCCAGGTCACTAATAATACACTTTACTTTGCTTCATGGGCACAGAATAACTAGTACAGATGTCATTTAAACAAACTCAATTATACGGATTTGGAAAGGAGAAAATTAAACATAGCCCAAAGGTTTTAAAGAACCAAGGCAATTATCTAGATAGAAGAATTCCAAATACTTATTTTCATCTGAAATGCACAGGAAATACAGTTCCTTACTTTTATACACTAGACAGCACTATGATTGAGATTTTATGTTTTGTTTTACTGAGGTACAAATTTCTTATCATTCCATTTACTATTTATAAAATTTTTTTCTACATTAATTAAGACTTATTCAAGTAGAGTTGTACCTGTGCATCTAGAACCTTTAAGGAATTTTGGTAAATATACTAAAAAAACAAGCAAATCCATCTAAAGTGTTGCAAATATCACTAGGTTCTCATATAACCAGTTGTTGCTACTGTTTTTTTTTTTTTCTCCTGAATAAGGTGTCATAATCCTACTCACTAATATTTAGCATTTTGAACTTTACAAAGCATTTTCAATATGTCTGTTAATAAGGGAGCGAACAATGAGGAACTAAATATTAGATGTGAAATAACTTGCTCAAAAATAAATGGCTGAGCCCAAACATGATTTCAGGATTTCGGACCACCAGTCAGCAATATTTCTATTTGACAACCTTTCCTCTCTTTCTAAAGTGTGAGCATTCTCTTCTTGAACTATGTCCATGAAAGAATAAAAAGGGGATGACAATGTGGAACTAGGTATATTAAATTTCTCATTAGAGCCAACCTCTTTGCAGTACTGGCACCAAGCTAATAGGTCAGTCTTTATTTTGTGCCTAACTAAACAGGCTCCTTTCATAACCATGGCTAAAGTTCAAGAAATTTAATAAAGCCAAAGATTTCAAGCAGCAGTGGATAACAATTACTAAATTTATTAATTGGGATTTTTTGGTACAATTCTCCATTCATTTTAATGACTGTTTTGATCTGAATAACTTCAACTTTCTGGACTGTCCATGCCAGGCAATGAAGGACAATGTGCTGGAGTTTCACAATTTTTACAATGTTTCACTTGCTAAAGAGCAAGAGTTTGATTTTTATTATGAAAGAATGGTTACTACGTGAAAGTGTTCAGTTTCATCAATACTAATACATACACTGTAGAACTATAGAGTCTTAATGGTTTGTTAAATTTCTCTTTACTTTGGTCTCAGCATATAGCTTTATGTTCCACAAAATTAAGTGCAAGCAATCTGGGGTAACTCATAGCTAATGAATAATGAAGCAAACCTATTTACTTCATGAACATGGAGAATATCCAAACTTTGGACATGCACTATTGCATCCAAGTAGACAGCATATTCTAGGAAGGACTCAACATTTCGAAGACAGGCTACCTAAGAGCTCAGGTGTGTGTAACAGGTGTGGGAGTGATGGGGTGAGAGAGGACCGGGGAGAGACAGGGAGAATTGAAACAGAGAGACAGAAACACATTAGAGAGAGCTGGCTTGGGCACTAGAGAGGCATAGGACAGGAAAATCAGGAATGACTGATTAGGATTCTTGAAATTGTGAGAGTAAGAAAAGCCTGACCTTGAAGTGAGGTAAAGCAAATCATCAAGCATGATGAATATTAAGAGCAAATATAAATGTAATAAATTTAGTTGGAAGACATATTATTATTATTTCAGTTTTCTCTATGGCTGTAGATACAAAGGCACCATAATTGGAAAAATAAGCTTTGCATTAAGTTTCAACCTTCACTTAAATTAAATTAAACTAAGTGCTTGCTTACATATGTTTTCCAGAGAAAAGGAAAGGAAAGGAATAACATTTAGAGAAAGCACTGGTGCCAAGAACTGTGCTAGGTGTTTTGTGTAACTTGGTATGTTTTCTTATTTAAATCTCAAGGCAATCAGAGGAAATAAGTATTATTTTAGTAATTTTAAGATTAAAAAAATGAACTTTCAGGACTTCACAGTCCCGGTAAAAGGGAAAATTAATATTTTAATCTCAATCTGGGTGACTCTGAATCTGATATTCTTTAATTTCCTTAGCAGTGAGTGATAAAGAGCTCAAATTACTTATTAAAGATCTCATGAACAGTCAGTTCACAAAATGAAAAATTTCAGTTGAAGACTATTACATAGAACTCTACATGTGCGCTTTGGCTAAATCTGCAATATTTAATTAGAAGAAAAGCTAAGTATGATTGCAATGAGCCTAATAAACCAGAATCTTCTCAAAGATTTATGGGGAATTTTTTTTCTTTTTGCTTTTTAAGTCTCCAGGTGCATTGAAAATAAACATGCATTTCTTAGTAGGAAAATAAATTTAAAATTTTTAAATATAAAAATGATTTTACTGTGAAAAAGTTCAAAATCTTTGCATATGGCACAGCAATAGGATACTATATTAGTTATTACAACAGATGGTTCAGTGAAAAACCCTAGCTAAAGATGAATTAATTTTTGCTTCACTTCAAAGACTTACCATGACCAGATGATAGAAACAGTAACCAAAAAGCACTGGGTATTGATTGGTCACTGATGTTGAGATCTTCTTTTTTTATATTCATCTAATAAAGCATATCTATTTATAGCAAAGGATATAGTTTCTTGAGTGAAAGTGAAATAATATGCTGATTCATTCAATTAATGAATTAACTGGAAGTCAGCTTATTGGTACTTACTAGAGAGAAAATGCTGAGAGGATGGTCCAAAATCTCTGTGGGCTTCCTGAAGCTGTTTAAGGCGATCATCTACAGAAACCTGCACATATACAGAGAAGAAATAATTTGATTTCAAAACAATGACCTTAATAATAACCTTGATTTAAGTACTATAATAAATGGTACTATAGCCCAAGATATGATTGCTAGTACAGACTCTTCTAAATTTGGGATCAAAGTATGGGTATGAAAATAGACTCGACATCAAGTAACAGTAAATAGTGCCAGGTATTCTTCTAAGTATTTTATGTGAATTCTTTTAACTCCCACAAAACTCATATTGAGTAAGTATTACTCATTACAATCATTGTTTTACAAATAAAGATATGGAGACCTAAAGAGGTGTTCAAGGAAATAAAGTTATTATTATGTGGCAATGTTAGTATCCACACCCAATCCATCAGATGTCAGAAGCTATCTCTTGACATTATTCAACACTTTAGTCAAAAGCAGTAACACTGTAAAGCATCCAAAATAAAGATATGGCCATGGGGTCAGTGCTACTCATCTCTCTTTTGTAAGGAAGGTGGTAAAAAGGGCTGTAAAAAGAAGTCTAAAATATTCTAAGGGAAAAAAAAAGATGATAATGATGATGACACAGATGACAGATATAGATGGAGAGTGAAAGGACATATAAATATGGATGACTTATATTCCTCCAAGTTCATGTCTATCATCCTGACTTGGGAGTATTCAAGTAGATACCAGGTGAATTATACTCTATATATCTGTTTACACACAGTCTTAGCTCTCTACATTTTGAAAATGCGGATTTAGTACCCTGAGAAATTAACTGCAAATCAATAACAATTGCACACAGCCTACTGACATTTCCATTTCTCTTCCTGGTCTTTGTCTAGTAGTGCTAGTCAGGTGTTCCACTTAGATTGCCAATCTTATTTTCAGCTGCCTTTAAATGAACGCGTGTCTCTGGCTCACTGGGTACCTCCTTTTCTTCCTGGTTAGCTATCAAAATTACATTAGCAGGTACTTGGTTTGTTGTGACCAAAAACATTCAAATGCCACACTTTTACATTCCAGAGAACACAAGACGCTACTCTTGAAATTTAACATCACTGTCAGCCAGCATAAATTGAGCTCCTCATATTTAATCAGCAACTAACATCTGAGCAACCCACTCCAGTATTCTTGCCTAGAGAATCCCGTGGACAGAGAAGCCTGGTGGGCTGCTGTCCATGGGATCGCACAGAGTTGGACACGACTGAAGTGACTTAGCATGCATGCATGCATTGGAGAAGGAAATGACAACCCCCTCCAGTATTCTTGCCTGGAGAATCCCGCGGATAGAGGAGCCTGGTGGGCTGCTGTCTATGGGGTCGCACAGAGTCGGACATGACTGAAGTGACTTAGCAGCAGCAGCAGCAACATCTGAGCTCTAATGGTTACCAAGCTTAGAGATCAGCATGAAAGAATAACTTTTTCATGCATAATGTATTCCTTGACTTCTAATCTTTGCAGATGGTAACAACAGAAGCAAAGTGGCAAGGGAATCAAGATGGACCACAGCAATACCAGTATGAAGATAATGAATTAGAGAAATGGAGCAGAGTCAATTGAAACAGAATAAAATTCAAATGCTACTCTGTTCTACTCAGTAGAAAAGCATGTATGAGTTTAACAGATTCTGCTTTACTAATCCCAGATTAATATTCTTTTCAAAGACAGAAAAGACTGTTTAATACTACATACTCATTCATAACCTCTTCAATTTCATGAAGAAAATATAAACCACTAGGTGTTTCAACAGTTGAATTAATTCAGGACCTATCATGGGGCTTTCCTGGTGGCTCAGACGACAAAGAATCTGCCTGAAATGCAGGAGACCTGAGTTCAATTCCTGGGTTGGGAAGATTCCCTGGAGAAGGGAATGGCTACCCACTCCAGTAGTCTTGCCTGGAGAATTCCATGGACAGAGAAGCCTGGTGGGTTACAGTCCATGGCGTCACAAAGAGACGGACATGACTGAGCAGTTAAAAATACTTGGCAGGCCACAGGACTTATTCAGGACCTACCATGCTATAAAATATTATACCTCTAAAATAAAATGGTTTTATGTGCTACCTCAAAATTGCATGTTTATCTTGTCAAATTAGGTCACTTCAATTTAGGTCCAAAACATATAGAGAGACTAGTAAGCATTATTTTTTTCAATCTTCCTCTTTAACTGGGGCTTCCCTGGTGGCTCAGAGGGTAAAACATCTGCCTGCAATGCAGGAGACCCAGATTTGATCCCTGGGTTGGGAAGATCCCTTGGAGAAGGGAATGGCAACCCACTCCAGTACTCTTGCCTGGAAAATCCAATGGACAGAGAAGCCTGGTAGGCTACAGTCCATGAGGTTGCAAAGAGATGGACATGACTGAGTGACTTCACTTTCACTTTTTACTTAAAGTATCCCACTACTTTTCAAGGGAAAAAATTATTATTATGACTCCTAGAAACTGGAAACTCAATGTGACAAAGCTCTACAAAGACTGAGCCAAATATTACTGACTGGAACATGTGGTGACTTGCAGATACTTAGTAACACTCAACAAGATTCTTCCTGGTTTGACTCTTAAAACTGAAATGCTCAGCTATATTAAAACAACTACATAAGAGCAACTAAGATATAAGAACCTAAGGTAAAATACCATTGTACTAAAGTGTGCTAGCTGGAAAAAATGAGCAAGATACATAAAAAGCAAGCAATGGAAGAAGGATGGAGACTTTCTTAACTTTTCAAAAGAAAAAAAAAAAAAAACCACGATTCAGGTAAGAAAAATGACTCCTTTATGAGCCATTATGGAAAGAATGTTTCTGTGACCTACCATAGGTTTCAATTACTATGATTTATTTGACCTTTTGCCATTTTCTACAAAAATCCTATGAAGAGAATGCTATAAAATTACATTAAAATCTATATTCAAAAGTAAATGAGGCCTTTGGGTTCAAGATACAGAAAGACAAATAACTAATGTCATCATATGCTAGAAATCCATTATTAAATACAACCCATAAAGACCGAGGAAAGGAAGGCAAGTGGTAGAATAGAGGGGTAGGGCTTAAAGACCAAGGTGTGAGCCTGCATTATGAAGAGGAATCAGCTGACACCTGCAAAAGTTTCCATCGCATATTAAGGTCATCGAGCTGGCGAGACATCTTTAGAGATGGGTGCAAGTCAAGAGGAGACAGTTGACTGGATAAATCATTCATTGTTTTAACTTTTAAGTTGATTGGTGCAATTTCTTCTCTAAATGCCTAGGAGAAAAGATAAAAATAATGTCATTAGAAAAGAATAGAACAAAAGCTAGTATTCTGTATTTCCTAAAATAAATAAATAAATAACAAAACACCAAGATCAGCTGAAAAGTCATCTGTGATACCTGCTCACTCAACAACTGACTTGACTGAGGTCTTAAAGAAACAGGACCACCAGCCAGAGTTCCCCTTTATAAACCAGAGAATCTAAATAGATGCATGAAGAGAAAAATTATAGCACAAACACATTTAAATGATTTATGTATTTAATGATTATGTATTTCCTTCAAATTTTCCATTTATACTGTTTATTCTGGGAAACATTATTATTCATTTTACTAATTGCTAGACTAGATTTTATCTTTAATTTTCTTTTATATTTTCCAGCTTTTCATATGGATACTTTAATATTTTTTCACTTGATGAAAAAACTCAATTTGAAATGTCTCTACCTAAAATTAAGTTAGAAAGTGGCCAGTACAAAAAGCTTTCCTAACCATAAAATCCATGCCTATTATATACTTAAGATGTAAGTTTTCTCTCTTTCAAAGTCATTTATGACCTTTCTTTGTGGTTAGAGGTAGGGAAGGAAGAGCAGGGTCTATCAGAAAAGAGGTAAACGAAGCTTAGAATTGACAAATGACAGTTTGGGGCATAGTAAGAGACCTGGAACAGGTGGAGGCTGAAGGGATGTATGTCAAGAGGTAGAAATAAAACAAAAAATATTTGGGTTCAGTGACAGTGATATGTCCTATGAGAACGAACAACATAATAATGAAAACACCAAGTTTTTCTCCTTTCTCCACATAATTTCAACCCCCTTTATGTTCATGTATATTCTTTTCCCATAAAGTTTTGCTTAAGATTCCATCCATCCCTTGAAAGACTCACTGGAGTGCGCCACCTATTGGGAAGACTTCCCAGAGGCCTTTCCTATTCCAGTCCTGGTTGAAGGCCCTGCCCATGTGTTTACCAGCTTTCTATCCCTCATCTCCAAACCAGCCAGGATTTCCAAGCTGCACTTCTCTGGACACACAAATCAGGTTTTACAGTGGGGGCATTTTTTATTGTTTTGTGCCATATGAACCACTTGTTCTAGATTTTATATACTATTTCTTATTAGAGCTCTTAGTTCGTGGTGATGTGAGCATTCATATTTTAATATCTCCCTTCATATAATGGAAGCTTCCTGAAAACAGACACTCTCCAGTACTCAGTACAAAGTTAGTAATAAAAGAGGGGCAGAGTTCCTTTCTAATGATCAAGGTTCAGAAATGGCATCTGAGGCAAGATTAAGTCAGTAGAGGATCTGCCTGAAATGCTGAAGACCGGGGTATGATCCCTGCATTAGGAAGATCCCCTGGAGAAAGGAATGGCTACCCACTCCAGTATTCTTACCTGGAGAAGCCCATGGACAGAGGAGTCTAGTGGGCTACACTCCATGGGGTCACAAAGAGTCAGACACAACTGAGCAACTAACACTAACACACAAGTCAACATAGCACCAGGAACAGAAGTGGGATATTAAAAGACACTTGACTATTTTTAATTCTTTGTTATGCTAAATATTAACTGTGTACCAAACATACAGGCATTAAGTGTAGTGAACATACTATTAGAATAAGCTCTCAACTGTCATCTTTTCTGCAGTCTTCACCCTTTAAGAGAGTAGGCATATGTGTCTCAGTCCTATTTCTTCTCCTCTTTCATCACTCCAAGTTTAGCTAATGAATAACAGATATCAAAGAGCTTTTGAACGCTTTAAGGTTTTATTGAAACACTACAATATTAATTTTACTTCCTCCTCATACTTATAAAAAGGAAACCTTTAGGCACTTCCCAAATCCTCTTTTTATAATATGAAAAGGCTAAAAATAATCATTATGGTTGGTAAACATCAAAATAACATTACTAACATAATTTTGTTTTTAAAAAGAAAATTAATTTTCAACAAATCAGATAATACGTTTATTTCAAAATTGTTGAACATGTCCAAAAACCACATGAAGATGCTCAAGTTGGAGGGTCAGAAGAACAGATCTGGAGCCCAGAGAAAAAATGAAAGATATAGACCTTGGAGGTAACTGTGTAAATGACACCTGAAACAGTGAGCATAGAAGGCAACACAGAAGGAAACATCACCAGAACCTTTAAGACACTAGCATTTCAAATTTAGGCCTCGGACGGACATTTGATTTCAGCTGTAAATAAATGATTGAAGTGGTGGGGTTAAATAAATTACTCTGTAATCGAGCATAAAGTAAAAAAAAAAAAAATTAAAATCAGATAGAAGAAAGCAAGCCCATGAAGATGTGAAAATTGCTGCTGCGTGGAAGGAATTCAGTTTGGGATAGTTTTTCTCCATGATTGCAGATGTTGATCATTCATGAGTGACAGAATGTATACAAATAAACAAATTCACAAATACAGGTCAATGACAAAAGATGTACGATAACAGAAACATTATAGGTTTAAAGAATTCATATTTAATAAAAAAGCATGGGACATAGAGAGGGGTGGGAAAGGAGAATTTCTCAATCTGGACTTTGAAAAGGCCCGAGTTCCCGCAGATTCAGTTTGAGATACAGAACTCATATCTTTCAAGCTTTCCTCAGTGGTGATCTTATATCATAGTATAATAATCAGCTTTTAAAATCAATATCTTTGTATTTTGAAGGCCTTAAAGATGAACAATAAAATGCTAGAAAATATTCTCAGGTTTATACAATTTTAAATAAAAACTAGTTTTACTTCAAATGATGGTGAAAGTTCTTTAAAAATTATAACTCTAAGACAGATTTTAGAGATGACAAGAGCTTTTTCCTTGGAATCAAGGCCATCCCCAAGAAAAAGAAATGCAAAAAAGCAAAATGGCTGTCTGAGGAGGTCTTACAAATAGTTGTGAAAACAAGGGAAGTGAAAAACAAAGGAGAAAAGGAAAGATATATCCATTTGAATGCAGAGTTCCAAAGAATATCAAGGAAAGATAAGAAGCCTTCCTCGATGATCAATGCAAAGAAACAGAGGAAAACAATAGAATGGGAAAGACTAGAGATCTCTTCAAGAAAATTAGAGATACCAAGGGAACATTTCATGCAAAGATGGGCTCAATAAAGGACAGAAATGATAGGGACCTAACAGAAGCAGAAGATATTGAGAAGAGGTGGCAAGAATACACAGAAGGACTGTACAAAATAGATCTTCAAGACCAAGATAATCACAATGGTGTGATCACTCACCTAAAGCCAGACATCCTGGAATGCGAGGTCAAGTGGGCCTTAGAAAGCATCACTACGAACAAAGCTAGTGCGGGTGATGGAATTCCAGTTGAGCTATTTCAAATCCTGAAAGATGATACTGTGAAAGTGCTGCACTCAATATGCAAGCAAATTTGGAAGACTCAGCTGTAGCCACAGGGCTGGAAAAGGTCAGTTTTCATTCTAATCCCAAAGAAAGGCAATGCCAAAGAATGCTCAAACTACCGCACAATTGCACTCATCTCACACGCTAGTAAAGTGATGCTTAAAATTCTGCAAGCCAGGATTCAGCAATACGTGAACCGTGAACTTCCAGATGTTCAAGCTGGTTTTAGAAAAGGCAGAGGAACCAGAGATCAAATTGCCAACATCCGCTGGATTATCGAAAAAGCAAGAGAGCTCCAGAAAAATATCTATTTCTGCTTTATTGACTATGCCAAAGCCTTTGACTGTGTGGATCACATTAACTGTGGAAAATTCTTCAAGAGATGGGAATACCAGACCACCTGACCTGCCTCTTGAGAAACCTATATGCAGGTCAGGAAGTTAGTACGGGACATGGAACAACAGACTGGTTCCAAATAGGAAAAGGAGTATGTCAAGGCTGTATATTGTCACCCTGCTTATTTAACTTATATGCAGAGTACATCGTGAGAAATGCTGGGCTGGAGGAAGTACAAGCTGGAATCATGATTGCCGGGAGAAATATCAACAACCTCAGATATACAGAAGACACCACCCTTATGGCAGAAAGTGAAGAAGAACTAAAGAGCCTCTTGATGAAAGTGAAAGAGGAGAGTAAAAATGTTGGCTTAAAGCTCAGCATTCAGAAAACTAAGATGATAGCATCTGGTTCCATCACTTCTTGGCAAATAGATGGGGAAACAGTGGAAACAGTGTCAGACTTTATTTGGGAGGGCTCCAAAATCACTACAGATGGTGATTGCAGCCATGAAATTAAAAGACGCTTATTCCTTGGAAGGAAAGTTATGACCAACCTAGATAGCATATTCAAAAGCAGAGACATTACTTTGCCAACAAAGGTCCGTCTAGTCAAGGCTATGATTTTTCCAGTGGTCATGTATGGATGTGAGAGTTGGACTGTGAAAAAGTTGAGCACCGAAGAATTGATGCTTTTGAACTGTGGTGTTGGAGAAGACTTTCGAGAGACCCCTGGACTGCAAGGAGATCCCACCAGTCCATCCTAAAGGAGATCAGTCCTGGGTGTTCATTGGAAGGACTGATGTTGAAGCTGAAACTCCAATACTTTGACCACCTGTTGTGAAGAGCTGACTCATTGGAAAAGACCCTGATGCTGGGAGGGATTGAGGGCAGGAGGAGAAGGGGATAACAGAGGACGAGATGGTTGGATGGCATCACTGACACAATGAACATTGGTTTGGATGGACTCTGGGAGTTGGTGATGGACAGGGAGGCCTGGCGTGCTGCAGTTCATGGGGTTGCAAGAGTCAGACACGACTGAGCAACTGAACTGAACATAAAAATAATGCTTTTTTCTTACAAGCCACAGATAAAAACATTAAAAGTCCTTAGACAAATAATGCATTTTAGGCTTAATTTTGTTTTTGTGGTCCAGTATTTTATGGTAACAAGGAATCTTTCCATTAAGAAAGTTTATCTTTTGGGTTTTAAGAGCCCCAAACTAAAGGCGCTTTCTGAAATAAAGCAAATTGTAAAACAGTTTCAGATCTGCTATGTGTTCTGATATAAAGAACAAATTTATCATGATTTGGCTGCATTTTCCCATGGAAGAATAAAATCTATGAGGTTTTCTTTGCTACAAAAACAGACACATCTGCGTATATTAAGGTGCTGACCAGCAGCCTGTTGGCAGATGGGAATCTCAGCTCTTCTCCTGTCAGAGGTGTGTACCCCACAGACAAGAGCGATTAAGTAAACTTGAAATTATTCAATCACCCTAAAATATTTTGTTTTCCAGTTGCTTTGGTATATTTAATAATATTTAGCAATAATCAGAGAACTTATTTTCACCTGCCTATAACTTCAGGAGTATTCTTTAAGCACATATGAAACCTGCCAAAGTTTGAATATATTTATTTGGCTTAAAGAGACCTAGGTTTTCTTTTCTTTTTTTTTTCCCTAATAAGATGTTAAAATATTTTAAGCCTTGGTCTTAAGTATTAACTGTATTTTTCCTAGCTTTCCCACATAAGCAGAAATGTAAACAGAAGGATCTGGATGCAGAGATGGGTAATTTCTTCATCAAATGGGATTAACAAGTCCCAAAATTTTAGGCCAGATATAACTTCATTTTTCCCTCAACACTAATCATCCCATATTAAAAACTGATGCTTTCAAATTCAAATAGGTAAATTCTTACTCAATCAAGAGTCAGTTTTGCAAACCAATAGAACATAGTTTCTGTAATCTATTGGCTTAACGATTTTTCAGTGTTTGAAAATCGTCTTTTAAAACACAAGAAGTGTGCAACTTCCAAAGAACTTATCCTATCCTAAAAAGTTGTATTTTCAGTTTGCTATCTTAACTCAGATTTATGGATACTACAGTTGACTTTATTTTTCTGAAGTCCAAAATCACTGGGGATGGTGATTACTTCTTGGGAGGAAAGTTATGACCAACCTAGACAACACATTAAAAAGCAGACACATTACTGTGTGAACAAAGGTCCATCTACTCAAGGCTATGGTTTTTCCAGGCGTCATGTATGGATGTGAGAGTGGGACTATAAAGAAAGCTGAGTGCCAAAGAATTGATGCTTTTGAACTGTAGTGTTGGAGAAGACTCTTGAGAGTCCCTTGGACTGCAAGGAGATCCAACCAGTCCATCCTAAAGGAGATCAGTCCTGGGTGTTCATTGGAAGGACTGATGCTGAAGCTGAAACTCTAGTACTTTGTCCACCTGATGTGAAGAGCTGACTCACTGGAAAAGACCCTGATGCTGGGAAAGATTGAAGGCAGGAGGAGAGGATAAGATGGTTGGATGGTATCACCGACACAATGGACATGGGTTTGGGTGGACTCTGGGAGTTGGTGATGGACAGGAAGGCCTGGTGTGCTGCAGTTCATGGGGTCGCAAACAGTCGGCCACGACTGAGAGACTGAACTGAACTGAACTGAACAGCAAATGAAGAAGCCTGCTTAATTCATGGTCCCTGGAAACATGTATATTTACCATGAAAGATGGCAAGATGGCAGACCCCAATACTTTTTAATAATAAATATTTTGTTTAAAATATAATATGTAACCTTTAAAGATTCAAATTCAAATAGTCAATCAAAATTGAGCTTAATGACAGTATTATCAATGAGGTCTCTACAATGAAAGAGAAGAGCAAGAAACTAATCATGAAACCCCACCATTTACTAGCTGTGTGGGCATGAAGCAATATCTATAGTTTTATCATTTGTACAATAATAATACTTAGCTTGCTGGGTTGGTGTGGGAGTTAAAAAGGACAGCAACACAAACTGGCTAAAGAACAGGTCTTGGCATGTAATAATCATCAATAAATGCTATTATTATTCCTATGTCTATACACAAATATATATTTACTTATACAATTTGCCTGAGTAGGATTCAGTACATTTCCTAGACCTTTCTTCTATTTCCTATTCAGCCACATGCAAAACAAAAAGGAAACTATTATCTAATGTCTGTGCACAAAAGATGTATATCTTCTGCAATAAAAATCCCATTCCCACTATTGATATTGCCAGTCTGATTTGTCATCCACTTATTCTTTGTTTCATGTCTACCTACTACATGGTTTACTGCATGCTAAGCTGCTTCTGTCATGTCCGACCCTTTGGGACCCTATGGACTGTAGCCCTCCAGGCTCCTCTGTCCATGGGATTTTCCAGGCAATAATACTGGAGTGGTTGCCATTTCCTCCTCCAGGGGATCTTCCTGACCCAGGGATCGAACCCTTGAGCCTCCTACATTGACAGGCGGGTTCTTTACCACTAGCTTCACCTGGGAAACCCATACAGTTTACTATGCTATTATGAACCTCAATGACTTCGCTGGTGGCTCAGAATTTAAAGAATCTGCCTGCAATGCAGGAGACCTGGGTTCAATCCCTGGGTTGGGAAGACCCCCTGAAGAAGAGAATGGCAACTCACTCCAGTATTCTTTCCTGGAGAATTTCAAGGACAGAAGAGCCTGGTATACTACAGTCCATGCGATCACAAAGAGTCAGACACGACTGAGAGAAGAAGACTTTTACTTTTTCACAAATCCCAAAACATTCTAAATCTGTTTATTTGTGTCTTTTACTGCCTAAATTCCACTAATCTCTTTTCTGGATATGTTCTAGAATACAAGAGCCAAAGGGAATCTAGACCAGAAGTCTAACATCCTTAACTCTGGGCAATATTACAAACAGAATTTATAGCTAAAATAATTCTTCATTATACACTCAGACAATAAGATATAATTAGTAAAAATGCCCAGTAAAACAGTACACTTTTGACTAAACCTCTAAATCCAACCACCCATGTAAAAAGCAACCTGCCAGACTACGTCATGTGGATGCCATTCTGCAAGAGCCAGGTTGTGAAAAACACTATAAAGGAAACAATTCAGTTTCTTCAACAAATACCTTGCAGAGACAATAAAAGATAGAGGGGAAAATAAAAGAGAGAGGGGAAAAGATAGAGGAGATTAAAAGGGACTTCAAAGTATTCTTACAAAAACAGATAAAACTAAATCTATACTGTTTAGGGATTCACAGCTGGGTGAAAATGTATAACACAAAATAAAAGTAAAGTATTGAAAAAGTCACCTTAGTTGCTGTTTTGGTAGGGAGGGGAGTTCCGATGGTGAGGGGCATATGGAAAACATCTGCTATGTCTAGAAAAGTTCTATATCCTGACTTTGATGGATATTGTCACAGTGTTGGCCTTATAACAATCCTTTGTAACAATTTATATAATGTATGTGGCTCTCCTTATTTGTGTTACATTTAACAATAATAAAGTGAAGTCACTCAGTCCTGTCTGACTCTTCCTGACCCCATGGACTGTAGCCCGCCAGGCTCCTCTGTCCACAGGGAATCTCCAAGCAAGAATACTGGAGTGGGTTGCCATTTCCTTCTCCAGGGGATCTTCCTGACCCAGGGATCAAACCTGAGTCTCCTGTATTGCAGACTCTTTACCCCCTGAGCCACCAGGGAAAGGATTTCTTAAAACCCTTTATCTGAGGCAGGGATGCTGACCATGGTTTTCTCAATGTGGTCCTGAAGTGAGTCGATGAGCAAGTCTCCCACGGGCTTCCAGCCATTCCGCACAGCCTCTGCCTCCTTCAGGTCAGCATCCAAGTCATCCATCGCTCCCTGCAGGTCTCTGAGCTTTTCCAACGCCTTGTCCACTTGCTTTTGCCAACTGCTAGTAACAGCATTTAGACTTTCCCACTTCTCTTTGACTTCGGAAGACTGCTTGCGCATGGCTTTGGCAATCTTTTGGGCTTTCTCCTCAGGAGTCAAATCTGTAATTTAGGAAAAAAAAAAAAAAAAAGAATATTTGGATGACTAGTCAACTCTACTTTCTTACAGTCAAGTGTAAGTACCACCTTTCAAAGGATAGCACCTAAGCTACATTAGCCAGAGTAAGAAAAACTGTCTCCATACTGCTTCTATTTATCCCTGCTCTTCAAAATAGACAAGAGCCACTCAGAGTAATCAACAGCCCTGTGGTTTTGGTGACTTTTGAATTTTAATATATTTGCAAACCTTGAAGTGTAGCAACTCAAGAAATAAAGGAATTTTTCTTTAATACAAATTTAATGAAGTAAAATCCAAAGATAGCTTTTCATTAGTTTTTCATTGTTCTCTAGAGAAATGGGAAAGATAACTAGGAGAAAAACAGCTTTAAGTCATAAGGGAAACTTTGAGAAAATAAGATTAATTTATCATGTTACCAAAAAAAAAACAACTGACATATCAAATAACATATAGCAAATATAAATAACATATCATAGATACTTCATCATCGCTGAATCTGTTTGGCAGTTAGCTCATCTTTAATACAAGTCATTCTCTGTAGCCTAGAAGTATAACACATCCACACATACTTCAACAAAAAGACAGCAAGACTTCAAGAACCACCCTAAATATTTAACAGATCAACAGAACTTAGGCTTCCTCAAGTGGTAAAGAACCCGCCTGCCACTGCAGGAGACAAAAGGGAAGCAGATTTGATCCCTGGGTTGGGACGATCCCCTAGAGGAGGACACATCAACCCACTCCAGTATTCTTGCCTGGAGAATCCCTTGGACAGAGGAGCCTGGTGGGCTACAGTCCCTGGAGTTGCAAAGAGTCAGACTAAAGCGACGTAGCATTATCATCAATGGGACTTGCAGAATTTCTGAAATAAAGTAGACTTTTCAGACAGGAAAGGGCAGGCATAATGTAAGATGCTGCCAGAGGACAGGGGCGGTAAGACAGGGTAAGAGTCCAGAAGACAAGCACAGGAAACAGAAATCAAAGTCAGGTTGAAAGCCAAGAGTCAGAAACAGCGATGAGATGCTGGCAAGACAAGGACAGGGGAACTTGATGGTTGTAGAACAGACACTCTTGAAGCAGGTAGAGACCTCCATCTAAACACTCCTGAGCCTCACTACCCTTAACATCCCAGGATGCCGCCTTTCCTTTCTAGCAGCTGGTTTGATGGTTCTCATGCTTGTCCCCTGTAAACAGAGAGGCAAGTCAGAATTAAGGTAAATAAACTGTATATTTCTTCAGGATAGAAGTGCATATTCTTCTTTGTGATAACATCCCATCTTTTAGTATCAATCACATTAGCGACACCTACTTCACCTCAAAACATTCCACACCACTCATAAAATGCACAGAAGTTCATCAAGACTTCTGATAAGATGCACCGAAGCAAGCCCTTCAAAACCATAACTTTTCTATGCAACACACATCTGTCTGCCTGTCTTTATTTAAATATTATGTAAAAGTCGAGATAAAACGGACAGAACATTTATTTTTATCTAAGTTTCCAGAAGACCCAGTTCACTGCGAAAGACCATGATGCTAGGAAAGACTGAGGTTAAGAGGAGAAGGCAGTGACAGAGGATAAGATGGTTGGATGGCATCACTGACTCAATGGACATGAGTTTGAGCAAGCTCAGGGAGATCATGAAAGAGAGGGAAGCCTGGTGTGCTGCAGATCATGGGGTCGCAGAGAGTCGGACACAACTTGTGTAGTGAATAAAAACCACAACCAGTTTCCAGAAATTTCTAGACCTCATTGTTTAAATGCAAACAGCTATAATAAATCTCCAGGAATGACACAGATGATGAAGAGCTCAGAAACCCAAGAACTTCGAGTGTGCTGCTGAAAGATATGAGGCTACACAGAAACATGACCCATCCCTTAGCAGATGAAGTGATTATAAGAAGAGACAATGTTATGATAGACAGATTGAGTATACTAGTAAAAGATAAATAAGGAAAATAAGTGAATTAGAGCCCAGCTTTAAGGACTGCTTAGAATTAGATACACAATCCAGTACAACGGTGAGGGGAGAGAGTTAAGAATCCTGGAAAAAAATAACTTATTTTTCCAAACTTGTTACAGGTCAAGGTTTCAAAGTTCTTGATAAACAAACAATTTTGTGAGGACAGGTATATCACTAAAAAGGCAACTTTATTTAAATCCTTAAACCTTCAAGATTTTTTACAAATCAAAAAATATGTTATATCAATACTATTTGTATTTTATATAAATATAACATGCTATGTGCAAGAGAAAAAAAATCATTCTTAGCCTGATAAGAAAGGGAGTCAATAATTTTTATGATGGCAACCGCTGTACTTGTTAATAAATCACTTGAATTTTTTGAAAGATATATTTTAAACACTCTTGTTTTATTGACTTTTGTAAAAAACATAATACAGTGCCAATTTCAGAAAGACAACTTAATTATGATTATTTTCTCTAGATACAGTAAAAACTGTTTCTAAGTCAGTCACTGAATAACCTGGTAGGGAGACACACAGCTTCTTTGTCCTGTGACAAAATAGCTAACTCTGGCTGTGACTTTTTGTCTTCATTTAATGTAAAATCTTTTGATTGAGCAGTCCTTCTGTGGTATTTATAATAAAATCCCCACTCAAGCAGCTACTCAAAAGAAAAGTTCTACGTTCAATTCACCATCTGTTTGCCAGAAAGAAAGCGTATTAACTAATCACAGAATCAGAATAAAAGTGCCTCCTGTTGCAGCAACAATCTCAGTTTAATATATACTTTAAGAACAGAGCAAAGTACAAAGCCAAACAAAAACCTTCCAGAACTTTTGTAAAATAGGTAATAAGAAGTAACATGTGAAATCCCAAATTTTGACAATTTGGGCTAAGAAAATAGAATAAATCAAATCAAAACAGAAAGAAAGCATAAAACATGAAAATAATAAAGGGATATCCAGACTTAAAAAAAAAAAAAAAAAAACTCCTGTTACTTGAAAATCAAAGGACAAAGTTTGCTTCAAATTTTCCAAATAGATATTTTGCAGTAAAGTTCAAGACCCTCATGCAAGAGTGGAGAATCTCTTCGACCAGTGGTTTGGAATTCTGGTAACATTAGAAACCTCCAGGAGAGGGGCTGTCTGTTCACTTGTTTGTTTTTAAATGCTAATCCCCAAGGACCAAGTATTAAAAGATTCTGGCTTAGTTGGTCAAGGGTGAAGGGAGGCATGGATATATTTTAAAAAGCTCCCCAAGGAACAGTAATTGTTGCCAGGATGGAGCAGCGTCAGTCTATTGGATTATAAATTGATTGCTCTGGTCACTGCTGCTAGACAGAGTGTTTCCACCCAATTGAGCTGCTGTGTCATTCCCATGCAGAGCAGGGTGCTAACTACTGAAGGTGGGAAAGCAAATGAAGCTTGGTGATAAGAGGGGAATCTAATTTGCATTTGAAAAGGCAGTAATAGAGGCTAATAGACAGAGGAAAGAACAGGATAAAACCAAGTAAATTTAGTGACAATTCACAGACCAGAAGCACTTTTCCTAGGTCACTCTCCTACTCCCTGGTGTGTGTGGGTATGTTTTTGGGAGGGAGTGCTTTGCTTCACTCTCCATTCTCCCTTTCTTCTCCCTTTAAGCCTTCCTATTTATCTCTGAGGGTGGGACTGTATTTATTTTTATATTTATAATAGTATTATAGGCTCAGAGGGAAAGAAACTGCCTACAATGCAGGAGACCCACATTTCATCCCTGGGTTGGGAAGATTCCCTGAAGAAGGGAATGGCAACCCACTCCAGCGTTCTTGCCTGGAGAATTCCATGGACAGGGGAACCTGGTGGGCTACAGTCCAAAGAGTCAGACTTAATTGAGCAACTAACACTTTTACTTTATCACCATATATTGTATGTAGTATAATGTGTTATAAAGTATTATAAATATTATCATATTTATATTTATATAATTAAAGTAGAAATTCATTTATTGTGTTACAAAGCATTTAATAAAGAGTAGATAACTATCTTTTAGGAAGGAGAAACAAGAGAAAGAGCGGAGAAAGGAATGACCAACCCTGAAGCTTTCTTTCAGGTCCACTGACCTTTATTCTTCAAATATGCAAATTAATTGGATGGCACTTACACCACTCTCTTCTTTCTACCCTGTATTCTACACTTCACTGGAATACAGATGGAAAACGAACCTGGACCAGAAGCAAGGACTAAGACTTGCAATCAGCACTGCTCCCATCCTGCCCTTGGCTCCCAGGTGAGCTAGATGACCTGCTTTATCAGTGGGAACTCTGTGTTCTCATGCTGGGAAAAGATTTTACACAGGGCCCCTTTTTCTTCTAAAATTCAATTATATAAGAAAAACAAAGCCACTGTGTATCTCAAAGAAGTCTCACATTAGAGGGAAAAAACAATTTTTTCCCTCTTTTGTGTACTTATAATTTTTTTTTTTACATTTAAAAACATCAAAATATATGTCCCCCCTATGAAATACCATAGAAACCTGAAGAAATTAGAATCAGTTCAGCTATTTTAAATAAAGATTTTCCACATTTGTCATATTTTCTTTCTCAATTTTGGAATTAACACATAATCTCCATAGTGACTTTTTATTCTTAGATTCTAAAGCTTTATGTCACGCATGTTTGTTTCTGTTCATCTTGGTTTTACAGTATTCGGTCTAGAGACTAGTATGTCTTCAATATATATACATATATTTACTGAATTGAAATTTTCAATTTTCTGAATGGAATTTTCAACCTTGCTCTTTATTGAGAATATTCAACTTCATAATTTTAAATGGAAATCTTTCCACTTATTTTTTCTTCCTTCACCCTAAACCCATTAAAGCATTTCCATTAATTGTTACTGTGTTTTTTTTTTTTTTTACTGTGAAAGAGAAGGATAAAGCTTATGTAGTTATTTAAAGTATGGTAATTTCATCTCATTTGTACTGTTTGCTAATTTTTTGCATGTATCTATAATCTTCTTATATTTCATCGAGAGATAAAGAGGACATGTTAAGACAAACAAGTAGAGGACAAAAATTCTCCAGAGTAGCCTTTTCACTCCGTGGACAATTTGGTGCAAGGATGAATTAGTTTGTATGCCAATCCAATGCTAACTAGTTATGTGTTCGTAGCATAGATATATTCCTTACCTCTTCGAACTTCAGTTAATATCTGTAAGGCTACTGACACATGCCTGACAGAAAAGCTTCAGCAAAGGTTAACTTCTTTCTTTTTTAAAATGATTTTGTTACTACGTCTGGGAGGTTTAGCTATCTCTAGAGATTTTTCACATAAGCAAACTAAGCTGATTAGCCAACAAGAATTCACAGGAAAAAAAAACAAAGCTTCCTCATATACCTAGAGACCAAACTTCACTGTCTCTCTCTTTAGCCCCATTCTGTTTTTCTGTCTCCTTTGTAACCAGAAGATGTTTCTGATTAAGATAATGGGAAATACATTCTTCTCAAAGTTTCTGATTACATGATTAAGATCAGTTTAATCTCTCTGAAATGATCAGTGTTGAAGACGACCCTGCCCATTTCCTTTTCTGCATGATGATTGGTGACAACAATTCATTAGGAACCAGATTACAAGTGCACCATCAAGTGCCATCATCTGATTACTGTAATATTTCTCACTATATTCATCTAATACATTATAAGGATGACAACAGTAAGACAATACCCAGAGCAGATTAACCTGATAATGTATAGCCTAAGTCTTTCAGTAGGTATATGATAAACATAATAAGGATCCATCTTGCTGCCAAGGAATTTCTCAAATCCTTAAGAGAAAGAAGACAGTGAACAGAAACATTTAGGTCACGACTGTACAGTAAAGAGATTTAGGGAAAATCTTTTACAAAAACCAAAATACAAGCTATGAATGAGAGTCAGGGGTGGAGGTGGGGTGGATGGAGAGAATAGGAACATAGACCACACGGTGGAGAGGTATTAAACAGCACTTCAGAGCAGAAATCAATGAAGGCAGAGCTAGAGTCTGGATACTTTAATGTGCTACCCTTCTCTCAAAGTGGGCCCAAGCAAATAAACCTAGCATAGGGTTAAGGATGAAAAATGAAGAGACCATTAAGAAGGTTAACCGCCAAGGAAAAAGGTAGAAATAGCAGAATGGCCCTGGAACAGATCTAGCTAAGACACTTGAGACCCAGCTTGCAATTTTCTGTAATGGAATATCCCCTAAATTTCCTCATACCAATGGCAATTTTATAACTTATTCAAGTCAGTTTTGAGTGCTAGACAGCTATAAACAGGTCACTGGAAACAGGGGAGTGGTCCTGAGAGAGGGAGAAGAGAAGCTGGGACTGTATGTTCTAGGAAGGCAAGGATGTGTCTTGTTCACTGCTGTCTCCCCAGCATCTAGAACACTACCCGGCACAAGGTGGGCTTTCAATAAGTACTGGCCAAGGAAATAAAAAGATGTATGTATTGGGCTTCCCTGGTGGCTCAGAGGTTAAAGAGTCTGCCTCCAATGCAGAAGACCCAGGTTCGATCCCTGGGTCGGGAAGATCCCCTGGAGAAGGAAATGGTAACCCACTCCAGTATTCTTGCCTGGAGAATCCCATGGATGGAGAAGCCTGGTAGGCTACAGTCTATGGGGTCACAAAGAGTCAGACACGACTGAGCGACTTCACTATGTATGATATTTCTTTGTTTTGGAAAAAAATCACTTTTAAGATCAGAGGACAGGAATCTTCGATTAGAAGTCTTACATTTGTTCCCACATTGCTGCCCCTCTCTCCCCAGGCTGCTTCCCTGAGGAACATGGCAGCCAATGATCCATCAACTTGCAAAAGAAGTCCCAGGCTTTCTATTCAAGCTTAGCGCTTCTCACTAAAGAAGTTAAGCGTGTCCTAAGTTTACATACTGTCAAAATGAGAAGTTTAAAGTGGAGAATTTACTCCTTGGCTAGGATTACATTTTTTAAAAGATAGTAAAGCCTCCAATCCACTCTTGTGGACACCAGCTTTCAAGATGAGCAGCAACAACAGCAGGAAGAAAAAAACACACCACACTGAAAATGTTGTCTCCTCCTAGTCTTTATGTTTAAATCAGAGAGTGACACCCCAGATGTTAATTTAAATAAAATACATACATGTAAACTATTGCCATATTTTTTTATGAGGCACATGTGATTTATGTACAGCCATAATGGTGATGAAAGACCATAACAGATGGTAAACAATTAATTTAAAATGCTATGTCCATCAAACTAACCTTTGTTCTCATATAAATCTTCATCAAGAATTTGATATATTTAAATTGAATTTCACTATGATGGTATTCATTACTTTTTATCCAATCAATAGGGCTACTCAACTAGTTTGTTATATTTTAGGAAAGTTGAAGAATGGATTCAGTACAACCATCCATACATTACGGAACTTTAAAACAGGAAGGATCACACTGCTGCTCTGTAGTTAACATTGAAAATGGAAGTAACATTATATGTTTCTGTGCTTTTTCATGCATGACAACTTTACTAATCTAATTTGGACTTAAGAAGCTAATTAAATTATTGCCTTGGTCTACTGACCTGAAAGCAATTATTTATCCTTCAAGTTTTTATATGAAAATTAAAAAGACAAAGTCTAACATTGCCTAAACACCCTCTCCCTTGGTGCTAGGAAATCAGTGAACTGGTACATCATTCTATTAAGCAGCCTAATAGTTCAGTAAAGGAAAAGTAAGAATGAAGGTAAAAGCAATTTAACTGTTGTATTAATTTTTTATAAGTAGACAAATATAGCTAAGATAGTTTGCTATGATGGTTAGGGCCAACATGGGATGTGACAAGCCTGAGTTGGTATTTCAGATGTGACAGTATGCATCCAGATATCACAAAGTTTCGGTTTCCTCATCTGTCAAATGGGTGGTAAAGTACTCATACCTCAAAGAGTTGATATGAGAATTTCAGGAAACAGTGCCTGGAGGGTTTATAACTTATTCAAGGATAAATGTTGGTTTGTGGTGAACACTCACGTGGACTAATGTTTTTCTCTTCTTCCTTCCTTTCTGGGCAGTGATTCCTCTTCCATTTGACATGATGCTTATAAAGCGGAGGGTGGGGGGTGGGGTCTGCCAATCCCACCAGACCCCAAGCTCCATGGTACTCAAGCTAAGTCAGTTGCTGCTCTCTCTTGAAACGTGCTAGATCTAAAGAAGGGCTTTCCCTCCCTGATATGTGATTGTGAGGTACAAGGTCATGGGAGTGAAGTCGCTCAGTCATGTCCAACTTTTTGTGACCCCATGGACTGTAGCCTACCAGGCTCCTCCCTCCAGGGGATTCTCCAGGCAAGAGTACTGGAGTGGGTTGCCATTTCCTTCTCCAAGGTCATAGGAAAGCAAAGAAAATGAAAACTTGTGGAGAGAGGTAGAAAGGGCCAGCTGTGTGCTTGGTTCCTATGATCAGCTGTGTCCTTGTGTTCAGTGTAATTTTGTTATGGGGTTTAATGTTGATAAATTCCCCCCTGTGTCTATGCTTATGGAAGCTGGGTGTCTGTCACTTACAATGAGTGAGGTTCTGACTAATAAACTGGTTATTAGGAAAACAAAAAATTCCCTGGGGAAAGACACCCATGAGTTTTACTGCCTCGTTACTTAGGTTATGTATAACTTGGTCTCATTTTATGAGATGCAAGGAAATAATTACTGCCACCATTTTTATGTGATCTTATGTTATACTGAGAATCAATATAAGAGTTACTTCTAAACTCTATGATAATTTCACCTTTTCACTCATTTAACGGTCATGAAATTTTATTTGTACAAGTTTGCTAATACTGGCACAAAATGGACTGACATAGTGGACTGAAAAATGTCATTTATTATTTCTTTGTTATATCACAAAAATATATGAGATTTCACAGAGGTGAAAAATACTTCTAATTGGCTTTCTAAAATAATATGAAGCATTTAATAATTAAAAGAAAATAGCATATTCTGAGTTATAATATTAAACATTACTAAATATACACACCGTTGTTAAAGGTCAAAGAGGAAAAACACTAACCCATACATACTTTTTATCTGAAAAGTTTTTTATTAGCCTTGAATTCCTGGTGACTCAGAAGGTAAAGAGTCCGCTTGCAATGTGGGAGACCTGGGTTCGATCTGTGCGTTGGGAAGATCCCCTGGAGAAGGGAACAGCTTCCCACTCCAGTATTCTGGCCTGGAGAATTCCATGGACTGTATACTATATATACTATATAATGTTTTATTTTTTCTTCTATCATTTAAGTGAAATACCAGGCTGACAAAGAAACAATGTTCAAACAGCCTTCAGTAAAATAATAGTTGTAGTAATAGTAATGTCTTGACAGGAATAAATTTTAAAGAAGACTCAAAGGAAAATTTATGAGCAAAATAATGCAATTATTTTGTCTTTTTTTGTCTTAAAATCAGAACCTGAGTAGAGGAAAATAGCTTTTCCACACCCACATTGACAATCATTTGTATAATTTTCTGAACACTTTTAGAGGTGAACTATACTGTTAAAGTGTTAACTGTTCTGCTTAATAATTGCTACCAGAGCTTCAACTCATAAAATACATATGTGTGTGTGGGTGGGTGTGTGAGTGCATGCCTGCATCTGCATACACATCTGTCTGTATCTGTGTGCGGGGAAGAGAGGGGGATGCAGACATGACTCGAATTCCCTGTGCAGTTTTGACTTTTAACCTGAACTCTAGATAACGGAGAGGTGAGAAGGTATGTATATTCCCTGACTACCTCAAGAGCTGTAGGGGCAGGAGTGGGCTAAAGCTCCACAGCTGTCCTGCCCATCTACTTTCACTATGCAGCTGTGTGGTTTTTAAAGGAGTTCAAATCTGGGACTGAGAACCGCAAAGGAGGTTGGTGAACAAGAAAGAAGCCAAGAAACATTTGCGCAGGCTTAAGAGGCTCTAGACACTGAGAGTCAAGAAAGAGCTAGGAGGTCAGTGGCCAATGAGCAGAGGGAAAGAGAAAGGAGAGGAGAATGAAGGGATGAGTTGAAAACAAGCCCCCAAACCCAAGGTTAAGGAAGGTTACCAACACACAAGGTTGGTTCTGTTCTTTGATCTACTCCATGTTAGCCGATGACCTTGGTCAGCACCACAGTATTTTCTTGACCTTTGTGTTTTACCTTAATTTTTTTAAAAACAGGCATGCTATACAATCTGCTCAGTTCAGTAGGCGAAATACAAAAGTGGTTTGAAGAGTACACATAGTAAGACCAGTATGAATGATGATGAAATTTTTGCTGTTTCATTGTCCTACTTTTTAACAGATAAACCAGGTCGTTAAAATCAAATGAAAAACAATTCAGTTCAGTTGCTCAGTCATGTCCAACTCTTTGTGACCCCATGGACTGCAGCATGCCAGGCCTCCATGTCCATCACCAACTCCCAGAGTTTACCCAAACTCATGTCCATTGAGTCAGTGATACCATCCAACTATCTCATCCTCTGTCGTCCCCTTCTCCTCCTGCACTCAATCTTTCCCAGAATCAGGGTCTTTTCAATTCAACCTCACTAAAAGGAAATATTATACATTGACATGATACAATTCAAGTTAAATTAAGTAGTTCCCTATCACTCAAGAGAAGGAAACTATTGACAAAGCTGTGAACTTTAGTTCAGGTAAAAATTATATTGACTGAATAACCTTTCATAGGCAGAATGAGTAATTCTGGGAAGCTGAGTGGTCCAGATGGCTATATTTCATTCATTTAGCCCTATTTTTGTATGGTTGCCATTTTGGAAGGAAATTTACTAAAATATAGTATAAACTCCTATGCCTTCTCTTAACTGATTTATATTCTATCTTCAAAAATAAACAAACCACAGTTCATTGCTTCAGCTTTTCTTTTATTGCAAAAATCCCCAAAGACTACTCTAATTTATTTTAGAATTCTCATGTATACTTTTTATAATTTTCTTTCTCCTCATTGCTGTCAGACTGCCAGACATCATTTCTCACTGCCACCCTTTCCCCTGCCGTATCATTTCCATCTTGCTACATACCCATAATTCACTGGAAAACAAGGGAAACAAGTTACAACAGTGTCTAAAGTAAGAGTTAATACCTCTGAGAGAGTGGCTTTTCTATGATCTTCACTATATTTTCAACATAATACTATCTTGGCTGCTCAAATAATTTCTCACACTCTTTCCAATTCTCAGCAAATGGGAGAGGTCACTAAGCAAGGGCAAGGCTGAGCTTCAGACACAGATATTAGTATATAGTCAGAGAGGGGACCAGGTACCAGGGAGCAAGGAGAAGAGCTAGACAGGAATGGGTTCAGGATGACACACAGCCTCAGTGAGTGGGACAGAATGACCAAGGACTGGGTAGGCAAAGGAAGAAGGAGTTGGAGATCAGGCAGAAGAGACCAACAGGCAGAAAAAAAATAGGATGGGCAATGAAATCATTACCTGCAGACCATCATGAGAAGCTGGTGTTAAATGACATTAGTTTGGAGCAGAGAGAGGCATGAGATGCTACTAAATAGAAAAATGAAGTGAAAGTGTTAGTTACTCAGTTGAGTCCAATTCTTTGCAACCCCAAGGACTGTAGTCTGCCAGGGTCTTCTGTCCATGGAATTTTCCAGGCAAGAATACTGGAGTGGGTTGCCATTTCCTTCTCCAGGGGATCTTCCCAACCCAGGAATTAAACCTGATTCCCCTGCATTGCAGGCAGATTCTTTACTGTCTGAGCCACCAGGGAAACTGAGGCCAAATCACTGTGCAGCTTTGCATGACAGGTAAAGGAGTTCAGAGCCTATTGTAGAGGCTACTAGAGGTTTTAAACCAGGGTAGCAAATGCTAGCTCTGTGTTTTAAATACATCATGGTAGCATCTACCTTGATGCAGAGATACCCATAAAGAAAGTATTGCAACAGTCCTAGCAAAAGATGCTAAGGACCTGAAATAGGGCAATTAATGTTAGCAGTGATTTTTAGTGTTTAAAATATACATATACTTGAAAGTTGTTAGGAGACTAGATCTTAAAAGTTCTCATCACAAGGGAAAAAGTTGGAACTGTATGAGATGTTAGATGTTCCTAGTCTTATGTGGTGATCATTTAACAATATATACAATTATTAAATCATTATGTTGTATATCTTAAACTTGTACAATATTATGTAAATTATGTCTCAATAAAACTGGGGGAAAAAAGAAAATTTTTAGCAGAGTGTACCTGATAAGATTCTTTGTCAACAACTGATTATTTGGTTGAAATAATTAGTTTGCTTGTTTTTTTAACAGCATTTATTAAATGCTGCCTGAGAGCAACTCATCCAGTGTTACTCAGTAAGAAAATGAAACTCAATAAGCTATCATAAAATGCACATATACACACGACACTATGAGATAGTAATTGATAATAGAAAAAAAGGAGCTAGGAGAAAAGGCTTCAGGAGAGAAAAATCATGGAGAGAAGTATTTTCTGAAATAGTTATTCAAAACTAAAGAAACGGATTCACCTTGGTGTGTTCTTTGGTACATTACACATAGCATACTCAATAAATGCTCATTAAATGGAACCCCCCCAAAATCATATAGGTTCTCTCTGCTCTATTTCCTTTAACACTGAGTACTTTGAGTAGCATCAAAAAAGATAACTAATGTTCAAACATGCAGTTTCTGACAGCAGAGGTTCAAAAATCACAGTAACTAACAAAGTATAAAAGCTATTATGGGTAATTTTCTTTCATTTACTTTTAACAACAGGTAAAATCAGCCAACATTATACAAAATAATATCAGGAAAGGAGAAAGCATGGGAATGCCTAATTGTAAAAAATATATATATCATAAAGTTACACTAACATGACATTTTTTTCTTGCTTCCCAAATACAGTATATGAAAATGGACCTTAAAAATTCTCAATATAAGGGCTCAAAAAGCAGTATGTTTTTACCATTTAAACTGACTAACCACTGAGAAAGAAAATTGATAGCAAAGTGAAACTCAAGTGATGTAACACTTTTCTACTGCTATGAAGTAACTGATTATAAAAATTTTTCCTCTATTCTCTGAAAAGTATTGGGGAAACAAGGAGATGAGGCAGGCAGATTTAAGGTTGACTTTAAATTGGATAAAGTAAGACAAGTGAACTTCTTATTTTTCTTCCAAGCTTAAAAAAACAAGCAAAATAGTGCCTTCTTCTTGCTGTATTTAAGCTGAAATGTGCTGTCCAACTGCCCAGGGCCTCTGTAATCTACACCAGACAGCACGCACAAACTCCTCACTCATACCTCCTGTGCAGGCACAGTCCCTGACCACCCTCTCCACCACCCCCTGACCCTCTCCCTGAGCTCTGCTGACTTTCCCTGACACACAGCTGCTCTGCTCCTCACACTGGGCTGCTGCTTCCAATGGTTCTATCCTAACTAATCACTTTAATCCACACCCAAGCGTGCTCAGCATCCAATCCACACCCAAGCGTGCTCAGCATACAAGTCACTCAACCACCTGCTACGTAGGTGTGTGCATGGTGCGTGTACATACATTATGTCCGTGTGTGTATATGATACACATATAATTTCATCTATAACAGAGTACCCAGAAGGCTAGTCCTCCAAAGATAGAATAACCATCATAAACAATCTGCAGACTGAGAGAGGTGGAGACTCAACAGTGATTTAGGCCCCTGGGTAGGCTGACTGGAAAAACAGTGATACTGCCAGGACAGAGGAGTAAGGCAAAGCTGCAAGAGACGATAAGCGTACTGTGTGTGTCTCTGTATGTATACACACACACACACACACACACACACACACACACACACATTCCCCCAAAGGGTCAAGAAAAGTGGTATGATCCTGATGGGAAATTTATTCCCATTGAAGTAGAGCTTCCCTGACAAAGGCTGAGAAGGAAAATGGCTACTTTCCAAATGTCTGATCTGGTTCCAACTACAGTCAAAGCATCTTCCAACACTACATCCCCTACAAGTAATAAATGCTCATGAATTACACCTCTGGACACAACATGAGAAATTGTTCAGGTCTGCTTTTACTATGGAAAGTGAATGATGAGAAAATATTCTGAATGGCATGTTTATTTTTTTAAATGCATCAGAATGCTTTTATGCCAAAAGTGAAAAATCAAAATAAAGATATATGTTGGCCCCCAAGTTCATCTCCTAAATCTGCTATGTAATTTATTACTAGTTGCTAGTAAGGTAGATACCATTTCAGTTTTAAGCCAAAGTACATAAACAATATAAGTTGTTGCTGCTACTGCTAAGTCACTTTAGTCGTGTCCAACTCTGTGCGATGCCATAGATGGCAGCCCACCAGGCTGCCCCGTCCCTGGGATTCTCTAGGCAAGAATACTGGAGTGGGTTGCCATTTCCTTCTCCAAAGCATGAAAGTGAAAAGTGAAAGTGAAGTTGCTCAGTCCAACTCCTAGGGACCCCATGGACTGCAGCCTACCAGGCTCCTCTGTCCATGGGATTTTCCAGGCAAGAGTACTGGAGTGGGGTACCACCGCCTTCTCCATAAGTTGTTAGCATCTAAATTAAATAAATTCTGTGGTCTGCTTATAAAAGAAAGGCACTTCAGTGTCTTATTTAAATTTGTAGTCTTGAAAAAGAAAAGTTAAAAAACATTATAGATATTTAAATAATGTATGTTTACTCATATTCTAAATATCATTCTTCTATATATAATTATTTATCATATAGTTTAAATGTAAGAAATGTAACTATTTATTTCTTAAAGAAATTATTTGTAGTTATAGCACGTTTTTTAATAAATTAATTTTTCAGTTAATTCCCTTTTAAAATAATGATACTGAATATACAGTCATTTCATTTTTTAATTTAAGAATCTAGATATTTATTAATGACATATTTGACTAAAGTAATACTTAGAAGAAAAATTTTAATACTAGGCCCTGATATTCTGTAAGGAATTTAAAAATATCAGGTCCTCAGTTCAGTTCAGTTCAGTTCCGTCGCTCAGTCGTGTCCGACTCTTTGCGACCCCATGAATCGCAGCACGCCAGGACTCCCTGTCCATCACCAACTCCTGGAGTTCACGCAAACTCATGTCCATCGAGTACTTAATGCTGCAAAAAAATTCTCTACTCGATTTTGGTGTTTTGTTCTCCTCATATGTATTTTTATGACATACTAAGGAAACCAGTCTCACCTGTTTTTGATTGTAGGTTTCTTCTTGGTTCTTCAGGGGCCTCAATTGGCTGATCAGCCAGGAAAACTCGAGCTTGGTCTATAGCATTCAGGACAGAATACTCTTTCTCCTTTAACTCACGTCTCAGTGCCTTTGCAAAGAGAAGGAAAAGTTGAATTTGTAACCCAATGCATTTACCAAGTCATGGAATATCTTCAATTAGACCACTTCTGTTCATATTTGTCAAGGCAATGGCTAATCACCAGCATGTAAGTGAGGTTAAAAATGAAAATGTAAATTCTACCCATTGGAATGATGAAACATGAATAAAAGCAAAAAGATGATTCCTGTAGAACTAACATGAAAAAACCCACCAAAATCCCCTAAATTTATAATATTCACCTGAGGGAAATTGCTAGAGTATATCTGAACTTCCACAAAATGTACTTTAGAGTTATCAGATTGCTAAAATATAAGAGCCTGGTCTAAGATACTTTTCTCTTATGAGACTGACTGACCAAAAAGATCATATCCAATGATACAGAAAGAGGCAATTTCACAAGTAGTAATGAGATCCTCAGAAGTGTTTTACATCCTTTGGAATATATTAAGAAAAAAAAATTAAGAGATAGAAACAAATTAAAGTACATAAAATCAAAACTAAACCAAAGAGAACACATAAAAGACAATCTCCAATTATCTTAAAATATATTCTACCTCTCATGCTGAGGCAATTACAATTTTTCCCTTGCGACATTTTTCATGCAAATCTACGAGTCTCAGAACAGTTTATCTATAGTACTTTGGCTGTTTTCAGTAGGGTTGAACTTTCACCTCTGCTCCTATAAATGTTTGGTGATTAAGACTAATTGACTAGGGTTTAAAAACAACAAAGCTCATCCAGTGTCTACTGAAAGAGAAGAGTAAAAGAAGACTTTCTCATGTGCTATTTCAATACTGTAGCTAGATCAAAATTATTGTTATCCTGTTAAATTATGCACATAAACACCTACTGGCCCTAATATTTTGCTTTTTATACAGTTCCTTGGCAATGTATTATGAAAACTCAACTTTCTGTTTTCTAAAATATTACCCTCTAAATTGTATGTTGCTGTTGCTGCTGCTAAGTCGCTTCAGTCGTGTCCGACTCTGTGCAACCCCATAGACGGCAGCCCACCAGGCTCCCCCGTCCCTGGGATTCTCCAAGCAAGAACACTGGAGTGGGTTGCCATTTCCTTCTCCAATGTATGAGAGTGAAAAGTGAAAGTGAAGTCACTCAGTCATGTCCGACTCTTCAAGACCCCATGGACTGCAGCCTACCAGGCTCCTCCGTCCATGGGATTTTCCAGGCAAGAGTACTGGAGTGGGGTGCCATTGCCTTCTCCGAAACTGTATGTTATAATCAACCAAATCCTCTGAACCTAAGTACTTTTAACAGCATTTGATATACTGGGATGACAGGGTATTTGGAGGCGATATCCTCACCATCCACGGTAAATAAAAACCAAAAATTCTAAATATCTAGAAGGAGAAGGAAATGGCAACCCACTCCAGTATTCTTGCCTGGAGAATCCCAGAGACAGAGGAGTCTGGTGGGCTGCTATCTATGGGGTCACACAGAGTCAGACACAACTGAAGCGACTTAGCAGCAGCAGCAGCAGCAGCATCAGAAATATCAGAATAATCTTATGTTTAAAAAACCTGAACCTGAGCACCAGAAAAACACTGGTAATGAAGTTGAAAGAGACCATCACAGGTGGGGAGGTGCAAGAAGAGCAGGCAAGGAGTAGAGAGAAATGGAGTTGAGAGTGTTGGTTTTTTGTGATAAGCATCGTAAATATTATTTGACTTATAAATTGTATACGATTATTACTTTGATAAAAATTTCAAATTAAAGGAATAAAAGTACACAACAACATCAACAAAAATACCAACCCATAATTTGTTGTTGTTGTTTAGTAGCTAAGCCCTTTTCGACTCTTTTGCAACCCCACAGACTGTAGCCTGTCAGGCTCCTCTGTCCATGGGATTTCCCAGGCACAGGGTGTTGGCAGGGAATGTCTCCTGAACTCCTTGGATGCACCAAGGAAGGGAAGTAGAGGAGGCAAGTGTGGGCAGCTGGGAACCATGCCGAGTACATAAAAATATGGGGTTCAAGCTCTAATGCCAACTCACCACTCAAATATCCTAGGGAACAGCATACATTCAATATCTTTTCATACTCTATTTTGCAAATATAATTTTGTTATTCAATTTGTTCTATTCCAATTATATTTAATTGCATGTCAGAAATGAGTTTAACTTTCAACAGCACTATACATATAATCATTCTACCACCCTTTACCTCTCAATTAGACATAAAAGAAAACCAGCATTTCCTCACCACCTGGTGCACATTAATAAGATAATTAGACTCCAACAGAGTTGTTTTGTACACAGAGCTACAAAGTGGCATTCAGCTTTAGGTTCTAATATCACATGATATATATGAACTATCTTAAATGAGCATAACACTATCTAATTGGAATTTCTTTTATTTTAATGACTTTATATTTTCATTCAAAACAATTCTGTTCTCAGGCAGTAACAAGTATTAGCAAGGATGTGAAGAAGTTGGAACCTTCATAAACCAACGCTGGAATGCTTAAAATAGCGCATCGACTTTGAAAAACAATTTGGAAATCCCTAAAAATATTAAACACAGTTACCATATGATCCAGTAAAACCACTCCTAGGTATATACCTAAGAGAACTGAAAGCATATGTGCCCATAAAAACTCACACATGAACATTCATAGCAATGTTATTCATATTAGAAAAAATGTGGTCACAACCAAAACATCCATCAACTGGTGAATAGATAAACAAAATGCTGTATATCCCTATAGTAACATCTCATTGGGCAACAGAAATGAAATAGTGATACATGTTACAACACAGATGAGTCTTGAAAACATTACACGAAGTGAAAAAAGACAGACACAAAAGCCCATTACTATGAAATGCCCCAATAGCTAAGTGTATATATATATAGAGAGAGTAGATTGGTGGCAGCTTAGGACTTCAAGGTTGAGGGAAGAATGGGTGAGTTAACTGCTCATGGGCATCAGGTTTCTTGGGGCAGGGGGTAACAAAAATGTTCTAAAACTAGATAGTGATGATGACTGTACAACTCTGAATATACTAACAGCCACTGACTATCTGGTCCTATCACTTCATGGCAAATAGATGGGGATAAAACAGAAATAGTGGCAGATTCTATTTTGGGGGGCTCCAAAATCACTGCGAATGGTGACTGCAGCCATGAAACTAAAAGATGCCTGCTCCTTGGAAGAAAAATTATGACAAACCCAGACAGGGTATCAAAGAGCAGAGACATCACCTTGCTGACAATGGTCCGTATAGTCAAAGGTATGGTCTTTCCAGTAGTCATATACAGAAGTGAGAGCTGGACCAAAAAGAAGTCTGAGCATCGAAAAACTGATGCTCTCCATCTGTGGTGCTGGAGAAGACTCGAGAATTCCTTGGACAACAAGGAGATCAAGCCAGTGAATCCTAAAGGAAATCAACCCTGAATACTCACTGGAAAGACTGATAACTCATTAGAAAAGACCCTAATGCTGGGAAAGATTAAGGGCAGGAGGAGACGGGTATGACAGAGAATGAGACAGTTGTATGACATCACCAACTCAATAGACATGAGTTTGAGCAAACTCTGGGAGACAGTGAAGGACAGGGAAGCCTAGCATGCTGAAGTCCATGGGGTCGCAAAGGGTCAGAAATGACTTACCAACCGAAAAACAACAACTTAAATTGCTCACTTTAAAAGAGTGAATTTTAATGCTATGTGAATAATGTCTCAATAAAGTTATTAAAATAAAATAATTCTGTTATTTTCCCCAAAAACGTCCCCTAGGTAGTCTCTTTATGAACCTCCATTCCCACCCATCTGCAAGGTAATTGCTTATCCTGTATGTTAAGTATGCTCCCACCTCAGCATTTCCAGGGACAGCTCATCCTCATATACTGTAACCATGCATCTCTCCCCTCCGTTATACTGTTGGTTCTTCCAGGTGAGGCCCACTTCTTAATTATTCAAAATTCTCAGTGCCTGTCTGGATATATGTATGTATATATGTGTGTGTGTGCACGCGCACGCTTAGTTGCTCAGTCATGTCCGACTCTTTGTGACCCCATATCCCACCATGCTACTCTGTCTATGGGAATTCCCCAGGCAAGAATACTAGAGTGGGTTGCCATGTCCTCCTTCAGGGAATCTTCTCAACCCAGGGATCAAACCCAGGTCTCCTGTATTGCAGGCAGATTATTTACCATCTGAGCCACCAGGGAAGCCCAAGAATACTGGAGTGGGTAGCCTATCCCTTCTCCAGGGGAACTCTCCAATCCAGGAATCCAACCGGGGTCTCCTGCATTGCAGGTGGGTTCTTTACTGGCTGAGCAATCAGGGAAGCCTATATATATACATACATATATATATATATATATATGTGTATATATATATATATATCTCCTATATATTATATAGATAAAACACTTTATTAAAATTTAATGGGGTAAATAGCATACTTAATATATTATTGGGCTTTCCTTGTGGCTCAGCTGGTAAAGAATCCGCCTGCAATGCAGCAGACCTGGGTTTGATCCCTGGGTTTGGAAGATCCTCTGGAGAAGGGAAAGGCTACCCACTCCAGTATTCTGGCCTGGAAAATTCCATAGACTGCATAGTCCATGGGGTCGCAAAGAGTCAGACATGACTGAGTAACTTTCAATTCACATATATCTTTTATATATATATATATATATATATATATATATCCATTTATTTCCCCAATAAATGCTTGGGGAACAATGAATAAAAGAAGGTATAATTTCAGAATTAAATTTTAAATTCTGACAAAGTAAAATACACCAGAGTCCCCAGACTCTGGCTATCCTAAAACGGAATAATTACTGGATTCCAGTTAGCTCTGGATTATTTGAACGATCTACTTTGAAAATTACTGGTAAATAATTTTGGATGCAAAGTTAATTTTCTCTTATCATTTAGTAAGTAGCTAGATAATCTAGTAACTCAGTGATTAAGTTGTATTTCACTTTGCTGTTGATCACTGTTTTATTAATAACAAATATCCTTTTCTCTCTCTAACCAAAGAACTTATCTCACTGAAAGAAGTGATGTAAGCTTACTTCATCTTGCTTATTTTTTCCACATCCTAATTCATGAGGTAAATGCCTAGGGTAACAGTTCCAAAACTGATGCATTCATTAGGTTGAAAGTAGCACCTGTTATTACTATCATATCAAATTCATCTAAATGGACTGACTTAAAACAAGGACAACTTATTTGTCATGAGTCTATGGATTGCTAATTTGACCAGCTCTTCTGCTGCTGTCATACAGGATTGCTCGTGAGGCTGTAATCATCTGGGGCTTGAATGGGATTGGAAGTCCAAGATGGTCTCACTCACATGTCTGGAATTACTGCTGGCTGTTGGCTGGAAGACCATGGTTTCCCTCTATGTGATCTCTACCTGCCCAATAGGCTGGACCATGCTTCTTCAACATAATGATTGGTGTCCCCAGAGGGCAGAATGAAAACTGCAAGATCTTTCAAGGTGTTAGCTTTAGAATAGCTCTGCCCAACAAAACTTTCTACAATGATGGAAATGTTCTAAAACTATGCAGGCCAATAAGGCAACACTAGTTGTGTATGGCTATTTGGTATGCCCTTGAAATAAGACTGGTATAGTGGAGGAACTGAATTTTACATTGTATTTAATTGTAATTGATTTAAATCAAACAGAAATGGTGACACGTGGCAAGGGTTACCATGTTAGACTGCATGCGATCCAGGTAGAAGGAGCTATAATTGCCAAGGTCCTAGGGAAGTGTTTGCCCAGCTTGGCAGGCTGGCACTGTCAGGACTGAGAATGGCAGATGAGGGTAACTACTTCTGCAAAAATATTTTATATCATGAAAGTTAGAGGGAAAAACATGCTTTGCTGTTGTTAGGAGAGGTACCTGGTAACCACATCCTTCTTCATACAACAGAAGCTGGCTATGTTGCTGACTCAGGCTTGGCTATCAACCTAACAGTTTTCCATGTCACAAAGCTTATGCATTTTCTATTCTAAGACATAGGCAGAAAGACCCTAATCCCCCTCCCAGAAAAACATGTGTAAAATGAAGCTTGGGCTTAAAAGCCATACACCAAGATCAGCTGTAATAAGAGGAAGATACGGAGTAATTTCAAAAAATACAATTGAAATTATATTTTAAATTATACAATTGAAATTATATTGTATGCTCCTAGGTGCTTAATTTAAGGGGATAGAGACTCAGCTACCTCAAGTCAAAAATAAATGGAGGGTACAAGGACTGTCCATGCCCATAAGAAAAGATTCAACTTCTCTGCCATCCCAAGGCGCCATGGGAATGTACAACAGAATTTTCCAACAAACATTTCCACCAACATTAAAATTTCAAGACACATATTACATTCACATAGTCTACAAAGAAGGGCTTCCCTCATGGCTCAGTGGTAAAGAATCCGCCTCCAATGCAGGAGCTACAGGAGACGCGGGTTCAAACCCTCGGTTGAGAAGATCTCCAGGAGGAGGAAATGGCAATCCTTTCCAATATTCTTGCCCGGAAAAAATTTCATGGACAGAGAAGCCTGGTGGGCTACAGTCCATGGGGTTGCAAAGAGCGGACGTGACTGAGCGACTTAGCACGAGCACAAATCTATAAAGAAATATGCCAGGCAACAAGAGAGGACAGCAGTTAATAAGCCCATGATCCAAACTTAAGGAACTTAGAGTCTGAAAAGAACACAATGCAAGTGAGAACGTGTTGGTGCCACCAATTTTTACCGATGTATACATGGGCACCGAGAAAACAAAGAGGAGCGAGGAGGCAGAGGCAGTTACAAGCAACCTTCTCCAAATGTGTAAACTTTGTATTGAAAAAGAAATTGGAATCAGATTAAATGTAATTAGGGGAAAAGCAATTCAAGAAAACAGAATAAACTGGTAAGCTAATTTAGTCTCTCATTGTTTTCCTATTAGGTAGCTTCTGTATCCTCATTTAAATGAAATGAAGCCCCAGAACATCAGATGGATGAAGACCTGATGTGCATATCAGAATTTAACCACTAAAACCCCAGAGTTTTCATCTTCAGTAATTTCTATGAACCCAACACCCCTTCAGCGGGGCTCTCCTTTCCTCCCACTTCTCTTCAGTGGCTCCGGCTGTTTTCCCATGAGTGTCTGGCAGCTGAGTAAATCAATTGCTTCTTACTCAACTTTAAATGCCTAAAGAGAGATTCTCAATGATCCTTCTGAATGGTCGGGGAACATTTCTCCCCACCCGCTATTAGTTCGTGGGAAGGCAGGGGATTAAGGGATAAGGTGGTATAAAGAAGTGACCCGTGTGGCTTAAGTTAGAAAGCCTCATGAATCAATCAGCTGCTCTTCATTTTCATCATGAAAGAGGCATCACTCACGGGGATGGCTGAATCACTGCCAAGGAAACAGCAGTATTATCAGTTGTTTCTGGCACCACTGACATGGACGAGGACGGATCCTGCAAGCTCCTTAATATGAACACAGAGTCTGAGCGAACCTAGAGGGAGAAGGGAAATCCCGCCATCTTCTCTGTCCTCAACAGGCAACTTCGTCACACTGGACTGAGAAGAGGGACAAGAATGACAAACCTGTGGGTGTGAACTGAATCCTGGCGTCATCCCCTCCTCTATAAATAACAACTCTCCCCTCTCCTCTCTTTAATCCAAAGGCATTAATCACCCACACTGTCTGTATGTGCGTGCATGCTAAGTCACTTCAGTTGTATCCGACTCTTTGTGACCCTGTGGACTGTAGCCCGTCAGGCTTCTCTGTCCATGGAATTCTCTAGGCAAGAATACTGCAGTAGGTAGCCATTCCCTTCTCCAAGGGATCTTTCCAAACCAGGTATCAAACCTAGGTCTCCTGCATTGCAGGTGGACTCTTTATCATGTGAGCCACCAGGCCAATCTAAAGTCCTACCCATAAATCTCAGCTCTTCTCCAAGACCAAGTTTCTTTCTCCAACTTCTATTCACTATTATTCATGGGGGAAGTACTAGTATTCTTGCCTTGAGAATTCCATGGATGTGGAGGAGCCTGGTGGACTACAGTCCACAGGATCGCAAAGAGTCAGACACAACTGAGCAATTCACACGCGCGCGCACACACACACACACACACACACACACACACACACACACACACACACACACACACACACCTCTTATGTCACTTCAGTTTCTTAGAAGGTTCTATTTGTGAACCACTTGTTCCAGAATGAAACAGCAATGTAAACCTCTGTGGTGGTAAAAATGGTTAGCCAGGTTACATCACTCACCCTAATTTGGTAGAAATATCAAATTTCTTCAACCGTTCAGTCCAACAAATGAGACTTTTTTCCTGTCCTTCTAGAAGCAACAAAGTCAAACATAGCCACCAGTTTGCCCTCTTTCTTCTTTTTAGGAGAGAACTTAAGCCAGACATCCTAAAACAACTTTCTAAATTCCCATGCTGACACGGAACACCAGCATTTTAATTTTAATGATACAAGATATACGAGAAATGGGGACAAAAATGAGAAATCACAAGCAAGACTGCCATGAAACTTTACTTCCATGCATTGGTGGAAGCAGAAAATTGCTTCAATCATTTGGATAGTAAGTTGGCAATCTATCAAGAGTCATTTCTATGATCATACTGTGTGAAACAAGAATTTCACCTTTGGGACTATATCCTAAGAAAATGATCCAGAAAGAGCTACAAACACAAAAGTTTTCACTATAACATTATTTATGATTTAACAAATGAAAGCAACTTAAATATCTAACACGTGGAAAATATTTAGATTCATGACAGTACAGCTACACTAGGGATCATTAAGGAAATAACCTTGAAAAATGATTGTGAAAATGACTGCATAGCAACGTGAAGAAATAGGTATGACATGTATCTCAGTTTGAAAAAGATAGGAAAAACTATTAAAACTGTGTGAAAGGTGAATATGTGAAAATAAAATAACCCAAAATGAAAATGGTTGCATTAGAGTAGTAAAATTATGGCTGATATTTTGCCCTTTATTTTATAAGATCTGTAATAAATTATTTTCAATGAAAAATTATGCTTTTAAGAAAAGACTGCCAAAAGGAATCAAGTTCATTTATAATGGAACAAATTACAATTTTTGAACAGCATTATTAAGAATTTCAAATGTGTTTTAGAAGCAAACTTTTCATATAGCAATCATAAAACTTTTCCATTATGTTTTACATCAATGAGAATCTAGATTTACTTGTAATATGCAATTCAGGCCATCTCTGAAGCTAGAGTTACTTATAAAATTAATACATGGCAACATAGTTACCAAATGAGAGACTCCACATGTTTATGCCACTCCCTATGTTTGGTAGGGATCTTAACTCATCTAGCTTTTTTTTTTTCTTTCAATGTTTGTAGCAACTTTATTCACAATTGTTTCAAGGTGGAAAAAACTCAAATATCTATCTGCTAGAGAATGGGCAGAAAAATGGTATGTCGATATAATGGAGCACTACTCAGCAATAAAGAGGAACAAAATCTTTTAAGAAAAATGATTTTATAGCCAGCATGCTGTATGTTATATCCCCAAAACTTATTTATCTTATAACTAGAAGTCTGTATCTTTTGACTGCCTTCACCTGTTTCTGCCAATCTCTTCCCTCACTTCTCACAACCACCAATCTGTTCTCTTTTAAGGCATCAAATTTCTACACAAAAGTGAAGCTCAAGCACCGGGAGAATCTAGTGGTACTCAGCACAAGAGGGTAAAATAATAAGCTATATTTTAAAATCTACCTCAACAATCAAAGATATTCCAAATCTTTTCCCCTCATAAAAAAATCATTCCCACTCTTGTTTTGAATAATTTAGGCAGTATTTAGACAGGAAGAAGGTAACCTCTTAACTGACTACAATATTAAGGCGTAAAGAAGTATAATGGTATTGATAAATTTCCTTACAACTTCAAGCATGTTATTTCCAGCTCTTGAAGAAAAATTGTTGCTTACATTTCTGTCCGCTATTACCTTTATTAACAATTCAGCTATATAAAGTAGAAATATCTTCAAAATGTATTTCTTTTTTGAAAAAAAGGGATTATAGAGAGGTAAAGAGGAAAAAGGAACATTCATAACAAAGGACCTTTATTTTTGGGTATTTTCATTCACTCAACATTCAACAAACATTGACTTAGCATCTACAGTGCCAGAAATAGACAAAGACACAATAGAAAATGAGTAATTGGATGATTATAAAAGCTATGGAAAAAGAGAAAAGCAGAAGAGAATTAGAGAGTTTAGGAGTATTGGGATGGGAATTACAATTCCAGTAGAGAAGTCTAAGTAGGCTTCATTAAGAAGGTGCCATAGAGCAAACATGAAAGAAGTGGAGAATTAACCACATAAATATCAGGGAAAAGGCATTCCAGGCATAGAAGTCAGCATGGTGCTGTGACTGAAGGCACAGCATGGCTGAAATCAGCATGTAAGAGAAAAAATAGTAAAATGAGACGAGCAAGGTGTAAGTGGGAGGTAGGTCAGATCATGCAGAGTTTTGGAGACCATTATGAAAACTGTAGCTTTCATTCTGAATGAGACAGGAAGTCACTATAGACTTCTAATTTATTTGAATATGAATTCTCTGGCTGTTGTGCTGAGAACATCAGAGATGTACTTGTAGCTCTGAATAGCTGGTAAGAAGTAGACAGATTCAAATTCTTTGTTCTGAACATACAGCTAACAAGATTTCCAAAAGATTTCCAACAAGAGTAACAGACTAAGTATGCAAGAAAGGCATGATTGAAGGTGATTTTTTTTTTTTTTACCTAGCAGTCAGAATAGGATTCTATCAACTGAAATGAGGGAAGACTGGTTAGATCAAGTTTTGAGGGGCAGGTTCAGGAATTCAGCTCGGGCATACCAATTTGGAGATGTCTATTAGATTCCAGATGGAGATGGTATCAAAACATAAATATGAGAGTGACCATATAGATGACACATAAAACTCATCAGGAGGTCAGACAAATGAAGGAGCTCATCAGGAGTTCAGGGAGGAATGAATATAGAGAAGCTGGCGTGGCCTGAACCACAATGCATCTCAATTTTAGAAGGCTGAGGAAAGAAGGGGCAACTAGCAAAGGAAACTGAGAAGGAGCCACAAGTAAGGTGAAAAGAAAATCATGATATAGTAGTATCTTAGGAGCCAGGTAGAGACAGAAGTACTGTTAGTGAGCCAATAGCAAAGAGAGGACCAAAAATGTCACAAGTCAGCCAACATTAACAAACAGAGACATAAGTTACGATGAGCGACATAGGGTGCTCAGGGTGGCTTACTTGAGAAAAGAGATGCTTGTGGTAAGTTTAAGAGGCTTTTGTTCTTGTAACAGTGTTGCTTTATGTATGTCAAAACACACACTGTTTTTCTTTTGGATGCAAGCAGCTCTGGCTATAAAATTTGCAGAGCCCAGTGTAAAGTGAAGTTGCAGGGCCCCTTTTCCAAATATTACTAAGAATTTCAAGATGGAGGCAGCAGAGCATTAAATCAAGTGCAGAGCCCAACAAAGAACAGAGCCTTTTGCGATGGTGACTACATGGGACACACACCCATGACAGAAGGCATCTGAACTATAGTAAATAGAAGTATTGCTGGTACAGCACGCTTTCTGAGCTTCTGGTTCCGAAAAAGCACTTAACTGCTTACTAGAGAATGCAAGCAGAAAAAAAAAAAAAATGACAAAAACATAAGGAGAATCTGTTAGAATGTAATTTACTTTTCTCCCCAACTTGCTTGCAAAGCTAAATCAGCATATATGGATCTGAAGTCATTATAGTATGACAGCAAAAAAGGGCAGAAGAGTCGTTAAATTTGATAGCACTAATAAAACTATGTGAAAAAAGGCAAAGAAAACAAGCTTACTTGTCATTGGTACGCAGACAATTTTTTTTTTTTTAAAGAATCTCCATAGTGTTTTAAGTTTTGGTTAACATCCCTGAATGAACATTTAATATTTAAATTCATTTTGGTTCTACCCCATTGACATGAAAAATGATGCTTGAATCAGAAGACTAAGTATGAATGCTAAAACTAAGATAGGAATCCTCAAGCTTCTCACAGTAATAAAACAGTAGTCTTTCCTACATTTAAAAAATATGTGCATATATAAATGTATCCCTTCATCTAGCGAATATATTTAGTGTTTACTATTATGAGGCACAATATTAGGTCCTGAACTTGTATTCTCTTTCTCCTTCAGCCTTGTTCTAAATATAATCAGAAAGAGAATGAGCAACATCTCTTGCTCTGTTGCACACTCCAAGTCACACTAAGTCATGGCCAGTTTGGAGGATTTTCCCTCCAGGAGTTTTGATAACACTCTTCAGTGAATTTTTATTCCAAGGTCTCTTTCCAGCTCAAAAGCTACATACTTGCTCTATGGAGCTTTTCCAATCTTCTCAAGTACAAACAGCCTTGATTCATCTGTATCTTCCTGGCTGTGTATACATACTCACATCACAGCGTTTTTGATATCTACTGTAGTCGCTTGTTTTTGAGCCTGTTTCTGTCCTTAGATGATGAAGTCTATGACAGCAGAAACAGTCTTAGGAATTGATGCATGCTCAGCACGTAGCAAGGAATGTAGCAAACATCAGGTGCACCTTGGAAGTTTCCTGAACAAATAAATGAACTGTTCGATATATGAAACTATCTCTCAGCTAAATATGACCGAGGCAGTTCATTAGGAAAGGGCTGAACGAAAGGGAGAACCATACTGCTTGGTTTCACAGACCTCAACTTGCCTACATCTGTTGTCCAATCTTCAATTTCACCACTAGGCAGTGATAATTATTAGGTTGCCTCGCCTTTCCTTCTTGGAGAAGGAAATGGCAACCCACTCCCGTGTTCTTGCCTGGAGAATCCCAGAGACAGAGGAGCCTGGTGGGCTGCCGTCTATGGGGTCGCACAGAGTTGGAGATGACTGAAGCGACTTAGCAGCCTTTCCCTCTAAACTTCATATTCTATGGCCCTTTGGGGTGAGGTTCTCAATACCCATGTCAGGCTTGGGAGGCAAGTCAACTGCAGTCAGCTGAATGGGTAGGTAGGTGCAGACTCACTTACAGAACTGTTGCTTTTTAGGTCTTTCACAGTCTTAGTTTACAGACCTTAGATGGCTGTGCTTTTGATAAGAAGGAAGTCAACACAGGTGGCAAAGTCTGAAGGGGAACTTGGGAAATAATCAATTTTAGAAAAAGACCGACTTTTCACATTAGGTAACATTATAACACAGCAAGACCTTGAAATTACAGGTTTTCAGGCAAAGAGTAGCAGGGAGAATAACATATTTAATAGGGAGAATAACCACACACACACACACACACACACACACACACACACACTCTAAATTTAAAGGTGGCATGTTTCTGTTTTAAACACAATGTTCAAATTTGTTATTTTAATGAGTAAACTTGCAAATATATCTTGGCAATTCAGTTTAAGGCCCAAATGTCCTGATTTTTATATAACGAGGTTTGAATATAGGAATGAAATTGAATTAAGCAAAGGACAGAGTAGCCCTGAAGGAATGGAAAAACTCATAAGATCTTGCACCTGAATCATACACTTTCAATTATTCTTGGTGATTTCCTTCTCTAAAATCAAGCATGCATTAGATTTTGCAGAAAGTGCATTAGAGCTCTGATAACTGCCCCTATATAACTTAATATATACATTGTTATGAAAATGAAGTACAAATAGCAAAAACTGAATCTGCAGTTTTATCCAATCTTCAAGTATCTGACTGAAGTAATTTCATAACATTACAAATGAATGCTATATATATTATAGGTGCTTTCTAAGTAATTGCTGATTGAACAATAATCTCACACTTTTGAAAGTGAAGCTACACATAAGGGACTTCATTTCCCAAAAAACTTTTAAAATTATACTAAGTAGAAAAATTAAACTTTGTCAATATTTTATAGTAGTAATTTATTTCAACATTTAAGGGTATTAAACTTGTTCCTACATGAGAAAAAAAGATAATATGATTGTATTGTTTACCAAACAGAAACCTAAAAAGTTCAGAGCATGATTTCTGCTTAATGTAACAGGTTGATCCAATATTATAAAGGGAAGCTAGTTCTGCTAGACAGTAAATAACAGATATTATTATGGTTTTATTTAATTAGCTAAAACAACTCATATAGCCTATGACAGTTTTAAACAAAACAAAAATAATCAAAACTATCAAGACCGATTCTCAGCAGTTATGGGAAATGAGACCAGCCACCATTTACTGAGCATTTACTGTGAACCAGGTGCCAAGCCAAACACTTTACCATCAAGGCACTTTGACTTATGATTATGATTTAACAGGTTGGCCTATGATGGGCTGTTAAAACATTGAACAAAGTATTTATTAGAATTATTGCTGAAAATCTATCAGTGTTCTAAGTCACTGGTTAAAACATCCAAGAAAGTATAGATATTTAATTAAGGGTTCAAAATATATTGATGTTTCATAATATCAGTTCCTGGGACATTTAAATAACAGAAGGAAAAGATGCCAATCCATGAGTCACGCATTTCCCTGTATAAGACAGACTGCTGAGCCAAGCCTTTGCTATGGGGGCTTTCTGCTTGCTCATTGCCTAGGACTGCTACATTTTTCCAGAAGCATCAATCCTACTAGCTTCTTTGTTTTTCTGCTTTGTTTCTGATCTACAGAATGTTTGTTGTACTTTCGAGCCCAATTTTGCCATGTTTGATTTTTCTGTTTTTTACATTTTATCTGTAATTATTAGGCATTTGAGCGGTAAGGTGCTTTGAAATATGACCTTACAGTATCATTCTAACTGAAATCTCAGAGCCATCACCTAAATATTTAAATGTATATTTCTTCTGGATACAGTCATAAGCACAGAGCATTTAGGTATAAGAATAAGTGAAATATGTTATTGAAGTAGTGGCTGTGTCTTACTGCCCTCTGTATATTTAGCATCAATTTCAAAATATAAGTCATTCCGTGAATAGTGGAGGTAGATAGATAGATGGATGGATGGATGGATGGATGGATGGATAGAAGGATGGATGATGAAGTGACTGGCACTGCCATTATCAAAAAAAGTGTCATTAAATCACTGATATACATGTAAAGTACTAGAGTATAAAAATATACTTGGGACTCAGAAAACTTTGAGAATATATGAGTTTCCATAAATCAACCTCTTTGTATCAGAGGTGACTGAATACATACATCTGAGATAAGTGAGTCTCTTACCATCTGCGACATTGGAAGTAGACTGGACCCAGGGTAAAGAGATATAAACATAAAATAATTCATATTTTATATTTTATACATTTGTGTTCTTTTACTTACAAACACTCAAATATTGCCTTTCAAGGTAATTAGATTCATGGTTAAACATATATAATTTGCCTATTACTCTTAAATAAGTTAATTAAAGGCAGTGTATGCACATTAGTGTTATGGGTTTGGCCTTTCCATGATAAGTTCTTTTATTATGAACAAGAAATAAATCACCTTCCAGTTTCTAAGCTCATATCTTATCCCATATAAATTCTCAAAAATATTGTTGTTTCAATGGCTTCATCCATTTTTTTGAGGAGTCTAAGTTTGCTTAAGGCACCAATAGGCTAAAAAATAAGTATAGGTTATGATATTAAAACTTAGAGCACTCAAACATAATGAATCTAAGGGAAAATACAAACTGCAGACACAGAGGAACTAATATTAAAAATATTCTATAAAATATAAGTTTAAGTCCTAGTTTAAAGAATAACTATAACATCTGTTGCTTTACTTACTATGTCAACCCTGCTAAGTGGTCATATATAGTGATGATTAGACAATATGCCCCAAAGCTGGGATTACAGGGCTGGTGTGTGTGTGCTGGGGACAGGTGGGGGTGGTAACTGAAACCAGGTCTACCTAAGACCATGTACTAGGTTCAGTAACTTTGTATATAGTCAGGTCCAACATAAGGTGTCTCAGAATAGAGAATAATACACCACTATCCAAGTGAGATGAGCCAAAGAAAGTTTTCAGTAAACTTGAATACATATACTGCTGAGGATATGGGTTAAATCATCAGATGCCTACCTATAATTATTTTCTCCAAATTCTTCAAATAAATCTTTGACATCAGATTTTGACCTTATTGGAAGCAACTTTTGAGTCATCTAACAGTTTTCTGCATGTAGTGACTCTACATCCACCTAAGATACTGAGACACAGGTTTGTTTTTCACTTTGTATATAATAATGCCACTGGAAATTTTAATGTAAAATTTAAGTGCTAATTAAGTGTAACATCAGCACAGGTGGTTATTTGGGGCATCTGGAGAATGTGTATTTTTGTCTTGTCCATAATGTAACATATGGTGTCACTTTCTAAATAGATTTTTAAAAGACTTCTGCGCAATGACATTCAAGACTTGCATTTATGTGATCATATCTCCTGGAATAATTAACAAATCAGAGTAAATTTCTTTGTCTTTTACTTAAAAAAAAAATCCATCTAGTAATCTCTAGACATTCTAATTGAGCACGCAGAGATTATATCAAATTTATTCAACTTCTCTAAACAGTACTGTGTGATTGAAAAAAAGTAATTCAGCTCATATCTTATCCCACCTATAGAATGAGTGTGAGTTTGAAATCAAATACAAGGTCTCTCCTCTTTCTAAAGGAACATTTCAGAGAATAAAATATCTTGCCTAGTATTAATATCAAACCACTCAAGGGTTGAATTTCATTGTTTTAACTAGGTAAGTCAAAAGGCAAGCGTTCTTTGAAGTTAAAAAAATTTTTTAAACTTTATTATGACAATTAAAGACCTAAAATAGCAAGTCGATAAAAAAAATTACAGAGTTTGTAATAATAAGAAAAACTAAAGGCTAAATTTAATACTAAGCATATCTGTAAAAAATTAATTTAAAAATTATTTTGTGTTTAAAGCTACACCATAATGTTATAATTGAAGAGAACTCTACAACCCATTAATGAAGAAAAAATTGGTAATAAATGTGCACATGAACTGAAAACATGCATAGATTATAACCAAGGGACCAAAGTAAGGGGTTAGAGAAATGGATGATTATGCAGACAACCAGAGATTTGCGACAGCAATGTGCAGTTCACAGCTGAGCTACAAACCTTGTTGGCAATGATTTCTCACAGCACAGGGAAGACACAGGAACTCCTAGGTGGAGAATGACAAACATTGGTTCTCGCTGCCTGCCAGGCCCATGTCTGTTTTTTGTACCAGTGTCCTTCTGCTGTGTTACAAACTGCCAGGCGCACACTAAGTAAATGTTAAGTATTTGCTAGAAGTGAAGGAAGGAGGAAGGAAAACTCAGATATGAGATCATATGCTTCTTATAAATAAGGGGACCGGACTGAATTATTTCTTGGGTTCCTTTCAGTCCTAACAATTGATAATTCTGAGTTGTGTATACACACACACACACACACACACACTGGACTGAATTATTTCTTGGGTTCCTTTCAGTCCTAACAATTGATAATTCTGAGTTGTGTATACACACACACACACACACACACACACACACACGATTTCCTTGATAAAAAGCATATGAAGGCTGGGGGAAAAGATATCTCCAAATACCCAAGAAAGGAAAATCTTGCCTGAAACATAGAGCTACCACAGGTACATCCAAATGGATTTTGATTTTAAGAAAAGACTGAGGATGGAATACTGGCAAGGCTGAGGTTTTGCTACATTTGGACTATTCTATGTCTATAGCCAACAAAGTTCAGTAAGAAAAGTAAACGAATATTACATGTAGGTGTCACATCTTTAAATATTGTCTTGTTTGTACCAACACACAGCGATTCATTCTCCTTGTAATAATTTATAGCAATTAGAAACACTACTCTTGGCAGTTAGGAAAGAAGGTTACTTTTGACCAAATGTGACAGTATTTGTAGACAGGGCTTTTAAAGAGCTAACCAAATTTAAATAAGGCCATTCATTAGAGTGGGCCTTAATCCAGTATAACAAGGGTCCTTATTAAAAGAGGGCACTTTGACCAGTTTTAAGACACAGATACCCACAAAGTGGACACCACGTAAAGACACAGAGAGAAGACAGCCATCTACAACTCAAAGATGGGCCTCAGAAGAAACCCACCCTGCTTGCATCTTGACTTCAGACTTCTAGACTCTAGAAATATGAGAAAATAAATTTCTGATGTTTAAAACACCTATTTAGAAACTTTGTTATGGTGGCCCTAGAAAACTAATACATCTCCACAAACTTCACTCTAAAATCTACTGTCTAAGTTATTTATCCTCGCATCTTCGCCTCAGTTCTCAAAGTAAAATATGAAGCTTTCATCAAAACATTAATAATATATAATACTAAGAGAACTTGTAGTTTGGGATCCTTGATAAATTTAGAGGGTAGACTATGATAAAACATGTTTCACAATCTAGAATCAACATGAACCTGTACAAAAGAAAAATCATTTCCTATCTCAAGATTTCAGCTTTAATCAAAATGGTAGTGCAGTCACAAACACATTTTATTCCTTAACAAAATAATTGTATTAAAAGAGCTTTGTATTATTCCATTTCATCACTAATACCTGAATCCTCAAAATGGGTACATGAATAATCAATAGAAGACAAAGCTGAAGAAAGTAAGGAGACATTGATTTTTTAAATCAGTAATTTCAAATCTTCTATCTTTATTATTACATACTGTATCTTCCTTTTTATCTCAATCTTAGAGCTATTTCTATATTATATTCTCTTTTCAAGTACAAAGAGAAAGTTTACCCAAATGGTAACTTGAATAACCTGATCACAAGCATTTGAAATAGAATAAATTTCAGGATCTTATCATTTTGCATTGAGGCAGCTTAAAACATAGAGGACATCTTCCTTTAGAAGAAGCATATGTTAGTGTTTGTCATTTTTTAAAATGGGAACAGAGTTCTAACATCACAGCAAAATGTAAAGATTTAGAATAAGAACTTGCGTTGCATGTGAGGAGTGAAACAATATAACAAAACAAGGTGATATGCGATATATGAGAAAATGGGTATGAAGAGATATAAAATGAATGAATGTAAAGTTAATGAGGCAAACAGTCTAAATAATTCAAGGACATAAGAGTCAATGTGTCACTTGATAATATTCAGTATATCTGCTTTTCAAAGTAAAAGTACAAATTTGCATAGAGATAGATATTTGAACAGAATAAAAATGCAACAAAGAGTTTTAAGATAAAAAAAGAAAGAAAGAAAGAAAACCCCACAAACCTGTAAAACAGTTTTAAACACAAAGGTCTTCATTTGCTTTCGGACTTATATCTATACTACTACAAGTCCTTATTTTTCTCCACTTTCATTTAATAAAACAAAATAGTTTATAATTCTTTATGACTCTCTAACTGCTGAATTTAAGATTAACTTAGAGTAAATATTTCCCCAATATAATATATAAACAATTTAAAATCTATAAGGAATAGATAAATTTCATGATCAGCTAAGAATAATATTATGCTTTAGATACCTGCAACATTTGAAAAACTCTTCAGTTAAATATGAAGAGAAAACTTAATCTGAAACAAAAGGGAGCAAGGCATGCAATTTCAATAAGATGCCTGAATACTAGTAATTAGAAACAGAGGAAGGAAAAAAAAATCCTGTCATAATTGGTTCCACTAACATATTTATTTTATTTGGAATATTTACTTCACAAAATAAAAATGAACAAAGAAAGGTACCCACTGTATGTGGTCAACTTACTTTACAATGATCATATTGGAGTTGTAAGGCTGGGACATCCCCTCCAATAGGCATTTGCTTCTTAAGCTCTTCATCTTTTATATTCAGCCATTTGATCAGTTCTTCTAAAGACGTCAGCAATCTGTTCCATTTCTCAGCACTGGCCTCCAAATGAGCCCTGTTGAGAGATAACACTGACCACATTTAGACATTTGAAATGCATCTGAAAAATTATATACCCTCTTTTGGCCTAACAATCCTGTATAACAAACTAATGCCCATATCTAAGAAAGAGACTGACACTTTATAAAAAGAATATATATTTCCTGTAAGAAATAGTTCTTTTGAATAAGCTAGACTAGTCAGGATGTGTTTGTAATATTTGTCAAAAGTTAAAACACACACCTCCATGTCACAAAGGCATCTATGAGGCTTTCAAGAACGTCCATGACATAATGCAAAATTAAGCAAGTTTCAATAGTTTATGAATAGTGTATATGCACATTCAAATGTAACTTTTTTCATTTCTATCTATATAGGAAGAGAGGTATACAAGAAATTATATGTATATAAAATGTTTAGAAAGACACATACCAGATGTAGTTACTACTGAGAGCAAAATAACCACTTAATTTTTATATATTTTGGTACTAATTGAGTATATGCAACAGACTTATGTGATTTTTCTTCCCAAAAAAGCTAATTTTGAGAGGGATTATTAATGTCTTAATTTCTCTCATAGTCAAATAAATTACTAAAAGCAGAATATCACAAATATTTATCTCAGAATATTGAAAAACAATAAGACATTACTTGGATAGAACACTATTTGGCTTTTGGATGAATGATATCCAGTTATATACGTCCACTGTGAAAAGAAAATAATTGGTCAAAAACCACTGACTGCATTATTTATACTCTGAATCAAAGATAAGTTCTTTGTTTCAGTAAAAATTTCTGTCTTTAACACAAAGTACCTTCAGATTCTTAAATTATGAACTTATAATTAGGGAACTTTATTTAGGAAATACATTTTTATGTGATGAATATTTAAATAAGAGAAAAAAGCCTTTGAAAATAGACATGTAAACAAAAGACAAATTTGCTAGTTGCTCCTGTGAGAGCCTTGGAGAAAGCCCAGTTATACAGCCTCAAGCCCACATGGGTTTAAAAGGATGAATTAGTCAAAAGCAATTCAAAAGACTCAAGGAATCAGTGTTTCCTCATTCTTGCAGCAGACAGACCATGAACGTGGACTTACAAGCTAAACTGCAAAATGGAATTACCTTGACTGTCCATGACCTTTCAGAATGAGAGAGGAAAGGCTAATGGAGACAGACATAAGCTTTGTTACATAACAGCTTCCAAAGACTAAAGATTTACGATAGATAAAGATGACTCATTTGGGGCAACTCCAGGTACATGAAACCTCTGTTGACCAGGCTTCACGTCCTTTCATACACTTTTACTGTAACACTGGCTTATGATCCACACTTCCACAAAACTGCTGCTTTACTGAATGGTATGAAACAAATCAACCAAGCACAACTACTGTCTCTCAGACTGATCAGTGATTTCCTTTTTGGGAAAGGAAATCCGAACCTTTGTCTCAAAGCTAATAATAGCTTGCTCTAGAAAACCGCAAATATTTCCCCAATGATCACATTAGGTGATCTCAGCAGTGGATATTCAACAATATCATAAGTCTTGTTCAAAAGTTCATAATGTTTTCAGAAGAACAACTACGTATCTCTGATTTCTAGTTCATCTCTAATCCCTAAAACAATGGCCACAGTCTAGCAGCCAATATTCTTGGCTAAAAGAAAAAAAATGGTAGTTCTGTATATCTCTAAAACACCAAGAACCTGCATTCAGTCAAACACAAAAGACCAACTGTCCTGCAATCTATTTATAGTTCCATTGTCAGCTGGTTAATATAGAACAAACTCTTCAAACAACAAATTTCTATGTCTTATAAAACCAAGATATGAAATATTTTTTAAAAAAATTATAAATACAGAAAGAAGTTTGAGGTATCTTATAATTTAAATTTTTATTATATTCTCTTGTATTTAAAGTCTTTTCTGTTCATTCTACAGGTGCTAAGATTGACCTCACATTACAAACTTGTGCTGTAATGAGATCCCAGTTCTGTTTGAGGACCAACTTTCCTGTGTTCATATTGATTAATTTTAGGCCAAATATATAATTACCTATCCCTGATAAGTAATAATTTTACCTGGCACAGAACAGAACTAAATAATTTCAATTATAAAAGTGAAAGTCGCTCAGTCATATCCAACACTTTGCAACCCCATGGACTATACAGTCCATGGAATTCTCTAGACCAGAATACTGGAGTGGGTAGCGTTTCCCTTCTCCAGGAGATCTTCCCAACCCAGGGATCAAACCCAAGTATCCCACATTGCAGGTGGATTCTTTACCAGCTGAGCTACAAGGTAAGCCAAAGAATACTGGAGTGGGTAGCTATCCCTTCTCCAGCAAATCTTCCCTACCCAAGAATCAAACCAGGGTCTCCTGGATTCCAGGCAGATTCTTTAGCAACTGAGCTATCAGGGAAGATATTACTGAAAATTCTCTCTGCCAATTACAAAGCATTTTGTCAAGTATATTTGACCATTGATGCAATTTCTTTCCAAATATTTTTAAATCCCCCAAATAAATAGATAAATAAATAACCCCTAGAAATCAGAAGTCCTTAGTCAATCAATAAATGCTTGAGTGTCTTGAGTGTCTTTGTGTGCAAAACACTTATGCACACACCCGGACCTCTTATTTTAGATTATTTGATCCTGCATCTTCAATGTCTATAGTTTAACGCTTTAATCAATCACCAAACCAGACATTCCAGTCCTTTGAAAGCCAGTTACATATTCATTGTATTGAAGAGCATGCAAAAGTCTTTTTCAGTGCAATTAACTTTTTGACTGCACAGGGATAATGAAATTGATCACTGAAATCTATGGCATACGGGACCTGAATAATTCTTTATAAAGATGAAGGAAATATATTTTTAAGAGAGATACTGAAGTAACTTTGAAATAAATAAAGATAACACTCATGTATGTGCTTCTCAGAATCTTTCCTTTTCCATAATAAAAAACAAGCTGATCTGACAGAATCCTTGCCTGGAAAATCTGTTCTGGTTATTCTCTGATAGATTATAAATATGTGTTTAGTGGATTACTACCATATGTCCGAATAAATGTATGCTTCTGTAGTAGCCTTCAGTGTCCTAGTTTCAATTTAATTCTTTCATCTTTCAAGATGAAAGCCTTTTCTTGGGCACTGGGTTGAATGGTTTACAAAAAGAAACCTTACATTTGTGTTTGGTGTAGTTGTACTTCTTTAATTTTACTTTAAACATTCTGAAGCTTGTATTTTCCCAAGACTACAGATAGCCAGTCATCAATCATGCTTTCAGAATCATCACTTAAAACATTTCTTTATCCCACACATATCTGCGGGCACTCACATTTTGGATAATAGACTTATTATACCCTCACCTGCTTCAGTTCATTCTTTGGGTACCTAACATGTGCAAAGCAACAGATACTTTCATTGTGCTATTAACTCAAAGTGATGTCTACTACAGAAAATGCTTTACAAAAGTTACTTCTTTTAGACTGAATCACTTATTTTGCAACTTTGTAAACAATTTAAAGTGATCAGTTATTTTAAAAACTATAATATGAAAACATTTTAGAAGGTAAATAATCATTAAAAAGATACCTCATCATTTAAATATAGTAGAAAAGGAACTATGGGTAAAACTATGTATTATTATATATTCTAAACCCAAAAAACTACTTAGTATGTTTCTTAAAGAGGTATTTATTCCTTTTCCCAACATACAGATGCAAAAAAAGGAAAAAAAAAATAGAGTAAACAGTATAAGAGGGACATCTATTTAAAGAAATACAGTTTTCCTTTTTTTCTTTTTTTTTTTTTTTTTCAATAAAAGCAAACATGTATGGAGCACTTGGGAGAAGGCAATGGCAACCCACTCCAGTACTCTTGCCTGGGAAATCCCATGGATGAAGGAGCCTGGAAAGCTGCAGTCCATGGGGTCGCAGAGTCAGCTACAACTGAGCGACTTCACTTTCACTTTTCACTTTCATGCACTGGAGAAGGAAATGGCAACCCACTCCAACGTTCTTGCCTGGAGAATCCCAGGGACGGGGAAGCCTGATGGGCTGCCGTCTCTGGGGTCGCACAGAGTTGGACACGACTGAAGCGACTTAGCAGCAGCAGCAGCAGCAGCATGGAGCACTTGCTCTGATATTAGGCACTACACTGTTACAGAAATATAAAGTTCTAGGGTCAAGTTAGGAGAAACAGAAGTAAACCAAATACACTCTGAGATAGGAAACCTCCTAAGAACTCTCTGCGGCAACTACAGCTCAGAGAAGAAAGAAATTTGCTCAAGAAGCTGTGGTGAGAATTTGGAATATTCATACTTAATTCTAAGCCCTTTATACTACGTGGCTTTCATCATGGAGAACACTCAAGAGGGCAGATAGAAACTGCCCAGATATATATGTAGACAAGGATGATACATTTAGAAAGTAGTAAGTCTGCCAAAGAATTTGAGATTCAAATTAAGAGGAGTAAAGATATACCACCCCTTATTGTGTAAGAAAGAAATCGTGCTTGTGTTTGTGCTCACTTGCTCAGTCGTGTCCGACTCTTTGCGACCCATGGACTATAGCCCACCAGGGTCCTCTGTCCATGGGATTCTCCAGGCAAGAATACTGGAGTGGGTTGTCATTTCCTACTTCAAGGGACCTTCCGAACCCAGGAATTGAACCCATGTATCTCATGTCTTCTGCACTGGCAGATGGATTCTTTACCACTGGTCACCAGGGAATGCACAGAATTAAATATCCACTTTGGCATTCTTACTGCACAGAAACTTTTATTTCATGGTAAAACCCATAAATTATAAGTTGAGTTATAATGAAAAAAAAAAAAAAACCTTCATAGTGCAAAAATCACCAGTAACATTAAATGTGAGTTATTCCAGCTCCCAGAGAAGAAATTAAGACTGACTACAAGAAAAAAATGGAGTTCTCAGAATTCAGACTGTTCTGAAAAGAACACCAAAGCTGTGCTTCCAACATTATAGCCACCAGCAACATGTGACTATTTCAGTTTAAAGCTTCAGAGGGACTTCCTTGGTGATCCAGTGGCTAAGACTCTGAGCTCCCAGCACAGGGGGCCCAGGCTCGATCCCTGATCAGGGAACTAGATCCCATATGCTGCAACTAAGAATTCTCATGCTGCAACTAAAGATCCTGCATGTTGCCACTAAAAAAAAGAAAGAAAGAGAAGAAAAAAAACTCCATGTGCTACAATTAAGACTCAATGCTGTCAAGGAGTCAAATAAGTATTAAATCTTAAGGTAACTAAAATAAGTAAAATGGGGAATCTGATTCACCAGTTAGTTGCACTTGCCACATTTCAACTGTTCAACTTTCCACATACGGCTAATGGCTACTGTAGAGAACATGTCCATCACTGCAGAAAGTTTTACAGAAAAGCACTCAGCCAGAGGCAAAAATAAAGAAAGGTGCAGAATCTTCTTCTATGAGATTTGAGAGAAGAAAATTTTAATAGTTTTACAACATGGCTAGCAAAATCAACTTGCTTAAGTTAAAAGCGGTGTCGATGACATTGTACAAGTGTGGTAACATCAGATGTAATGATGATGTTAAAGGTTAATCTTCTCTAAGGGCTTTCAAAAAGGTGCTCTGAATCTTTAGGAGGCTCATAAAGGGAAGGGAAGATAGAATTTTATCTTTGAACTCTGTTTTCACTACATTTGACAATTTCACTGGACTTTGAAACCATATGTTAATAAGGATCCATATTAAACATCATTAAGCTGATAAGTGAGCATTTAATTAACATAATTCTAAATGACACAAATGTAACATAAAAGTTTAAGCCGTGGTATTCACATTACTGAATTTATTAGTAATTTCCAATTCACATTTTTTCCAGGAGGTAAAATATTGAATACACTGTCAAAGTTCTTAACCACCTATCTTCTAGCTCAAGTTTCAAGTTACTAGCTATCTTTATATCCATCTAAGTGGAATATATACTTGTAAGCATCGTTTTTTGATTGCAAAAGAATAGTTGGCAAATTAGATGTCACTATTTTAAAGGTGTAGTCGAAGTTATGTGCAAAGACTTGAAAATAATATTTAAGATATTAACCCAAGGCGTTGAGCCACATATAATTCCATAGTTCTAATGACCACATTGTGGTCAAAGGAGGTAATATCAAGCATTTCTTATAGGCATGTGGAATGTTCAAAAAATATTGACTGTCATTATGATCTTTGACAGATATTCTCTTTTCTAAAAATGATGATAAATTGCAGCAAATACTCTCTGCCATGACAATATTGACTTCGGCACAATTACAGCACAATTTGAAAAAAGAATGTACAGAAAGGACATCTATCTGATAGCCTTATTTTCAGAAAAGAATGAAGCAAGGCTGCATGTCACGAAGGAGATTTGGAGAGGTTTTAGAAGTTAAAGAGGAATCAAAATGTTCAAAAGTTAGAGATAGTGGTGAATATGATAGAAAATCATTCAGAATCACAATACCAATTCTAAGTAACAACTGTCAAATTACAGTTGAAGAAATTTTACCATTTTTCACTTTCCATTGCAACACTAGGGAGTCCAGAATTTAGATCAGGGGATAGGGAAAGTGTAGCCGACAGAGCAGCAGAGGCTGGAAAAGCAGACAGGAAGTTTAAGGAGGACAGGGATTTCAAAGTCCTGACATTACTGAAATGGCTTATAATGAAATCCAAGCTCAGTAGAAGGGGTTGATGAAGTCTAAAAAGAGGAAAGTTTTTAGCAACTAAAGATACGGAGAAAGATGGACAAGTTGAGGAAGAAGAAGGAAAAATAAAAAGAAAGCTAGGAATTCCACAGTTGAAAATATTAGTGGATGTGCATTTTTAAACAATCTAGTTGGAGTATTGTAGATTCATTATATATACGGAATAAAATGATAAAGTTGGAGGACAGTATATGGTAGGATGGTCCTGGTATATAAGAAGCTAATGGAGGAAGGTCCTCTTCATAAAATCCATAACTGTCATGTGAAAGACAGTTGTTTTACTGATGATGTCCTAAACAATCTTGATTTGCTACAACAGAGGGCTCTTCACCAACTAACACGGTAAAATCAACGGCACTCAGATGCTCACGGCCTAATGGGATGTAATAAAATAAAATGTGTGTTTTGAAAACAATTTGCCCTTCCTCTCTTAAGACTGATCATCCCAGGGATGCCAAGATAACATGGGGTGTTAACTGAGTCCCAGGCATGGCCAGATCTATGGGGCTTAGAAACAAAATGAGAATAAAAGCATTTACAGATAGAGTAAAAAGAAACTGAGAACTCAAAATATAGCAAGTTATCAAGAGAGATATCAACACCAAGGATGACAGTTGAAGAAAGGATGGAGAATAAAAAGGAAGTCAGAGGCTCAAATCAGTGAGTGAAGTAGAAGTGTGCCCTTCAGATCAGGAAGAAGCAGGAATAAGACAGTCAGAGGGTAGAATAATGGCTGTATTGATTTCTAAGGACAAGTTGTTGAGAGGTGCAAAAGCAATGCTTAAGAAACCAATGAGGCTGCCAACCTTCTCTCTTAGCCCTGGGCAGCAGGACTCTTGTTCAGCCAGTGTCTGCTGGCACCATATTGAGAGTTTATGACTGGCATTCTAATTGTTTGCTGTCCACAGTAGTAATTATATATTAGATTCTTCTTGCTGACTGCCAGGTGAGGAAAATTGGAAAACTGAACTCTATTAGAGTGTTTTAAGTAAAGCAGGGAATTAAGGGGACAACACTCAACTTTGGAGAAAAGTGATGGGAGAGTTTACAGAAATATTTAAAACAGAGGAGAATTTGTTCACAACAGAGGCCAGTGCAAGGGTAGATGATACTTTAAAAGAAATGAGAATCAAGAACACAGAAACAGAAATTCACAGTGCACTCAGCACACATTATTTTCAGTAAGGACTGAAGCAGGCAGCTGGTTAGGGGGTGGGGGGATGTAGATTACTCTACACTTTTGTTAATGAGAACACCTGCCCACCCCAACTCTTTGGGAAGGGATTTTCTCACTAACTTCCGTCTAGTCAAGGCTATGGTTTTTCCAGTAGTCATGTATGGATGTGAGAGTTGGACTGTGAAGAAGGCTGAATACCGAAGAATTGATGCTTTTGAACTGTGGTGTTGGAGAAGACTCTTGAGAGTCCCTTGGACTGCAAGGAGATCCAACCAGTCCATTCTGAAGGAGATCAACCCTGGGATTTCTTTCAAAGGAATGATGCTAAAGCTGAAACTCCAGTACTTTGGCCACCTCATGCGAAGAGTTGACTCATTGGAAAAGACTTTGATGCTGGGAGGGATTGGGGGCAGGAGGAGAAGGGGACGATAGAGGATGAGATGGCTGGATGGCATCACTGACTCAATGGACATGAATCAGAGTGAACTCCGGGAGTTGGCGATGGACAGAGAGGCCTGGCATGCTGCGATTCATGGGGTTGCAAAGAGTCGGACATGACTGAGCGACTGAACTGAACTGAACTGAAGCACACTTCTGGACACTTCTCCATCCCTGTAGAGGGAGAGTGAGGAATCTAATTTGTAGATTTGGGGAATAACCAGATATACTTAGGTCAGCCCAATCTTCCCTTTTGAGAACAAACCTCCAGAGAGTGAGTTCTTTTTTATCCTTCCATGTAGGGTTTCCCACATGGGAGACCATACTGTCCAGTAACTGCTGATGATTCTGCCTGCTTCTGGAGTTCAGTTAACAGTGTCATTTAGCTCTCACTCTAAGCTACCTCTTATAGCCTGGCTTCTATCAGTAATTAACATGACACTGCTGTTCTCACTTGTTATTACTTTTGTTTACTTTTTCTTGCACCCAGGATGTTAGTTCTCCAAAATTCCTAATATTAGTGACCGAGAAAAAAGATGGGGTAGGGAGAACTTCTATGTCTTTTGAACTAGTTTCAAACATAATGGTAATCAATGAGAATAATAATAATGAAAAAAGTAACTGAAAGTGTTAATCACTCAGTCATGTCCAACTCTTTGCAACCCCATAGACTGTAGCCTGCCAGGCTCCTCTGATCATGGGATTTTCCAGGCAAGAATACTGGAGTAGGTAGCCTTTCCCTTCTCCAGGGGATCTTCCAGACCCAGGGCTCAAACCCAGGTGTCCTGAATTGCAGGCAGAGTCTTTACTATCTGAGCCACTCACAGAATAGTTAACAATTATTCAGTGCTTACCATGTGTTTTAGGCATTTTATAAAGGCTAATTAAATCAATAATGAAGTTAATCTTCATATCCCTATTTTGCACAGGAGGAAATACATATAGGGTTACTAACCTCCTCCACAGTGTCACAGCTGCCAAAGACAAAACCAGTGTTTAAATCTAGGTGGTCTAGCTCCAGAGTATTAATGTATCCTGTACTTCTCTCTGAGGTGTGCTTCTTACATGAGGGCCCATTACTAAGAATAATGAACCATTTTATCTCTTTTTTATTGAGATATAATTGACATATAATATTAGTGTCAGATGTACAACATAATGATTCAATATTTTTATTGACTGCATGCCACTGTCATGATAAAATACTATATTTCCTGTTTTGTACATTATATCCTTGAAACTTATCTATTTTATACCTTAATTCTCTTTACTATCTTTACTACCTTAATTCTCTTCATCCCCACTTCCCTCTGATAATCACCAGTTACTTCTCAGTAGTGAGTCTGTTTCTATTTTGTTATATCTATCCGAATTGTTTACTTTTTCAGATTCCACATGTAAGTGAAAACATACAGTATTTGTTAGTATATGTCTTTGTCTTATTTAAATAAGCATAATACCCTTCAGATTATATATATATATGGTGGTGGTGGTTTAGTTGCTAAGTCATGTCCGACTCTTGCAACCCCATGGACTATAGCCTGCCAGGCTCCTCTGTTTATGGCATTCTCCAGGCAAGCATACTGGAGTAGGTTGCCATTTCCTTCTCCAGGGGATCTTCCCAACCCAGGGATCAAACCTGGGTTTCCTGCACGGCAGGCAGATTCTTTACCAACTGAGCTACGAGGGACGCTATATATATATATATATATGTTATATATGTTAGCTCATGTACATGTATATTCCACAATATGTGTGTGTATAGTGACTCAGCGGTAAAGAATCCACCTGCAATGCAGGAGCCACAGGAGACATAGGTTCAATCTCTGAGTTGGGAAGATCCCCTGGAGAAGGGCATGATAACTCCCTCCAATATTCTTGCCTGGAGAATCCCCATGGACAGAGGAGCTTGGTGGGCTACAGTCCACAGGGTTGCAAAGAGTTGTGCATGATTGAAGTGACTTAGTGCACACGCGTGCAAACACACACACAGTGGAATGTTACTAAAAAAGAATGAAATTTTACCACTTGTGACCACACAGATGGACCTTCCCAGAAGGCGCTACTGGTCAATCTGCCTGACAATGCAGGAGAAGCAAGAGACGTGGGTTTGATCCTGGGTCGGGAAGATCCCCTAGATTAGGAAATGACACAACACCCCATGCTAGTATTCTTGCCTGGAAAATTCCATAGACAAAAGAGCCCAATGGGCTACAGTCCTTTAGCTATTCTTAACAGGGCTGCAAAGAGTCAGAAACAACTGAGCGACTGAGCACGCACACACACACATACAATTAGATGAATATTTATAAAAATATTCTTTTGTATGTGTATGAAGTGAAGTGAAGTGAAGTGAAGTCACTCAGTTGTGTCTGACTCTTTGCGACCCCATGGACTGTAGCCCACCAGGCTTCTCAGTCCATGGGAATTTCCAGGCATGAATACTGGAGTGGGTTGCCATTTCCTTCTCCAGGGGATCTTCCCAACCCAGGGATCAAACCCAGGTCTCCTGCAATGTAGGCAGAGGCTTTACCATCTGAGATACCAGGGAAGCCCATACATATATATATATATATATAATCTTTATGCGTTTAACAGTTGATGAACATGTAGGCTGTTTCCTATATCATGGTTATTGTAAAAAATGCTCCTGTGAACAATGGAGTGCATATATCTTTCTGAAGTGGTGTTTTCACTTTCTTTGGCTCTATAGCTAAAGTGACTGTAATCAAAATAGTATGGCACTGTCACAAGAACAGAAACATATATCAGTGGAACAGAAAAGCCAGAAATAAGCCCATGCACAGAAGATTAATTAATCTACCACAAAAGAGGCAAGACTATACAGTGGGGAAAAGACAGTCTCTTCAATAAGTAGTGTTGGGAAAACTGGACACTACCCAGGAAAAATGAAACTAGACCAGTTTCTCACACTGTATCTAAAAATAAACTCAAAATGGATGAAAGATTTACAGGTAAGATCTGAAACCATAAAACTTCTAGAAGAAAACATCTGTGCAGTATATTCTTTGTTGGTCTTAGCAATATATTTTTCAGGTGATTTGTCGCTTTAGGCAAAGGCAACAAAAGCAAAATTGAATGACTGGGATCTCATCCAACTAAAAAGTTTTTGCACAGAGAAGGAATCCATCAACAAAATGGAAGAAGATATTTGCTACTATGTCCCATAAAGGGTTAATATCCAAAATAGATAAAGAACTCATATAATTCAGTATAAAAACAGTCCAATTTTTAAATGGGCAGAGAAGCTGAATAGGCATTTTTTTTCCAAAGAAGACATACAGATGTCCAACAGGCACATGAAATATATTCCACATCACTAATCATCAGGAAAATGCAAATGAAAATCACAATGAGATATCAATTCACACCTGTCAGAATGGCCATAGTCAAAAGCAAATAAATAACAAGTGCTGCTGAGGACATGGAGAAGAAGGAATCCTTATCCACTGTTGGTGGGAATGTATATAGGTATAGCCACTATGGGAACAGTATATCAATACTTCAAAAAATTAAAAATAGAACTGCCATAGGATCCAGCAATTCCACTCTTGTATTTATCTGACAAGGTCTCTTAGCAGCTCTCCTTGCCTTTAGAACTTTGCTTACCTAATAATGCATCCTCCATAGCTGTGTGGGAGGGAACTTTCCAAAGCTTATTTTTCAAATTTTATAAGCAGTGGAATGGAGCACACTACACACAGGTGTTCCAAGATTCTGTCTTACCTCTTCACCCTTTTCTCTAGTCACAATCTTTCCTCTCTACATCTTCAGCAAACTCTATTCTCACTCCAGATTGAACTTCTTAACTGTTCGGTGAAAACACAGTGCTATTTCCAGCCTCCTATTTAGATGTCTTTCTCTAGTCTTCAACCAGTCCATCTGGGGAAAGCTGTACATCTTTCAAGGCTCAGCTTAACCATCACCTCTTTTTCGAAGCCTTTGATAATCATCTGAAACTAAAGTAACCACCTCCTCCTTTGGACCCCCTTTATCCTGAATAGAACTGTGAAACCTCTATGAGTAGGGGCCATAACTTAATTACGATTTGCAATGCCTCAAACTTAGAAGTAAGTTCTCATTAAATGCTTGAATCTCCAGAGATAGGTAATGAGGTTGAAAATTATTTTAATTCATTATCACATTAATAACACATTTTACTGGAATATATGATTTGTCTTGATGCAGAAGTCCACTGACAAAAGCTTATTCTCCCATCTTCTAAAAATAACATCATTGATTAGATAATATTCCCACAATAATTCATGAATTCTTCCTTTCCAGGTTAGAAAAAAAATGTGACTTGACAGGCTTAGTCAATAAAGGCCATGAAGAGTCAAAAGAAGGTTTTTTGTCTTCACTAAATTCTCCTTTCTGAAGAAATCATCCTCCAAACTCTCATATTTCAGCACCACATGTACAATCTTCACCAGGGCCATCCCTGTGGCTTTCAGCTTGTTAGGCTTATTGGTTTTTCTAGAACCTCAGTGAACATTTTTCACTGTGTTTAACACTTTAAATATTTTTATTTATTTATATTTATGGAGAACAGAAAAGGGAAAACCAATGGGATCTGGCTAGTTGAAAATTCAATTTTTAGCAAGCACAAGTATATTCTCTCAGTGTATAACACTCCCTAATTTTCCTCTTACTGGAAAACAGCAGTAGGTGGATATAGTCCAACAGGATCTTTACACAGAGGCTTCCACAATCATGCTACATTACCTCCTTCATTAAGTGTAAAAAGAAATACAAATCTCCCTTCATGAGTCTTGAAGAATAAAAAACCTTTTGGGATTTTTCTTCCTCAGAAAGAAAATTTTAATTAAAAAACATCTCATTCGTGATAAACAGCCACTGAAAGATTTCTGCCCTATATGAAGTAGTCTATGAAATGTAGAAACCAGTTGAAGCAGATTCCCTGAGCCCCTTTATGTAAGAAAAAATAAAACCACATGCTACAAAACTTAATATAGATTAAGGAACAATCAGATTACCACATTCAATCTTCACAGTAGTCATGTGGGCTAAATATTTATATTTTCACATTTAACTGAGAAAACCAAGGCTCAGAGAGACTAAGTGACTTGCCCAAGATCAGTAAGTAAATAGTAAAGTCAAATTCAAGATTATCTGGCTGAAGGTTCTATGTTTTTTAAGACATCATACTGTTTCTGAACTTTAAAATTTAAGAAACCAACCCAGGTGCAAGATCCAGGTCTTTATACCAACATTCATCTTTTGTACCTTTGCTCAATAACATATTCTCAGTCACTTTCCACTAAACTCATATCTAGTTAGGTATTATCCACCATTCAGTAAACGTAATTCTAAAATGTTATTAACTCCCAATAATATTAATAGTTGTCACAAAGGTCATTTTTCAAGGTCCTTTCTTAGTCAACATTCTGGTTGTCAAATTCATCCTTATTTAATTTAGAAAGTGAAAGTTACTCAGTCTTGTTGGACTCTTTGCGACCCCATGGACTATACAGTCCAAGGAATTCTCCAGGCCAGAACACTGGAGGGGGTAGCGTTTCCCTTCTCCAGGGGATCTTCCCAACCCAGGGATAGAACCCAGATTTCCCCTTTCTCCAAAAGGAGATATGTCATCAGTTTTCCATTTTAGTATCAAGTGACATGTAATTTCTAAAACTTCACCTTCAAACTGGACATACAAATAGCACAATGAAGCAAAACACATTCATTGCCAAAAGTCAAAAAGATCTAGATTCAAATCCTGGTATGAAACTAGTTAGCTCAAAAACTTGTCAAGTACTTTATATTCAGTAAGCCTCAGATACCTCATGTAAGAAAGGATTTTACTATGCACTTTACAATGACTTTTTTGAATACTAAATAAAGCAATATTTGTAAAGATTCTAACACACTACTTGGTCAAGGTAAACTGTCAACAATTAGCAGGTACTGGCAACATCGTGAGCATTATTAAGTTTAAAATGTGATATGCAAATTTGCAAATAGGAACAGCTGACAATGGCACTGGACACTGGTAAGGCCTCTTGTTCTCTTCCTGATATGCAAAAATCATGAAAATCCTGCCCCCTGTTATTTTTGCCACTGACGTCACTGACCGGATGCTGGCAGATTTCGCTTTTAAGTCATTCCATCTTTGGTTCATATCATCCAGTCGATGCTGAAGCATAGTTGCCTCTTCGGAATTTCCCAAAGCTTTTACCATCTTCTGCCTGTTTCCATCAATGCTTTTAAATATGTCATTGTGGGCATCAATTTCCGCCTGGATGTCCTGAACAGAAAAAGGCAATGAGGTAATACAAATATTAGATACTAGTGTCTACACTACTTGGGACTGCTGCATAGAGCTGTATTCTTTTATACTCCACAGATGAGCTTTTTAAAAGTAAAATAGCTAATTTTACCTTATATGATAACAAATTGACATGTTTTCACAATTTCTACACTGAAAATAATAGTCTTTAAGTCTTTAAGGCACGGATTACCCCATTCTTAAAAATACAACGTATTAAAATCTACATTTCAAGTACCAAGTAGTTAGATGTTCAAATTCAATGAGAAATTTTTGAAATGTTGTACAATTGTGATGGCCAAATCACTCAACTTTGCCTAATACCCAAACAAATTTCTTCTCCCCTTTTTACACAGACAAAATTTCCCTCAAAATATGAAGTTTTACAGAGGTCACTATGATATTACATAATTTAAAATTTTTTGTTACATTTAGACAAACTTACTAATAGTTCATCCTTCCAATCCAATAAAATTCATTCCTAAATTTAAAAAAGCATTTCACAAAAATGTTCTGAAGGACCTAAGCTACTCCACTTTGTTGACAGAAAAACTCCATTTTGTAAGGTTCCAGGAAAAGAGCCTTTGAAAATCCAAGAGCTTTTGGGAATCCCCTGACCTCACCCCACCACCCTCGAGCCAATCGGACCCCAGACCAAAATCTCCTGACTTAACGTAGTCTACCTAGGTAATGGTAACCAATCAGAACCCGGGGCCAGCCCGGGAAATGGGAACCAATCAGAACCCAGGACCAGCCCGGGGAAAATAAGAACCAATCAGAAACCAGCACCTCACCCTTTCACAGAAGGTAACTAATTACATGTCTTCCAACCCAGAAACTCCCGTTTTTCAAATTTCTCACGCAAGAATACCCTATAATAGCAATGTAACCCAGAACTCGGGGCTCCCTATAGCCGCTGTGTCGGTATCGGGTGGGAGCCCCAGCTCTAGCTTGGTAATAAAAACTCTCTTGCTTTTGCATCGGATATCGGCTCCCTGGTGGTCACTGGGAGATTTCGCGACTTGGACATAACAGTTTATCCTATTAAGAAATAAAAAATAATGACAAAATAGTATTTCTCCTATTCAAAAGGAAAATATTTGGCTCACTTTTATAAAGTAAATCTGAGTATAGTTTAAGTAAAATAAGAATTATTTTATGGCCGAGAGGAGCTACCCTGGAGCCGAGGTCGGGGCGGCGGCCAAGAGTGCCAGGCTGCGACAGTGCAGGAGCAGCCAAGAGGAGCTATGCCACGCCCAAGGCCAGGGGCGGCGGCCGGGAGGAGCAACCCCACATCCAAGGAGCAGGGGCTGCACAGGCACAGGCGGGCCTAGAGAAGCTATTCCACGTTCAAGGTCAGGAGGAGCAGAGGTGAGGAGATACCCATTGTGCAAGGTAAGGAGCAGCGACTGCGCTTTGCTGGGGCAGCCGTGAAGAGATACCCCACGTCCAAGGTAAGAGAAATCCAAGTAAGACAGTAGGTGTTGCAAGAGGGCATCAGAGGGCAGACACACTGAAACCATACTCACAGAAAACTAGTCAATCTAATCACACTGGGACCACAGTCTTGTCTAACTCAATGAAACCAAGCCATGCCATATGGGGCCACCCAAGACAGGCGGGTCATGGTGGAGAGGCCTGACAGAATGTGGTCCACTGGAGAAGGGAATGGCAAACCACTTCAGTATTTTTGCCTTGAGAACCCCATGAACAGCATGAAAAGGCAAAATGATAGGATACTGAAAGAGGAGCTCCCCAGGTCAGTAGGTGCCAGTATGCTACTGGAGATTAGTGGAGAAATAACTCCAGAAAGAATGAAGGGATGGAGCCAAAGCAAAAACAATACCTAGTTGTGGATGTGACTGGTGATAGAAGCAAGATCCGATGCTGTAAAGAGCAACACTGCATAGGAACCTGGAATGTCAGGTCCATGAATCAAGGCGAATTGGAAGTGGTCAAACAAGAGATGGCAAGAGTAAACATCGACGTTCTAGGAGTCAGCGAACTAAAATGGACTGCAATGGGTGAATTTAACACAGATGACCATTATATCTACTACTGCAGACAGGAATCCCTGAGAAGAAATGGAGTAGCCATCATGGTCAACAAAAGAGTCCGAAATGCAGTACTTGGATGCAATCACAAAAACAATAGAATGATCTCTGTTTGTTTCCAAGGCAAACCATTCAGTATCACAGTAATCCAAGTCTATGCCCCAACCAGTAATGCTGAAGAAGCTGAAGCGGAATGGTTCTATGAAGACCTACAAGACCTTTTAGAATTAACACCCAAAAAAGATGTCCTTTTCATTATAGGGGACTGGAATGCAAAAGCAGGAAGTCAAGAAACACCTGGAATAACAGGCAAATTTGGCCTTGGAATGTGGAATGAAGAGTTTTGCCAAGAAAATGCACTGGTCACAGCAAACACCCTCTTCCAACAACACAAGAGAAGACTCCACACATGGACATCACCAGACGGTCAACACCAAAATCAGATTGATTATATTCTTTGCAGCCAAAGATGGAGAAGCTCTATACAGTCGACAAAAACAAGACCAGGAGCTGACTGTGGCTCAGATCCTGAACTCCTTATTGCCAAATTCAGACTTAAATGGAAGGAAGTAGGGGAAACTACTAGACCATTCAGGTATGACCTAAATAAAATCCCTTATGATTATACAGTGGAAGTGAGAAATAGATTTAAGGGCCTAGATCTGATAGACAGAGTGCCTGATGAACTGTAGAATGAGGTTCATGACCTTGTACAGGAGACAGGGATCAAGACTATCTGCATGGAAAAGAAATGCAAAAAAGAATAATGGCTGTCTAGGGAGGCCTTACTAATAGCTGTGAAAAGCAGAGAAGTGAAAAGCAAAGGAGAAAAGGAAAGGTATAAGCATCTGAATGCAGAGTTCCAAAGAATAGAAAGAAGAGATAAGAAAGCCTTCCTCAGTGATCAATGCAAAGAAATAGAGGAAAACAACAGAATGGGAAAGACTAGAGATCTCTTCAAGAATATTAGAGACAAGGGAACATTTCACACAAAGATGGGCTCCATAAAGGACAGAAAAGGTAGGGATCTAACAGAAGCAGAAAATATTAAGAAGAGGTGGCAAGAACACACAGAAGAACTGTACAAAAAAGATCCTCAAGACCAAGATAATCACGATGGTGTGATCACTCACCTAGAGCCAGACATCCTGGAATGTGAAGTCAAGTAGGCCTTAGAAAGCATCACTACGAACAAAGCTAGTGGAGGTGATGGAATTCCAGTTGAGCTATTTCAAATCCTGAAAGATGATGCTGTGAAAGTGCTGCACTCAATATGTCAGCAAATTTGGAAAACTCAGCAGTGGCCACAGGACTGGAAAAGGTCAGTTTTCATTCCAATCCCAAAGAAAGACAATGCCAAAGAATGCTCAAACTACCGCACAATTGCACTCATCTTACACTCTAGTAAAGCAATGCTCAAAATTCTCCAAGCCAGGCTTCAGTAATACTTGAACCGTAACTTCCTGATGTTCAGGCTGGTTTTCGAAAAGGCAGAGGAACCAGAGATCAAATTGCCAACATCCGCTGGATCATGGAAAAAGCAAGAGAGTTCCAGAAAAACATCTATTTCTGCTTTATTGCCTATGCCAAAGTCTTTGACTGTGTAGATCACAATAAACTGTGGAAAATTCTGAAAGAGATGGGAATATCAGACCACCTGACCTGCCTCTTGGGAAACCTATATGCAGGTCAGGAAGCAACAGTTAGAACTGGACATGGAACAACAGATTGGTTCCAAATAGGAAAAGGAGTATGTCAAGGCTGTATATTGTCACCCTGCTTATTTAACTTATATGCAGAGTACATCATGAGAAATGCTGGGCTGGAGGAAGCACAAGCTGGAATCAAGATTGCCGGGAGAAATATCAATAACCTCAGATATGCAGATGACACCACCCTTATGCCAGAAAGTGAACAGGAACTAAAAGGCCTCTTTCAATTCTGGTTTCCTCGGTGTGTATGCCCAGCAGTGGGATTGCTGGGTCATAAGGTAGTTCTATTTGCAATTTTTTAAGGAATCTCCACACTGTTTTCCATAGTGGCTGTACTAGTTTGCATTCCCACCAACGAAAACCAGAATTGAAAGAGACACATGTACCCCAATGTTCATCACAGCACTGTCTATAATAGCCAGGACATGGAAACAACCTAGATGTCCATCAGCAGATGAATGGATAAGAAAGCTGTGGTACATATACACAACGGAGTATTACTCAGCCGTTAAAAAGAATTCATTTGAATCAGTTCTGATGAGATGGATGAAACTGGAGCCGATTATACGGAGTGAAGTAAGCCAGAAAGAAAAACACCAATACAGTATACTAACACATATATATGGAATTTAGAAAGATGGCAATGACGACCCTGTATGCAAGACAGCAAAAAAGACACAGATGTGTATAACGGACTTTTTGACTCAGAGAGAGAGGGAGAGGGAGGGATGATTTGGGAGAATGGCATTCTAACATGCATACTATCATGTAAGAATCGAATCGCCAGTCTATGTCTGACGCAGGATACAACGTGCTTGAGGATGGTGCATGGGGATGACCCAGAGAGATGTTATGGGGAGGGAGGTGGGAGGGGGGTTCATGTTTGGGAACGCATGTAAGAATTAAAGATTTTAAAATTAAATTAAAAAAATTAAAAAATAAAAAGCCTTTTGATGAAAGTGAAAGTGGAGAGTGAAAAAGTTGGCTTAAAGCTCAACATTCAGAAAACGAAGATCATGGCATCTGGTCCCATCACTTCATGGGAAATAGATGGGGAAACAGTGGAAACAGTGTCAGACTTTATTTTGGGGGGCTCCAAAATCACTGCAGATGGTGATTACAGCCATGAAATTAAAAGACGTTTACTCCTTGGAAGGAGGGTTATGACCAACCTAAACAGCGTATTCAAAAGCAGAGACATTACTTTGCCAACAAAGGTCTGTCTAGTCAAGGCTACGGTTTTTCCAGTGGTCATGTATGGATATGAGAGTTGGACTGTGAAGAAAGGTGAGCACCAAAAAATTGTTGCTTTTGAACTGTGGTGTTGGAGAAGACTCTTGAGAGTCCCTTGGACTGCAAGGAGATCCAACCAGTCCATTCTGAAGGAGACAGGCCTGGGATTTCTTTGGAGGGAATGATGCTAAAGCTGAAACTCCAGTACATTGGCCACCTCATGTGAAGATTTGACTCATTGGAAAAGACTCTGATGCTGGGAGGGATTGGGGGCAGGAGGAGAAGGGGACAACAGAGGATGAGATGGCTGGATGGCATCACTGACTCGATGGACGTGAGTCTGAGTGAACTCCAGTAGTTGGTGATGGACAGAGAGGCCTGGCGTGCTGCGATTCATGGGGTTGCAAAGAGTCAGATACGACTGAGAGACTGAACTGAATAATAAAAATTGGTTCAGACTTTGAGAAAGCATTTTGGCAATTTGTATCAAAAGCCTTAAAGCTGTTCAAATTATCTATTCTAAGAAGATTTATGTATAAACACATTAATCACATTGATTGTTTTTTTAAAGTAAAAAGTAAAAGCCATCATAATATATTAATGCTGACATACTATTGCATTTTAAAATAGAGGATTTTAAAATGGAGGATATTGTGATGTCTATTTAATTTTTAAGGTAGGTGTTTAAATTAGCATATGTATTTATAAGTCATTGATTACACATACTCTAGAAAACTGTCAGAAATAAATCAGAATAGTATAATCTCTGTGTAAGAGGATTAAAGGTGATTTTAGTTTTCTTTACATTTCTCTGAGTTTCCAAGTTTCTATAAAAAACAGGATTTCTTTCTGTAATTAAATAAATATAACAAATTTAAGCTTTAAAATACATCCAGTCTTATGAATTTTTTAGTATTCCCCTGTTACAAAGTTGTCAACACAATTTTTTGTATTAATTTGGCAATTACCTTTCCTTCGTGAAATGAATGGGACATGTGGCTAACTCTAGTGTGATCGTCATTACCATGCAACAACCAAGCATGAACTTACAAATGGAAAAGCAGACACCAGAGGGGCCTTGAATTTGTGGGTTAAGTCTCCAAGGCATTAATTAGTAATGAATATTAAGGCAACGTACTGCAAAAATAAAAATTATATTTCTGGTAATGAATGAGAATTAATAAAAGGAGAGCAAACTCTTAAACACCATAGTTTTGTTATATTTCTCATCTTCAATTTCCCTAATAAACCTCATTCTAAAGTTTTTCCAATTCTAAATGAGCATGGTAAAAAATTAACAGAATTTTTTCCAATACTCAGAAAGCTGTTACTAGTTTAGAACTCACTCCTGATAGGCAATTCAGGTCTTCCATTATGAATCAAGGCTTAGAGGACTTCCCTTCTGTACAGGGGTTAGGACTCAGCAATTTCACTAAAGAAAGCCTAGGGTCAATCCCTGCTCAGGGAACTAAGATCTCACAAAGCATGAGGCACAGCCAAAAAAAACAAGAGGGGGAAACATTCCCTCCAACCCCCCAAAAAAGAACCAGAGCTTAGTGGCCAGCATCAAAGTAATTGTTTTTCAAGCATCTACAGACCTCGGACACATGGAAAAGCCTTTTGTGCCTCATTACTCCAATCAGCATGGTAAAAAGATAACAATTACCTAAGGTTAAGGGATAGAACTGTTGTATTAAAACTTCTGAGAAGATCTGAGATATCTAGCATGACATTAATGGAGTCATATTTGAGAGGCGGAAGAGGTGAACACAAAGTCTGATGGATAGCTTCTGCAAAATTCATGCTCCAAATTTGCAAACCTATTGGTCTTTGGATTATCTAATGACAAAGCCAAACCAGGTCTCCCTGCAAAGTGTAATCTGAGTACACCCAGAATTAGCAGTAACCACTAAACAAAAACTCTAGGACTATGGACTCTTCTCCACTTTACTAGCACCTCCATCCCAGACAGTACAGAGCAGACACTAACGGGGAAGCAGTGGGACACAGCCAGATACTGATTCAAGGTTCAGGTTGAGCAACATTATGCATGCAAATGGCAATCTGGATATAATCTTAACTTGGGATGTTTCAAACAGAAATTCTCAGTACAAAAGAGAAAGAAAAGTAAAGTTTTGCTGGAAGAATCTTTCATGACATCTCCTGAACAACACAGTCCTATCATTTAGAAGAGAACTGTTCTGTTTTTGTGTCCTTAAGTGCATTTGAAGACATCCAAGGAGATACATTGAAAGCCAAGTTTTAAAACTTAGGCTGTAAATATGTATGATAGCCATTTTTCTCAAGAAGCTCAGTGACAGAGTAAATAAGCTCTGCGTTGCCAAGGAGAAACTGGCCTCAAATTTCCTGTGCAGGTTCCTAAATATCATTATCAGTGGACCACACCAAAAATCACAAGGCAATTTCAAAACACAGCTTCCTGAAGCAGCCTATTTGCTTCTTTTCATATTGAAGAGACATAGAAAGGCACTGACATAAGATTCATAAACAACTGTGTAAGTTTCACAGGAGCATTCCACAACATGAGGAAATTTGGATACCAACAGCATGAAGCAAATTTGGCTCTTCACATCAGATCAAGTGATGGGTTTTCCAATCTGGCCACAATTACAAATGGAGTAAAAGAGAACTACGTCACTGGCCCAGTCAATGATTATAAGTATTTCTATAAAGTTGTGATTAACTGCACCAGCAGTGATCATACACTCATGTTGGAATATAAGTTTCAATATGCAGAAAACCCTTCCACACGTGTGCCTCATCAAAAGTGAAGAAGAAAATCAACAACCAGAAAATGATCAAAGAAGAAGAAACCAACATACATTATTTTTTTAATTTAATAGTTGGTGGTATATTTATTTGGTCAAATGCATTAAGACAATCATCTTAATATTCCTTCTGTATCCTACAGTTTCTGTCACACACAAAAACAGATGTAGATAGATAGATATAGATATAAATAGACTGTTGTAAAATGCATAAATTAATGTTTGTATAAGTTCATCTGATTGACTAGCATATTAATGACTGTAATGCCAAGAAAAATTAGATAAATAATTAGAAGGAAATGTAGCAATCATTTTGCTTAATCTCATTTCAAAAATGTAACATGGAGAATCTAAAATTACTTACAAGCTTGCATTGCAAAGCCTTGCCTCAACTTCTCACTGGAAATTTAGAATTACATGTGGCTAATGAATCATGCTCCTCCATAGATCCCTGTGTAATGATGCACAGGTTCTTAAAATCAAGATGCCAGCATGGGAGGCTGTCAGATCACAACCTTGATGTAACATCAAATGCTAAAATAAGTTAAAGTTCTATGAAAGAGGTTGAGTCTCACTGCATAGCCGGCCGGCTTGCCCTACTAATGCTCACCTCTGTCACCTGAAAGCCTCTGACCATTAAACAGACATTAAAGGATGAAATGCTTATTGATAATTAGTTATGTGAATGTAATCCCTCTAGAAGCACAAAGCAATGCTCCTCCAAGCATTTAACATAAGCCAGTCATGTGCACAGAGGGACCTTAGCAACATATTCAAGCAGTTAAACTAAGATTTTGAAAACAGAATACTTCAGAAATTCAACACCCCTTCAAATAACGTAAGCATCATGCAGAAGGTTACAGAAAGCAAAGGGTTAGAATAAAGAGATTACATATTACTGTGTAAGTAAATGGCACAGTACTAAGTAATGGCACTTTACGACTAAGCACAGTAGTAGAGAATCCTCCTGCCAATGCAAGAAATGCAGGTTCGATCTCTGGGTTGGGACAATCCCCTGGAGAAGGGAATGGCAATCCACTCCAGTATTCTTGCCTGCAAAATTCCATGGGCAGAGGAGCCTGGTGGGCTACAATCCATGGGATCACAAAGAGTTAGATACAACTAAGTGACTGAACACACACACACACACACACACACACACACACACTCTAAGTAAAATACCATCAAAAGCCTAAGATGCACACTTACAGAAAAACTTTGCAGAAAACAGTTACAAGAGTTCACAGAGGTTCACTGGATGAGCAATTACTCTTTTTGTACATAAGACCCATTACCCAGGTCAAAATAAACTACGCAAATAAAGAAAAGCATTTATTTATTTTCTTACTCAATAGTTAATATTTTAATACCAGCTTTACCATAACTGAACATTTCTCTAATGATATAACCCCTAGAGATATTATATGCAAACACTTTATACTGTAAATCACATACATTTTATTTCTTTGCAAGGATCAAATAGTGGCTATAATTATGTAAGAAAAAATGTTTCCTTAGACTACAGTAAACAGAACTGTTTTAGCTCTCTGATAAGAAAAAGAAATTCATAACAGTACTACTAGGAAGTCTTCAAAAACTTCAAAAAAAAAGTTGGTGTTAGGATAGATTCATCCCCTTTGTTGACATAATCTTGGTTTATTCTTGCATGGCATATTTACCTAACCCTACATGGCCATTGCAATGTTTTCTCTGAAGGAGTTCTGACCCCTTTCCTGAAGGCAAAGGAGTGAGGTTAGCAAAAACTTCCCAACTATATCCCAAGGCTCAGGCTAAATCAACAAAGTTAAGCATTAGGGAAAAAGAAATCTACTGTTCTTTCAAAAGTAAGACCAGAAATCAGAGACCATTTAGGACAGATTGTTGAGAGCCCAGTAGGATCACTACCAAAATTTCAGGTTTTGAAAATGAGGGATCATGAGTATCTTTAAAATTAGGCAGGTGCTACCTAAAAAATACACAACCAAACAATATCGTCAAAGGTTATTATGTGCTATGTAAATATGCTTTGAGACAGTTTGTGAGACTTCTGGAATGGTGAGCAATTGCAGTTAGTCAATTAATTATTACAGTTAATTTGTTGATGTCAACAAAGCATTCAATTAATTATTTATAAATTATATTTTCTTTCAATAGCTAATCCCATAAATTTCAACCACTCTACTGATAATTATGGAAGCACATTTTGACACACACACAAAAGTGGTATCCCCTGGTATATAGGAGCATTTAAAAAGTAAGAAATCAATGCCAGTAATGTTCTTTTCCCATTATCTGTGATTATAAATACATGTTAGACAACTGAGCAGGAAAAAAGTTAAATTACCAACTGGAACAAAGTTAAATTAACTGCACTTGCAAGACAATTTGAAGAAGCCAACTTGAAATGACAGAGAATCAATAAACAAACTGCATTTTAAATTTCAACAGAGCAAACACCACTATCAAGGAAGATATCTTTCACAACAAAAAAAAGGTGTTCAAAATCCTTGACTCTATACCAACTGTTACTAAAACATACTAACATCCTAGTGAGTTAAAACATAGTGGCTTTCCTTCCGAGGCGCACTTTATATAAGCAGGCTTGATCTGCACAGAACATGAGTTTAAGAACAGTTATTAACCAATGTTTTCATGTAATCTAACTATTGTCCTACCATAATTTCCAAAATAGGATTGTATAAATAAAATCGAACAAGTTTGAAAACTCAAAGGTTTCTGTATTTTCAATATTTTAAACTATAGTCCTGGGCACCCAACTTTTCAACTCCTAATCTGTGAAAAGCAGTTCTATTGCCCAGAAAAGTCTCCATTTCTTCCCCAACACAACCCCCACCATACAGATATCAGCACACAACCTCAGTTCCTTCCTTAATTTTAAAGCCATCTTAAGTCCCAGCTTAAATGTCATTTCTCTGGAGGAAACTTCACTGCACTCAGATTAGATTCTGGCTACCTCTTACACTTACTTACAGCTTCCTCCTTTTGCTCAATTACAGACTTACATAATGTACACTTTTATTTCAGGTCTATTTTCTTCTACTAGGCTACAAGCTCAAAGAAGCGAGGTCTTCCCTGCTATCCACCCCATCTTTGAACTCAGCCCAGTATCTGGTATATAGTGTGCACTTCTCAAATATTTACTAAATATATATTAAAGAAAGAGTAGATCTTGAAATTGGATACTGTGTCTTTCTAGGATAATTTTTTTGTAATTAGACACTACAAATTGAGCAGCAAAGTATAGCTTGAAATTATATTTTTAAATATTGGTCATCCTAATGGATATCAAAATCCTAAAGGAAATTTAGCATTGAGTGGTTTCTCTCTGTCTTGTCACTTTAAGAAACATCTTTCCCAAAGAATTCACCAAGAGGGTGGACTTACAGAAACACATACACACACACATACACACCCTTAAAGAACTACTATTATCATTCATCATCAAGTAGCAGAAATACATAAATAAAAGGCAACAGTCACTCAAAACGTCACCAAGCTAAAACTGTCCATTATTCTATCCTCTGTGACTACTATATAAATAAATGGGACACACAGTACATAGTGTAGGTGGCTCAAGTATGACAATATTAACAGCCACTAAGTCCGTCACATACTTTCTATATGAAGTAATTTCAAGGAAAAAATTTATTCATTAAAATCAAAGCAGCAATAAAACAGCTCACAGGCTGGGCTTCAGAAATGTGCTTTAGTGGATCAGCTTACTGTGTCAAGTCAACTGTGAGTGTGAACTCTTCGTTTACACCCTGATACAAATGCTCTCCCCTCATCACCTGGTTGAGTGATTAGGACCTGCTTGCGGACTGGTACTTCTGGCCATAAGGTCATCCTCCCCTGATGAGAAGTTTCTGTTTCGATCTCCTCTTTAAGACTACTCTGGAGAACACATGGTTCCCTTCAGTTGGGGTTTCCTGATCCCTGGTGAGGTGTCACCATGAGAAAACACTATAGAACCCTTGCTGCCACCTGGGTCCCCAGGAACCCTGAGTACCAGGTACAATCTGCCCATCCTGCTTATGGTGGAAAACCACAATTCTGGCATCACACATTTTGGGACTAGCTAACCAAATTACAGACCCTAACCATGTGCCAAACATCTATGTGTGAACAGATACACAATGTAAGTCACAAACCACTAGATTTCTCTAAACTTCAAAAACATAAACTAGATACCCTCTTTCAATTTACAAACTGCTGTCCTGAAGTGATGTTGAAGATCGGCTATCACCTGGAAATTTCAGTTATCTGACCAATCTGCAACTATTCAGAAAACCCATGACTATGGCAAACTTGGACTCTAGCTTTCTTAAAGCCTGAAATGGCTTCAGGACACCAGCAAAATACCTTTTTGCTCCAAGAACCCGAGCATAAGCCTGAACTATTACAGCTAATAGTTGAAGCACAGGCTGCATGAAGCACAAGCTGGAATCCAGATTGCAGGGAAAATACCAATAAACTCAGATATGCAGATGACACCACCCTTATGGTAGAAAACAAAGAGGAACTAAAGAGTCTCTTATTGAAAGTGAAAGAGAAAAGTGAAAAAGTTGGCTTAAAATTCAGCATTCAAAAAACTAAGATCATGGCATCCAGTCCCATCACTTCATGGCAAATAGATGGGAAAACAACAGAAAACAGTGACAGACTATTTTTGGGGGCTCCAAAATCTCTGCAGATGGTGACTGCAGCCATGAAATTAAAAGATGCTTGCTCTTTTGAAGAAAAGCTATGACCAACCTAGACAGCATATTAAAAAGCAGAGACATTACTTTGCCAACAAAGGTCCTTCCAGTCAAAGTTATGGTTTTTCCAGTAGTCATATATGGATGTGAGAGTTGGACCATAAAGAAAGCTGAACGCTGAAGAATTGATGCTTTTTAACTGTGGAGTTGGAGCAGACTCTTGAGAGTCCCTTGAACTGCAAGGAGATCAAACCAGTCAATCCTCAAGGAAATCAGTCCTGAATAGTCATTGGAAGGATTGATGCTAAAGCTGAAGCTCCAACACCTTGGCCAGTTGATGCGAAGAACTGATTCATTGGAAAAGACCCTAATCCTGGGAAAGATTGAAGGCAGGAGGAGAGGGGGAGGACAAAGGATAAGATGGTCGGATGGTCCAACACCAACTCGATGGATATGAGTTTGTATGCAAGCTCTGGGAGTTGGCGATGGACAGGGAAGCCTGGAATGCTGCAGTCCATGGGGTCACAAAAAGTCAGACACGACTGAGTGACTGAACTGAACTGATCACAGTTACTGATGAGAAGAGAAAAGTGTTAAATCACCAAGGTTAGTATTCCCTCTAGAAGCAGATCACTCAGACTAAGGAAAAGATAAGACTGAGGAAACTAAGAATAAAGGGACTGTGGGAAGACTGTTATTCAGTTTCCAAAGGTATCATGCGCCTTTTGCTTTAAAGCAGTAAGCCTTAGCCTTTCCCTAGAAATGACATTTTTGCTTCCAGAGCTGGGGGGAATGTAGCTGTATTTGAGAGCTGTGACGTAGTGGTACCTTTCCATAATATAGTTTTCCTGGCAAGGGATCAATGTAGCGTAGGCTAAATATATGAGATAGCTTTTGTGAAAATACACAAAGGATTTTTTTTAAAAGAGACTTAAGCTGGAGAAAAATACACTCACGTATGACAACTTCCTAAAAATGAAATATGGCAAAGAGATTAACTTTCACATAAATTTTTATAAAGGCATCTAAAACAAAAATAAATATATATGGAGAACTTCAGATGATGAATGGCAACAAAATTGTTTATTTGATTTTGCTCTCTCAAAAAAAAAAAAATCCTAAATCAAGCCTTTGACAGGACTAAGTCAGTAAGCTGCTTTTACTGTCAATTTAACTACTAAAATAGAAACATGCAGGTACTAAAGTTTGGGAATTAAAGAAGGAAACAAGGCAATATGACCAGAACTTATAACTTCGTCAATCAAATGGCCAAAAGGCTAAGGCAGGTTACTAACCTCCGGGATCTGACCTAGGCTTTGGAGACTAATAACAGCAATTACAATACAAAAGTCCAGCTATTGCCCACAATTACTGCTTCTCAGGGGGTCTAAGTAATGAATTATTTATGAAACATATGCCCTATACCTTTTTAAGAAGAAACAAAAATCTATGCAAACCAAGCTAACAGACCTCTTTATGGTCATAAAGTTTGTCACCTGCTGTTACCAGCTGCCATAAAGAAAGTTTCTCTAATCTCCTCCACCCCTTCTAAATGGTGGGTGAGTTAACCAGGAACCATCCTTTATCCTCAGGAATGTAGGTGCTTAATAACGTATTAAAGGGAGAGGTCAAAGTGAGTCCTGAGTTAACAACCCTTGCTAGGACAGTTGGGGTGCAAGGAGAGAAGCCAGGAGGAGGGATCATTTGACCAGGAGAAGTTTAATTCTTCCATTCTCTTTTCACTGCACTGCTTCTACCATCAGGAGGCGAGCAATGCCTGCAACTGTTTTGGAAAAGCTTTCAAACTTTTCATAAAATGACGCAGTTTTATGCTTTTTTCCTCCAGCAATTGTGGGTTTGTAAGAAAAAGCTCATTATTCTTTCAATGACTCAATATAGTCTTGCTTATGTTTGTACATTCAATGAACCATAGGGTATTTGTGGTGAAAGCCCCTGAGTACATCTTTAACAACTGATAAGTAATTGATTTATGCACAGCGGATCCTCTGCCCCTTTTCTTTCCTTTAAACATGGGAAATTGAAAGAAGATAGGTGTTTGGTATCCAAAAGCTGAGGAAGGCAGGAGCCCATGAGCAGCACGCTGGGGGTTTCTGTTTTGTTTAACTATAAATGTAAGGTAGCATTTGGCAGGCTAGACTCAATCTTAGAGTGTGCCAAGAACTTTCCTATGAAAAAAAAGAACTAAATGTAAAAATAAAGATGCAAGCATGAAAGCTCCACGGTGCACACAAGCACTCCACATTTAAGACAGACCCAGCCGGAAAGAAAAAGGAAAAGTCTAGGATCAAATGGGCCATCATCCCTGGGAGGCATCCTCCCCCGACTCTCAGAACTAAAACTTCAGAAATGAGGCTAGAAAAGTCAGTGCTTGGCCACTGCAGGGAGAGAAACCTGAGGGGTATGGAAAATAGAACCCATGCCTGATGAAGTCAGACTCTGGCATGAAAACAGAGTGTTGTTACTGGTTTTTTTTTTTTTTTTTTTCTTTCCAAAATAACTTTCAATTAAATTACCAGCCGACCTGACTACAAAGGATCTCTTCTGATGTGAAATTCTAAAACTGACAGGCATCATGACAAGCCCTCCAGACCAAAGGAAAGATTGCTAACTCAATCTTTAGTTGCAAAAAAAAAAAAAAAAAAAAAAATTTAAGAGGCTATCAAATTAAATGCCTTAGAAATTATATTAAATAATCAGAATTGATAGAATATCTGCCATCCAAATGCATAATAGAAAAAAGAAGACAAGGAAAGGAAGAAGAGAAAAAAAAAGTACATTCGTGAAGTCTGCTTTCTGCATACCTTTTCAAATTTTGTCAGCAATTCCCGTAAGCTGAAGTTCAGACCAATCATTGTCCAGTAGCCCTTGAAGCCTACATCTTTCCAGCAAACTTCCTTCAGACAACAGCATTTAACTTCTAAAAACCGTATCTTTTCTGGCTATACTTTAAAATCCTTTGTAAAATCCTTTACAAGCCTTGCCCTTGAGCTATGGTCCATGAGCAGCAGCAGCTTGCGTTGGGACATTTTAGCCACTTCACTGAGGCTCCGGGACTTCATGGACTTCGGAGTTCATAAGAAAAAGACCTGTCGGTATGTTCTCTGCTAGCTGCGATCCACGAGGCTGGCATGGTCTCCTTTTTCTCTGGGAAGCTTAGGAGTCCCTTCTGTTCACCTCACTAATGACCTGCAGCCCACAACTGTTCTCTCCTGGGCCCCAAGCTTAGAGTTTGGTCTCAATTACGCACAGCAAAAAAAGAAGTTATATCCTGGAAACTTGCATGAGAGAAGGCCAAAAAAAGAAAGAAAGAAAAAAAAAAAGAATAAAAATAAAGAGCCAAGCATTACCAACTTCCTCCATTCACACTGGTTTCAGGAAGAAAAAGGGAAAAAAAAAAAATCCTGGGTAAGGAGCCAGTTTTCAAAAAGCATGACTTATGTGGAGTTCGAACAGCGAGGAGGGCACTCCTGTCTGAAGAAACACCCAAACACGGGACAAGAGGCCACCGCTTGCACTCTCACAGACACCGGCAGCCTGTATTGCTATGGTAACCACCAAGCTAGTTTCAATCCATTTCCCTAAGTCAAGCTCTGCCTAAGGGATGCTGTGTCAGTGCAACAGAACTAAGTTATTTAAAAAGTGGTTCTATGCACCCAGAGAATAGTTTAAGCAGCAGGTCTCATGGTCCCCCTTGCAGAGTGTGCAACAGGGCAGGCAGCCTCATCAGCTTTGGCAGCTCCCCGGGCCGATCTGACAGGAGTGTGGTAATCCACTTCTCTTTCAAGCAGTTGTTTATTATTTTAATCAGCATCCTCCCTTCCACCACCCCTCACACACAGTTTGAAGTGAAGCTCACTCCCACTTCCTGGAGGTCTCCCCACCCCGATCTGCAGTACCAGAACCTCTCAAATTGTCTCAGTCTGAATAATCACAGGACCCATATTCCAGTTCAGAGCCCACCCATGAAAGCATGAGGGGCTGGGAGCACAGCACCATACAAATCATCAAACAAAATAAGTGTGATCAACTGCATTATTTCTAAATAAGGTTTTAACAGCAAAATGGATGGGAAAGTCTTTTTAAAAGGAAAGTATTTTTTTTTTAATCTCATTGACTATTTTCATGGGGAGGAAATCTACTTGTTTCTGAAATAAAACTTAAGTGAAATTACTCAAAATGTGAGCAATAACTAGTTATTTTTAAATGTGCCCTCTATATTGATGTTAAATTATTCCTGACACCGAGAGAAACACTATCTTCTACAAAGTTTTAAGAGTTTAAATGCTTTCAAGGAAAAAGTTGAATCCAAATGATATATTCTTTGCACTGCTATTAAGGACATCATTCCAAGGCAAAAATGTGATTTTGTTTTTGTATTACATAGCTATTTAATATACCAATAAAAATATGAAACATACTTCTTTAATTGTGTGCAGAATTTCATCATAAATATGTAATGCTCTTACAAGTGACACTATCACAAATGGAATGAATTTTATCTTAATATAACTAAGCTTTTTTTTTTTGCATCAGTACTTAGAGCAAAGGAAAAATAACCCTGAAATTAGAATATATCTCCTAAAAAGCTATTTGAATTACTTAAGTAATTTGAATTACTTAAGCTATTTGAATTACTGAAATATCAAAATTATTAGCACTCATTTAACCATATGGAGAAAGAGATTCCAAACAAAAGGAAAAAACAAATGCTATAAGGGAACACTATACAATGTAGTTACTATTTTTTGGATTTGCAAACAATTTTTCTTTCCAAGTCATTCCCAACTTATTCATATCAGTATTGAAGTAGCATGTGTTTTACATATGCAGATCTATACAAAATTTAACAGGCTTTAATAAATATTTTCATCATTTATTCATAAAAATCAACATGTCCCCAGAGGCAAGCTGGCTTTATGAGATCTCTAGTGGAATATGTTTTCAAACTGCCCATTTCAGATTTATACACAGACACTACAATTTCAAACACAAGCGTAGTACACCGGTTATCCAGAAATTTAGAAATAAAATCAGTCTGTACACTGTACATCCAGAAGAAAAAAGCACTGACATCAGCATGAAGACCAATCATCGCAAACGGAGTGAAGAAACTTACACAGAAACTGACCAGGGCAACCCTGATCTCTGAGGGTTCAGGGGCCACACGCTGAGATCTCTCAGCAGCAACAGATAAAACTTTTTACATAAATACAAGACAAAAGGAACCACCAGCATGGACACCACCTCCAGCACCACCACCACAAAAAACAAATAAGTAAAGGGGAGAGAGAGAGAGAAAAGAAAAAAAAAAAAAAGAACAATCTTTTTCAGCTGGGCAAACGTCCAACTACCACCCAGGGTGCTGGGGGACTGTGATCAGAGACGTGTGCAAACATGAACCACCCCCCACCCCCAACTCCGTTCCATGCATATATCAGAAGAGTGAATTAAATAAAAACTCTCTGTAACAGAGAGGAGGAACAGTCTCTCCCTAAAGTAGAGCCTTATGTTTAAAGGGGTTTTATACCAAGACAAGAATGGTATGATACAATTAGAGCTCCGAATATCTGGTATCCTTAGGCAAGACTAATTTTTACAAGGGAAAAGAAGCAGCACCCTGTGGGTTAGGGTACCTTCCCTGAAGAAAAGAGCAGGGGGAACTTTATCAGCATGACTGAAGCTGGCACTTTAGTTCTAGAAGAGATAAAGACAGAACAAACCAGTCAATCCTAAAGGAAATCAGTCCTGAATATTCATTGGAAAGACTGATGCCGAAGCTCTAATATTTTGGCCACCTGATGCGAAGAGCTGACTCACTGGAAAGAACCCTGATGCTGGGAAAGATTTGAAGGCAAAAGAAGGGGGATGTAGAGGAAGAGATGGTTAGATAGCAACACCAATTCGATGGACAAGAATTTCAGCAAACTCCAAACTCTGGGAGATGGTGAAGGATGGGGAAGCCTGGTATGCTGCAATTCATGGGGTCACAAAGAGTCAGACACAACTTAGTGACCGAACAACAACAAGGGAAGAGAAGAAGAATTCCCACATGGAATTCAAGAGTGGGGTGTCCAGAAGTCAGAGGCTCTACCCACCACTCACTGCCCTGATGTTCCCTGCAAATGTCATTCTCAGAGCTCATTCTCAGAACTAACATCCTCCGCTTGGGCAGAAAAGGGAATACTTAAACAAAGCTCCCTACTCCTAGTTTCCCTCCCTGGGTTTGGAAGATTCCCTGGAGGAGGGTACAGCAACCCACTCAGAATTCTTGCCTGGAGAGAAACCTGACAGAACAGAGCAGCCTGACAGGCTACAGTCCATAAGATCACAAAGGGTGCGTCATGATGAAGCGACTTAATATGCATGCATGCACGCACTCAAAAATACCAAAAACTAAGATAGTGATGAACCTAGCTATGATGACATCCTCTTTCAGAGAAAAATGGATCCACATGGAACCATTTAAAAGACAAAAATTTTTTATTCTCACCTAATTTTAACAAGACTTGTAACTGTATCTTCACTAAAACACTGTAAAGTAACTAAAAGTGTTAGTTTTTAATTGAGGCAGAAGTGACATTAACAATTTTATTTTTAAAGGGTTAAAGACAAATTATTTTATGTAAAGTCCAAAGATACTCCATAAATTTCAAATAGCTAAATATTTAGCATATTATTCAAAAGGACTGTGCCCTATGTAACTGAGTGACACATTAGAAGTAAAACCTGTAAAATATGAATGTGAATTGTTTTTATAACTGTGAGCACGTTTTACTATGTGTTTGTGTTTGGCATCTATAAATAAGAATATTTGCTCAGTTTAAACTCTGTACACAAAATAACTTCTTGGTAATATTCCTTACACCTCCATAGTCCTTTCTGTTTTTAACCAAGCACGTATTTGATAAATTATCTTCTGGAATCCTGTAATTATTAAAACAAACAAAAAAAAACAGGCCCCCAGTGAAAGCAATACATCACCACAGAAACTTAGTAAACTGGATGGTGAAATCTGAAGCAACTGACATTTTGCCAGTCTAAACTAATGTGCCAGGAAATTGTGCACTAAATCTTCAAGTGGAATAAACATAATTCTACCAATCTGTTTGTAACAAATCAAAAAACACTGACTATTCTAAGATTCTCCAGTTAAATAAATCATGTCTCAAATGTAGACAACATAGTCCCATGAGAAAGTGAAGGTTACAGAACCAGAGGGAAGAACAGGAAAAGTCAATAATGGAATCAATATAATCTAAACCTATATTAGTTAATAAAAATGACATTCCACTGCCAAAATGAAGAGAGCTACATGTATATACGGCTTTGGCAAAAATGTTCAAAGGATAAGCTAATTTAAAAACTTTTTACACTTCAAAACAGCATTTTATTTAGTTTGTTAAAAGATGACTTACTTTTTAGCAATTTCATCAAGGCAAGAAAACATTCTTTAGGGTTCAGTCAAATATAAGCAAAAAGAGAAGTCTAAATGCTTTGCTGAAAAACAATTTATGCCATACCCAAATAATGGATTTTAAAGTACCCTTCCCACTAAACATAAACTTCACATTTATAAACACTGTAAAGACAAAAGTATGTTTCTTATGCAAAACCTAACAGGTTTCTCTTCACATTGATCAAGATAACAAAAAGAAAAGAAAGCCTTCTTGGGAGTTTCTAAAGCAAAGCATATGGAGGTCAATAGGTGATTACAAATAAATCGGTACATCATGGCTTTATTCAAAATGAAGAGCTTCAGGCCTGGGTAGAAAAATTTACTTATTACAAAGCCATTCAGACGTAAGATCCCGATTCTAATGGCTTTGAAAGGACTATACACAATTGTCTTTTCTCATAACCTTTCTAACTTGGGGTTTATGTCAAAAATAAAATAGCTTCTAGACCCTAATCATGATCTGAGATTTCCATTCATTGTCTACTGCCTCTGTAGTTCTCTTAAGGGAAGACTACTCAATACATTACTGCCTTCTAGTTAACAGCAGCCAGCAACCCAGTCTGTCAGCTGGTAGCTATTTAAAATAATATACAGCCCTAAAGGGCAGAAGGTTCACTCTAAAATGGAGGCCTGAGCCCCCTGATGAAAGGCGGAACTCTCCTTTTATCCCAGGAAGTTTAGGCAATATGCTTGTGCACAAAGAGTTATTTTGCACATTCATCCCTTCAATAATGTCATCTATTTTGATAATTATGCAGGTAGCAATTGGGAAATAAACATTATAAATTGTAAAATAAAAGAGTCAATATAAGATTTCCATAACCTACAGGCAGAAGACTCTCCTGACATTTTCAAAGGCACAAAGAGCTTTTTCTTCTTGTGGGAAGCGGATGGGTGCGGTGGGGTCTGAGGAAGAAAAATGCCAGCTGATTTGCTTCTGAGTTAGTCAACCAGGTGCAGGGGTCAGCCTTCAGCAATCTTCTCAATATTTAATGATTCAGAGAGTACTTTATTAGGTGAATAAAATAATGCCAAGATAAGTTAATGCTTCAAAACCATATCCTTCCTAAAAACTATGTAGCATCAGACAAGAGTGAAACCATCCCAGATGGCTGAACCTCACAATTCCAGATGTGTTCTGATAGCAGAATAAGCAACTAAATTGCAAGGGCTTTGAAGAAGGTCCTTAAAGATTTTTAAAGGGTTTTTCCAACTTTCTGCAGCTCTTCAGATTGAGACATTTAAAGCCAAAATTAAAATACAAATTTTAATAATAAGGATGAATGTGTCAAGATAAATCAAAATCTAAGGTACTGTTTTCACTCCCGAGTAAAACACTGGTACTCTTCCCAGGAGGGCAGTGTTCCTACAATCTCAGTATGGATTTAAGGAACTAGACACTCAGTGAACCATGAAGAAGTTCGGACTAACCTAGTGAGATCAGAGAGGCTTCTTTGTACAATAAAAGAGGTGGGGCTTTTGTGAGGCTTGTAGGCCAATCCATTCAAAGCTGAGTTATTGCTTCAGCTCTGATCCATGCTCCTGCCATCTTCCTGCTTAGCATCTCACCTGCAATTCTCTGCAAAATCATGCCCCAAGCCTACTTTGACCCCCTAAGCATAATTCACCCTCACTAGTCTCAATAATAACTAATCAATACACATACCACACAAACCTCTTATACCTACAAATATGGCTTCCTACAAAGAGTATAGTCATCCTTTTTTCTCCCTGAGGATATTTAATTTTATTTACTATCTGTATCTGTATCTCCATTCCCTAATCTGTTTACACTAAGCAACAAGTTCTACATTATGTCTTTATTTCCTCCCCAAAAAGTTTCAATAAAGTACTCTATAGACAGTGAACCCAGATAATGCATTATCCAGCTCATAATAAAACTTGATTATGGAATGAGGAATTCCTATGTTTGATAGCATTAAGTTAAGCCATTACATTTCCTGAAGATTATTAAAAGCAGCAGAGTTGACTTTTAAAAATCCACCTAACTTGGGGCTGGGGATCATTTAGCAAAATTCATCAAACATTAGGATGCATATAAACTTTGAGTCAGAAATTCTATCCCTAGGAATTTAATTTTCAAACATGCAACCAGACGTATGTACAAGGATGCACAATAAGTCATATGTGACAGACCAAAAAGCTGAAAACAATCTAAATGTCTGTCAGTAGATAACTATGTAAATAAATTACGGTGTACTCCTATAATGGAATGCTGTACAGCTTTGGAAATGACGGAGATGACTGCTATGTGCAGATAAGAAATAATCTCTAATTACATACATGTATATTGGATATATATGTATACACTAAAAAAGCAGAGATAATTGATATAGTTACATAAAGGAACAATATATGAAATGCAGACAATATTTCTGGAAAGAGATAAGACAGATACCTCTAAGAGGGGGCTGGAGATGTGAGTGCCTACAATGAGACACTTTATTTTGTCTTTTATTCTGTGTGAAAATTTTACTACAGAGCCATGTTACTTTTTCTACACAAAATTAATTCAAGAAATGGATGGGAAATTTCCAAGTAAAACAAAATTATCTTTCAAGGTAGATACCTATTTAAAAATGGTAGCCTCCTTAGACGTGAAAGTAAATGCCACTGCAGACAATCATTTTTGTCTCTGCAAGTTTCAGAAACGTTGAGGTGCCAGATGGTCTGACATTCTAGCAAATCAAACCTCAATAGAAACAAGGCTTCCACAGCAGTGGGTTGGTCAATGGTAAACTTTTCTAAAAGAGATGGAGACAAAGCCTTTTTGTTCTCATAAGTTACTCTATAACTAGTAACTCCAGCTTCTTTAAGTAATAACTTTGTGTCTAAATAGGCATTGTACAATTCAAACTATTCTTTTTCTAAGGAAACCAGTACTCCTGTTGTCATCTAATACTGTGATACTCTACCCTATAAAAAATGAGGAATGCTTATAAAACCCATTGAAATACACCCCCAAAAAGAGTATCTAGCCTGAGTTGCTCAAGGCCATTGAAGTATGGCTTTACCTTTCAAACTGGGCTACAAGATCTGACCTGGTGGGTTGGCAGAGAGAGTTGAGGACCAGAGTCCACTAATGGCTTAAGAGATGCTGCAAATACAAACAGCGATTTCTTTCATGGATCTAAGTTACAGAAGTGAGAGAGAAAAATCCATGGACTCTGCTTTGTTTGCCATGTCTGGAGTGCAGGAAATGTACAACTGCAGCTTAAGCGACCATGGGACACCGTGACCTGGCAATTTCTTGTTTAAGGCTATATCAAATAGCAGAAGGAGGTCTATAATGTCTGTGTTGTTGCTTGGTCGCTGACTTGTATTCAACTCTTTCGCGACCCCCATGGACTGTAGCCCACCAAGCTCCTCTGTCTGTGGGATTTTCCAGGCAAGAATACTGGAGTGGGTTGCCATTTCATTCTCTGGTTATCTTCCCAACACAGGGATTGAACCCATATCTCCTGCACTGGCAGGAGGATTTTTTTTTACCACTGAACCACTAGCTCTACATTAAATATTGTCAAGCGAAGGCTTCAGAGCACTATTTAAATGCAAAATTTGATCTGGCAGGTGTTTTAACTTTAAAATAAAATTATGAGATGATTGAAGTAATAGAGCCTTTGAGAGCACAACACCAAATCTAGTATTTAGGCTTATAAAAGGAATACTGGCATCAAAATTCTAACTTTGGGAGGCTAACCAAGTACCTAAGCAATGTTGCTACTGCACAAAACCTTTTTGGAATATTGTTTCAGAGACCCTTTTATAATTAACCAGAGAGCCAAATAATAAAACTTATCTCAGTTTTTCAAACATATTGCTACTTTTACCAGTTTTTGGTACTATCATATCAGCCCTTCTATGTTTATTTAATGATTCTTCACATCCCAACCCCAAAATATCTAAACTGTAATACAGCATTGTCCAGTAGAACTTTCTGCAATGGTGAAAATATTCTCTATTTTTGATGTACCTAAGAGCAGAACGGCTCTTACATGGCTAATGTGACTGAGGAACTACATTTTGATTTTGTTTAATTTTAGTTAATTTTAATTTAAAGGTAATACTCACATGTGACTGGTGACCTTGCCATACAATTCCAGGTGTGATCTCCACACAATATTTTCAAGGACATTTCTCTAACTTTCTGCAATACATACTCCACTGTTTCTCTAGTGACGGGATCTTTTCCTCTCAAATAATAGCCTCCCTTTTTTCTATCTGTCCAAGTTTTACCCAGCCATTAAGTTCCATTTCAGTTTCCACCCTCTACTCAAAGCCCTGTATTACACAGCTTTAACTCAACAATTTTCTTTCCTCATTGGCTATCTCCAGTATGCAGCACTATCACCCTGTACTTTACCTACGGGTATTAAGAGCATGTTTTGTTTAGAGGTTGTTTTGTGAATTTGTTTTAACTTTCCTTTCACCTCATTAGAGATTAGGCTCTTTGAAGAAAAAAGAGGGAGAAAAAGTTCATTTGTGCCTCAAATGCCCTGTAGACTGCTTAACATACAGCCACTGTCCAATAAATAGTTTTTAATTGACAAGAGTAAAACAACCAGAATTTACTACAATGATACACCCTTAATGTGATTTTAAAATTGAAGAGAAAGCCATGATCTTGTTAGACTCTTACACAATTAAAAAGTTACTAAAGTAGTTCATCTCACAACTTTAAAGTAAAAAATTCTAGGGGTTATTATAATTCATCTTTTCATTTCCTGAAAGGATCCCAAGTTACTCTAAAACTTTGCATTTATCTTACTCTTAAATTTCCCCAAAGAAAGGTGCCAGTCCTTCTGTGAATCACTCAAGCTTAACTTCAAGACAGAAAAAGTTAATCTGACTGTATTTTTAAGAGTCATACTTTAAATTTTAAAAGAAAGTGCTGCCCTCTTGTGAAATGAGGTAGAAGATTTGTCATTTTACTGACAGTTGAGTAAATACTTCAGCGGGATTGAAAGTTAAAATTTAACATTGAAACAAAATGGAGTTTCTTTTCAAATTGTGTTTCCCCTGAGGTCTCTTCCTCCTGCTCTTGGTGACTTTTCCAAATAAAGGCAGGATGGATCATCATGATAAAGCTGCACTTATACTATAAACTGAAAAACAATGGAGTGACAGGTATAGTTGCACAATAATAAGGATAAAAGACTTATGTAACTTATGTTACTGAGGGGAGAAAGGGAGCAACAGCCAGGGGAGGAACAGATGAGTCCATGACAACATGGCAAATCTGAGGTCAACTCACTGTCTGACACTGGGCAAGAGCTCTTTGAGTCTGAGGGAGGAAAGGAACAGGCTGAGCTGACTCCATCTTGAAAAAAGAAGGAAACTCCGTCTTGCATTTTCAGTGAGCTTTGGACTAGGTGCCTGGTAGCCAGGGGGATAACATATCTATAGCCGAACTGGCTTCCCGGATTGATAAACACTGGATTTCATACCAAGATTTCCCAAACACCAGATGCCATACCAAGATTTCCCAAACACTGGATTCCATACCAAGATTTCCCATCGCCAAAAAGAATGTAATAATCCCCTATGTAGTCAATCACCTTTGTAATCTTTACGGCACCCATTGGTGTAGGCTACAATGTATAGCCAGCTGACCCTTCTGATTATGAATCATGGCTGTAACCTGACTGTATCTCCCTTTAACACTTTCCAGGCTAGGTTTAAGGAATTTGGGGGTGTGGGCTTGAGCAGTACACAGGTATATAAGGTTTTCACAAAAGTTGGTCAGGGTCTTTGGCTAAGGAAGACTCTGCCGTGGGCCCGCCGGTGTAATAAACTGCACGCCACTCTGCATTGTCCTTCTGAGTGATTTTCTTTCCTGGAACGCATGGCTATAGCAAATCCACTTAGTCTTCCATATAAGGTGAGTAGCACTCTAATAATGCCCCAATTGCATAGATTTGTGTTGAGATTAAGTGAAACAGCAGAGGTAAAATAAAGTCTAACACTTGTCCAGTATATGTTGTCCTTTATTTATGCATCCATATGTAGTACTAGGTACAAGGTACCAGGTACAGTTACCAGGGACCATTTTAAAAAGCCATGAAAGTATTATTTTGAAGGAGCTCACACTCAAAACTATTCATGAAAATACATGAAAAATCTTTCCACAATTTCATGAACAACAAATGTGAGCAGATTCACAATTCACAGAAATAACCGCTATAAATACTATGGGCTTTAAGGATTTGATTAAATAGATCAGTTTACTAAAAGCACACTAGAGTGACAAATTTGGAGTATTTTGATCTAAGGGTACTAAGAACTAGAATAGGAGGGTAAAACTTATTTAGCATTACCTAATTTAGTATGATCTAATAGTTTCCTCTATTTCCACAGAGTGTGTTCCTTTTAAATATTTCAAGATTCTAAGTTTTTTTTTTTTTTAACTTTTTATTGTAGTATAACACAGAGGATGCTTCCTTGAGTGAAATTTCACTTTGTCTCCAACCCTCTCCTCTGGGAGTGGGATGAAAGGATGAGAGGTTAGCAGGACGAAATAGTATATGGCAAAAGTAGACCAAGTCATCTTGGCTGTTTTTTCAACATTGGCAATTCACAAGCCATTTTTCACTTATCCCCCCACGCTGGGACATACATGTCAATAGCATGCATTTACATATGAATATTAGGAACAGGTGTGCCCATGAAAGAAAGTGTTTAAAACTTGGAACATTCTTTGATTGGATTCTCAGCACACTAAGGGACTTGTCTATTTAAAGTAATCTTCAGGAAATTCTTTTGGAGTGGAGAAGATCTTCTGTCAAAAACCACCTCCTGATATATTTGTTTTAGCAGTTTGAGTTTTTATGCATGAAAGGTTTGTGTTTTTTTTTTTTTAAACTTGGGAAAACATTCCATTTTTTGGTTGGTATTATGATAGAAAATAAAGGAGTGTCTAGATAATGAGGTGAAAAAGTGCCTTATGAAAGAGTGTGGATCTTATATTTAGTAATATAATACATTTTTTGGCACAGCTTCCTTACAAAAAAATCCCCTTTAAAAAAAAAAAACTATAAAAATGCAGGAATGACAATCATGCTGTTCTGTTATTCTAATTAGTTGCCTCTCTGTTCAAATACCAGACAGACACAGAGGAACCTAGGAACATTTTGGTGAGGACGTGAGTCTAAGTGAACTCCGGGAGATGGTGAAGGACAGGGAGGCCTGGCGTGCTGCGATTCATGGGGTCGCAAAGAGTGGGACACGACTGAGTGACTGAACTGAACTGAATTGAGAAAAAGTCTCCAATTAAATGTTAAGAAAAGAACATTAACATGTACATAATTTATAACATTTTAAATTAAATAATGCTTTGATTTTATTGGACTTAGGCAAAAGAAATGTTGACTCATCATACACTTCAGGGAATGCTTCTAACAAATAAATGATGGTTAAGAAGGTGGGAAAATATATGCCTCAGTAACTTTTCAAGCTGAATAAATTACATTACCTTGTAACCACTAATTTCCTTAATCTTGTAGAGGGGATAGAAATTTGACAAAGTGAACTGTTAAGTAAGTACAGTAAAATAGAAGAAGTCGACCTAAGTCTTGTTACCATTTATCTAATCAGGAAACAGAATCTGTTCAATGACCCATATTAAAGATCAACAAGAAAAGGTTTTCAAGTTCAAAGACCAAGAGAAATGTGCCCCCCTAGGGTGTGCTAAATAATGTTCTCCATAAAGGTGTGTTGATTCAATGTGATGGATCACTGAACACCATTTTGACATAAATTTTTTTAAAGAGGTGCTTGCTTTCTCCCTCCTCCGCTCCCTAGCAGTCAAACTATGGGCATCTCCCACTTGCTGCCAGTCAGAACCTTGCTCCCAGCAGCTCAGAACACTCACCAACAGGGCTTTCTACCTCTTTCCCTCCCCTGACTTCTTCTTTTTTTTGTTTCCTTAAGCCCCAACAACTCCTCTATTCAGCACAAATTTCTTAATCACCACCTTTAAGGCTGCTTTTTCTGGTTCATTTTACTCTCTTCAGATTTTTACATATTTCCTCTAACCCTTGATATTTTGTCTCCAGTTATTAACATACCTTACTGACTTGTATTAACTATCTTAGTGTTGCTAAGCACCCTCTATCATGTGGATCATATTTGTGTCATTTACCTAAATTCTTGTGTTTTCTCTATTTTCAAATTGAACTAGGTGCAAGGTCCAAATTGGAATACAAAAAATGTCTTTAGAGCCAATAACTTTAAACACATCTTCAAAACAAAGTACTTTATAATTAAATAGTATCTCATAAGTTCTGTAACTTTTTAAAGTTAAACTATAATTCTATTGCATTAGATGAAATTATGCAGAATAATAGGACAGACAAAATGATTCTTTTTAACTTATTTAACTTATATGCAGAGTACATCATGTAAAATGCTTGCTGGATGAAGCACAAGCTGGAATCAAGATTGCCAGGAGAAATATCAACAACCTCAGACATGCAGATGATACCACCCTCATGGCAGAAAGCAAAGAAGAATTAAACTTAAAACTCAACATTCAAAAAACTAAGATCATGGCATCCGGTCTCATCACTTCATGGCAAATGGATGAGGAAACAATGCAAACAGTGACAGACTATTTTCTTGGGCTCCAAAATTACTGTGGATGGTGACTGCAGCCATGAAACTGAAAGATGCTTACCCCTTAGAAGAAACACTATGACAAACCTAGACAATGTATTAAAAAGCAGAGACATCACTTTGCCGACAAAGGTTCATATAGTCAAAGCTATGGTTTTTCCAGTAGTCATGTACGGATGTGAGAGCTGGACCACAGAGAAGGTTGAGTGCTGAAAAATCAATGTTTTTGAACTGTGGTGTTGGAGAAGACTCTTGAGAGTCCCTTGGATGGCAGGGAGATCAAACCAGTCAATTTGAAAGGAAATCAACCCTGAATATTCATTGGAAGGACTGTGCTGAAGCTGAAGCTCCAATACTTTGGCCACTTAATAAGAAGATCCAACTCCCTGGAAGAGACCCTTATGCTGCGAAAGACTGAAGGCAGGAGGAGAAAGGGGTGACAGAGGATGAGATGGTTGGATGGCATTACCAACTCAATGGACATGAATTTGAGCAAACTCAGGGAGGTAGTGAAGGACAAGGAAGCCTGGAGTGCTGCAGTCCATGGGGTTGCAAGACTGAACAAGAAAGAAAAAAATTAAATAAGAATAAGAATTCAATTTCATAACTGGTTTGGATATACTTCCAAGACCAGAGAATCTATGCCAACTAGACTTGAATTCATTCGCAGTATTTATTAAAAATGAGATAAAGCTGGTTTCTCTGATAAACTAAGAATTATGAAATGATAGCTGTTTTTTAAAAAAACACTATGGAAAAATATAACTAAAAAACTGCTGGGGGGAAAAATATACATTAGGCCTCTAAAAAATAAATGTATGCTCAAACATATAACTAAACATGTACGTAGCTATCATAATTTCCTCTTTATTATAAAGCTCTTAGACTTATTTTTAGGTTATTAACAGTTTATAAAACTAAATAATAGCACATGTGTTATGAATTTTATTCTTTTAATTCTTAATCACTTGGATGAGACGTCATTATACCCCAAATATTCTGGTACTTTATATCAGAAGCTTAATTCAGTTTAGAAAACGATTGTACCTCTGTATGAAAATCTATATTTTGGATATCTGGATCAAACATGACATAAACATCAGCCATTTGAACTAGTCAGAGAGACTTTTCCAATACTAATTTTCAAGTTCATTTAAAACAGCATAAGAGGATAATGAAAGTTGTATGGACCCACATAAAGGCCATCCCAGTAGCCCAGCTCGGGTCACAAATCAGAATCTAAGTCAGCCTGCAATTCTGGGAAACACCTCTTGTCCAGGAAACAGCATCATCCACCAGTCATAATCAACCACAGCTGGCTTATCTTACCCTAGAAGGCAGGACCTCTCAGCCTTATAAGAAACTCCAACTTCTTAGCCAGCCATGTCCTTGTTTCCACACTGCCTCTTCTAAACACAATAAAACTCACTCTTGGAGGATTTCCCTGGTGGCCCAGTTGCCCCTTGCAATGCAGGTGATACAGATGCCATTCCTGATCTGGAAAAGAGCAAATAAGTCCCTGTGCTACAACTAGAGAATCCTAACACCTCAGCGAAAGATCCAGCATAATGCAGCGAAGATACCACATACTACAACGAAGACCCAATGCAGCCAAATAAATTTATACTGGGGAAAAAAAAAAAAAAACACACCTCACTCTTGCCCCAGATCTCTTGGGAAGAGTACCCTACTGCTTGTGAGGCACTGCACCTACCTTGTCTGACTTGAATAAAGGACATTAAACATCAAATGGTATTATCTCTGTCCTTTGACAAAGATGACGATTAGGATTTTTCCTTCATAAACTGAGTTTCGTACACGTTTCTATAGGGTTTTGCTTTCCTACATGATACTGATTCACTTTCGCAATTAAGGAAACATGATTTTATTCACATATATATCCCTCTTTTGCAAAAGTAAAAGTAACCTTATAATCATATGTGACATATTAAAGAGAACAATATCCTACTGGTTTTTCTCTTTTCAGGAAGATGATGAAAATAATAACCTAATCACAAATACGGCAAGCCATGTAAAAAGTGCTAATGGTTCTGTTCTGTCCAACTCTTTGCAATCCCAAGGACTGTAGCCCTCCAGGCTCCTCAGTCTATGGAATTCTGCAGGCAAGAATGGAGTGGGTAGCCATTCCCTTCTCCAGGGGATCTTCCGAACCTGGGCCTCCTGCTTTGCAGGCGGATTCTTTACCATCTGAGCCACCAGGGAAGTCCCATGGCGAGCCATAGACACTAAGAACTCAGCTGTACATTGAAAACATCATTTTGAAAAGTGAACACGTGTATGTATATAGAAGTATACAGCAGTACGATTTCTGACCCAGTCTCAGTGTTGCTTCAGCATAATTGACATAAATCTTTAATAAAGCCCAATTATTTATAAAAAACAGAAATTTGCATATTTCCATTGAAACTATCCAATCCAACCTGCTAAACTCATTTTCTTGTTTTTCCTGCATGCAATACTTGCACCTGAACCTAGACCTTGAGTATATTTGTAGTTCCCTTAAAATATATTATTTTCTAGTTCTTTCTGATAAATCCAAATTTAAACTTCTACCTTTGAAGTCCCCTCCGCACTTCTTCCATGAAACTCTAATTCTAAAATGATGACCACTCATTTTAAAAAATGTTTTAAATTGAAGAATAATTGCTTTAAAGAATTTCGTTGTTTTCTGTCAAACATCAATAAGCATCAACCATAGGTATACATATGTCACCTCCCTTTTGAACCTCCCTCCCATCTCCCTCCCCATCCCACCCCTCTAGATTGTCATAGAGCCCCTGTTTGAGTTCTCTGGGTCATACAGCAAATTCCCGCTGGCTATCTACCTTACATATGGTAATGTAAGTTTCCAGGTTACTCTCTCCATACTTCTCATCCTCTCCCTCCTTACCTGCTTCCATGTCTGTTTCTTCACTGCTACCCTGCAAATAAATTCATCAGTGCCATCTTTCTAGATTCCATATGTATGTGTCATATATATACAATACTTATCTTTCTCTTTCTGACTCACTTCACTCTATATAATAAGCTCTAGGTTCATCCACCTCATTAGACTTCATCATTTTCTAGACTTTATCACTTTCTGAGAGAGACAAGAATCTTTTTTTTTTTTTCCTTAGTATATTTATTTGGCTGTGCTGGGTCTTAGTTGCAAAACACAGGATCTTTAATCACAGCATGTGGGATCAACTTCCCTGACCAGCGATCCAACCCAGGCCCCCTGTGTTGCAAGCCCACCTGCATTGGAAGCATGGAATCTTAGCCATTAGACCACCAGGGAAGTCCTGAGACAAGAGTCTTTGATGACAGTACCTTTAACTTTTGCCTTATACTTTACCCCATGCATCAACAAATTTTCTAGGGCAATGTACTTCAACTTTCACTAAAGCTGTATGATTATTTTGGATGAAAGAGCAACTGATAAAGAGTGCTTTGGGTTCTGAGAGACTCCATGGGAAAATCAAAAGTTTATCTATGTAAATTCAGAAGGAGAAAAAAGTATTAAACTAGGCTCAGGGTTAAAATCTTCTTTATTATAGGACATCTATTTAAGAAACATGGGATTCCTGGATGGCTCAATGGTAAAGAATCCAACTGTCAATGAAGGAGACGTAGGCTTGATCCCTGGGTTGGGAAGATTCCATGGAGGAGGAGGAAATGGCAACCCACTCCAGTATTCTTGCCTGGGAAATCCCATAGACAGAGGAGCCTGGAGGGCTACAGTCCGTGTGGATTCAGAGTCAGGCAAAACTAAGTAACTAAGAACACATGCACATATCTAAGCACATCCATAACATACTGCACAGTAATAAATATAATTTATGCAGGGAAGTCAATATAATAAAATCGTACTTATTTATTCCCCAAATTCTCAGGTGACCACCCTTTACACTCAGAATAAAACAACTACCCTATTAGAGAAAGAGCTCCTCCTTCATGGGTTGGTGATGTTGTGTCAGTGTCTTTAAAAATTTCCCAAAATAAAGCATTTCCAGTTTATAAAGCCAAGAAAATGGGAAGTTATAGAGCTCCTTGAGATGGTGGAGGAAGTTGGCAGACTTGTGACATTTTATCTCTAAAATGACCTTCTGTCACTGCTTCATAAAGCAGCTGGAATTGAGCTTTAAGCATTGCAACTTGATTGAGAAGGAGAAAAACAAGCACAGGATACAAAAATTTAAAAGTATCCCTCCTGAATCCTTCAAAATACATTAATTTTTCTACTTGGGATTAGGACTAGAAACAACAAAAGATCACATGAAAAAAAGAAATTGATTATGAGGTAAATGACACTGGATTAGCAGAAAGTTAAAGAGCAATGACTGGAAAAATCTTAATTTGACTTTGCCAACTAAGGAAAAAAAAACTGAACATTTATACAATATGTACAACCTCTGTGCACTCACACTACAAATTAAATCCACACCTGTGAAATTTCCTGGCTCATAATACAGGGTATTTGTACAAGTAGTATAAATTTAAAGGAAAATTGGCCATAATAAAAAAAAAGTTTAGACCATGTTTTTGCAGGTTTGTAGCTAAATCAAAATTAGCTAATCCATACACAGACACTCATTAAGAAAATATCATCACCTTTGCAAAAAGGGACATACACTCTATGCCTTGTTAAGATCTCATTAACTTGGAATAAGTTATAGTCAAAGACAAACAGATTTTACCTACCACACTAGATTCTAATTACAGCTAAATATAGTTGCTAATTTTATATTCATGTAAACACCTGCAATGCCTGTGTCAAGATTTCTGAGCAAGAAGATTTCTGTGAACCTAAAAGCATCAAATGAACCAATCACAAATTAATTACCTTATTCATGGAAATATTCAGGTCTCAAGTATTTTTTCCTTAGGAATTGAGTCCTGCTCAACTGAATTTACTGAAGGCAAGGCAAGCTGAAACTCTAAAATTAGTATTTTGTTATATTGCTTAATATACATTGCTTAATGATATCCAGAACTCATGACTATCTTAGGATCAAAGAATAATTTCAATAATGAGTTATTATCATTGATGAGAATGTGTTAGGATCACTAGGATACTAACATTTAAGGGTGTAATTTTTATTAATTCTCACCCTCCTCTGTTCCAGAAAAAGTTCTCTCATTTTTCTTATCAGTCTGAGATAGAAATTCTTTGTCCAAGAACTTCTAATCTTTAAATAAAAGAGGGAAAAAAAGACTGGCAATACAAACTATTTCAACTGTATGAAATGAAAACAACTCCAGTACATTTTGGATTTCAAAACAACAAAGATCACAGTTGAGAAGCAGCTCTTTTCAAAACATTTTGATCTATAATATAAATATTGAGACCATGTTGGCAGACTTTCACACAAGCCCCTAATAATAACAGTTGTTGAAACAACTATACATATAGCAATTTTCATAAGACCAGAGCTTTGAACAAATAAATATTAACTGTCTCATGATTCTATGTCTCCCCGCCTCAAATCTGGATGTTGCAAGATGCTCTTTAAAGAACACAGAAATAAAGTAAAACATTTATTTTCTGGCAATTTCTCAGGAAATTGTAAACTAATAATCTTAGTTGAGAATAAATATATAAATTTTATGATACCTGTTCAGAAAATAGATATAAAAGAAAGTTCAGACTTCGTCTATTAAGTAGTTTATTCTTGCAAATGCTTTCAAGCTTAACAGTAAACAATTAAGTCTCTGAAGTTCTTTAGTATCATAGCAAAGGATGTTTGAAGTGGACTTTAGAGGGCCCTCTAAGCTACATTTATATAATGATTCAGTTAATATAATGATTTCCCATAATTTGTATTATTAGCAGTATGAACATTGTAACAATCAGTATGATAAGTCCATCTACAATATACTTGATAAGTATTTTCCAGTTTCTATATGAACATCTGGAACAGTAAAGATTGCCTCTCAAGGCAGCAGATCCTAAACTTTCTTCTTTCTATTAAAGCAGGGGGACATGGTACCCTTGTGCTACCTTCCCCTCCTGCTGATATCACAGAACAAACTCGCATTTTCAAAAGATGATCCTTCCTCTATTTGAATGTAATGATCATGACTCTTTTAGTTTTTCTCCTTTTTTTTTTTTTGCCTTAGCCTAGAAGTTTCTTTGCCAAACCATTTTTCCTAAACTCCTTTTTAATGTTAGATTTTTAAAGTTTTGCTTAATGTTACCTGCTTAGTTTCTAGCATATGCTGGAGCCTTTCCTGGGAATATATCCTCTCTCTCATTCCCCTGATAAGGCCTCATGTCCCTTTGGCCAGGATAATGCTAATACATTCTTCTATCTGCAGATGGAAACTTCTAGACTTTGACATCTCAAGGCTTGATTAAATGCCTCCTCCCTCTACCTATCAACTCCCATAGCAGCTTCCTGCAGACAGTCCTAATACAACCTATTACCTTAACTTCTCTGTTTACATGGCTTTGTGATTCAAGAAATAATGGCAGTGAAAGCAGTAAGACAAGAAAAAAAGCAAGAAGCAATAGGACTTGGTATTAGATTGCCTGGATGTGACAAACGATGGGGAGAAAATCTTCAAGGAGGATGCCTAAATTTCTGTCTCGGGCAACTGAGTAAGATTAAGGGGAAAAAAGGAATACAGTGAGAGACATGGATTTCGGTTTTAAAAGATCTGTGAAATCACCAACTGAAACATCTAGCGAGCAGTTTGAAGAATTTAGAGCTCAAGAAAGTCAAAGTCTAGAGATAAAGATTTGAAAGTCATCAGCAAATAGAGACAGAGGCCAGAGAAGAGTGCACCAAGTGAAAATAAAATATGTTTGAGGACAAAATTCTGGAAAATTAGCTAAGTATTGAACAAAGGAAAGAAAGCCAACAAAGAATAAATGGAAGAGATAGCCAACTACAGCAATAAAAGTAAGAGTGTGTGATATGCCAAGAGATGAGAACACTTGGAGAGTATTTCCATGTAAAATGGTACAGAAAGACAATATTAGGTAAGACTTGGGAAAATGTAAGCAATAAAGTCATTGATGATCCTGGCAACCACAGCACTGATGTGGTTGAAGCAAAAGCTAGAATGCATTATATTGAGAGCAAATGGGAAGTGACGATGTCAAGACTCTGAGTGGAAACTGTTTCAAGATGTTTGACTGAGAGAAATGATGAATGAATGAATGGTACAGAACAGCTTATCCTGATGATTCATAAAAACACTGAAAAACAATCTTGGCTAAGCTAACCGCTAACAGATGCAAGAATATATGAATAGTAGTAATTCTAGTCCTAGTGCTTCTAATTAAATAATTGGAGTCCTAGCAATAAAGTCACCAGACAGTGATTGACTAGCTCATCTCACTGCCCTCTAGAAAAGGATCAAAACCAAGAGCCACAATTTAATACATGGACATTAAGTCATATAAGAAAAAGACAATAAATCACACACACACACACACACACACACACACACATACACATATAACTTCCAAAAGTAACTTTTAATACTACTATTAATCTGGAGCACTAATTAGTAACTCTAACTGAAAATCAATTCTAATCTCATTTTCCAAACAGACATATTTTAGGCCTAATTTCCTTGCTAAGAAAATGATACTGAGCTCCTAAGAATTCTATATATAAAGGCAAATGAGGACAGACCTATGTGAAATGACTTCTTTCACTGAAACTAAAATTCTAGCAATTTACCACCTGTGAATCCATGTTCAAGGGAATCACCTAGGGTCCAGAGATAAGCAGTCCCCAAGGGTACTAAAATCAATGTTTACTACAGTCAAACCATAATACTGCAGACTCAGAGAACTACAAAAATCCATGAAATATATTTCCTAATTAAATATGTTGCCAAAGAATACAGTGTAACTATATCAACAAGAATGATAACAGATGCACAAGGGTTTATCTTAAGGATGAAACAGTCACTACCTTAAAAAAAAAAAAAAGACCCTCTATTTCAAAATGGTTTAAAATGTTTCAAATAGAAAATCACTAGTGTCTTTTTTTTTTAAATAATGCTCTCATTGGATTAAAAAAATACTTTCCTGAGTTTGTGAACTATATTAAAGTAGTTTATTTGGAGTACTTCAGCACCCACTATAATACTGAAAAAGTAATTTCTGAAATATTATCTTGATGTTTAGAACTTCCAAAGTCATAAATTATACAGAATAGCATCTAACAATAACTGGTGCATACGGTCAAATAGACCTGTTTTTTTAATAATAACTTTTCAATTGTCCTATTTACTAAAACTGCTTACATGGCTCATGTAAAGAAGGTATAATAGCCCACCTCTCACCAAAAAAAAACTTTTTTAAGATAGAAGACAAATTAAACCAGAAAATTGGTCCTTTAGTAGGCAACTGTAATTGGACAGAAGGTTCCTGGCAACTGTAAGCCCAGATACCCCTGGCTGCCAAAGCAAGCGTAAAGGGAGAAATTAGCTATATCACCCCTTAGTGTCAGTTCTAGATGGGGTGGGGCAAGGAGTCAAGATATTGAAGCACATGTGATGTACAAAATAACAGTATTTCCTTAAAAAAAAAAAAGTATGTGAATATCAGTGCGTGAAGTACATGTATGTATAATAACATTTTCTGGAAAGCCACATTCAAAACTGGTTGTTCTGGGTTGTGGTACTTGGGAAATAAAGAATCACAGTGTGGGAGATATCTCACTGTATAATTTATAAGCTTTATATTTATGTTTTTCTTTAAAAGAAACATATTTTACATCTCAAAATCTAATATAAATAAAAGCAAAATAATAAAGAAGAGAGTGGGTGTCAATATACTCTAAGGGCCAAATGATGCTTTCGATTCTGAACATGATAACATGATGAAAATAAAGACGCATGATTTCAACCACATGATTATGAAACAGTTATCATAAAAAGACTCAATGTTCTATTACAGTGTGAAATCAAATTTAAAGATAGCTCAAAGCAGAAATCCAACCATGTTATTTCACAGGACCAGTGAGAGATGAGAGAAAGGGAGTGTGAGAGGAAGAGAGAGGATGAATAAATAGGAAAAAACCAAGAACCGTTCTCAGAATGACTCATAAGAAGAAACTAAAATTCCAAACACATAAAATTCATACTGTAAACAACTATATTCTTAAGTTATTGTCCTGGAGTAAACCATAAAGACGGCTATGAAAATGTCTAGAAAAATAGAGAAAAGAATATTTCTGCTGGTCTAGTCTATCTTTATGATCTTCATCATTAAAGGAAAACTTTGCTGGAGAATCTGGTTAAAAATAATTAATTTCATTACAAGCATAATGAAGTGACAAATCAAATCATGGGAGTTTGCATTTCAGTGTAAAGAAACTATTAACAACTTGTAACATATTATACCCTAGAATTTTCTGTTTAAAAAAGTCAACATAATATATTACCATTCTTAAGACACTTAAAATTCATATATATAAATTATAAGCAAGAACCCTTATATGGTGCCAAAAGTCATCACATTCTTATAAAAAAGTAACAGGATAACTGCCAAAGAGACCACAAGCCAAAGAAATTCAGAATAGGCTTAAATATTTTAAAAATCTGGATAGAAAAGAAGGGCTAGCTCCTAACAGTTCAGAAAACTTGACTGTACTAAAAAGCAAAAAGCCTTTTAATGGCAACCACAAATAATTTGAGGTTTTATGTTATTGATAAAATAATTTACATTAGCTGATAATAGCCCCAAATACATACAAAAAATTACAACATATTAACCAGCCTAGCAATTCTACTCCTACATGAAATATCCAAGATAAATTACATGTTCACATTAAAAAAAAACTGTATAGGAATATTCATAGCAGCATTGTTAATAATAGCCAAAAAGAAGACATAATGCAAATATCCATCAACAGATGAATGAATATATAAAAAATGGTATATCCTACAATGGAATATTACTTAGCAATAAAAAAATACCGATACAAACTATACCATGGACAGTTCTTAAAAATATGATGCTCAGTGAAAAAAGCCAGTCAAAGAGTACCACAAACCACATGAAACCATATGAAATATATGGAATGGCAAATCTATAGACATAGAATATAGATTCGAGGTTGCCAGGGGGCTGGAGATTAGAAAACACTGGGAAGGCATTAGGGGACTTCCTTTCAGAGTGATAAAAATTATTTAAAATAGACTGTAGTAATGGGTGTGCAACTCCATGAGTAAACTAAATACCACTGAACTATACAATTTAAAAGGGTTAAGTTACATGGTATGAGAATTAAATCTCAATAAAGCTGTTAAAAATTTTTTAATATATTAATAAAACAAGTCCCTCCCCCGTTATACTCACTGATCCCAACCTTATAAATCCTATTTCTGAACCAACTCTGCCAGAGGCAGAAAGGATCTAAACCATTCCAGCCATGAATCATGGATAGTTACTGTAAAGTCTCCTTGTTGTCACCCACATGGCAGCTCTAACCAGGGATGACCAGCCCTCAGTGGGTAGTCAGAAACTGATAGGCAACCATTACCAGGTTTGCAACAGATCACAGGGCTCCTATGCCCAAATCCTTCAATCCAAGATACTTCTTGGTGTCTGACTATCAGAATTTTTCTACACCCTTGTCCTTATGACCTATTTAGCTTACTTGAGTGTGGGCACAAGTCACTTCAGCCACGTCTGACTTGTTGTGACTCTATGGATTGTAGCCCATCAGGCTTCTCTGTCCATGGGATTCTCCAGGCAAGAATACTGGAGCAGGTTGCCAAACTCTCCTCCAGGGAATCTTCCCAACCCAGGGATTGAACTCGCACCTCTTATGTCTCCTGCATTGTCAGGCATGTGTTTACCACTGGCACCACCTAGGAGAGCTCTAAGTTCTTGACCACTGGGAAGACTGCACATCCACAAATCCCATGCCTGGATTTGTCTTCTTTATGCTTCACCCACCAGCCTGGACACCTATCTGGAGGTGGCTGACAGCAGGAATTGCCATAGGCAGTCTGATCTGACTGCCAGCTTGTACAGCTGGACGTCTGTAGCTAACAGGATACCTATCACTGACCATCAAACTCCAAAACCTTCCACCTCCTAAGCAGATACTAATCAGACAATATGTGAAATTACAGAACAGTTAAGTATTGATGAAACATTTTCTGAGAAAGTGCAAAATAAGATTTTTTTTCATTTATTTTCAGTTTCCTGGGGTTGAATAAAATCATTTGGAAAGAATTTATCATACTGCAGGGAAGATAAAGAATGAAAATTATCCTAACAGATCACTAAAAATATCCAGTCAATCTCTCAAACAGAACTCAAGAGAATATTTGTGTATTATAGCACATTAAATGGGAGGTGTTTCTTTTTGATGATTATTCCGGTGACTGTCTCAAAGAAACTGCGTTCACAGAGAAAATATCCTCACTGCAAAACAATGGATAATTCAATACCACAGTTCTGAGAGATAATGTATTTCTGTTTTCAAAATAAGAAGTGGGAGATTATATTTCAAGTTTCTCAACTCCTTAAAAACTATATTATCTGACTGAGTAGGTGAAAGAATTATAAATCTACACTCCCAATTCATTCTCTTAAATGCCTCTTTGCAAATAAACAATGAAGTGTTGGCAAAGTACTAAATTATGCCATTTATTAATTGCCTAAAAGCAAACTGAAAGAAAGGCAAACGTTTAAAATGGTGTATATTCTTACACAGCATCTCAAACATTTGTGAAAGCTAATCATCGGTATGTTCTCATTATTACCACAGAATGAAAATAAACACGTAAGTCTAAATATTAACAGCCTTTTGAGAAGTGAGTTTCTATGGTTCAATACTGAAAACAGTATTTCATAAAAGTGTATATCTCTACTGTTAAGAAAGACAATATGAAGGTCTGAGGACACAGAAGCCATATTTGCTAATACTTTAGTCCTCATACTTCTGGAATTTCCCAGGGAAAAATGTAGTTAAGGTAAAAACCTCTCCTTAATCTGGCTGTAAATTTCTGATACAGTCAGCTCTCCATAACTGTGGGTTCATCTTCCTCAGATTCAACAAATCTCAAATCAAAAATGTTAAAAAAAAATTTCCAAAAAGTGCCACAAAACAAAATTTGAATTTTCTGTGTGCTAGCAACTAATTACATAGCATTTACACTAAGTATTCGGTATTATAAGTAATCTAGAGATGATTTAATGTACACAGGAAGATGTGCATAGGTCATAAGCAAATACTCAACTATTCTATGTATATGGATCTTTGGGTTTTGGTATTTGCAGGAGGTTCTGGAGTCAATCCCCTGCAGACACCTGGGACAACTGTACTTGGAGGGCGGGGCGGGAGGGGAAATGCCCAGAGACTCTGTGTCCGTGTACACAAATGTTTCTCAATTCAATTTCCTTTTTTGTTTCAGTGTATTTAGAAAAGACTTCTTTATTGGATACAGTTGTCATGCAGAATCCAGACAAGACAAATAACCAAAAATCCCAATTTTTAAAAAGGATTTTCATATCCTTTAGAGCAAGTGGCTTTCTAATAGGACTGAGTCAAGAGAAAATTGAGTTTTTCCTCGCCAGAACTTTTCTTCTCAAAATACTCTGAAGGCTGGATGAGCCTCAGGGAACTCAAAGAGCTTACAGAGATGTGGGTACTAATAAATTTCCTTAAGTCTTGATGTACCCTAGGGTCTCCTCAGGTCCCTCAGAAGCCAACACATCTGAGGGACTTTTCCCTTAACATCTGAATGTCAGTTCTCCAGGATTTCTCAGAAAAGTTCAGGATTACTTCACCATGGAAAATTTAGCTTTTCTTCCTTCTAAATTCTTTTCCTTGCTTTTCTTTGCTTTTCAGAGCATTAGTATGCCATAGTGACGAACAAGAATTTATTGCCTTCCCAGTGTCAACTGGAATTTCAACAAAATTTTCAACAAAATGAAAACTTTTTTAATAAAAGGGAAAAAAAAAAACTTGAAGCCCTCACAAACAAGAAACGGGAGAATCAGCAAACTCAAGGAGAACTGACCCACAGCAGATGAAATGAAAGAAAATATTCTATGTTTCCTTGAAATCGTGACAAGCACTGCTCTCAACATCTTTGATTACCTGCTAAATTACCATCATTTTCCAGTATCTACGCCCAGCTCTCTGTTCTGCCTGCTCCTCCTTTCCAACACAAAACCAGTTTTTCCCTTAATTATTTGTTCCCACAAATTACCCTGTCGTTTCTGAATTTTAAAGAATGACGAATCACGAACCATGAATATTTTACAAGTTCTGTAAAATGAAATTTCTTTACAAGCTTCCTCTCTTTGTTCCAACACTTGGAACATGAGCTGTAATGGTAAAAATATCCAAGGACCAGCAGAGCTGGAGTTTGCCAGGTGAAATGAGTGAATTCCAGGCAGGAAGTTACTCAGGAGCAGGCCCAGAACATCTTAAAATGAATAGTTACATGTGTACATACACACATGGGTTTTTACTTCTAGTAAAGAAATTGCAGAGTGTGCCTTCCTTTCTTATCCTGGGAGAGGGTGTCACTTAATCAGGCGCAGTAACAGACCAGGTCTGAGAAGAGTCTTCTCAATATAGTTGATCTGACGGTCTCTGCTCCATCATGACTAGTGTCAGGGGACATCATTTCTAATACACTACAAGGACAAAGTGACGAGAGAGCCAAAATTGAAATAAGAAAAGTATCCTCAAACGAAGATATTTCTTCCTTTCCTCACTCAGATCAAAAGAAGCCCCAAAAGTCTTCTTAGGATGCTTATTGTAAAAGATGGGGAGCTGAGTGACGGATAAGGAAGGGTGAAAAATAAAGCAAAAGACAGAGTCAGGTAGGCCAATACTGTCAAGTCACTAAACAGAGGAAAATGTATCAGTGATGTGCAGAATGCCTGAAGAACACCTATGACAAATGAACCATTAAGTTCAAAACTACTCAATAACCATTTATTAATAACCTGCTAGGCATAAGCACCCTGAAGACCATCAAAGTAAGATGAAGCTCTCTTTTTGAATGTTAATCCTTCTCACAATAAAAATTTAGTAATTCCCAGATGCCATTTTTGAATGCTCTACACTTTTAAAAACTGTCTTCCCTTTTCCAAAGTTCCATGCTGCATTAGCAGGTGTGCAATATGTCTAAAATAACATGAATATATTAAATCTTGAAGTGCTCTTATAGGTGGAATTACTTTCTAAATCATGTCCTGGTGGTAAGAGGAGCAAAGTTTCAGCTCAGGAGTACTATAATTACACGGAAACATCTACAATGTAGTTTAAAAAAAAGATGAAGAATTCATCAGTGCTTTAGAGGCTCAGTCTCTATATCTGAAAAATGTATGTTAGTAAGGGCTTTTAGGATTCCGTGTCCCTGCTTCTTTGCTGGACAGAGAGAATGGTCATCACAAAAGTCAGAATTGTGGTCAATTCTTAAGAGAAAGGAGGCCGGTCCAACTAGGGAGGCACACAGAGACAGCTTGAAAGGACTGGCAACAACTCTTTCCTGAGAGCTTGGGTTTTTTTTTTAATTTAAAAAATGTTTCATTAATTTATTTTTGTCTGCACTGGGTCTTTGTTGCACAGGCTTCTTCTCTGAGTTGCAGAGGGTGGGGGCTGCTCGCCAGTTGCTGTGTGTGGCTTCTCAATGTGGTGGCTTCGCTTGTTGTGGAGCACAGGCTTTAAGGCATGCAGGCTTCGGCAGTTGTGGCTCCTGGGCTCTAGAGCAAAGGCTCAATAGTTGAGGTGCATGGGCTTAATTTCTCCACGGCATGTGGGATCCTCCTATACCAGGAATTGAACCTGCGCTGACAGGCAGATTCTTTACCACTGAGCCACAGGAAGGTGCCAGGGCTTGCTTTTATTATGATTCTTCATACTGAACATATATGCTTTATATATCATTCTATATATATGCTGTACTGCACAATAAGAAGAAATACACTGAGTGTTCCTAGAACACACAAAAAAAACTGGTATCAGCGACTTGTCTCATGGGAAAAAAATACTCACTACAAATCTTTTCCACTTTTTAAAAAATTAAATATAGGCAGCACTTTTTGAAAAATCAGTAAAAGCCAATATGTTAAAACTTCACCCATTCATCACATTAACATCAAGGGTAGGTCATGAAGATTTGCATTCACCGTTAAAGGGAAAGACCTCAAATATGAGAGTTAGTGTTTCTAATGCCCAAATTCAGTATAAAAAGTTTTTTTTGAAAAAGAGCTGCAAATGTAGTAACCAACTTTCCATACACACGGTGGCGGTGGTGATGGTGGTGGTTTAGTTGCTAAGTCGTGTTTGACTCTTGTGACCCCATGGACTATAATCCACCAGGCTTCTCTGTCCATGGGATTTCCCAGGCAAAAATATTGAAGTGGGTTGCCATTTCCTCCTCCACACACGTGGTAATCATCAAATTTAACAGCTGTAGACCCTTATTTCTACAGCTCAAATATCCAAGATGTATTATGCCGCTGCTGCTGCTAAGTCGCTTCAGTCGTGTCCGACTTTGTGCGACCCCATAGACGGCAGCCCACTAGGCTCCTCTGTCCCTGGGATTCTCCAGGCAAAGATGTATTATAGGTACAGGTTAAGTGACCTGATTAGTTAAACCAGTCCTATCCCAGATCCTCCTACCTCCCAGGGCAGGTTGTTCTTCTCCACAATGACAGTTGATATATCCCAAGAAGATATGGATTGTGAATCAGCCAGTCTCTAACCCTACGCCTCAGAGTGGGAAATTAAGATTCATAGAATAAGAAACTCTCTATCTCAAAATAAAATCAACTGTTTCCAAGTCCTCTAATTAGATGACTCAATTTAGATAATCAATAAACTAAAAAATCCAGTTCAGATAGCAATCAATAAATGAATGTTTTACCTAAGTAATATCTACTAAAGAAAAAGTCAAAGAAATGCTACAAGTATTGGAAGTTCAAAATAAGCATGGTTTTAGCAGAGCTTCACTGGAATTCCTGTGAGATAAGAACCAATGGTTTCAGAGGGAAGTTTCAAGCACTGGAGTTCTGTATACATTTCAAAAAATGAGTTACCACTTTCCTCCCAGGAATGCAATAATGAAAGCATAGTGTATGCATTTAGATAGCAAAGGAAATATACATTGGGACAAAAACTGTAAGAGATGAATAAAACACCTGATTAAAGTCATGTTTATATATATACCCCCAAAGAATTGAATGCAGGGACTCGGGCACTGTACACCCATACTCACAGCAGCATTATTCACAAAACCAAAGATGGAAGCAGCCCAAATGTTCATCAATAGAAAAATGGATAAGCAAAATGTCTTATCCAACATACAATGGAATAGTGCTCACCCTTAAAAAGGAAGGAAACTGACAAACGCTGCAACATGGATGAATCTTGAGGACAAGATGCAAAGCAAAATAAGCCAGTCATCAAAATAAATACACAGTATGATTCTTCCTTTATGAGGTAACTAGACTATTCAAAATCAGAGACACCAAGTAAAATGCTGGTTGCCAGGGTCTTAGGGAAAGAGGGAATGAAAAGTCATTGTGTAATAGGCAGAGTTTCAGTTTTACAAAAGGAAAAGAGTTCTGGAGATGAATGATGACTATGGTTGCATAATAATGGAAATGTACTTAATGTTGAATTGTATACCTAAAAATTACTAACATAGTAAATTTTATCTTTATGTGTGTATTATACCACACATGGACAGAGGAGCCTGGTAGGCTACAGTCCACGGGGTCGCAAAGAGTCGGACACGACTGAGCGACTTCACTTTCACTATTATACCACAACTTTTAAAAGAGAAAGTAAAAATCAGCCCATATGGTGCTGAAACAATTATTTTCTAGCATACCTGTTACCAAAATTACACATGTATATAATTTCATACGTTTATATACTTATATAAAACCTATAATGGTTGTATATTTCCCTGTTTCCTCCATGAACTACAGGCAAAATAAATGTTAATATATCCTATGTTTATGTAAAAAAAAGGAAAACATTAATGATAAAACATTAATGAATCCTGAAACATTATACTAAGTGAAATGTCAGACACAAAAAGACAAGCATTGCATAACTCCACTTATATTAGATGCCCAGAGAGACAAATTCACAGAGACAAAAGCAGAACTATCAAGGTGCTGGGAATGGGGAGTAACTAATTCATGGGTACAGAGACTCAGTTTGAGATAATGCAAGAGTGCTGGAGATGGATAATGGTGTGGTTATACAACAGTGTGAACGTACCCAATGCCCCTGAGCTAAACACTTACAAATGGTTAAAATGGTTACCAAACGGGGCCTGATCTACTCAGGCACAAGCTACTCCCTGGAGCTGCAAACTGAAACCTGGTACCATAAATGCATGAAGTGAACAGTGTGTGAGAAAAATAAGAGCACAAACTTGATGTCAGATGGGTGACACACTCAATATTGGAGGAAACACAGCGGTCGGTCAGGCTACTGAGGAGCAACAGAACAAAGGAACATCCACTCACTTCCAGACAGTTGCTGCCATGTCCAAGCCCAAGGTTACCACAACAACCAATTCTCTAAGAGAAATTATTTTGAACTAATGGAAATGAAGCTTCTCATAAAATATAGCTCTGGGGTCATATCTTGAAGGTGGGGTACAACTGCAGAATGAGGGACTTCTCTGGTGACTCAGTGGATGAGATTTCACACCCCTGATGCAGGGGACCTTGGTTCAATCCTGGGTCAGGGAACTAAGCCTGTGTGCTGCAACTACTGAGCCCTCACGTCATTAACTAGTAAGCCCGTGCACCATAATGAAGATCCTTCACAGCGAAAACAGATAATTTTTCAAAATTGCAGAATGAGAGTAGAAACCATTTCAGGTATCTATAAGGTACTTGGTCCTTAATCTAGTAGAAGACCTAGCATTAGAAAAGAAGTACTTTAAACTCAGTGTGCAATTTTTGCCACTTGTCTGTAAAGTCTAAAATTATATCAAAATTAGAAGAGTTTTTAAAATTTTAAAAAAAAGGAAAAGAGGTACTTTGTTAACAGGAAATCTGCAGATATTTCTGAAAGCCATGTTAAGAATTATGGACTATTTATTACTGATGCATAAGCTTTCTTACTGATGCATAAGAGCTTTTCAGATTTATTGAAATAATTTTTGTAGTACCTGAAAAACAAATGGAAAAGGTTAGAGATTATAGGGGGACTGGTTGAAAAATTTAAATCAGCAGTCTCATTAATTCTCTAAGTAAATATCAACTACTTTATATATATATATATATATATATATATATATATTTTTTTTTTTCATTGAAGTATAGCTGATTTACCATACTCTGTTACTTTCAGGTATAGAGCATACTGATTTGTCTTCTGTGTTTTTTTGTAGCTTATATTCCATGATAGGCTATTAAAAGATATTGGGTAGCATAGATAACTCTCTATGCTATATAGTAAATCCTTGTTTCTTATCTACATATATTTTAATCAAGAACTTTATAAATCTACATTCACTTTCTTTAAAAGTTTGAGGCAGTGAAACTTTACTGGCCACTGTCAGGCTTTAATTTCTGTGATACAGCTACAGAAATATTGTCTCAAAAGAAAACTATTTACTTGGCCGAGTGTCAATGGAAAGATTTTCAGCTGGAAATTGATTTTTCCCATTTCAGTCTTAGAACTAAGCTTTATAAATCTCCAATTTTGTTTCTATTTTCAAAATAATTAAGCATTATTCAATGTTTCCCAATAATTTCTGACATATATGCAGGTATAAAAGGAAGGTAAAATTTATTCAGCTGATCCAAAGAAATAATTTATGCTTTGTTCCACATTGCATAGAATTGATTCTAATAAGTAACAGATGACTGAAAGGCACTAGGAAAAATATTCAGACCAAATCAATTCACAAGTATTTTTATTATTACATTTCCTCATAAACTTGGTAGCTTTTCTCTGAACAAAGCATACCAATTTTTTCCCTTGAATCCTCAAGCTTCTAAGCCACTTCCTTTGAAATATCTAAGGGAATTCTAACTGTAGTGGATTTATGTCAGATACTGTTTATAAACCAAAAACAGGCAAAATGCTTCCTTAACAAAGTTCAAGTTTTCAATTCTGAGACTTAACAAAGTCGAAAAATCACAAGTATCAAATGTACATAGGAATCAAATATACAAACACCTTACCAACAAATGATCCTATCAAATTTCTCCATGGAAAACGTACATCATAAAAACACAACTCAGAGTTATGTAAGTACACAGATTTTCACATGCCAGGTAGCCTGTATGGGTATTTGAAATATCTGATGAAGGTAGAAGGACATTTTTGTAAGACTCTATCTGATACTGGGGGCTTACCCAATGGCTCAGTGAGTAAAGAAGCCTCCAGCAATGCAGGAGACACAAGGAGATGCAGGTTCCATCCCTGGGTTAGGAAGATCCCCTGGAGAAGGAAATGATAACCCACTCCAATATTCTTACCTGGAAAATCCCATGGACAGAGGAGCCTGGTGGGCTACAGTCCAAAAGGTCACAAAGAGTTGGACACAACTGAGCAACTAAGCACACACATCCAGTACCAGTTAATTCATTTTGTCGTTGTTCATTCATGGCTGACCTAGTATTATGGATGTTTACTGTGTCTGCTCTGTATTTGAAATTTAGCTTTCTCATGTGCTCGAATTACATCCATTGGTTTCTTTCCAGTAGCATCTCATCATTTCTTCCATGTATATCATCTAACTGGTTACAAGTCTCTCAGCCTCATGAATTTGGTTTCATGGCATTTGGTTTAATTCCACTTTCTAAATAAATAAATAATAACCATACTCATTGCCTCATGAAATATTGACTTTTAAACTAAGTTCCTAAAACTTCTACTCAAATGCTTTCTTAAAGGTCTAGGACTTTCTATACTAGCCTAGTACTATCTTGCCAAGAGCCTGCTGGACATCTCTAGCTGGAGAGCTGACATATGTCAAAATCTCAATAAATTTAGAGCACAACCATCCCCTCCCATTGTCCCTTCTGTCCAATCTCAGCCAACCTTAGCCTCATTTCACTCTTTCTGGTAATGGTGCTCACAACCATACCTCTGGTCCTCTTAGCTGAAATCTTGGAAAGCATCTCCAACTCTTCCTTTTTCTTCTCTTATACACCCCTGATAACCAGATATCAGTGACTATTTTCTACTAATTCTAACTGCCCAAATCAACTAATGCTTGTTGACTTTTCCGTTCTTGTTTATTGTCTTGCCTATAGCATTAATAACATCACCATACCTGGTTCTCCCCGTTCCTTCCACCTACCTCTCTATGTTACATTTTGTGGTTGGATTAATCTTTCTAAGATACAGTGAGGCTCTCTCCTTTGCTCAAAAACCTTTAACAACTTCTTTGAATCTAGAAAGCATCACACTCAAAAATTTTTAGAAGAAATCCAAATTCTCTGACCTAATTCTACCTTTTTTCTTTTAATAAGTACTACTTGGTGATACTGCCTTAATCCCTGTTCTAAAACACTACCCAACTGTCCCTTCCAACCCTGGTGCCGTTTTTACCTTTGTACCATTCTCGCAGTCCCCAGATTACCAGTTTTCCCAACTAGAAGCTATGTCTCTCAAGTCAGAATTACTATAATACTTTGTGCCTCTCTTTCAAAAATAACTTCACCCTACTTGTCTTCTTTTATTGCTACAGTGATACAGTTTTATCTGCCCTCTAAAATTCCAGAGTTTTTTTAAAGGCATCACTATCTTTCAACTTTATATCTTTCTTTCTTCTACCAAGGCAGGAAAATTTCCCTAAGATGTGCTCTACAACCTGTTGTTGAATGACACGAACAAATTTCATAAATATTCATTAAAAAAAGAAAAAAGCCTTGAAATCTGTAAAACACTGACACAGCAAAGAATGAATTGGGAATATTGAAGCTAATATATTTCCTCTTTTTACAGCTTGCAAGGCCCAAGGACCTTTTACACCAAGAATTTCAAACAGCTGACTCAGGCATCTATTCCAAAGGGGGCTATTCTTTTTCTTCACTAAATTCTGTGTGTACCATAATGAAATTGAAAGAAACCCTCCTCGGTGTCCTAAATAAGATCCATTTCAGTCTATGAATGAAATACAAATACAACACTTTGTAAAGAATTTCAAAGATGCATTTTATATCTAAGTTCCTTAAATGATTAAAATACTTTGTAGATGTAAACTTTACTGATGTCAGTAATGTTTCTATTAAGATTTATAAAATGTAGTGCCTTGGACTACAAGGAGATCCAATCAGTCCATCCTGAAGGAAATCAGCCCTGAATATTCACTGGAAGGGCTGATGCTGAAGCTGAAACTCCAATACTTTGGCCACCTGCTGTGAAGAATTGACTCATTGGAAAAGACCCTGATGCTGGGAAAGACTGAAGGCAGGAGGAGAAGGGGACAACAGAGGATGAAATGGTTGGATGGCATCACTGACTCGATGGCCATGAGTTTGAGTAAGCTCCAGGAGTTGAGAATGAACAGGGAAGCCTGGCGTGCTACAGTCCTTGGGGTCACAAAGAGTCGGACACAACTGACTGACTGAACAGAACAGTGTCAATCAATTATTTCTACCTTTCTCACATCACAGATGAAGAAACTGAAGGTCAGAGAACTTAAATGACTTGACTCAACTCATGCAGCTCATAAAGTTGCAAAGTCAGGATCCACACTGTACTCAGTCCTCAAGTCAAGAGAGCCACTCTGCTGAGTGATAAAACACAGCCAGTATAAAAGTAAGTTTATATGAGAGATTCTTCTGTAATTTTCTAGAGAAAACCTGATTGATAGGAAGCACTGTCATGACATGTCTCTATAACACCTCTCCTACAGTCAGCCTTCTGCAGCCACAGGTTCAACTGATTCAATCAACCTCATATCAAAAGCATTGGGTGCTAAGTGGCTTCTGTCCTGTCTGACTCTGCGACCCTATGGACAGTAACCTGCCAGGTTCCTCTGTTCATGGGATTCTCCAGGCAAGAATACTGGAGTGGGTTGCCATTTTCTACTCCAGGAAATCTTTCTGATTCAGGGATTGAAACTGTGTCTTATCTCTCCTACATTGGCAGGCAGGTTCTTCACCACTAGCTCCACCTGGGAAGCCCTCAAAAGTATTAGAGAAAAGAAAATTCCACGTAGTTCCAAAAAGCAAAATTTGAATTTGACACATAGCAGCAGCAGCAATTATTTATATAGCACTTACACTTACAATGATTTACAATGTAAATCATGTAATTTACAATGATTTACATAGTATACCCAGTATATTAGGTACTATAATTAATCTAGAGATGGTTTAAAGTATATGGGATGATATGTATAGGCTAATATATGCAAATACTAAGCCATTTTATATAAGGGACTTGATTTTGTTCTCCTAGGGTCATGGGTGGACCAAGGGACAACTTATACTTTTTGCTTTAAACATACCTTCCCAGTAAGTACTGTCTTTATACTAATATTATAAAATTACTAATAATATCACTCTCAGATATGTAGATGTCACCACCCTTATGGCAGAAAGTGAAGAGGAACTAAAAAGCCTCTTGATGAAAGTGAAAGAGAAGAAACCTATATGCAGGTCAGGAAGCAACAGTTAGAATTGGACATGGAACAACAGACTGGTTCCAAATAGGAAAAGGAGTATGTCAAGGCTGTATATTGTCACCCTGCTTATTTAACTTATATGCAGAGTACATCATGAGAAATGCTGGGCTGGAAGAAGCACAAGCTGAAATCAGGATTGCTGGGAGAAATATCAATAACCTCAGATATGCAGATGACACCACCCGTACGGCAGAAAGTGAAGAGGAACTAAAAAGCCTCTTGATGAAAGTGAAAGACGAGAGTGAAAAAGTTGGCTTAAAGCTCAACATTCAGAAAACTAAGATCATGGCATCTCATCCCATTACTTCATGGCAAATAGATAGGGAAACAGTGGAAACAGTGTCAGACTTTATTTTTGGGGGCTCCAAAATCACGCAGATGGTGACAGCAGGCATGAAATTAAAAGACGGTTACTCCTTGGAAGGAAAGTTATGACCAACGTAGATAGCATATTAAAAAGCAGAGACATTACTTTGCCAACAAAGGTCCGTCTAGTCAAGGCTATGGTTTTTCCTGTGGTCATGTATGGATGTGAGAGTTGGACTGTGAAGAAAGCTGAGCAACGAAGAATTGATGCTTTTGAACTGTGGTGTTTGAGAAGACTCTTGAGAGTCCCTTGGACCGCAAGGAGATCCAACCAATCCATTCTAAAGGAGATCAGCCCTGGGTGTTCTTTGGAAGGAATGTTGCTAAAGCTGAAACTCCAGTACTTTGGCCACCTCATGCAAAGAGTTGACTCACTGGAAAAGACTCTGATGCTAGGAGGGATTGGGGGCAGGAGGAGAAGGGGATGACAGAGGTTGAGATGGCTGGATGGCATCACTGACTCGATGGACATGAGTTTGGGTGAACTCCAGCAGTTGGTGATGGACAGGGAGTCCTGGCATGGTGCAATTCATGGGGTCGCAAAGAGTCGCACACGACTGAGCGACTGAACTGAACTGAACTATATTAATTAGTCTTCCCTAATTTTCAAATAGAGGTGGTTCAGAATGAAATAGATACCATTTGCAACAATCATTGGCCCAGCATGAGAAAAGCCACTTTCCAAAGCAGATGGGAGTTTCTACAATCCTTTCCTGTTTTCTAGAGTGAAACTTCCTCTTTTGGAGGAAACATGTGTGAAAGATCCATTTATAAATAAAATTCTATAAATGTTCATGCTTTATTTCCCCTTGGATTTGATGATACAGCATTATAATACAGATGATTTATAAAATACCTGTGAAGATATCAGAACAAAACACCTATTATTAATCCCATTTAAAAATAATAAACCAGCATATCTCTCTTATCAGCTGATCCCACAAATTTGTATATGGCTATTGTTCTTAAATCTGGTGTCGTAATTCTACTATTTTTTTTTCTTAATTATGGAACACCACACTTTGTAAGACCAAAAAACAAAACAGATTGGGTTTGGATACTGTGTTTATATAAATAGCTTATACACAGAAAATAATCAACCAGTTATTAATTAAAATTTCATGAAAATGTAATAAAATACTTCATAAACAGGATGAAAATCTATTTATATCAAGATTGAGTAAATCCCTAAATGGATGAGCAAAAATGAACAGCGACTTTAAATAAATAACTATACCCCTCCCCCCCCCAAAAAAAGAAGTAGGTTTAAAGAAAGAAGAGGAACAAGAAGGAAAAAGAAAAGTAAATGGATATGGAGCAGAGGAGGAAGAAAGAAAATAAGCATTTCTTTTCCATAACCATCCAGATCACCCTACCAGTTCCCTTGAGCATTTCCTGGGAAATGAAGCAATGTTTACTACACTCTCAAAATGGGATCTTATAAGCAGGATAAAAGGCATGGCGGTGTCTTAAGTACAAAGAGAATCTTACCTGCAAACACTAGGCGAATCCTATACCTTCCCTAACCAAGTATTAGTGACATTCACCTGTCTCATATACACAGATGGCCCACGTTGATCATCAAAATTTACAAGATTCTGCATTTGCTAATAAGGAGCAAATACACAAATGTAAGAAGACAGTATAAGTGCCATATTAAAGATATTAACTTTATAAGCACCATGGGAGTTCCTGGGAGAGGGTAAACTAATTCTGCCTGAAAGCACTCAAAGGGAATTCTCTGAGAAGACAGCATCTGAGATGAGCGCTGAAAGATCAGTAAATATTTCTAGAAGGAAGGCATTCCGGGCAAAGAAAGGACACAAAATCAAAATAGTGCATGGTTCCTTTGAAGACCCATGACAAAACTGATGTACAGTGTCATCTACTCGCATCAGCAATAAAATAACTATTTCTCTCTCAAGTAGAACTCAGATTGCTATTCCCACTATGGTTAATAATTATTAAATAAGATTACAATTAAATAAGCATTTTCCTACACATTTTGTCTATAATAGCTCACTTAATCCTCACAACAACCCTGAGAGGTATGTGCAACTATTACTCTCCCCATTTTATAGATGAAAATACTGAGGCCCAGAGAGGTTAACAAAGTCACGCAATTTGATTTCAGGATGTCCTTAGAGCCATGTTTTAACCCAAATACTGAAATGTCAATCCTCATGATACTGCACCAGGGCAGCCCTTACTCTACAAGCATCTAATGCCTGTCTAATACACTCTGTACAAAAAGAAGAAAGATCTGAGACCTCACACTCACCTCCTGCTTCTGGTTAGAACCCTTTTCCACTTCTCTACTTTTCCTTCTTTCCCCTCACTGTTTCAGACTTCGACTTTCATCTCACTCTCTGAGAATCCCTTATTCCCCCTCATTCTCATGGTAATGTCACCAACAGGGCAGGAGGGTTAAAAGCAGAGAGTTCAGTGTCTGTGTGAGACAGACAGAGAAATCCCTGGGCTGCTTGTCTCCAGCTCCCCATGCCTCTACAAGAGAAGGCAGATTTTCATGAAATACAGAAATAAAGATGCACAATGGATGGGAAAAAGTAGTAAAAAAAAAATAATAGGAAAGTATTATTTGTGATGCTATTTCTCATTCATTACAATTCAGCAGGTCAACAGCAGAAATTGATGGTCTCTTAAATAATACATTTTAAAGTGTCATAGTTCTTCTTGCCCTTTACGAACTATGCTTTTTCAAGTTGACTTTTAAAATAGGAAAGGGCTATATGTTTACCAGTTTGGCAGATGGTACCTTTATTAGAGCAAGAACAGAAGCTAAAAGGGTAACAGCACAGACACATGGATTCATTCACCTGCGTATAAGAGCTGAAGGAACCAAAACTGGAGCAAAAACACATTAGCCAATAAAATTCAAATGGAGAGTTTAGCAGCACAGGTGGGTACTTAAAGATGATTTAAATGAACTGGCAGGTTGTAGTGACATTTTCCATTCTGCAATCATGGCCATCACAATGTGTTATGATCTCTTTTAAATTCACAAACCAACCCCAAATAAGTCAGGCTCAATAGAAGCAGACAGTAACTAAACTAATGATACAGAAGGTATACAATATATTATATTGCTTTTGTATTCTCAGCAAAAAGGAGAAAGAAAGGGAGACAGATAGACAGACAGACTCATATATGCATACAGGATACCTGGCTTAGGGCTATAGCTCACACTTAAACAATATATATGGTGAGTTAAAGACCTTTTTTTAGACACCAAATGCATTTTCTGGGTGGTCTGGATTTTATCACTCACGAGGTTTTAAAACACTGCTTTATTTCTAACTCAACTGTAATATAAACATTAATTCACAAAAGTCACACTGTCAGAATTGGGAGAGATTTTAAGAGGTCATTTAAATTCTCTTCTTTCCTATGGAGTTAGTCGAACTTTGTCTTCTCCAGATTACGTGCTTCAAGTCACAAAGGTAAGACACTTTATGTTTTCGGTACATTGGCAAACTCAACCAAATACCAGGGCAACTTCAGAGAGATGAAAGGAACTCTCCAGAAATAAAGCACATAGAACAATAAACGTATTCACCATTGGGTACTTCCTGAGAAATTTCACATGGCACATTATCACCTTTTTCCATGCAGACACCAAAACGTTTGAAAGGTAAATTGGACCTCTTCCATATTCTGGTTTAAGAGGTTGTAAAGCTATATTCTGCTCCATTTGTTAGTTATTCTACTTAATCCCATAATGGATTGCATTTCTAGACTGGATAGGTATATTCTCAAATGATAATGGCATCATTTAAAGTAGAAAGTACTGCTTAAATGCCAATATTCCTGATGGCTTAAAAAGCAGTTGTACTTGGCTAATGAATATAAAATTGGTCATACTTCTATTTATTGATTGAAAAAAAATAATGTTAACTTAAATGCCAACTGGAGAAGGAAATGGCAACCCACTCCAGTATTCTTGCCTGGAAAATCCCATGGACAGAGGAGCCTGGTAAGCTACCATCCATGAGATGGCAGAGAGTTGGACATGACTGAGAGACTTTACTTACTTTACTAAAAGCCAACTAGTCTACTGGCACAATACTAAAATGTGTATATTGACAAATGTGATCTGAATTTGCTGTGCTCATTTAGTCACATATATAGCAAATTTGTAATATGCTACCAAAACTTTGAGAGAGTCATTTATTATTTTAAACTTACTATGATCACAAAGCAGTTATATCTAATATAATGGGCTCTTTGCTAAGTGTCAAAATGCACTGATTCCATTTTAAAAGATTAAATAGTTTAATTTCGTCAAGAATTACACATGGTCAGTTTCACTCTCCTCTTACAAATAGTTCTTCTTGACAAAAGTATAAATTCTGATGGAACATGAAGCTTACTAAACACTATATCTAAGTATAAATAAAATATATTTGGTGCATCCTGACTTTATTGGCTGTTATTATTGTGTTTGGTGACACACCTTCGTGAAAAGCTCTAACAAATAAAGCATATAACTGTAATGTATTTTAATCTCCAAAAATTAATAATGACAGAGAAAAAGAACTGAGCAAAGGTTTTCATAGGGCCAGGTATATAGTAGGGGCTTCCCAGGTGGCACAGTGGTAAAGAATCTGCCTGCCAATGCAGGAGACAGAGGTTCGATCCCTGGGTGGGAAAGATACCCTGGAATAGGAAATGGTAACCCATTCCAGTGTTCTTGCCTGGAAAATTCCATGGACAGAGGAGCTTCACGAGCTAGTCCACAGGGCCGCAGAGAGTCAGACATGACTGAGCGACTGAGCACAGATACACAGTAAGCACAAATAATTGTTTGTTAAACGAATGAATAGCTGGACAGATAAAACTAGAATGGGCTCCGCTGTTTTAAATTTCATGATTAACTACTAAAATTAGTATTAAAATTATTTGAAACAAATGGATTTTGAAAATTAACTCTAAAGGTTTTTAGTCTGTGACTAAAACACAGTTAGCAATTTCCTATGTTTTATACTTACCTAGTTTATACAGAAGTATAAATTTAAACTGAAGATGAGCTGTGGCAGAGTAGTCATATATGTTGAAGAAATATTATTAAGGAATATCACATGCCGTGAAACATTGTGCCTCACAGTATTAAAAATTAAAAAATAAGTATAATTTGAAAATTGAAAAATATTCAGCTGACTATATTTCCAACTTTTGAAATAGTGTAACATTACTGAGGAGAGGGGAGAACCTCAAATTTATGTCCCAACTCTTTTGTTTTACAACATATGACAGTTACATTGAAAATTATTATCCTAATTCTAACTATCAAATAGTGACATATGACTTCTCTGAATGGTCACTATACCTTTTAATTTAGTTTGTAAAATAACCCATCTTCTGAATTACAGCGTAAGTGCATTAACACTCATATGTACTCTCTTTTTAAAACACCAAGGTGCAATTTAGTTAAAGTAAGCTTTTAGAGAACCAATACAATACAGTCAGAATAAGGGGCTTCCCAAAGGTCTGCTAAATCTAGGGATAGATTTTGATGATCTCGAGGAATGACTGAATCACATATTTCAGGTAATCCTCCTTAAGTTCTCAGGCCAGGGCTGAATGATACTGAGTGGGTGCCAATAAATTTGAGATTATGCTCCCTGCAAGTATACTTCCCAGTAGAATCGTAAGTCTATCTATATAGCTTATTAAATGCAAAGTGATCATGCTTAACAATCTGGCCATGAAGAACAGGGCTGATGGATTTTATAAGGAGCCAAATGTTAAAAACCACATTTCTTAAGAAAAGTCCAACTCAACTCTCCTGACATGAAGTACAGGGGCTACGATCACTCTAATATAAACCCAAGGACAATCAAATTCCTACAATTCATCCACAGAGAATGGTCACAATGCCTTTAAACTGGAGGCTGTTCAAAGCAAATATAACCCAACACTCACAGCCTTAGCTTTCATGAACATAACCTCAGCAGATCTAGCTGTAACACATGTGCTCTTCTGATAATGTTAAAAGGAATTAGCTGTGAAACACCTGGAACCCAGGTTTCCAGGTTTGGAACCTGGGGACCTAATTGACGCAACTTGCTTTTTCATACTTCTGATCATACTAGTTTAAATTCAGGGACTATCAAGCGAGATTTAAAATGATAGTTTTAAAATAATGAACCAATGGCAAGGACTGAATAGCTAAATCAATGGGTGATTTAAAATATTCTCAGTTCCTGTTACTAAACATGTTATCTGCATTCTAGAGAAAGCTTCTCTATTTGCCATGTCAGGTTATAATGAATCCAACTCATCCCAAACTGGTATTAAATCATTAAGAACTTAAAACATGTGGACAGATGGAAGACGAGAACACACTCCTGTCTAACATCAACAAAAACTGCCTTCTGATTTCTCAAGAGATCACTCCCGTTGACCCTGAATGTAACCAACAATATAACAATATTATAGCACTAGCTCTGCTTGAAAATCAATAATACAGTGTCTGAGTTGAATTCATGGTGCTTTATTCAATAGTGGATTTCTGTTCACAGATTCAAAGGCAAAGGAATAGTCAATAAAAGCCACAAACAGTCTTCTCATACTCCTGACAGATTTCTTCACCAGGTGGTGGAGCACCATGGCAGGTTGGCTGGGCTGCAGCCCACCTGCGCCTGGAGCAGAATGTAGCACAAGAAATGCAGGCTCGCAATTCACAAGAGCAGAACTGGCATAAATTTCAGAGAGACTATCCAGTGAGCCAGTGGGCATATGATTTGGAGAGATGAAAGAATTCTTTTCAAACATTGGAAAAACATTCTGGGTCTTAGGAAATACTAAGTAACTCTAACAACATAGATGAAAAGCAGAGTTTAAAATCTATCCAATATGTTCACATGGGTCAATTTTATGTTACATGAAATTCACCTCAATTTTTCAAATCCAAAAATAAAAATGCTATCAGTGAAAACTCTGCTAGAGAAAACGCAAATTTCCAAAGCAATCACTGATCCATGACTGAAAAAGAAACAAATACAACTGACTCACAATTGTGATTAGCATCAGAAGGCCTGCTGCTGCAGACTATCACGGCTTGGTGCTTAATCCAAAGAGATCAGTTAACAATTATTTCCTCTCATCTGTGTGAATGGTCTTTATTATTTGAAGATATCTAATAAATTCCCTTCAGATTCCAACCCCAAGCCTCACTTTATTAAGTAGTTCTTAAGCAACAATGCTAATTATAGTTAACTGTGAGAATTATTTGACAGTTCAGAGTCAGTAATTTCTTAAATGTTTCAAGATTTCACCCTGATATACTGTATGGGCCTCTATTTATCTCGCTCAGAGTAACTGAATGAAACACAGGATTAAACATGCATATCCTTAGAGCCCAATGCTACTGCTAATGAGGAGTGACCACATGGAGATCCATGAAAATTGTTTCAAGATAAGGGAACATTGGTACAAAGGCTTTGCGGGATGAATGAATTTGATGTGTACAAAAAGAGATGTCAATGTGGCTCAAGTGTAGTTGGCCAAGGGGACAGGAGTGATTTTTTTAAAACAGTAAGGCCGGAAAGACAAATGGATCCCTGATCATGCAGGACCTGGTAGGTCAGGTTGTAGTTTTAGCCACTCAATCATGTCCAACTCTTTTGTGACCCCATGGACTGTGTAGCCTGCCAGGCTCCTATGTCCATGAGATTTTCTGGGCAAGAATACTAGAGTGGGTTTCCATTTCCTTCTCCAGGAGATTTTCCTGACCCAGGGATCGGACTAGCATCTTCTGCATCACATATGGATACTTCATCATTGAGCCACCAGGGAAACCCAGGACAGGTTAAAGGGTATGAAATTTTCTCGAAGTGTAATAGGAAGCCTTTAGCGTTTTAAGCAGAGACCTGACATGACACCTGGTAGCTCAGTTGTAAATAATCTGCTTGCAATGCAGAAGACCCGGATTTGATCCCTGGGTGAGGAAGACCCCCTGGAGAAGGAAATGGCAAACCACTCCAGGATTCTTACCTGGAAAGTCCCATAGACAAAGGAGCCTGGTGGGCAGACCAGGGGGTCACAAAGAGTCGGGCACAACTGAGCAACTAACAAACAAGATCACTGGGGCTGCTGATCAGACTGCAGGGAAGTAATAACAGAAGCCAAAAGAACACTTAGGTGGCTACTAAATTTGTGTGGTTAAAATGGCATGGCTTTGACTGATTAGCAGTGAAGATGAAGAGGATGGTCTGATTGAGAACCTGCTTTGAAGACAGACTGACATGCTCCCTGATGTGGACTAAATAGGGATGGAGCAAAAGACAGGTGAAAAATGAGCAAAGCAGCATTACTTTCAGGGCTTTTTTTCAAGCTAAAAAATTCAGAAACTAATCAGGATGAAGATAACAAGGTGGGAAAGGGTACTACATGAGTAGAGAGAAACTCCTAGGCCAGGTATCTGAAGAAGGAAGCAGTCAGGCAGGCTTTCAAGAGCTGAAGGAATTAGAAGACTCCTAAAAAGAACACTCTACATGGTCAGAAGGAATAATACTTGGTAAGGATCAGAATCAAAACATTAGGTCCATACATTTGAGAAACTGAATTATGGTCAAAGAGTAAAGGAAAGGACTTTTGGAAGTGAGCTGTTAAGAAGTGGGCAACTGTTCATGATATATATACTGACTGACTCCTCACTGAAATTGATCCTTACCCATACAGATCCATCAGTTTGGGACACTGGGTCAATCGTTCAGTATTTCTAAACAATTATAAGTTTTTCATATATTGAAACAATAGATTTTAACACTATTTTAAACAATTCCACCATTTTTTCTGATCTTAATTTCGCTATCAATATTTTATACCCTGCAAAGGAATACCAGGAAAAAGGCACCTCTTATGCACACTACCCAAGGTGAAACTTTTGATAAAGGAAATAAAGTGCTCTAATTTGGAACACCTTTGGAACACTTAGGATTTCTTAAAGACTCATATATTGAAAGATAGATGTTATTTTTGTTTAGTATCAGAACCTCTTCTACGCTCTTGTGATTATCATACAAATACTTCACTGGGAAGGAGACAATTTTGGAAGAGGTTACATTTCTAACCTTATACTGACTGCATAGCTCAAAGCACTGAAAGGAATTTATCCTTCTTCACATTTCATACCACTGTGCACAACATTCAACCACTTCATTTTTAAGTTAAACATAACTAACTAACCCGCTGCTGGTAACGGAAGCGCCACTGTAGGTCAGAGGAATCTGACAACCAGGTCCCTTACATTCTTTCATCTGTTCATTCATTTTGCCAGCAGAATATGCAACTGGCACAGAATTCATATTATATACCTGAGAAAATATGACATTTGTATATAATTTGTATTTTTCACTCATTTTTCTCCTTCATCTGCTCTTCTAGAATCTGCTGAATCTTTTTCCTTGCTTTACTGTTTCTGTTTTAAGGTAACATTTGAATTTATGTTCTTGTTTACCACTAAGAATCACACTCAACACATCTGAAAACAGCACGTTTTGGAAGCAGGCAGAAAGCATTAAACACCGGCACTGTACTGCATAATATATCATATATATTTTATTCCATTAAAGGATTAATGATGGACAAACCAGGTTGCTGAGAGCACTTCTAGTGCTAAGAAATAATTGAAAATTTGGAAAAAAGAAAAAGGATGTTGTTCCTAGTAGAGTTCCTTCTTTCCTATAGTAATGAGGTGGGGAAAGGCAGGAGAAATGAGTAACAGTCTGAACTTTTAGTAGCAATGGTCAATATTCAGAAAAGTGTGCTTTTTAAATATGTATGTATATATATATATATATATACACATCTTAACATGTATATATACTTTATATTTCACAAAATATAATTAAATCAACATTTTTTTTTTAAGGTTCCTTTCTCAGTTTTCTGCCTCTTACACTCAATTCAGGACCCCGAAGCTCATAAAATAAACCATAACTCAAACTCACCATCCTATCAACATATACAAAATTTAGGTGAAAAAACATAGCTATGGACTTTTCTTTGGAAAATATATGTTATCCTCATTCACTCATTAAACCTTTCCAAAAAGTCACAAATGGTGGTGATACTGTTTTGTTTTGTTTTCTTTTAACTTAAACTTAGTGTTTTCCAAGAGACCTTTCAATCCATTTATTGTCCACTAGGGAAAATTACAGTATATGAAGCTGAAGGAAGTCACTCTTCTTACTGTTTTAACTATGAAAGATGTCATTTCTGAACATTTAAGACTGCCCTTACAACTTTAAAGAAGCTCTCATCTTATGAATTGTTTTGCTAATGTTCCAATATTACTTTGGTGAAAGTTCTCTAAAAACCTACTTTATTCAATATTTATTCAATTTGCTTAAACATTGTTTATTCAATATTCATATTGCATGGGAAACTGACATGGCTGTATTCCATATGCATAGCAAAGATAATTCCCAAAGCAGAATTTGCTACTTTGCTATTTTTTCAAACACAGCTGAGGTTAAATAGAATGAATGAATGGTGAACTGTGCTACTAGGGAAAATCTGTCCTCCCAGGACTCCTTAATGGTGCTCCCCTACAATCACAGCACTTGCCTAACTCCCCTGCTGGAATGTGAGTACCAGGAGAGCAGGGCCTTTGTGGTCGAATTTGTCCATTACTGTATCCCCAGCCATAAAATGTTGCCTGACCACAGCAGGTACCAAATCAATGCTCTGCAAGGAAGTCTGGGAATGGATGAGTAAATAAACAAAGAAGATATGCATCAGCCACCCTCAAGTAGATCAACCCAGAGATATTTTAATAGAGCAGGATTGTCTACTAATATTAACTTTAAAAAGCCATTTTTATTTTCTAATTCTGCAAATAAGCCAGCCCAATTGCCTTGCAGTGTTGTTATGAAACACAAAGGAGAGTCATCTGAAGGGCCACTCTAGTAACATCACTCTCAAATTCTTCCCTCCCTGAAAATGTGTATATAGTCTATTTGTCTACCTGTCTTCCCGAGAGGACAAGGAAACCCAAATTTTGACCTTTAAAACACTAATATACCTCTCCTTGGATGGGGAGAGAGAAGAGAAAAGGATGAGGCTCCACTGAAAAGGCAGCATTGTCTTTATCTTCGCTCAATTAAGCCAAAACAGAAAAAGTTAAATATTTTCTCAAAATTTGCCTTACACTATGTTCTATGGACTCTTCAGTTGAAACAAGCAACAGTTAATGAGTTTCCTCCATTTCATAATTCTGCACTTCAAATTCGTTTTTTAACTTTTTATTTTATATTGGAATAAGGTGGCGCTAGTGATAAAGAACTTGCCTGCCAAACAAGGTGTGTTTGATCCCTGGGTTAGAAAGATCCCCTGAGGAGGGCATGGCAACCCACTCTACTACTCTTGCCTAGAGAATCCTAGGGACAGAGGAGCCTGGCAGGCTACAGTCCATAGGGTCACAAAGCGTTGGACATGACTGAAGCAACTGAGCACACATAGCTAATTAATGACCTGTGAAAGTTTCTACTGCACAGCAAAGGGACTCAGCCACATGTATCCATTTTCCCCTAAACTGCCTATGCAGGCTGCCACATAATAGTGAGCAGAGTTCCCTGGCACTTCATATTCTTAAAAGAGTGCAAGAATTCACTTAAATCTTTGCTAACTTGACTCTCACTGGAACTGAGTAAGATTTGGAATTCCAGCAGACTACAGCTATCTTTGTTGCTTTCCACATGCAATGTAATTGCCCTTTTCAGAGAAATGGCTTGTGCATCTGGGCTTACTACTTACAAAAGAAAAAGAGATCTTTAAGCAAAAAATAATGAGTTCAATTACAAGATGGCTTAGAATCTGACAAAGAAAAAATATTTGAGAGTAAAATTGATGAGACACCAGGACAGGATAACAAACAGAGCTACACAATCATTCTTCTTGAACATTATATTTTTTTAAAGTTATTTTTTTTTAAGTTACTGTCTTCTTTCTTTGGAAGACTCTGACCTTGTGGAATGTCTCCTAAAGTTAGATTCTGTAAGAACATTATTGAGTATCATGACAGATAACAATTAAACATCATAAATCCTTTTCTGTAGGCAAAATCTGGTTACATTCACTGTTGTGGACTTTCAGTATTAAAAAACTGTTATACACTGTGACAAAAGAGATTTTTCCCAGGAACCTGTCCTCACTCAAAGTAATATTAATTAAATTGGTACCACAGTAAGAAGATGGTAAATTCCTTTCCTTAGGTCTGGTGAAATGGCAGTAGCTTAATCAAATTTTCTAATGTCTCTAAAGAAAGCTGAGCACGGAAGAATTGATGCTTTTGAACTGTGGTGTTGGAGAAGACTCTTGAGAGTCCCTTGGACTGCAAGGAGATCCAACCAGTCTATCCTAAAGGAAATCAGTCCTGAATATTCATTGGAAGGACTGATGCTGAAGCTGAAACTCCAATACTCTAGCCACCTGATGCAAAGAGCTGACTCATTTGAAAAGACCCTGATGCTGGGAAAGATTGAGGGCAGGAGGAGAAGGGGATGAGAGAGGATGACGTGATTGGATGGCATCACTGGCTCAATGAATATGAATCTGAGTAAACTCCAGGAGTTGGTGATGGACAGGGAGGCCTGGCATGCTACAGTCCATAGGGTTGCAAAGAGTCAGACATGTCTGAGTAACTGAACTGAACTGAATGTCTCTAAGAAAACAAATGCCTCAAAAAAGAAAAGAAAAGAAAAGAAATGCCTCAGAAAAAAATGGTAGCCAACAGAGAAAAACACAGAGGAGAAGAACAAAATCTGGTAACAAATCTTTGAAAAGGTTCTAGAGAAAAAAAAAAAATATATATATATATATATATATAATTTATTTCTGTGTATATATATATATATGCATATTTAAACAGAAAAGGCTCTACAAGGAGATCAAGGTCACCATGTGGTACAGTAGAAGCCGCTCACTTTGGGCTCACTTGAGGCTTGGTGGGCGACACATCCCTCTACCAGTCGGGATTCACAGGTCAGGAATCAATGGGATACATGTCAAATTAATCTAATTGACTTCATGAGCTCCAGTAAGTTTTTAAGTTTATATTGACACTAAATCTCATATATGAACTGCAGGATAAATGATCAAGATAAGAAAATATGATCAGGGGAAAATTGTGTGTTGCAGGTTGGGCGGGTTGGGGGGGAGGGGGAGGATTGTTATCTGGGTGGGAATCTAAATCGAGTAGGCTCAAACACACAAAGATCCAATTCAAGGGTGCTGGATAACACGTTTATGACAATTTGGATCAGTGCTAGTTTGATCCACTGGAGAGACAAGCTTTAGGACCAGATCAATTTGGAGATAAGGTCTGAAGATTATTTTAAATATAATACAAGGCATTCATACAAAAATGCATATTTATTGAAATAAGAAAACAGAAAACTAGTAAAAATATTGAAAATGTCAGTACATTGCGTGGCACTTAAACTGAGCATTAGCTAATTTTAAATGATTGCTTTCTCCTCCAAAGCTGCCAATATTGCCAGCAACAGATGTTGTTACTGAAAATGCTAATTATTATATGCCCTAGCCACCATCTAGTTCTCTCTCTCTGTCTCTCTTTTTTGTTTTGTATTAGCAACTACATCTGTGCATGTATAAACTGCATACGACTTGAAATTGTGTTTTATGCAGGATGACATCACAAAACCAATACAGCAAAGAGATCACTTATTTTATTTCCCAATATTAGATACTGTTTTATAAATAGTACTGAATAAAATGAAGTTCATCTATGATCTCTGACTTTGTCACATTTCAGATAAATGGGTTATAATCTGAATTTATTTCCATTAAGTTCTAATAAACAAATGCCCTCAAAATATCAATAAAATGTTAAGACATGGAAAAAGGTCACAAAATACATTCCATGTTTAACTTTCCAAGAAACAGTCACTAAAGTATGAACTTAAATATCATTAAAACAGGTATACACCTTAAATATTACTCTTTTTAGCAACTCAGAAAGGCAAATCTTTACAAAGAAAAGGAAGATCCAAAATGAGACTAGACAGCTGTCTGAAACCCTAAAATAATTTCTCCTGCTTCATTTCTAAATATCTTATATATCAAAAAACTTACTTAACCTGCATTTATACTAATGAAATATGAAAATTTATCACTTTATACCTAGTATTAAATTCAGTTGTTAAATATAAAAGATTGAAGGTTTAAAAAAACACTGCACACACTGAAGTTAAAGGATTCTGAGATTAGATACCAAAAACACGGGCCTGTAGCCTTTTAAAGTAGAGGTGACACAATTAATAGAATATTGATTCATTTCTAAGTAATTTTCTACAAGTAGTTGACAGGTTATTTCTTGCCAAAGTGATGATAAGGGAAAAGTTATTCAGTCATAATGAAAGAAGAGTGGGAACAGATATGGAATTGAAGTTTAACAATGATATTTCAGGGGAAGTTCTATTATCAATGCCCTGCCTAGCAACTGATATTCTATCCTAATTTATTCCAAATACTTTTGAATATCTATTATGTGCCAATGCTGGCTATCAAGGCTGTGATTTTCTGTGCACAGCAAACCTTTGACAGATGCACTATAGAATTTTGATGCATAGAAAATCTATTTTTGTTACAAATTTTGTACCCTGCTGTTTTGAATATAACTGTCAGAAATAAGTGATGAATTGAGTAAGTCCTATGAGTTGGTACAAAGGCAATTCAATGAAGTCTAAGACCCAAGAGATAATATCAAACTCTTGCCAAAAAGAGATCTGTGTTTACTGTGAACTTGGAAGAACTTTTTCAGAGCAGTAGAATTTTACTCAATGGCAACAGAGCTGTAGGGGAGCCAAGGATAGACAATGATGAACGAATCTTTCCATAAACAGTGCAAGAGACTAGGCTCAGATCAAATACTTGCAGACTGTAATGAATTTTCATCTCTCTCTCTCTCTCTCTTTTTGGACTATAATTGCTTTACAATGTTGTGTTAGTTTCTGCTATACAACAAAGTGAATCAGCTGTATGTTTACATATATCGCCTCTCTCTTGATGTATGTATACATATATTCCCTCTCTCTTCTACTTCCCATTCTTCGTTCTTTCATAATTATGATGATCTTCCTGAAGACCATCAGGGGAGGGACAACTACATTTTTGAGAGAGCTCCTACATTTGCATGTTGTGTAGGACTCTTTTCATGCAGAGTATGTCTTATGGACAACTCTTGGAGATGTGAATTACTATATCCCCATTCCACCCATCTAGGTCATTACAGAGCACCAAGCTGAGCTCCCTGCGCTTTACAGAAGGTTCCCACTAGCTAACTATTTTGCCCATTGTAATCTACATATGTCAATCTTGTTGTCCCAATTCATCCCACCCTCCTCGCCGCCCCATGTCACATGTCCATTTGCTACATCTGAGTCTTTATTCCTGCCCTGCTAGAGTTTGACAAACAGAGAGAAGTAAGTCAGAAAGAGGAAAACAAATAGTTTATACCTTTTTAAAGCCATCAAAACATACTACCAAACTGCACTATTTAGAATTAAGCAACAAGCACACAGCGCCCTATCCATTACATTGGAGAGAGATGATGGAAGAAGGACAAAAGAATTATCTTTTATGGAACTCATAGAAACAGAAAAGTACAGTGGTGGTTGTCAAAGGCTGAGGAGTGGGGGGAATGGGGAGATGCTGGTCAGAGGGAATAAGCTTTCAGTAATAAGAGGAATAAGTTTCAGGGACCTATGGTACAGCATGGTGACTAAAATTAACAATACCATATTATCAATACATGTTATATGTCAATTATATCTGAACATGAGCCTGTAATTTTATGAAGTGTTAAAATAACACTAAATAACACTTAAATTGTTTAAATTCTTAAAATCAGATCATTGATTTCTTAAGACTAGATCATTCACAATCAGGTAGAAGTTACACCTACCTCCCATTGTTCATTTTCTCTCATAATCCTGGTGATCTTTCAGAAGACCATTAGGGGAAACTAAAACATTTTTGAGACAGTTCATACATTTGTATGTTATAAGGGACTTTGGCCATGCAGAGTCTGTCTAATGGACAACTCTTAGAGATATGAATTACTGTGCATACCACATAGATGTGGAAACAGGGTTCATACAGCTTAAAAGTGAAAAAAGAGAGTGTAATCAATGACTCTGGAATTACATGGAAAGAGAAGAAGAGATAAAGATGCAGAGATAGACAAAATCTGTATTCTAGAAGGCCTTATATTTCAGCCATATCTAAAATCATTTAATTCAAACATTTTTTTATTTAAATATTATGAGAATACAAATATTGATACCCTATTCTTGTGTCAGGAGCAGACTAGACCCTTTCAGAATTAATTTTAAATATATGCAAATTCCCAAGAAAATATTAATTGTTTAAATAAAGCTAAGACTATGCTTGTAACTTCTGCTTTTATATTGAGGACTAACAGATATATCTGCAAATCAGCATTTTTAGCAAACAGTGGAATATCTGATCTTTTTCATAGATGTCAAAACTTTTTACTCTAGAAACTGAGGCATGTGATTTTGTTCTCAAATACCTAGGAAACTACTTCATGACTTCAGTGATGGAAATGCTTTCTAAGGAATTTGAATCCCATAACATCAACTAGATGTTGGCCAGGTATTGATATATCAAACAGATATAAAACAGCTCAAAGGAAATTGAAATTTTTTAACAGAAAAGGGCCAAATAAACATAAGAAAAAATTCTTACAGGTCATCAGTGATTTCAATGTAAAACTATCAAATCAACATGTATCTTAAATTATAAAATTCGTGGCTCACAAGAGTATGATAAAATCAATAGTCTCATATATTCAATCAGTTCAGTTCAGTAGCTCAGTCCTGTCTGACTCTTTGCAACTCATGGACTGCAGCACACCAGGCTGCCTTGTCCATCACCAACTCCTGGAGCTTACTCAAACTCATGTTCATTAAGCCAAAGACGTCATCCAACCATCTCATCCTTTGTCGTCCCCTTCTCCTCCCACCTTCATTCTTTCCTAGCATCAGGGTCTTTTCCACTGAGTCAGTTCTTCACATCAGGTGGCCAAATTACTGGAGTTTCACCTTCAGTATCAGTCCTTCCAATGAATATTCAGTACTAGTTTCCTTTAGGATGGACTGGTTGGATCTCCTTGCAGTCCAAGGGACTCTCAAGAGTCTTCTCCAACACCACAGTTCAAAAGCATCAATTCTTCAGCACTTAACTTTCTTTATAGTCCAACTCTCACATCCATACGTGACTACTGGACAAACTAGAGCTCTGACTAGATGGACTTTTCATACATTATAGGAGTATATCTGGGAACAGTCCACCTGCCAGTGTACAACTTTTGATCCAGCAGAACTACTTACATGAATTCATCCTAACAAAAAATTACAGTCCACTAGAGTCAGATCTTTATAGAGAAAGAATCCACTGCAACATTATAAGGTCAAACAGAAAAAAAGGCATTTTTCCAGTTTACAAAGTACAACGGGATATCTAATATTCCATAAAAAATCATGATTTTTTAATATAAAGAAATATAAAAAGCTTATAAAATACTATTATGAGAGGAAGAAAGAAATCAGTATTCAAAAAGACAAAAGCATGATATAAAATATGATTCCAAATTTGTATAAATATGCTTTACAAAAATACATTTATACAAAGAAAAGTAAAGTTAAATAGAGAAAGACAATAACTTTCGCTCCTGAGCAGCAGAATTAACTGGTAAGTTTTATTTTCTTCTTCCTTTCTTTCTGCATTTTACAAGAAGAGCACTTTCTCTTTAATATATGCAAGAGTAAAAATGTAAATGCTATCTTTAAAACTAATGAAATCTGTTTCAATTTGCCAAACAACATTCAAGGTGGTTTGCTATATATATGCACATGTGTGTTTAAAGCTGACTTTCATTACTGTCTTTGATGACAGTATAATTCTCAGACTTTTCTGAAGAACAATTTTTATACCAACTTTTTCAAGATGAAAAACCAAGGCTCAGCAAGGTAAGTGCTGTGAGCAAGGTGAGACCATTTCACTCAACACAACACAACTTTTGTGTCCAGAAAGACAATCTCTTCATTCTCCTTCCCCAATTCCCTCTACTATCTCTTGCTGCTTCAGAAGTAGTCATTCCACTGTATCTGGGGGTGAATGGCTTCAGGACCATTAGAGGTAATAAAATCCATGGATGCTCAAGTCTCTTATATAAAATGGCATAGTATCTATACACATCCTCTTACCTTCCCACGTACTTCAAATCACCTCTAGATTATTTATAATACGTGCTATAATATAAATCCTATGTACCCTCTTGTAAGTACAATGTAAATACTATGTAAATAGTTGCTGTGTGTGTGTGTGTTAGTAGCTCAGTCGTGTCTGACTCTTTGCAATCCCACGGACTACAGTCTATCAGGCTCCTCTGTTCATGGGATTCTCCAGGCAAGAATAGTGCAGTGGGTAGCCATTCCCTCATACAGGGTATCTTCTCAACCTAGGGAATGAACCCTCATCTCCCATATTGAAAGGCTGGGGACATCACAAATTCAAGTTATGATTTTTGGAAATTTCTGGAATTTTTTTCTTTTCAAATATTTTTGAGCTGTTGTTGGTAGAATCTATGGATGCAGAACCTACAGATAACAAGGATCAACTATATCTTAATTCTTTATTTAACCTCCCCAAAGACGTTTTCAATGTAAAATGATAACATGGAGAACTATTTAAATGAGTAACCTCCTCAATTCCTTCCAGCCCTAATCTACCACCCTATTTCCTGATACACACTTGTCCTAAATAGGTATATATCAGGAAATGGGGTAGTGGAGTCCCAGTCTTCAACTTCTGGTTTTTATTAAAGCAAGCACTCTACTATTTTACAGCAGTTTGAGCCTCAAATGAGATTTCTCCCAGACTGCAATAAATATTTGCTAATTTTGATTTAATTTAAAGAGCAGGGAGGTTAATCAAGAGCAATTAATCAAGAGCACAAACTACATGTTACAAATAAATAAATATGTTTTGAAATCTCACAACAACTCTTCCAGTTATTTATAGTCTCAGAATATGCCATTCCAATTCAGTCTTAGAAAATAGTATAAAATGTGTTCCATATAATTTTCAGTAAATAAGGAGCAACTCTAAGTTTCAAATATTATAATTTCTATCATTTCTTCATCAGATGAGAAATTTCAGTTTATCTGGCAATGAGAAAAGTATTATGGATATTGAGGTATAAAAGACAAAAAGCTTAAAGATAATAGCACATGTCCTGAAAGAAACCACAGCATACGTGATTAAGTCATAGTATAAAGCAGCAGCTTTAAATGTCAACTCGTAAGAAATGGGAAAAATTGAAACAAAAAGATGCAAATATAAACAGGTTTTATAATAATCTACCAGGAGTAAATTGCTTTTGTGATAAAGTTTGTGTGTCTTTCCCAAGACAGGATTAAGAAATTAAGAATTTCGTCTTGATAAACTTCTACCAACTGAGATAAATGTGAAAGTCAAAGACATTATGTCAATACCCAAAATGAAAAGGCCCTCCTCAACAGACGTTATCAGTTCCAAACAGGATTTGGAAAATCTTATTAAATAGGGGTGCAAATCAAACTTTCCTATTAGACTGAATTTTTAAAAATAAATGCTTTCATAAAAGACAATCTTCTTTCTAATCTCTATAGGCATTACTAAACTGTAATAAATGAGGGTGTCAACACTACAGATTTCCTGCCTTGGGAAGTCACAAACTTTAGCTGTAGGCATGTGCAGCTTTTGTAAAAGGAAAAATGAGAATTTTAAAATGCCTTTTGTTCAATTGGAATGACCTAAAAGAATGAAAAGCTACAGAGCAAATATTGACCACCAGGTAAAAAGTCAAGACATTTTTAAACTAGTTTGTATTTGTCACAGTCAAGTTGACAAAATGCACAAAGTTGAAAAAAGCACAAAGAGGCAGTTGCATTCTTTTAAAAGATCCTCAACAGTTATGTCTGCAGAGTTTCAAGTAATCTCTTCCACCATTATCAGAGTAGAGCTGCTGCTGCTTTTGAAACATTTTATCATGAAAATACCCAAGCATACAGAATAGTTGAAAGAAAGGTATACTGTCCAATACTGACAACCAGACTTAACAACTGGTAAGATGTTACCATATGGGTTCTAGCTAAAGAGATATATTTTATTTATTTATTTTGGGGAATCATTTCCAGATAAATCATTCATACCAACTACTTGATACATTTTATAATACAGTCCCATAAAACCCCCAAATAGAACATACCCTTATCAAAACAGTTCAACCACTGCCACTGTTAATAGGTCCTAGGACAAATCACTTAAACTTCCCAAGTCTCTGTCTTCTCATCTTTAAAAAATGAGGGCGCTAAACTTGAACATATCCAATGTCACCTTTGGTTATGGGCTTCCTTGCTGGCTCAGACAGTAAAGAATCTGCCTGCGATGCGGGAGACCTGGGTTCAGTCCCTGGGTTGGGAAGATCACGGGGAGGAGAGCATGGCAACCCACTCCAGTATACTTGCCAGGAGAATCCCATGGACAGAGGAGCCTGGTGGGCTACAGTCCTTGGGGTCGCAAAGAGTTGGACACAACTAAGCGACTAAGCACACAAGCACCTTTGGATATAATGTTTATCATCTCAATACCACAAGAAAACTGCTCCCACTGGTTTCTTCAGTCTTGATATGGAATTCAGAAGGTACAAGACACCTGGTCAAAAGCAGTCCTCTCTCTCAACTCTCAGTGCTGTGGATGCATTTCTGGAAATCACTCCAGCTTTAAAGCAAGGATAACACATGATACAAGTAAATTATTGAACTATTTAATTGTCTTAAAGTATTGATTCTCAACTACATGAGATTTCCTGAGATTTTGGTTTATATTATAATTTCTCCAATCATTCATTAGCTTGCTATCAAGATTCACTGCTCATCTTTTATAAATAAGCATAACAGGTCATTAGGCTTCCATTAGATGCAATTACTTCAAAAAGAGCAAATGTTCCCTTTTCTTTCACCACATCACCTATCTCCCACAACAACAGGCTAGGTAATGAAGAAACCTAGGGTTTGCTTCAAATACTAATGCAGAACAGCACTCAGTCATTACAGTCATTAATTCAAGTTATTCACTACCTATCAAAAACCTCACTCTCAAAATAGACATTAGGCCAAAGTCATCTGAGAATCATCAGAAAGTTTAATTACTGAAATTCAAAAAAGATCTTCCCCTGAGACTCCCCAAATCTAACACATGGCCACCAGCATCTGAGATAAAAAGTACACAGATTATAAAAATTACAGCTGCTCTAATTTTGTAATTTTTTTTTTTTGGGCCATGTTGCAAGCTCTTAGCTCCCCGACCACAGACTGAACCCGTGCCCTTAGCAGTGAAAGCACAACGTCCTAACCACTGGACATCCAGGGAATTCCCGCTGCCCTAATTGTAGATTGAACAAAAATGTCAGAATATTTCTTTTCACTAGATACTGCTGCCTCAGGGTCCATTAGTCACACTCAGAAGACATGGTCCCTTTCATGTAGCTCCAATGGGAATCTAAGTTGTCTGGAAATTGTATGATTGGGCTGGCAGAGAATGTACCTTAAAATGGAATTTGGCTTGCTGCCCTAGAAAAGAAGAAAAATGAAAAGACCCTGCATTGCAGAAAGATAAGAGGTGGTTGGTATGCAACATTCTGCCACCTGAGTTGAGACAAACAGAAACTTTTAGCTAACATGTTCTTCCATTATTTCAAAAATTAATCCAGCAGTCAACAATAGTAAAGCATGTGAATAAATACTGTCATGGTTTTTGTTTGCTTGGAGAATAAGAAATTACAGAAAATCTAATATTTCCATTTAGTAATACTCTGGCCCTAAATAGGGAATTCATGAATATTAACTTATCAATCCTATACTATCTTTCTAAAATAAATAATGCATATTACTCCCACTATCTAGAAACTGAGGATGGATATACCACTTGAATATTGCAATAGATCAGACAGCAAATAAGACAATCAAACAGAGGTCTACAGATCCTACATTCAGCATTTTCCCCATGATATTTCACTTTTAATATACTCTAAAGAACTAACATGATAACTAAATTATACATTTTGTAGTTTACAAATTATTTAGCAAAGAATGCTGGGCATGGCAACCCACTCCAGCATTCTTGCATGGAGAATCTCCATATACAAAGGAGCCTGGCAGGCTACAATATATGGGGTCACAAAGAGTCGGACACAACTGAAGCAACTTAGCACACGCAGCACAATATAAAGTTTATAAATTGTTTAACCAAAGCTATTCTAATTATTATTAATAATTAACACATTCTAAAACTATCAAATTCTGTAAGATAAAGTCATAAATTTATCCTAATAAATTTGAAATATTTTTCCAATTTTTTAAACCTAACATTTATGATTTCAAACTCTTACTCCCAATCTAATGCTAAAAAGTAGAAAAGGCAGAAAGTAGATTAGTGGTTGCCCAGGGGTAGAAGGATATGGCTTTTCCAGTAGTCATGTAGAGATGTGAGAAATGGACCATAAAGAAGGCTGTGCGCTGAAGAATTGATGCTTTTGAACAGTGGTGTTGGAGAAGACTCTTGAGAGTTTCTTGGCGTGAGAGTTCCAGAAAAACATCTACTTCTGCTTTATTGACTATGCCAAAGCCTTTGACTGTGTGGATCACAGCAAATTGTGGAAAATTCTTAAAGAGATGGGAATACCAGGCCACATGACCTGCCTCTTGAGAAACCTGTATGCAGGTCAGGAAGCAACAGTTAGAACTGGACATGGAACAACAGACTGGTTCCAAATAGGAAAGGGAGTATGTGAAGGCTGTATATTGTCACCCTGCTTATTTAACTTATATGCAGAGTACAACATGAGAAATGCTGGACTGGAAGAAGCACAAGCTGGAATCAAGATTGCCGGGAGAAATATCAATAACCTCAGATATGCAGATGACACCACCCTTATGGCAGAAGAAAAACTAAAGAGCCTCTTGATGAAAGTGAAAGAAGAAAGTGAAAAGTTGGCTTAAAATTCAACATTCAGAAAACTAAGCTCATGGCATCTGGTCCCATCACTTCATGGGAAATAGATGGGGAAACAGTGGAAACAGTGTCAGACTTTAGGTGACTGCAGCCATGAAATTAAAAGACGCTTGCTCCGTGGAAGAAAAGTTATGACCAACCTAGAGAGCATATTCAAAAGCAGAAGTATTACTTTTCCAACAAAGGTCTGTCTAGTCAAAGCTATGGTTTTTCCAGTAGTCCTGTACGGATGTGAGAGCTGGAGTATAAAGAAAGCTGAGCACCAAAGAGTTGATGCTTTTGAACTATGGTGTTGGAGAAGACTCTTGAGAGTCCCTTGGACTGCAAGGAGATCCAAACAGTCCATCCTAAAGGAAATCAGTCCTGAATATTCATTGGAAGGACTGATGCTGAAGCTGAAACTCCAATACTTTGGCCACCCGATGTGAAGAACTGACTCATTGGAAAAGACCCTGATGCTGGGAAAGATTGAAGGCAAGAGGAGAAGGGGACGACAGAGGATGAGATGGTTGGATGGCATCACTGAATTGATGGACATGAGTTTGAACAAGCTCCAGGAGTTGGTGATGGACAGCGAAGCCTGGTGTGCTGTAGTCCATGGACCGCAAAGAGTCGGACATGACTGAGTGACTGAACTGAACTGAACTGAGGGCTAGGAGGATGGAGGAGAGGAAATAAAGAATCCTCATGAGTAGTGGGTTTCTTTTTTAGGGGACAGTACAAAAACTTTAAAATTTCATTTGTAGTAATAGTTGCACAGTCCTGTGAATATACTAAAAAACACTGAATTTTATACCTTGAGTGAATTGTATTGTATGTGAATTACATCTCAGTAAAGCTATTTTAAACAGGAAAATAAGGAGTCAAAGTAGAGCATTTTTACTTATCATAATAACATTACAAATCTAAGGACAAATTGAAATTTGCATTATTTATTCAATATTTATGAATACTTGCTCTATTCAAAACACTCTTTTAAAATAAGATATGACCCCAAATTCAAGAAATTGACAATACTTCAGAAAGCAAGATGGAGAAATAGACAGTGAATTTTAATACCAGAGAAAGTTCAATATAAACTATATAAAAAATAAGTACACATAAAATGTAATGGATACTAGAGTGATCCCCTGGAAATTTAAATATGTAGCCAAGTATCACTTGGCTGTGTGATCTTAGGCAGCATAAAATAATATATTAAAGCATATTAAGAACAAAGGTCTACATAAATGTAAATGCACTGTTTCCTCATAAATTAAATGAGAAAAATGGTAAAAGAATTTCTACAATTTTTATATACACTAAAGTTTTATAAGTTTACAATTTAGATTAATGCAAAACTGATTTCTATCATGAATTATTTTTCATTTTTGCTTGAAAAATTATGTCAATCTCTCATCAACAGAGTATAACTATTTTTGTCACTATCATACTGAAATAACTCACATCCAAAGGAAGGTCATTTCCATTTAAGGGAGACATTCAGAAGAACTGTTTTTTTATTTCAAAGGTATGAATATTGAATAATTTCAATATTATTCAATAATTTTTCATTTTAGAATGCTATCTTGGAAATGTTCTCCATGTCTGAATATCTCCAATATTCACAAACAAATTTTCTTTAAAACTGGTCTAAATTTTGGAAAGAGTCAAAAGTCAATGACATTTGACTGGCATTCAAAAGAGTAATTCTTTTTATTAGGATGAAAATATTGATAAATGAGCTTCATAGCCACTTCTGATAAACAAGTACCCAATGTTCTCTGAATATAGTAAGCACGCTTCTATTGCCTATGTCTTTGCTCACTGAGGGGTTTATTTCCAGAATGCTCTATTCAACTCTACCTACCTAATCTCAAGATCTCTATTAAGTATTACCTTTCTCTAAACTCTTCTCTTATATTTTCAAGTCAAAATATACTCTCTACTATGTTCAAACAGGTTTGAACTTTATTGTATGCTATTTGTCACATTCCATTTAGACAGCGTTTGGGTTTCCAGCACGGCATCTGGAATTCAGATAGTTTGGAATAGACTATTTGGTCCCCAAATTCAGTAAATCAGTTAACATCACTATATTTTAGTTTATATTATACAACATGGTTCATTTTTCATCTGAAAATTTCATAAAATTGTTTTAAATGATATCACCTATTTTCTGGGAAGATATAGGAAAGGAGAATTCAAGCTGCCAGTAAGCATGTAAATAGTTTGTCTTGCCAAGGGGAAATTTTGCAATATATAGCAAATGTCATTAAATGCAAATTTGATCCAGTTATCCTATTCTATAATGAAAATATATCCAGGAGATAATCAGGATGGTCTCAGTGATTTATGATGATGTTCACCACAGAATTATTTATCATGAGAACACTGGTAATAACCTAATTATGTAACCATAATGGATCCCTTAAATAAATTATCCTTCAATAGAATTTATATTTATCCCATTAAAAAAAATCACAATACAACAAAATGTTTAATGACATGGAGAAAAATTAATGGTGTGTAATGTTTAAAAAGAAGGTTATAGAATTCCAGAGAAAACTTAATCATAACTAACAATTCCTTTGCTTTCATATCACAATCACACGGGCATGAGGATTGCAAATTGCCCAGAATCTCCACGCTAGGTAGGCGCACACCCAACTTCATTTTTAAAAAATTCTGAATTCTGAGTAAATGTGATTTCAGATAATGTTTTCAAGCAAAAAATTCAATACTTTTGGTACAGAAACTTTAAATTATGAATCAAAAACCAAAATCAACTGTATTAATTTGCGTTAAAATGAATCAATCCATCTTCTTAGACCCAAAAAATGAGCCTATTAAAAAAGCATCCAATGAACCAATTTCAATAAGAACAAAGTCTTTATCCTCTTACAGTTATATAGCCAGAACTCAAATATCAAAATATCTTTAAAAAGAACATATTTCACTTTGCTTAAACTTCTAGGAGAAAACAACTACATCTCTGCCTCACAGAACTGGCAGCAATAAAGCAATCATTATAGATGATCTGTTTCCTCATCTGTAAAATGAAATGGTTGAACTCAATGGTTTCCAACATCTCCTCTTGCTCCAGGATTCTCTAGCTCATGTCTTAAAGGATACTAGCAGAAATTTGTATAACTGAAAATGAAATGTACATAAATTTAGAAATAATACTATTACTTAGTTAATGTGACTTCTTTCTATACCTTCAATAATGCATGGTTCATTCTAGTCCCATATAATTCCTAAAACTATCTGAAATTAAGTGTAAAAAGACACTGAATCTGGAATCAGAAAGACTGTGCTTAGTTTAGGTTGTATCACATATTAGCTGAGCAATTACTGACATATTTCTTAACCTGCCAATTTATAAAATCTGTTTCTCCACTTGCTAAATGGGAATAGTGACAAATTTCTTTCCTACCTTGCTCTTAAGGAAAAATAATCATGCAGTAGTTAATTAATGCCATATGTATTAATGACAAAATATATGAGAAAATACACTGTAAATTCTCACACACTCTAAAAATACAAATAAACTGCACCAGTAGTAAAAAGACTTTTTTCAGTCATGGAAGCTTGAAGTTATTTTATTGCTGTGTTTGACCACTTTTCTTTCAATTTTCCTAAAGCAAAATAGTCTATTGTGGAAACAGTTCAATGTGTTCTTCCATTTGATGCTTTTCCAAAATTCTTACTTAAGCTTTATCTAGCCATACATTCATATCGGCTTATTATTTATTAAGCATTTAAAGGTTCTTTCTGCTTTTATAAGTGAGCTTTGTTATAAATTAATCTTCTAGTATTTCACAGAACTGAACAAACTAGAAGAAGAAAAATGAAAAGAAATCCTCTGATGCACTTCACATGCTTTCCAATTTCAATTATTTGGATTCATTTACCTTGCCCAGAAATGAATATACTTTGTGAAACTGAGCAAGCTACCATAGCATGAATTTTTCTCTATTCTTCTATCTCTATGGTAGAAGTTCTACTAATTGCTTATTTTAGAGGGCTAAAAATAAACTACCAAATATACCAAGAGAAGCAGGAAGTGCTCACAGTCACTACTAGGGGGAGTAGATAATGTCTGTACATTTAAAATCTATCAGTGCATTCCTCTTGGAAATTTCCCCTTGAAGTTTAATAAACTTTATCCCTAGGCTAAACACAAATCACCAATATTTTAGTTTAAAATTTCAATACTCTAAAGGAGATCTTTTATCCATAGTCATAATGCTCTACCAATGCTGTCAAAATGGCTGTTTGTCCCCGATTTCTAGATTACAAATCTAGACCTAAGCAAATAATGATATCCTGGCTGTTAAAAAAAAAACAATTTAGAAGGCAAACCTGTAGAATAGTTTCAATTATTTTTTAGTTAATTGGAAAACCATTACCTCATATCTGATTATGCTGCTTTAGCTAAAAGTCACTGATAGCATGAGTTTTCTGAATAACAAAATGTTAATTTGATAACTTTTTAAAAATAATTTTGAGATACACATTGACTTGAGGAGCGATGTAAAATACAGATCAGGAAGTCATATAAATAGTGCTGCTGCTTTTTAAAGCCAGAAGGAAATATCTGATGACAAATAGGGAGGTAGATACTGTCTTTCTTGACCCGCTGCACTTTAAGCTGTAATCTGAACCCATTGAGAAAGAAACAGTGAGAGTAAACTTCCCAGGTGTCCATACAGCCTTGAGGCAAGAGACCCAGCACACTGATGGAGATGGGGAAGATATAAGTAAGTCCTTCCACATTTGGCATTTTCCTCCCATTAAATACTTCAGGCTTCCAAATTTTTTGAACTATCCAAAATGTGTTTATCATACAACCAAGAAGAGAGAGTGTTCATGTGATCAACCGGAGTTCTACCTCCAGGCAAGAGACCATGACTGACCATTCTTAGAGTTCAAACAATATGTGTATGAGTCGATTATAGAAAGAAACTGAGGGAATCTAAGAGATGACCATCAAATATCTACATCTCAACACTCAAATAGAGACAAAGTAAAGTTCTATCACCCTAGAACACTGGAGGATTTAATTATTCAACAACTGCAAATTTTCCACCTGCAAAAGACGACATTTAAGGGAATAAGAAATATAAAATTTAGCTATATGGAGTGTAAATCATTTGAAGATATGCCATTCCACTCTCTATATTCTCTAAAAATGCATAATCAACCTTAACTACCTCTAAATAAAGGGAGCCCCCACTGTAGATGAGAAGTGGTACATAAACTTAATTCATCAGTGAATCTGAAACTCTAATCAGAGATTATGCACCTCTGTCATAATATACCCTTGCTTTTTGGCACCGTAAGCTTCCACATGGCTCTCTGTTGTCTTCATGCAAACACACACACTACACCAGCACAAGACATTTGTAGACATCACCTATCAATCCCGATTTCTGGGTGGCATCTTCCCGTCTCTATTGTTCACAAAGTACTCAGAAGCAGCCGCTCTGGTACCACAGAAGACATGGTTTTTCAGAAAGGACTGAGATCAGTACAGTTCTGAAAATCTGAGTCCTCCAGAAGACTGGGCTAAGAATAGTCAGAGTTTCACTGTAAGGATGAATCAGTAGTTACCAAAATGGTGTGTGTATATTATCACATAGGAAGAAAAAGACAACCAACTGGGTTGCAAGAAAAGAATAGTAGAAAGTATACTCTACTAATTTTTTAAATGCTTAAATCATGAGGAATCCAGTTTATAACACTAATTTTATATTTTTCTCATTTTTATATAATGGTTAATGTCTCAATCTACAAACAGTTGCCTTCACCATGTCTTCAAATATTTTCATAACAAATATTTTATGAAAGTTGGCACTAAGGAAGAGAATGGCACTATAAAACATAAATTTATTCAGCTTCTAGTGCAAAGATTTAGTGATGAAATATGCCCAAGTAATCAGATGACAATGAAAACAAATAAAAGTATATTTTATTTTTTAATCATTTACATTTACCTTTGCTTTTACTGTACTCTATTAGGAGAAAAAATATCTTGATAGTCATTAATATTTTAAAGGAACTAAGCAATCAAAACCAAATCTGGAAAAATTAGCATCCAGCATAAGGTGATTTTAGGTCATCAGGGCAATTTCAATGTTGTTAATTATACCTTCAAGTAAGCAGCACTTATTTTTCAGTTTCCTGTCTAAATTTTATGTATAACCAGAAAGAAATATTTTAAGTGTCAAAAATACTAGTGAAAGTGTAAATAGGTGAAGAGAAGGGAAAAAGTATATTTTAACTCCAAAGAGTTATAAATTCCAAGGGTTTCTTTTCACTTCTCCCTAATCTTCAAAACATACAGGGAAAAAAAAAGAGAGAGCATATTCAACACAAATTTCCAGTTCTGTCCTACATAAGCTATTTTCTTATAGATAAAAGGCATATAAATGTAAGCAAAGAAAGAGGCAGTATCAGAAAGGAACAGGTCTGATGAAGGCTAAATTTCCACTTAATATGTAAAAACAGAGATCCTAAATAAAAATGTGAAAGAGGGATAAACTGGATTTCAAAACACAAATATGAATTTAAAATAGTCATTTTCTCAACACTATTTCCAATTCATTTAAATCTGTAAATGTACTTACAATAGACTGCCTCTATATTTTTATGAAGAAACACTGCAACTTAGAGCATTTCCTTTCTAAGAAACTAAATTTAGAGAATGTAGGAGGCATAGGAAGCGATAGTCATGATAGCATTTAAAATGTAAGGGGAAAAAAATTTACAGTGTCTTAAAGTAAACAAACACCAAACTTATTTAAACTTTTAAGTATTATACACAGAACACTACTGATAATTAAAATACAATAAAGTACTTTTGGTTGGTATAGATATTTCACTTATGCCAGTATTTCAGATGGCAGTTGTTTATTAATATGCAATTCTGCAACCAAAATTTTTATTTACATTATATGAGTTAATATAGTTCAGTAATTAAGATCAGTTCTTAACCAAGCAAATAAAATATATCCACTACTAAGTGATTTATTTCCTAGTAATTTGCCACTTCCTATTTTAGGTATCTAGTTCTTCAGCCAAATTTCATATATCACTGACTTACATTGACACCTGCTGGAAAGTACTGGAATTGTTTATTTCTTATTTCATTATCTGGACAGTTGTTAATTTTACTTTTGAGAAAAAAAAATGTGAAAGATAAACATCTTAACTGAGAATAATGCAAATTTTAATTTTTTAAGAGAAAAAAGTAACATTCGATTCTAAACATTTAAATTGTAGTGGTTTCTTTAGGAAATTAAAATCTCAAGAAGTCAGCCCAAAGAGTATTTTAGTTGGGAACTAACTTATTCAAGGACTTTATTAACTCAAGTTGTACTAATTTGAGAAGTAATTATGAAACTAAGCAAACTTCTCCAGTATTTGAACTTCTGCCTTTCATCTTAAGACCATCTTAATACCTTGGTCACATGACTTGAGGAAACTATCTAATTTTGTGAAAGTACACATACAAATAGATGAGAAAAAAGATCCAGTTAATGAAACAGGATGTTTTATATATTCATACTTACAGATAAAATGATAAAATAATGAGTTAGTGAGTGAGCTTTTCTTCTCTATTATCAGAACTGCCTATTTACGAACTATATAAACATTTCACCAGGATAAACTTATTATCTGAAGTGAACCAAAACACAAAACATTTGAATAAATGATTTATGAATTTTTACAAGTTGTATTAAGTTTTGATGAACTTCAAATGAAAACGCTTCTATTTCTGCAAAGAATGCCCATCACCATAATCTGTCTGCTGAAACTTTTCAAAAAAAAAAAGATTCCAGACAGAAATACATTTAATTGGCCAAAATGTAAGAAACAACAATATATATATGGTAAAGTTAAAAGAATTCTGCTTTCCCCTGTCTAATCCACTGCCATATAATAAGCACGATTCAGGTGCTCAGACATGTCATATTTTATGATGTCAGAAAAGTAACATCGTCCTAGAGACAGCTGTTTGAATTATAAATGACTTTGGCTAACAGGGCAACAAGATACATTCTCGGGAATGGTACTAAGAACATGATATGAAGGAGGAATATTGTACTGCGGTGCTGGATAAATTTCTTCAGCATTCCAGTTATAACACCCCCTTCCTTTTTCATACCAAATCACTCCAATTTCTGACAAAAGTAATAAGAAAGTACGAACATAGTTTACATAAAACAAAACAATGATCAAAAATACAATAGCTAACTTAAAAAATATATAGAAGCTCATTCAATGGTTTAGGATGACGTAGTATTCGAAATTTGCAACTGTTAAACAAGTTGCCTTCTCAAAGTGTACTTAAATCCACCTGTCCAAACAAAATTCAGTTCTTCATGTTTAACTATAGTATATGAAGATTCAGGAATATGGGGGATATTTTACCATGAGATGTGTTTCTCACGGTAGTTTCTAAAATGTGTTTTAATTTTTTAATTGATAAACAATGAACTATAAAGAGATGAACAGTTTTTAATGAATCTACTAAAAGATTATTTTAAACTTTTTAAAAATCTACTGACATTTATGTAAAATTAATTGCCCATTTAGTATTAAGACCACAAGTACCTCAGAGGTAACAGGTCTTAATGAATGTAGTTTTTGCTATTATTTCCTCCAAACAGTTCACTAGTCCTTTACAAAACACAAGATTTTGTCAATTACAAAATAAAATAGGCACTAAAATAGTACTTGCCCCTGATTCTGAAACAAAATGTAGTTAAGCAATTCACTTCAACAGCTTCTACAGTCAGTCACTAAGAAAAGGAATCTTTCCTTGATAAGAACCCTGAAAGACTAGATTTTAGAGCCAGAAAAACAGTAGAATAGTCTGACACCAGAGATCCTCATTTTCAATCACTCAGTTACCTTACAGAGCTTCTGATACCGAGGAGAAGAAACTGCCATCCTTTGTAAACGATGTAACAAAACCACAACTTTCTGCAGAGACGTTCTCACCACAGCCATCATTTTAAGTTTACCACACTTCTGCAGACACCTCAGAATTTGCATTATAAATGAAGAGCAATGATCATTTCCTCCCGGTCACTGGACAATGATTTGCCAGTTCTCTGAGCATGCTCGTTTTCAAGAAAGCATTTGAAAAATACAGGGGACTTAGGTGCTAGGCAGAAGGAGGCTGGTATTCCTTCAACTTCTTCTCAATTTAAAAAACATGCACAAACGCCACCCAGAAAGCCCCCAGCAGATGCACACAGCCAGGACTTGCTCAGCCCAGCACAGCCAGACAATGAGGCAAGTTGTTGGGCAGCCAAACGCTGCCTGCTGCTGGGAGAGGAGAGCGCTCAGTAGCCAAAAAGGATATTAAGTGAAACATTAAAGCTGCAGATACAAAGCAGATATCCCCGGGGAACAGAGATTCAACACATCACCAAGATGCATGCCTTGTAGCAGGTTTATATTAAGCGATCCAGTGGCATTCACTCTCTCACTTTAAAGAAAGATGCGTTCGCTACCCGACTAAACGCAGCTCTGGCTGTGTTCTATGGGATGAGTGAATAGAGCCCATGACAAATCTCGAGCAGAACAGAAGGGGACCTGACTCAAAGGATATCAGCCCAGACGTTAAGTGTTAATAAATCCCCTCCACGCAGGTCTCAGAACAAGACCATCTGAAACAAAACAAAAAATACATGCAGGGGACTTTACCTAAGATCCCCTAAAAGCAGAGTCGTCCACAGGCTCTCAGATGCCTGCTTAGCTAAGAGGAAAGCCATCAGAAATCTAATTTCTAATGTCAGGTTAAGACTCCCCTAATTACACAGTAAGGTTAATAAAAAAACAAAACAAAACAAAATCTGTAATTGACTACTAACATTCAAATTACCACATTTCCCCTTAGTATCTTCATGATCTTGTTTTATTTGCCACAAAGCTGTTTTAATTTTAGAAGTAAGAAATGTAAGACATGATGTATATGTCACACAGACAGAAGCACCCAGTACAGAATTTTGAGGTCTTATGTTTATGTGTATATATTTCAGATGCATTTTCTAAATACTTCAGCTTTTGAATACCACAGTAAATATCAACTGAGGTAAAGTACTGTTAGGTAATAAGCAAAATAACCCAGAATGATTCCATGACCAGGTTAAAGGGCACAGCCAGAAATAGAAGCCAGACGTTTCTCATTATGTCCTGCTCAAATTAATAACCCGGGTAAGTCTGCATTTTCACCTTTCTGCATCACTGTCATGATTCTTTAAAAGAAAGGCAGCATTTAAAAATATTCGTTTCTCATCTTTTACTTTGTCTGCCTTCTTAATCCTTCATTTTAGCATGATTTAAAGTCCTAAAGTGGGTCTTAGAGGGTTGCGTTTATCAAGCAGCGTTTTTTTGAGTTTCTGTTTGTCAATTTTTTCCCAGCAGCTGTATACTGAGAACCTATACTGCCTCCTTCTGGAGAGTCTAACATCAAAATATCTATACAAAGCCCAACTCGGAAGAGGTCATCAAAGAATGAGGTGATTAAAACTAGCAATTTTTTAGGCAAATATATAGAAACAGGAAGTAGATTAGTAATTATTTGAGGGTCAGAGAATTGGCAACAGAGGATTGATAGCCAAGGGGTATAGGGTTTCTTTTTGAGGTAATGAAAATGTTTTAATTTGATTATGATAAAGGTTGCATAGCTCTGTGAATACAGTAAAAACAATTCAATTATACAACTTAAAGGGATGAAACAGAAGGATTGTAGGGTATGTGGAATGTTAAAAAGCTGTTAGAAAAAATGAAGTTGTAATTCCTGTCCCTGAACCAACAGGTGAAGCTTCTACAGTACAGGTAATACTCCCTAAACACCAGAGAGCTGGGTAACAGACAAGATCTGAAATGATCTAAACAACCAAAGCCTACGCCTATGGTAAAGAGGATACAATTTAGGCTGAAAGAGAACACAGGAAACAAAAACAGAATAATCCCAAATCATATATTATTAGAGAGTAAAAACAGCAACCCCAGAAAGGCACAGGGCAACAGAATTTTACTCAGGAAAGAATCAAAGCATGTTAATTAATTGGTACTGATGAAATTTAAAGCTTATATTTTGAAATATAATTAAGGTGATGATAATAATACCTTAGAATACAGGCAGGAAAATTAAAGAGTAAATGCATTTGAATTAATAGACAAACTGGCTTTCATTCAAAAGCGAAAAAAAAAAGTCTGTGCATCTTTGGTCAAGTTCTCTCATTTGAATACAGATCCACGGTGACAGCTGTGTGCCAGGCATCTTCTCCTGAACATTCCTCAGATGCCTCATTTCCACGCAGTCCAAATGGAACTCACCATCATACTCTGCACTAACTTGCCCTGCTTCCCTGACTTTTTCTTTTCCTGTCGTCCCCAATCTCAGATTCTGACACCATCTATCAGTTCTTTGTCCATAAGCCTTCTCCCGCCCTTAGTCTATTCATACTATCAAGTCATTAAGTCTCTTCACCCATCTTGTCTCATTTCTAGTCATTTTCATCCCTGACCAGATGGCTGGAGTATCCTGTTTGGCTATCAGTCTTGCCCAATTCAAACACATTCTTCATAAAGTCATCAGTTAGATTCCTACAAAATAAAGTCCCACTGTATCACTCTCTTGCTTAATATTCTTTAAAGACTTCTCTTCATTGCCACCAGATTAAAATACAAAATACTTGGCAAGTCATACAAGACTCTCTATGATCTGGACCACTCAGCTCTCCAAGACCTTTTGTCTCCAAAAAGATCAGGTTTTCTCTTGCCAACAGTTCTCCGCTGAGGAGAAAAACCTAACTGCTGCACAGCAGGGCAATGAAACATAAATTCATAAGTCCAAGTGATCATTTATTCTTATCAGAAGTGGTATGTATCATGGCATACTCCCAGAAATTAATCTTCATCTTCCCATGTGCTTCCAAACTATGCTTTATCAAAAGTTACCCAAATTCACCTTAAACCAAATACAGAATAAATTTCTTCACCTTCATGAAATATTCCCATGGCCTTGCATCCCACTGTGTTAAGACACAGAGCAAGTACAACTAGAGAATATGTCACGTAAGCAGTTCTACATACAGCCCTGGTACACAGAGCACACACTTGCCGAGGTCCTTTTTCCATCGTTTTGTGCACACATGTCCTCCACCACCATCAGCACACCAACAGAACATGAGTTTTATAACTCTAAGTGCTTTCCCTCATTCTTTTTCTTCAACAAATATCTTTCCATTTCCAAATAAGTTTTCATTTTTAACTGCCTGTTCACTCACACAAAAGGAGAGTCATTAAAACAAAACTCCAAAGGAAAATTAAAATTCTATTGCATAAGAAATACTAAGCAAATGGTACTAAGTCTAAAAATCATCTACCTATAAGGTACCCAAAGCAAAAAGCAAAGCCATCGATTTTCTTTTTTTAATAAAGTGAAGAGAATGTTTTAAAATTAAGAGCATTTAACAAAGAAGCAAGGGAGTGAAAACTCATGCAAACTACCATAATATGAAACATCCAAACCATAAATGAATGAATGTGCTTATCTTTAGGTAGAGAAATGTTAATAAGCTTTTAATAAATGCCCTCTTTATTATTTCTTATGAGACAAAATAGATTATTTTAGCAACATTAAATTAGTTTCAAGAAGCATTTAGCATTCATGTTATAATGTATAACAGTAACCTCTTTAGTCAGTAACCTCTTTTTCCTGATGCTGGTTGCCATAAAACAAGTAGTCCTGTGTTAGTTATTTTTATTCAAAAAGATTTTAAACATCTCTATTTATATGTATTTTTTCCACAATTTGAATAATTCATTAAATATTGAGAAGAATTTTTGGCTATGCAAAAATATATCCCAGGATAAAATGTATTTAAAGACATTATTAAACTCCAAAATAGGTCTGTGTTTTACTGGTGCTCATCATCAAGGTTCACTTCAAGCCTCCTTTATTCATTGTCTAAAAGTGTTACCTTCTTAAACGCACAACCTGCGTATGTTTGAGTTTAACATCATTATATAAATTGAGTATCCATGAGCATTATTGGGTCAGATTTATCATTAAATCATAAAAAAATAATATATTCTAGCATACAGCCACATTCAGAGCTCTCCATAACCCTCTAAGCATGAGATGATAGCTAAATATCTTATCAATTAACATGTATAGTGACTTCATAGGACTCCAGAGGGTAAGACAAAACACACACAAAAAGAACAGATTTATCTTCAACATTTGCCTGCTCATTCTCATTATCAAGACCCAAGGGTATTATGTAATGAATCAATGAATAAAATATAAGAAGTAATGTAAGTAAACAGACTTTTGTTGAATTAATCTTGAGAATTCAACCATCAAACACTCTAATAGTCAATATGCATGGGAATAAGTTATTAATAAGTCTATTCCAAAAGGGTCTTTTTAAAATTTTTATAACTTTTTAATGATAATAATTTCCAAACAGAGAAAATTTGTAAGAATCAGAAGTGTTCCAAGAAAGTTTCTGGACCCTTCATCCAGACCCAAATATCTAACATTCTGATGTTTTGAGGGAAAAGATTTTCTAAGAAAGGACTCAAAAAAGGTCATCACACTGTATTTCATAATGATGAGGTTTTAGGGCCCAAGGGCAGCTGTCAGTATTTACTTAGAATTTCCACACAGAGCTCTGCATAGGCAACAGTGCAGAATAATGTGATCTCTGCCCTTGAAGAACCACATGATCAACTAGGAGAGGAGGAGACAGGCATCAGATGACAATGGATCATGAGTACACAAGCATCAGAAATAATACCTGTCAAAATGTTGTGAAAATGACACAGCACAAAGAAGTAATCAGATGTAAAACTCTGGTAAAAAAGGAGACTTTTCCAATGAAGCTGGTTTAAGACTGAATTCTAAGTGAGAAGGCCTGTGATTGGCAAGAATAGGTCATTGTGCACAAATAAAATGGGAAATTCAAGGGCACTGAAGAGTTGCACTTAGGGCAGAAAAAAGATTCAGACATGCTTCACAAGATTCCTCAAAAATTCTTTTAAAGGAAAGATTTTGTATTATCATATTTCATGTGGAAGAAAATTTGAACCTCAGACTGCATTTACAATTATAGTTACCAAGCTAAAGACATAAAAGCAATACCTTCAAGCCTAATAGTCTTGGTTGTAAACTAAGCCACAGGGCCTTTGCAGCTTTTATATTAAGTATTTACAATAAACGAACAAAGAAACAACTTCATATTAAAAGGAAATGCCCTGATAAATCAGGTCTCAATAAGGCTAACTGTAATAGGGCTTAAGATGACAGAAAATAGAATAGTTATGAGCTTATAAGTCTAAATGAATAATTATCACTTCCATAAAACAAGGTGTTGTTTTTTTTTTCCTTAATGATTAACTAAGAGTATTTCATAGACCTCACTTCTATGGAAGTGAGGAAACCAACTATTCACAGAGGAGTATGGATTTCATAACTGAAGAAGGTGATAGCCTCACCTGTAAACTGTAATAAATTTTGCATCTAGATGGATCAAAAGAGGATGGCAAAAATTAAAATAGAAGGCACAGTTTCCCATGCACTTGCCTGCATCTGCTGTGTGAGTTCTCTGGCCAGGACAGTGTCCTGAAGAGCATTCTCCCGCTGAGAGGCATCCGCAAGCACATTAACTGTGGTTTCTGCTTCTTGTATCCACTTTAGGAAGTTCTCCAGATCCTTGCGAGAGCTTTGCACTGTCCTTAGCTCAGCCTCCAAGGCACTCTGTCTGTCAGCAATGCTGCAAGTAACAAAATGACAGGCACATCTTCATTACTTACAGTGTGACAGGCCACAGCAAGCACATCCTCAAGAAAAATTAACACACAGCCTCTAAGCAACCTTTATTTAAGTACCTAATGTAACTAGAAGATCTGTTTCTATGTGTGTCTTGAATAATCCTTAATAGTAATGTAAATTTTGAGAGGAAGGAGTGGGTGAGAGATATAAATATTAACAAAATCATATCATATCATAAAATAATCATCACATTTTACAACTCGTAATTGTACATTAAGTTAGTCCCCATACATTTTATTCTTCCCTGGTGGTAAAGAATCCACCTGCAATGCAGGAGACCTGAGTTTGATACCTGGGTCGGGAAGAGCCCCTGGAGAAGGGAAGGGCTACCCACTTCAGTATTCTGGTCTGGAGAATTCCATGGACTGTATGGTCCATGAGGTCCCAAAGAGTCAGACATGACTGAGTGACTTCCACCAACACTCAAAAGGTAATATCAATAAATATTCATACACATGACAAAATGAATTCTAGAAAGAAGTAATATCTGAATAAATGGTTAAGATACAAATAAAAAATTTAAAAGACTTACTTTATATATTTTAAACACTTCATATCAATACAAATTGGTTCTTTAAGCTCACATAATAATATTCAGAAGACATCAGACAGTCCAGTTTTTATAAAGCATTCATTAAATTTACACCAAAAATTAAAGCATATATCTTGAAGTTGCACGATTTAAGAGATACACATACCTGTAAACCCAATCTGTAAAACTTCATGTATCTCAAAGCTCCATAAAAAGAAAACAACTTAATTTATGAATGGACACAAACAAGTTCACTCATAAGTATTTAAACTCAAGAGAACTGAATATAAATATCCACACAAAAACTTGTACACAAATCCAGCATTACTTATTTAGAAGAGTCAAATAATAGAATTGACCCAAATATCCATCAATTGAGAGAGGATGTGCTAAACTAAATGTAGTATATTCATCCACAAAATATTATTGCATCATAAAAAGGAATGATATACTGATACATGCTCAATATGGATGGACCTTGAAAGCATTCTGCCAAGTGAAAAAAGCAGATACAAAAGGCCATATATTTTGTGATTTCATGTACATGAAATATTTAAGAGCACCAAATCCATAAAAGGAGAAAATATATTAGTTGTTGAGGAGGACTGGAAGGTAAAAGAAAACAGGGATTTGGGTTTTGGGTTGTGGGTTTCTTTGGGGAGTGATTAAATGTTCTGAAATTAAGAGTGTTGTGATGAAGCACAACAGGGAAAAGACACTAAAAGCCACTTGGTTGTACACTTTAAAAGGGTGAATTTCATGAACTATACCACAATTTAAAAATCAGCACATGTAATAAGATTTTACGTACATATTTTTTCCAACTGTCCATCCACTCATTCATCCATTCATCAGTATTCATCCATCTGTATATACAGACAGAGGGAGAAAGGTCTGGCACACTAACTTAACATTAAAATAGTTCCAGGTGCTGGATTCTAGTGTGGTTTACTTTCCTATTAGAACTTTTCTGCATTCTTTGAATTTACAAGAAACAAGCATCTTTCTTACATATCAATAAATGCATTCATTTAAAAAATGGATGAAAAATTTAAGTAGACATATCAACATGGAAGATAAATGAATAGCAAAAAAAAAAAAAAACACATGAAAAGATGCAAAGCATCATTAATCATCAGAAAAATGTAAACTCAAACCACAATGAGCTATCACTACATAGTAGAATGGCTTTAAGAAAATGACCAAACCAACTCCTGGTAACATTACAAAGTGTAATGACTGCAACTCTCACAGTTGATGGTAGGAGTATAAAATGGTACAGCCATCCTGAAAATGTTTGTCAGTTTTTAATAAGATTAACCATGCACTTAAAGATACAAGCCAGGAATCTTATTCCCAAGAGAAATGAAAACACATGTCCACACAAAATTTAAATGCAAATGTTCATAGCAGCATTATTCATAATGGTCTAAAGCTGATAATAACTCAAATATCATCAACCCATAAGTAGATAAACTGGGGCATATGCACATAATGGAATACTACTGAGCAATAAAAATCTAAATGCTAATGAAGGATGCAACATGGGTGGAACCTCAAATGATTTTGCTAAGTAGAAGAAACCAGACATAAAAGCTACATACTGTGATCCCATTTACATAACATTCTGGAATGTCATCAGCCTCATCTCAACACTTACTTCTGAAAAATCTCCAACAGTGTTTGGCTCCCTACAGAACAAATTGAAATTGCTTTCCTGTAACTAAATAATAATCCTCCATGCTGCTGCTGCTGCTGCTAAGTCGCTTCAGTCGTGTCCGACTCTGTGCGACCCCATAGACGGCAGCCCATCAGGCTCCACTATTCCTGGGATTCTCCAGGCAATAACACTGGAGCAGGTTGCCATTTCCTTCTCCAATGCATGAAAGTGAAAAGTGAAAGTGAAGTCGCTCAGTCATGTCCAACTCTTAACGACCTCATGGACTGCAGCCTACCAGGCTCCTCCGTCCACGGGATTTGCCAGGCAAGAGTACTAGAGTGGGGTGCCATTGCCTTCTCCAATAATCTATCACTAATTTACTTTTCCAACTTTACCGTGTAGTTCAGTCCAATGATTCAAATCAAAGTGGGAGGTTCCTTTTCCTCTAGAATATTTGTAATACCATGTCCACATAAAAATTGTATACTTACATAAAAATGTCCTTCTGCAGTGATGAAAGAAATCAAAGATGACATGTTCATGGATTGGAAGAATCAATATAGTGAAAATGACTATACTACCCAAAGCAATCTATACGTTCAATGCAATCCCTATCAAGCTACCAATGGTATTTTTCATAGAACTAGAACACATAATTTCACAATCTGTATGGAAATAGAAAAAACTTCAAATAGCCAAAGCAATCTTGAGAAAGAAGAATGGAACTGGAGGAATCAATCTACCTGACTTCAGACTATACTACAAAGCTACAGTCATCAAGACAGTATGGTACTGGCACAAAGACAGAGCTATAGATCAATGGAACAAAATAGAAAGCCAAGAGATAAATAAATCCATGCACATAGGGACACCTTGTCTTTACAAAGGAAGCAAGAATATACAATGGAGAAAAGATAATCTCTTTAACAAGAGGTGCTGGGAAAACTGGCCAACCACCTGTAAAAGAATGAAACTAGAACACTTTCTAACACCATACACAAAAATAAACTCAGAATGGATTAAAGACCTAAATGGAAGATCAGAAACTATAAAACTCCTAGAAGAAAACATTGGCAAAACACTTTCTGACATAAATCACAGCAGGATCCTCTATGACCCACCTCCCAGAATATTGGAAATAAAAGCAAAAATAAACAAATGGAAACTAATTAAACTTAAAAAATTTTGCACAAGAAAGGAAACTATATGCAAGTTGAAAAGACAGCCTTAAGAATGGGAGAAAATAATAGCAAATGAAGCAACTGACAAATAATTAATCTTAAAAATATACCAGCAGCTCATGCAGCTCAATGCCAGAAAAATAAACAGCCCAATCAAAAAATGGGCTAAACAGATATTTCTCCAAAGAAGACATACAGATGGCTAACAAACACATGAAAAGATGCTCAACATCACTCATTATCAGAAAAATGCAAATCAAAAGCACAATGAGGTACCATGTCATGCCAGTCAGAATCGCTGCTATCAAAAAGTCTACAAAATAAATGCTGGAGAGGGTGCGGAGAAAAAGGAACCCTCTTATACTGTTGGTAGGAATGCAAACTAGTACAGCCACTATGGAGAATAGTGTGAAGATTCCTTAAAAAACTGAAAGAGAACTGCCATCTGACCCAGCAATCCCACTGCTGGGCATACACACCAAGGAAACCAGAATTGAAAGAGACACATATACCTCAATGCTCATCGCAGCACTGTTTGCAATAGCTAAGACATGGAAGCAACCTAGGTGTCCATCAGCAGACGAATGGATAAGAAAGCTGTGGTTTTACATATACACAATGGAATATTACTCGACTATTAAAAAGAACACATTTGAATCAGTTCTAATGAGGTGGATGAAACTGGAGCCTATTAAACAGAGTGAAGTCAGTCAGAAAGAAAAACACCAATACAGTACACTAACGCATATATATGGAATTTAGAAAGATGGTAAAAATGACCCTATTTGCAAGACAGCAAAAGATATAAAGAACAGACTTTTGGACTCTGTGGGAGAAGGCGAGGGGGAGATGATTTGAGAGAATAGCATTGAAACATGTATATTACCGTATGTGAAACAGATCACCAGTCCAAGTTTGATGCATTGAAACATTCAAAGCCAGTGTACTGGGACAAACCTGAGGGATGGGATGGGGAGGGATATGGGAGGCGGGGTTCAGGATGGGGGACACATGTATACCCATGGCTGATTCACATCAATGTATAGCAAAAACAAGCATAATATTGTAAAGCAATTAGCCTCCAATTAAAATAAATATACTAATTTGAAAAAAATATGTCCTTCTGACTATCTTCACCTATCAAAATCCTTCCAGTCCTTTAAGGGTTAAGGATTACTTCCTCCAAAACATTTCAGTCTAATTAGGTTTCCTTGCCCAGAGTTCATCAAAGGTCAAAACTCCTCTTCAGAAATTTATCACATGTATCCTGAAAAAACCCTCAGACTGTGATCTTATCTCACTCTTACATTTTATTTTTAACTATATCATAGAGATTTCTTGTCTTTCTCCCAGTTCCATAAACACACAATAGGCAAAAGCAGTCTTTTGCATCTCCATATTTCTCAGCGTCTATTATAGCATTCTGTGTAAGTTGTTCAGTCATGTCTGACTCTTTGTGATCCCATGGACTGTAGTCCACTAGGCACCTCTGTCCATGGAATTCTCCAGGCAAGAATACTGGAGTGGGTAGCCATTTCCTTCTCCACGGCATCTTCACGACGCAGGGATCAAACACAAGTCTCCTGCATTGCAGGCATATTCTCTACCATCTGAGCTACAAGTAAGTCACTATTATAGCATTATAATAGCATGTATAAAATAATGAATATCTTTTTATAACAGGACTTCAAAATTACCTCCCAAATATCACTTTTCAAGAAGCTACAGAGTAAAGGCCTCTAGAATATTCAGTTCGTAAATCCAGAAAGAAGACAATATATTAAGAAGCATAAAAACAAGAAATCCAACACATGGAGAAGCAAACAGGTCCTCACATTAATGGTGAAAGGAGATCTCAGACAAAGGGTTATGTATTCAAATCGGATCAGATGATGCCTGTCTTCATCATACCAACTGCTCTGTTTCTTGTTTCAGTTTGGCAAAATTAACAAAGAAGACACTCCGGCAAAACAGAGTCTTGAAAAGTGGACAAACCCAGGTGTTGTTATTATGGGTACACAGGTTAAGCTTGTGAAAAGTACTGTAATTTTAACTTATGTGTCATATGTCAAATATGTTGAGGTCTGCACTCTCTTAACATTAGTATGACATTAAAATCAACTTCACATCCTAACAGAAAAAAAAGGACAAAAACAAATAAACAAAAAACTCCATGAGATCCTATGAGGAAAGCACAGAAAATCCCTAGGATAATGGCTGTGCACGAGGCTTTGCAAACTGTCTCCAGAAGAGATGTCTGCAAGAAAAATTATTAGAAGTGATAGACTGCTTAATGTGATTGACCTTGTAGGAAATTGTACTGTCAGGCCATGGAAAATGTGGGAAGAATTAGCAATAGGTGCAAAGAAAACTAAGCATATAAAAACAAGGCAATTATTAATTTCAGGTGAAATAAAGAAACAAAATTATAGTAAATGTCAGTGCTTGGCTGTTAATGATGCTTAGACAGACATAATACTGTCAACATTGAATATCTGCTTCTCTAAGAATTCAATGATAAGATGATACAGACACTATGGAAAACAATATGGCAAGTCCTCAAAAAATTAAAAATAGAATTAACATGATCAAGCAAGGAGAGGAAAAATGTTGCCCCTAGGGAGGGGGCTGTGCTGAGTAGTGAGAGAACCACTATAAGTCCCCTACACATGAACCTCAGGTTGCAAACTTTCAAAGATGCAAATGCGCATTTCCATGTCTAGTCATGAAAGCTAGTTCACATGCCTGGCATACTTTGTATGTGCGTGCATGCATCCTCTACAAGTGGTTGTTCTTATGTACTTTACTGCACAGTACTGTGCAGAGTATGGTAGTATGGTACCTTTATTTTAAGCCCGGAATGACTGGAAACAAGCATAAAAGCAGCAGTGATATAGCTGGGACTACTGAACTTTTCAAGGTACTGTACAGTAAAATTAAAAGTGTCTGTTTTTTGTGTTTGCTTGTTCTTGTGTATTATTTGTGGGAAAAGTATTATAAACCTATTACAATACAGTACTATATAGCTGATTGGGTTAGTTAGGTACCTACACAAACTTCATCGGAATTAACAAGCAAATTGGGCTTATGAACATGCTCTCAGAATAGAACTCATTTGTTTGGAGGAAATTACTGTATTATAAATCTTTCAATTTTTAAAGAATTTTTAATCATATGCATATATTTCTTTTTAATCATTAGAAGTTATCCACCAGAATTTGCATCGTTGGTGGTGATGGTGTTTAGTCTTCCACTTAACCCTGCCCATATTTTCAATTATTAAAACATCAACTAAAAAAAAATACTAAGAATAACCAAATAAAGGCTGCACCAAAAAAAGTATCAGGATTAAAGGAGTACACATGCACAAGTAATCAACCAGGAGCAAATGATTCTAACTTTAAGAACATTCATACAAAATGTAGTAATTATAAATTTATTAGACTATTCTTATTTTAAGAACACATAAAATTTAGTAGTTATAAAATTTAGTGAAGTCAAACACTTTCATTTTATATAATAAGTGTCCTATATTCTTAAGAATAAAGATGAACATAGCCTGTACATAACAGGTTATGCGGAAAACAGCTAATGTAAAATCACATCATTACAGATTAGCTCTATTAAATCCTAAGAATGCCCAGACTAGGGAAGAAGGAAGAGGACACAAACGTTTAAGAACCTCATGGGTGAAGTCAGAGAGTCTCTATGTAAGAGTCATTTATATACTTAACAAGCATGAAGGACTAGCCTAGCAGGGGAGGTGAAAAGTCTAAAATGATGCTTCAAAGGAAAAGGGAGGTAAGCGGATCATGAGCGCTTGACCTTAGACAGTACTGGATCCACTGAGCTGTATTAATACCAGCAGCACACTCTGTTAACCAGCAGAACATTCTGAATTCAGAAACTAGGGCATTTAGTATAAAACTGTCAAATTATCTACTAGTCATCGGTGGGAAAAGAGATTGTCCTTTAAAAATATTCACTTTGTAGGAAATTGCTGCAAAATAACTTTTAGGCAATGGTTAAGAGACGTCTACTTTGTCGGTTACTAAAGCAAAAAGAACTGAACTGAACTGACAGTAAAAAGAATACAGGTTTTGAATCAAGGCAGATATGGCTCCACCACAGACTAGCTGTAAAAGCTAGGGCAGTGCCCACCTCCTCCCACATAATTTTCATCATCCTTAAAGTCCACTTTAAGGCACCTAGGTTTTCCATGGTCTGAGCCTTGCTTACCTCTCCTAAGATTATTTAATCACTCTAAGCCTCATGCTTTATCTACGTCCAAAAAGGAACCAACGACTAACCCTCAAAGTGGTCGCTATTTCACATTTAGAGCTTTATTTTTTACTTTAAATATCCTTCTTCACGCCTCCATCCTCCCACTGACTTTTCCCTTTCCTGGTTAATTTCTGCTTCCCTTACAGAACTGGGTGCAGACACCTTCCAAACCTATGGTATCTCATTCCCATAATTTCTCTTATGGTGGTTATAAGCAGGTCATTGCTGCTGTAATGACAAATCACCACAAATACAGTGGCTTAAAAGATTTTCCCTTATTTGGTGAAATACTAGGAAATTAATTTTATTTATAGGATGCAAATGTGCACTTTAATAAATAAATGTCCTGGGGAATTTTTTAAATTCACAAATATCTGGTGTCATATTTTTTTACCATGATCATAATCAACTACTAAAAATAGTGAACATATAGAAAACTAAATTCTGTGTACAGAAGTCCAAATTATCTTCATGTTATTATAATAAAAATCACAATCACAGTATTTATATATAGTCTTATTTTTGAAACTAATATAAGTTTATATGATATTTCTAACAGAGTACAGCTCAAAAGTATCAGTTCTCCACATCACTCATTTCATTCTTTTTTTAAAAAAATCTAGAAAATTTACACTGGACACTACAAAATACTACAAGAATCTTTTACTTATTTTCAAGGAGTTTCACATGATTTATCATAATACCATAAGGCAAAAAAAGTCACTAAAATTAGGCTCAGGAGTATGTATGCACACTATATGACATAGGCTAAGTTACTTTTACTGCCATTTGTACACTGTTCTCAGAAGGAAACCACCTAATTTTACCACCTCTTCCATTTACTAGATATATGCTTTGGGGTAAACCATTCAAATCTCCAATTTTCTATTCCCATCCTTAAAATAATGAGCTTGGGCTAGTTGAGTAAAGGGCCTACGTCAGAATCAGAATCTCTAGGGGTCCTTTGAAAACTACAGAGTCCACCAGAGATTATAAAACCCACTGGAAGAGTTTATCTATTCTCACTCCATTCCTAGTCTCAAATTCAGCTTCATGGAGAATCACTGCACGTAAATAAAATGTTACTGATGGGAATGGATATGTGGTGCAGACAGCAAAGAGGTCAGGAAGCGCTAATGTGGAAGATTCAGTCCTAACATCACGTCCAGCACTGAATTTACACTAGGCCACGATTCTCAATGCAGAGCTTCTATCTGGCACTCCTGGTTGCTACATCTCAAGAAAGATCAGAACAGAGCCGGAGGAAGTTCTGAGAAATGTAAATGAGAGGGTATAGCAGAAGGAACACTGGCAATGAATCGGAAATAGTTTTAAGTTCAGGAAATTGTGGCTACTAGACAAAGATACAGAAGATTTTTTTTTAATCTTTCAAAATCCACAAATCATAAAGCATAAAGATAGACTGAAAATCTAAAAGACACGAGTTTTGATGTTTAGAAGGATAATTTTAGCAGAAATAAAAAGTTTTTGTTCACACAGAAGTAACAGATTAGAGAATTCTTTAGAGCAAGAAATGGTACAGAACAAAAGTATAAATAACTTCTCATAAAAGATTTAAGGAATACATGGGTGACAAATTTATAATAGTTCACATTAAAAGGAACTGAGATTTTTAAAATGCAAATGCTTATTTTTTAAAGAGAAGTCTGTTATACAAGCAACTAGCTGATATGCTACAGAATAGCTTACCGTCATTTTGCAGCATTACAACACATGGTCACCCACATAACTGACTTTTTTTAAAATGTGATTTTAAATGTTAAATAATACTTCATTTTTAATCTATAAGATATAATATTGTTTAATATGCACGTGCTTATCATTAGTCAAAAGAGTGTCTGAACGTAAATAGGAGAATTTTTTTTTTAAGACTTCAATGGAAAAGAACGTCTCAACAAATCTAGAGATGTGTCTTGCTAAATTCTGGTATACTAGAATGGCAACCTTTACGGTTACATGAGATTTAAATACATTTTTCTCTTCTAGAGTGGAAAATAGTAGCATCAGTAGTTTGAGTGGCATGTAGAAAACTTGCAATGAAACAATTCCTTAAGCTTTCCAATGAGTACCTTCACAAGGTAATTTGTCTTTTGGTGTATAAAGTATCATTTAACTAGGAAATATATTCAAAGCACGCTTTAATGCAGTGAGGAAATGCAGTGGATTTGACTGTTAATTAGTCACTGGAGACATTCCCAACCTTCTATGGTATTTTGTAACTAATCTTTGTTACCTAGATATTGGGTTCTCATCAAGCATTTAAAAATTCACTCCATCGAATTTAAGGAGATTGTTCTAAGCTGCCAATGCCACATCACTTGGAAGCTTAAGAGAAGTTCCCCACTCCCACTGCATATATATTCAAGACAGAACTATTTCCCTGTGAGGATTCAGCACTGCTGCTGCTGCTACTAAGTCGCTTCAGTCATGTCCGACTCTTCGCGACCCCATGGACTGCAACCCAACAAGCTCTTCTAACCATGGGATTTTCCAGGGAAGAGTACTGGAGTGGGTTGCCTTGCCTTCGCCGGAGGATTCAGAATATCACATCCTATTTCCCTTTCCACTAAGTCAATTCAGTTCAGTTCAATTCAGTCGCTCAGTCGTGTCTGACTCTGTGACCCTGTAAATCGCAGCACGCCAGGCCTCCCTGTCCATCACCAACTCCCGGAGTTCACCCAAAATCATGTCCATCAAGTCAGTGATGCCATCCAGCCATCTCATTCTCTGTCGTCCCCTTCTTCTCCTGCCCTCAATCTTTCCCAGCACCAGGGTCTTTTCCAATGAATCAACTCTTCGCATGAGGTGGCCAAAGTATTGGAATTTCAACTTCAACATCAGTCCTTCCAATGAACACCCAAGATTGAACTCCTTTAGGATGGACTGTTGGATCTCCTTGCAGTCCAAGGGACTCTCAACAGTCTTCTCCAACATCACAGTTCAAAAGCATCAATTCTTTGGCAACTTTCTTCACAGTCCAACTCTCACATCCATATGTGACCACTGGAAAAAACACAGCCTTGAGTAGATGGACCTTTTTGGCAAAGTAATGTCTCTGCTTTTTAATATGCTGTCTAGGTTGGTCATAACTTTCCTTCCAAGGAGTAAGCGTCTTTTAATTTCATGGCTGCAGTCACCATCTGCAGTGATTTTGGAGCCCAAAAATAAAGTCTGACTCTGTTTCCCCATCTATTTCTCATGAAGTGATGGGACCAGATGCCATGATCTTCGTTTTCTGAATGTTGAGCTTTAAGCCAACTTTTTTACTCTCCTCTTTCACTTTCATCAAGAGGCTTTTTACTTCCTCTTCACTTCCTGCCATAAGGGTGGTGTCATCTGCATATCTGAGGTTATTGATATTTCTCCTGGCAATCTTGATTCCACCTTGTGCTTCTTCCAGCCCAGCATTTCTCATGATGTACTCTGCATAGAAGTTAAATGAGCAGAGTGACAATATACAGCCTTGACGTACTCCTTTTCCTATTTGGAACCAGTCTGTTTTCCTATGTCCAGTTCTAACTGTTGCTTCCTGACCTGCATATAGGTTTCTCAAGAGGCAGGTCAGGTGGTCTGGTATTCCCATCTCTTTCAGAATTTTCCAGAGTTTATTGTGATCCACACAGTCAAAGGCTTTGGCATAGTCAATAAAGCAGAAAGAGATGTTTTTCTGGAGCTCTCTTGCTTTTTCAATGATCCAGCGGATGTTGGCAATTTGATCTCTGGTTCTTCTGCCTTTTCTAAAACCAGCTTGAACATCTGGAAGTTCATGGTTCATGCATTGCTGAAGCCTGGCTTGGAGAATTTTGAGCATTACTTTATTAGCGTGTGAGATGAGTGCAATTGTGCAGTAGTTTGAGCATTCTTTGTCATTGCCTTTCTTTGGGATTGGAATGAAAACTGACCTTTTCCAGGCCTGAGGCCACTGCTGAGATTTCCAAATTTGTTCGCATATTGAGTGCAGCACTTTCACAGCACCATCTTTCAGGATTTGAAGGAGCTCAACTGGAATTCCATCACCTTCACTAGCTTTGTTTGTAGTGATGCTTTCTTCACATTCCAGGATGTCTGGCTCTAGGTGAGTGATCACACCATCATGATTATCTGGGTCGTGAAGATCTTTTTTGTACAGTTCTTCTGTGTATTCTTGCCACCTCTTCTTAATATCTTCTGCTTCTGTTAGGTCCATACCATTTCTGTCCTTTATTTTGCTCATCTTTGCATGAAATGTTCCCTTGGTATCTCTAATTTTCTTGAAGCGATCTCTAGTCCTTCCCGTTCTTTTGTTTTCCTCTATTTCTTTGCATTGATCTGTCCTTGCTATTCTTTGGAACTCTGCTTTCAGATGCTTATAGCTTTCCTTTCCTCCTTTGCTTTTCGCTTCTCTTCTTTTCACAAAGCTAGAGTGCCTGATGAACTATCAAGACAATCCCCATGGAAAAGAAATGCGAAAAAGCAAAATGGCTGTCTGAGGAGGCCTTACAAATAGCTGTGAAAGGTCTTGATCCCTGTCTCCTGTACAATGTCATGAACCTCAGTCCATAGTTCATCAGGCACTCTGTCTATCAGATCTAGTCCCTTAAATCTATTTCTCACTTCCACTGTATAATCATAAGGAATTTGATTTAGATCATACCTGAATGGTCTAGTGGTTTTCCCTACTTTCTTCAATTTAAGTCTGAATTTGGGAATAAGGAGCTCATGATCTGAGCCACAGTCAGCTCCCAGTCTTGTTATTGCTGACTGTATAGAGCTTCTCCATCTTGGCTGCTAATAATTTAATTTCACTAAGTCACTACAAATATTTGATCTTCATTAGCCAACCAATACTGAAACACACCCCAACACTACTCCACACCTTCCCCAATCTACCTTCAAAACCCTTCTTCCATTAAACCTGGAGAGCTATCCTACCACTGGCAGACTCCTCAGATCAATCCCTTCATCTTGTCAAGTGAAACTGGTTTCCGTAAGGCCATGAATTTATCTGTGAACTTTTAAAAAGCTTCTTCTCTTTCCTCTTGGACCTTATATGCCTGGGGTGAGGGTCTGCCTCACATGAGGGTCTGCCTCCTTAGCAAGGTTACTTTCCAAGCCATTGTTCTCCCATCTTCCAGACAAAATCCCACTCCTTCAAAGCAGAAGACATTCTCCACTGTGTTCATGTGCTAACCTCCAGGTCCATGGAAATGGCACATAGACACTGCTCACTGCCTCAACAATGAAGTAGAGTCTGACATCAAACTCAAGATCTGCTTAACAAGCCACAGGCTCCAGTGAGGGACTTCACCCCGCAGGGAAAGGGATATGATAGACACCATTATGGACTAGACGTGTCCCAGTCTCCACTCCCTTACATATACCTTCCTCTCCCCCACTCCCTCTCTGTCTGTGTTTCATCTGCATTCTTTTGACTTATCTCCAAGTAGATGCACGTTGATAAAGAGCACTACAACAGGACCATCTTCCCTTTACATGTATTAGAGATCACAAATAGGGACCCAGCACTGCCCAGCACTGAAGTTCCCCTAGGAAGCTATCTGTCCCATCCACCTAGACTCTGATTTTACAAACGATCCTCTTTCTTCAAACTTCTGGCAGTCCCACCACCAACCTCACTAAGAGGATGCCTCATGGATCATAAAGAAAGCAGACGTCATTGCACTGAGAATCTTTCTACTTCCCACCTCTAAGCTCCAGGCCACGAGCATCTACATTCATCTTCTCACTGCCTTTCTGTCATAATGGAAAAAGCATCCCAGCTCTTACCAAAGTCAATTCTATAGATCCTGCCTTCTTATCAACAGAAGGACCTTTTTCCTCTTCCTTTCTCTCCTCAGTCTTGAATCATAACTCTACTAGATCAACCCCATGAGCACATTCACATGCTTTATTTTTCTCCATTTTAAAGAAAAGTTATTCACTTCTCTCTACCCTTCATTGCCTTCCAGGTACTACCTAATCTCTCTGTCCCTCTTAACAAACTTTGCTATAGATGGTCCCAGAAATTGTTTCTACTTCCTCAACTTCACCTAACTCTCTAGCTTCTACTCCATCGCTCTTTAAAATTGTTCTTTTCAAACTAACAAGAATCTCCAAGATGTGGAATTCCAGGAATAGTGTTACATCATCTTTTCGCATTTCTCAGTTTAATGAAACACAGTGAATCATTCCTTGCTAGAAACATTTTCTTCTCTCCATTCTTTCTTTAAATATTCTTTTTGCTACACTACTGGGCTTCCCTGGTGATCAGACAGTAAAGAATCCACCTGTAATGAGGGAGACCTGGTTTTGATCCCTGGGATGGGAAGATCCCCTGGAGGAGGCCATTCCAGTATCCTTGCCTGGAGAATCCCCATGCATAAAGGAGCCTGGCAGGCTATAGTCCATGGGTTCACAAAGAGTCAGACATGACTGAGCAACTGAACTGAACTGAACTGAGGGCTTTGAGAGACAATTAGGTCATGAGGGCAGAGCCACCATGAATGAGATTAATGGTCTTATAAAAGAAGCTTGAGAGAGCACTCTTCTCCCTTCTGCCACATGGGGGAACAGGAAGTCTGTCCAAAGGAGGTCCCCCACCCAACCATGCTGGCACCCTGATCTCAGACTTCCATTTCTATAGTTTATAAGCCACCCAATCCGTGGTGTTTGTTATAGCAGCTGAACAGACAAGGACTCCAACCAAGAAAGTTGCATTTTCTAAAAGTTCCATCTGTTAATAAACATTAGAAAATCTATACTGTACTCAGTAAATCAGATCACCAACTAATTGAAGCAGAGACTATTCAAAATGACTATAGATAAACAACTGATGATGACTCAGCCTTCCGCTCATTTAACCACAGACAGTACTGTCAAACAGACTGAAGGTCAGTGGATTTACAAGGAAGACACAGTATGACAGAGCAGATGATAATAATTTGGGGTAATCTTTTGTTGAGCATGTACCATGTACAAGGAACTTTTATACATAATTTTTGATCTTCACAATAGTCTCACTCATTATGTTCTGTACAAGAAGGGGCTTCCTTGGTGGCTCGGTGGTAAAGAATCTACCTGCCAATGCAGAAGATGCAGGTTTCATATCTGAGTTGGGAAGAGTCCCTGGAGGAGGAACCCACTCCAGTATTCTTGCCTGGAAAATCCCATGGACAGAGGAGGCTGGTGGGCTACAGTCCATGGGGACACAAAGAGTCAGATATAATAACTTAGTGACTAAAACAACGAACAAGAAGAAGAAGCAAGGTACTGAAACTCAGTGAATTGAAATAACTTGGTCAAAGTTCACACAAATAAGTGAATAAAGTACAGATGTCAATCAAGGACTATTAGATACCAAAGCCAGTGTGCTTTTTGTCCTGCCTATACAAACCAAGAAATGCATTAACATACGCAGCAAAAGCTGGCTTCCAGGGAATGAGGACAAAGAAGAAAATATCTAGTAATTAATGATCTATAGGATCATTTATTCTTTATAACATAAAGTCATATTGTCTCATTTCCCTCACAATATTTCAGGATAAATAACTGTGTGCACATGTATATGTGCACTCTAGGGTTAAAATAACATTTCAGATCCAACTGAGGCATCTACACTCTGAAAGTTACTATTAGTAAATTTCAACTATCATTATCTCAATGTGTGCTACACAATTTGTTAATGGGCATTATGAAATGTAAGAAAAAAAAATTCACTGGTGAAAAGAATGGTAATCAAGATATGTCCTAGGCTTCCCAGATGGCCCTAAGTGGTAAAGAATCCATCTGCCGATGCAGGAGACACGGGTCAGATCCCTGAGTAGGAAAGATCCCCTGGAGTAGGAAGTGGCAACCCACTCCAGTATTCTTGCCTGGGAAATTCCATGGGCAGAGGAGCCCCGCAGGCTACAGTCCATGGGGTCGCAAAAAGTTGGACACAACTAAGAACAAGGTATTTCAATTAGTTTAAAATGTTAGACACAGACCTGTTGGTTACAGAATCCAAAATATCAAGAGCCAGTTATGTTTAAGAACTAAGAATTTTTTTGTACATTAGGAAACCATTATGAATGTACCTAAATGGCATATTAACCCCAACTACAGTCTGAAGTAGCAAACACATTAATATTTTTGCAGCTAGGAACAAAGTTATTTGCACTAAGCAGGATAAATAAAGACTATAATAAATAGCCTCATGTCAATTCAAAGCATTCGGTTATCAGAGCCTATTGGATTTTGGTATGACAGATAAGGGACTGTGGACCTGTAACTGTGAATGGCCAAATTACTTAGTCAAACTACAATTCAGACAAAACATTTCCTTTGAAAGCTGATATTAAACTTCACACATTATGCCACAATAACAGTGTTCCATGGCAATCTAATAACCCTTCACCCTCCAGAATCTGGCTGACAATGATGTACATTCAGAATGTGGCTGGACAATAAGGGAAAACCACAGTATATGGCGGTTCCACGGCCACTACAACAGGCACAATGGCCACATTCCGGAAGAGAGTTACATTTATTCATAGCAGATGCTCCCATATCTTTAATCATATAAGGTTTCTAAACTCAACACAGATAAGAACCAGTAACTGGAATGCCAAAGATCCAAGAGATGGGTACACAGAGCCGTCATCAGCAACAGCTAAAGTTCTGATAACAAAGAAGAAAGTTCTGACAGCATAGGCAAAAAGATTTGGATTCCAGCCTCAGCTCTGTCCATATGAGCTGTGTGATCTTAGGTCTTGCCTAACTTCCTCTGCTTCAGTTTATTCATGGACAAGATTGATGAAAATTCTGCCTATGAGGATAAAATAATACAAGGGAAGAGCTTAGCACAGAGCCTGACCATGAGGAGATGCCCAATAAAATTTATACACTAAAAACAAAGCACAGAATCTCACAAGGCATAGCAACCTGAATAAATTTGCTACCAATTCTTCAGAACATAGAGAGCACTGTCACAATTCAGTTTAGAAAAATGTCATCTTGGCTCTGCTCTGTGCCTTTAAACATGTCATTTACCTTCTCTGAGCCTAACAGCATTACGGCAAACCAAGTATTCTCAATGGAAGAGATAAATGGTTTTTTGGCGGAGTGAGGTGGTAGAGGGAGTGAGAAAAATTGACTCTTTTTAAGAAGAAATCATATAACTGTAAAGTACCAAGACAGATCACAGTATTACAATATTTTGGGAGCAGGAAACTGAAAATGTTCTCTAAGGGGGATGATAATGTCAAAAAGGTTAAGAAACACCAGTTTAAGTGAACTATAAGGTCATGTACAGCTCTTAAAGTTCCTTAATTCTATCTTCGTAACAATAATGCCAAGAATTCAAAAAATGTTTAATATAGGTTCACATACTATACTTAAGAAGGCAAGGAAAGATTTCTGTATTCTAGAAATATCTCCAATTAAACAGTTAAAAATTGTAAATATCATTCTGTTTAAAAGAGAAAATCCTAGCAATAGAGCTATTATTCATGCTGGGATTCTGTGAGCCACAATTTGTTGTATTGTCTCTGCTTTATAGATAATAATATATCTAACTCATATCTAAATATTAACATGTTTATTTATTTCCTCCTGAAATGCAGAAAGAAAATAAGGAGAATGACTTGTTAACTACTATAAAACTGGAACACTGTGGCCGTTTCAGCTTTGATAAATGAAAGATCACCTTGGAATATAATTCATTTTTAATTGCCTCTTCCATCTAATCTAACTACTGCTGTAGGCTGTCTTAAAATATTTACAAAGTAAAAGCAAAAAAAAGAACTGGAGTTGCTAAATAAAGCAGGCCACACATTCCAAAGTGATCAATTTTTTCGGTATTGTTTACAATATAAACAAAGTCATAATTCTTACAGATGGAATATTTGGAAACACAGGCGAAGTATGCTTAAGGATGATCTCTCTCAGTGTTACGTCGGGGTTTCTAACTGAGATACAATTGACATATGTGACTGTATTAGCTTACCATGATCTGATACATGTATATATTGCAAAATGATTTGCACAGCAGGTTTAGTTAACATCCATGACCACACATGGTTACAGATTTTTTTTGTGATGGGAACTTTTAAGATTTAGTAACTTTCAAATACACAATACAGTATTGTTAACCATAATTACCATGCTTTACATTACATCCCCAGAATGTAAGTTTATACTTTAAAGATGCTTTTAACTCCCCTTCTTTCCCACCTTAGTTTTAGAATCCTTCAGTCAGTTCAGTTCAGTCGCATAGTTGTGTCTGACTCTTTGTAACTCCATGAATCGCAGCACGCCAGGCCTCCCTGTTCATCACCAACTCCTGGAGTTCACTCAGACTCACATCCATCGAGTCAGTGATGCCATCCAGCCATCTCATCCTCTGTCGTCCCTTTTTCCTCCTGTCCCCAATCCCTCCCAGTATCAGAGTCTTTTCCAATGAGTCAACTCTTCTCATGAGGTGGCCAAAGTACTGGTTTCAGCCTTAGCATAATTCCTTCCAAAGAAATCCCAGGGCTGATCTCCTTCAGAATGGACTGGTTGGATCTCCTTGCAGTCCAAGGGACTCTCAAGAGTCTTCTCCAACACCACAGTTCAAAAGCATCAATTCTTCAGCGCTCAGCCTTCCTCACAGTCCAACTCTCACATCCATACATGACCACTGGAAAAACGATAGCCTTGACTAGACAGACCTTTGTTGGCAAAGTAATGTCTCTGCTTTTGAATATTCTATCTAGGTTGGTCATAACTTTTCTTCCAAGGAGTAAGCGTCTTTTAAGTTCATGGTTGCTATCACCATCTGCAGTGATTTTGGAGCCCAAAAAAACTAAGTCTGACACTGTTTCCACTGTTTCCCCATCTATTTCCCATGAAGTGATGGGACCAGATGCCATGGTCTTCGTTTTTTGAATGTTAAGCTTTAAGCCAAATTTTTCCCTCTCCTCTCTCACGTTTATCAAGAGGCTTTTAGTTCCTGTTCACTTTCTGCCATAAGGGTGGTGTCATCTGCATATCTGAGGTTATTGATATTTCTCCTGGCAATCTTGATTCCACCTTGTGCTTCTTCCAGCCCAGCGTTTCTCATGATGTACTCTGCATAGAAGTTAAATAAGCAGGATGACAATATACAGCCTTGACATACTCCTTTTCCTATTTGGAACCAGTCTGTTGTTCCATGTCCAGATCTAACTGTTGCTTCCTGACCTGCATATAGGTTTCTCAAGAGGCAGGTCAGGTGGTCTGGTATTCCCATCTCTTTCAGAATTTTCCAGAGTTTATTGTGATCCACAGAGTCAAAGGCTTTGGCATAGTCAATAAAGCAGAAATAGATGTTTTTCTGGAACTCTCTTGCTTTTTCAATGATCCAGCGGATGTTGGCAATTTGATCTCTGGTTCCTCTGCCTTATCTAAAACCAGCTTGAACATCTGGAAGTTCACAGTTCACGTAGTCACAACAAAAGAAAAGCAGCTGTTCTAAAATGCTAGAAAGATCAATATTACAACTATATTCTGCTTTAACCACTTCAGAGTTTTGTATTTCCAACACTTGTTTTTATTTTCTCCAGAATCCAAGGGAGACAGAGCAACATATTTATGTTCATGAACTGCCTCATAATTTTCTTTGAGTTTCCCAAAATTTACAATATAGATTCTAACTAAAAATGACATTTTAAAAATGTACAAAATACATCCAGATCAAACTGTTACAAACATTTGGCTATAATTCATTACCTGTAATATGTATAATAAAGTGTTCCATTTTATTCACTGTAAAATATATGTGGTTTTGATATCAAATTAGCTTTCAGGCATTTGCATCTGAATATATAAGATGCGTGTGAAGCCATAATTTCATTTAGACACAGGTATTCCCAGTACTATGCAAGAAGTACACACTTTCTTTTACTGAAGATGAATATAAATATGCAGCCTTAAAGAGATGCTAACCACTGTTAACACTGCCTCAAATACTATATGTTCAAGTGACATAAAAATTTATCTTATAAACACATGCTATTTTAGACTGTTCCAAACATACTGACAAGACAGTAATGGAAAGAAAAGATAATAAATGAGTTGAAGCCCAATATACACTTCAGGAGTCTAGTATGGATCCATGTGTTCTCAGCCTCAAATGAGAATAACCTGGTCACATAGCACATGTTTCCCTATTAGGGATAATGTTACCCTGAGGTGCCATAATACCAAAGTGTTCCTTACCATCAGAGTACCACCAAATGTATTCTAGGCAATGCTGAGAAGCATAAGAAAATCAGAACTCATAAAATGATCACTGTCAAGGTTTAGATTTAATCAAGGAAGAACTTCATTGCAGAAATTCAATTAGCTAACGTATCACACTATGTTAAGTGTGATAATACTAACTCGGCACAGCATAATATTTTAAGAAAAAAATAATAAAATATGCGTCTAGTAGGGACATCTTCTACATGCTTCCATGAGAAAGCCAAAGCAATCAAATTCTCAACTTGACAATATACATACATACACCTGTCAAAGCTTCAGCAATACCTTTGTTTTAGATTGATCCATGCTGTTTTTAGGTACTCTGTGGTTTCTTTCACATTTCTTGTGTCATCACTGCCATATTCTTCCAGCAGTTTCTGCAGGACATTATCGAACGCCATTACAACACCATCTCCAGCAGCCAGTTCTTGAAGCAGCATCTAAGGTGTAATTTCAGATGTAATCATTAAGACTGAATCACTCAGTTACAAATATGACCGAAACAGTTGGTCCTTTCAATAAGTTTTAATATGTTTCAGACACAGATATCAAAAGAAAGGAACACATTATAAGACAAACTCTTGCATGTAAGCTCAAACAAAAATAATTCTGGAAGTGAAAAGTGATCAAGTACAGAGCAAGTACATAGCAGATGGTGTTAAAAGATTACTGTCTTTTCCTCTTTGATATATTTTAATTCCTCAAACCATTTGCCTTGTTCATTACAAATGCTATGCATCTGATCGTAAGAGGAATATGCATCTCATAGGAATCAATTTACTATAGAGTTAGTTCCTCTATATGCACTTGGAGATACAGAAAGGTCGACAATATGGAAATCTTCTTGCCCCTGGATCACTATGCCTGCTTACAAAGTTAACTCTTGGGTGGATCCAGTAGTGAAGCGAGGGTTACTGAGAGTGCCTGAATAAATTATATTGATGCTGTGTGTCCATAGACATTAGCTTTATGATACATTTTTTTCCCCTGAGAGTCCCTGCATCAAGATGCTGCTGCTGCTGCTGCTGCATCGCTTCAGTGGTGTCTGACTCTGTATGACCTCATAGACGGCAGTCCACCAGGCTCCCTGGTCCCTGGGATCTGCCAGGCAAGAATACTGGAGTGGGTTGCCATTTCCTTCTCCAATGCATGAAAGTGAAAAGTAAAAGTGAAGTCCCTCAGTTATGTCCGACTCCTATTAACCCCATGGACTGCACCCCACCAGGCTCCTCTGTCCATGGCATTTGCCAAGCAAGAGTGGGTTGTCATTGCCTTCTCTGCCTGCATCAAGATACTCCCCATGAAACCTAAATGACAAATGAATGTTCCCATAATTTTTGTAGCAACTAGTAGAAAAATCCACCCTAGAGTACCAGACGAACAGAACCATGCTGCTAATTCAGTTCAGTCACTCACTCATGTCTGACTCTTTGTAACCTCATGAACTACAGCATGTGAGGCTTCCCTATCCATCACCAACTCCCAGAGCTTGCTCAAACTCATGTCCATAGAGTCAGCGATGCAATCCAACCATTTCATTCTCTGTCGTCCCTTTCTCTTCCTGCCTTCAATCTTTCCCAGAATCAGGGTCCTTTCCAAGGAGTCAGTTTTTCACATCAGGTGGCCAAAGTATTGGAGTTTCAGCTTCAGCATCAGTCCTTCCAATGAACAGTCAGGACTGATTTCCCTTACAATTGATTGGTATGAGTTCCTTGCAATTCAAGGGACTCTCAAGAATCTTCTCCAACAGCACAGTTCAAAAGCATCAATTCTTAGGTACTCAGCTTTCCTTATGGTCCAACTCTCATACCCATACATGACTACTAGGTTGGTCATAGTTTTTCTCCCAAAGAGGAAGCATCTTTTAATTTCACGGCTGCAGTCACTGTCAGCAGTGATTTTGGAGCCCAAGAAAATAAAATCTCTCACTGTTTCCATTGTTTTCCATCTATTTGCAATGAAGTGATGGGACTGGATACCATGATCTTCATTTTTTGAATGCTGACTTTTAAGACAGCTTATTCACTCTCTTCTTTCACTTTCATCAAGAGGCTCTTTAGCTTTTCTTTGCTTTATGCCATAAGGGTGGTGTCATCTGCATATCTGAGGTTATTGATATCTCTCCCAGCAATCTTGATTCCAGCTTGTGCTTTGTCCAGCCCAGCATTTCTCATGATGTACTCTGTAAATGAGTTAAATAAGCAGGATGACAATACTCAGCCTCGATGTACTCAGTTCCAAATCAGGAAAGATGAAGTCTGTTGCTTCATCTCCAGTTCTAACTGTTGCTTCAGGAGGCAGGTATTCCCATCTCTTTCAGAATTTTCCACAGTTCAATGTGATCCACATAGTCAAAGGCTTTGGCATAGTCAATAAAGCAGAAATAGATGTTTTTCTGGAACTCTCTTGCTTTTTCAATGATCAAATGAATGTTGGCAACTTGATCTCTGATTCCTCTGCCTTTTCTATTTCCAACTTGAACATCTGGAAGTTCACAGTTAAAATAGTGTTGAAGCCTGGCTTGGAGAATTTTGAGCATTACTTTGCTAGCGTGAGATGAGTGCAATTGTGCAGTAGTTTGAGCATTCTTTGGCACTGCCTTTCTTTGGGACTGGAATGAAAACTGACCTTTTCTAGTCCTGTGGCCACTGCTGAGATTTCCAGATTTGTTCACATATTGAGTGCAGCACTTTCACACCATCATCTTTGAGAATTTGAAACAGCTCAACTGGAATTCCATCACCTCCACTAGTTTTTGTTTGTAGTGATGCTTCCTAAGGACCACTTGACTTCACATTTCAGGATGTCTGGCTCTAGGTGAGTGATCACACCATCATGATTATCTGGGTCATGAAGATCTTTTTTGTATAGTTCTTATGTGTATTCTTGCCACCTCTTCTTAATATCTTCTACTTCTGTGTCCATACCATTTCTGTCCTTTATTCTGCTCATCTTTGCATGAAATGTTCCCTTGGTATCTCTAATTTTCCTGAAGAGATCTCTAGTCTTTCCTATTCTATTGTTTTCCTCTATTTCTTTGCATTGTTCACTGAGGAAGGCTTTCTTATCTCTCCTTGCTATTCTTTGAAACTCTGCATTCAGATGGATATATCTTTCCTTTTCTCCTTTGCCTTTTGCTTCATATCTTTTCTCAGCTATTTGTAAGACCTTCTCAGACAACCATTTTGCCTTTTTGCATTTCTTTTTCTTAGGGATGGTCTTGATCATTGCCTCCTGTACAATGTCATGAACCTCAGTCCATAGTTCTTCAGGCACTCTGTCAATCAGATCTACTCCCTTGAATCTGTCACTTTCACTGTTTAATCTTAAGGGATTTGATTTAGGTCATACCTAAATGGTCTAGTGGTTTTCCCTACTTTCTTCAATTTAAGTCTGAATTTGGCAATAAGGAGTTCATGATCTGATCCATAGTCAGCTCCCAGTCTTGTTTTTCTGACGTACAGAGCTTCTCCATCTTTGGCTGCAAAGAATATAATCAATCTGATTTAGGTGTCAACCATCTGGTGATGTCCATGTGTAGAGTCGTCTCTTGTGTTGTTGGAAAAGGTGTTTGCTATGACCAGTGCGTTCTCTTGCAAAACTCTGTAAGCCTTTGCCCTGCTTTGTTTTGTACTCCAAGGCCAAACTTGTCTGTTACTCCAGGTATCTCTTTGACTTCCTACTTTTGCATTCCAGTCCCCTGTGATGAAAAGGACATCTTTTTTGTACGTTAATTCTAGAAGTTCTTGTAGGTCTTCATAGAACTGTTCAAATTCACTACTTCAGCAATACTGGTTGGGGCACAGACTTGGATTACTGTGATATTGCATTGCTTGCCTTGGAAACGAACAGAGATCATTATGTCATTTTTGAGATTGCACCCAAGCACTGCATTTCAGACTCTTGTTGACTATGATGGCTACTCCATTTCTTCTAAGGGATTCTTGCCCAAAGTAGTAGATATGATTATCATCTGAATGAAGTTCACCCATTCCAGTCCACTTTAGTTCACTGATTCCTAAAATGTCAATGTTCACTGTTGCTATCTCCTTTTCCATGACTTCCAATTTACCTTGATTCATGGACCTGACATTTTAGGTTCCTATGCAATACTGTTCTTTACAGCACTTTACTTTACTTCCATCACCAGTCACATGAATAATTGGGCACTGTTTTCACTTTGGCTACATCAGTTCATTCTTTCTGGAGTTGTTTCTCCACTCTTCTCCAGTAGCACATTGGGCACCTACTAAACTGGGGAGTTCATCTTTCAGTGTCATATCTTTTTCCCTTTTCATGCTAATGCTGTTAATTAGAAAAGAATATTCTGAATAGAATGATTGAAACATTGATATCACTTTCAACTGTATTCCTCTGGTTAAGAGTCGAAGGGCTTTGCTAATTATTATTTTTTGAGTCATTTGGTTAAAACAGATCAGCAGATAGCATAGAGAATGATAGTGATATCATAGCAGATAGCATAGAGACAGACAGAGAATGATCCAGAAAACCAGGATACTGGCCACTTGATTTTTAAATAGCAATCATGGAAAGTCTACAGGTCTGAAGAATAAAAACATGCTGTCCTGTTTCAGATTTTGCTCCCCATATATTCTATATTATATCCTTCACAAGCATACACCTTCATCTAGGCTATCTGAAGGGCAAATCAACGTTACACCAAAATATAACTGAACAACCATAACCTCCAATTCAAGAATATTCTTTATGACTGTAGAGAGATTTAAAGTAGCACTTTGAAGTACCATAAGTATTCAATATCATTAACTCTATAGTCAAACTAATCATAAAAAGGTACTTGCTCTGATGATATTGATAAAACAGTTTGGTTATAAAGGTATTAAAAGAAACTAAACTTAATACTTGATTTGTTCACTACATGTCTGCTAAGTCTCTTCAGTCATGTCTGACTCTTTGTGACCCTCTGGACTGCAGCCTGCCGGGCTCTTCCGTCCTTGGGATTCCCCAAGCATGAACACTGGAGTGGGCTGCCATGCCCTCCTCCAGGGGATCTTCCTGATCCAGGGATCAAAACCACATCTCTTAAGTCTCCTGCATTGGAAGGAGGGTTCTTTACCACTAGTGTCACCAGGGAAGCCCATGTTCACTACATTAGCCCTCATGAAAATTTTGGGAGATCTCAAAAATAAAAATGACCTTCAACATAATTACAGAAGGGAATAAAAGGAGGATTCCTGGGATTCTGAAGGTGTTTTTTTCCTAGATGCTGGTTCATGGGTGTGTTCCATCTGCAAAGAATCAGTGAGCTGTAATTCTGGGATACAAGTTATTTGTACTCGTTATTACTCTAAAAATTTTCCAAAAAAACCTTCCTGGTCAAATTCTTTATATAAATTTCAATGTACATTCTAAGCTCTTGGGAAAACTTTATGCCAAGGGTCCTAAAAATTCTGGTTAACAATAGACTAAAAAAGCATATCCCACAAATTGGTAATGCCAGAAAGTAACTAATGAGCCTTACTTACTTGATTATCAGAAATCTGTTTGACAAGGGGATCCCTTCGAGCCTGTTGCAGAATGTAGAGGCGAGCCTCATACTTTCTCATGAGCTCCTCCGTCTCCTCCCTGTGGTCATCCCACTGGAGACTGTCAACAATCATGTCCTCCAGCTGCTGACGTCTTAACTCCACACCATGCTGGGTGTTATCCCACTGGTTCTTGACCTTTTCCACTGGAGAAGGCATTACATTAAAAAAAAAAAAAAATCCCAGAAAGCAGTCATTAGGAAAAGGAAAAAATACATGACACCAAATTCATCATAAATAAGGTCACATATGGAAAAGAGAAAGGTAGCCAAATGGTACATACATTTTAAAGGAATTTTATTATGTCTGCCACACTGTATGACTGATACATTTTTGAAATCATCCTTGAAGAAAAAAATGTTGAATTAAACTCTATTCTGATTGCATTAAAATATCTCACAATAAAGATATTTACTATTTAAAACTGATAAAAAATTATTTTAAAAATTAATTCTTACCTAGTTTATATTTACAGAACCTGGTCTGAAGAAGGGAGATGACAATACTTCTGACAGTACTTTATGATATAATCTTATGACCACAGATACAGTCACTTGTCATCCTCTAAGGAAATGCTCTAATGTAGCATTTATTTTAAGAGAAAACAAACTATTTAAGAGTTCTTTTCACATTTGTTTTTCTGTAGCATGAAACCTCTCTAAAAGGAAGTGTTTTTATATATTTAAGAGAAGCTCTAAAAGTAAATGAGATTCAAGTTCTATGTATCAACAGTTTCTATTATAAAAAATCTATATTGACTCTTTTTCTCTCTCTTTTTTTTACTCTTTCTTTTTATTTTCCTTTCTTTGATTTTCTTTTTTGGTCCCTTTCTCTTCTCCTTTTCTCTCTCCTACTTTCTTTTCTCTTCTATTTTTAAGAGGGAGTTACAAAAAAGAAGAGACTTCCCTGGTGGCACTAGTGGTAAAGAATCCTCCTACTGGGTTTAATCCATGGGTCAGGAAGATCCCCTGGAGGAGCAAATGGCAACCCTTGCTGCCTGGAGAATCCCTTGGACAGAATAGCCTGGCAGGCTACAAGTCCATGTGGTTGTAAGAGTCAGACATAACTGAACACACATACACAATCTATCAATTAATTTAAAAAGAAATAAAATGACTCACTTAGCAAAAACAAACCAACAGTGTGAGACACTAAAAGTTCTCTGCTAACTCATCTCTTATAATAACTTTGCTGGTGCCACATTCATGTTGAAATCAAAACATGTTTAATAGGGGGAACAGTTGACTTTCCTTGAGAAATATTAGCCAAGGTAATAAAATACTTTCCAGTTCATATTCTGCCACAAATATTTGTTAAGTTCCTAATTGGTATTGGGCAGTGTGGGAAATCTTGGGGCCAAAGAGGTGAATAGTCACAACTTATAGAAGGGAGAGAGAATTAATAGTGAGATCTACAATGAAATTATAGGGGGAAAAGGCCATAGCAGGAACTAAAGATAGAAAATACAGTTCACCAGGGACTGAAAGAGGGTGGGAAAGACTTCGCAGAGTGGGTGACATTTTATCTGCTGAGTAGAATTTCACCTGGGGAGAGAAGGCCAAGAAGAAGAAAACATAATGTGAATAAAGGTAAGAAGACTAGGAAATGTCAGGACGTTATAAAGAACAGATATCGTTCAGAACAGCTACAGACAGTGCTGAGGGCTACAGAGAGGAAGGGAATGATGCAAATGGACAGTAATTGTCCCTACATGACATTCTTAAGAATCCTGACTGTTTTGTATGTCATACAGATTTAACAGATGCCTGTAGGCCAGAAAGCCAATTTGAAACAGGGAACTTTGTTGCTGCTGAGTTATATTCAATTTTTGTTTCATGTTGTATTTAACTAAAGTATTCTCAAATTAGAGCCAGATACACAGGTATACAGTACTACTCAACACATATTTTTGGAATGAATTGAGTGGATTTGCATTCCTATAGATTTCTCTAACTTTTATCTTTTTGGTTTCTTTAAAAGAAACTCTAACCTAAATGAAAAAAAAAAACAAAAAACCTTCAATAAATTACTAATTACTTAAAAAGTAATGCTGTTCATAGTTTAAGGAATTCATAAGGGAATTATGACAATCTTCACAAAAAAAAACCAAGGGAAAGCTATTTCATTAATAGAGATTATCAAATATTAAATTATCAAATAATGTTCATTTCTGGCTGAATAATCTTCAAAAATGTGCATGTTACCATTTTCAAGGAAAGTGAGTGATGATGTATAATTTTATTTTTTAAATCTTACATTTTTCAGTGATTGCTGTTCTCACGTCTGAACTGGAAGCTTTATTTTTCAGATTCTGTGCCAATGTAAAGACATAATCAAGCTGAGGATGGCGCTGTTCTAAGTCAGCCTTTGTGATCTGTCAAGACAAAATGATCGTTAAGATAGGTTAATAAGCCGTACGATAAAAACACTAACAAAGCATAACTGGTGTGCTGCCATCCAAGCTGTTGTTTTCCTCCGGAAAGGAGCAGTGAGGCATCAGTGCTATAAAGGAGAAAGTGCAGGCTCTGGAGTCAGAGGCCCCAGGTTCGAATCTTGACTATCCCACTTATCTGGATCACCAGGCAAGGTATTTTACCTCTCTTGTTTCCACAAAAAGAAATAATAAAAACACTTGCAGTTCAGCTATATCAAGTCTGAGGAGATTAAACGAAGAAAATCCCTTTGAACTCTAAAAAGTATGTTCAAAACATCAGCAAGGGGACTTCCCTGGTGGTCTCCGGTTAAGAATCCACCTCCCAGTGCAAGGGATTCAGGTTCAGTCACTGCTCTAGGAACTAAGATCCCACATGCCTTGGAGCAACTAAGCCCGCAGACGGCAACTACTGAGCCTGTGTGTCACTAGAGAAACCCATGCCCTGTGACAAAGACTTGGTGCAACCAAAAAACAAAAACATTAGCAGTGATTTCTGCAACCGATGCTCTGCACATCCGTCCTACAATGGAAATGAACATAAACTAATGGCACCTACAGGGTGGAGACGAGGGGTTAGAAAAATTCGAACTAGAAGAACTGCAAATTAAATAACCCTAAACACAAAGAGTCGGACACAACTGAGTGATTAAGCACAGCACAGCACAGACATAAAAGACTGCTGCTTGAGAAAGTTTGAGTTTCTTAGGGGAGAAAAGTTAGCAATATTAGGAAAACAGTGTGTTTTAAACATAGAACTCACACATAGCCATAAAGATTAAAATATACAACTTCCAAAGAGAATCCACAGTTCTTCCTCTGTGAATTTCCTAACTTTTCAGATTTCAATTATTTCTATAGTGTCAAGTATTATTTCTAAATGGCTCATTCACAACCTCTAATCCTGAATCACACAAAGACAGTTCAATGAATGCTGATCATTTCCTTGCAAGTGGCATAAGGACCTTTCAACACAACGTATCTGAAACTAAATCAATCAAACCCTTATCCACATTCCATTTCTTCTGTTCCTGATTTCCACTAATTGCAATGACATCATCTCAGCCACTCAGAAAGGGCTTTTCTCCTTGTTTTAAGCATCTCTTGCACGATTCCCAGTCTTCTTACTCAAGCAGAACATTCTTATGATCAGTCTCCAGCCACAGTTTTAAAAAGAAAATGGGAAGAAAAGATGCTTACCGATTGCTTACAGACTAAAAGTCCAAAGAGCTTTGCTTAGTCCACAAGCTCCTTCAGAAGGTGGACTTGATCTGACTTTACTGACTTCCCACTACACCTCCTTATTGCACAACTGTTGAACCATCCCTTATGCTCCCCACCTAAAATCTTTATTCTCCCTGGTCCCTATACCAGGAATGTCATTTATTTTGTCTCTAAGCATCAAAATTCCACATAGCCTGCATTCCTTCACTGTGGATGTAACCCTTTCTTCATCCTGGCTCCTCTACCATATGGCCTGTACCTGCCCAGTGGCTTTTATAAGACTGTGCCTGGTCACATATAACTTTAATATGGGAATAAAACTGGTACCTACTTCACAAGATTGTTAAAGTGAATGAGATAATACATGCTAAATACTTAGAAAGACATCTAGCACACACTAAGCACTTAATAAGAGTTAGTAATAGCTGCTATTATATTATTATTTTTCATAGTTCATTCTTAGTTTCTATCTGATATATTCTTTTCAGCATCCCTAGACAACATATAGCCCAAGACCAAAAATACACTGAATATGGAGAAAGAACTTCAAAATTGATATCAAATGGCATATGTATAGAAATAAAACTATAGTCAGGAGAGTCTCGCTGATGATGTCAACAATTAAATAAGCTCATTATGAAATATAGGTTGAAAAGACACTTCAACAAATGCCTATATGACACTAGGGACTAAATTAACACCAGTTTACATTTATACTGATACCGCCAGATTTAGGACATCAGTTTTAGCTCGTAAAAACAGAGTCTACAGCTCACATTCTTAACCAAAACAACACAAATGCAAGAAAAGCTTTATTCATCAGACCTAGCCAGCATGGCTGACAGATCAAGAACTTTTAAGAGGAACATGGACTCTGCTCTGAGGGGCCGGGGGCGGAAGGGTGGTCCATGTCATGAGCATCTTGGAGGCAACCGGGTAGGGCCAGGCTGCTTCAGACCTACTGCCTCTCCAGTCAGTGCATTGGCATCTGAGCTTCTGCAGTGCCACCGGGACCCAGGAGTGGATGGAGGCGATAACATCGCTGAGGAAGGGCTCGTCGCCATTCATTCCCACGCAGTCCCCATAATTAATCATTTTGCTTCTGCTTTTCAGACACAAGCACAGTTGCTTTCTTTGTGAAAGTGAAATGACGTCACTCAGTCATGTCCGACTCTTTGCAACCGCATGGACTGTAGCTTACCAGGCTCCTCCGTCTATGGAATTTTCCAAGCAAGAATACTGGAGTGAGATGCCATTTCCTTCTCCAGGGGATCTTCCCGACCCAGGGATCGAACCTGGATCTCCCTCATTGCAGGCAGACGCTTTACCATCTGAGCCACCAGGGAAGCCCCCAAAGCGGTTTATTAACAGAAGAGTACTGAAAATTGGAGAAGGAAGCTGTCGGGGCCACGAACTGTGAGAGGCTGGGTGACCTGCTTCAGCGGTCGGACTTTGTGATGCTGGCTGTGAGCCTGAAGGCCCAGACCCAGGGCCTGATCAGGAGGCGGGAACTGAGGTTAATGAAGCCCACCGTCATCCTCATCAACATCAGCAGAGGTCTGCTAGTTGATCAAGATGCCCTGGTGGAAGCCCTTCAGACCCGGCTCATTAAGGCAGCAGCGTTGGATGTGACATACCCAGAGTCCCTGCCCAGAGATCATCCTTTGTTGGAGTTGAAGAACATCACTCTGACACCTCACAGTGGAAGTGCAACTCATCAAGCAAGTCGGATAGATGATGGAAAATTTGGTTGAAAGCACCCTGGCATCTTTCAGGGGCCTTCCTGTTCTTAAGGAAGTGCTGCTTAAATGATTTATGTGAGTTAAGAATTCAGTGGGATGAAAACACGGCAGATTAAATGGGAAAGAAACACTTTTAAAAAACAATTTTTTTAAAGCTCATTCTCGCAGAGTTTAAGATAAACAGAAGTGATCCAAACAGATCTTGTCTACTCCTGCGCTGTGGTGTTTCCATGACAAACCTTTACACTAGGTACCTACTTTCATTCGCGAAATTGTCTTATTGATCTCTTCTACATCCCCGACAGTGACAATGTTGGACTTCAGCATCTGGTCGATCAATACCAGCCAGTCGGCTAGTTCTGTTATCGTCTTATCCAGATCAGCAGGAACTGAAATTTCTGAAGTACGAGGAGATGCGACAGGAATATCTGATGCAGATGATGCTAGCACCACCTTTTGGACACCGGGATGAGCTGAAATTAAAAATGAAGCAAAGTATTAATGACACAGCAGGATATTCTGATACTGGTGATATAACAGACATGTATGTATATGTGTATTTATGTAAATTTTACTTTAAGTACGTAAAATGATTGAAAGAGGGTTTTTTTCCTAATTGGAGGATAATTGCTTTACAATGTTGTGTTGGTTTCTGCCATACAACAAGAATCAGTCATAAGTACACATACATACCCTCCCTCAGTTTTTCTTTTTTAATACTGAAATGGCAATGTTACTTCCTGAAATATCTATAAGACTTATGGTTGCAATAAAGCTAATTAAAGGCAGTCTCACCGTATTTTGGGCTTCCTAGGTGGCACTAATGGTAAAGAACCCACCTGCCAATGCAGGAGACAAAAAAAAAAAGCAGGTTCAATCCCTGGGTTGAGAAGATCCCCTGGAGGAGGGCATGGCAACCCACTCCAGTATTCTTGCCTGGAGAATCCCATGGACAGAGGAGCCTGGTGGGCTAAGGTCCATAGGGCTACACAGAGTTGGACACAACTGAAGTGACCTAGCATGCACATAGCCTATTTGAGGGTAGCAATAACTCAAAAGCAACTAATAGTAACTAAGACCAATATCAAGAGAAAATTGTAAAAAATACATCAACCATGAGAAAATTAGGAGTGTTATTTTATTTTGTCAAGATGTTTTTGCTTTAATTATAAAGCCAATTTATTTGTAATTTTCCATCCTTTTTTTTCTTAACTTTATAACATGAGTATTAGTCATTTTAATAAACACCATTGTGAATACCTAGGTAACAATATTTATTTATAGTCACTAACTTTTAGCTACCCTTTTTCTTATGGCTAAATACTTAGACTCCTCTTAAACTTTTACTTTAAAAAAGATTTGCAGATACAGCCAACTAATAATTGACAAGGGAGCCAAGAATATTCAATGGAGAAAAGATAGTCTTTTCAATACATGATGCTAAGATGATTGGACATTCACATGTAAAAGAATAAATGTCTTACACCACTTACAAAAGACTTAAATGTAAGACCTGAAACTATGAAACTCCTAGAAGAAAACATAGAAATTAAAGCTCCTTGACACAGATCATGGTATTGACTCTTTGAATATAACACCTGAAGAATACAAAGCATAAGCAACAAAATCAAAACTGAACAAGTGGGACTACCATCAAACTAAAAAGCTTCTACAGAGCAAAAGAAACCATCAACACAACAAAGAAAAGACAACATACACAGAACAGGAAAGAGGACTTGCAAACCACATATCTGCTAAGAGGTTAACACTGAAATACATCTGTATACATAGAACTCAGATATAAAAAAGTGAGAAAAATCCTATCATTTGAGACAAGATGGATGGACCTTGAAGGTATTATGCTGAGTTAAGTAAGTCAGCTAGAGAAAGACAAATACTGTATGATCTCACTTATGTGTGGTATCCAAACGAGGAAAAAAAAAAAAAATCATAGGAAAAGAGACAATCAGACCTGTGGTTACCAGAAGTGAAGGGGAAGAGGGAGGGGAAATAAGAAAAGGTGGTCAAAAGGTACAAATGTCCAGTTACAAGATAAACACTAGGGATGTAATGTACAACATGAAGGCTATAGTTAACCGTGCTGTATGAGATATAGAAAAGTTAAGAGAATAAATCCTATGAGGTCTCCCCATAAGAAGAAAATTTTTTTCTCTTTTCTTTTGTTAAGTACGTCGATATGAGAAGATGACCCATTTATGATAATCATTTCACAATACATGTAAATCAGACCATCATGTTGTACACCTCAAACTTATACAGTGATATATGTCAGTTATTTCTCAATCGAACTGAGGGAAAAAAGTAGGTTTGAAGATGCAAAGTAATAGGGTATGAAACTCAAAGTTAGTCATAATAAGCTAAAAAAAGACTTGGCAATTCTAATGTTTCTATTAGTGCCAGATGCTGAGCACAGCCTCTCACAGGCAACAAAGAAGGGTGGAGGATGTAAGCACCTCACGAAAAGTGGCACTATGACTAGGAAACACTTGCTGGCAGAATTCCACTCAGTTCACTTAATGGATAGGTCCTGAATATTCCTGTTTTTAGTTGCCTTTCTCGATCTTCACAGGTTCTACCACAAGAATGTCATTTTGTGCCCACCAGCCACATTTTCCACTTAGACTTATGACACACTCTTAGAGACGGAGACTTCAGTCTTTCTTCTCTGTGACTCAGTCCATTCCTGCTCACTGGTTTTCAGTACAGATTTTACAAGCACAGAAAGCACAAGCCCTTGGTTTTGCTTTTACAAAATCTTGACAGGCTGGGCCCGCAGACTTGATGAGGCACATAAGCTAACTCTGCCAATGTAGGTCAAAGCTGACGAATACTTGGCACAAGCGCTGTCTCTTTGTCCTCTTTCTTTGCATTGCAGACATTTCTAACAATTACATTTTTTCTCAATGACTTAAGATGTACCTTCTCAACACAACATTCCATAGAGCCACTGCCAATCAAAAGAAATCAGTAAATACATTAAAATCTTTAGCTTCCATCCATGGCTCTAAGGGACCTAAAAATCAAGATATTTTCTGGTCATCCATCAAAGTCAATTCAGATAATCTAGATTAACCCTTTCTTTCCCTAAACAGTCAAGTTTTGACCTAAATTGTGTATGTGATTACTTGCTTCTGTCCATATGTAGGGGCTGATCAGCCATATGTAAATGTTTAGATGTAATATTCCAAGTTCAGAGAAAAGCTTGATAAATCAAGATCCCTCCCATCAATACATTTAATTAACAGCATTATAGAGGGGTTAGTAATACTTTTAACTCTTTGTTTTTCGAACAAACAAAAAGAGCTTAAAAATCATTACTCTGAAAGCTTTAAAACAAACTTTTTATACCTAGGTGTTTATCATTTGTCAGTTTTCAGGTAAGGTATTATCAATAGAACTTAACACAGGTACAGTTATATCTATCAAGGATACTTTCAAATTCCTAGCACAACACTGAAAGTCAGAGAACATTAAAAAATAATAATAATAAAAAGCAAGCCTGTACCATTAAAAAAAAAAAGAAAGAATAATACTCTTAATATTAAGGAATATTAAAGAAATTCAAAAGAAGTGATTTTTCTCTTAGTCTTTGCTTACTTGTCACCTTCTAAATTAGGTCTCATGCTGCTCTTTTTAAAATCTCAATATTCTCTCAGCACACCTAATTTCTTCATGTGTTCCAGAGCCAACTCAGTGACACAGTCTCTCTTACACATCTCCGTTTCTCCTCTAACATACCATGTATTTCATTCATTTATGTATATTTACTGATGAATCCCTGACAGTTAGAACTATACCTGGCACATAGTAGATGCCCAATAAATATTTGTTGAATTAAAAAAAAGAACTTGCAAAAACAAAGCAACAAAACTAGAAAAATAAGAACTTGTAAGATGTATCTTTTTCTATCTTTACATTTCTTTATAATTTTGTATCTTTACATTTCTGATTGCCATCTTAGTAGATAATTCCCAAAACAGAATCACTGGAGTAAAAAACATGAAAATATTTAATGTATTTACTACTAATTGCCAAGTCTTTTTCCTTAAAAGTTGGAAATGTTTAGAAAAGTCCCAACAGGTTTGTAACTTGACAAAATTATATATTTGAACTCTGATTTTAAAATTAATTTGGAAAGAAAAGGGTCAAGAACAGTCAAAACAATTTTTTTTGGATAGAGGGTTATGCCCTACCAGATATTTAGTTGTATTTCTCAGCTAATAATGAATAATTAACTTCGAGTATTATAGATCCAAACATTCAAATAGACCACGAGAAGAGAAGAACCACAGTGCACAGGTGGCAGAGAAACCTGACCTTGGCAGAGACTAAACTATAGATCACTGAAGAAGAATACACTGGTCAATAAGTGATGCTGGGAAAAGTCGTGACCCAAGGCTGCAGTTGGAAGGTAATAGGACAGATTTTGATCTCATATGCATCTTAGGAAAGCTAATTCTCTGTGGAATGAAGGACCTGAATATGAAAACTAAAATTGTAAAATATAGAAGAATAATCTTTATGATTTCAGAGGACTAAAGGAGCTCTAAAATAAATCACAAAAAAGAAAGCTATTAATAGATCACTAATGTTTAAGAATTATGAAACTAGTACCACAAACAAAAATTTTAAAAGCCACAGATTAAGGGAGAAGGTAGGACTTCCCTGATAGCTCAGTTGGTAAAGAATCCGCCTGCAATGCAGAAGACCCTGGTTTGATACCTGGGTTGGGAAGATCTGCTGGAGAAGAGATAGGCTACCCACTCCAATATTCTTGGGCTTCCCTTGTGGCTCAGCTGGTAAAGAATTGCCTGCAATGCAGGAGACCTGGGTTCGATCCCTGGGTTGGAAAGAGCCCCCTGGAGAAGGGAAAGGCTATCCACTCCAGTATTCTGGCCTGAAGAATTTCATGAACTGTATAGTCCATGGGGTCACAAGGGGTCACAAAGAGCTGGATACGACTGAGCAACTTTCACTCACTTACTCATCATTTGCAATGCACATTCCAGACAAGGAATTAGTAACAAGTATTTTTTTAAAACTCAAAGACATCAACCAACAATCCACAGAAGAGGAAGTAAGAAAGACAATAAACATACTTTTTAAAGGCTCAAGCACACAGGTAACTGAGGAAACACAAATTGAAATCAAGCACCCTATTTCCACAGGTCACATGTTCCAAATGTGATGTCTGGGGATCTCTGGGTCCTGAGAGATCCTTCCAAGGAATGTGGATGCCTAAACCATAAGCATCATCATTATAAGTTATTTGCCTCTTCCCACTCGCTCTTTCTCAAATGTAAAGTCTCATGTTACCCAAGGCTACAAGATATATGATATCAGAACTGAGCAAATGCAGAAGCTGATACAAGAAATCTAAGTTTCTTCACTTATGCCAGAAATTTAAAATTTTCAAAAATGTAATGCTGTCACTTTTCTGATTTTTTCTGTTTTGGAAAGTACACTTTCTTATGTTAATATCTTATAAAATATTTTATTGACAGAATGTATTTTTATTGTCTTTTGAGCAAATTAACAAACAAATAATCTTTGAAATTTTTCAGTTTTACTTTCTAATTAGATAAACACTGATAAACATAACACACAAACAAAAGGGGGTAATCAATAATTTTTAAAAGCATACAGGAGTTCTGGGGATAAAATGTTGGAGTGCTGAGAACAATGTAGAACAATGAGTGGAAAGGTTCATATTCAGCAGGTAGATAGGTAATCTGGAACAACTAGTCTAGACTGCAGTTAGTAAAGTAAAGTTGCCAATATTCACCATGGTCACCCCAGTACTTCACCATGATATACCCTGGAGAATAACTCACCCATCATTCTGCCTGATCCTCACTGTTACTTTTTGTAGTTTTAAAAAATTGAAAACAACCTACATTATCCATCCATTGCTTCATCAGCATCTATTAAGAACCTACTATATGCAAGGCACTTGACTAGATGCTACAGGTATGGGAATGTATAAGACTTCACTGGTAGCTCAGACGGCAAAGCATCTGCCTACAATGCAGGAGACCTGGGTTCAATCCCTTGGTCAGGAAGATCCTCTGGAGAAGGAAACGGCAACCCACTCCAGTATTCTTGCCTGGAAAATCCCATGGATAGAGGAGCGTGGTAGGCTACAGTCTACAGGATCGCAAAGAGTCGGACATGACTGAGCGACTTCACTTCACTTCACTTTAAGACAAAGGCCTTGACCTCGTGGAGGTTGCATTCTGGTGGGAGTGGATGGATATACGAAAGTGAAAATGTTACTTGCTCATTCATGTCTGACTCTTTGCGTTCCCATGGACTGTAGTCTGCCAGGCTTCTCTGTTCATGGAATTCTCCAGGCAAGAATAGTAGAGTGGGTTGTCATTCCCTTCTCCAGAGGATCTTCATGACCCAGGGATCAAACCTGGGTCTCCCTCACTGTAGGAAGATTCTTCACCATCTGAGCCACTAGGGATGGATATATGGCATACAGTAAATCCAATGCAAGAAGCTGGAGAGAGACAGGATGGATCTTGGAGAGAGGATGTAACTGAGTAATGGTGCTCAGGTCAGGAAAGACCCATCTAAAAAGGGAATATATGAGAACTAAATGAAGTGAGTATGTGAAACATGTAATAACTGAGGGAAGGACATGTGGATAAGAAAGAAAGAAGAAATAGCAAGCACAAAGGCCATAAATGGAAATGTTTTTTGACATATTAGAAACAGCAAGAAGACCAGTATGTCTGAAGGAGAATAACAAAGGAAAAGTGGTAAGGAATGGGATTACAGAGATGGGTAGCAGACAGATCATACATGGTCTTCTGGACCATGGTAAGGGAGCAGAAATCACTTATGTATGGTGGAAGTGATTAAAAGACTGAACTCAAAGGAATAACACATCAAACTTGTTTTCTAGAGCTATTACTTGGCTGCTATCAGAATAATCGATGAGGGGTAAGATCAGAATAGAATCCAAACAGTAATTTAGGAGAATATTCCAACAATCTATATGAAAGATAAATAGTTTAAGAGCAGGGAAGTAGTTGGGATGGGCCATGGAACTGGCACAAGGTGGCAATGGATTGGATTTGAAACCCAGAGAAGAGTCGAGGTGATTCCAAGTGCACTGGCCTAAGAATTGGCCAAATTACCTAAAGTTATAAAGTGTCTAAAGTCATGGGACTGGTGAACAAAGCTAGAGAAGAAAGCTCTGAGAATTAAGGTACACCCATGCCACGAAATACTATACATCAGTTTAAATGACTATGCTAGCACTACAAGCGGAGAAGGCAATGGCACCCCACTCCAGTGCTCTTGCCTGGAAAATCCCATGGGCGGAGGAGCCTGGTGAGCTGCAGTCCATGGGGTCGCAAAGAATTGGACGCGACTGAGCGACTTCACTTTCATGCATTGGAGAAGGAAATGGCAACCCACTCCAGTGTTCTTGCCTGGAGAATCCCAGGGATGGGAGAGCCTGGTGGGCTGCCGTCTATGGGGTTGCACGGAGTCGGATATGACTGAAGCGACTTAGCAGCAACAACAGCAGAGTTACAAGCATCAAGATGTATGCTAATAAGAATGATCCAGTAGAGGAGACAAAGAGGATCAGTTAAACTCAAGAGAAGGTGTGATCTGTAGCACAAGTGGACGAGGAGGTGGTCTTTGAAATGGAGATAACTCTTCCACTGAAGAGGAAGAAAGCATGTAGTTTGTGGGTACGCAGGAAGGCAGATGGAGGGAGTCTGTGATGGGAAAAAGAAGACCTCATTGAACAAACAGTACTTTAGTTTTTAAAAATGAGATGAGGTCATTAGTAGAGAAATGAGCAAGGGGCACTCAGAAGAAAGTGCAGTGAGTTGGTCTTCAGTGGTGAGTGCCCATCTGAGTGTAGTCAGCAAGAAGCTAGCATGTATAGACCTCAAAGAAAATACACAGATGAAAGAATCCAGAGCAGATAAATTCATCAAGACAGAACACAGATCTGTGGTTGCCAGGGGTTGGGGCTAGAAGGGAAGGGGGACAAACTGTTGAGTAAGAGTTTTTACTCTGCAGTGATGGAAATATTTTCAAACGAGACAGAGACGGTGGCTGCAAAACACTGCGGAATGTCCTTGAATTGTTCACCTTAAAACAGCTAACTTTATTTTTTAATATAATTTTTAAAGGAATAATAAAAATCTGAATTACAATACTGTATAGGAGGCGCAGAGCACACTGGAATTAGCTTCAGGTTTCACACTTCAGGGAGGAATATCTTATGAAGAATAAACTGCCCACCTAATGGAAGGTGTAGTTTTGCTGGCAGCTTTTTGTACTTTATTTTTTATTTTTATTGTTTGGATATATACTTTTAAATTTTTATTGGAGCATAGTTGATTTACAATGCTGTGGTTTTTATACTTTTAAATATGCATTCAGATTTTCCCCACTCCTTTGCCATAATGATGTTAGATAATGATGTAAGTCATTGGCACTTCTCTGCAAATCTACAGCATCAGGCCAAACAGAAAGAGAATAGTATATGAATACGGATGATGATATTGTCAAAAGAGAAAGCATTCTTCTAAATAATAACCTAGTGTGCTTTTGCAAAATGCATCAGGCCTCTTCCCTGTGGTTATGGAGCTGAACTTGAGGTGACAAAGCAGCAGGACACAAATGCTAATCCAAGTGTTCTGGATCTTGATCAACAAAACCAATCAGGTGCCAGGTATTTCCTGTACAAGGTATTGGGAAATACAATTAAAAACTGAATACAAACTTGGCCCTGAATAAGCTTCCAAAAAAAAGAAGAAAAAAAAAGTCTTGTCACTCATCAGTTTCTGACTCCAGAAGGGGAACAGGAGAAAGAAGAGGGGGAGTAGTGAGAAGAGAGGAGGAGGAGGGGCAGAGGAGCAGGAGGAAGAGCAGGAGGACAGAGGAGGAAGGGGAGAGGCAGCGGATGGCACACAGGAAGCAGACGGGGTTAATCACATCTGAGGTTCTGCCTGGTGACTCAACAGCAGGAGAGCCGGCCAAGGTGGTTCAGAGAGCTTGCAAAGCAGTGATTAATTAGCAGAGGTCACAGTGGTTATGGGGTAGTAGCCTGCACTCTAGCCTCAGCAAAGGGAAGGAAATGAATAGTGAGAAAACACTCTTCATTCCCCTATCTAAGTGATCAGCATTTGTCCACAAACAGCCTCCTTGAGATGGACGCCTCTTAAACTCCTTCTCCCGGGGATATCCAAACTTTTTGTTTTCAGTCATCATCAGTGCCTAGTTACACATCTCCAGAACATGCTAACACAATGACTTACCATTGATTTGCTGAAAAGCTGTATGTCCCTAGAAAACTATTTCCCCAGCGTCCCCACCTTGCTTCTCCCCTCGCCTTCAGCAAGCTTTTTGGGGGCTCAGGTTCCATGTTCAAGAAAGGCTAAAAGTCTTATTTCCCATGAGAGGAAATGCCTTGCACACACTAGGCAGTGAAATACATCTTGTGTTTAGAGAAGACATTCTTTTCAAATGATTGAAAGCAGAATAATAAGTCATAACTGCATTGTGTTTTTAAATAAGTTTTCCTAATTCACATACAATGCTCATAATCATAAAATTCTGCTATGTTTATAAAAAAAATTTTGTGAAGGGAAAAACTGTATCTTACCAGCAATTCTCATCTGAGCAACAGAACAGGGATCCTGGAAGCGTTCCTTCAGCACACCAGGCACTTCTCTGCATATCTACAGCATCAGGCCAAACAGAAAGAGAAGAATAGTATATAAATACGGACCATGACATTTTCAAAAGAAAGCGTTCTTCTAAATGATCTTGCTGTCATTTTCCTGCCCCTCCTCAATGCCTAAGTTGCCTGACCCCCAACTGACATCAAGAATGTCATACAGTCCTTAGCCGGCCTGCTCCTGTACAACATTTAATACTGCCACTTCCTCTCCCTTGACTCTCTTGGTATTTTACAATGGTGGTTTTACTCCCACCTCTGTGGTAGATATTCTATGCTTGATCCTGGCCTCTCTCCCTGGGTCTTGATTTCTAATTGCTTCATTTATCAAGTGGAGTTTCAAGAGACTGATGACTTTCCAAAACAGATCTTCAGTCATCCTCTTCCTGTCAATTGTATATATTCAGATATGTCCAAGAGTGGAGTCATCACCCGTCTCCCTGACATCCGCTTCACTCTCTGTCTCCTCTAGCTCCTGTCATTTATGCTTCTTTTCCCTGCAATGTCTTTCCCTCCAATCCTCCATCTGAGTAATACTCATTCATCTTTAGTAAATTAGCTTGAATAAGAACTCCACAAAACCTTCCGTGGCTACCACCCAAAGTTAGGTAGGTTCTCCACTTTTATATTCCCACAGATACCTCCTTGTTATAATTGCTTATCTACCTGTCTCACCCACAATGAGCTCTTTGGGTTAAGAAGCATTTTCATACTCTTGGCTACATTTCCAGTTCTTAAAATGGTACCTAGCATAAAATGAGAGCCCAGTAAAATCCTACTGAGCAAATAAAAGCATGAATTAATGAAAAATTCCAGATTAGTATTTCCTAAAATGTGTCTGTTGAAATTCTCTACAGGATAAGCCTTGCTTTTGCTTGGTCTTAGATTCTCATAACTCACATAATTAATGTCAAATCTGTGTGAAGTCCTGCGATAAAGGAAGCTCTGTCTGACATTGTGCTCCCAAAGTGACCAGCATGCCCTATTCTACACACCCTCTGTGTTAAATAAATACATGTGGTCCAACTGAATACGCACAAGCTGAGTCTGGCATGTTGGACACGGGGCCAACATGTCTGAAAAACAGCAAGGAGAGAGCGTAGCAGATGAAGTCAGGGAGATAACAGGAAGCCAGAACATGACAGCCTCATAAGCCACCATCAGGACTTTGGCCATTACTCTGAATGAGATGGAATACTGTTAGTGGGTTTTTCTCAGGGGATTTACTTGACCTGAATGATTCTTAACAAATACTTTGGTTGCTTTGTTAAGGAGAGGCAGACAAAGGGGAAAGTGAGGCAAAAGGGAGGCCAATGAAGTGGCCGTGGCAGGAATCACACGAGATGACGGCAATGATGATCACACAGGAAACAACTTAGTGGCCACGGAGGCAGTGAGAAGTGGCCAAGTTTATGAAATTTCGCAAGCCTAAGAAAAGAGGAAAGAATTGCCCAGGGAATACCCATGTGCCACTCAATATCGACATTTGTTAAAACTGCTCCATTTGCCTTATTGTGTATCTACTCATGGAGCCTTCCATTCAAACTGTCCATCAAGGAGACAGGAATTTTGAAGGAGAAGCTGAGGATGGTGACTCCAGGGTTTATTCGTTTTTCACTGAGATATAATTCACATGTTGTAAAACTGAGTCCAGAGTTTTGGCACAAACCATAATAAGGATGTGGTTACCAGTAATTGAGGTGGGAAACGTAAACTAAGACCCCAGAGGGAGGTGGAGTCAGGTACTCGTCTTGTATGTTAGTATCAGATGCCTATTAGATGTCATAGATATCAAAGTACAGATGCTCAGCACGCAGCTGTGATGAAGTCTGAATGGGGAGAGAGGACGAGGCCAGAGATGCAGCTGTGTGAGTCATCAGTAACAGTGACCCATCAAGACAGTAGTTCTCAAGCAGAGAGGCTGGGTCAATAAAGTATCTAAATCATTAGATATAGAAGAATGGCTATCATTTTAAAAGGATGGAGAAGAAGAAAAATGATTGATATGGGTCCTGTCCAAACTAAGACAGAAACATATCTGTTCAATGTGCCAGACAGACTTCTTCCTGAGTATGTGCTCATCGACTCAGTCATGTCCAACTCTTTGCAACACCACAAACTGTAGCCCGCCAGGCTCCTCTGTCCGTGGGCTTCTCCAGGTAAGAATACAGGAGTGGGTTGACATTTCCTACTCCAGGGGATCTTCCCAACCCAGGAACCAAACTAGGTCTCTTGCACCTCCTGCATTGGCAGGCGGATTCTTTACCACTGAGAAACTTGGGAAGCCCCATTATGCTATGTGCCCAAGCCAAAATAAATAGAAACCTATTACTTTACCTCTGATTCAACTGCAAAAGAAGCAATGGTGTGAGAAAAAGGACTTTATCTTAGTCATATTGGTAGCACATACCATTACAACGTACTTCAGTTCAATTCAGTTCAGTCGTTCAGTCATGTCTGACTCTTTGCAACCCCATGAATCGCAGCATGCCAGGCTTCCCTGTCCATCACCAACTCCTGGAGTTCACCCAAACTCATGTCCATCAAGTCAGTAACGCCATCCAGCCATCTCATCCTCTGTCGTCCCCTTCTCCTCCTGCCCTCAATCCCTCCCAGCATCACACTCTTTTCCAATGAGTCAGCTCTTCACATGAGGTAGCCAAAGTATTGGAGTTTCAGCCTCAACATCAGTCCTTCCAATGAATACCCAGGACTGATATCCCTTAGGACGGCCTGGTTGGATCTTCTTGCAGTCCAAGGGACTCTCAAGAGTCTTCTCCAACACCACATTTCAAAAGCATCAATTCTTCAGCACTCAGCTTTCTTTATAGTCCAACTCTCACATCCATACATGACCACTGGAAAAACCATAGCCTTGACTAGACTGACCTTTCTTGGCAAAGTAATACTGCTTTTTAACATGCTATCTAGGTTGGTCACGACTTTCTTTTCAAGGAGTAAGCATCTTTTAATTTCATGGTTGCAATCACCATTTGCAGTGATTTTGGAGCCCAAAAAAATAAAGTCTGACACTGTTTCCACTGTTTTCCCATCTATTTCCCATGAAGTGATGGGACCTAGTAAATACATGCTGAATGAATAAAATCATTTGAAATAAATCTATATATATGAAAAGTCACATGCAACATCACAAAGTTATTTTAGGCTTTCATTTTTCAGAGCATAATTATTAGGATTTTATTGCCTAATTCTAACATACACTCATTATTTAATATAGTATATAACATATAAAATCTTCTATGCCAAAAAATCCCATGTGAAATAAGTATTCTTTGAGAACACAAGCTTCCATCTATGACAGATGAAAAAAACATAATTATCAATACTAGTAAGCATTAGCAAAATGTGCCCATATTTGGGTACACTTAAAACAGTTGCATAATCCCACTTCTTTGAGAACAAAATCAATAAACATGAAAAATGTATCACAGTAATTCTTAATGCACACCTTATTCCATGACGAATTTACAGTTCTTAAGCTCTCTGAAACTTTTTCTCTTTCATGTAAACTCAGACTTTTATCTGAAAGCATTTCCAGTTCAGTTCTATTCAGCCACTTGAGTTCCTCAGCTTGTACATCCATCTCCTGGGTTAAGTCCTAAGGGAGTCAGAAGAGAGGTATGGTTAAAAGTTTGTCATGCCAGTAAAAGATCAAGAACTGTGTTAGAAATCTCTACGGGAAATAGTCCTATAAATGTGGACCTTTAATTTCTTAAATGGAAAATAAACTTCTAAGAAGCCTGAATTGATGTTAACAAACTGTAACTAATTTGGGAATGAACTCCCACTTCCAGTATGCACTGTATGAAAATGAATTACTACTCCCAACTCTGCACCTCTTAACAGGGTCATATAATATCATATTTATCTTGACAACTTAATATTCTGTTCTTAGATAAATCATAAAAATGGTGTTTATTCTACCAAAAGGCCAAAAATCCCGAGAAACAACAGGAGCATTTTATGCGTGCATGTCTACCTATCCCAATATACTGTGCTAACCCTTGTGACTAACCCCAAATTGTTTACAAAAGGCATATTCCAAGAAAACTACTAAAATTTTTATAATAAACACAAACAAGCTTGTTAGATATCTGTCAGATTTTGAAATGAAAACTTAATAACCACTTGCCATGTATTTTTCATCAGTATTAAAATTTTCTTTCCCCAAATACCTCAATCCTATTCCTTTAGATAAAATCTCTAATCAGATTAGTGGGTATCATTTTAGATAGTCCTTGCTGCACGCATGTGTATGTATCTATACTCACACACAATTTCTTTTAATAAAAATGTGAGCACATTTTGCTTATTGTTCTACAAGTACTTTAATCCTAAACACAAAAAATATAAAATTTGTGGATATAAAAATGTATGGACATTTGGGTATATTATTAATAACATACCTATATACCTTTATGTATTTTTATATGTTGTATACCTATACAATTTTAAACAATTCTTGCTGGTTGCAGATCAACAAAGAAACTTTAATTAATACAACTGTGACATTAAGTCCATAATAAGCTGCAGTAACTGCAGTAACTCTCAAGTCACTTAGAGTCTACTTGTAGAACTCATTTTATAGATGCTGCTGCTGCTGCTGCTGCTGCTAAATCACTTCAGTCGTGTCCGACTCTGTGTGACCCCACAGACGACAGCCCACCAGCCTCCCTCATCCCTGGGGTTCTCCAGGCAAGAACACTGGAATGGGTTGCCATTTCCTTCTCTAATCCACGAAAGTGAAAAGTGAAAAGTGAAGTCGCTCAGTCATGTCCGACTCTTTGCGACCCCATGGACTGCAGCCTACCAGGCTCCTCCGCCCACGGGATTTTCCAGGCAAGAGTACTAGAGTGGGTTGCCATTGCCTTCTCTGCATTTTATAGATAGTAATCAGTAATTAATAATTTTCTAAATCCAAAAGGAAAAAACTATACTTCACAGCATTATTATATTCTAAAATGATGATGACAGTTTAAAATAGTCTAAAATCCTTTGGTCCAATACTTAGACCCACATGACATCACTTTTACATGAGTGAAGCCTTACCTCTGCAATGATGAAATAACAGTTGCTCTTTAAAATTAAAAAAATATATATATATATATATTCCTCTTTAAAGTTCACCACTCTTACCATAAATACAAAGCTTCTTCCCCTTTTCTTATTTAGTTATGCAATATCTTATTTTTAGTGTTAATGTTCATGCATCAAAAAAGCATCAGCAAATATAGAGACAAATAAATCACTTACTGTTAATTCTTGCAGGTTTCCTTCCAGTTCAGTGGTTGATCTTTTCTGTACAGCATTCTCAGCCTTTTTTAACCAACAGATAATCTCATCTAGTCTTTCTCTATATTCCATCATCTGCTTACTTTCTCCTTTTAACCTAAAAGGACAAATTATTTAAAAATACTGAGAAAATTAACCAATTAACTAGAACACTATATATCTACATTGGATATTCTGACTAAATATGCCACATACAAAAAAATAATCTTAATATGTATCAATTATTTTAACATGCACTTCTAAATGAGTATTAATAGTAATGTATACATTTTGCAAAGTTATATGCAAATATAAGAATAAGATTTCTTCCTTCAATAAATTAAAAAATATTGAAACTAAAAAATGTTGTCTTCCTTCATCATAAAAACTATGTATAAATTTAATACAAAGGACTTTTTAAAGCTAGACACCACCGTACAGCATAATGGAGGCTTTAAAAAGAAAACATGAAAAATGTCTTTATCTAAAATAATAAGGAAAAATACATAATTCTCTTTGAGTACTCCATGGAGATAGAAAGGTATCATTATATGACATTCACATTAGGGGGCAACTATTACTCTACTTTATTCATAGGAAAGAAAGACCAAGAACAAGGCAAGATACCAAAAATGGGAAATTTTTAGAAATATTAGGAAAGACAAGAAAAATGGGAATTTGATGAGTTCATTAAAATAAGTATTATATTTGAATATAGCACCAAGTTACAAAAAAGGGTTTAGAAAAACAAAGCCAAAGCTTCAAAGGACATAAGGAAACAGTCATATGAATATAAAAAAGGAACTGCCTTAATTACATCTTTTAATGTTATAAGAATAACATTTATAATTATATAAACCATCTGTCAAAAGATGAGAATATGATCAGAACTCATTTGACAAACAAGATTTTTAAGAAAGAGTTTGAAAGCTATTTAGAACTTGGTGGTGGTATCACTTCTATAGCTCCTGCTATTAGCTGATGGCTTAAAAATAAAATGCAATTTTTTAAATGAATTATATTATGTCATCCCTAATAAGAATTTACATTTTTATGCCTATAATTTTTTTCTTTTTAATCACAAACACACCTAACACAATGATGCAATACATATAGATAAAATGCTAAATAATATATTTAATAGAGAGTCAGTGATATTTGAAGGAGAGTATTTTAATGTTTAAAAATCTAATAAGGAAAGGGAGAGGAATAAATTAGGTGTTTGGGATGAACATATACACACTACCATATATAAAGTAGACAACCAACAAGGACCTACTCTATAGCACAGGGAACTATATTTAGTATTTTGTAATAACAAATAAGAGACAAGAATCTAAAAAGAAGAGATACATATGTATGTGTATAACTGAATCACTTTTGTGGTACACCTGAAACTAACACAACATTGTAAATAACCTTTAATTTTAAAAAATTGATGATAATCTCTACAGAATCACATCTTTCCCCAGCAGCTCAGTCGGTAAACAATCTGCCTGCCATGCAGGAGACCAGGGTTTGATCACTGGGTTGGAAAGATCCGCTGGTGAAGGAAATGGCAACTCACTCTGGTATTCCTTCCTGGAAAATCTCATGGACAGAGGAGCCTAGCAGGCGAGGCTAAGAGGTTCCAAGTGTCGGACACGACTTAGAGACTAATCTCCACAGGATCATAAGCTTTCATTTTTAAGCATTCATCGGGAGAGAACACTGCTTCAAGATTTAAATAAATGAATAAAGCTATATATGAATTGTTTAGACTACCAGAACCCAAACAGGTAATTCACACTCTGTATCGAAGAGTCTTTAAATAACAACTGGAAAAACAATGAAAATATTACTATTGACCTTGTGTTTCAAAAAAAATAGCAATTTAAATTTCCAGGGTTTCATAATCACAACTAATGTAGTATTTTGAAAATATATCTACGAGGAAAACCAACATTATCAAGTAATTTCAATAAGACATATTTGAGACTCACAAAATTTTCATCTGCAAATTAGCTAAATATAATCTACATTTTAAATGTTATCACTAAGTAAAAACAAGTTATAAATTCATGTTCAAACAGCAGATAACAATTGCTCATTAAGGAATAACACCATAAGTTGCTGAACTGTGCAAATATTTAACAACAGACACTCAATACAAAAATAAATTGAGCTGTGTGTTATTTCTCAGTGAGTAATAACAGTACACATAAAAGGCCCATAAAGTTGCAAGGTGGCCCCAAGTTAAGACAAATTCAAACCTAAAGTTAAATGTGAATTTATGAAAACAAATACTGCTTTAATTAAAATACAAGATGCTAGAGAAGAGATTCATTATTCTTTCCTCTTCTCAAAAAAATGAGTCAAGCATCTTTTAGCTTCACCATGTCAGTCCCAGAAGCAATAATTGTCACATTCCACAGAGATCCATTTGAAATTGATTAGGGAAATTTCTACAGTTATTGCTAATACCATACCAGCAAGTACATCTTTTTTCTTAAGAAGACCTGGAAGAGATCATTTTCAAGATAGAGGGACTCTCCCTGCCAACTCACTCACTTTAGTTGAGTTGCTCAGTCGTGTCTGACTATTTGTGACCCCATAGACTGCAGCAGGCCAGGCTTCCCTGTCTATCACCAACTCCCAGGACTTGCTCAAACTCATGTCCATCAAGTTGGTCATGCCATTCAACCATTTCATCTTCTGTTGTCCCCTTCTCCTCCTGCCTTCAATCTTTCCCAGCATCAGGGTCTTCTCTAAGGAGTCAGTTCTTCACATCAGTAGGCCAAAGTATTGGCGCTTCAGCTTCAGCAACAGTCCTTCCAATGAATATTCAGGACTGATTTCCTTTAGGATTGACTGGTTTGATCTCCTGGCAGCACAAACTCATTAGCATGACACGTAAAATCCTATGGGACTCCCCACCCTGCCCCTGATCCCCTGAGCCCTTCTCACCATCTAACCACAGGTTTTTCACTCAGCCACACTATTTCATGCCTCCCACCTTGCCTGTTCTGTACCATTTGCCTTCAAGACCATCCTTAAGAAGAATTTATAAGAAATTGTATAAATGCTTCAATTTCAGCTTCTGGATCCCTCCCCTGAATGTGTGAATTCCACAGCCCATCACCCCTGAGTCTATGACAACACACTATCTTCTTATAACAATAATGTACCCTTTATCACAACAGATTACTTTTTCCTTTAAACATTTTCTTCATCATAGTCTCTCTGAGTTCTTTAGTCATACTTGTATCCCCTGCGCTAAACACAAAGTTCATAAATACTGATCAAATCATTTAATTAATCATTGGTAAAACAGCAATACCATGCTTGGAGAATAAGTCATAGGATAGCTTACAATAACAGAACTAGATATTTTGAGTGTTTAGTATGAATAGACAGGGCATAAGATTTTTACAAAAAGTGTCTCCTTTAATCCTCATGACAATCCTCTGAGAAGATAGCCCAGTTCTCATTCACAGAGGAGGAAACTTAGCCAGAGAGCTCTGAGGTCTACCCACCTTTTACATGCACAGTATTCACGAGATTAAGTACTGTCACTAACTTTCTATGAGACCCTGGACAGTTATTAATACTTCACTTCTCTACTCCAAGCCTCAGTTTCCAAAGCTGTACAATGGATCTAAATAGCCCCCTCACAGGGTAGTTGTGAGGATTCAGTTCAGTTCAGTTCAGTCGCTCAGTCGTGTCCAACTCTTTGCGACCCCATCAATTGCAGCACGCCAGGCCTCCCTGTCCATCACCAACTCCCAGACTTCACTCAAACTCATGTCCATCGAGTCGGTGATGCCATCCAGCCATCTCATCCTCTGTCGTCCCCTTCTCGTCCTGTCCCCAATCCCTCCCAGCGTCAGAGTCTTTTCCAATGAGTCAACTCTTCACATGAGGTGGCCAAAGTATTGGGGTTTCAGCTTTAGCATCAGTCCTTCCAATGAACGCCCAGGACTGATCTCCTTTAGAATGGACTGGTTGGATCTCCTTGCAGTCCAAGGGACTCTCAAGAGTCTTCTCCAACACCACAGCTCAAAAGCATCAATTCTTCAGCGCTCAGCTTTCTTCACAGTCCAACTCTCACATCCATACGTGACCACTGGAAAAACCATAGCCTTGACTAGATGGACCTTTGTTGGCAAAGTAATGTCTCTGCTTTTGAATATGCTATCTAGGTTGGTTATAACTTTCCTTCCAAGGAGTAAGTGTCTTTTAAATTCATGGCTGCAATCACCATCTGCAGTGATTTTGGAGCCCCCCAAAATAAAGTCTGACACTGTTTCCACTGTTTCCCCATCTATTTGCCATGAAGTGATGAGACCAGATGCCATGATCTTCATTTTCTGAATGTTAAGCTTTAAGCCAACTTTTTCACTCTCCTCTTTCACTTTCATCAAAAGGCTTTTGAGTTCCTCTTCACTTTCTGCCATAAGGGTGGTGTCATCTGCATATCTGAGGTTATTGATATTTCTCCTGGCAATCTTGATTCCATCTTATGCTTTTTCCAGCCCAGCATTTCTCATGTGCACTCTGCATAGAAGTTAAATAAGTAGGGTGACAACATACAGCCTTGACGTACTCCTTTTCCTATTTGGAACCAGCCTGTTGTTCCACGTCCAGTTCTAACTGTTGCTTCCTGACCTGCATACAGATTTCTCAGCAAGCAGGTCAGGTGGTCTGGTATTTCCATCTCTTGAAGAATTTTCCACAGTTTATTGTGATCCACACAGTCAAGGGCTTTGGCATAGGCAATAAAGCAGAAATAGATGTTTTTCTGGAACTCTCTTGCTTTTTCCATGATCCAGTAGATGTTGGCAATTTGATCTCTGTTTCCTCTGCCTTTTCCAAAACCAGCTGGAACATCTGGAAGTTCACAGTTCACGTATTGCTGAAGCCTGGCTTGGAGAATTTTAAGTATCACTTTACTAGCCTGAGAGATGAGTGCAATTGTGCAGTAGTTTGAGCATTCTTTGGCATTGCCTTTCTTTGGGACTGGAATGAAAGCTGACCTTTTCTAGTCCTGTGGCCACTGCTGAGTTTTCCAAATTTGTTCACACATTGAGTGCAGCACTTTCACAGCATCATCTTTCAGGATTTGAAACAGCTCAACTGGAATTCCATCACCTCTACTAGCTTTGTTCATAGTGATGCTTTCTAAGGCCCACTTGACTTCACATTCCAGGATGTCTGGCTCTGTGAGTGATCACACCATTGTGATTATCTTGGTCATGAAGATCTTTTTAGTACAGTTCTGTGTATTCTTGCCACCTCTTCTTAATATCTTCTGCCTCTGTTAGGTCCATACCATTTTTGTCCTTTATTGAGCCCATCTTTGCATGAAATGTATCTCCTATTTTCCTGAAGAGATCTCTAGTCTTTCCCATTCTGGTGTTTTCCTCTATTTCTTTGCATTGATCGCTGAAGAAGGCTTTCTTATCTCTCCTTGCTATTCTTTGGAATTTTGCATTCAGATGCTTATATCTTTCCTTTTCTCCTTTGCTTTTCTCTTCTCTTCTTTTCACAGCTATTTGTAAGGCCTCCCCAGACAGCCATTTTGCTTTTTTGCATTTATTTTCCATGGGGTTGGTCTTGATCCCTGTCTCCTGTACAATGTCATGAACCTCCGTCCATAGATCTTCAGGCACTCTGTCTATCAGATGTAGTCCCTTAAATCTATTCCTCACTTCCACTGTATAATCATAAGGGATGTGATTTAAGTCATACCTGAATGGTCTAGTGGTTTTCCCTACTTTCTTCAATTTAAGCCTGAATTTGGCAATAAGGAGTTCATGATCTGAGCCACAGTCAGCTCCTGGTCTTGTTTTTGCTGACTGTATAGAGCTTCTCCATCTTTGGTTGCAAAGAATGCAATCAATCTGATTTCGGTGTTGATCATCTGATGATATCCATGTGTCAAGTCTTCTCTTGTGTTGTTGGATTAAATGAGGCCAAATGCTGTCTTTGCCACATGGCTACCTCTCAATCAAGACACACAAACTATGATTGACTTTTACCAAACCACACAAAATAAAAGATGATGTTAGTTTATAAACAGTTGCCAGGACTGCCCTGGTGGTCTAGCGGTAAAGAATCCACCTGCCAATGCAGGGAACACGAGTTCCATTCCTGGCCCAGGAAGATCCCACGTGCCATGGAGCAGCTAAGTACATGTGCCACAAATACTGAGCTCTCACTCTGAAGCCCACAAGCCACAAATACTGATGCATGTGTGTCCTTAGAGCCTGTGCTCTGCAAGAGAAGCCACCACAATAAAAAGCCTGCACAGTGCAACTAGAGAGTAGCCCCTGCTTGCTGCAACTAGAGAAAAGTTGAGCAAGGAAGAACAAAGACCCAGCACAGCCAAAAATTTTAAGTAAATAAACAAATAAAAGTTTTTCTAAATTAGGCAAAAGCTCTTTTTTGCAACAAGCATGTATTATTTTAACAATAAAAGAGAATAAACCTTTAAAAAGTAGCCACAAGCCAAATACTCAAAGTTCAATATTTTATGTTATACTATAATACTGAACTTGTTAAAGTATTAGATTGGCCTTTAACAAAACAATAGTTTATCACTAAAATAATATATCATCTACAGTTAAAATTATTAGAAAAAAATATCTCGGAGATTTTAAAACAAAACTATCATTAACTCACCCTCTCAAGATGAAATGTACTCAGCAAAATAGGAATCATCCATTAAATCTTGACTGTCTCAAACATAATTTCAAATAATGGTAAAGTAATACATGAAATAATATGTGCAATGTTGAGTATTCTATTCACTGGTAATCAAACATGTTTGCAACCAGAAGACACCCTAGTATTAATATGTGGGGCAGTGCAACATAACCTGACATAAAAACACAATAATAAATTATATTTACTATGTCATATAGATGAGGAACTATATTATGTACACAGCACTGACGTATAAAGACACAGCGCACCCTTAGACACCAAGAATTCCTCAGTGAGACAGATTCCTCTTCAAGACCCAGAGACCCTGTCAGGAAGTGAGGGAGGGAGAAGCTTGCCCTGAAACCCCCTTCTTCAGCCAGAGAGTCCAGAGTGCTCCTCCACCTACTTCAAATTCCTGTCGCAAAGTCCGTGTCATAATAAACAGTCAGAAAAAAAGAGGAATGAAGATTTTTTTGACATATCTGAGTAGAAAAGTTAGACAATGGATGGCCTTTTAAACGTAGAAAAACACAAAAATACAGGACGTGGACAGTGGAAGTCTTAAACATCAGCAAAACTCTTGTAACGTGAGAGCAAAAAGTGAAAGTGTTAGTCACTCAGTCGTGTCTGACTCTCTGCAACCCCAAGGACTGTAGCCCGCCAGGATCCTCGGTCCATGGGATTCTCCAGGTAAGAATACTGGAGTAGCCATACCCTCCCCCTAACATCAAATGATAAAAAGAACTTGGAACTCATCATCTTGTATCTCAAGGTTCTGCCCAAATACCCTCACCCTGTGCCCTTGAGTTATCACGGCTTAATCACCTTGGTCGCCGATCCTTCACTTCTGCAGCAATTGCACCCCAGCGTTGGTTTAAACCTGCCAGCTTGTCCTTCAAGAAGCTTCCATCTGTCAGGGAGAGTTTCTGTATAATCCCATCCCCCGTTCTGTTTAGTGCTGCAAAACTCGGCTGGTGGCTGCTGATCCCCTCCTCGAGTTCCTGTAACAGAGAACCACTCAAGATTAACTCCACTGCTAAATTAAACTGTTCTGAGACAGTGAATCCATTTAGGTACCATGGCGTAGTGTCAATATAAGTGTTAGAGAAACAAAGCCCTGGAAAGATATTTTATGTATATGAAAAAGGCATTTTTAACACTTTAATTACATTTCAATCAACAGATTAAATGAAATCTATTTTGAAATCTAACCCACTCTTATGAATGTCATCAGGCAAAATACAGCAAAAGAGAACAGCCTAATAATACAAAATAAATAACAGCTTTTTATATTGACACATAAGCATCAATCATGCTTGATTAAAATGAATTCCTTATCCTCTAAACACGGGCTTGAAAGTGTCTCTTAAAAAACTGTTTAAACCCTCTACTCCCATATATTATTATGTCCTACCATATGTAAGTAAACCTCAGTGTGCAGTTTATTGAGACATTGCTTCACTGGTCTGTAAATTTTTAAGCAATGGATTAAGAAAGGATATTTTAAAGTCAAATTTAAGTACTTCTCTATGACTCTAAAAATAAGAAAAATGTATTAACATATTGATGAGAAAATAAAAGCATTCTCTAACTCCTCATAAACCTTCTACACTAAATATATTTTTAAAAATTAATAAAAGAGAAAATATTCTCAACAAGGATAAATTGAAATTTTAACCATTATTTCTAAAGACCTATTACCGTCAGCAGAACTGATTTAGCTATTGTGTTCTATTTTCCCAAGACTGAATTAGACTTACATGAGCAGCTGCCCTGATATAACTCAAAAATATTTACTTTTATAATAATGATCAATGATACAAAGAAAAACAAAATCTCTAAGTGTTTAACTATAGAAAATAAAGGTGAGGTATACAGATATCTTTTTGTCCTTGATGGAGTCTTGAGTATAAAATTTTATAAGTTCTGAATATAAAATTTTAAAAATAAAATTGTTTTGATATTTTTCAAATATTATTTAAATTTCTTTAAATTCCTAATTTAAATTGAAAGACTATTTTTTTCATAGACCTTTAAAACTGAAAACTAGAACTGGAACAAAAATAACAGATTGTCTGTATACCCCTGAAAAATTAATATTGTAGGCCCCTCCTTTTAAAACCTGTCTTAAATGGTGCATACTAAATAAGCCAAGTTTTCAGCACATCCCCAGCCTCTTACAGAAAGCACTCACCTGCTGATGTATCCTGGCCTTCTCTAAGTCCAGGCCACCATCCTGAGCAAAAGTACCAGCCAGTAACTCTTCAGCTTCTGTTATCCAGTGTGTGAGGTCATTAAGGTCACAATGGAACTGTCTCCATTCCTCCACAGCCCTATCAAAATAACTAAGGGACAACAAACAAAATAGGTTTCCAAACTTTCCAGGACCGTCTAGAAGCGATTTTCTAAACAGGAAATTTAAATCTCATTTAAACCAAAAGCCTCAAAATGAGTGAATTCACAGCTCACTGCTCTATAAGACCAGTTTTCGTAATGGATTACTGTTAATGATTCCTCTTACAGAAACATGCATCATACCAAGAGTAAAGCAATCTGCATATACCTCCCCCCTCACATCATGCACACAGACACACACACACTAGGCAGTTTTCTAATTGAATAGAGAGGCATCTCTGGCTGCAAAAATCAAGATAGATTAGCTGCAGGCATGTTAGCCCACCCAACTTTGAACACTTAACATTTTAGATATCATGAAATGTATAATATGATTAATTACTTTATTCTCTTAGGAAAAAATTAGGGTATTTTATTTCCAAAACACTTAGTTCCCAGCTAGAACAAAACTTAAAGGCCAAAACACATCAAAATTCCCTTGCAGTCTATTAACTCTGTGCTACAGACTGAATTGTGTCCCCCCCTCAAAATCCATATGTCGAAGCCCTAACCCTTAACATGACTATATTTGGAGACAGGGTGTTTAGGGAGGTAATTAAGGTTAAATGAGATCATAAGTGTTAGTTTCTCAATCATGTCCGACTCTTTGTGTCCCCAGGGACTGTGGCCCAGCAGGCTCTTCTGGCCATGGGATTTCCCAGGCAAGAACACTGGAGTGGGTTGCCATTTGCTTCTCCAGGGGATCTGCCTGACCCAGCAATTGAACCCACATCTCCTGCACTGCAGGTGTATTCTTTACCCTCTGAGCCACCAGGGAAGTCCAAATGAGGTCGTATCGGTCACTAATCCCATAGAACTGTTGGCCTAATAAGAGAAAGAGACATAAGAATCTCTTTCTGTGTCTCTTTCTGTCTATCTGCTACTGTCTGTCTGTCTGTCTCTCTCTCTCTCTCTGCAAGAGCACAGAGGAAAGACATGTAAGGACACAGCAAGAAGGTGTGTCCTTGCAAGCCAGGAAGAGAAGCCTCACCAGAAACTGAGCTCTGCTAGTACCTTGATCTGGGACTTCCAGCCTCCAGAACCGAGAGAAAATAAATGTCTGTTGTTTAGGCCATCTGCAGTCTCTTATTATGGCTGCGCTACACTTAGCAGCAGCAGCAGCAGCAGTAGACTAATGTATACTCTGTGCTGTAACTAACCTGGTGTGTCTCACTGATCGGAACACACAGCAGGATGGGAGAAGCTGCAAAGCTCAGGTTAGACAATGAGACAAAGACTGCTAAGACTTCTATTCAAACCTAACTCGTTAGAAACGAGATAAAGTCAGATTCCAGTGCTTGTCGTATCCGGAACAAAATAAAATAAATATGAAGAGGAAAAGCCTTCTTGGCTTGGAATCCTATGTCATTTCTGTCGACCTTTTTATTTAGAGTAGTGGTACCAGGAGAAGTTTAGAAGAGATCTCAGAAATTTTAGTGACAATACAAAATAGTTTGTAATAAAAAGGTAATATTAATATTTTAAAAAGCAATAAAATGGTCCCTAACATTGCTAACTGCTAAATAATGTTTATGTATCCTTCTTCCATGAAAAACATTTTGAAAATTCAGTTAATATTTGCTGAGTGCCCACAAGGTAACAACATTCTATTGGGCATGACAAAAATAAAAGCACTTCAAACAAAACATGATGAGAAGATATTAAGATAATCTTCACTATCATTTGTAAAAACACAGCAAACATAAATTCTGAGATGGTGAAGTGTGAATAGAAAATATTGCTAGAAAGGCTGCTCCAAAGACTGAGAATAGAAATGTTAAACTTAGTAAAGATAATTACCATCAAAACAGAACATAAATTCCAGTAAATCTAAGCATAATACTTGTGGATTTTATATTTTAAAAAAAAACACGACAGAAAGATCCATGTTCAGATGGGATTCAAAGAACTATCTCATCCTCTCTAATCCAGCCAGCTTTTATGGGAGGCAGCAGGGAATTGCGAAGGACTATGGACTTCCAGAGACTCATAGGACTCAAAGTACAAGTCTTACCCCATCTATGGTTTGTATTTGAAACAGAAGCATGTAAGTTTACTGTCTCTAATATTCCAACTTGATATATTCCCTCCCAAACTCATCTTATTGCAAAGGAGGCATAAAGGAGTTCTCAAAGAAAGATATCTGATTATTTTCAAAGTATTTATCTTTTACCACAGATCAATAATACTAAAAAAAAAAAAATTCATAGGCAAAACAGCATAGAGAACTCTGGTAGACAAATGGACTTGGTGGTCACCAGGTGTAATTATCACCTATAACTGAAACCATGTAAGCACAGAATATTTGCCATTGCCTTGATGTTCTATGAAAAGAACAGAATAGAAAGGAGTGCTCTCAAGTACTGCCTTTAAAACTAGATATACAGGAAAGGGGGGAAATAAACATTTTAGGATAGGTTACCAAGGTTGGAAGAGGAAAGCAAGACAAAAATTAGAGGTATGAATAAGAACGTAAACAACTAATGCATCCAAGTGCTGGGCCAAACCAAATAAGAGAGACAACCTCCCAGCAAATGAAGTCTAGCAAGCACAGAAAAGAAAATAATAAAATAAAAATGTGATAGAGAAGAACTTTCTAACATAAGAGAACACTGTCCTGTGCTCAATTAAAAAAATATCTAGGAAAAAAACTACTTGCTAAAATTTTTATAATCACAAAAATGGCATGAATATTGGCAATCAACATAATCCACAATGTCCTTGAAATTCTGCCACGTTAGTCAGATTCATATATGCAAATAGGATAACTGAAAAAAGAAGAAACAAAATCATATACACAACTGATGTGTCATAAGAAAGGCTAAGAAAACAAATGTTATACCCATATACCGAGGTGTACACACACACACACAAATAAACATAGTGCAGAAGTTGCAGAAGAAACTTAACATACATCAATTCTACAAACCAAAAAAAGCACAAAACTGCCAAGCGATAGTCCTAGAGAGAAAGATGCAGACAACTCTTCAAAACCTTACTGAAGACACAGAAAGGATCCAAATGAATGAAAGAATACATTTCAAATTGACCATTTTTTCTAAAGTTGATTAAAATGACTAAAATTTTACTGGAAGAATAAATATAGAAAAAGTATGAATTTTAATGCTAGAATAATTAGAGGAAACTTACTGTGATGGATTTTAAAAATTTATAATGCTTTGAAAATGAAAATGCTATGGTATTAGATTAAAATTGATGGTGTGATAAGGTGGAATTAGCAAAATTAAATAAATATAAAGTAGAAATGCGTTTAAGTGTATGATAAAGGAAATATCACCAATGATACTTTCTTGGTGGCTCAGATGGTAAAGCATCTGCCTACAATGCAGGAGACCCAGGTTCGATCCCTGGGTTGGGAAGATCCTCTGGAGAAGGAAATGGCATCCCACTCCAGTACTCTTGCCTGGAAAATCCCATGGATGGAGGAGCATGGTAGGCTACAGTCCATGGGGTCACAAAGAGTCGGACATGACTGAGCGACTTCACTTCACTTCACCAATGATAATGGAGAGCTGGATTATTTAGCAAAATGTATAGAGAAAATTGGCTGCTCATTTAAGAAAAATAAAGCAAAATACAACAGATTGGTGTTTCTTAACTCAGGCTCCACAAAAAATGTCAGCTGGGAAGTGTTCAAGACGTAGATATGCGTGGCCTCTACTCTTGCTACTAAAGAGCTGGTGGTGTATACAGACATAGAGAATGGACTTCTGTTTGCCATGGGGGAAGAGAGAGAGTGGAGGGACACATTAAGAATCTGGGATTAGCAGATGCAAACTACTATACACAGAATGGATAATCAACAAGGTCCTACTTTATAAGGAACCATAATGATAATGGCAAATAATTTTTAAAAAGAGTTGGTATATAGAAACACCAAACCTGTTTTGTGAAAAATAGCATGCGTGTTTTGATAGTTGAGTTCAGTTTAGTCGCTCAGTCGTGTCCAACTCTTTGCAACCCCATGACTGTGGCAACTCAGGCTTCCCTGTCCATCACCAAATCCGGGAGCATGCTCAAACTCATGTCCATCGAGTCAGTGATGCCATCCAACCATCTCATCTTCTGTTGTCCCCTTCTCCTCCTCCCTTCAATCTTTCCCAGCATCAGGGTCTTTTCCAAGGAGTCAGTTCTTTGCACCAGGGGGCCAAAGTATTAGAGCTTCAGTTTCAGCATCAGTCTTTCCAATGAATATTCACTGTTGATTTCCTTTAGGATGGACTGGTTGCATCTCCTTGCAGTCCAAGGGACTCGCAAGAGTCTTTCATCTCCAACACCACAGTTCAAAAGTATTGATTCTTCAGCACTCAGCCTTCTTTATATTCCAACTCTCACATCCATACATGACTACTGGAAAACCATAGCTTTGACTAGACGGACATCTGTTGGCAAAGTAATGTCTCTGCTTTTTGATATGCTGTGTAGGTTGGTCATAACTTTTTTCCAAGGAGGAAGAGTCTTTCAATTTCATAGTGGCAATCACCATCTGCAGTGAATTTTGGAGCCCAAGACAATAACCTCTCTCACTGTTTCCATTGTTTCCCCATCTATTTGCCATGACCAGATGCCATGATCTTAGTTTTCTAAATGTTAGGTTTAAGCCAACATTTTCACTCTCCTCTTTCACTTTCATCAAGAGGCTCTTTAGCTCTTCTTTGCTATCCGCCATATGAGTGGTATCATCTGTGTTTCTGAGGTTATTGATATTTCTCCTGGCAATCTTGATTCCACCTTCTACTTCATCCAGTCTGGCATTTCGTATGATGTACTCTGCATATAAGTTAAATAAGAAGGGTGACAATATACAGCCTTGACACACTCTGTTCCTGCTTTAGAATCAGTCTGCTGTTCCATGTTCAGTTCTAATGTTGTTTCTTGACTTGCACAGGAGGTCAGGTAAGGTGATCAGGTAAGGAGACCAGTAAGGCAATCTGGTATTCCTATCTTTTTAAGAATTTTCCAGTTTGTTGTGATCCACACAGTCAAAGGCTTTGGCATAGTCAATAAAGCAGAAGTAGATATTTTTCTGGAACTCTCTTGCTTTTTTGATGATCCAATGGATTTTGGCAATTTGATCTCTGGTTCCTCTGCCTTTTTTAAATCTAGCTTGAACATCTGGAAATTCTCCATTCATGCACTGTTAAAGCCTGGCTTGGAGAATTTTCAGCATTACTTTGCTAGCATGTGAGATGAGTACAGTTGTGTGGTAGTTTGAGCATTCTTTGGCATTGCCTTTCTTTGGGATTGGAATGAAAACTGACCTTTTCCAGTCCTGTGGCCATTGCTATGTTTTGCAAATTTGCTGGCATATTGAGTGCAGTGCTTTCCCAGCATCATCTTTTAAGATTTGAAATAGCTCTCAACTGGAATCTCATCACCTCCACTAGCTTTGTTCATAGTCATGCTTCCTAAGGCCTACTTGACTTCACATTCCAGGATGTCTGGCTCTAGGTGAGTGATCACACCATCATGTTATCTGGGTCATAAAGATTTTTTTTGTATAGTTCTGTGTATTCTTGCCACCTCTTCTTAATATCTCTGCTTCTGTTAGGTCTATGCGGTTTCTCTCCTTTATTGTACCCATCTTTGCATGAAATGTTCCCTTGGTATCTCTAATTTTCTTGAAGAGATCTCTAGTCTTTCCCATTCTGTTGTTTTCCTCTATTTCTTTGCATTGATCACTGAGGAAGGCTTTCTTACCTCGCCTTGCTATTCTTTGGCACTTTGCATTCAGATGGGTATATCTTTTCTTTTCTCCTTTGCCTTTCACTGCTCTTCTTTTCTCAGCTATTTGTAAGGCCTCCTCAGACAACCCTTTTGCCTTTTTGCATTTCTTTTTCTTAGGGATGGTCATGATCACTGCCTCCCGTACAGTATCATGAACCTCTGCCCATAGTTCTTCAGGGATTCTGTCTATCAGATCTAATCCCTTGAATCTGTTTACTACTTCCACTGTTTAATAGTAAGGAATTTTATTTAGGTCATACCTGAATGGTCTAGTGATTTTCCCTACTTTCTTCAATTTAAGGCTGAATTTGGCAATAAGGAGCTCATGATCTGAGCCACAGTCAGCTCCCAGTCTTATTTTTGCTGACTGAATAAAGCTTCTCCTTCTTTGGCTGCAAAGAATATAATCAATCTGATTTTGGTATTAACCATCTGGTGATGTCCATGTGTAGAGTCTTCTCTTGTGTTGTTGGAAGAGGATGTTTGTTATGACCAGTGCATTCTCTTGGCAAAACTCTGTAAGCCTGCTTCGTTTTGTACTCCAAGGCCAAACTTGCCTATTACTCCAGGTATCTCTTGACTTTCCACTTTTGCATTCCAGTTGCATATAATGAAAAGGACATCTTTTTTGGGTGCTAGTTTAAGAAGTTCTTGTAGGTCTTCATAGAACTGTTCAACTTCAGCTTCTTCAGCATTACCGGCTGGGGCATAGATTTGGATTATTGTGATATTGAACAGTTTGCCTTGGAAACAAACAGAAATCATTCTGTTGTTTTTTGAGATTGCACCCAAGAACTGCATTTCAGACTCTTGTTGACCATGAGGGCTACTCCATTTCTTCTATGCGATTCTTGCTCACAGCGGTAGATATAATGGTCATCTCAGTTACATTTGCCCATTCCAGTCCATTTTAGTTCACTGATTCCTAAAATGTCAGTGTTCACTCATGCCATCTCCTGTTTGACCACTTCCAGTTTGCCTTGATTCATGGACCTAACATTCCCGGATCCTATGCAATATTGCTCTTTACAGCTCTCCACAAGATGGTGGAGCAGAAGGATGTGCACTCATCTTCTTCTGGGAGAACTCCAAAATTACAACTCGCTGCTGAACAATCATCAACAGGAGAATGTTGGATCCTACTGAAAAAAGACACCCCACAACCAAGGGTAAAGGAGAAGCCCCAGCAAGACAGTAGGAGGGGCAAAATCACATTTAGAATCAAACCCCATACCCACCAGAGACGCTTGAAGGGCTCAAACAAAACTTGTGTGCACCAGGGACCCCACAGAGACTGAGCCAGACCTGCCTCTGCATGTTTGAGTGTCTCCTGTGGAGGTACGGGTCAGCAGTGGCCTGCTGCAGGGGTTGGGGCTCTGGGTGCAGCAGACCTGGGTGTGGCATAAGCCCTCTTGGAGAAGGTCACCATTAATCCCACCAGAGAGCCACCAGAACTTACATAGGACTGGGGAAACAGACTCTTGGAGGGCACTAACAAAATCTTGTACACACCAGGACCCAGGAAAAAAGGGCAGTGACCTCACAAGAAACTGACCTATACTTTCCCATGAGTGTCCAGGAGTCTCCGGTGGAGGCATAGGTCAGTGGTGGCCTGCTGCAGGCTCGGGGCACTGAGTGTGGCAGTGCGTGCACTGGACCTTTTGAAGGAGGTCGCCATTATCTTCACAACCTCCACCATAGTTTGGTCTCAGGTCCAACAACAGGGAGGGATCACAGCCCTGACCATCAACAGCAAACTGGATTAAAGATTTACTAAGCATGGCCCCACCCATCAGAACAAGACCCAGTTTCCCCCACAGTCAGTCTCTCCCATCAGGAAGCTTCCATAGGCCTCTTATCCTTATCCCTCAGAGGGCAGACAAAATGAAAACCACAATCACAGAAAACTAATCAAACTGATCGCATGGACCACAGCCTTGTCTAACTCAATGCAACTATGAGGCATGCCATGTAGGGCAAGGCAAGATGACAGGCCATGGTGGAGAGTTCTGATAAAATGTGGTAAACTGGAGAAGGGAATGGCAGACCAATTCTTGCCTTCAGAACCCCATGAACAGTATGAAAAGGCAAAAAGGTATGACACTGAAAGATGAACTCCCCAGGTCAGCAGGTGCCCAGTATGCTACTGGAGAAGAGTACAGAAATAACTCCAGAAAGAGATGGAGCCAAAGCAGAAACAATGCCCGGTTGTGGATGTGACTGGTGATGGAAGTTTTGATAGGGATTATATTGAATCTGTAGTTTGCCATGGTTCGTACGTACACTTTAACAATATTAACTCTTCCAATCCATAAGCACAATACGTCTTTCTATTTATTTGTTGTCTTCAGTTTCTTTTATTAGTATCATAGTTTCCACAGTAAAAGTCTTTCACCTCCTTGGTTTAATTTATACTTGGGTCTCCTATTCACTTTGATGCATTTGTAAATAGGATTTTTTTCCTTAAAGTTCTCTTCCTGAGAGTTTGTTATTACTGTATATAAATGCAACAGATTTCTGGATATTAACTTTGTCTCCTGCAACGTTACTAAATTTATTAGCTCTAGTAGTTTTAGACGGAGTTTTTAGAATTTTCCATATATAGTATCAGTCTCTTCAGTAAGCAGTGTTGAGGAAACTAGACAGCTACATGTTAAAAAAAAAAAGGAATCTAGACCATTTTCTCACACTATATTCAAAAGTAAACTCAAAATGGATTAAAGACTTAAGTGTAAGACCGGAAGCCATTAAGCTCCTAGAAGAAAATATAAGCTATATGCTTTTTGACATAGGTATTAGCAGTATTTGGGGGGATGTGTCTCCTCAGACAAGGACCACAAAAGCAAAACCATACAAATGGGACTACATCAAACTAAAAAGCTTTCGCACAGCAAAGGAAACTATCAACAAAATGAAAGGGCAATCTGCCACCTAAGAAGTTACTTGCAAATGATGTCTGACAAGGGGTTAATACTCAAAATATGTAAAAAACTCACACAACTCAATATCAAAAAATCAACAATCCAATTAAAAAACGGGCAGAGGCTGAGGAGACATTTCTCCATAGAACATATACGAAAGGCCAACAGGTTCACAAAAAGATGCCCAACGTGTCATTAGGGAAATGCAAATTAAAACCACAATGAAATATCACCTCACACCTGTTAGAAAGACCATCATCAAAAAGGCAAGAAATAGCAAGTGCTAGTTTGGATGTGGAGAAAAGAGAATCCTTGTCCACTAGTGGTAGGAATGTAAATTTGTACAACCACTAAGGAAAACAGTAAAGAGGATCCTCAAAAACTTAAAAATATAACTACTCTATAATCCAGCAATTTCACGTCTGAGAATACATCCAAAGAAAATGAAAACTAACTTGAAAAGATATCTGCACCTTCATGTTCATAATAGCTTTACTTACAATAGCCAAGATATAGAAGCAACTTAAATATCCATCAACACATGAATGGATAAAGAAGGTATGTGTGTGTGTGTGCGTGTGTGTGTGTATATACAAATATGTATATGTATATGATATATATATATATATATATATATATGCACTTAGCTGTAGAAAGAATGAAACCTTGTCATTAGCAACAACATGGATAAACCAAAAGGGTATATGCTAAGTGAAATAGGTCAGAGAGAAAGACAAATACTGTATGTCTTTACTTATATGTAGAATATAAAAACAAAAGAAACAAATATAACAAAACAGAAGAAGACTCACAGATACAGAGAAAAAACTAGCTATCACCAGAGGAGAAAATGGTAAGTGGAATGGGCGACACAGATAAGGAAGGATTAAGGGAAATGAACTACTAGTATAAAATAAACATGTTACAGAGATTTAACGCACAGCACAGGAGATCAGTCCTGGGGGCTCAATGGAAGGAATGATGCTGAAGCTGAAACTCCAGTACTTTGGCCACCTCATGCGAAGAGTTGACTCACTGGAAAAGACCCTGATGCTGCAAGGGATTGGGGGCAGGAGGAGAAGGTAACAACAGAAGATAAGATGGCTGGATGGTATCACCAATTCGATGGACATGAGTTTGGGTAAACTCTGGGAGTTGGTGATGGACAAGGAGGCCTGGCGTGCTGCAATTCATGGGGTTGCAAAGAGTCAGACATGACTGAGCAACTGAACTGAACTGAACAGGGAATATAGTCTATAATATTGAAATAATTTGTATCTTACATAATATGTAAAAATATTGAATCACCATGTTGTTCACCTGAAACATAATATTGTAACTCAACTATGCTTCAATAAAAATAAAGTACATATGAATTTACAGGTCTTTTAAACGATTAAATATTAATTTAATTTGCACATACCCTTTACGATCATTGTACATTCTATTAATTCTGTCCCATTTTGCATTCAACTGAGTAAGTGTATCCCGAATCTGAATAGCTTCAGGTCCGGAAGCTTCAAGGATAACATCCGGTTGTTTTTCATGAATGACTGCAATCTGCTCTCCGAGTTTGTCCAGTTGATCTTTGATATTCTACAAAGATATTTTCATAAATTAACAAAAGCCAGAAAAGAGATATAAGAATGGAATCACAAGAGACCAAAAATTTATATTGAACAAGTTACTTAAAAATAAGGAGATATAATTGCTGCTCATCAAAACTGGCAACTTTTTAAAAAAATAATATCCAGTACAGGCCAAAGCAGGTATGCTTTGCGGTATGCTACATAATTTCCTAACAGCAGGGAAAAACATCCTGTGACGTTCAAAGTGGCAACTGTACAGGACATAAAAAGCTTTAATAATATTCTGTAAAGGTAATGAAGTGTTTTAAAGCTAGAAATTACATATACTTTCAAACATCTAATAATGCTAATTTAAATGACAAAACTGAGTTACCAGATAAACCTATCAACTCTATCAGCATTTATTATGACATGATACAAAAATGCAATCAAAATATGAGTCTTGATGATATCAAATAGTTTTTGCAAATTACCTGAAAACTTTCAGACCCCTAATTAACTTACAATCAACATGATATTCCATTTCCAACCACTAGACAATCAAATCATTCGTTCTAGGTGGTAAGATAAATGCTGACATTTCACATCAAATGACAATCAAGTTTCCAATATAGGAATAAAATTTGTGCATGTGTTTGACTTTAAAATATCTCTGATGTTGCCGAAAACACTGTACATTTAAAAATCCATACCAACTATTAATAAATTAAAATGTTTGACAGCATTTCATTGGCAGTATAGGAAAAGTTTGTTTTTCATACATATCACTAATTCCTTGGCACAAATGTAAAAGGCTAAAGACCATTTAAGTAGGTACAGTGACAAATTCCTTGCTTTATTTCTATATTAACTGCAGGTATTCAAATGTACTGCCTTGATATTTACCTTCAGAGAATCTTCCTGAAAGGAGAATTCTTCATAGACAACAGAGCTTAGCTCTGGAGTATTAAGTGATAATTCAACATCATCCATGGAAAGTAAAACTTTGTTAATTTCAACCAGATAATCTGCGGGAAGGGGTGGTGATCTAATTCCAGAAGCGAGCTGACTTGTTCTCTGTTGAATAGGGACTACCTGTATAGACATCAATAATAACAATACGCATCTCTTAGAATATCCCCACAATGAACAGCAGTAAAGAAAAAACTTTTTAAAAAATCAACATTATTTTGTGGAGAAATTCAATACCATAAGCAGAAATTTTAAAACTTGCTTTAATTTTTTAAAAGTTTCCCTGCACTGCCAATCTCTCTGTAGCCTGCTGTTAAAAGGCTTAAATAAGCTGTTAATGCTTGAAAGGATTTTCTTTAAGACTTACACCACTAAACTCATTTAGAAAATAGGAAAGCATAATGACTCCTTTCCAAAGTTATTGAAGAAATGAGAATATGCTGCAAATCATGAAATTCTGTATGAAATAAAATTTTAATACCATTGTTATTATTAATAATAATAATACCATTATTATTACACTCTAGTTTTTTTTTAATTTCACAATTAGATTAAACAATTCTGGGCCTTGCTGGTGAAAAAGTAAATAAGGGTGAAACATGTATTTGTAATATAAATTGCAAATGCAATGGGAGGTTTAATTAAAATAATATCCAGGCAATTCAGTATATAATCCTAATCTTTGAGAACAATAAAACACAGTATGAATGCCCTACATAAGACGACAGGTCCTACGATGCTAAATTCACACAGGTTCTAACTTAGGTGCACAATTATTTATCCCAGTGTAGGATTTTCTGTATCCTCTAATCAGAGCTTTCTAAACAGTAAAGTGCTCTCTGGGATAGGCCATTAGTCCCTGGGTTCAAGTCCTTTACTCTTTGACAGCTACCATTTAATAATTGCTGTCTACTGCTTGCCAATGGTCAGAGAGCATCTGACTCATGAATTAGGGTAGTCTCCTTGACACTTTCATCAGATTTCTATATTGAACTTCTGAAAAATGGTCCTCCTCTGAAAACTCAAAGATGACACTGAAAAGGCTTTCCTGGTGGCTCAGTGGTAAAGAATCCGCCTGCCAATGCAGGAGACACAAGTTTGATCCCTAATCCAGGAAAATCCCACGTGCTATGGAGCTGCTAAGCCCGAGTGCCACAACTGCTGAACCTGTGCTCTAAAGCCTGAAGTTGTAGCTTCTGAGCCCATGTGCCGAAACTATAGAAGCTCGTGCGTTATAGGGCCAGTGCTGGGCAACAAGAGCAACCACTGCAATGAGAAACCCACACAGCATAACTAGAGAAAAAGGATGTGCAGCAAAAGAGACCCAGTACTACCCAAAATAAATAAATAAACAATATTTTTAAAAAGATGACAGTGAAAACGGTCATAACTGAAAATGGTTACAATTCCTAAATGAGACCTAAAACCAAGATTAAAAACAGTGACTGATTAGGATGGTATTGACTCTTGCAGTCTGCATTTATCTGTCTCCTCCAACTTGATAAACTGACTTTCACCAATTGATAGGCAGTCCTGGGTAGCCAAGTGAGAAGCAAGTCCACTGATTTCCTAACTGTACCCACAGGTTTGTTTCTACCTGACACTAATATTAATTTTATTAGACCAATGCCACACATTCAAATTTCAGTCAGAAAACATGTCTAGGTATTTACTTGTATGTCTAGGAAGGCAAATTATGCATTTTAATATAAAAGGCTGAAAAAAAAATGTGTACACTCAGGAACCAATTTTAATAAAAAGATGTGAAATATTTCTTAACAACACCTTTTTTCAGATTTTAATTTTAAACAGGCCAATGTTTTGGCACATCATAAAAGGAAACTCAGTTGTTCCTCTTCTTAACTTTAAGGAAAAAGTAAAAAGGCACAAAGAAAGTACTTAACAGGTTGAGTAATCACAGCAAAAGAGTTAAAAAAAAGGGACCTGTTCCCCTACTTGGCTTTGGCATCTATCAACCAGTGTCTTGCTCAGAGAGCCTCTGTTTTTTCAAGACCCAAAATTACTCCAGGCCTCCAGCTATATTTGATCTGTGCTTGTAGGACATTCAACTTCATAGTACTTTGCTCATTAGCAACACTAAACATCATACGCCAGATTGTCTTTTTCAATCTGCAATGTTGGATGACTGGTGAGAGTGACTTGTATGCCTTAACAAACACTACAAGGCGAGGAATTCTGTGCTGTTTCTTTGCTTATACAACAGACTGTGATTCTGCAAGGTCACATGTATCTGATTCAAGGTGAACTGGGCAGATGATACTTTTAAAGCAAATATGACAAGGTTAATAGGTTTAGTTTATGAAGATCTAGCATATAATTTAAAATAGCAATACCCTATTAATTTAAGCACATGAGAAAAGGTCATTCAATATATATTTCAAATAAGAAAATGAGTCCTTTTTTGAGTTTACATTCATAATTTTTTAAAAGCCACCTATATCACTTTGTAAGAGAAACCACGTGAAAGGCAGAAGATGAAAAGGGAAATGCTAGGAGACCCTCTGTGCTCTAGGGAAGTCTCTGGAAGCCTCTGACCTGAGGGGTTATTTATATTTTAAATACGGACGGAGGAGAAGGAGGCACTGAGGATGAGTGTGATCTTGACTGAAAGCTTAATGTCCCTTCCCTGACAAAAACTAAGGACGCTGACTATGCTGTGTCAATGTAGATTTATCGGTTGTAACACACACACCTCTCTCGGGCGGGATGTGGATAAAGGAAAAGGCTGTGTATGTGTTGGGGGTGAAGGGACAGGGTGTATGCAGAAACTCTTTGCTGTGAACCCAAAGCTGCTCTAAAAAATGACGTCTATTTTTTTAAAAAAATCAAACAAGAAATTTAATATTCCTTCGCAATAGGCTCTGGTTCCCCACTGCCTGTCACCTCCTTCCATTTTCTCTCTTCACCAATCTCCACCCAATTCTCCACTCACTCCTTTTCCCATTTCCAACCTGATTTCATAAGGAGGTTGAAGTGAAAAGTGAAGAGAAAGTGTGAGTAGCTCAGTCATGTCCACCTCTGCGACCCCATGGACTGTAGCCTGCCAGGCTCCTCGCTCCAAGGGATTCTTCAGGCCAGAATACTGGAGTGGGTAGCCATTCCCTTCTCCAGGGGATCTTCCCAACTCAGAGATCAAACTCAGATCTCACTGCAGGCAGATTCTTTACCATCTGAGTCACCAGGGAAGCCCAATAATGAGGTTAATCCGAATGAAAACTCACTGAAGAGGAAGCAAAAGGATTTTTTCAGCTAAAATCCTTCCCATGCTCCAGCTTTCTGTAGGTGCACACACCACCCAATCCTTTCTAGTCCCTTTCCCCACCTCCTCTCATCCACATAAACTTTTTCAAATCATTTAACCGAGGGTAAAATATTGCCCATAGCATGCAGTGGCTCACTGCTCACCCGAAAAAAGAGAAAAGAAAGAAAAGGAAAGAAAACAAGTCCTGTAAACTGGTGGTCCTCAATGCTGACTGTACCTTAGACTCATCTATAAAGTTTTCTTTTTCAAGTCTCCACGCCTAGGCACAACCTGAAAGAATTTGATTTAACTGGTTTGAGGCTTGATTTTATTTAAGCCACTCAAGGGATTCTAATGTTCACAGTTAACAGTTTTAAAAACTATAGATTTGAAGAAGAATATAGGTCAATGTAAGAGGGAAAAAATGCTTTAATATTTTTAAATCATTTTATTTATAATAACTAATGTTAGTAAAGTCAAAATGAAGGCACCCTGTAATAGTATACATTAGGGCTTTCAAAAACCAAATGTATTTATGCATTAAAAGTCTAAAAATTATCTGTATTTTGGATCATTAATGATTTCTGGTTTGGGACCCAAAGATGAAGTACCAGAGATTAAAGATACCTTTAAAAGCAACAATTAAACAAACAACTATAATATAATCTAAAAGATGTTAGAAATAAAAATGGAAACAAGTCTTAAGAGACAACATATTTTTAAGATAAAATAAGAAGATAAAACTCACACCAGGGAACAACAATAAAATGATGCGTTTGAAGTGTGGTGTTGGAGAAGACTCTTGAGTGTCCCTTGGACTGCAAGGAGACCCAACCAGTCCATTCTGAAGGAGATCAACCCTGGGATTGCTTTGGAAGGAAGGATGCTAAAGCTGAAGCTCCAGTACTTTGGACACCTCATGCGAAGAGCTGACTCATTGGAAAAGACTCTGATGCTGGGAGAGATTGGGGGCAGGAGGAGAAGGGGACGACAGAGGATGAGATGGCTGGATGGCATCACGGACTCAATGGACGTGAGTCTGAGTGAACTCCGGGAGATGGTGATGGACAGGGAGGCCTGGCGTGCTGCGATTCATGGGATCGCAAACAGTCGGACACGACTGAGCGACTGAACTGAACTGAACTGAACTGAAGGCACCAGTTGAGAAAGGTAGAAAAAAACAGTATAGCTATACTATATGGGGAATGACAGTGAATCACAGAGGTGGCAGAGGTCAAACCAAAGCCTCTATATATCATTACAGTGACAAATCTTATACCTAAAGCCTTTTCTGCATCTCACAATATTCCTGAACAAGTTCTTTGGAATAGGAATCGTATGATCAGCCATGACTTGGGGGGATGAGGAATAATCCTGAGAAAAATACAGAAGGTGGGCTAGAGCTATGGAAAGCTTGGGGAATAGCTAATAGGTAAAAATCACAGGAGTCTGAATTATGGAAGGGATACAGGAATTAGGAAGTTTCTTTCCCAGGTTCTTAAAACAAGAAACTGGTAGAACTGGATTCAACTGCCGGTTCAGGCCCATATCTTATTTCATTTGGACCTACTGGTTTTAATCCTTCCTCAAAGGGGTGTGAGGCACAAAGCCTATGAGGAACAGGAAATGATTGAGATGATTTTGAGGTTTCTACCTTGAGAATGGGTAGTTTTGAAGAGTAATTAACTAAGATAGGGAATAAAGCAGGAAATGGGTTGGGGGGGGCGGAGTAAGAGGGCTAGTTCAACTTGGAACCTGTTACGAGGCAGCAGTATAAACAGATGGAGACATCCAACTGACAGCAAGCCAAGAAACCAACATCATCAACGGAAACTGGTTCTAGGATTACCTAACAGATCTCTAAGGAACACCAGCATATTTACAAAGCAGCTGCAAAGATGGCCATTGAAAAGGGAGCTGGTGGTGAATCTTTTTCTAGAATATAAATCATATTTTATCAAAGTCACAAATTTAGTTATTTGTAAGCTAGAATCTTTTTCTAATGTGGTCAAGACCTCCACACATAAAATACAGAACTGAAGGAGGAAGTCACACCCCTAAAGGTTTAAAACATTATCAGAAATCCAAAAGGGATGTCCTATAATAAAGTGTTATGTATCTATTTTCTTAGTGTTGCCTCACCCAAAAATATAAACCTATCTAGCAATACACACTAGAAAGAAGGAAATACCATGGCAATTGGTTTGTTTTGAGACATCACTGATTCGATGTCTCATTGATTTGAGAAACCATTTCTCAAATGATTTGAGAAATCATTTGATTTGCAACACCAAACATCTGAATGGCAAGAGCTGAAAAAGTTATTTAAGTGGAAAAGAATCTCCCCCACGACAATACCTTAGTTTTGTTGTATCTTGTGTGCAAAAGTAGTAACTGCAAACGGATCTTTTCTTTCTTAGTATCTTCCATAGGTTGATGCAACATTTGTTCTCCTCTCTGTAGAACTTCCTCAATCTGGGCTCTCTCCTCATCCATCTGAATGTTTGAAAGATATAAATTACTCAAAAGGAAAAAGCACAAGGTCAATTACTATGAGTTCCAAGCAGAACCAACCTACAAAGTATAGTATAGTCAACATATGTTTATCTGAATGATACACAACAAATATTTGTGTTTTTCTTAAAATATCTTATATATGAAGTTAAAATAGTTCATAAAGACTGCTAGTTTAGAAGTTAAATAGCACTAAGATAACACTATCATCAGAAAATGTCTATTTTTTTTCAAATATTCTGTAAATCACATGACAAATCTTACATAGACACTTTGTAGAAAATCACATTTAAATCTGTTCTATCATGTTTGGCAGATATCTGGGTAAACATCATTAGTGTGAAGATGTAATTAACAGAGAAGAAAAGTGACAACACCATGGTTTTTAAAATCTCCTTCAACCAACCTTTTCATCTTCATCACTGGATTCCAAGTGTTTTTCCATAACTTTTAACATATTATCTATGTCATTTTCTAACTTTTCCAAGTCAGAGAAAGGCACACCAACTTCAAATGCTTCAGTAGTGACCAGACACGGATATGATAACGGTTCCTGGCCAATTAGCAACTGTGGAGGGAAAAGCGCTCTTGAAAAGACGGTCTTAACTTGACCTTTCACCATTAATCGGTATCAAGAAAGAACTAGCATTTATTTGAATTGACTTTAGTTTATTCATTCACACAGCAATAATTTTACCAGCTTGGGTGTCTCTGATTACCACGTTCTCCAAACTCCAGCCACAGACGTGAAGTAGTGTGCAAGTGACCCTGACTGCCTGGAGTGTGTGAGGGGCATTGTAGGACCACAAACAGACACATCAGGAAACAGTGCCAGGATGCAGAGCCATCCCTGCCTTGGCCACAGAGAGGAAGAAAGCCACTTCCTAATACAGGAACACCCCAAAGAATGACTCCCAATTAATGTTCTCCAGTACGGGCCCCTTGGACTGTGATACCCAAACTTCAAAAAAGTATACCTTTCTCAATGCAGTACTTTCAGACCATATCTATATAGAAATAGTTCATATGGACGTGCCTAAAATCAATGTGTGTGCATGCTCAGTCACTTCAGTCGTGCTTCACTCTTCATGACCCCATAGACTGCAGCCCACCAGGCTCCTCGGTCCATGGGATTCTCCAGGGCAGAATACTGCAGTGCGTTGCCATGCCCTGTCTCCAGAAGATCTTCCCAACCCAGGGATCGAACCCATGTCACCTCAGTCTCCTGCAACGCAGGCAGATTCTTTACCAGTGAGCCACTGGAGAAGTCTAAAATCATGTAACAACTTTAATAAAATGAAATGCAGGAAAACTGGCAGTGTTGACTGAACATGGGGAAGCTAGCAACCTCTCTGGAAAAATCTATTTAACAGCATTTATATGAACAACTTTCACAACAATTCCAAGGAATTCTACGAAGTGATCCTAAGGGCATATTAAGACACAAGCAAAAAGACATGCATAAGAGAATTTTAACAAGACAATATTTATAAAAGCACAATAAAAGTGGAAAACTGACTTAAAAACCACAACAGATCATATAGTTTAATACCTATTAAAAACCTTGTCAAAGGAGAATACACAAAACAATATAAAAATGTTGATACTTTAATATCACATACATATAAGAATATAAATACATGCCAAAATGTTAACAAATCATTTATAGGAAAAATAATCATTTTCTTCATACTTTCTTTCAATCCTCCTCATGTCTCCTATATTACTCTTTTACATTTGTAGAAAAATCTCCTATAGTGCTACTGAAAAGACTAACTAAGTAAGCTTAGGTCGCAAGGTAAGGAAGGCAAGAGTTAAAGCAAGATTTTTTGTTTGTTTTCTTTAAGTTGCAAATAATCTAAATATATTCTTAGGCTATGAAAGATAGTTTGGCCTATTATATCAGATATTTTGGGATTCCCTGGTGGCTCAGTGGGAAGAATCTGCCTGCAAATGCAGGAGACCCAGGTTTGATTCCTGGGGCAGGATGATCCCCTATAGAAGGAAATGGTAACTCACTCTGATATCCTTGCCTGGGAAATCCCATGGACAGAGACGCCTGGTGGGCTGTAGTCCATGGGGTTGCAAAGAGTCAGACAGGACTTAGCGACTAAATGACAACAACATCAGATATTTCAAAACAAAGCAAAGTTAGAGAATATTTACTTCCTACAAAAAAGAGGACCCTCCTCTTAGATAATTTGAATACTTGAAACCTTTTCTCAAATGGGTTATTTTCTTTAATACTAATTTCTTAGATTCTCTCCTTCATTTGGACAATCATAAATAAGAACAAATGCTCAATCAAAGAAAAGTGATAAAACCATTTTTGTTTAATTTTTTTGTTATATATACCATATAATTGAGGCTTCCCAGGTGGTGCTAGCAGTAAAGAACCTGCTTGCCAATACAGGTAGATATAAGAGACATGGGTTCAATCCCTGGGTGGGGAAGATCCCCTGGTGAAAGGCATGGCAACCCACTCCAGTATTCTTGCCTGGAGAATCCCATAGACAGAGGAGCTTGGCAGGTTACATTTCATAGGGTCGCAAAGAATCGGACACGACTGAAGCAACTTAGCACGAGCACCATGTAACTATCTACCGTTCAGCTACATATCTACAAGAAAATAGTTTTATATAAAAACATAATTACTTACTTTGGCACTTCTGATGTGTTGAGAGACCTTTTCAAAATTTCTGTTCAATTCAGCTAATTTTGGTTCTACAAGCTCCCGGCTTGAGCCTCCACGTGCACTCATCAAAACAACAGCTTGATCTCGGACGTTTTGTACTTGGAGATTGACATCATCCATCTCAGAGAGTAAACGCTAATTGTAAGAAAGCACGAAATTATCACATGGGAAAAATCAAAACCAAACATGGGTGCAGTGCTAACTGGGAAGTAAAGGGAGCTTAAACAAATGTCTGAGACTTCTAGTAAGAGACTTCTGTACCATCAATTTGAATAAGAGCTGTTCATATATTTAACGAGAGAGAGAGAGAGAGACTCATTCGTGCTATACAGGAAGCATTTTAAACTACTCCCAGTTTATATAAAACTTTACTTTATAATTGAATAGTCTATAAGATTTATTGTGTCATTTCCTCAACCATCTTATTCTAAGAATTGCAAAGTTTCTTGAGGCTGATAAAAGATTAAGTAACAAGGTACAGACTTTAACTTCTTTTCCCCCTAGAAATCTTGTTTACCACCATCCCCCTTTCCTTGGTGAAGGTAAACTGGTTTGGAAGGGAATTAAATATTACCATCTAGTTTTTAACTAAAATGTACAAGAACATTATGCAGTTTCCTCTGGCTAATTTCATAATGGTCATTAAATTCATTTTCAGGCCTAAGAAAGGGATGCAAATACCTGCCTCAATTTCTACTTCATTCATAAGTTTTTGAAGAGTGCTGGAATTCTCTCAGGAGTATGGCTATGAGCACATTTTGAGTGAAGTACCAGCTTATCTGTATGTATCTATAAATTCTGCAAATGTTTTCCTTGTGATTACAAGAATGAAAGATACCACAAGGCACTCAGTGATCTAAGACATGGAGCCTAATCCACTGTTCTGAAGAATCTGTGCTTACTTGTTATGGTGGCTGAGAGAAATTAAGTCGTTTGAGGAAGTAGTTTTTAAATTAGTGTATGTAGATAGAAACAGGAGAACATCCGCTTAACTATGGAACTTTTAGAATGTGTTCTCTTGCATCTAAATCTGATTGTCATATTAAAAAAAAAAAAAAAACAGCCACTGCTTGTCTCAAATTTCGCTAGTTATGTAGAGATTCTTGAAATTCTCTTTAAGAAAAATCAAGAGGAAAGAAAGAAACACTTGGCAGATAGGTCTTGGCTTTCATGAAAAATTGTCTAAAGGTATGCTAAACATATGTTAGTGATTTAATAAATGTAATAAATTTAAGAAATTCACTAAAAGTGTAGTCCTGGAAATAAAGAAAATATAGTGAAGAAAGGAAACTGTCTCATTCTTTAAAGGTTTATAGATGCATAATAAAACACTCTAAAATGGTTTTGTTTCATGTAAACCATCTGGTGTGAAGAAGCTCTGTAACATCTAAAGGACCTGAATCAATTGTTATTTTGCTGGCAACAGACACACTCTTTATTGTTTGCAGGTTCCTCATCAAATCTTTAATTATGCAGTGTTTCCTGTCATCGATAAACAACGTGAAGGGGAAAAAAAGATTCATTCAGTGATGTCTGCAAAATGTTGCGAGAGTATATTTGTAACCCAGAATTCAATTGTTCATCCATATATGATGTGTCAGAGCGTTCCAAAGAAGGATTGGTGGGGCCTGAGCAGTAGATAGAAAAGATTTCCCAGGGGGAATTCTTAAAAGTTAGGTCTGACCTTCAACTTTGAAACAAAATGTAAAAACACAGGAAAGAATAAGGGCTACTCTTAGAAATTTTCTGAGACTCTGGAGTTCCCAAGACAACAAGTTCTTCTTTGCTTATCACCAATGCATAAGGGTATCAAGAAGCTGAGCAAAGTGAAGAAGTCTGCCATACGGCACTTCTGAAAAAGTCTACTATCTTTTCTTTCACAGCAGATTCCTCTGAAAAGCTGGGTTGGTGGGAATATGCACCAAGAAATGAAAGCCAAATTACTAAGTAATTGAAGTCCGTTTTGCTCCAACTTTCTGTAGTGCCACCAAATTTTGCAAGTCATGAAAAAAATAACTAAGAAAGCACTTTTGCTGTTAACTAATGATGCAGCATTCAACTATGCACCATGACAAAATGAAGTATTTTCTGTTTTCCCAGCTTATTAAATTACAATGGAAAAATTATGTTAACAGCCCCATAATGTGGCACTTTTAGATGCCAATTCTTACCTAAGAGGAATGGAACAAAAATTTAGCTAAGACAAAAACCAAAACAAACAAAACGACTCATTTTGTTTATCCCACCAACATAAAAGTTAATAAATCTCCTGCACGAGAAACACATGTGTACAAGTAACTTGGAATATTCATCAAGACAAAGGAGACAGCTAAACCTTCCATTCTCAGAAGTGTTACTGATCTGCTACCTTCACAATTTCTTCTCGTTTGCTTGCTGGCTTTTTTTCGATCTCATCCAATAGTGCTTCAGCTTGATAAAGCCAGGTGCTTATGTGAGCAACATTGCCATCAAATATTTCCAACTGGTTCTGATGGTTCTAGAAAGGAATTGATAAAACACTGATACAACCATATGAAATAATTAAGACAATAATCCTTGAAGACATTTAAAAGGTCTTCAAAGACCTAAGTAATGCTGAATTTCAAGAAGAACTTCTACCTTCCTGCAAAGCTCTTCCCCAACGGATAAATCTCATTCCAAAAAATGCACAGCTGTAAAAGTGAAAGTGTTAGTCACTCAGCCGTGTCCGACTTTGCAATCCCATGGACTGTAGCCTGTCAGGCTCCTCTGTCCACGGAATTCTCCAGGCAAGGATACTGGAGTGGGTAGCCATTCCCTTCTCCAGGGGATCTTCCCAACCCAGGGATCAAACCTGAGTCTCCCACATTGCCAGCAGATTCTTTACTATCTGAGCCACCAAGGAAGCACAGCTGTGGTTGGGTACTTTTTCATTTTAATTTAGACCTCAACATAGTGAAAAACTGAAGACTAAAAGGCAAAAAGTTTCTTTATAAATTTCATTTTATTTTAATCCCCATTTCTCATTCATATACTACAAATAATCTTATTGGCCCTGCCTTGATCATATTAGTTAAGAACTCATTTAAGGCAGCAGCAGCATTTAAGTACTAGTAAAAAAAACAATTCAAATATGATTGAATAGATTTTGCCTACTCAAAGCTTGAGTGCTTGAGCCAGGGCCCATGTCTTTTCACCTCAGTACCATCAGCACTTAACAAGACACTTGGCATAGATCTCAGTGATATTTCCTGAAGCATAATATAACATGTGATTGAGTTAAATTTGAAAACAGAAGCAAACACTTAAGCCAGTTAAAACAGGGCAGAATTTCTGAGGCAAAAGCAAGAATTTAGAATTTGATCAAGAAGAGTGCCGAAGCTTTAGGATGAACAATTTTTAGGAAATATATTTTATAGGATGAAAGAAGTTTAAAAATAAGCAAATTATTAATCTATAACATGTAAAAATCACTGAAAAGTAAAATGAGAATAAATGACATAAGGAAAGTTTTGACAGTGGTCTGGATTCTAATTAAGAATTGATAAACATCAGACTAAAGCAGGTAAATCAAGTGAAACAGAAAGCTACTATTTGAAAGCAGAATTTAGAAGGTACAGACTGCAAAAGACAGTAAGGAACATGAGAATGTGGAATAAAACTAGTCACAATAAAAATGAATATATAAAATAGTTAAAGAACACATTCTATGAGCCAAGATTTCACATTTGTTATGTAACACTTAACAACTTTGTTGCTGCTGCTACTGCTAAGTCGCTTCAGTCGTGTCTGTGCGATCCCATAGACGGTAGTCCATCAGGCTCCCCCATCCCTGGGATTCTCCAGGCAAGAACGCTGGAGTGGGTTGCCATTTCCTTCTCCAATGCATGAAAGTGAAAAGTGAAAGTGAAGTCGCTCAGTCGTCTCTGACTCTTAGCGACCCCATGGACTGCAGCCTTCCAGGCTCCTCCGTCCATAGGATTTTCCAGGCAAGAGTACTGGAGTGGGGTGCCATTAGATATGTTCTTTTAATTCCACTTTATATATAGGGAAATTAAGTAATTTATACACGGTTATGAAGATAGTAAGTTGTAGATGAACTCTGAATATGAATCTTACAGGTCCAGACATAAGCCCACCAACTTTAATGCCCTATACATTCTGATTGATATTGAAACACATGATAATTTATTCTTCTCTGTTTCTATCCATTACCCAGTAATTCTATGAATTTGGAAAAAGTCCTATCTCAGATATATCTGAACAAATAATAATTTATGGACGAGAACTCTTTCTAAGGGAGGAGATGGTGATGCTGCTATATAGTATTCATTGCTAGTGTTAATACAAGAGAAACAGAAAACATTATGAAAGTAGAGGGTCACTGTTTTCATGAAATGCTAGTTAATTGTGTAATGGTATAACCAAAGATTAACAGCATATAACACTTAACAATTATTATAATTATCATAATAATATCTAAAATTGATTGTTTTTAGTTATATAAGAGCATAATCACAAAAACTGTGTGAGGTAAAAATTATAATAATGTCCATTTTACATATGAGAAAACTGAGATTTAGAGAATGCTTAATTTAAGTAACTTGACCAAGATCCTCCAGTTTATAGTCAAAACTTTAACCTGGGCCATCAATATGCAGGTCAGGAAGCAACAGTTAGAACTGGACATGGAACAGACTGGTTCCAAATAGGAAAAGGAGTACATCAAGGCTGTATATTGTCACCCTGCTTATTTAAGTTCTATGCAGAGTACATCATGAGAAATGCTGGGCTGGAAAAAGCACAAGCTGGAATCAAGATTGCCAGGAGAAATATCAATCACCTCAGATATGCAGATAACACCACCCTTATGGCAGAAAGTGAACAGGAACTAAAAAGCCTCTTGATGAAAGTGAAAGTGAAGAGTGAAAAAGTTGGCTTAAAGCTCAACATTCAGAAAACAAAGATCATGGCATCTGGTCCCATCACTTCATGGGAAATAGATGGGGAAACAGTGGAAACAGTGTCAGACTTTATTTTGGGGGGCTCCAAAATCACTGCAGATGGTGACTGCAGCCATGAAATTAAAAGACACTTCCTCCTTGGAAGGAAAGTTATGACCAACCTAAACAGCATATTCAAAAGCAGAGACATTACTTTGCCGACTAAGGTCTGTCTAGTCAAGGCTGTGGTTTATCCTGTGGTCATGTATGGATGTGAGAGTTGGACTGTGAAGAAAGCTGAGCGCTGAAGAAATGACGCTTCTGAACTGTGGTGTTGGAGAAGACTCTTGAGAGTCCCTAAAGGAGATCAGTCCTGGGTGTTCTTTGGAAGGAATGATGCTAAAGCTGAAACTCCAGTACTTAGGCCACCTCATGTGAAGGGTTGACTCACTGGAAAAGACTCCGCTGCTAGGAGGGATTGGGGGCAGGAGGAGAAGGGGAAGACAGAGGATGAGGTGGCTGGACGGCATCATCAACTCGTGAGTCTGAGCAAAGTCCGGGAGTTTGTGATGGACAGGGAGGTCTGGTGTGCTGCAATTCATGGGGTCTCAAAGAGTCGGACAGGACTGAGCAACTGAATTGAACCGAACTGAATCCAATATTAAAACCTGTGCCCTTCTTTAACTAGTACACCTTTTTTAGAACATTAAAAACATTATATATATAGCCTGTAATAGTATGAATATTAAATATGATATTGTCATTTAAACTGTAGCCAATAAGTTACATTTAGTAAGATGTTCAAGTACATATTTTTATGTATATCACTAATGGTTTATTACTTAATAGAAATGAAGTACTTTGAACTCTTTCTAGTTATTATCTTTTCAAAGCAAAAGTTACAATGTAGTCTAAATGAAATTAATTCACAAGCAAAACATTATTGTGACAAACGGAAAACACGGTTTGGAATTCCAATCCAAGCTGTCTTCATTTTCGCGTATTGGCAGGAAACGCGATCTCGCCATGAGGCTCTTGCTAAAACTCACCATCAGGGTGCTGCACCAATCCTCAGCCCAGGTGCGGACCCGGCTCCACCCAGCACTAAGCACACAGAGCTTCTCTTCCAAGACGGCCTCACCGCCCTCGACCAAGTTCCTCAGGGCAGCACCGCTCTCTGTGATGGCGTTCAAATCAGCTTTTCTTTTCTCCAGATCCTTCAGAATATTCTAAAAAATAAAAATTCCAACACCCACTTGATCTCGCAGAACATGATAAAAGTTTACACAACCATCATTTTTAACATATTTTTCTTCCATATATATACGACTCCCTAGATTCGTCAAAAGTGCACAAGATTCCACAACTTGCTAACAAGAGAGTTTTTAAGTTTCAAATAAAAATTAAATATTTAATTACACAAATACCAAAAAATGTAACAATTTTAGATGTGGAAAGGTAATTATTTCATTTATTTTTAAGTATAAATTTATTCAGTTCAGTTCAGTTCAGTTCAGTCTCAGTCTGGCCAACTCTTTGTGACCCCATGAATCGCAGCACGCCAGGCCTCCTTGTCCATCAGCAACTCCCCAAGTTCACTCAGACTCACGTCCATCGAATCAGTGATACCGTCCAGCCATCCCATCCTCTGTCGTCCCCTTCTCCTCCTGCCCCCAATCCCGCCCAGCAGCAGAGTCTTTTCCAATGAATCAACTCTTCGCGTGAGGTGGCCTAAGTACTGGAGTTTCAGCTTCAGCATCATTCCCTCCAAAGAAATCCCAGGGCTGATCTCCTTCAGAATGGACTGGTTGGATCTCCTTGCAGTCCAAGGAACTCTCAAGAGTCTTCTCCAACACCACACTTCAAAAGCATCAATTCTTCAGCACTCAGCTTTCTTCACAGTCCAACTCTCACATCCATACATGACCACAGGAAAAACCATAGCCTTGACTAGACGGACCTTTGTTGGCAAAGTAATGTCTCTGCTCTTCAATACGCTATCTAAGTTGGTCATAACTTTTCTTCCAAGGAGGAAGCATCTTTTAATTTCATGGCTGCAGTCACCATCTGCAGTGATTTTGGAGCCCCCCAAAATAAAGTCTGACACTGTTTCCACTGTTTCCCCATCTATTTCCCATGAAGTGATGGGACCAGATGGCATGATCTTCATTTTCTGAATGTTGCGCTTTAAGCCAACTTATTACACACCAATAATTATCTGCATCATAACTTCACATATGAAGAATCAATTTCATTTTCAGTAACTACAAGTGGGCAAAGCAAGACTACCCCAGAACTCAAAATTCTAAAATACTCATAGTGAATTTATCTCCTTGACTACTACAGGAAACAATTGATGTGCACTATATTTATTTGCAAGGACTACAACCTGATGCGAAGAACTGACTCATTTGAAAAGACCCTGATGCTGGGAAAGATTGAAGGTGGGAGGAGAGGGGGACAACAGAGGATGAACTGGTTGGATGGGCAACACCGACTCGATGGACATGAGTCTGGGGAAACTCCGTGAGTTGGTGATGGACAGGGAGGCTTGGCGTGTTGCACTCCACGGGGTTGCAAAGAGTCAGACACAACTGAGCGACGGAACTGAACTGAACAGCCCTATAACTAGGTAACTTAACATATAGTCTGGTTATAAACATTACAAAAAATATTTCATCTTAAGTACATCACAGGAAAAGTAGCACGTCTAAGCTTTGGTTCTGCAATTGTCATATTATGTAAAGGTAATACTCTGGATGGTATTATAACAACTTGATTCTCACATTTGTAAGTTTGACTAGAGAATTATAAACAGAATGTTGGGTTCCAAAATTAAAACTGCAAAGTTCTTTCAATCAAAACGTAGCATGCACATATCTACCCTACTGCTGTTGTACCTTTTTAGAATAATATTTAAATAAATCATTTCAAGGAGCTCAAGTCCACATTCATTCATACAACATTCAATCACATTTTGAAAGATAAAAATCCCAAGTGAGTCAAGATGTAAGATTCATTTGGCCTCATTAATTACTGGTATATTTGTAAAGACATCAAAATATTTCTCTCAATTAAGTGTTCTTCTCCAGCAAGGAGGGGAAAAAAACAGAAAAACAGAATACCCAGAGCCATGCTCTCTTCAGTTATTAACTTTCTACATTCCTTCAGTGGCTATGGACTGATTGGCTACAGTAGTCTTTAAAAACTATAAGAAATAATTAATTACATGCAACTAAATTTAAACAGTACACAAACTATGTTAATAAATTTTATTGTAAAGAAAATGGCTACACCGAAAATGCTGATTTTTAAGCTATGGAATAAAAACATTACATTCTGGAATGAAGATGCTATTTAAATTTTGCAGTGGAAAATATAATTTTATAGTGGTGGAATGGAGAAGGCAATGTCAACCTGCTCCAGTACTCTTGCCTGGAAAATGCCATGGACGGAGGAGCCTGGTAGGCTGCAGTCCATGGGGTCACTAAGAGTCAGACACAACTGAGCGACTTCACTTTCACTTTTCACTTTCACGCATAGGAGAAGGAAATGGCAGCCCACTCCAGTGTTCTTGCCTGGAGAATCCCAGGGACTGGGGGAGCCTGGTGGGCTGCCGTCTATGGGGTCACACAGAGTCAGACACGACTGAAGCAACTTAGCAGCAGCAGCACAGTGCTGGAAATACACTGAAGAGTTGTAAGATATGCATGGTTCTTAACTCTGACAATACAAGTTGAAAAAACTGGGTGATAATGTTACGTACTGATGTTTCATTTGGTTTACTCTAATGATGTGAATGTACTGTGAATTTGTGATTTGTATATACCATCTTCATCATTTCAAATCTGAAATAAGATTAAGTGGGAATTTAAGAGTGAATGGTTCCAGAAGAAATAAATATCATTACTTATTGTCTTCGCCCTAAAGATGATAATCAATTGAAAAACTAATTGAATTTATGTGAGTACACAAAGATGATTAAAAATTAAATATGCAAAAATTGATATTGCCTGTGTACCAGCTATAAGAAATCAGTTTAAAATAAAAAGTATACTTTTCACATACTAATAAAATAAATACACAGGAATAAACTTTTTGGCATATATGCATAATGTTTACAAAGCATTATGTAGAGAGGGAATTTGGAGAGGAAATGAGACATTTACATGTTACTAAAAAGACTTAATTTAGTAAAGATGTCAATTCCCCTCAAAACAAATTTATAAATTTAAGGCAATTCATACCAAAGTTTCTAAAAGAATTTTTTAAAGAATTTAAGAGTAATAATTTTAAAATTCATATGAGTATATACAAAAGAAGGAACATAAAGTCAGGAAATCCTGTCATTAACTACATGCTAAACTTTATTATAGAACCACATGTTAAATAGTTGAAGAACTTTTCAGAGGGTCAGATCAGCGAAGCAGAAAATAAAGCAAAGTAACAGACAAAAAGAATACATGAATTGAGCAGGTCAAATCAGTGAGGAAAGGATAATTACTCAACAAATAGTGCTGAGATAACTAGCGAAATATTTGGGGAAAAAAGGGTTAGAGCCTTACCTCATTATATACACCAAACTAAATTCCAGAAGGATTAAAGCATTAAAGGTAAAAAAGATGAAACTATAAAAGAGCTAGAAGAGAATATAAGTAAGGAATTATGTAATTTTGTTGTAAAGTTGGCCTTTCTAAACACTAAAGGCAAAAATTAGAGAAAAAAAAGATCTTATTCTTTAAAAAATGTATAATAAGTGCTTTTAAAATATACAGAACAGGAAGGAAACTAGAGTGGCAAAAAACTGCATCAATACACAACATATTAAGCTTTAATAATTATAACAGGTAAAGATCTCCAAATTACAAGATCAAATGGAGACAGAGCTACAAATGGCCTATATACTAAAGGAAAATGTTCTAATTAAATAACCAAGACATGTTATCTGTCTACCATTGTCAAAAGTTTAGTTAAAACAGGCAAGTAGGAATTCTCACTCACAGCTGTTGGGTAAAACATTTCTGAAGGACAATTTCGTAACCAGTATAGACTTTAAAATGGATACATCCCTTGACCTAATATTTTTAGAGCTAAGAATTTATCCTCAGAAAATTAATTAGCATTAAAATATATGCTAAGATTTAACCACAACTATACTCATCACAGCAGTTTTTACAATAGTGAAAACTGGTAATAATTTAAATGGCCATGAATGGAGGAATGGGACAATAAGAAATAAAATATTCAATGAAATACTATCTATCTCCAACGTGTGCCACAAAACACTTGTAGATAAAAGAAAATGTTAAAGATAAAATCTGCTTATCAAAAAGGTAATGAAACACTAGATAAAATTCTTTTTAAAATATATGCTTATGCCTACATGTCTACATGGGCCTACAAAAAAACTGAAATGATAACAGGGTATTCCTTCAACAAAGATCATTTTTGCTCCTGTCTCTTTTTTGGTATTACACTATGCAAATATCATTTAATTAGCTTATAGGACTCATGGGACTAATAAAAAATAATGACTTTCAAAGTGTATTGTAGAAAAAAGATAATATTTCCTTGAAAAAACTTTAATTAAAAAAAATATATAGTTAAGTGCCTTTGGTTGTCATTCATCCATTGTAACCCATGAATTCCACTGTTTTTCACTTCCTTCTTATATCCCTTTTACTCCACACAGCCCACAGCAATTATACATTCCATGAGCTATTAAACTGAGAACATTCTTTCTAGTGACTAATATCTTGAGTTTCTTACAACAGCTAACTCCAAAGAGCATTCAAATTAAGGAACTACATCACACCAGGACCTCAGAGCACCTCCCTCTTCACACCCCAAAAGTCGACACCTGTAGAAGAAGTCAAAACTGATACCTGGGGTTTTATATAAAGCTCTGTCACAGTACTGATCATTTATTTTCAGCATTTATCTCTAGTATACATGCTTCTTAGAAAATGAATTGAGAAAAAGAGAATGCCTTGGTTCAAAGAAAGAAAAACTAGTTTGTGTTTCAGTCAATTCTTTGTCCACCTCAAAAGAGAGAATTGGCAAATCAATGCTCTAATCTATGTGATCTCTAATGTAGGACTAGAGAAAATTCTTTGATCTTTTATTGATTTTTTTTTAAATTGTGTTTCTCTGCTCTCTACAGTTAGCAATTAGCTTGCAATAGAAAGATTAGTTTGCAGTTAGCTTGCAGTAGAAAGATTAGTTACTGGTACAAAACTTACTACAGAAGAATTAATAAATTCAGCACAATACTTTGTGAAGAATGAATACCCAAAAAATGTCACTGATTTTGAAGGTGATAGTTATACTATATAAGTATAATGACTACAAAGACCTTGTTGAGCCATGTGAGTTTAACTCTTTAGAATCAAGATAAAAATATCTTCTGGGGAATCCCTTTCCAATTATTTGGACTCTGCACTTTCACTGTCAAGGACCCAGGTTCAATCCCTAGTGGGAAACGAAGATCCCACAAGCTGAGAGGTGTGGCCAAAATCAATCAATAAATCTTTCCCCTATCTTAATATACATATATATTATATGTATATGTCTATATATGCATGTGTGTGTATGTGTGTGTGTGTCTTCTGAAGTTAGCTGCTTTCAAAATATTCTTATTCTTTTTCAGGACAAAGATGTGGAAAAAAGAATGGAAAAATGAAAAGACGATATTTAGTATGAAATGGAGACAAATGACATATACCCAGATTTCTCTGATCAGAATGCCACAGATTACACTGATAATCTTCATGGTTCACCTGAACTACAACTTACTTTAGCCCAGGAAATTTCTGTATCCAAATCACCAAGCAAAGTTTCTGAAGTGGATTTCTGTACCAGTTCTGTTTCAGTAACAGAAAGCCATTCAGAGAGAGAAGCAGCCTCTTTCTTCATTTTGCGAGCCAACTGGGATGCTCTTTCCAGATCCTGTTTTCCCTCTGTCACCTTAAAAAAAAAGCACAAGAGAGATGAACACAGGTGGAAACAAATATGAACTAAAGATCCACACAGATTCATAGTTAACCTCCAAGACATACCTAACCTTTATCTCTGGCACCTAGAATCACTCCATTCTTGCATTTCTGCAGGAAGATAATATACTGTAGTGGTTAAGTGTCAGGCAACCCTAGATTTTTATCTTAGTTCTACCACTTAACTTCCTAAGTGACCCTGGTAGAGATATAGCCCTCAGAAGGTTGTTATGAGTTTTTAGTGAGGAAAATACATACACAAAGGTCTTGCCCCAGTCCCTTCACCAAGGTTAAGGAATCAATTAATATCATCTTTCATCGTTTTGAGCATAAGATGTCTTAAAACCCTCTCAATGAAGGATTCTGTTTAAAAAACAAACATACATCAACAAGAGGGAGAAATAGCAAGATTTTTTACAATCATATGTTTCACAATTAACTGCCAAATTTAAAATACATTAAATGGCTATGAAATACAAACTTTTATTACTATTTTGTTCTTAATGTTGTTGTTAGAAAGCAAATGAACTTAACTGACATTTACCAGCCTCTCACATTATAGTAATGAATCTACACATGTTATAAAATAAAACCCTGTGATCAGCACCGTTTTTTCCACTTAACAGAACAGGACAGTGAAGCTTAAAAAGGTTAAGGCCATGAGCAGAGCGGCATGACCACGAGACTGAGCCTGGTCTGACCACTGGCATTACACAATGGTACGTTCAGACTAAAGTGATTCACAACCTAATGCTGAGCTGACACTTTAAAGGATGTCAAACACAATAAAGACACGAAAACATGTTCCTCCTTTTATGTGCACGTATGTGTAGATGACAATATTATCAGTAGTAGAGTGAAATGTCATGTATGGGATGAAATTTTTCAGATATAGAAATCAAATTTTCTTAGTAAGTAAAATGGGATTGCATTTCTTACTCATACTATAAGTTTATTTTTACTCTTGCATGTCTCAAAGATTGATTATTATTCAATTCCTTCATAAAAGTGAAATTTTTTTCCTATGGAGTTTAATTAAAATTCATGACTCTAAATTAATGGCACCTCAAGGCAGACTTCAGGAGAAAAATATTTGAAATATGTTAAAAGATATTATGATACTTATCTGACTGACAAGCCCAGGCAACTACACAATCATCATAAAACTTAATGCTACCAAAGATTTTGGTATACCAGGAAGAAAATAATTTACAGTTCAACTTATAACAATTTACACTCTCTTCAGCTGATCTAATCAATATATTTTAAGATGTACTGAATATTAAATTAGGCAATATCAAGTTGTAAATCTTTTACCTAATCATTTATCCCTTCTCTCTCCTGGATATGCAAACATTCCTTCTCAATAGGATCATTCCCACCAAGGATGAAACACTCAAGCATCTGTCTGTCTATCTCTTTCTCTCTCTCTCACACACACATACACACACACATACATACACATACAAATTTCCTCCTTTGGCCCCACCTTCCCTCCCTCTCTCCTACCTTTCTCACGCAAATTCTCAAAACCGTTTGTCATCCCCCATGTAGTGTTCAAGCCATGACATTCTGGCCTCTACCTCCATTGTTCCACAGAAATCATCTTTGCTAAGCTCAGCAATGACCTCAATGGCAAAAGACCTACTGTATGCTTTTAAGTGGATGCCTTGTTTTTAATATTTCAGTAATATTCCAAACAAAAACCTACACCCCTTCTCCAGATACCCTCCTTCCTTCAGCTTCCCACACCTAGCACGTTCCTGGTATACTACCACTTCTTACCACTTTTTTATATGTAGTTTCTCATGCATATAAAATATATGGTTGCACAATGTGTGTTTTTAAGGTGTATATTGTAATCATTTTATACACATATACATTGTGAAATGAGTACCACAGTTAATTAACACATCCATCATTACATAGTTACCTTTTTCTGTGGTGAGAACACTTAAGATCTACTTTATTAGCAGATGTCAAGTTTGCAATTACAGAAAACAACATGGAGGGCCCTCAAAAATTTTTAAAAAGAACTACCACTATATGATCCAGCACCCCTACTCCTGGTATACAACAAAGGAAATGAAATCAACATTTTAAAGAGATATCTGCATTCCCATACTCACTGCGGCATTATTCACAATAGCCACTGATAAATAAATGGATAAAGAAATATGGGTATACATATATAAACACACACACATACATATATACTTTAGTCTCTTTTACAAGCTCATCTTCTTCAAATATCCTCCTAAGTGATGTAATCCCTCAAAACTTACTTAATTCAGAAACTTTTCTTTTTTCACTCTCGATATATCCTCTCCCTAGGCAATCTCATCATCACTGAAAATTTTAATTATCACCTCTATGCGTATGACTCAAAAAATTTATATCTTCATCCCGGATATATTCTCCAGACTTGAATAACTGTGTGAATATCTGACATATCAATTAACTCTCGCAAAGACACTTGAAATGTCAGCAAATCCAATACACGTTTATGATTTTCCACGCTTCTGCCTTTAAGGGTCCCATCCAATGATGGCACCACGATCTTCCACATAATCAAGCCAGAAACCCAGGAGTCTCCTTCATCTCTCTCCTGCATCTCCACATCAAATCCTCCACCAAGTCCTGTTTACTTTACATCCTAAGTATCTATTTTAAAAATCTGTTCATACTATCTCCAATGTTCCACCCTAGTTCAAAGCACCATCATTTCTCACTAAGAGCATGAAAATGACTTCCTAACTGGTCTTCTTACATCCATGCTTGCCTGTCTGCAATGTACCCTCCAAACTGCAGTGAGTGGCCTTTTAGAAAAACAAATATCTGCGCATGTTCTCTCCCTGCTAAAGCCCTGTAATAATTGCTCATTACTGCAGAGACAGAGATTAACATATTTACCACAAACTCGAAGACACTGGTAGGATCTGGTATCATCACATCTCTCCAACACACTTGCTCTCACACTTGTTCTCTCTGCTTTAGCCACACAAATGTACCATGCTGCCTAGTGCCACAGACTTTTACACATGATGTTCCGTCAGCCTCAAAAATTCTTCCACTGATTTTTCCCCTGGCTACTACGACTTATCCTTCAGATCTCAGCTTATACACCACTTTCTCAGGGAAGCTTTCCTAACCCAGACTGGATCAAATCCCTCTTTACACATACTCCTACAGTGCTACATAGATTCCTTCATAACACTTTCGGCTGATAATTTGACATTACTTTGTATGACTGCTTGATTAAAGCTTTCTTCTTTTATTTCTCACAGTTCCGCTTGGCAGAGAGAACATGTTTTTGCTCATCACTGTATCTCTAACTGCCTGTGTAATTCCTCATATACAGTAAAGTCTAGTTGTGTTGAGTGAGAAAATGACTTAACTCTAAAGCCATAATCACAGAAATTTGGTGTAAAAACCAGCCACACTGTTACCATTTATAAAATGCCCTGTCAACTAATAAATACAGTGAAAGTGAAAGTCGCTCAGTCTTGTCCAACCCTTAGTGACCCCTTAGACTATACAGTCCATAGAATTCTCCAGAATACTGGGGTGGGTAGCTGTTCCCTTCTATAGGGGATCTTCCCAACCCAGAAATTGAACCCAGGTCTCTCGTATTGCAGGCAGATTCTTTACCATCTGAGCTACGAGGGAAGCCCAAATAATACAGTACTATTTCACAAGTAACTTCAGCTGTATAATATAAAAAGAAGCTCTTACCATATGTGTTCCAGATGTGCAGTGTATCAAAAATGGTACACCAGTATATCACATTAGTAATCTAATATTGCAGAAGTGAAATCCAAATTGCTCAGGAAATGTATGACTGTTAGTAATCTCAAAGTAATCACAAATTGCAGCTTGTATTCTCTGGGCTTGTGTAGAAACTTGGTTAATATTTAATAACCACAGAAGGGTTTAATATATTATCTAACACAGCTTTTCAATATTAATGAGAATGTTTCACTTCATTTGTTTCTGTGTTTTATCTTGTTTTTGCTTGTCTGGTTTCAGGGCAGAGATTCTCAATAAGAGAAGACGTTAAGCTTAACGGATCCAGTCAGTCATTCACAATAAAGGGCCTAACAACTTCGCCACAAATTCACTAAAATGTCCAAATTATAGATGTTTCTGGATAGGATTTTAAATCCTGCTGGATTAATGTGAAGTTCCTGATACTATTTATTAGAGTCCTAATGTTTTTAACACTTCTCAAAGGATTGTTCAATCTAGAAATCCAAGGACCAATAATCTGTGTTTATACAGAGACTATTACTTATGGAGTTTCCTCACAATAACTTATGAAATGTCATAGCCTTTGAAAATATAGAAATTAGTCTGGATTAAATATTAAAAATACATTTCTATGTAACTATTCACCACTTTAATAGTAACATACTCTGTGAAAAGGCAAAAAGATATGATACTAAAAGATGAACCCCACAGGTCAGTAGGTGTCTATATGGTCTATAAGGTGTCTATGAGGTCAATATGCTACTGGAGGAGAGTGGAGAAAAGAGGCTGAGCGAAAGCAAAAACAACGTTCAGTTGTGGATGTGACTGGTGGTGAAAGGAAAGTTCAATACTCTAAAGAAAAATATTGCATAGGAATCTGGAATGTTAGGTCCATGAATCAAGGTAAATTGGAAGTGGTCAACCAAAAGACGGCAAGAGTGAAAATCGACATTTCAGGAATCAGTGAACTAAAATGGACAGGAATGGGAGAATTTAATTCATATGACCATTATAACTACTACAAAGCTATGGTTTTTTCAGCCATCATGTATGGATGTGAAAGTTGGACTATAAAGAAAGCTGACCATCTAAGAATTGATGCTTTTGAACTGTGGTGGTGGAGAGGACTCTTGAGAGTGCCTTGGACTGCAAGGAGATCCAACCAGTCCATCCTAAAGGAAATCAACACTGAATATTCATTGGAAGGACTGATGCTGAAGTTGAAACTCCAATATTTTGGCTACCTGATGCAAAGAACTGACTCATTGGAAAAGACCCCGATGCTGGGAAAGACTGAAGGCGAGAGGAGAAGGGGACGACAGGATGAGATGGTTCGATGGCATCACTGACTCAATGGACATGTGTTTGAGTGAGCTCTGGGAGTTGGTGATGGATAGGGAAGCCAGGCATGCTGCAGTCCATGGGGTCGCAAAGAGTCGGACACAACTGAGCAACTGAACTGAACTGAAATGCGGGCAAGAATCCCTTAGAAGAAATGGAGTGACCCTCATAGTCAACACATACTTTTAAAGATATATAATAAAAATTATTGGAATAAATGGAAACATGTATGATTGATGCCATAAAATTCAAATAAGCATTCTTCTCACAGAAGTAAAATTTTAGAATACATAAATGAGAGAGACAGAGGGGGCAGTACACCTGCCCTGCTCACCTGGGCACCCAGGTCATTGTAGAGAACCTTCAGAGAAGTCAGCTGCTCATCCATCCCCTTAGGGTTATCGGTTTGCTGCTTCTGGACAATGTGCCTTCCTGTTTTGATTACTGTCTCCACTTCAAGCTTGACTTCACTCAAAATTTTATAGAGTTTCTTAAAAATAAAGCCAGACAAATTATACATATTAGTGAAAAGGTGGTAACTGGAAACATTTCAGAACATGGATGACAAAGATTGACAGCTAAGAACTAACCTTGGAGATCAAAAGGCTTTATCTCTCTCAGATCTGGTTCAAAGAATGAGTAAGATGAAATCAAGGTTGTAATAATTTTTAAATTCAGATAAGAAAATACAATCATAGGGATTATACTTGTCTTATTTAAAAAAGACTCAAACCTGTATCTTAAAGGCTTAGGAAAGTACTTGATAATATGAACATTTTTCCTACAAAAAATGGGAAACGTGAGGACAAAAGTTGAACATCTAACATTTTTTTAAATTACATTTTTCAAAATCCTAAATGCCATTACTAGAAAAAAGCTAATGCTGGCTATTTCCGGCTGTGGAAATTTGGAAGTATTAAGACACAATTTTTTCTCACAGTTCTCTGAAGTATAAAGTCTACCACAATGAGCACATGTTAGTTATATAATGAAAAAACAGAAGTTGAAGTTATATAGGTCAAATTCAGAGATGCCCTCATCCTTATTGCTTTGCAACTGAAAAGCTTTATCCTGAGCAGGTTCTCTTATCTCCATTCATCGTAGTGTTGACCTGAAACACCCAAGTGGCATGGCCCCATAGTAACAGACCACTGGAACAGATGACTCAAGGGCAAGGACAGTGCTTGCTTTGGTGATCTCTGCATCTCAGTAAATATACATGTACATTCATACATGCATATGCACACGTATTATATATAAAAATTCATCCTATCTGTTCATCCTTCCATTCATTCCAGTTTTTAAGTAATCAAACAATCTTCAGTATGCAAAGACATGTGGAGATTGCAGTTTTGAAAAGCACAAAGAACTCTTTCCAGACTTTTCTTAACATGTGTCATCTTCCATTTTCTCATGATTCTTCTCAGGCAAAACACCAATTCTAAGACTGTGAATACTCAGGCTGCTGCTGCCGCTGCTAAGCCGCTTCAGTCTGTCCGACTCTGTGCGACCCCATAGACAGCAGCCCACCAGGCTCCCCCGTCCCTGGGATTCCCCAGGCAAGAACACTGGAGTGGGTTGCCATTTCCTTCTCCAATGCATGAAAGTGAAAAGTGAAAGTGAAGTTGTTCAGTCTTGTCCGACTCTTCACGACCCCATGGACTGCAGCCTACCAGGCTCCTCCGCCCATGGGATTTTCCAGGCAAGAGTATTGGAGTGGGGTGCCATTGCCTTCTCCAAATACTCAGGCACATGATCTTTAAATTTCTGTGCAACTGAATTTTAAAGTTCAAACTAAAAAGTAATAAAGTCTTTTAAATAATTTTTTCTTTTACATCTTAAGTTTACATTTGATTTAAAATTTTATTTTCCTAGAGAATGAGTTTTATGCTACCATATGACTGACATCCATTCTAAGTGTAATTTCTTCTTTTACACTTTAGGCTTAAACTTTATAAATTAATATTTAAAATTTTACTTTCTTTGAGAATGAATTTGCTGTACATTGCAATATTCCTGACATTCATTCTAAGTATGGTTCTTCTGGTAGTGGTTTAGTTACTAAGTTGCGTCCGACTCTTGCGACCTCGTGGACTGTAGCCTGCCAGATTCCTCTGTCCATGGGATTCTCCAAGCAGGAATACTGAAGTGGGTTGCCATTTCCTGGTTCTTCTAGCTAACTCAAATTTATCCTTTAAAATTTAGCTGTTTAGTCACATTCTGTCAAAGCCTTCCCTAACTTCATACTGTGATTAAGATATGCTTTCCTCTTGTTTTTAAATCATGTTATATACATGTCTATTCTAGTTTCCTTATCTCATTACACTGTACTTCAGTTCAGTTCAGTTCAGTCACTCAGTCGTGTCCGACTCTTTGCGACCCCATGAATCGCAGCACGCCAGGCCTTCCTGTCCACCACCAACTCCCGAAGTTTACTCAAACTCATGTCCATCGAGTCGATGATGCCATCCAGCCATCTCACCTCTGTCGTCCCCTTCTCCTCCTGCCCCCAATCCCTCCCAGCATCAGAGTCTTTTCCAATGAGTCAGCTCTTCGCATGAAGTAGCCAAAGTATGGAGTTTCAGCTTTAGCATCAGTCCTTCCAAAGAACACCCAGGACTGATCTCCTTTAGAATGGACTGGTTGGATCTCCATACACTGGAGTGATTGATTTTAATCTCTGCTGTCTCTCTCTCCTATGTCTTCTAATTTCCTAGGAGGAAAGGACCACACTTCTAATTTTCTGACCTGTTTTTCATCATTTATCCCTATTCTTAGCACATTTTAGACTAACAACAACTGAACAAACCATGTACATAAGCACTAGATGAAGCTATATTAGCAACCGGAAAACCCGCTGGACACATTAATTACCCAGTGGCCTTACCATACACTTGTCCAAGTGGGTCTGTATGACATCAGGGTCCACATCCTTCACATCCAGAATATGAAGCTCTGCTTTCACACCATCAAGCACACGCTTGCAGTCGAGCATGCGCTGTTCAAAGTTAGCAGGCTTCTGGAAAAGCTGGAACTTTGTGGACACCTCTCGAAGTTTCCTCTGTTGGCAGAAATGAAAATAATAATTCATGTCAGAATGATAAACTCTCTCAGCAGAGAATATTAGCATAACACATACTTCGAGAAGGGGTAGAATAAAGGAACAATAAAAATACTCCTTAACGGAAATCTGCGAGGTTGCCTGATCATCTTAAGGAACTGTACAGCCCAGGTGTCATGAATTCCTGGACACTCAGGGTCTCAATCTGAAATATAATGAAAGGCTAAGCTAGCCTCACTGTAATGAAAACCACATTAATTTTCTTACCCGTCTGAACAACACAGTTCAGAAACCTAGAATTCCTAATGCCCTTCAACACAAGCTCAAAGTGCAAGTCAGTCTGCTTCTTCCATCACAGGGCTAAGTCGGACTGTGCCCCATGCACTCAGCCTGCCCATTGTACCAGCCACACCAGTCCCGATGGAGTGCATGCACGTAGTCATGTTCAACTCTCTGCAACCCCATGGACTGTAGCCTGCCAGACTCCTCTGTCCACGAAATTTTCCAGGCAAGAATACTGGAGTGGGTTGCCATTTCCTTCTCCAGGGGATCTTCCCAACCCAGGGATCACACTCATGTCTGCTGCATTGGCAGGCAGATTCTTTACCACTGAGCCTTCGGGGAAGCCTGTACTGATGGAGGTTCTGTGTCAATGGAAAGACCTATATAAAGTGAACTTCTAAATCGACATTGCTCTGTCTTCTCAACTCAGCCAGAAAACTCAGATCCTATAGTTTCTACCCAAACAACAATTTGTTTCTGCTGCCCACCTTAGGACACAGTATGCCTTCAACGTATCACTCTCAGCCCCTTCTTCACATCACAGAGAAGACCAAAGGCATCCAAGTCATCAGCTATTTCTCATTTTCTTTTTATGCCCAACACACTGAGAAGTAAAAGGAAGCTGCTCTCCCTCCTCACCTGCAGCACATCCATCTGACTTCCTCCCCTGGCAGTCCGGCCCTCTGGGGAGGTCTGGGGTGGAGACCTCGTACTTCTTCTCAACTCCTCTAGAGTCAGCTCATGGGCTGAGATCTCTGCTTGGATTTTCTAGAGAGATTAGAAAAGGGAGAGAATGTCGTTTTTAAGTTTCATAGAGTCATACAACAGGTAAAAACACACTCTGACACAAACTTTAATCAGCATGCAGAATAATAATAATGTGTGTGTGTGCCCAGTCGCTCAGTGGTGTCCGATTCTTTGCAACCCTATGGACTTTAACCTGCCAGGTTCTGCTGCCCATGTGATTTTCCAGGCAAGAATACTGGAGTGGGCTGCCATTTCCTCCTCCAAGATAATAACAATATGGCCACCCATATTGCAGGACTCTGTGCATGGTGCATGAAGATCTTTGCACTGGTCATTTCGAATGCTCACCACTTATTTACAAAAACAGAATTTTCCCAATCTCATAGCTAAGAAAATAAGAATTTTCAAGTGGTGGCCATTCGCTAGGACCTCACATAAAAACTATGAGAACCCCCAAACCCACATGCTGCCCTGTAAGTAAGGTCAGCCTCTCATTGACTCTGGGTTGAATGGCAGGCAGGGGTGGTTCCCATGCAGATGAAGAGACGATTACAGATGCTCCCTTTATGACTGGAACACCCTCACATCCATGGCAGTACCTGAGCTTCCTGCGGAACTTGGAAGGCATCTACTCTGTCAGTCAAGTACGTTGTGAGCTGCTTGTCCAGCTCCCCTAAGCTCTCCTGCAAGACCTGAAGCATGTGGTCAGTTTCCCGCAGGACCTGGAGCTGCTTTTCCAAAGAAATCTGCTTGCTCTCTGCCTACAGGAGGGGAAATGTAATCATTAGCCTCTCAGCACAAACAGAAATGGCTGAATATAAGAAAACTCTTATGTTCTAACCACCAAGAAAAAGAGCAAACTATAAAAGCACTACTTCAAGACTTTGGCCTGCACTTTAAATAACAATTAGCAATAACAGTGAAATTGTCCTTCTAATACCTTATGCATCTTGCAGTAAATTACTTCTTTCTATATATGCAACATGAAAAAATAGGAAAATGCTCTTGCAGGCACTATGTTAAGTGAAATAAGTCAGAGGGTAAAGGACAAATACTGTATGACCTCACTTATATGGGGAATCTAAAAAATAACAAAAACAAGAAAAAAAAAAAAAACAAAAAGGAACGCTAAACTAACAGAAACAGAGAACTGGTGGTTACTAGAGGCTGGGGGCAGGGAGTAGGCAAAAAGGGTGACGAGGATCAAAAGTTACAAGCTTCTAGTTATAAATATATCAATCGTGCTGAAGTAGTGTAAGGCATGATGGCTATAGTTAACAATACTGTATTGAGAGATTAGATCTCAGAAGTCCTTATATTGCAACTATGTATCATATCAGAAGTTAACTAGTCTTATAGTGGTAATTACTTTCTAATGTATACAAAAATCAGATCATTATGTTGTACACCTGAAACTAATAAATGTCATATATCACTTATACCTCAATATAAAAAGGGGAAAATGTAAACATTTTTTATGTAACATACTAAAATAAAGGGAAAAAATAAAACATGTCATTTATTACACATTTAGGGCATTCTTAGGACTCAATAAAAAGCCTATAAACAAAAATATAAAATATAACAGAATGTCTATAAATACAGTGAATACATAAATCTCTATGTTTCCAAAGTTTAAAAAAGTTCTACAGATGTGCCTAGTATTGAACCACTATTTGTTGCACTTTGGGGTTAAGTTTGAAGCTATTCATGATCTCATCATCAACAGTTATTTTTTTAATACATGCCTAAAAACTTCTAATACCCACTTATCCCTTCTATAAAAACAGTCTCCTTTCTTTGCTTACTGATAGTGAACATGCATGTTTGATACTTTCTGAGTATATATCTAAGAGACAATGGATGGCTCTAATGTTTACTAGGATAATATGAGTTATTATTTTTATATACAACTATAATATAATCCTTAAAGAAAATTAAATAGTTCACAAGTAGCAACAATCTCAATATTAAAAACTTTTTAATCATCAAGTTCTGCCTGCCTTATAAAGTCTGCTCCTCCCCACCTAGTATTTCAACGTCCTCAGCACCCCCACTGGTTACCAACTTTTTCCCTTGGTAAAATTTTTGAGATCGGCTCCATATCATAAACATTTAACCAACACTCAAGCATGGCTCCGTTCTTACCAGGTGACTGAGCTCTTCATATCGACTGTTGAAAGCCTCCAGTTTCTCACTAATTATGTCATCAAGGATTCCTCCATCAATCAGAGTCTGGCCAAGTTCCCGAATCTGGGTGCGATTGTCTGCTGGATGTCGCAAAACAGATTCTAAAGACTGGACAGAGATAAAGAAAAAAAAATAATGCATTTACCAAGGCAAAACATATCAACGATCCTAAAATTGTTCACTTGTTTAAGACAAGTACTATATGATATCACATATATGTAGAATCTTAAAAAAAGTCAAATTCATGGAAACAGGCACTTGCTGGGAGCAGGGGGTAGAGGAGAAGGGGAGAAGTTGGCCAAAGGGTAAACATTTCCAACAATAAAATGAATCAATTCTGGGTGTGAAATATATAGCATGGTGATTACAGTTAACAATACTATATAATATATTTGAAAGTTGCTGAGAGAGTAGATCTTAAAGGTTTTCACTACAAAAAAGAAATGGTAATTATGTAAAGCAATAGAGATTTAACTAACCCTGTGGTGGTAATCATTTTTCAATATATGAGTGTATCAAATCAATCCACTGTACATCTTAAACTTACACAATATTATATGCCAATTGTATCTCAATAAAATTGGAAGAAAAAACAAAATTGCTCATTTTTTTAAACAAATAATTCTGCCTTCTAGAAATCTATCAAAGGAACAAGATCATAAATAATTAGATAAAATAAATAAAACTGAGAATTCCACATGAATGATGATATGATAAATCCACAAAAGTAATTTCAATAATTATTAATTACAGAGAAATGTTCATGGTATGATTCAGTTTAAAAAAAAATTATTATTCAAATAGCATTATTTCAAACTTTTATTTATTACATTATTAAAAATAGGTTCTTTTTCTACAACATATATAAAATGCAAGGCACTGTTTTATACACACACATATATATATACATGTGTGTGTGTGTTAGTCACTCAGTTGTGTCCAACTCTTTGCAACCCCATGGACTGTGTAGCCCAACGGGCTCTTCTGTCCATACAATTCTCCAGGCAAGGATACTGGAGTGGGTTGCCATTTTCTCCTCCAATATAAACACACATACACACACACACACATCTAATCCTCAGGCTAAATACTATTTTCATATTACAGATGGGAAAACTGAAGCTCAGAGATATTAAGTAATTTGCCAACATACACACAGTAAAAAGAAGAGCTAAGGATTCCAACTTGGCTCCTAAGCTCCAAAGCCTTTGATTCTGTCACTAAAAGCACTACTTTTTAGCATGTAGATGTAAAAATAATAAGAAAAAGAATTCTAAAGAAGTACACTAAAATGTTTTACAGTGTTATCTTAGACTTGACTTTATACTTTTCTCCATGTTCCATATTTTTAGAATGTATATTTTAATTCTCATGTTAGGAAAGTATGTGTTTTTAAAATAAGCTTTGATTTTTTTTTTTAATACATTCAGCCTCTGACTCTATTTTATCTGAGAAATGACATCTCTCCAGCAGAGCATGTGGTTCCTAGAATTTAGATACCAAATCTGACCTATTTCTGACCTTTAATCCAGTCATCTACTTAATCACTTCATCACTTTCCGTTCTTACAGTTTTAAAAGCATAGCTACAATCTTCCTCTTTTAAGAAACTCTATTCTCTCCACACTTTATTCCACCTAAGAAACAGTTACTAAGTTATTATGTGCCATAGGCTGTGTTGGTAACTGGGGAACAACAGAAAATTCAGGCACATTTCTTGGCCTCAAGGAGCTCACGTTCAGGCATGGGGATAGGATCCCAGGCCTCTAACACTGCCGTTTTCAATCTGTCCTCCAACTTTTCACATCTGAGGAAAACAGAGTAGGAGTCACTGTAAGTACAGGGGCCCCTTGCCACATCTAAGGAGCAAAAATAACTTTATGAAGAAACAAGAGAGCAACTGTCCTAATGACAGAAGGCAGAGTTTTATCCAGGGACTGGTAAAAACAATCTGGAGAATTACTAGAATGCTTTATGGTGTCTAAAATGTACTAATCAGAAAACAACCATCTCATGAGGCTGAGTTAGTGGGTCACCAATAATCTAAATATATGATGGTATGAATATTTCAGGCAATGCAAGAAAACACAAGTTACACCAAAAACCACGGAGGAAGCAAAAGCATTTGCTGGCATCCTTATTTGAGTTCTCTTTCAGCCTCACTGAAACAAAAAGCTCCACTCAGAACACAGGCTCCCACCTCCAGGGCTTCACCGACAGCTTCTGTCTTCTCAGGCAGGGCTTCTGTGCTCTTCACGCGCTCTTCCAAAGTGTTTAGCCAGGTGGTCTCAAGATCCAGATAGTGAAGCAGTTCAATCCAACAAGACCATACCTCCTAAAATAGGTGGGGAAAAGTTAGACAAGACACAAAGCCATTTAGAGATACAGTGCATGTCTACGACTGCACATTCTCTCCAATCAAGAATAACTTCATTTAGACATGAGTATAAATGGGCATTGAGAAACTGATGAAGCTGGAATTTCAAATAAGTGGAATAAAATCAAATTCTTCAATTAATTGTATTAAACCAGTTGGAGAGAAAGCAAGTCAGTCCCTCAGTCGTGTCCGACTCTGTAACTGCATAAACTAGCGTGCCAGGCTCTTCTGTCCATGGAATTCTCCAGGCAAGAATAGTGGAGAGTGTAGCCCTTTCCTTCTCCAGGGAATCTTCCAGACCCAGGGATCGAACCCGAATCTCCTGCATTGCTGGCAGATTCTTTACCATCTGAGCCACAAGGGGGAGCCCAAATATAGGAAGGTGGGAGGCAAAGAGCAATAAGCTGCCTCACCTTTTTACCCTAAGATAAATTCCAAGGGTCTGTTTAAATGCCAAAAATAAAATTATGTAATTAGTAGAAGATGCCTGGAGGGAAACACTATTATGATGTGTTTTTTTTAATAGAAAGTGAGGGAAAAAAAAAACTCAGACTTATAACTCTTTGTAACAACTATATAGGAAATTGGAATTGCCTGGGGACGACCCTACTCCTATATAGACATTTTCCAACTTTTTTCTAAATTCATATGAATGTGTCTATATATGAAGAGCACCATATTTATCCAAATTGGAGTTTAACTATGCTTACTGTATTAGCTGCTTCCCACGTGGCTCAGTGGTGGTAAAGAATCCACCTGCCAATGCATGGGACCCAAGAGATATGGGTTTAATCCCTGGGTCAGGAAGATCCCCTAGAGAAGGAAATGGCAACCCACTTCAGTATTCTTGCCTGTGAAATCCCATGAATGGGGAGCCAGGTGAGCTATAGTCCATGGGGTCACAAGAGTTGGACACAACTTACTTTACTAAACAATAACAGCAATTCTATTAGGTGGGATCAACTTACTCCCTATTTCTATGGGGAGCTGGATGTTAGAGCGTGAATTTATCCTTCAGTTCCTAAGAGTAATATTATGGGAGGAACATGCCCCTTGGAAGAGCCTGTCTGACTGACAAATTTAGGAGACAGAGCTCAGCATGGTGCCTCCTGCACTGGTCCTCTTTCAGACCCACTGAGACAGGACACATTTTAGCATGGACTCCATATGAGATATACCTACCATGTCAGGGGTCAGCCAATTTTCCCATAAAAGGCCAGATAGTAAATATTTTAGGTTTTACAGACCACATTTGGTCTCTGTCACAGATTCTTCTTTGTTTATTCTTTCTGTGTGTGTTGTTTTGTTTTTAACAACACTTTTAAAATATACAATTTTTAGCTCCTGGGCCATACAAAAAGAGCCACAAAGCAGATTTGACCTTTAGGCTATAATCTGCCAACTCCTGTCTAAGACTGGAAGGGAAAAGAGGTTCCTTGTCCCCCAAATTTCTATAGGCAGGAAGCAGGCTGAGAGATCTACTCAGCTGAGGGACTTCTCTGGAGGTTCAGGGGCTAAGACTCTGCGCTCCCAATGCACGGGTCCTGGGTTCGATCCCTGGTCAGGCAACTAGATCCCGCATGCAGCAATTAAGAGTTCTCATGCCACAGCTAAAGACCCCGCGTGCTGTAACTAAGACCTGCCACAGCCAAATAAATAAATATTTAAAAAGAAAGAAAGAAATCTGCTGTAGAAAAGTAATAAAACTGGTGGAGAGAGACCTGGAGAAGGAGAGGCCATTGGGAAAGTTCCAGCTGAGCTCCCACTTGAATGCAGCAGCGACCTGAGTGGAATACCCATAAACTACACGGAGCAGAAGAGCCACCCAGCTCAGCCAAATCATCCCACAAAACCATAAAAATTAATAAATGGGTGCTTTTGCAAGCTATTACATTTGAGAGAGCTTTGTTATGCAGCCATGAGTAACTGAAACACGAAGAGTTTACACTAAAAAATATAAAAACGTGTCTGGGAAGATTAAACACCATCTTCTGGATAACAGGTACTTCAAGAGAGGGATCAAGAGATGGGATGGATGGGAAAGAAGGGAACAGGTTCTGTAATGCCAATGTATTCTATTTTAAAAACAAGATCTGGAAAAATATGGGGAAATGTTAACATTAGCTATATCTGAGGGATATATTTACGGGTGTTAGTAATATCATCTGTACTCTTCAAGAAGTTTGTAATACTTCATAATTTAAAACACTTTAAAGGAATATAGAAATAATCAAGGTAATAAAGTTGTACTCTTCAGAAGAAAGGCATCCTTACTCTAATTTAGAAATCTGGGCTGTTTCTACCCAAGGTCCATAATGCTGAGTGCTTGCATTCAAATCTCTTCCTGCCACTTTCCATTCAAAGATACCAAGGTGTCATCTCTTCTCTTTTATCTATATCGTTTCCTTACACTTTCCCTTTATTCTCTTAAACTAATTCTCTCAAATTAATTCCAAAATAACTCTAAAAGTATTTCTCAAAGCAATACTAAACCTTGAAATATTTTCATTCTTCATTCTCAAACTGTCACCTCTGGGTGATAAAGACACCATGAAGAAATGACACAGAATTTATGGTGGTCTTTCATTAGCTTGGGATACCCTGGGACTCTATTATTTAAACATATGGTGAGTAGCTATTTTGGCTATAAATAAACAGGAAAACAAAGAAATAAAAACAAAATCATGGATGGTTAGGACAGAAAAGACAAGACTGTAGTAGAATTCAATTCCAGGATCATCCAGCGGGACTTCAGATTAGCCATAGATAATGTTACATACATGTTCACAGAATTTTAAATTGTCAGATGAGTAACCTCAGGTGTTAGACAATATCTTAATATTAAAGAATGAGGTAGCGTTTGACTTGCAGCTTCCTAACTGTGACTTGATTAGCAGCAGTGCCTGTGTAATCCAAATTACACACAATTTATCTTAGCACAAGTCTTCCCTGGTAGCTCAGACAGTAAAGAATCCGCCTGCAATGTGGGAGACCTGGTTCAGTCCCTGTGTTCAGAAGATCCTCTGGAGGAGGGCATGGCAACCCACTCCAGTATTCTTGCCTGGAGAATTCCATGGACAGAGGAGACTGGTGGGCTACAGTCCATGGGGTCACAAAGAGCCGGACCCAACTGAGCAACAAAGCACACAACACAGATCTTAGCACAAAAGAGATTCAGAAAGAGTGACTAGTGAGTGAATTTACTTTATAGATTACAATTGTCAGTGACATTTTAGGATTTATCACAATATAGTCATCTGGTTTAGGTTGAACTGAATTTAAATTAAAATTGCTATAAATTGAAGAGCTTGTTAAGTCTTTTATGAGATGTAAGTCTTTTATGAGATGTAACAAAAGTCACACATATGAAAACAAATAAGCAAACACTTAATATTAAAAAAAAACTTCACAGACTCATCTACATCTTAAACCCAGTGGCCAGGGTACAGGAAATGGTCCAGCAAAATACCAGCACATTCAAGTTAGTGTTTCCTTCATTCTAAGTAAAACCTATAATTTTAGTGTTCAGTTACTCAGTCACATCCGACTCTTTGAGACTCCATGGACTGTAGCCTGCTAGGCTCCTCTGTCCATGGAATTTTCCAGGCAAGTAAACTGGAGTGGGTTGCTTTTTCCTACTCCAGGGGATCTTCCCGATCCAGGGATTGAACCAGCATCTCCTAAACTGGCAGGCAGATTCTTTACCATTGTACTGTCTGGAAAGCCAAGGTCATTACCACCTATCTATAATTTCTTTTAATAAAATATAAGTGGGAAGGTATAACATTAAGTATTACACTATCATTCTGGAATTTTAAAATGACACATGTACACATTTTTAACAATTATACATATTAAGCAGACACAAACTGTAATTTCCAAAAAATATCTTAAAAATTAACCTCTGAAATTTTGGGCTTATAAAAATAACTTTAAATGCAGGATGTCAAGAAGTTTAAATAACTATTATGATGGTCAGCCACATATAAGCCACATTTCTTTCAAGTTTAAAGTACTTCTCCTAAGAACTAGGCTAATGGTTGATTCTTCATTTATAAATTTAGACACCACTGTAAAACAGAAACCTCAGTTCATCTCTGTGTACTACCAGGCAAAAAAAGAGGAAGCACTCATTGTACATTGTTTTAGAATTTCAGAACAGGAACAGACCCTACAGATCATCGGTATTATGAAAACCTTGTTTTCACATTTAGTCAATGTCCAAAGCTAAGAAGAAACTTTTCCAAGAACCTTCCACCAACTGCAGTCAGATCCTTATATCCAACTTTCTTTTCTCTCTATCTCATTTTTATCAACCTAATACCTAAATTATCATCTAATAATATATTGTAACTATTATCACCAATCATTATTTCAATCATTAAAGAACTACTTTTATGATACAGTATTTGAAAAGAAAAATGGAGGGTTTTTTTTTCCCCCATGATATGGAAATAGCCAATACAGTACAGTTTGAATCTCAGAAAGGCATCTGAGAAAAGATCCGGTACCTCCAGGGTGTGGCACTTTCCTCGAATTCTATTACAAAGAAGTTGGTAATTCTCCAGCACAACGTTCAGCTCAGACGTCAGCTCCCGGCCACCAGAGGGCACTTTCGCAGCTAATAACTTGATGCTGTCCTTGAGAATCTTCACTCGCACCTCCTTCTGCAGCACGTCCTCTTTCGCCCTCTGTCCCAACACAGAATGAACTTAAAAATCAGCTCCCTGTCTCAGTAACCAATTTCTTCTTCAAAAAATAACCAAACCAAAACTAAAATGTCCAGATGACTCTAACTGCCTGTTGGAACAGAGAGTACTTTGTGAAATAAGAGTGCTAACTACAACAGTAGAAATTAACACAACATTGTAAAGCAATTATGTGAAGTGAAGCAAAAGCTGCTCAGTCCTGTCCGACTCTTTGCTACCCCATGGATTATACAGTCCATGGAATTCTCCAGGCCAGAATACTGGAGTGGGTAGCCTTTCCCTAGCATTGGTAAAATATAATCCTTTAAAAAACTATTTGCACAGAGACATTTTGCTTTTGTTATACTTATAGGCAAGCTGCAACTCATTTTTTTTTTTAAGTAGCTTTCAAGACACTCTGTCCTTTGGCTTCAATACTGAAGGACAGTAAAAACAGTGTTAGAAATGTGGGAATGATATCCAGCTCTTTCGTATATATAAAAAAGAGACTGGGCAAGGCTATTGACACAGGAATGTAAGTTTACAAGAAATACATCCTGTGGACCCAACTGACACTGAATCCCTTGACAATACTCGTATGACTACTCTTACCGGCCCCAGTAAAATGTTTGGTATTCATGTGTGCCCTATGTATTAGCTGGAAGAATATGGCTGGTGAAATAAAGACAGCTCCCAACTGAAATGGGTAAGTCTCCCTTGTTCCTTATGAAAAATAATGCTTCCTGAAAATATCTGGAGATAAACAGTGGTGATGGTTGCACAACATTGTGAATATAAAACTGAAGCCAGTAAATGGGTCATTCTCTGCAGCTCCTCAAGATTCTAACACAGAAGACTCTGTCAGGAGCCCTCATGGACACAACTCATGGCCGAAATTCAACACATGGAGTCTCAGCTTCCTGCTGCTGCTAAGTCGCTTCAGTCGTGTCTGATTCTGTCGGACCCCATAGACGGCAGCCCACCAGACGCCCCCGTCCCTGGGACTCTCCAGGCAAGAACACTGGAGTGGGTTGCCATTTCCTTCTCCAATGCATGAAAGTGAAAAGAGAAAATGAAGTCGCTCAGTCATCTCCGACTCTTCGCGACCCCATGGACTGCAGCCCACCAGGCTCCTCCATCCATGGGATTCTCCAGGCAAGAGGACTGGAGTGGGGTGCCATCGCCTTCTCCGCTCAGCTTCCTATCCCTACCCAAATCATTAATGGTAGCTGCCCTTCTACTTGTTTTAAATGGAAATTTTCCTGTGACAGATTTTATGTACATACTACCCTCTAAGGCTAGGTAGATGCGTGACTGACTGGTTTTTAGCAGAGGAGATGAGATATAAAGCCCCGTGACCCTCACTGTCCCAGGCTCACCTTCATTTCTTCCACAGCGCTCTCGAGTTCTTCTGGTGACTTGTATTCAAAGTCCCTCTCCAGGTAGTCCTCTTCTGCCTGCATCATCCATTCCTGCATCTCTGCCAGGTCTTTTTTCAGGTTCACCACTTTTTCCTGACTTTCAGACAACCTATTCTTTTTAATAGCAATCTACAAAGGAAAAGTCATTCGCTCAAATAAACAAATATTAATACATTAAATGTCAACTTCTAGTTTTTAATATCTAAAAGAGCAATAACTTTCCACCAAGAATCTCAAGATTTAAAAGTCAGATGAAGCCCTTAATACATTTGGTCCTGATGCTGTGGAATATAAGCAATAACGAAAACAACAATTATCGCTGGGATTCACTATCACATTTTGGATAGTAATATGGAAATATCTAGTATAATTTTGAAAATGCAACCGAAGGACTCTAACTTAAATCAATAAAAGCATATATCTCAAGGAAATCTATTAACTGAAGCAGCCAAAATGTCCATTTTCTCCTTCTTAACAGGATTCCCCATTAAAACAGCATTTTTAGAAAACAGAGAAGAGGGACTTCGCTGGTGGTCCAGTGGTTAAGAATGTGCCTGCTAATGCAGGGGTCACAGGTCTGGGAAAATTCCACGTGCCGCAGGGCAACTAAGCCAGTATGCCACAACCACTGACGGCTAACATGCATGTGCCATAAACACAAAGTCCACATCCCTAGAGCCCGCGCTCTGCCACAAGAGAGGCCACCGCAATGGCAAGCCCACGCATTGCAACTACAGAGACGCCCCTGCTCTCCACAACTGGAGAAAACCCGCAGCCACGAAGATTCGACACAGCCACAACTAAGGAAATCAAAACATAATTCAAAAGATAGAGAAGAGGAGACTACTACTAAAGATATTCATAAAACACTGCTTTACAAAACTTTGGTTTTGATAACCTGCTCTACTGGTATACTCCACGCAGCTACAAAAAAGTTACATTAGAAAATAGGTATTTATCTGAATCTGGTTTGATAACTTTGTCAACTATTTCAGGGAGCCTGAAAACACCCTTCAGAGAGATCCTCCCTCTAACCACACACTGACTTCTGCTGTGAAAGAAGATATCAGACCACGTAGACTATCCAGGACTCACTTCACTATTCAACCTCCCGCTCAAATGAAATCTCACGGTACTGGTCACCTTGCCAGGGCTTGGTTGGCTGTGAAACTGATGGTGACGAAAGGGCAGTACAGGAATAGGATGGCTCTCACGAGAATAAGGGGGAAATACTTACTGGCTTTCCTGTTCCACTGTCCAAACAGGGTCATGGTCATAAAAATAGACGGGCACTAAACAGGGGCTTGGATTTCACTGCCCAACATGGAACTCAGAAAGCCTACTGGCAGCAACCCACACAGCCCTGCTGAGCAACACTTCAACCTGGTGAGCTTTAAAAAAAGGAAACAGAGATTTCGGGGACCCACATTCCCCAGATTCTTTTCACAAGTAGTTTCTAAACACTAGTCAGTAATATACAATTTTCATGGAGCCTCAGAGAAGTAAGAAAGATAAAGGCACTGTAGCAAACTTCTCAAAAAAAGAAAAGCTCAAAGTTATCATTAATTATTTCGAGATTATATACTTTCTATATTTTGGCATTAAGATGCTTTTTCCTTTCATGAGATTGGGAATATAACAGACTGTTTTTATTTGTTGATTTTATATGTCTGTCCTTCCTTAGAAAAATAAAAATTTTGCAACATGATGTTTGTCCAAAATTTCTTCAACCTTTTTACTACTCAATGAAATACAATAGTTTAGAACTTTACATAATTACTCATACAGCACATGGTTGCCTCCTTGCTGGAGACACTTAAAAATTTTTCCTGTACATTTATCCCCATACTTTGAGTCAATAGCAATTCACAATTAATTCCATGTTGTCATTTGTGTATGTATGTATATATGTAAACAGATGTTGTTGTTGCTATTAAGTCGCACAGTTGTGTCTGACTCTTTTGAGACCCCGTGGACTGCAGCATGCCAGGCCTCTGTCCCTCACCATCTCCTGAAGTTTGCCCAAGTCCATGTCCATTGCATCAGTGATGCCATCCAGCCATCTCATCCTCTGATGCCCTTTTCTCCTTCTGCCCTCAAATATACATAGATAGATACATATATGTCTATCAGTGGATTAATAGATCTAAATACCTACATGTATCTATCAATCAAGGCTCTATCAATCTATCCATCTATCTCATCTTCTTTGCTCCTCATCATCACTTCCAAACCATTTTCCTTATTTACTTCCCCAAAATACCCCAGCTCATTTTAAGCATATATCACCAAATTATAACACATTTAGAGGAGTCTGAATTTGACTAGAATATAAGATGATATTATGAAAGCATTTTCTTAAGTGTGACAATGATATTGCACTTTTGTAGAAGACTGTCCTCATGCATGGAAGAAGCATGCTGAAGTATTTAAGACTGAAGTGTCAAAATACTTTCAACTTGCTGTCAAAACTACATGTAGCAAAAAAAAAAAAAAGGCATACGTGTGGGTGGTATGTATATATATATGTAAAGAGGTAAGGGAGAAAGAGAAAAGGCAAATGTGGTAAAACACTCACAATTGGCAAATTTAGGAATGGTTTATGGTTCTTCCTGCAACCATAATTTTAACTTTTCTTTAAAATTCAACTTGCTCAAAATAAGGAAATTGTGGGGAAACAAAATACTCAGGGATGTAAATATAAAGTTTTCTTGTATAAACATTAAATAAGAAAACACTGTATTGAGGGATATATACTATCTATGTGACTGTCTGTAGAGTATTCCCGCATTTCACATTTTCTCTTCTCATTCTTTTATCCCTTCTCACTCACTTCAGCTCTATGCACCCTCACTATTATTTCACTAACAAAATAGAACAATCAAAAGAAAACCACTACACCATATTTCTACAGTACCCACAGTTGCTGCCCCATCCATTACCACAGAGAGACGTCCTAACAGGAGCTCTTTCACTTGAAGGGTGGGCCTCATCCACTCTTGCCTAACCACAGACTTTGTTTAAGTCTTTATCTTCTCTCAGTCTTCTGTATCATCTCCTCTTTCTAAGTGAAATCTTTTTTGGCATGAAACTTTCAATAATATCTTTGAAAAAAAAATAATTACAAAAACAGTTCCATTCTAGTACAAATCTCATTTCTCTGTTCCCCTGAATAGAGAAATTCTCAAAGCTGGTTACCCTTGTCCCAGGACCTCATCTCCTTTCCTCTCCTCAACATTCTGCAGTGTGACTTTCTTTCCCACCACTCCATTGGAACCACTTTTCTCAACGTCATCAAAAGCTTCCATCTAATGTGCTTTCCAGTTTTGACTGGGCTCAGCTCAGCATTGATCTGTGAAAAGTTTTCTCCACCCAGCTTTTGGGGTCTTACTCCTCTGGCATTTCCCCTGGGGCAAACCTTTCCTCCTTAGCATCCTTGGCCAGTGATTAGTGCTGGAAACCCCATTTGCACATACTGTAATTTTGAATTTAGTCCCAGTATGGGCAGCATCACTTGACCTATTCCCACTAAAGCTTCTCCTTGAGTTTTTTACCATTTCAGTAAATGGCACCACAATTTACACAAACTGGAAGCTTCGCAAAAATCCAGAACAGTTGCTAACTATTCACTTTTTCTCATATCACATTAATCTATTACTAGACTCCCATCTCCACTTTCAAAATTTAGTCCAAACCTAACATTTCCCATGACCTCCACCACTATCTCCCTAGTCCACGGGGCCATCTTCTTTCTCCAAGACTGCAATAACCTTTTAAGTATTCTCCCCACTTTTATTCTTGCTTTCCCAGAGCAAATTATCCACAAGGAAGCCACAGTGATCTTAACGGATCTATCATATGTCAATTCATTGCTCAAAACCCTCTGCTTTCTAAGTGAAATCATACTTGGAATAAAATTCAAAACCTATGCCTCAAAAGCAATACACAACCCATCTCTACTTACCTCCTGACCCCAAATCCTTCCCTCCAACCTGCTAACTCTTCCCTCCATTCTATTCCAGCTACAATGACGTTCTTGTTCTTTATTGCACACATCAAGCTCATTCCCATCCAGGGGCAGAGTGGACAACAGTACCCACCCTTCATTTAAAAAGTTATCCAATTCTTGCCCCAACCTGCCACCCATGCTATAGTTATTCTAGATCACTGGTTTTCAGTCTGGATGGGATATAAAATTATTCAGTTAAGAGAAGCCATTATCTACCTCTTGAAATTCACATGCAGGTTAAGCTGAAAAACTTACCTCCTTGCTAAATTTCTCCAGTTGTGATTGGCAGTCAACTAGCTTTGTTTGCATCCAGGCTTTGATTCCAGCAGCTGGACAGCTTCGGAGGTTAGCCTCTATTTCTTTCATGTCTTTCAGAGATGATTCGATTGTTTCTATTTCATTAACAAATGCCTGAACACGTAAAACAAGCCCTTGTTGAGTCCATTCCGACATAAGTGGATGCCATTATTATAGTCTGTCTGCCTCTATCCCTGCAAATATTTTAAGAACAGACTGCTTGGGAGTGAAAACGTTTAACGACTTACGAAATACTGTGTCTTAAGAAATTCATTTCACCTGGGTGATTCAAATAGCCATCTGCCAAATTAGACTGCAAATACTTCACTTTCAGCAGGGAAGAGTACTTTTAATTAATTTACAGAAGCCTAATGATTCCACCAAATATAAAATGCATGAAGTGCTACTGGCAAACTTCATTTGTAAACAGCGTTTTTCTTAAAGTCTCACCATAAGTACAGTAAGAGTGATATACAATTGGATGACACTAAGACTGTCACTGCAACGTAAAACAGCAGCTACTAATGAACTAAAATTGCTCTTGTGTTCTCCATCCAAAATTTATTCTTTAATAACCTGTGTGTGAAAAGAATCTGAAAAAGAAATAGATACATATATAACTGAATCACTTTGCTGTACATCTGCAACTATGTTCCAATATAAAATAAATAATGTTTTTTAAACTTTATAATCACAGCCAAAAATAGAAATGTGAATTATGTCATTCTTTGACTAGCTATAAAGTCAAAAAACAGGTTTATATTGAAACATATTTTATCTAGGTTTATTGTCATGCCATATTCTTACAATTTTAATAAAAGCAGCAAATAATAAAAAGGAAGAAGAAAATTTTATTTATTACAGCAGATTCCCCAGATCAGCAGAACTCACAGAGCACTGGTCAAGCTGTCTTTGTAGCCCTTCAGCATCTCCTTGGACAGCCTGCTCTTTCATTAAGAAGTCTTTCACACCATCCATCCACTTCTCAATGACTTTCGAATCAGCCTAGATCGAACACAATAACAAAGGGGGATATTACTCGGTGACATTCAACCTACTACATCTCAAGATCTATTGCTAGAGGAGAAAAGGCAACTTTTCAAAACTTTGATAGCATCATTTTCATTTATTTTATTTCTTTTTTTAAAAAAAAAACTTCCAACATTGAAAATAATTATTTCCTTCATTGTCGCCTAAAATCCTCATGAGATGTTATCTTAGTGATCATTCTAAAAATTTCAAAATGTTCTCCAGTGAACAAAGCTATCTTGCTTAATATGAGCTATATCTATGATTAAAAATTCAAATTAAAGGGAGAAATGCTTTTCTAGGCATAATCAGCTTAAAAAATCTTTCATTCTTATATAATTTAGAACTATTTTCTCCTTAAGTTAGCTACTCAAAGCAGGATTTGAAAAACAGCACAATGGAGAGAATACAGTAGACTGTTCTTAGTTCTGTTATTGGATGCTTTGTTATCTAAGAACCCAATATGGTCCACTACCCAGCTCCATTCCTTCAGCCAGCACTTACTAAGCACCCACTGTTACCCAGTTCCTGTGTGTGGTGCTGGGGAAATGAGAAAGCAAACATTTTGCAGAAAGAATGAGACTTCAGAGAGGTAGTAACATTGGAATTGGACCTTAAGGAATGCAAATAACTAGGTCCAACTTCAGCTCCAAAACTACATTAAAGTGATGGTCATTTCTTTCCAGGTGCCCATTCATCATTGGTCAGCATGACTGGTTTCTTTCCTTGTACCTTCCTCAATTATGTGTTTCTTGTTCCTCCCTACGAATGGAGATAAATTAACTATCTTACTCAAAAATAACCTTCAGACTGGAAAGCAGCCACTATGTCTCCCCTTAGTCTTTTAGTGGTTATAAACTCACAATTCATGCCATAATGTCTCTGGAACATGATACTCAGATACTGTTCTCAACACCCCGATCAACATGCTCCGGTAATTACATCAAATTTTTAACGTATTTAAAATATGCCACCAAGAACCAATTACTCTTATCCTTAAAATACTGGAATGAATGACAAAGAGGGAACCTAAATGGTATTTCAGATATAGATAGTACATTCCGAAAATGTCATCTAAATTTTTTTTGTTTTATTTTTCTTATTGTAGAGTTGCATTTTGTTTCCTTTTCAAAATTTTTTATAGATATATATTATTCATAATATTATGGTTAGCTAAAACCCCCAAATTTCCATAATGACCTCAAAAGGATATTTTCCCTACCCTATATTAGTTAATTAATTTCTGTAATAAATTCAGAACTTGAAATTTACAAATATCAACAATATTTAACAATACTACTTAGCAATAAAATAATACAAAACCAACAGAATGATTTGAATTTTTAGTCTCTCCACTTTCTTATCAGCTGCTCTTCCCAGCTTTCTCTTATCTGCAATCTGACAGTGAGGCACTGTTCTTCTGTTGGCTTGGGGTTTCTTTTTTGTTGTTGTTGTTTGGTTGGGTTTGGGGGTTCTTTCCCAGGTGAAAAATAAGGCCAATTACAGTGCCTTCCTGAGCATCCCCCCATGAGGACATCACCTCGTTCATTACCCAACAAACTTCTCAACTTAGTTTTCAAAACATAGGATAGCATCTAAGTAGCATTTCACTTAGGTTTTAAGGGATGTTCCCAAATACTTTACTGAAACCAAGCCTTACCCAAAATGATAGTCTGTGAGCACTATTTAAGCTAAATGAGCACACATGAAATGTGAGACCATGAATCTGTATATCTAATAATCTAGTATCCTCCTCCAAAAAATAAATAAAAGAAAACAGTACTTAAAGAAATGAGGTCTGGACAAGGCTTCTGAGTGGTGTCCATGCTGTTTCTTGGGGACCACCACACTCCTTCCTTAGCACAGGTAAGGTTTCTGGTCAATCATTTATCTACAGCTTTGCCAGGAACTGACATCAAGCTTAGTGCAGGTCCCTTAGCTTCTAGAAAAGAATGTACCCCCTTATTTAAGACGTTCACTCATCTCCCCCTTATTTCAGACATTTACCCATTTCCATTGTCCTGGTAATTTCCTCACAAGTCGCATAATGCGACCTTGAGATCATGGGTAAAACACCACATTACTGGGGATGTAGATTTAGGCATCAGAAAGATCGCATGGTTTTTCCATCTAACTCATAATTCAGGCTCTAATGCACTCTCAGTAATGACCATTCTCCACTTTCCAGCTCGCAAGGTCATTCTCTGATGAAGATGGGAAGCAAAGAGGGCTTATGTGGCCGAGCCTTTCTGTCTCCTCTATTCATATTATACCACCCAGAGCAAGCATTTCTCATTCTCCTTGTTCCAAGCACAGCTTTGAAAGCCCTTTCAGTCACACTGAGCTCTTTCCCCAAGCTTCCTTTCCCTCTGCTCTTTAGCCCATTTCTGTCACTCTTCTCATACATCCATGCTACTCTGATAATATTTTCAATCGGTGACATCTCTCTTCTTTTGGGCTGGCTTCAGCATTCACGGGTCTCATCCAAGAAGACTGCTTAGGAAGACATAGTCAGGGCAGGGTGGGGGGGGGGGGGGTGCAAAAGATAAAAAGTGCAAAAGCAAAGTATAAATATATCTATAGAGTTCATGAGAGCCTTTTTAAACTGTTCACTTAATTTGTTACCACTTCTTGCACTGTTAATTTCTAGTCTGAACTTTTTAAGAATTCAAGGCAGCATTACAGCTGTGTAACTGGGCAATTCATTAAATTGAGTTTGGAGTAAGGAAAACTGACAGTTTCCGGGCCAAGAATTTTTGAAATTTATATGGAGGTTTTAACCACAATCAGCCTTGACTGAAGTGAGCAGCCTGAGTGATCCCTGCCATTGGTACAGAAAAGGAAGTCCTGTGCCATCAACTCCTCCCTCTCTCCCTCCTTCAGACACACACAGACCCTTGTGAGCACACACAATTCACACACACACACCCGTTCCTCCTCTTACAGTTACATGAGTGCATGCTCAGTCACTCAGTCATGTGTCGGACTCTTTGAGATCCCATGGACTTTAGTCCGCCAAGCTCCTCTGTCCATGCTATTATTCTCCAAGCAAGAATACTAGGGTGGGTTACCATGCCCTTCTCCAGCAGATCTTCCTGACCCAGGGACAAACCAGCATCTCCTGTGGCTCTACCACTGAGCCACCTGGGAAGCCCCCTTGGACAGTTAAACATGAGAAAAAAGGAAGAGGGAAGCAACAGACACCGACAACCCATGGAGACCAATGGATCATCCCAATGGTAACAAAGGGAACAGAGAGGAATCTGAAAAGCTGTTTTCACTACTAAAAGTCCTGCAGGTAATCCTGACCACTCTCAGTTCTAAGACAGGCAGCGTGACCTTTGAAAAGAAAGACCAAGGTCTGAATACCTAGCTCAGCACCTAACCAGCCACGAGACCTTGAGAAACTTCTCAGCTTCTCTTCTGGGAGCTTCCATAACTTACCTATAAAGCAGGAATAATAACAACTACTTTGCCTGACTATTCTGAAAAACAGAGACGGTTTAGACTGGCTCTGGTACAGAGTAGGTTTGCAGTAAATGCTAGCTATTATTACTCAGACCTACAAAATCAAGTGCCTTATTACCAAGGTTAAACCCACAAAAGACTTACCACTTTGGGTTCTGGTATCTGTTCCCAACAGACACTTTGCAGAACCAGCAGCAAGCGTGAGGACATATATGCATAAGCATCAGTGTAAAGTGCTCACCTGCTGTCAACATCAATGCTAGTTCCATCCTATAACTGCTCAAAGTGACTGTGTGAAAGGGCTGCTGCTTATGAAAGGGCTCCTGTGCTTTCTCACCAGACCTGGCTGAATTCAGCTCAGCAGAAGGAACCTAAGTACATGAGAAAAGGCCCAAAAGAAAGAGGCCTGAAAACAGCAGCTTCACAAGGCCTCTCTACCCTATGGCTGTACCATGTGGGAAAGGTTATTAGGTCACTAAGATCACTACAGCACGACTTGTGTGCAAGTAAATGTGAAAGATGGAGAAGCCTTCCAATATCTCCTCTTTCTCTAGAAGAAAAAGAATTGTCTTAGTCCACTTGTAGCAGATGTTTCCTGTGCTTTTAAAAAATACTGAAATCTGCTCATCTTTAAGTGAACTGTACAGATAAGAGGTTACAAAGAAAGTGAAAAAGCTCACATGAAGAGTGTCTCTCTGTCCATTTAACAATCACTCAGCTGATGCCTTTATGAGTTTCTAATATACACTAATGTGTATTTAATTTTTTTTTACCATCTCCATCCACTTGCAGAATGAATAGAGGAATAGATAAAGAGAGATACTTAAATGGGGCAGTTTCTAATGTTCTATCTTCACTAGAGGGTGAAGAACAGTTTCACTGTTCTATCTTCAGTTCTTTTAAAGCATAACAAAAAAAAATTGTTTAAATCCAAGTAAATTTCTAAAATGAATGTTATTATTTCACAGGCAGAAACACACTATATATACTAATTGAAGGTAACCATTTCTCATTCTTATTTATAATCATAAATTCTCAATGAAATATAAAATGACTAATATGGAAGTTATGAAAACCAAAGTACCAAATATTTCAGTTTGGAGGGGTCAAAATGCTGCACTGACCACCATAGCTCAAAAGCACTGATTCGTAAGCACTTTGGCTGAGCAACACCTGCTGCTGGGTCACAGAAAAGGAATGTGAGGTCACAAAAACAATTCCATTAAGCCTACACGTCCATCTCCCACACCCCAGCCCCTGAACCAGGGATGGAGGAAATCTGAAGCCTGGTATCTCTGGATGGACGACAGTAAGATTCCAAGGTACACAACTACCACCCAAGATTTTATTTACAGCAAAATTCTTGGCATTGTATCTTGTTCCTCCCCCATCTGTTGGAATGTCCATGGCTTGTTAAATAGCCAATATCTAACCCAAGACATCGGCAAGAAGAGCTGTGAAACCAAATTTAAAACAGTAACTTAAGGCAGTATGTTTCTCTTTCCTTTGATTTATATTCATTAATCTCAAAACACTCTCGGTGTTCCCTCACTTAGTAGAAAAGGCCAGTAGTGACACTGCTACTGCATTTATTCATCTGAAACCAATAGAATTCTTAACTTTAGATCCAAGAAGCACCAATATTTCCTGGATTAAAGTAGAACGCATTCACAATGAGGAGAAGAAAAAAAAAAAAAAAAAACCTATGAGATCATTGTATCAGTTACGTGTTACCTAGAAAGAATTGAATCAGTTAGACGGCACATTACTTTTAGAAAATGTTTACCATCGGGTTTTTACCCTGATATGTGTTCCAAAGTAATTTCTAAACCTGGTTCTGCTTGTTTCAGAGCTCCAGCATGTTCCCTTCTGCGCTCCGGGTAAGAACACACAGTGTTCAGTGTGTGTCTTTGCTCATCAATTGAAGGGAGAGGTGTGACTACATGGGTGGCCTGCCAAGGACACCCAGGTATTTAGACTTTATAACAGATCCAACCTCACTAGAGGTACAAACGCGTATTATGCCTGCAGGCACCTGCAAAGCAGAGGCGTTCACATCCACTTGCCTGCTCTATGCCAGACAAGGTTTCTATGCTCAAAGAGCTCACGCCCTGGCAAAGGACAGCCATACAGGTCTCTGCCTTAATCAAAGGTGGCCTGAGATAGAATTGTAAAGGTGTAAACAACATGTAGTGGAGGAAGGAATAATTAGCTGTGAGTGTGATGGTGGATAAGACCAAAGACTGCCCGTAGAAGCAGCTTCTTCTTTAAGGATGAACCGAGAAAAAGGAGTGACTTTTCCGGAAAAGGGCAACTGTCCGCTGTGTTCTTTGTGACCCACAACACTGTCTCTGCACCTGACACAGCTCACAGGAGAAGATGCAGGCAGGGCTCGAGAGCAAGGAGAGGGCAGGAGATACGAAATGTTTGCAAGAGCACTGTGTATTATCATGGTAAATACAACCAGATGCTTTCCAGAAACACAGCTCTGGTATTAGTGCGGACAGTGAATCCAAGAGAGAAGAGGCTGCAAAAGCAAGAGTCAGATTTAAACGGTAATGGGATTATCAGGGCAATAGGTTACATGACAGTCTGCAAACAGAAGGAAGGGGCTAGAGAGAAGGTTCAAAGAGGAAGGAGGTAAATACTGGTAAATATGAGAGTTTGTGTGGGCCTTGAGGACAGTTTCATGACTTGGAGGTGCTGTGTCCAACCCCGTGCGACTCTACAGACTGTAGCCACAAGACTCCTCTGTCCATGGGATTTCCCAGGCAAGTGTACTAGAGTGGGTTGCCATGCCTTCCTCCAGGGAATCTTCCTGACCCAGGATCAAACCCACATCTCTTAAGTCACCTGTATTGGCAGGCGGGTTCTTTACCACAAGCGCCACCTGGGAGGCCCATGACGTGCTACAGGGGATCTTGAACAGGGTAAAGGAAACCACAGGAAATACACTTGCAGCCCCTGAACTCAAAGATATTGCTGCTGGTGATAGCAGTGTCTTAGGATTTTATAATATTTAATCCCCATAATTCATAAGAAACTCATGTCAGTAAAATCAATAGTGAAATTTTTCATATATTTTAAAATATTTTGCTTCCTGGAAAGAGTGGTAGGACTTACTGTAAGAGTTTTTTTTAAGCACCAGTATACATCTTAAGTACAAGAATTGAGATCATTAATTTGGCAAAAAATAGATTTAAAGAAGAATTTACAAACATATTTGAACATGACACTGTGAATAACAATGCCGGCCCCACCACTGTCTACATAAAAGAAACCAGCCATGTAGATATGGGAAAGGCAGGCATATAAGAAAAACACTATCTGCCAATGAATAACAGAAAACTAAAATTTGCACATAAAAAGATACCAAGATCACCTTACAAGTATTGTAGGGATGGAGGGAAACTATAAGTTCACAGCTTTGAAAACACTCTCAAAGTTTAAATGTGCTGTGTCGATAAAAAGCATTATTATTTTGAGTAGTGAAATTGATACTCTAATCCATATTCATGCATTTGTGTACCGTCTATTTAAATAGACATGATACTTGGATACAAGTAATACTGGGAGTATCAGTGGAGTCCCTCATGGAGTCCCAGTATCACTTGGTTCTGTTAGTAAGGGGGGAAAATGATTAAAATTAGTCATATTCATGAACTTTTCTTTCTTACTTTGAGTATGTTTATCTCCAGCAAGGATCGCTGTTACTGTTAGCTACTCCCAGGAAAGGAAATGGTACTGGGGAAGAAAAGTGAAAGTTGGTTGCTCAGTCACAACCAACTCTTTGCAATCCCATAAACTGTAGCCTGTCAGGCTTTTCTGTCCACGGAATTCTTCACACAAGAGTGCTAAAGTGGGTTGCCAATTCCTTCTGCAGGAGATCTTCCCAACCGAGGGGTTGAACCTGGATCTCCTGCATTGCAGGCAGATTCTTTATCATTTGAGCCACCAGGGAAGCTCATTGGGAAAGAAAGATGCTCATTCTCAGTCTCTATTACTCAATGTCTTCAATGAACAGTATGTATGTATTTCTTACACAGTTTAAAATGCATTTGAAAAGTAAACAAGTCAACAACTTTGTTCCCAAGAAACATCATCATAAATTGGCACTGAATCAAAAACCTACAGTACTTCATGCCTTAAAGACAAAATAGAACTTGGGTGCCTAGAAAAAGACACCAGGTCAGTAAAAAAGGAAAAACAACTTTAACCTGCAAATGAATATTTATTGTAATTATCTTTAGGGAAAAAAGTAAAAGTTTTCCTAAGTGAACTGTAGGTAGTTAAGTAACAAGCAATTAGTTCAAAGCAAATATAGGAGCAAAATGTTCTTCAGAATTGAAGAAATATATATTTCAATAAAGAAGCTGCATAACTAGGGAATACAGACATCACCAACAGTCTTATAGTCAGGACACAAAAAGTAAATTAAAAATTTGTAATTCACATTAAAATCTGTTAATGTAATAAAAAACAACCAAAAAGTCTAAATATCCAGACACATGTGCTTAATGGAAATAAAGTTGGCGTACACGCCAACTGGGTTTCCCTGGCAGCTCAGACAGTAAAGAATCTGCTTGCAATGCAGGAAATCTGGGTTCGATCCCTATGTTGAGAAGATCCTGGAGAATGGAAGGGCTACTCAGGCCCGTATTCTTGCCTGGAGAATTCCATGGATAGAGGAACCTGGCAGGCTGCAGTCCATGGGGTCACAGAGAGTCAGACAGGACTGAACAACTTAAGAAAAAGAAAAGTTGGCATATGCTCCAATTGACCTGGATTTGCTACATTAGTAACAAAGACAGAACTTGCTTTTGTGTTCTGGAGGAATACTTATTCACTTTAAACTCCATATTAAAATACTGGCATGCATTTAGTTAACCCTAAAATAACACATCAAGAAGTCAGAAGAGACTAACCCTTAGGTTAATCTTCACTCATAAATTTTCCTAACTACATCTTGGAATTTATGAAAATAAAGCAATGATCTTTTGAAAAGATAGGAAATACTTTAACCAGCATTGCTCAACCTTGGCCCTGATGACATTTGGACCAGAAAATTCTTCTGTTGTGTGGGCTGTCCTGTGCATCAGCTGTAACCGTGGCCTTTACACACTAAGTTTCCAACAGAACCCACCCTTTCCCTATAGCTATGATAACAAAAAATGCTCCAAACATTAAAAAATGTCCTTCTGGGGGGAAATTTACCCATGGTTGAGAACCACTGATAATCCAATACTTGGAACATAACAAAAATTTTAAATCACAAATAAGAGTAATTGTGGATTTTAATGTTGGAAAGAATGACAACTGAAGACTGGTGGCTCAGACAGGAAAGAATTCGCCTGCAAAGCAGGCACCTGGGTTCAATCCCTGGTTCTGGAAGATCTCCGGGAGAAAGGAAGGGCTACCCACTCTAGTATCCTTGCTTGGAGAATTGCACGGACAGAGGAGACTGGAGGGCTGCAATGAGGTTGCAAAAAGTCTAACTCTACTGAGCTACTAACATGTGCGCACACGCGCAAACACACACACACACACACACACACACAAAGGGAAGTGGATCCACTCACAAATTTAAATAAGCCAAAAACACTGAACTACAGAAAAACACATTCCTCTTCAAAATTAATGGTTTGTTTGAACGAGATCTCAGTGTAGAACTGCAGCTTATACTTCGAGAAAACTAACTCTTACCACTACAACCACACACACACAGAGCCCCTGCCATCCTTATTCTCCTGTCATGCTTTGGATCTGTCCATTGATTTCTGTGTCAAACGGCTTCCGTCATATTTCAGTGATCCCCTCTCTTGCTCATCTCCCTGGATCCTTTCCTAGACTTTATCGCTTACCAGCTTCTACCACATGCTCTGATTTTAATTTTTAAAACATCATTTTCATAAGTTTTGTCTTCATTTCAATATTTCCACTTTCTTTGAAACAACTTTTATAAAAATTCTCATATGTAGGTATAAAAAACATCTCCAAGTATATATATGTGTGTGTGTGTGTGTGTGCACATCTAAATCTCACATTACTAATCTCATTTCATTCACTGAAAAATATCACTGCATGCCTTCTCTATGCCAGGCACTATATGAGAAGTATACTTTGGATACATCAGTAGAGAAAATAAATCACAAAAGACCAAGGTAAACAGGCACTGAAAGTGAAAGTGAAAATTCCTCAGTCCTGTCCGACTCTTCATGACCCCATGGACTATACAGCCCATGGAATTCTCCAAGCCAGAATACTAGAGTGGGTAGCCTTTCCCTTCTCCAGGGGATCTTCCCAACCCAGAGATCGAAGCCAGGTCTCCTGCATTATAGACAGATTCTTTACCAGCTGAGCCACAAAGGAAGCAAGGAGGCACTAGTGGGCTACAAAGAGATTGTAATCAGTTCATCCTTCATCCCGACCTTGTCTACCAGGTGAGAAGGTAGAGAAGTTCATCCTTTTCTCTACCCGACCGTCATTACTTCCCTTCTTCATCCTCCTTGCGGGTGAAACATTAAATCCTGACTGTCCCATTTGACATGGACCTTGACCAGTTTCTCCTTACATCCTCACATTATCCTTTCCTCTGGAACTATTTGCCAACATTTTCAGATGGAACAAAGGATCCTGCTTCTGAATACCTCAGTTGGTAAAGAATCTGCCTGCAATGCAGGAGACCCCTGTTTGATTTTTGGGTCAGGAAGATCCCCTGGTGAGTGGATAGGCTACCCACTCCAGTATTCTTGGGCTTCCCTTGCAACTCAGCTGGCAAAGAATCCGCCTGCAATGCAGGAGACCTGGGTTTGATCCCTGGGTTGGGAAGATCCCCTGGAGAAGGCTACCCACTCCAATATTCTGGCCTGGAGAATTCCATGGACTGTATAGTTCATGAGGTAGCAAAGAGTCGGCTTTCACTTTGCCCAGTTTTCATGTCCCTCAAATCACCTGCTTTCCCAATCTGATATTGGTTGTTAGTAGCCTAGTTCAGGTTTTACAAAGGTCCAAAAATGTCTGAAATCTTAACAAATCATCTTCAAGAACTCAGCTATCTGCTACTATCCAGGCAACTTCTACCACTCTAACCGAGTCTCCACTGCAATCTAACCACCAGCTATTTCATGCAGGCTCATCTCTGAAACATTATTTTGACAATTTTAAGCAATTTTCTCTTATCTGCAAGGTCCAGTTTACTGCTACCAATAAGCTTTTTTGCCAGGCAAAAAGAGATAAATGTGTTTTCCAACACCATTAAAAGTATGTCTTTGGTTGGAATTTTATATCCCATCTTAAGTACATTAACAAACATGGGACCAGAAAGAATGCAAACTGCTCAAATAATAGATATTTACTGACAATTACTACTTTACTCTGTAATAAACTAAACCTCCTAGTGGCCTTTCGATTTACCTCAAAAGTTCTGAGTTTGGGGGTAATTTCTTCAAGCAAATGCAGATCTTTGGAAACCTTGACCTTCAGTTTGTTCCACTTTCCTTGAACATCATCAAATTCTTGCTTAAATGTTTTTGCTATATCTGGAGAAACATTTTTCTCCAAAGCCTTTGTTTCTTCTGCAAGTTTATGTAAGGTAGGTTTTTGATTCACCAGGATTTCATCAAGAGCCTGGAAAACAGAGTTCGAGATTAAAAATACACATAATAATCTATCTGTGAAGATATATTCAATAATAATGATTATAAACAGTCAAAATCACTTTTTAAAGAGAATTTGATCAAAAAATAATTGTGAAAAACTCATGAAAAAAGAATGTGCCCAGTCGCTTCAGTCATGTCCAACTCTTTGAGACCCCGTGGACTGAATCCTTGTGGCCATGGGATTTCCCAGGGAAGAACACTGGAGTGACCTGTCATTCCCTCCTCCAGAGGATCTTCCAGACTGGGGGATCAAATCCACGTCTGCTGCACCTCCTGCATTGCTGGCGGATTCTTTAGTGCTGAAACACCAGGGAAGTCCCATGAAAAACCAATAAGTATAATCAAAAAAGTCATAGCTTTCCCTATATGAGTTGTGTGTGGTTTCAAGACAATATACTGGGTTGGCCAAAAGTTCATTTGGGTTTTCCTGTAATATCTTATGGAACATCTGAACAAACTTTTTGGCCAACCCAACATTCTCTGCACTAAAAACCAGCAGAACAACAGGCCCAATGAGGGCCCAATGTGCAAGGCTTGATGGTGAATCAGTTATATCTGATGAAATAGTGCAGGCACACGCTTTAAGTGACCAGGGAAGCATTTTCATTCAACACAGAAAAAGAAGAACACAATCGATATTCTTCATTTCATTAAAGATAATTTATCCAGTTGAGAATTTTAAGCTAGTCAAACAGAAGGAGAAAATATGCTTTTATTCTATTAAAGGGTTTCCCAGGTGGCACTAGTGGTAAAGAACCCACCTGCCAATGCAGGAGACATAGAGCCACAGGCTCGATCTCTGAGTCAGGAAGATCCCTGGAGGAGGAAATGGCAACCGGCTCCAGTATTCTTGCCTGGAGAATCCCATGGACAGAGAAGCCTGGCGGGTTATGGCCCATGGGGTCACAAAGAGTTGGACACAACAGAAGTGACTTAGCAAATTCTATTAAAAACATTTAATAACTATCTTATATCTGAGATCTTAAATTATAGTAATTAACTCTCAAATTACAAGAAATATAAGCAATGTTTGATCAATTTTGACCAAAACGAATACATTTTTAAAAAACATTTCAAAATATATATGTTAGAAATGAACCTTGACCACTTAGACCTAAAACATATATTACCTTTTTTTCTTGGAGGGCCTTCTCCACCTTTGCAAGATCATTCAAGACATTCAAAGACATCTGGGCCTTACTTTCAGAGTCATTTAGCAGATCTGTCAGTGTTTTCAATGATTCCAAATATGCACGTCCAGGTCGGCTCTTCAGTTCTGTTTATGGAAAAGTATTCACTTTGAGAAACTATTGTTAGGAAATTAATATTGCTATATCTATTGTTAATCTTCATATATAATAGGTGAATTCTGTTACACAAGAAGTTAAACTCCATAATTAAAATTACAAAGGGTCTCTCTTAAAGATCAAATAAATCACTCTACTGGCATTTCTGAGAGTCAGACAGTGGTGACTTCATTCCTGCGGATGTTGATGCTTGAAATATTAAGTAACCCACCATCATTTTTCTTCATTTCATCACGATGAAATGTCTCTCTGAAGACGGTACTACAATGATCCTTTTGTCTTATATAATCTCCTTCTCCCCAGTAGCTACACAAAGAATAAAAGGAGACAAAGATCCCCTCAGCCAGTTATCCTCTAAGTTCAAGTGTGTAGACAGGCCGACATCCGCAGAGGGGTGGACGCTGTACAAAACACCACAGCCAGGTGCACAGGTACCCTGAGGAATAATGGCTGCCCCAGCCAGCTGGAGGGATGGCTACTTCAGCCACTGATGTCAAATTTACAGACAAGCAACACTAGAATGGGGAGGAAGTCACTTCAAATGAACCACAAAGAGCTGAGACCAACCAGCAGCAAAAGTTAAGAAACCAGGAAGTATTAGTCACAATAGCCCAAGGGTAGAAACAACCCAAACGCCCATCTACAAATGAATAGATAAGCAAAACATGAGGTCTACACAAAACAGAATACTATTCAGCCTCCAAAAGGAAGGAAATTCTGACATACCCAACCCACAAAAAGGAACTCTGAGGATAAGTGAAAGGAACCCGTCAACAAAAACGAAAAACTGTCTGATTCCACTTAGGAGAGGTTTCTAGAATAGTCAAACTCACGGCAACAGAGAGTAGAATGGTGGCTGCCAGGGGCCGGGGGGAGGAGGAAATGAAGAGCTGCTGTTGAACGGGTATATAGTTTCAGTTTTACAAAGTGGAAAAACTGGGGCTGGGTTGCATGACAATGTGAATATATTTTACATTCCTGAACTCTACACTTTAAAATGGTTAAAATGGTAAGTTTTATGTTATGTATACGTTACCACAATCAAAAACAAAAATAAATACATTTACCAATTGTTCTAAAGGTAAAAATAAACATTTAAACTGCTCTTGTCAAAAATAAAAGCCTATTTCGTAACGGCAAATTGAAAAGGAGGTCCTCTCAAACCCCTCAGGGTCTAGATTAACTGAGTTCAGTCAACAGAAGTATGGTGTCCAAATGCCTTTCCAAAAGAAAGGAAAGAAGACACAACTGCTCGCCACGCACACATACAGTCTTAAACGTCATTACATAACTTACAATTGCCCCAAGGAAGGATATGGTTAAATGTGTAGCTTTTCAGCATGCCTTCCCCATAGTATTACATAATACAACACAATTCCTGACTTAAAAACCAAGGAGAAAATAATATACGAGGAATGAGTTTTAAAGATCTACAGGAATTAACTTTCCCAGACCAGTCCTAATCCAAAGGTAAAAATTCTTCAAAATGTTTCCGACGTTGAAAGAGGAACACTATTTCTTTGAAAAGAGGAGACAGTATTGCTAAAACTTTAACCATTTGGAGCAAACAGGAGCAAGCAATCATTCTTTTTAGCCTTGTTAGTAATGATATCAGCTGGCCTCCTTCAGTGAAAGGGAGAAACAACACCCTTAAAAAAAAAAAAAAAAAAAAAACTCTTTAAAAATCATTATATCCCATTAACACAGTCTGACTAGCATGTGAAAGATGTCTGCATTTTTAGGAACAAGTGTGAATCCAGGAAATGGTCTGAATATTAAGAAGTGGAAGAGTGGCGGGCACAGAGGAAAATACAGGGAGGCTGGTGTAAAGCAAGCAAGTGAACTAAAGGTCTAAACGCATCCTGCGCTGTCACTTCAGGCATGTCCAGCTCTTTGCGTCCACCAGGCTCCTCTGTCTATGGGATTTCCCAGGCAAGAATATTGGAGTGCGTTGCCATTTCCTTCTCCAGATTTAAATATTAGGAGTAATTTTTAAGTTAAGTCAAACTGAGAAAGCAAGATGGTGGAATCATCTAATAGAAAAATGCAAGAGAGTGGGTTTACCGTTCTCGAGCTGTTGGTGGCGCTCTTCTAAACCCTGTTGCACGGCTTGGTAGCGGCCCACCAAGCTCTCGAAATCCTGCTGGACAAAGTCTGGGGCAAAAGGCCGAGACTTCAAGGCTGAGCAGCTTGCACGCAGCATTTCAATTCTGGGGTGGAGGCTTCGGAGGTTTGTCAACTCCCGCTACGAAGAGAAAATGTGATCACACAACTCGCTGAGGATGAACATCCTCACAGAAAGTCAATCAGAGCAGAGTTCACCGAAAGCATGGGATACAAGGGGCATCTTCTTTATTTTTTTTAATGTATACATGTATCCCCTCCCTTGTGAGCCTCCCTCCAACTCACCCCACCCCATCCTCCTTGGTCATCACAGAGCACCGAGCTGAGCTTCCTGTTCTATACTCAGGGAGCTACTGTGTGCAAGCGAAAGTGCTAGTTGATGAGTTGTGTCCGACTCTTTGAGACGCTGTGGATGATAGCCCACCAGGTTTCTCTGTCACAGGGATTCTCCAGGCAAGAATACTGGAGTCAGTTGCCATTCCCTCTTGCAGGGGATCTTCTCCACCCAGGGACTGAACCCAGGTCTCCCGCATTGCAGGCAGATTCTTTACCAACTGAGCCACCGGGAACTTGCTATTTTACACACCGCAGTGTATATATGTCAGTGCCACTCTCTCGACTCGCCCCTTTCCTACCCTCTTTGTGTCTACAAGTCCATTCTCTGTGTTTCTATTCTTCAGTACTATTTTTCTCGATTCCTTATATAGTGAGCATCTTCTTTAAATACAGAACTGGACATAGAGTCCTTTCATATGCTGGATGGCTGTGTCTTTACCTGATGGGAGTCCTTCAAGCTCGGCAAGGACTCCTGGGGAGATTCTGAAGAGGCAGTGTGTTTTACCCACTCTTCTTTTGTCTTTATGGTCTTTTCAAGCTCATCAAGGTGCTTGAAATAAGCATTAATATCTTCCTGCAGCTGTATTTTTCTTGCCTGATCTTCCAAACGCTGTGATATATTCTTCCATTCCGATAATACCTTCTCTAAAATACTTTTTACTTCTTCAGTAGGAAGACCTTCTACGTAGACATAAAAAATAAGCAGACACTTTAGATATTGTTACAAAATTTGTTTTCAATTTGCTGTAAACATTATAACATATTGAAAATGAGGCAGTATCATATTTACTGATCACTCTCTTAAGTTCCTTTTTACACAACAAAAATTAAAATGATGCTCTCAAAAATAATTATGTTTAATTCTCTGATAAAAACGAGAGGGGGAGCTTATAATAGCAGTTCAGGAGTGGGATGACCATCACAAAAAGCGTAACAGTGGAGTGTCAGCCACTGCCTTCTCTACAGAATGTGTGTTTCTGTCCTTAGCAACCTACTGCTCTACTAATTTCTAGTCTGAGTCTGAGAAATAAAATGAAGTGTTTGGATTTGTCTGGGGCCCTGACATCAGAAGGTAGGCCCTCTGTCACCAGGAAAAAGAGAGGAAAAGGAGGAGACAGATTGAGACTTTGGTGACCAAACCACATGTCATAGGAATTTCAAAACAAATGTCTAGAGTCCCTAGTGCTGGGAGCAACCTGGTGAGTGCAGAAAAGGAAGTCAGCAGGCAGGATTCAGCAAGAAGCATTAGCAAGCCTACTGGAATATTACACATAGACCAGGAAATGCCAAAATATCAATGCAGTGCTAAGATTATCTACTTTAGAAACATATCAGAAAAAAAAAATTATGTTTATTGGTGACATCTTAGAATTTTGTTTGTCTCATATTTTTGAGAGGTAGAGAATGTTCATAAAAATAAGTTATATATAATAACAGGCTTTATCATAGTCTTTCCCTTAATATAAAATACTATCAAGTCATAAAATTACTATGAAAATTATAGGAAATCTACAAAAGAAATGTTATATCCTGAGGAAGGCATGCATGTTGAAAAGATGGGCTTAACATCTTTATTATTTAAGTAGGAGAGCAATAAAACTTTGTAAATATATGCTGTCAAAATCCAGGGTAATGAGAGCTCTACAGGGGAAAAAATGGCATGTAAGACAAAAGATCACTTAGGATCCAGAGATGATGCAATTTTGAAAAATTTTGTAACACACCACATCCACTGAAAATTAGAAATACAAATGTGACATTACATAATGTACATGTATCACCCATGTCAACTGCTGAAGTAAACTGTCCATCATTACAAAGATAATACAACATCACACCTAGACAAAACATTCACACCACAGTTCAAGTTCAATTAGCCCTGTTAATTCAGGTCATAAACTAAATAAATTACTAAAAAAAAAAAAAAAAAAATAGTTTTTTTCTGACAAACTACCTGAGCAATGGAAATCTAGCCTGTGCTTCTGCCTGGCCATTTCCATTTTAAGTGGGCAAAGAAATAACATCAGCCACTTCCAATTTCCATGTCAGGGTAATTTGTGATAAACAAGAAAGGAAATTAAGCTGGAAATAAAATTCCTAAGATGGAAAATTGTCACTATAAATCCAGAAAATAGGTAAGAGGTACTTATTTTAGGTTCTAGGCAAGCTGAAAATCTTCAAATATTTTTTTATTCACTGATGATATTTCACCATCCATTCACTTTGCCCTTTCAAACCAGTTCTCAAAATTTAAATCTCCCTCCTCTAAGATTGATATTATTATAGTTTGGACCAGTATCAAAGTAATAAACAAAGCACAGTTTACATCTTAAAAGAGGAAAAGCATACACTGTCTTTTTAAAAAATTGTTTTGCTCCTAGAGGTCCAGAGTTATAGCTTTTCTATTTCTATAGAACATCCAACTCTTAGATGACTGATCTAAAGCCAAAATCAATATCCCATCCTTGTATTAATTTTCTAGAAGGGATAAAATATAACATTCTGGCTGCTTACTCTCACTTGACTTTAACTTTTCAATCTATCACTATTAAAATCAGAGAAATGTTTGCAGAACATTTCATCATTATCAAATTCTTTAGGCTTATGTGTGTGTTAGTCACTCAGTCATGTCTGACTCTTTGCAACCCCATGGACTATAGCTCACCAGGCTCCTCTGTCCACGGAATTCTACAGACAAGAATATTGGAGTGGGTTGCCATTTCCTTCTCCAGAGGATCTTCTCAACCCAGGGATTAAACCCGGATCTCCCACATTGCAGACTCTTTACCATCTGAGCCACAAGGACTTTGCCAGACAAACAGGAGTCAGTTCTTAGAGCTACATCATCCAAGTGCCCCACTTTCCTGTTATAGTAATTAATGATCTTTTGGAATAAAATAAGCTAAACCAGAAAACCAGGTTTGTTATGGCAGTTGTGAAAGTCAAACAAAACAAATTATTTCACTTTTTAAAAACATTTTTGCGCTACAAGAGATGTCACAAAACGTAATTCACACGTGTTAGGTAGAAAGGTCCTATCAGACTGCACTGTGCTGGAATGTTTTGATGAAACTAGTTTGAGAAAACCAGTGATACAATTATTTGAACATCTGTCTACTGAAGAGCTTGATGTGTTTTTCTAGCTGAATTGAATCATGATCTGCCTCCTTATATAGGGAGACTCTGGGTAAATTTACACTCTATAAAATCACTTCTACATTAATTATCCAAGGTCTAGGATTTATTTCAAATGTATTGAGGAAGAGGAAAGGCAGGAAGGATGACCCAGTTGTTCTTTCATTTCTGTTCAACATTTCTGGTTTTAAAACAGCAGTAGGATTAACAGCACTAACCACATGTTAAGAAGGAAAATGCAACACTGTAAAATTAGAATAATGGATAAAATGGAATAACACTGGGAAATTTTTTTAATCACTTTTCTTCTCTCACTAACAAAAGGCACAGACTCCCCCAAAATGAGAAAATTAAACCCAGAATATACAGACTCTGTTCAGATCAATGTCCCCATTTCAAAGCTTCCTACCCCATCTTAAAAAATTTTAACGACTGACGTTTTTTAAAATAAACAGAATTGGGGCCCTGTAGGAATGAATGAATTTTCACTCCTACCAAAGCTCAAGAAAAAAAAAAAAGGTAATGCAAAATATCAAAGGTTCACTATAAAATTAAACAAGTATACATGAGGTCACAAAATTCACCCCTTTATAAAATATCATATATTCCCTGATATTTGTACTTGATCTTTCGCAAATAGCACTTTCACATGAACTCAGTTTTCAGAGTATATATTACAGAAAATGCCTATTCATAGTAAGATTTTATCAAGCAAAAGGTGTCGTCACCTATCGAAGATTCTTCACTTTCTAGACAAGGGAGCAAAGTAACAAAAGGGTTACTTGATTTGCCCAATGACACAAAACTAGGAAAAGACAAGAGGCACCAAGGTCTCCCATTCATTCCCCAATTCAGTGTGATTCTTGCTTTAACCTCTCATGACCTCCCTCCCTATGTAGTCTTCCTATGAGTCTCTGAACTCTAAATCTGCCACACCCACCAAACACTGACACAGACAAGAAGTTAATTGAGTTCACAGACTTATGAAATTACCCCCTCACCACCCAGATAAAGTCTGGTTTCCAAGCTCAAATGTTAATGAAGAAGTAAAGAATCTATGGTTGTAACTAACATGAATTTAACACACAATTTATTGTAATTATTGAAGTATCTTAAAGGAAATTACATTCTCTGTCTCTAGGTCCCTTCAAGTAAATACTTGAAAGAGTAATCTTCAAGTGGGGTGCCCACACCCAGGAATAAGACACTTAACAGTGGACTGTGCATGAAAATACTATTCTACTTGGAAGGAAGGGGAACTAGAGAGACAGGAGGGAAAGAGAGACAGAGGAATGAGGGAGGGAGAAGAAAAGAAAGAAATTAAGCTGTACTAGTAATTTACAACCTGACCTGCCTCTTGAGAAACCTATATGCAGGTCAGGAAGCAACAGTTAGATCTGGACATGGAATAACAGACTGGTTCCAAATAGGAAAAGGAGTACATCAAGGCTGCTTATTTAACTTCTATGCACAGTACATCATGAGAAACACTGGGCTGGAAGAAGCACAAGCTGGAATCAAGATTACCAGGAGAACTATCAATAACCTCAGATATGCAGATGACACCACCCTTATGGCAGAAAGTGAAGAGGAACTAAAGCCTCTTGATGAAAGTGAAAGTGGAGAGTGAAAAAGTTGGCTTAAAGCTCAGCATTCAGAAAACAAAGATCATGGCATCTGGTCCCATCACTTCATGGGAAATAGATGGGGAAACAGTGGAAACAATCAGACTTTATTTTGGGGGCTTCAAAATCACTGCAGATGGTGACTGCAGCCATGAAATTAAAAGACGCTTACTCCTTGGAAGAAAAGTTATGACCAACCTAGAGAGCATATTCAAAAGCAGAAACATTACCTTGCCAACAAAGGTCCATCTAGTCAAGGCTATGGTTTTTCCAGTGGTCATGTATGGATGTGAGAGCTGGACTGTAAAGAAAGCTGAGTGCCAAAGAATTGATGCTTTTTAACTGTGGTGTTGGAGAAGATTCTTGAGAGTCCCTTGGACTGCAAGGAGATCCAACCAGTCCGTTCTGAAGATTAGCCCTGGGATTTCTTTGGAATGAATGATGCTAACACTGAAACTCCAGTACTTTGGCCACCTCATGGGTTAAGGAATCTTCCTAACCCAGGGATCGAACCCAGGTCTCCCATATTGCAAGTGGATTCTTTACCAGCTAAGCTACCTGGGAAGCCCATATATATTTATATCATATATATATATATATATATATATGAAGGAGATCAGTCCTGGGTGTTCTTTGGAAGGAATGATGCTAAAGCTGAAACTCCAGTACTTTGACCACCTCAATGCGAAGAGCTAACTCATTGGAAAAGACTCTGATGCCAGGAGGGATTGACGGCAGGAGAAGGGGACGACAGAGGATGAGATGGCTGGATGGCATCACGGACTCAATGGCCATGAGTCTGAGTGAACTCCAGGAGTTGGTGATGGACAGGGAGGCCTGGCATGCTGCAATTCATGGGGTCGCAAAGAGTCGGACATGACTGAGCGACTGAAATGAACTGAACTGAACTGAAATGTTTCTCATATTTAATGTTCAGCAACTCATGTGATAACATTCTAGAATAATATTCTGTAGAATAATAGCTGTAGAGAGCATCAATTATTTTTATATATAATATGAAAATGAAAGTTGCACAGTCATGTCAGACTCTTTGTGACCGCATTCACTATACAATCCATGTTATTCTCCAGGCCAGAATACTGGAGTGGGTAGCAATTCCCTTCTCCAGGAAATCTTCCTAACCCAGGGATCAAACCCAGGTCTCCCACATTTCAAGTGGATTCTTTACCAGCTAAGCTATCTGGGAAGCCCATATATATTTATATTACACACACACACACACACACACACACACACACACACATATGTATATATATATGAAGGAGATCAGTCCTGGGTGTTCTTTGGAAGGAATGATGCTAAAGCTGAAGCTCCAGTACTTTGGCCACCTCATGTGAAAAGTTGACTCATGGGAAAAGACTCTGATGCTGGGAGGGATTGGGGGCAGGAGGAGAAGGGGATGACAGAGGATGAGGTGGCTGGATGGCATCACCGACTTGATGGACTTGAGTCTGAGTGAACTCCATGAGTTGGTGATGGACAGGGAAGCCTGGCGTGCTGTGATTCATGCGGTCATAAAGAGTTGGACACGATTGAGCAACTGAACTGAATAATTTATAACAATGGTATATTTGCATAATTAATAAATAAATGTATGTATACTGGGCACATACATGTTTTTCTGTATGTGTATGTGACCTCAGTATATTTACAAAATAAATTGACGTATTTTTCAAAGGTAGAGGGAAAAGCAATCTAAAGTGTTTTAAAATGTGGTTTTCTGGGATGGAAGCAATTGATTGATCCATTACAGACACCAGGAAACTTTCTGGACAGGTGGAAATATTCTATATATTCATAAGTGTGTGTAGGTTTGTCAAAACAACACAGTTTCATATATTTCAATATAACTTTAAAAATGTGAAAATACTAATAATGATTAAGTGGATGATGAGTGAGTAAGAGTACAGATAATTCGAGAATGGTAGACTATCATTAATTACCGAAGGGATAATTGATACAGGAGGTTCACTGTACTATTCTATCTGCTTTGTGTATATTTCCATTGTATAGTAAGATGTCAAAAAATAAAAAGGTTGAAAACTACGCTGTTGAAGAGTCTCATCTACTAATATTCATAACTCGGCTTTGGGTAACTCTGGCTTTTATCAAGGAGAACTGCAACAGACTTCCAAATCACTTGTTGTTGGAATAAAGAATAGGGCTTATAAGAAAAGTCTTTCAAAGCAAGACCCAAAAAGAATCATATACAAAACTGTATGGCAGAAATATTAATCTTTACATTCTCCAGAGCCACTGGGTTTATGGGGGGAAAAAAGCTCTTTAGGTACAAATTTCAAACACAAGTAACACCTTGTCAATTTAACTATAATAAAATACCTGTACTAAATCAACATAATGCACTGAAAGCTATCAAAAATCAAATAATCTCAATGAATTTACCCTAATGTAACTTCACATCCCTTATATTGCCAAAGTAACATTTTCTTTTACTGCCTCCCTCCAATATGTAACCCCATGGACGAGATTTTAAAATCTCCCACACAAATTGATTTTAACTCCTGCTGAGGTATGAGAGTTTTCTTTGGGTTCTCTTATCCATATAAATATCCATATAAATCCTAAAGGAAATCAGTCCTGAATATTCGTTGGAAGGACTGATGTTAAAGCTGAAACTCCAATACTTTGGCCATCTGATAGGAAGAGTTGGCTCATTTGAAAAGACCCTGATGCTGGGAAAGATTGAAGGCGGGAGGAGAAGAAAACGACAGAGGATGAGATGGCTGGATGGCATCACAGACTCAATGGACATGAGTTTGAACAAACTCCGGGAGTTGGGGATGGACAGGGAGGCCTGGCCTGCTGCAATCCATGGGGTCGCAAAGAGGCGGACATGACTGAGTGACTGAACTGAAACAGCATTCAGAGTTACCATCTAAGAAAATATTTTTTAAAAAGCAATGTTCTCACCTTTTCCCATTTGCTCCAAAAGGATTTGTCCAGTTTGGTTTAATTCATCCAGTCGGGGTTTTATTTCCATCTGCTCTTTTTCTAATCCCTGAAAATAAAGTCCCAAATATAAGAATAGTTCAAACTTTCTTCTCAGTATAATGCTGATGCTTCTTGACATTTCTATATTTTATGGCCCTCTACATTCTCTTTAGGGGTTACAGTCAAAGTTTACCTAAAAAAATACTACAAGATAAAACTATGCCATGTCAGCCTGCCCTCCAGGATGCCAGAGGTTATTAAATGTCAAAAGGTAAATGCAAACAAACAGTATAAAATCTTCATTTCTTTTACAAGGGAAAAATCTGTATACTACATTTATGAGTTTCTATCAGGAGGAAATAATTAAAATTAGTATTTTAGATCCAGGATATCTAGTCACATATATGAACTCAGTAAAAATAAGTTTGAGTCAAATGAATGTGCTATGAAGACAGAGATTACCAAACAAAAATTATTTAAGATTTAAGAAAGAAATAATGAATCTCAATATCATTTGTTGGTTTTATATTAAGCACAGGGTATAATGCAAATTTTAACCACAAGCATAATTCACACATAATTTTTAGACACTGACAATATGTTTCAGGACCGAACTAAAGAATTTTATTCTTTATATTTGAGAAATGGCTGCTAATTTTCATATTCATGTCTCTACGGTTTGATATTCTCAATGTCCCTATATCTCAGAGACAAAAGAATACAAAATCTTTCAGAATCAGTAAGAAAAGGCTGAGGAAAATCATGGACACACAAAAACACACTCAAATTTTTGTGTACATAGTCAATATTAGAAATTTCAATAATTATCTATTAATTAACTACTCAAATAGTGTCCAAAATAGCACAATCAAATGTTCCAGGCAAAAACAAAAACTTCCAGGTAAACCATATTATTTCAACCAGATAACCTGGAGGTAACTTTTAAGATAACTTTTAAGGTCTATGCAGGTAACCACTATCAAATATTCAATAAATTTAGCTCGCCTATTTTGATGCATACAAACTTTACTGTAACTCAGTCAAACAGCCATTTTGATAGTCAAAGATCAAGAAAGAACAAGAGATTCTAAGAAACACTACTTACTTTTGTTTACCAATGCAAAAATGTTACCATCAAACTGGAGAAAATTATTACCTGCATTTATAAACTGATGTTCTGCTACTTTTTATGGCAGTGGTACATTGAACAAAGGATTCTCCACTCAGATATTGCATCAGTTATAACAAGTTATTCCTTCATTAAAACAAAACTAGCTGATACTTCCCAAATTTGCAAGAAAAATTAGCAATGGTTAAATTTTCTTTATTTTACATATTTCCCATCCTACTGACACTATTTAAAAATAAGCAAACTTATAAAGGAAAAACATAAGAACTGCCAATCACGCTTTACATACACATGTGAAAGTTGCTCAGTCGTGTCCGACTCTTTGCAACCCCATGGACTATACAGTCCATGGAATTCTCTAGGCCAGAATACTGGAATGGGTAGCCTTTCCCTTCTCCACAGGCTCTTCCCAACCCAGGGATCGAACCCAGGTGGATTCTTTTGCAGCTGGATTCTTTTCCAGCTGACCACAAGAGAAGCCCAAGAATACTGGAGTGGTAGCCTATCCCTTCCACAACTGTTATTTTTATCCTCTCAAATATTACAGCAACAATTTCTGAAAGTAAAATTGCTTCTAGATCACACAATGGAACTTATCAACATTTTATGGGATTTGTTCCATAAAGATCAGCATAACTTCCAAGTTCTCTCCAGTTTACTGCCTTGGATTAGTATCCTCTACTGGTCGTTCAGAAGCACATGAAATCATGGAACACAGCTCTCACATCTGGCTCTCTTGATCCCCTGTGCAGAGGGCTCTGATAATGGTGCTTCCACATCCCCACTGTCCATAGTCATCATTCTCTCCTTCCATAAGCCAAGAACTTTACAGAGTGCTGAGAACACAGGCTTCAGTGGAAAATCATCCTCACTTTCTAAGCATTCGCAGTAGACGTATAAACAATGATGTAAATGCAGTAAGGGTTTTCACAGGGGTATGGTCAAAGCAATATGGAATCTGCCTATCGAGGCTAATGGAAGCTTTCTGAACTAGAGGGTGTTTCAGCCACAAAGCACAAAGGCTTACTAAATGGCCATTTGGAGCCCAGAAAACAACACATGGAGAAGGCAAAGGATTGAGAAAAGCACAGGAGTCAGGAGGGCTGGAGCTCTAAGGAGTGAATGAGAGCTGCAGAGGCTGTGCTGAGAGGTAGAGAAGACACCTGCCTGGGAGGCCTTGTATGCTAGGGCCCGGCAGCATTCCCATCGTCTCCCCACAGCAGTGGGAAGTCATCAGTTAATTGCAAGCTCTGGAGCTGCAAAATCAGATTGATATCTTACACTGACCACTGGTCGGAGAAGCTAAGGCTGTGAGAATTTGAGAAGGGAAGGTGAACAGTGGCAAACGCTGCAGAGAAAGGAGATCTGAGGAAAATAGAAATCTATCCTTTTGAAAGCAAGCGTCAGTGGTGACCTCTAACTAAGAACAGTCACAGTGGAATGATAAAGCAAAAATCAGTCCCAACTTCTCAGGCAAACATTCAAAGTCAGGTCTAACCCCAAACCATCTCTCCAGCCTTAACTCTCCACCACTTTTACACACACATCTAACACAAAACAAAACAAACTCTCTGTTCCAAGCATTACAGCATGATTGCCCCACTCTGAACCTCTGCTCAAGGGCACTGCCTGCCAGGTTTGCCCTTGAGCCCAGCTCTAAGCCCCTCCCTTCAGTGTCACTTCCCCCTCTGAACTTCACCAGTAGATAGAGACAGCTGCAATCCTGGCCTCCTCTCAATTCCCACAGTACGTACTACTTTATAACTCACATCGTGGACATCTTAATTTTTAAACGTTCTCCAAACTCTTTTCCAACAAAGGTCCATCTAGTCAAAGCTATAGTTTTTCCAATAGTCATGTATGGATGTGAGAGTTGGAGCATAAAAAAAGCCGAGTGCAGAAAAATTGATGCTTTTGAACTGTGATGTTGGAGAAGACTCTTGAGAGTCTCTTGGACTAAAAGGAAATCAAACCAGTCAATCCAGAGGAAATCAATCCTGAATATCCATTGGAAGGACTGATGCTGAAGCTGAAGCTCCAACACCTTGGCTATCTGATGTGAAGAACTAACTCACTGGAAAAGACCCTGATCCTGGGAAAGATTGAAAGCAGGAGGAGAAGGGGACAACAGAGGATGAGATGGTTGGCTAGCATCACTGACTAGATGGACATGAGTTTGAGCAAGCTCCAGGAGTTCGTGATGGACAGGGAATCCTGGCATGCTGCAGTCCATGGGGTTACAAAGAGTAGGACATGACTGAGCAACTGAACTGAACTGAAACTCACTCCACTGGTGATGAAGATGGAGTGAGTTTGGCACTGCTCAAAGTGCCCAAATAATTCATGCAAAGATGCACGGAGACTTCATGAACACCAACGACATAAATCACTACAACCTCCTGCTTCAATTTACATTACTACTCACGCAGTATAAAGTAGCACAGCTAAGATCCCATACATTTTATAGTATTTAGTTTTTAAAATACATCTCATCTTTAAAAAATGTGTATAGAAGAAATCTGGAGATTCAAAATTGCTTGTTATATTCAGAAGCTAAAACATCTTCAGCATATGTTCAAATAATATTAGGTGTCAGATTAAGTTAGATCTAATCAAGCTAAAAAAGGAGTAGTAACAACTGGACCATTTTAGCAAGTGTCCCTTCCTGCACATCTCAGTGGTTAAAGAAGGAAGTAAAAAGGGAATTGATGTTAGCCTGCTTGAACAGATTTAAAATGTATAATAGAGTTCTAAAAGCTACCTTATGGCTACATTTATTTTACAGGAAGATTTTTGGATCCCATCACATCTTTATACCAACAGCAGATCCATTCTGATGAAATATTTTATTCACTGGGATATTTTTGTTTTATGTTTTACCTTTAACTTCTTTTTCATTTCTGATGTTTCTTGCATCTTCTTATACTCTTTTATCTCTGTGGCTTGAATGGCAGTCTTTGATTTCAAGATCCAGTTCAACAGCTCCGCACTTATAGCATCAAGCCTGATTTAAGATTCAGATGTTACCAACGGTCATTCATTTTCTACTATTGTTTCACTTGGCTCAAGAAAGAGAGCAACCACAACACCGATACACTCCTCAAAAATAAAGGCAACCCAGAAATACAGTAACCATACAAAATCACATCATATATTCACAGTTTAAAGTATGAAAAGAGGAACAAAGTTGTAATGTTAATAAATACAATTATTAAATAAAATTTTTAAACATTATAAGAAACCCCTGTATTTTCACACGCTCTTTGTAGATCATGAAAAACAGATATGGTGAGATACCCACAGGTAACCACAAGTACAGACATTCCTAAACTAATGCCTTCTTTAACTCAACATGTAATTACTGAGCCTCATATATGCCAGGCACTGGACTGGGCTCTTAATATAGGTAAACCAGAAACAATCCCAGAAATCCACAGGATGCCTCCTAATTCAATTGGGGATAGCTTCCTGGAGAAAAACAGCTTTATGCCCAGGAGTTATCCTTGCAAAGGGGGAACAAAGAAAGGGAGGAACACACTCTGAGCACTGTAAGTGGTTAAGTGCAACTGGAATAGCGAGTACTGACTAAGCAGGGGGGAACAAGATGTGGCAGAGAGCCTCTCGGACCAGTAACTGGAAGGCCCTGCAGGCTAGCTGAAGGAGCTGAACCTTAACTGAAAGGCAACAGAAAGCCAGTGAGGGGCTTAAAGCATGGCACTGGCATGATTATATGTACCCTTTTGGGTCCCTGAAAAGAAAGAATAGAGGCAAGTCCAGAAAATAGACTGTAGTAGTCACAGGAGCCAGAACTAAGTAACAGTGGATAAAGAAAAAAGGGAACAGACCTGGGAGGTGTTGGGAAGGTCAGTTAAAACCACAGTGATGAGGAACAAGAGGAGAAACAGTCACTGGGTGCTGGCCACATGCCAGGCCCTCTCCAAATGGTTTCTGTGCATTATTAACTCCAGGAATCCTCACAACAACCCTGTGAGTATACACTATTATTATCCCTTCTAATGATGAAGGAATTGAGCTCACAGAGGTTTTAAATAACTTCTCCAGACCACAAAGCTAACAAAGGCTAGAGCTGGGATTTAAGCTGAGCAGTCTGTGCTTGTAACCAGGACTCTGCACACAGAACTCAAAGCAACTTCTGGATATTTTTAGATGATTCTCAGGTAAGCACAGGTTGTCCTTGCTGATTCTTTTGGGAAACTTGGCTGAACGGGTTTTCAGTGAATTCTGAGTATTTGTCTTTTCACCAAGGTAAATTTTTCTTGTCATTTGAATGGGATTTTGTGACACTCTAGGTAAATAACCAAAGGCCATAGTATCAGTCAAACCACCGTACACTCCTCATGTCATCTTCACAGCAGATTTCTATTTAATCTTTCAGGAGCACAAGCCAAAGATCATGTTTTAAATGACCTTGGAGACTTAGTCCATCTCTGCCCTCAATATGAGCAAGAACAATGTGAATGCATTAGAGCCGCCCTGATCATCTCAGGTCATGTTAATAGATAGGAATCTAGATTATAGGAAATGACTGTTACTATGGTGTTAAAAGAAAAAAAGAAAGAAAAAAAAATAGCCACTAGCAGCACCAGGAGAAGAGAAGGGGAAATAAACCATTACTTCTGAAGCATGTATTATAAGCTGTGCTACGCAGTTATTCAAGGTTCATACCTGTTCAGACAGCCCATTTTAAGACAAGCTAATAGTGCTTTCTACATCAGACTAAAAATATTAAAGGATCTGAAAATCAAGTCTCACTAGGATACTTAACAATATTCTGGACTTTAGGACAATGTAAACTAGAATATGAAATGTATCCTTAAATTCTGAAGAGGTACCATATTGAAGGGGGTGATGTGGTTGCATATCACTCCAAAATGCAAAACTAGCACCATGAGTAGACTGAGAGGGGTTTTAAAGTTTTTAAAAAAACAATATTTGAGCAAAATTTCTAATAATGAAATTTCACTGCTGTCTATTGTAACAAAACTGAATGTACTCAAGCCTCTGTGGGTCTAAGAATGAACTGAAGCCATTTTTGCATCAATCAAATCGCAGACAGAAGACTGTGGAACTCACAACTGGCTGCCCACCCAAAAGACACCTCCCTCCCCACATTTCTTCCTTGCTGCCTGAGTACCCCCAGAACACAACTACAGAGATGGAAAACGCAGGATAGATTCAACCTCCCAGGAATCCAGGGCAGGGCAAATGTCTGAGTTTTGGCCAGTGAGATCAGAGTCAGGGAGTTAGCTAATATCTTCCAGAAAAGGTCTTTCTCCCTGATTGAAAAAAAAAATTTTTTTTCGTTTAGAAGACAAATAAGGAAAAACTTTCCTACCTGCATATAAAGCAGGTTATACAAAGTTGTCATGCCAAGTGCTACAGCAGCATCTTGGGACCATGAGAAGACACGTTTTGCCTTTTACCTTGCTAACATGCTGAGAACGGCAGAGACAAGGTGCCACGATGCTGACCCACACCATCCCACTAAAACTGCCCCACCTCTGGACTTTTTGCAACGTGAGATAGTCAATGACCTCATTATATAAGCCACTTTGGGCACAGTATTCTGTTTCTTGCAACAGAACTCACCCTATACAACATGGACATGTGTAAGATTGTATAGTTAGGCACCATGACACTGCAATTTATAATAAGAAATAAACATTTGTTTTTCAGCCTTGTTTCTAACACAGAGTTCCCAAACTCTTGGAATTTCCAAAGTGATAAGAGCAACAAAGGTGTCATTTGTCATGTTAGTGAGATGACTTTTGAATCCCATCTAAAAAGGTAGGCTGGTTGTTAGGAGACCCAACCTTGTAATTAGAAGGTTGGAACTTTTACTCTCACCTTGCCCCCCTGATCTCAAGGGAAGGGAGAGGGGCTGGAGGTTGAATCAATCGCCAAAGATCAATGATCTAATCAATCATGACTTTGTAATGCAGCCTCCCCAAAAAGCCACAAGGATAGGGATCAGAGAGCTTCCAGAAGGTGAGCACGTGGATGTTCAGGCAGACCAAGGCACCTGGAGAGGGCATGGGAGCCCACACCCTCTCCCCATGTCTTGCCCTGTGCAGCTCCTCAGTCTGGCTCTCCCTGAGTCGTATCCTTTTATAACAAACCAGTCATTTATTAAGCAAAATGTCTTCCTGAGTTCTGTAAACTACTCTACAAAGTTAACTGAAGCAGAGGAGGTGGTGTTAGAAATCTCTGAATTATAGCCAGTTGGTCAGAACTATAGGTAACAACCTAGATTTGTAACTGGCATCTGAAGTCCAAGGAAGAGGTGGTGGAACCCTCTAACCTGTGGCCAGTTGGTAAGAAGCATAGGTAACCTGGCATCTGATCTGGGATGTGGCAGGAGCAGGAAAAACCAGACCTGGAGGAATAAACCCCTAACCCATGAAGTCAGAATTGGTACCAGAACCTATTCATGCACCCTAGTCTTTCACAGCCTGCCCAGCTTCCAAATGCACGAAGTCAGCACTGGAGATACACACTGCCTGATACACGGACAGAATCTGGACACTCAAGAAATAAAAGGTCTACAGTAAGATCAACATCACAAGCATCTCCCTCATCTGCTGCCTTGGCTCCAGAAGTAAAAGTTCCACAGCTGCTGTTTGCAACTCAGAGGTCCAACTCATGGTCTTAAAAGGAGATGCTGTTAGGATGCAGGAATGCAGCCTTATTACCAAAACTAAAGTCAACAGGTAAAACTGCAACCCTGCTTTGTCTAACAAAAGCTAAATTGGGGAAATCATATTATTTTTATTCAGGCAAAAATAACTGCCCAGGTACCCAAGCACTGGAATTCTACCGTCAAAGGGCAAGAAAACTGCAGTATTCAAGGGCTGCTCTGAGACTATCTGTTCCAGGGCTGGTGAGCATGATCCCTGCCTGGCCCATAGGAAAGCGCTGCAGAAGCTCCAACACTAGTGAAAGCTCAGTGTATACCAGACTGACTGTCCCTCCCTAAAAGATCCTGAGTTTCTTTTGAATCAGAAAATGAAACAAATTTTACCAAAGATGGATCTTTGGTAACATGATCCATTAGTAAATTCCTTTACTAAGACAAAGGAATTAACAAGGAAAGAAAGAAGACATGAAGAGAGAAAGGGAAGGAAAAAAGAAAGATCTAAAGGAATTACTTCCCTGAATTAAGTATCTTTTAAAGGTAAGAAGAAGGAGGGTCACAAAGAATAAGGAGATAGATCTAAAGCAAAACTGTAGGAACTGTGACAGTGAAAGAAAGAATAAACAAAGGATTGTAGACAATTATATCCACCCACAGTAAACAATGGGAAAAAAAGAACTAAGGAAACGATATATTCTGTCCATGAAGGCTACAGGCACACAGTTCTCCCAATCGAACCAAAGATAAGTAAAATCCAGATGACTTAGATGCTTAACCAGTATAAAGTGGAATATTCAGAAGACACAGAGGTAGTGAGTGGTTCAGTAGTTGAATTTCCATTACAATAATTATGTTTAAATTTGCATATGATTAGCGATCAGTACAAAATAAGTACCGAGCACAAAATATTAATATATCATGTGCAAAATAGTTCTCACTTTTTTTTAGCTTCCAAATCCACAGGGATCTGTCTCTTCTTTGGGGGAGGAGGAGGAGGCAGCTCTTGCTTAGACCTTTTTGTAGTTACTTGTTCTCTTAGGCGAACCGTCTCTAAAAGATCCTTCTGAGGAATCTGGGACATTCCCAGCTTTGCAACAGCCTGAGTCACCTGAAATAAAAATCAACCAGGTTTAATGTTTCACAACAGCTTTACTGAAATATAATTCACAAGTCATAAAATTCTCCCTTGGAAAATATATGATCCTATGGTCATCAATATATTCAGAGTTGTGCAACCATGCCCACTTTCTAATTCCAGAATAGGCTTATCATTTCAAAAGGAAATCCCATACCAGTAACAGTCACTCCCATCCTTCTCTCCTTCTTGCCCCGAAAATGACTGATCTACTTCCTGTCTCCATGGATTTGCCTACTCTGGATATGTCATGTATTAATAGAATCAGTGCATTAACCTGTGACCAGCTACTTTTACTTAGCACAGTGTTTTCAGGGGTTCATCTCTGTCGATTCATATATTGGTACATTACTGTATTATTACTTTATATTCCCAGGTGGCACTGGTGGTAAGGAACCCGCCTGCCAGTGCAGGAGATGTAAGAGATGCAGGTTTGATCCCTGGGTCGGGAAGATCCCCTGGAGTAGGAAATGGCAACCCACTCCAGCATTCCTGCCTAAAGAATCCCACGGACAGAGCAGCCTAGAAGGCTACAGTCCACAGGGTCACAAAGGATGGGACATGACTGAAGTGACTTGGCACACAGCACACAATAATATTCCATTGTATGAATATACCACATTTTGTCCATCCATGTATCTATCGATGGATGTATGGGTTGTTTCACTTTTTGGCTGTTGTGGATTTTGCTGCTCTAAACATTCATGTATAAACCAAAGGATTATTTTTGATCAAGGTGTTAAGATATTTTTTAAATTTATAAGATTATTTAAGATGAAAAAATCTTTTTGGAGAAGGAAATGGCAACTCACTCCAGTATTCTTGCCTGGTAAATCCCATGGACAGAGGAGCCTGACGAGGTCACAACTGAGTGACTGAGCCCCAAGATCATGTCTAAGTGTTATCAGTTACTAATGGTCAAATGACTGGATATCAGAAGTTTTCTAAGGTCTGCTAAAATTCAGTTTCGAAAACTAAAGAAGATACATGTCAATTTTTTCAATTTCACCGTTAACCAGGTATAAAACAGCTTTTTAGTTTAACTACTACTTCCACCCTTATGGTAGATAGTGAAGACGAACTAAAAAGCCCCTTGATGAAAGTGAAAGTGGAGAGTGAAAAAGTTGGCTTAAAGCTCAACATTCAGAAAACGAAGATCATGGCATCCCGTCCCATCACTTCATGGCAAATAGATGGGGAAACAGTGGAAACAGGGTCAGACTTTATTTTTTGGAGCTCCAAAATCACTGCAGATGGTGATTGCAGCCATGAAATTAAAAGACGCTTACTCCTTGGAAGAAAAGTTATGACCAACCTAGATAGCATATTCAAAAGCAGAAACATTACTTTGCCAACAAAGGTCCGTCTAGTCAAGGCTATGGTTTTTCCTGTGGTCATGTATGGATGTGAAAGTTGGACTGTGAAGAAAGCTGAGTGCTGAAGAATTGACACTTTTGAACTGTGGTGTTGGAGAAGACTCTTGAGGGTCCCTTGGACTGCAAGGAGATCCAACCAATCCATTCTAAAGGAGATCAGCCCTGGGTGTTCTTTGGAAGGAATGATGCTAAAGCTGAAACTCCAATACTTTGGCCACCTCATGCAAAGAGTTGACTCATTGGAAAAGACTCTGATGCTGGGAGGGATTGGGGGCAGGAGGAGAAGGGGACGACAGAGGATGAGATGGCTGGATGGCATCACCGACTCAATGGATGTGAGTTTGAGTGAACTCTGGGAGTTGGTGATAGACATGGAGGCCTGGCATGCTGCGATTCATGGGGTCGCAAAGAGTCGGACACGACTGAGCGACTGAACTGAACTGAACTGAAAACATACCTGAATGTATAATTTCCACGTAATGGCACAAGGTATTACCCAAATCAAAGGTACCTGGTTGGAGGAATCTTCTAATCTCTGAACCAAGGAATCCCATCTCTGAGTCAGTTCTTCTGAGTCACTGTTGATCTTCTTGGATGTCTTAGGATTATCAAGTAATTGACCCACATCCTGGCCAATCTCACTCAGCTGATCCAATGCTTGGCGCTTCATTTCCATGTCTTCCTTCAAAATCTAGTATTTCAGATATTTATTAGATCACTGAATCACTTTAAACAGGAACTCATCTTCCTGTTCCCCAGTCAGAAAATGTAAACATGTATATTTTAGAGTAAAATTTACCTGCTTTAATTCCCTAAAGCTAAAACATAAGACTTCTGATTCTAGATGGTTATAAGGCAGCATTCTAGCATTAGTGAAATGAATTCATTCACTAAATTCTATTAACTATTGACATAAAACACTAAGATATCATAGGCTCACAAGAGAGGTGCTGACAACAACATCACTTACAGCCAGTCGTCGAACACTGACGCTTAGTTCCTTTTGGTCTTTAAAGTTGCTCGTCTGGACTTTATTTAAAGATTCTTCTTTTTCAGTTAACCATGCTTTCAACAAGCACTGCAAATAATACCAAAGTTAGAAATATATTTAGGGAATCATTTGGTAATTCAACTCAATCAAGTTCTAAAATCTCTCATTTTTATGTTACTAGAGGCTTTATCCACATCTGGGAGAAGGATTTCAAACCCCTAAGCCTGAGGCATAAAAAACTCAGAATATCTTTGCTTAAGATATAACCCTTCACAGATTTGCAACTGATCAACCTAAAATTAGCCTCAAACCTGGAAAACAAAACCTAATTCTCAGGGAGGCTGATAGCTCTAAAAAGCTAAATCCAACTATCCAAGTCTGCAAAAGAATCACTTTATAACTCTCTAGATGCAGAGGGAAGGTCAGAGATTTTCTTTTCTCAGTCCCTCTATTAGGGAGAAAAGAGAGAGAAGTCAAGTTACATGGCTTGTAAACTGCAGAGCCAGATCACAGACCCACACCCCAAAGCTGATGGATTTTCCAGGTATCTTTCAGCACAACCTCACTAATGCTCCAGATTCAACAGCAGTTATGATTAGAAAAGGAAGCCTGAGGCTACTCCAAAGTCAATATGAAAATCTTTAAACTTCATTGGCCAACAATGCATGTCTTTTAGACATAAGATATTTAGTAAAGAGATATATTTGAAGGAGGGATTAAAAAAAATGTCTGCCTTGATATAATTTTTCCCAAAATGTAGTATTTACCACAGAAACCTTCTTCTATAGATTGAGCGGGGAAATCCTTAGTTCTGGGTTTGGAATCAACTCTTTCTCAAGTTTGATTTATCAGTTTATTTAATAACCATTCTCTGCCTTTATATTTCACCCAGAAAAGGACAAATATTAAGAAAATAATGCAAATCTGAATTCTGTCCTCAGTGTAGTAAGAGTTATCACAAAAACACCTGCGGCACCAGATAGAAAATGCAGACACCACAGAGACTGCTTCTAGTTTTGAAACAGTGGGGGAGGGAGAGGGAGTTCATAAATGACTTCATGGTCCCTGATGGATATGTCACTGGCAAAGCCCACTGGGATACTGGGAAAAATAAGGTGGAATCTAGGTGACATGGTCTGACCTCTTCTGGGTTTAATCTAGCTTCACTGGCTTATAGGGGGCAGTGTGCAAAGCCCTCATACCTAACAGGATGGATTAGTGTTCCCAGAAGGGAGTTACTGTGCCCAACACCTCAGCTGGGCACCCTGTGTGCACAAGTGCTGTGTGGGATGCCTCAGTCCAAGATGGCGGTGACAGGTATAGAGAGGCTGCACGTGGCACTGTGATCCGCAGCCCAAGAGCTCTGCCCCTCCCACCAAGAGGAGCCCTCTAAGTCAGCCCCATCAATGACTGACTGCCAGGGAGAGTACTGACTACAGTGCAAGCTCACTCCTTTCCTTTCTTTCATCAAAGAATAAAATTCTCCTTTGCTTCTGAACTAGACAGTTTCATTCTATGGGCTCGAATATCACTAGGCAAGAGGGCCCTTGTAGGAGCCAGACTCAAAAAGAGTTGGTAACAGGTGGGGAGAACTTAAAGACAGATAGGCAAAAAGACATTTCAAGGCAGATGCCACACTTAAACAAAAACACAGAGACTAGAAGACTAGTCCACTCTTTCAAAAAAAAAAATGAAAACAGTACAAAACCCATAAGGACTCTACCATGGACCATGCACTGCGAATACAGCACTGAAAAGAAACAGCACTACTCTGCATTGAGAAGAAGCACTACTCTGCATTGAGAAGAAGCACTACTCTGCACTGAGAAGAAGCACTACTCTGCACTGAGAAGAAGCACTACTCTGCACTGAGAAGAAGCACTACTCTGCATTGAGAAGAAGCACTACTCTGCATTGAGAAGAAGCACTACTCTGCACTGAGAAGAAGCACTACTCTGCACTGAGAAGAAGCACTACTCTGCACTGAGAAGAAGCACTACTCTGCATTGAGAAGAAGCACTACTCTGCATTGAGAAGAAGCACTACTCTGTATGGCCACATGGCCGTGACAGTCTCAGAATGAGCTACAAAACGGGAATGCAGGATCTGAACACTGAGTACATGAAAGGACAGGGGACAGTTTGGAAAGGCAGGTTAAAGTCAATCACAGAATATCCCGCTGGCCACACTTGGCTCACGCTGGAGAAATTTTGAACTAATTCTCAGAGACCATTTCTAACTATCTTAAAGCCTCTGCAACTAAGTGAACAATAATCCCTTGAAAGACTGTTTAATTCAGGCACAGCTGATTGGTCTTATTCTCTGTAACAACAAATTATCAATTAAGTACCAACGCTGGCTTCATTTCTATATTTTAACAAGATTTCTCCTTCCATATCACTAACAGAAGGCCATTCAAAGGTCAGTTTTAAACCTAACATAATAAATGGCCAAAATCCTAGCCACTCTCTACTTTTAAATATTTGTAATTACCAAATTTTGATTCTTTCCGAATTTTAAATTAGTTTAATTCTTTAATGATTTTAAGAAGAGTAACACAATGGTTCCCTAGCAATCAGTCTCCTTATAATCATTAATGAAGTTAAATGTCAATTATTCTATGTGACTTTTTGGCCTGAAGAAAAGATAAGTAAATTTAAATCTTTGTAAAGCAAAATGTAAATATTTCAGAAATCAGAATCAGGTCTATCATGCAATTCTTAAGAGGAAAATTCTGGTCAAAGATTGAGGGCAGGTGGCAGTAACTTACAATTTACATGGGGACAAATTGTGCAACCTGTTTTTTAAGAGTTCTCTCTGCCACCATATTTAGTAAATCACAAAACAGCATACATTTGTTTTTATCCCATGAAAAGAATATAGCTGCTTTTTGTGGCTGGAAATAAAAGGCATTTAAAAGAATCACAGTGGACCCTGGGATGTGGGAACAGAGTATCTGTTTATTTTCTACACCACAACTCTTTGGCATTTCTAAGAAGAGTCTTGCTTATTTGTATTCTGTTTTGATGGTTGCTTTTCTGGAAGGATGGAGATGGGCAAAAGGCCACCAATCAGACTGAAAACTCTAAGTGGCAGCTTTGCACCAAAGGTTCATTTTCTATGTTAATCCTTGGTGAAAAAAATTAGCTACGTGTTCAGTCATCGGTGTAGCTAAATAATATTTTTCTTGTTAATTTCAGCAGTTATTCTGATTAAAAATCACAGGTTTAAAGTTCACAAAGTACTGAGTGGATTCATTTATCATTATGTACTGAGCACAAGCCATACACTAGGCTATATGGCTACAAGTTCAAATACATTATCCAACCCAAATGCAGTAAAAATTATGTCAAGTAAATCCTAAAACTAGCATATCTAAAAACTAATCTAACTGATGAACAAAGTCAAATTGTTATTACAATAGAGCTAATTTATAATGCAATCTCTATGAAGAAACTGCATAATGGACTGAAATCTGACTTTTAACATAATAAATAATTATTTATAAATTTTCCTTTTGAAGAAATATAAGTGGTTTATTCAAATGCAATAATTATGTATACAGCTTCATACCTGTTCTTCCAATAACTCCTGCCACAAAATGTTGATTTCCTGTAACCTAGTCCAACGTTCTTCAGTCCATCGGCACACAGCAGTCCAACGTTCACCGAGTTTCTGGAAAAGGAAAAACCGATCCTTTGTCAACAAAGCCTTAAGTGATAGTTATCACAATCCTTAAAGAAATTCTTGAAATCCATTGTTCTTTATTACAGAGTAGTAATTATGAAAAATATTATGAACGTTGCTTTAAATAATACAGATGAATTCTATAAAATTATAGATAAGACAAACTAATCTCCATAGAATTTAACTATTTCATATTACACAGTTAGAATATGGCACAACTTGAACTCTATCCTGTAACTTTTGACTCCAAACTCCAGCTCTTTTCTTTCATTGTGGCTGTTATATGAGAATTTAATATACCTTCAAAATACAGCAAACATATTTACTTTCAAGGCTTCCATTTTTTCAGGCTATAATTATCTTTAAGATAAAATTCAGTGCGTGGCTCATTTCTTAACCATTTTTACATGCCAAGACAATCTTCATCAGTAGTACCAAAAATTATGAAAAAAAAGTTTTTAACTTATAAAAACTGTTTTGATTTGTTCTGTTTATATTGCATGATATACAGAAAATTCCACCAAACAGCAACAGAATATTATAAGTATTAGCAAGATGAAATAAATAAATTTGATACATTTTTTAAAAAATCAATCTTCATGATGACTTTCCCAACTAATTACTTTATTACCACTTTATAAATAATGATTAACAAATTCTGTTTTATTTCTTCATTACTTACCTATGAGCAAGAATTATTTCATGCATTTTATCTTATTTCAATTTTTATTATCAAAATAGGCTTTGTATTGCACAAAAGTAGAGAATGTAGAGCCAGAAGACAGATCTCTCGTCTCCACATGAAAACTCATTGCCTATTTAAACCTCAGGGCCTCCACTCAACCACTATGGATATCCTCACTGTTAAACTGACAAGACATGAATGCCTACCTCTAAGATTACTGTAAAAACTAAATACTATCACACCAAAATCTCAAAACGACAGGCCAGTTTTAAATGTTGCAAAAGAAAGAGAATTCCATATGTTAATTTATAGTTACTAAAAATCATCAACTGGAAGTTACTGAAATCATCACCCGGCAACATTATATCAGGTAATCCAAGTTCAAATAAAATACAGCTGACCCTTGAACAATTGGGCGGGTCCACTCATACTTGGATTTTTTTCAATAAGTACATAGGAAAAAATTTTGAAGATTTGTGACAAAAATTTGAAATGAAGATGAACCACACAGCCTAGAAATATCAAAAAAAAAATAATAAGAAAAAGTTAAGCATTCAGGAATGCATAAAATATCTGTAGATATGTATATAACATACAAAATATGTGCTAATGGACTATTTGTTACCAGTACAGCTTCCAGTCAACAATAGGCTATTGCTAGTTAAGGTTTGGGGAAGTAAAAAGTTATACTAGGATTTTCAACTGCTTGAGAGGTCAGTGCCCCAAACCTCACGTGTTTAAGAGTCAACTGTAGCAAAAACTCTCTTTATAAAGACTTGTAAACATACACCACAGTCACTCAGCAAAAAGCAGCAAGTTGTCAGGGTTCCCAAAACTGATATTGACATTTACACTTTCTACTAAAGAAACGGGGATATTAAATCCTACATGACTGAAATTCTCAAACTTGACTTTTTTTTGCATACTCACTGGGCCCCACTCCCACGTGAGGCCCAGAAATATGCATTTGAAGAAATTCATCGAGTGATTCTGAGCAAGAAGTCCGTGGATCATTTGTTGGGATCAGTTCTTGAGCTTCAAAATCTTGTTCATACACTCAAAGGCTGAAATAAATGAATGATACCTTGGTTCTCCTATAACCTCCCATGCTGTGGAACCCCAGCTGGGAAGTACAACCTAAAGAAGATGGTTTTACTAACCTAAATAAACAGACTGAACATGAAGAATAGGAACAATGTGTGACTGGGGCTCAGGCCCCAGGTGCCTTAGCACTATCCTACTTTATAAGTCCTTACCTGTAACTGATCTTCCAAAATAGCTGTAGCACTCTCGCCGCTGTTTTCATCAACAATCACCACCATGTGAGTCAGGGAATTCACTTTCACTTGTTCAGCCTCAAGATCATTTTGCAAACTCTACAGAAAAAATTCAGATAAACCATTATGTCCACTCTTTCCATTTACATATTTAAAATCTACCCAGTTGTCAATAGCAATTAAGAACACTTAATGAGCCATCCTGTTTAAATTTCCAACCATTAGCCAAGTGTTCTCCTAAGGAACCAAACCCATTATACATCTTTACATTTCATTATGAACCAAAGCAATTTGAAAATGCAATGTCATAACAGACTGCAAATGTGATGTCATCACTTTTATTATTTTTATTCCAAGTTTTGGCTGAAAGAATAAGAGAAAAAGGGTCACATAATCAAGTTGGGTGCATACAGTAGGAATTAAGAATATAGAATCTTTACATCAAAAAAGTTCCAAATTTAAATACACAGAGTCAGAGATCATTTTATCTAGTACAACACTGTATAAAGCGACATAAGTCAAATGTGATTTGATAGTCAGAAGCTGTTCTGATTCATTACCCAGGAAAGCAACTGGGGTATACAGACAATTTTCTTCCCACCTCTTCCATGGGAGGAGAATGCCAGGTCACAAGACATATATTTAGGTATATAGGTAATTTATTCAAATACTACCAATAGTGCTGTCAAATGCCTTGAGTTTTTGTGTTTAATGTATCCTTAAAGCTTAATTTACCCATTTATCTAGTTATTTCATTGAGAAATAAAATTCTTCAAACACTTTGCAGAGAAGCTATTTTACTCTACCTTTCCTTGACTATGAAAAGTTACCTCCTAAATTTGTGACCTCCCTCATAGCTAAGTTGGTAAAGAATGTGCCTGCAATCTTCTGCCTGCAGGAGACCCCAGCTGGATTCCTGGGTTGGGAAGATCCCCTGGAGAAGGGATAGGCTACCCACTGCAGTATTCTTGAACTTCCCTTGTGGCTCAGCTGGCAAAGAATCCGTCCACAATGCAGGAGACCTGGGTTCGATCTCTGAGTTGAGAAGATCCCCTGGAGAAGGGAAAGGCTACCCACTCCAGTATTCTGGCCTGGAGAATTCCATGGGCTGTACAGTCCATGGGGTCGCAAAGTCGGACACAACTGAGCAACTTTCAGTTTTCAAACCACTCACAAATCTCGTGAATCCTCACCTAGGAAAAGAAGCAATAGCTTTCCTGGCAGGATTATGAACAGATCAATCTGAGGGTTTCCTTATTTTCCAACACGTTGCATTCATGCAATGGACTAGGGTTCTTAACCACTCATGAATGAAAAAAAAAAAAACAAAAAAAAACCTTGAGAATCTTATGAACACTATGTACTTTCATAACAAACCTCTACATACCTATATAAAATTTGACCTGTGCTTTCATCCCTGGCTCAGAAAACCCACATCCCTATGCACTCCACCCTGCAAGCTACTGAATACAAGAGCACACTGAAGGAGTGGCCCAACTCTGTGCTAACGATAGATGCCATCAGCCCCTGAGAATTCTAAGTGCTGCTTTTTCATATTTGATAAGGTATAAAAGAAATATGAGCCAGATTTACTTTATGATCTTCCAGCAGCTTTTGCAGGGATTTTAAGTCATCATCCAGGGGGCAAGTTTCCATCTTCTGAATGCGTTCTTCCGTGAGCGTTAACCAGGCAGACAGCTGCTGAAGCTGCTTCCTCTGGAGTTCCATGAGGACATCGTGCAACCTATCCAAGGGGAACAAAGCGTTATCCCCACTCCTTCTTCCCTTTGCAAAGGCAAACACACACTACAGGCATCAAGAAAATGGGGCAGGGAACACACTCTTGTCTAAACTTATAAAGCAACATTTAGTCTTTAAATATAGAAACCAGCAAAAAAAAAATTATTTTCTTCCTAAATGCAGTCAACTAAATGCACTCCAGAAATGCAAATAACAGCACCCTCTATTTGTATCAGAATCATTGTTTCTTTAATCAGGAATTCCTGCCTATTAAATAGGTGGAAATTACAGTGGAATAGTTTGCTCCTTAACATACAATACATGAAATAAAATGAACCGTACTCTTAAAAAAAGTCACAAAATGGAATTCTAGATAAATAAAACATAGCCCTATCTTCAGGTCAGAGTTGATGGTTAGACAGCTTTAATACTGCAAAGTCCACATAAAATGACTTTGCCCTTTTTTTGCTGATTTCTGTATGGCCACTTTTACCTTTTTATTTGGTTAACATATCAAAGGAGAAATAAAGATCATAAAAATTCCAGCAATGCTACATACAGAAAAGAGTCAAAATTTGACAAGGCAAGTTCTCTGGTTATCTTGTTCCCACAGACATGTAGACTTTTACTTGTGTTAAAGTGGGCAACAGGGACTTTCAGTGGTTAAGACTTCACCTTCTAATGCAGAAGGTAAGGGTTCGATCCCTGCTCAGGGAACTAAGATCCCACAAGCCTTGTGGACAAAAAAAACAGAACATAACAGCAGAAGCAATATTGTAACAAACTCAATAAAGACTTTTTAAAAATTTTTAAAGAAAACAACTAGGCCCCATCTTGCAGCAGTGTTCACTCCCGGGCTTCCACTCACCGGGACTGTCTGTCCATACTTTCGACTCTGAGCGCCTCCCATCTGGCATTCAGCAGGGACATTTGTTCCTGAATCTCAAACTCCTCTTCATCTGTCAGAGTTCCTTGTGTTATCAGTTGGTTTCCTGCCTGCAAGACGTTCCCCACGCTGCTCTGGTGAGCTGTCAGCTCCATCATGAAAGCCTGGGAAGGTACATCATTATGATCTATGAGCTGCTCATTGAAGAAAAGCAAATCTTAATAAATTGTTAATGCCCAAATATCAATGCTGTGGGGGGAAAAAAAAAGTAACCATGCAGACTTCAAATAAAGAAGACTTTGATCCATTTTTTTTTTAAGCTCTGAATATTGGAAATAAGCAGCTGACCTAAGGAAAAAGATAAGATCAAAGAGGACCATGTTACATCTGATAACACGAGCTATTTTATGTCAATGCTGATTATGCTACTGATAGATCATTAACATGGAACTATGAGAAGATATAATAAATAAAACACCATGCTTACCCAAAAGGACTTGCTTAAATAAAATGACCATTTGTATTATTTTCAAACCAAAATAGCAAATAAGATCTGTCAATTAACATAACACCAAAAAACTACTTAATCAAAAGAATTCTTTACATAATCCAATCACTACAATGCAATGTATTCCTGAAATAGCAGGAAATTTTCATTATATAAAAGTATACAAGAATACTGGATACAAGTTTGCTTAATCATATAACAAATAAAAATAACCACTTCCTAGGGAGCATTCAAAATTTAAAGACTTGATGTACTGATTAGCCATTTTATGTCTTAACTATAATAATACACTTCCAAAATGAGCAGTACTAAAGCGTTGATTTTTGTCAGTGGCTCCACTGAATCTACAAATTATGGTAAGATCAAAATCGAAAATTTAATTCTAATGTAGAGTTAATCACCCATGCCAATTTTATAATGAAGCCCTATTTAAAATCTTAGGTCCTCCAAAAAAAAAAAAAAGTGTAAAGCAGAGACATTACTTTGCCAACAAAGGTCCACCTAGTCAAAGTTATGGTTTTTCCAGTAGTTATGTATGAATGTGAGAGTTGGACTATAAAGAGAATTGAGTGCCGAAGAATTGATGTTTTTGAACTGTGGTGTTGGGGAGATCCAACCAATTCATCTTAAAGGAAATCAAATCAGTCCTGAACATTCATTAGAAGGACTGATGCTGAAGCTGAAGCTCCAATACCTTGGCCACCTGATGCGAAGAACTGACTCATTTGAAAAGACTCTGATGCTGGGAAAGATTGAAAGCAGGAGGAGAAAGGAACGAAAGAGGATGAGATGGTTGGATGGCATCACCAACTCAATGGCCATGAATTTGAGCAAGCTCCGGGAGTTGGTGATGGACATGGAGGCCTGGCATCCTGCAGTCCATGGGGTCGCAAAGAGTCAGACACGACTGAGCAACTGATCTGAACTGAAGTCCTCAAATAATGCCATGAAATTTCTGTGGAGCAGAATTCAGTAAACATTATACATCAGGGTGCATCTCCTGATTAAGACACAGGCACCAAGGCACATATATCCTGCTCATCAGCTACAGATGACTTACTTCATGGGTTGCAAACTGGTCTTTGACTTCTTCCACATCATCAGAAATGTCATCCTGCTCCTGAAAAGTGTCCTCGGCAGAAAGCAACCAGGTCAGCACTTCCTCCAGTGCTATCTGATAGCTGTCTAGATCCATATCAACCTCCGTGACAGTGCTGGGGGTTTCAGCTCGGGGACTCTCTTGCTCCTCCTCTGGTGCCGAGCTCTATAAAAACAAATCCAAGAAAATCCACAAGCATCGTGAAGACCAGAAGGTGTTCAACAAAGGCACACTGGATGGAGACCCAAGGTAAACACCACTGGGTCTTAAGGCATCCGTTGGATTCTCAGGAGCTGAGTGAGCAATGCTGTGAACTAGTCAGAAAGCATTTATTCATGCCAGGATGGCAAAGAGTACAAAAGCTGTATCACTCATGGATTCTATACTCAGACATACTCTAATATAGCTGTTGGTGTTGTTCAGTCGCTCAGTCCTGTCCAACTTTTTGAGACCCCATGGACTGTAGCACACTAGGCTTCCCTGTCCTTGACTATCTCCCAGAGTATATAGTTGGGAAGAGACAAATAACCCACATGAATCACTTCTGAACAAAAATAAAAAGGCTCTTAACAAAGTTATAAATTCCATGGGTCTAACAAGGGATGTTATTTGAATTCATCAAGGGATAGATCAGGACGTTTCACAGAGGATCTGGAACATGTTGGACCTTGAAAGGGTAGATGTCATTTAAAGAGAGCAATTAGAACTCTTGTTAAATTGCTTTTACTGAATAGCATTTTAGCATTGCATTTTAGACACTAAAAGACAGCCATACATATATACAGGCTACTGTACTGATGATATTTTTCTGAGGCAGTAGCCCTCTAGTTTACTAGCTGGTTTTTGTTTGTTTGTTTTTAAGAGCATGTGGAATAAGTTATTCCAAGCTCCTTCTAAGCAATGGAGTATTTTCTTATATACTTCAGAATTGTACAACCAAACTAACCACCTATCTCATTCACTAGTTCCCTTCCAGAGCAAAGTTCTTTAAAATTTGCCTACAGCCTGTCTCTACCTTTTCACCTCTCATCCACAATTTTCATGTATCTGAAACATACCAAAATGTATAGAAAACAACATAAGAAAAGCTCATGTATTTAACAACTGCTTTTGTTAACACTCCTTTTCATGCTGATCAGATTGGTCCTGATCACACACCTGGAAAGTATTTTGCCACTGTTACCAGTAACCTTCTCAATGACAAATCCATTCTTCAGCATCATCTTCAGGATGATCATGTAATGAACACAAAACCAGAACATGTTTTATAACCACAGTGCTAGAACAACATACATAAATCAGAACTGTTTAAAGCAAACTCAGAAGTCTGGTCACCTTCTGTTTCTGAAGGGCTCAGTGGCATTCTATACATCTGACCTGTCCCCACCCTCTCGAAGTTCTCCTTTCCCTGCTTAAATAACACTGCCTTGGTTTTTCTCCTAGTTCAAAAGCATTTGCCAACATGTAAGCAATGAAGCTCCTCAAAATTAAGTCCCAGGCCCTTTTTAAATTCTCTTTATGTACTTTGCCTGCAAGGCTTCACCCATTGCTATTAGATTTCAAGAACCTTCTATTAATATATCCTATTACCTTTATACTTCTCATCCCAAACTCCTATGTCCCAGCTTCCTTAACATTTCCACTTCAATTTTTCATAGGCATATCAAGCCTTGTCAATATTTAAACCCTTCACTTTTCCCCCCAAACCTCTCCGGGCTTCCCATTTCAGTAAATGGCTCCTCCGTGCACTTAACTAACTCCTCCAGGTAAACACCAGGGGGCCAGACATGGTTCCTCTTTTTCTTTCCCCTCCTACATTTAATATGGATAAGTAATTCCTACCTTCAAAATTTATCTCAAACCCATCCAGGTCTTTTGGTCCCATCTTCACAACTGTCATTTGATCTCAGGACTACAACAGCCTGATCACCAGTGTCTTCAGTTCCCTATTACTATCCAAACTTCTACCTGCACCATCCACTTCTCACAGAGCAGCTGGAATGATGTTTGGAAAATGCAATTATATCCTAAGACTTCTCTGCTTAAAATCTTTCACTGCTTCCTCAATGCTCTTAAGATACAATTGAAAATTCTTAACATAGTTTGTAAAAATACTGTGACAGCGAGAAACAGACTGAGTGTGTGTGTGTGTGTGTAGGGCCGGATTTCAAATAGGTTAATCAGGGAAGTCCTTTCTGAAAAAGTTCCATTGAAACTGGGGAAAGATGGGAAGCTTGCCATGCAAACAGTGGGTGGAGGAGCGTTTCATGGAGATCAGCCCACAGGTACAAGAATCTGGGGGAAGGAGAGAAGTCCACCACGACTGGAGTACACTGGCCTGAGATGAGTTGGGGCAGTGGGCTGGGCCTTGTAAACTACAAGAGGAGATGAGGTCTTTAACAAGTATGAGAAAGAAAGTAAGTAAAGTAAACACACCCCAAGATATTTTGAAGGAAGAATCCAAAGGGACCCAGTAAATGACATGCAGGAGCTAAAAACAGTGAATCAGTGAGCCCATAGGTGCAACACTGGATAATTAGGAGACAGATGATAGCAAAGAGAGAGAAGGAAAAATGAGTTAAGTTCTGGACCTAAAACTCTGAAACTGGAAAGCCAGCATAATCCTGGAGATCATTTAGTACCAAACCTCCATAACCTAATGAAGATATCTGAGAACTAGGAAACTTAGTGACCAGCTAAAGGTTATTAAGATAGGCACTAGGATCTATGAGGTGGAAAATGGAAGGCATTATCTAACTGCAAGTGTTCAGAAGGTATTCATTCAAATACAAGAGGAGATTTTCAGGAATGATTTACTGATCACCTAATGCTCTAAGCACATATCTGTAGAAAGAGAAAGAGAGGAAGGCGGGCTATTAGCATTCACTGAAAAGTAAAAGAAAGCAAGATAGGTCAAAGAGTAGATGATTACAACTTGACCATATCATATTTCTTTCGTAAACTTAATTCAGCTTCTAAGGCATTAATGAAAGCATGCAAATGAAGTGTTTAATATCAATATACTGCTCTTTTTTATTATTCAGTTATACATATACATGTATCTGGGCTTCCCTGGTAGCTCAGACAGTAAAAGAAGCCACCTGCAATGCAGGAAATCTGGGTTTAATCCCTAGGTTGGGAAGTCGCCCTGGAGAAGGGAATGGGAACCCACTCCAGTATTCTTGCCTGGAGAATCCGTGGACAAAGGAGCCTGGTGGGCTCCAGTCTATGGTGTCATAAAGAGTCAGACACGTCTGAGCGACTAACACATACACACACATATCTATAGTCTTTCTAAAATTCTTTTCCCAGTTAGATTGTTAGTGAATATTGAGCAGAGTTCCCTGTGCTAGACAGTAGGTTATCCATTTTAAATACAGCAGTGTGTACATGTCAATCCCAAACTCCCTAACACACTTGCTCTTAATCAAACAGCATGTTTATGCAAAAGCATAATTATCTTAGGCCCTAACTCCAGCCTTGCTATATGAAACATATTTTTTCCCTTTTAAAAAGTAAAATCACTAAAGTTGTGGTTTTCCATCACATGCACATGATGGAGACAGCATGCTAACTGATAAACTGAAGCTCTGATGCTGAGAAACCAAGATCTTCTCAGTCAAGAAAAAAATCCTCAGAATTCTCTTACCTATTACCTTACAAAAAACAATACGGCAAGTCAAATATATCAGCAAAAGTTTACCTGTACCTGTATGTTAATTTCTCCTTCTTCACATTCTTTCTTATATTTCCTTGGGAGTGTTTCTACCTCACGGATGGCATCTATAGTGACTTGCTGAGGTAGCACTTCAAACAAAGACGTTAAGTACATTATTATGGATTTCTTGTCAGGAAGCTGAACGGCAACATCTAATAGTAAAAGAAAATAAGAACCAGCTTAAATTAGATGTCCAAAGTATGTGAATTGCTCAATATTAGACATAAAATAACTGTCCTTAGTGCCCATAAACAATACTAGTATACTATCTTCGCAATACCACAGCTTGGTAACTTTCATATAATATATGAGACACAGGTAAAGATAATTACCTATGGATTTTTGTGCAATATCTTATTTCTCAAAAATCTTCTCTAAAAGTTTCCCCCACAGGCTAAAAGATAAGCTACCATTTAAGGTAATGTCACAGATTTCATTCATATTATGAAAATAAGTCTAGACTTCAGTCTTGCAACATTCGTAAGTAAAGTTTCCACATTGTATATAAGAAGCTCGTTCATACAAAAAACACATTTTATTTTATTTTATTTTTTTAATTTTAAAATCTTTAATTCTTACATGCGTTCCCAAACATGAACCCCCCTCCCACCTCCCTCCCCATAACATCTCTCTGGGTCATCCCCATGCACCAGCCCCAAGCATGCTGCATCCTGCGTCAGACATAGACTGGCGATTCAATTCTTACATGACAGTATACATGTTAGAATGTCATTCTCCCAAAAAACACATTTTAATGAAATGAACCAAACACTAAATTGTTTGTCTAAGAATTTTGTTTTCCTAAAACATTAAATCTTATGCTGGTATTTATTAACTATTCTTCTGTGATGTAATTAAATTTCCTCCTGAAGGATCCTAGAAATTGTTAAGCACAGAAGTATTATGTCTATAATACAAAGTCTTGTACCATATTTCAAAAGGAAAAACACTTCCTTAATTCTCACAATTCTTTCTACAAAGAGAGAACAACAACAAACAAACAAACAAAAATACTGCATTTCAAGTATTCAATAAAATTGTAAAGCAAAACCAAGGTTGAAATTAAACACTGAACAATACCTTCAGGATCTAATAGCTTTTCAATTCCCAAATAAGTTTGAGCCTTGCTGAAGGCATGTTCAAGTCTCTCAGTTGGGGACATTTTGACAACTCTATCCCAGCTGAAGAGATCAGGTCTGAAATTAGCATGCAAATAAAATTCAGTGATGATGAAATACATGGGGAAAAAGTTGTTACTGAAATCATATACATTTCAGTTTTTTACTTTTTTATTTGTGACTATAAATTTAAAAGTTTATCTTGTATATCCCAAAAGCTTGTCAAATATATAATACTTTATAAAATAATCTATAAATATGAAAATGACAGGTAAAACATTCTAAGATTTTTGTATTGGTTAAATATGCTGTTAAAATTCTGGAGTAGCCACTGAATGACTAGAAATGATATAATATTTTCCAAATAGTGAAAGAAAGAAAAAAAAGGAGGAAAAACCTACGAGAAGACAAGAAGAAAAAGTAAGAAAATGAGCTCAAAATAAATTTAAGAATGAACTTCTGTAAATACATCAGTTATCACAATAATGTTAATGGACTAAAATCTCTGATTAAAAGACCAAGATTAGCAGAATAGAAAATCCAGCTCTAATCACTTCACAGGATATTTCTAAGGCAAAAATCCCTAAGAGAATTTCCATCCACTCTGCTCCATAGAGCTATTGTTTAGTATTTCATTTCTATCGTGATTTTCTTTTAATCCCACAAATTGGACATTATTGTCACCCTGACTGCTTAAAAGTTGATCATTTTCTTTGTGCTCTATCTGCTCTTGCACCTTGGACCAACCTACCTTTCTGAGATTTGCCTCCATCACCCCACCCCCAGTTTCCTCTCTGACTCCATCTCCTGTTACACTCCTTACTCACACCCCTGCACCCAGGGACCTCCCGCATGCCAGGTAATTCCTCTCATCTTGCATGATAGATTTTTCTTCGGCAATATTTACCACTTCTATATGCCACACAACTTACATTTCCTTTTTTTTTTTTAATTGCCTGCTTCCCTCTATTTGAACATTAATTCCAAGAAGGAGGACTGGGATTTTTGCTTGCTTTTTATCTCTGTTCTACATCCTATGCCTAGCACTCAGAAGATACTCCATACATTTTTGTTCAGTCAAGCAATAGATAGAAAAATGTTTTAGCTACAATTCAAGTTTTCTGGCAGCATCTCTTAACCAACTAGAAACAGAGGACAACCTCCTTAAACTGATAAAGGAGATGAAGAAGACAGGGTTTTTTTTAATCAGATAAAAGGTATATGGAAAAAAAAAACTACAGCAAATTATAGCATTATGGTAAAACATTAAAGAACAAGGCATTCTGTCTCAGTACTACCAATTTAGATCAATATTATATTGAAGGACAAGGCACAAATAAAGGGGAAAGAGAAGAGGAGGGAAAGAAAGAGGAAGGGAGGGAAGGAGAGAAAAATTATTATAATTCATGAAAAAAACCTATAGTAACAAAATAAAACCTACAATAACAAATTTGAAATTTATCAGAATTTAATAAGCTTCTAGATATAAGCCATATAAACATCAACTGCATTTTTATATATCAGTAAAGAACATACAGGAAATAAAACTTGAGACAATAAATAATTTACAAGAGGGATAAAACACATAACAAATTTTGCCTTTCACAATTAAAGTCTTGCTGCATCTGGCATTTATTGGGGATATGGTGATGCAGGGATCCAATTCATGCGTTTTCACTTATTCCATACCATCTATTACTCTGCAGCATCGGCTCAGTTGTAGATCAGAATGGAGCTCTTTCTGAGCTATTTATTCCCTTAGGTTGAACCACATGAAACTGCCATTCTTACGTGTCAAAAACAGTCAAACATTGGCAATTTCTTATGCTTTAGCTTATTATTACATTGTACTTTATTGGTAGTGCTATATAGTCTCAATTAACATAGCTTCATAATTAGTCTTGCTTTCTGTTTGGAAAGTACTTTAGCCTGTCTCTTCTTCAAGAGTGAAGTGGCTCCTTTTGATTCCTTGGTCTTTTATTATAGAATCAGACTCTGATCACAAGTTTCATGAAAAGAAAAATCATTTATCTATTTTTAAGTGGGATTGCACTCAATTTATAGTTTTTTCTTTTAGCAGAAGGCTGAAAAGTATCACAATTCTTTGTGTATATCATTGGTGTAGTGGGGAATGAGTGGGCTTGAACTATGTGAATTATTTTACATTTTTTAACTTACAAATATGTACAAGAAATCATGGGTTTTGTACACTGTGGCATTTAAGTCCTATGGAAACAAAATGTGATGGGTGGTTTTTTTTTTCTATGATATTTCTTTTTTTTTATGTTTTCAGAGAGCATGTACAGAGGAGAGAGTGGTCGTGGGAAGGGACCTTAGAAGGGATTAAGTAGGGAGAGACAGAAAGGATGTACAGATTTGTACAAATCTGCACAGCTAAGAAGAGTCACATCTCACTTATGTCGGTGGAGCACAGCATTAAAGGCAAGCCCATCTGTCCAGCTGGTGGTGAAGTTGAGGACGTTGACCTGACTGTATGGGCTCGTGGACTGGCGCACCCAGCTCAGCAGGATCTTCTCGCTGTTCGTCTGCTGCAGGTCTGACATGATATCCTTCATGACATCTTTCACCTGTTCAAATGAAACAACACCTGCCAATAACTCCAAGTAGTAACTAGAATCAAGTCCTTGAATAAGGAACGCTATATTCATGAACCATTGGGCCAGGCCAATGGTATTCATTTTATTTCAAAAGTTTCCTTTAAACACTGGAAAACATTTTAACATATAATGATTTAAACATTTTAACAGTAATAATTTTGATTCAGAGGTCATTTTAACCTCACCTTTACATATCATGGCATTTTCTATATCTTAGCAATATTTTTAATACATTTGGTTACAGTGAACATTAATTTCATAGCCACAAAAAATATTTTAAAATGATACATTTGCAAACATCTTTTAACAGGAGGAAAACTCAATTTTTATTTTCTACAGAAATGAGAAAGAAGGGAAGAATTTGGTTGACTACGAAATCCAAAATGAATTGCATTTTCTGATGGCAGTAACAATTAAAATCTAGAAATAATATTTTATGTTATTATTCTAAATTAATACATATGTTTTAAGGAAGTGTTCAAATAATGGTGTGGACATTAAAAAACACACACACAAGAGCCAATTTAAAGGGGCTTATAAAATAAATAATGATAGTGAAAGATCATAACCTACTAAATAAGTAAAAATCCATCAGTATGCACAGATATATAAATGAATAGATAGACAGATACAGAGAAACGAGAGACAAGGGAAGGCTCTTCCTCACAAGTGGAAAGATAATTAACAAATGTAGAAGAAATGAAATTAGAAAATCACTTTGCCAAGCACCAGAATAATAACTGATGGCTCAGTGGTGAAGAATCCACTTGCCAGTGCAGGAGACATCGGCTCAGTCTTTGGGTCGGAAGGATCCCCTAGAGAAGGAAATGGCAACCCGCTCCAGTGCGCTTGCCTGGGAAATCCTATAAACAGAGGAGCCTGGCAGGCTACGGTCCACGGGGTCACAAAAGAGTTGGACATGACATAGAGACTAAACAACAACAACAAGAACTACGTATGAATGGATCTTAAAAATAATGGACAAAAGTTTAATAAGTAGCTGAATATTTACCAAGTCTCAAAATATATCTCCAGAAGATACTTTTCAATAGCAAAGGGCAGTCACCTTACAGTGGAGACACCGGCAGAGTTCGCCTTACCCAAATGACGAGTTAATACAGCCGGAAAAAAAAAAACAGACCGCCATGTGCTTTGTGATATGGTATATTAAGAAAAACTCAGCAACATTTTTGTGGCATTTATCCCACAAATGAATAACCTAAGTCTAATCAAGAGGAAATATCTGTCAAACCCACAAGGAAGAACATTCTACAAAATAACTATCCAGTACTCTTCAAAAACGTCAATATCACGAAGTGCAAAGAAATACTCAGAAATTATGCCAGATTAAAGACGACTAAAAAGGCAAGAAAAAATAATGTAATTCATAGTCCTGTATTCTTTTCTCTAAACGATATTATTGGGGCAATTGACAAAATCTCCATCAGATCTCTAGATCACATAATTATTTTGTTTCAATATTATCTTCCTGATTTTACTAATTATATAGTATTTGTTAGGGTATAGTATAATAATTGTATAATGATTAACATTAGCATTATAAATATTATAATAATGTATAAATATATTTATAACAATATATAAATATTATGTATTTGATATTTTATATTATTTTAATATATTGTAGTTATATAAGAAAACTTCTTGTTTTTAGAAAAATAATTTGCTTTTACAAAATACACACTTAACTATTTAGTGAAAGAGGGACAGAGAGAGAAAACACAAAAATACAAATAGCTGTTAACATTTGGAAAATCTGAGTGAAAGGTATCCAGGAATTCTTTGAGTTATTTTTGCAATGCTTCTATAAGCCTGGGATTTTTAAAATTTAATATTTAAAAAATAGATACTTTTTCTCTAGGCCAGGAAAATAGAGCAGTTTGTCAGGCTTTTCATTCCAAATAAGTTGAATTATATCCTTTCTCCAAATTTGTATGTTGAAATACTAACCCCCAGCACCTCACCATAGGGATGTATTTAGAAATAGAATCTGTAAAGAAGTAGTTAAGGTAAAATGAGATCACATGGGTTAGTCCTAATCCAGTATGACTGGTATCTTGGAATAAGCAAAGATTAGGACACAGATATCCACAGACCACATGAGAAGACAAGAAGAAGGTAGCCACCTACCAATAAAGAAGAAACCAACCTTGCTGACACCTGGATCTCCAATTTCTAGCCTCCAAAATTGTGAAAAAACAAATTTCTATTGTTGAAGCCACCCAGTTTGTGGTACCCTGTGGCAGCTCTAAGAAACTAACACACATATGATCTATTCCCAATTCCTATTAAGAAGTAATGGAAAATTTCCCCACCTGCCAGTGCAAAATGATGCTCCAAAGTAATCCTAAAGTCAGTTTGTGATTTCCATCTACAATGTCCGTTCCTCCTATATTCACTAAATCCACCTAGTAAAATGAAAAAATAACTTTTAAGACGACTTTTCTACAGAAACCCAGGTTTTTGGTTTAGCACATTTGGACAACAATATAAGTAAATGATAAGAAAATTTTGACTTTAGAGAGTCAGGTAAACCAAAGTCACAAAAATGTATTACTTAAATAATAGATCAATATAGTAATCACAAAAAAGCACAACCATTCCTTCACTCATAGAAAAGGTTCAATACTTCTCATATGAGAAATGTTTCTAAAAATCGGTTGACACCGCTGCCCAGAGCAGGTGGCTGGTTTCGTAATAAATCATCCCAATGGCATCAAAGGACCCCCAAAGTCACACGACAAACTTACATTATTCTGATGTAAAACCTGCAGCACTCTGTTTACATTATTTAAAGCGTGCACCCTTGTGGAGCCACGTTCTTTCGGCTGGAAAGCAAAACACAAAAGCAAATGAGACAGTGTCCCTCCATGTTGCTGTCAATCATTGACATTGAGAGGCACGTGAACCAGCAGCTCAGCCTACAGATCCACTCTGTGCTAGGAGCCCACGCTGGGTTCTCAGGCCACCATGGAGGCCAGCACTGACAGAATGCAAATCCTCCCACAAATAGCATCATAAGATAGTGGTTCCTTAGCATGCCTGATCACTGGAATTCCCTAGGGATCTTCCCAAAACACCAATGCTGTGTCCAATCCCACTCCCTATGATTGTGTTTTAATGAGCCTTGAGTGTAGTCTGGTTTGGGAATTTGTACAAGATTTCCCTGGTGATTCTAAGGTACAAACAAGCTTGGGAACCAATGCTCCACCAGGGAAAAAGCTTATTCTGTCTCAACTGGGCTGAAGGCACAAAGATTTAGAAGTTACGTCACCTCCACCTGCACTAGTGTAGACAGAGCAGAGAGGATTCAGAGGTGCTATACTAGGATCCAGATAGCATCACGAGGGCCCGCTGGGAAGGCCGAATCGCCAACTGGGCCAAGGTGACCTGGGAGGCTTCTTTCTGTCTCACTGGCCAGGGAATCTTATCTAAGAAAGGGATCAGTTTCTCCAGTAGGTGCCTGCCTACCATCTGGTGCAAAAGGTAGAGTGTAACATCCCACACTCTAGCAAGAAAGAAATTCATCTTCAAAAGTGCATCTCTCTATACCTTTTATAGTAGTTCTACCTCTAGTGTCAAAGTTTGTACCCATAAAATGCATCCTCTTCATTGGCAAACTTACTTCTGTGTGAGTATTAGGTACCGTGCACCTAAAGTAATAGAGTTGATGATGAAACAAACATGAAGAGAATACGGAAAATCTGAATAAAAATAGATGTCATCAGTTTTGATAACTTTCTTTTAACCATTTGTTAAATAACATTAAACATATTTGTCTCTACTTTCCACTATTCAGAATATCATACCTTCTTTACACATCCATCCTTCTTTGTAATTCTCTACAGCCTGAGAGCAATAAAAATAAAAAGTAATTTTTTGGATAAATATAGAGTCCTCAATAAAGCCTAAATATACCTCCATTAAAAAATTCATTAAAACCCTTTTTTTATGTTCCTATATCAGCTTTTACATTGTAAGGACCCCCAGAGGGTCTTCAAGTATCAGCTATAAGAGATACTCCATTAGACTGGTTCTAGAAGATAACATCTCTCACCAGTGAGGTTCCTGTGAGGCCTTCTAGAAGATCCAATAGCTTCCTCCCATCCTTGAGGTCTGTGAACATATCACTGATGGGTGGTTTTCCACTCTATAAAAGAAAAGTACAATATCAGCAGCAGAAATTCCACAAATAAATTGCATTTTTTTTTTCAGTTACAAGCCTGGGTAATCAGTAGACAATACAAATTTGCCTTGTATGGAAAAAAACACAAAGAACCTTGAATTCTATAACAAATGTTATAAGCTAAAAGATATAAACTGCATTATTTCTTAGAAAAGGAGTAAATAAAACTGTGGTTAATGTCAATATGCTTTGACTATGGTAAATATGGTTGACCATTGAACAACACAGTTTAAATCCTACAGGTCCACTTATAGGTGGATTTTTTTTTTTTTTCAGTAGCAGATATTACAATTTGGCAATAAGGAGTTCATGATCTGAGCCACAGTCAGCTCCCGGTCTTGTTTTTGCTGACTCTATAGAGCTTCTCCATCTTTGGCTGCAAAGAATGTAATCAATCTGATTTCTCTGTTGACCATCTGGTGACATCCATGTGTAGAGTCTTCTCTTGTGTTGTTGGAAGAGGGTGTTTGCTATGACCAGTGCATTCTCTTGACAAAACTCTATTATTAGCCTTTGCCCTGCGTCATTCCGTATTCTAAGGCCAAATTTGCCTGTTACTCCAGGTGTTTCTTGACTTTCTACTTTTGCATTCCAGTCCCCTATAATGAAAAACGACATCTTTTTTGGGTGTTAGTTCTAAAAGGTCTTGTAGGTCTTCATAGAACCATTCAACTTCAGCTTCTTCAGCATTACTGGTTGGGGCATAGGCTTGGATTACCATGATATTGAATGGTTTGCCTTGGAAACAGAGATCATTCTGTCATTTTTGAGATTGCATCCAAGTACTGCATTTCAGACTTTTGTTGACCATGATGGCTACTCCATTTCTTCTAAGGGATTCCTACCCACAGTAGTAGACACAATGGTCCCATCACTTCATGGGAAATAGATGGGGAAACAGTGGAAACAGTGTCAGACTTTGTTTTGGGGGGCTCCAAAATCACTGCAGATGGTGATTGCAGCTATGAAATTAAAAGACGCTTACTCCTTGGAAGGAAAGTTATGACCAACCTAGATAGCATTTTAATAAGCAGAGACACTTTCCCAACAAAGGTCCGTCTAGTCAAGGCTATGGTTTTTCCAGTGGTCATGTATGGATGTGAGAGTTGGACTATGAAGAAAGCTGAGCACTGAAGAATTGATGCTTTTGAACTGTGGTGCTGGAGAAGACTCTTGAGATTCAACCAGCCCATCCTAAAGGAAACCAGGTCTGGGTGTTCATTGGAAGGACTGATGCTGAGGCTGAAACTCCAACACTTTGGTCACCTCATGTGAAGAGTTAACTCATTGGAGAAGACTACGATCCTGGAAAGGATTGGGGGCAGGAGGAGAGGGGAACGACAGAGGATGAGATGGCTGGATGGCATCACGGCTCGACGGACATGAGTTTGGGTGAACTCCGGGAGTTGGTGATGGACAGGGAGGCCTGGCGTGCTGCGATTCATGGGGTTGCAAAGAGTTGGCCACGACTGAGCGACTGAACTGAACTGAAATACTACAATATTATATGATCCGTGGTTGGTTGAATTCACTGATATGGAACTGGGACAGGAGAGAGCTAATTAAATTATTTGTGGGTTTTCAATTCTGCATCATCAGCACCTATAATACCCCATGCTGTTCAAGAGTCCAGTGTATTCCTGAGAAGGAAGAGGTGTTAAAAATATAAGTCAGCATAGAACACCTGGGTGCAGAGACCAAAGGAAACAGCGTATTCCTCTTCCAGCTCTACACTTGACATTCTCAGTATAACCGTGGCTTTCGCTATTTCCATTCATGGAAGCAGGTCATGTCGTCATCAATTTCAGCTCTCCAATTCACTCTCTGGTGCTTGGTCTTTGCTTGGTCTTTATTTCTAGCTACTAACTTCTGAATGATTGGGATATTTTTGGCTCTGTGTCTAAACTCAGTATGAGTCCTGTATTTTAAATGACAAAACTTACATAATTTCTAAACTCTTTGTTTCTGAAGTTGTTAGTTGCTCAGTCATGTTCGACTCTTTGCAACCCCGTGGACTGTAGCCTACTAGGCTCCTCTGTCCATGGGATTTTCCAGGCAAGAATATTGGAGTGGGTTGTCATTTCCCATTCTTGGGGATCTTCCTAACTGAGGGATCAAAGCTGGGTCTCCTGTACTGAAGGCAGATTCTTTACCATCAAGCCACCAGAGAAGCATGAAGTTCCCCTGATGAATATATTCTATTGTCTAATGCCAGAAAATCCAAGTTCATTCACAGATAGAACTTGTCTCTGTGTGACATCACAGTTGTATGCAACAGGACAATTAGTCATGGAAAATCTCAATATGACCATTAACTAAGTAGTGAACCTAAATCACCAACTTAACTGTCTTCTAAATCACAGGTTATTATAAAAATAAAAAAATTAATATTAGGTGAAAAGGTTATAAAGCACAGTATAATAAATGTTTCATAATTATGTTGAATCAAATTGTTCTCTTCCAGCATGAAATCTCCAGAGATTAACAGTCTTAGTTCTTATCAGTAATAGATATTTTATAACCATTAATTATTGTATCTTCATTATTCTTCACTTTAAAAAACATGAAATCATATGAAACAGAATTATACTGAGCTTGACATGGATAAGCGGGAAGGAAACCATTCTGAAGTTTCCTAAACTTTGCATTTTCCCTTTTTTCCCTCTCCTCTTGATTTCTTATGATTTTGATTACATATAACATATACTCAACCAATGGTTTTTATCAGATGGCTTTTCCATAGTTCACATATTCTAAATGAAGGGAGGAATGGTAAAGTCTTCACCACAGAATCGGTAAAGAATAAACTATCATGTATTTATATCTGAAACAAAGCTGCTTTTTTATTTCCAGCTACCACTGTGTTAGCAGCAATGATGTCAGAAAATATAGATAGATATAGATAGAAAATATAGAAAATATAGATAGATAGATATAAATATACATAGATGATCTCCATCTATCACATAATATAAAGATTTGCGTGATGCAGGAGGCCAGATCCAGAGGCAATACCCTGAGGCAGAGCAGGAAAGATTCCTGCACATTAAAGACTTCTTGGGACCATTCCATGTTTCCAATGCGAGGGTATGGGTTAGATCCTTGGCGAAAAAAGAAAAAACTAGGATCCCACATGCCTCGAGGTATGGCCAAAATTTTAAAAAAGAAAAAAAAAATTTTTTAAGACGCCTTACCTGCTGTCAGTAAAAGCAAAGAGCAGAAATGGCCCCAATCATCTGCTACCCCTACCTTCCTCCTCTCAAAACCCACCCAAGTACACTTAAGCAAAGTAGCCACCAAATATCCAGATTCCTTTTCAGGAAGAGGTGAACAACACTGGTCTTAGAACAGAGAGACAAGAATACAGGTAAAGTTCATGGAAGAAACAAATAGAGATATCCAAGCACAGAAAGGATCTTAAGAATACTGAGGACATAGGCAGCTAAATAATGTCTGGGCAGCATTTGTGATTGTTGCTGATTAGTTGATAAGTCGTGTCCAACTGTTTGCAACCCCATGGACTGTAGCCCACCAGGCTCCTCTGTCCATAGGATTTCCCAGGCAAGAATACTGAAGTGGGTTGCCATTTCCTTCTCCAGGGGACTTTCCCAACCCAGGGATCAAATGCACAGCTCCTATAATGACAGGTGGATTCTTTACCATTGAGCCACCAGGAAAGTCCCTGGGTGGCATTTATCCATTCTTAAATCCACTACATTATCCATTTTCCAAAAAAAAGAAATAAAATAACACACCAGCATAGAATAAAATATAGTAAATATATTAGTCAAGGACTTCCCTGGTGATCGAGGGGTTAAGAATCCACCTACCAGTGCAGGGGTCCATGTTCATTCTAACTTGCTGCTCAATCTCAGGTCAGGAAACTAAGATCCCACATGCCACAGGGCAACTAAGCCCTCGCACCACAATTAGAGAAAGTCCACAGGCCACAGTGAAGAGCCCGTGCACCGCAACAAACAGCCAGTGCAGCCAAAAACAGAACAAACACATAAACTGAAAAATATATAAATAAAGGTATTAGTCCATATTACAAACAATTATGAATGCCCATTCAGAACTTAATTGTCGACCAGCCTTTTACCAGCCATGTAACTTTAGAAAAGTGGCCTTTCTACATCTACTGACTCATCTGATGATGACAGAGGTTCAATTAATGTTTGGAATTATCATTCATATCAGAAGCATAACCTTCATGTTTTATACTGTCATAAAAGTGCCATAAAATGTCAACAACAGCTGAAAGAAAGGGTAAAACAAATAAGCACTTCATCTCAGGCAGGCATGCAAAAGCAAATTCGGACCTTGAGTATATGTTAGTGTCACTTCACAGGGAAAGATCTTCCAAGTCCCAAATTCACCAATTCAGTGACCCGTACAGATACATCCCATTCAAAAACAATGAACGTGATTCTACAAGAGCACACCTGCACTTTACGTATGCATCGTGAGACAAGCATAATTCAGCAGCAAACGTAGTAGATTCTTCCTTAAGCTCCACTGCTGCTCAGTGGTTAAGCAGGAGGCATTCATCAAGAGGCAGCATTCACTTTCCTGCATCAGATACCCTTTTCCTCTCTCTTGTCCAGCTCATTCATTTGTTCACTGAGCAACACATCTTCAGGAAAACTCCTTGTGAAACATTCTCTTGAAACAAAGGTAACTGAGACTTAGTTCTGTCCTTCCAGAAGCTAATCACTCATACAAGGTAAATCAATGCCTTTATATTTTTTTAAAACCAAAGCAAATCCAACAGTAACCACTCAACTGCTTTATTCATTTTCCAGATTTCAGGAAAATACTGATGGCAATCCATATGAAATATGCTTTGTGCTATGTGCCTATTCTCCTAACTCCCCCACCCCACTCCCAGTGATGACATGGTCACTGTGACTTCCATCTGATACCTTCAGAAGCACCACATACACCTGCAGGAAGGAAAATACAGCCCATGGATCTCCTCAGTGGAGATTTTTTCCCTTAAATTAAGTTCTCTGCAATATAGATTATACTAAGCTCAGGAGACCCTGGTTTGATTCCTGAGTCAGGAAGAGCCACTGGAGAAGGGATAGGCTACCCACTCCAGTATTCTTAGGCTTCCCTTGTGGATCAGCTGGTAAAGAATCACCTGCAATGCGGGAAACCTGGGTTCAATCCCTGGGTTGGGAAGATCCACTGGAGAAGGGAAAGGCTATCCATTCCTGTATTCTGGTCTGGAGAATTCCATGGACTGTATAGTCCATGGGGTCACAAAGAGTCAAGAGTCCAGCGCAACTAAGTGACTTTCACTTTCATGAAAAGACACTTAACATCCATCAGAGAGAGGCAAATTAAAATCACAATAAGAAACCACGTCACAGCTAAGATAGCTAATTTAAAAAGCAGCCACAACAGGAAATAACAAGATTGGAGAGAAATAACAAGTGTTGGGGAGCAAGTGAAATACTGTAACCCTGTACTTTGCTGGCAACAATGTAAAATGATGCAGCCACTGTGGAAAACTGTTCTGTCATTCCTCAAAATGTTAAATTACCATACAACCTGAGGGAAGGAAGGGACCAGGGCTCTTACAAATTCAAAACAAGTTCTGTGGTTCAGAACTTACGTATAAAACACACATTCACGCTCCCCACACCCATGGCCAATCACGACAAAATACTGCATATTCCTGAAAAAAATACAATTTAGGAATGCCCAGATACAGATGGAAAGAACCATGACCCCTTTCCACCTACCAACTAGTAAAGTTACGCCTGTAAGTATGGTGATTCAGTGATTTGTGTCTTACAACAGAGGGCAGAAAATGCCTTTTGTAAAGGTTCAGATAGTATTTCATTGAGTCTTTGCTGGCCAGGAGGTCCCTACTGAAACTTCTCAAGCCTGTCGTCATGATGTAAAAGCAGCACAAGCAATATATACACAGATAAGCCGAAGGGAACGGTGTCTGTGTTTCAACAAACTTGATCTGTGGACATTGAAATCTGAACTTCATTTACTGTCCATGCATCATGAGATCTTTTTTTGATTTTGTAACCACCTAAAAATGTGAAAACCATTCTTAGCTCATGGGCCATACAAAAACTGACAGTGGAAACACGAAAAGTTTAGACATAATAATAGCATGACTTACTATGTATCGGTTATGTTCTAAGAGATCAATACAGATTAAACGCATTCTTTGTTTCTTTAAATAGAACTTTAAGGTAAGAAAACTGAGACACAGAAGTGACATGACAGATGAGAGGCAGAACCAGGCAATGATACCACAAGGTCTGACTCCAAACCCAGGTTCTCAAAGTCCATACTGAATTGTGACTAAAATTACAATTTAGAGAGCACAGGGTCCTGACATACAGGGAAGGAAACAGTTAATTAGTGGTGAGGTGGGAGGAGAAAAGGAGAGGGTATATTTATTTAATAATTTCCCAAAGACAGCAAACAAGATATATACCACATGTAAATGAACTAAAAATGAAAATTCTGTTCCAAGTTCATGGCTTTAAAGCATCTCTGGTACTTTCAAATCACAGGCTCTAAACATGGGATCCACCCTGGGAAACAGCTGGAAATGTCAGAAGTCATTGCTGAATAAAAATAAAAATTGATTCAGCCCAACAGTTAAACTTTTATTTAGATTTTTAATTCTCTGCTGAGACTTATTTGCAGAAATTTCTCTGACAGAGAGAATACAGTTTAATAATTCAATTGGACAAATATCTGGTGAATACCTCCTTTGTGCCTGGCCCTGCAGAAATGCCAAACTCAAGTCACCCTCCCCATTTACAAGCGAGGGTTTCCATAGTTTTTCAATAAACACAAAATAGTACACATGAATAATCCTGAATTTGAAAGACAAATAAGCCTTGAGCAGCATTTAGCCTTTTTTGTTGTTTAGTTCCTAAACTGTATCTAAATCTTCTGCAATCCCATGGTCTGTACCCCACTAGGCTCCTCTGTCCATGGGATTTCCCACACAAGAATGCTGGCGTAGGTTGCCATTTCCTTCTCCAGGGAACCATCTCGACCCAGGAACTGAACCCAAGTCTCTTGTGTCTCCTGCATTGGCAGGCAGATTCTTTATCACTGAGCCGCCTGGGAAGCCCCCATAGATATGGCATACACACACACATACACACACTCTCACACACACACGTATATAGTGTATATATGCTGTGCTCAGTCATGTCTGACTCTTTGCAACCCCATGGACACAGCCCATCAGGCTCTTCTGTCCATGGGGTTATTCCAGTCAAGAATACTAGAATGAGGTGCCATTTCCTACTCTAGAGGATCCTCCCAACTCAGGGATCGAACCCGAGTCTCTCATGTCTCCTTCACTGGCAGGTGGATTCTTTACCACTAGTCACCTGGGAAGCCCATATAGTGTACATGCCATCGTATTTTTTGCATTCTTCTCAGGTCAGTCTGATGCCCCAATCAATTTTAAAATGATGCTCCAGCATCTGATAACATATTGTAAGTTGAATAGTGTCTCTCTCTCTCTTTTCTTTTGAGTGATTTTTTTTGCAAGGAGTTACTTTAAAAACTCAAAAAGAAGTGAACGATTTACTTTAATACATCTTTTAATATTTTAAAAAAGAATCTTTAATTTATGAATCCCAAATCTCAGCACTAATAAAAATGTACCTCTTGTAATCCTTTTTTTTTTTTCTTAAAAATCAATAATGAATCCGTGAGCACCATGTACAACGTCATTTTGGTTAATTATGTGTATATGTAAAAGGATTTCTTTTAACTATTTTACAACAAAAATGTACTTTTTCTCTTGATGGCAGAATTAAAAGTGGTTTTAAAAAGTCTCTTTGGATTTACTCTACCATCTAATTTTTGTAATGTCTATTACTGTATAAAAGAAATATACACTTTAAAAAGTGAGGTGAAGTGAAAGTCACTCAGCCATGTCCAACTCTTTGTGACTCCATAGACTATACAGTCCATGGAATTCTGCAGGCCAGAATACTGGAGTGGGTAGCCTTTCCCTTCTCCAGAAAATCTTTCCAACCCAGGGATCAAAACCAGGTCTCCCACATTGCAGGTGGATTCTTTACCAGCTAAGCTATCAGGGAAGCCCAAACCATTTAAAAAGTGGTATCAAAGGGGCTTGCCTGGTGGCTCAAATGATAGTGTCTGCCTGCAATGTGGGAGACTCAGGTTCAATTCCTGGGTTTGGAAGATGCCCTGGAGAAAGGAACAGCAACCTACTCCAGTACTCTTGCCTGGAAAATCCCATGGATGGAGGAGCCTGGTAGGCTATAGTCCATGGGGTTGCAAAAGAGTCAGACATGACTGAACAACTTCACTTCATCAAAGGTCCATCTAATCAAAGCTATGGTTTTTCCAGTAGTCATGTATGGATGTGAGAGTTGGACTGTAAAGAAAGCTGAGTGCCGAAGAATTGATGCTTTTGAACTGTGGTGTTGGAGAAGACTCCTGAGAGTCCCATGGACTGCAAGGAGATCCAACCAGTCCATCCTAAAGGAAATCAGTCGTGATTATTCATTGGAAGGATTGATGCTGAAGCTGAAGCTGAAGCTCCAATACTTTGGCCACCTGATGTGAAAAACTGACTTGTTGGAAAAGACCTTGATGCTGAGAAAGATTGAAAGCAGGAGGAGAAGAGGGTGACAGAGGATGAGATGGTTGGATGGCATCACCAACTCAATGACATAAGTTGGCACAAACTTCAGGAGATAGTGAAGAACAGGGAAGCCTGGCGTGCCTGAGTCCGTGGGATCACAAACAGTTGGACACAACTGAGCGACTAAACTGACTGAATTGATCTCTAGGAAAAATTAAACAAACTGATGAAATTAGGTTCACAATAATTATAAAGCATACAGCTTAATGGATGAAATGAAGAGTGCATAATCTTCAGTGCCTACTTGATGATTCAGTCCACGGCAAAAGAGCGAAAGCTGCACTGCTTTCAACTGAAAAGCAAATCAAGAGCAATAAAATGCCAAGCAGGTCAGTAAGCACCTTGACAAAGGAAAGCCAGCAAAATGTGCCACAGTCACTTAAAGAATGAGTGAGTGCATGGCTCTCGCCCAGCCTCTCTAAGAATTCGTGGTGGTCAGCACAAGTCCTTATGAGCTGGACAAGATTCCATTTAGAAGTTTGTTTGGAAGAAGGGAGGGCAAGAGGAAAAGGAAGGAGAGAGATTCTGGAGAAGCAGATGGCTCAGGCAATCCAACTCACGTCACAGTAGCTACACAGCAGTGATAGTTGCTGTGCTCACAAAGGAGTCAAAGTAATGAAGGTGCATTTGCCTTAGAAATTATAGAATACCATAAAATACAAGTTAAATCCAATAATATCTTTCAAAAAATCTAAAGTAATACAGAGTGAAGTCAGAAAAAGAAAAACAAATGCCATATATTAATGCATACATATGGGATCTAGAAAAATGGTACAGATGAAACTATTGTGCAGGGCAGGAACAGAGACACAGACATAGAGAACAAACGTGTGGACACAAGCAGGACAAGGGAGACAGGATGAACTGGGAGATTGGGATTGACATATATACACTAATACTACTAAGTCGCTTCAGTCATGTCCAACTCTGTGTGACCCCATAGACAGCAACCCACCACGCTCCCCCGTCCCTGGGATTCTCCAGGCAAGAACACTGGAGTGGGTTGCCATTTCCTTCTCCAATGCATGAAAGTGAAAAGTGAAAGTGAAGTCGCTCAGTCGTGTCCGACTCCTAGCAACCCCATGGACTGCGGCCAACCAGGCCCCTCCATCCATGGGATATTCCAGGCACTACCATGAGCAAAATAGACAGCTAGGGAGAAGCTGCCGTATAGCACAGGGAACTCAGCTGGGTGCTCTGTGATGACCTAGATGGGTGGGATGCAGGGTGAGGAGGTCCAAAAGGGAGGGAATATATCTATACCTATAGCAGATTCACTTCTTGGCACAGCAGAAACTAACACAACATTGTACAGCAATTACACTCCAATAAAAATTACTTGATTATTTTAAAAGGTCATACAATATGTAACAAAAAGTGGCTCAGAAGGTAAAGAACCTGACTTCAATACAGGTTAGAAGCTTGATCGAGACCAGGATTCGATCCCTGTGTCAGGAAGATCCCCTGGAGAAGGCAATGGCTACCCAATCCAGTATTCTTGCCTGGAGAATCCCATGGACAGAGGAGTATGGCAGTCTACAGTTCATGGATAGGACCGAGCAACTAACACTTTCAGTAAAAACAAAAGTAACTGAGATGACACTGAGAAAACCGGGATGGAAAGGAACACAATCCTAAAAGAAATCAATCCTGAACATTCACCGGAAGGACTGATGCTGTAGCTGAAGTTCCAATACTTTGGCCACCTGATGTGAAGAGCCGACTCACTGCAAAAGACCCGATGCTGGGAAAGATTGAAGGCAGGAGAAGGAGGGGACAACAGAGGATGAGATGGTTGGATGGCATCATTGACTCAACAGACCTGAGTTTGAGCAAACTCCAGGTGATGGTGAAGGACAGGGAAGCCTGGCATGCTGCAGTCCATGGGGTCATAAAGAGTCAGACCTGACTGAGCCACTGAACGGCAAAAGGCTCCCACATCCAGCAGCCATGGGCAAGGCCACTTGCACACTCCATGAACAAATAACCAGGTGAGGTCTGTTGCATCAGTAAATAATAAAGCTCATTCCATATATGCTCAACTAGCAAAGCAGTGGAAATGGCTGCAGAATCCAGTGGCTGCCTCAACAGGATCCCTGGCTGCCTCAACAGACAGCCTTCCATGGAAAAGGGCAAGGCATCAGTCAGGGCTTTGATAGTGGTAATGTAAAGGTAAAGAAAAGATTTCTTTTGCTTAATAAAGGAGAGGCAGTCACCCTGCCCCTTCCTTCTCCTTAGGGTCTCTCCTTAAAGACATAATAGGCCTAATTTGGGGGCTAGGAATTTGATAAATCCATCCTCAATTTTCCAAGGCCAAATTTTCCTGTTACTCCAGGTGTTTCTTGACCTCCTACTTTTGCATTCCAGTCCCCTATAATGAAACGGACATCTTTTTTGGGTGTTAGTTCTAAAAGATCTTGTATGTCTTCATAAAACCGTTCAACTTCAGTTTCTTCAGCGTTACTGGTTGGGGCATAGACTTGGATAACTGTGATATTGAATGGTTTGCCTTGGAGATGAACAGAGATCATTCTGTCGTTTTTGAGATTGCATCCAAGTACTGCATTTCGGACTCTTTTGTTGACCATGATGGCTACTCCATTTCTTCTGAGGGATTCCTGCCCACAGTAGTAGATGTAATGGTCGTCTGAGTTAAATTCACCCATTCCAGTCCATTTTAGTTCGCTGATTCCTAGAATGTCAATATTCACCCTTGCCATCTCTTGTTTGACCACTTCCAATTTGCCTTGATTCATGGACCTGACATTCTAGGTTCCTATGCAATATTGCTCTTTACAGCATCGGATCTTGCTTCTATCACCAGTCACATCCACAACTGGGTATTGTTTTTGCTTTGGCTCCATCCCTTCATTCTTTCTGGAGTTATTTCTCCACTGATCTCCAGTAGCATATTGGGCACCTACTGACCTGGGGAGTTCCTCTTTCAGTATCCTATCATTTTGCCTTTTCCTACTGTTCATGGAGTTGTCAAGGCAAGAATACTGGAGTGGCTTGCCATTCCCTTCTCCAGTGGACCACATTCTGTCAAAGTGCTGCACTCAATATGCCAGCAAGTTTGGAAGACTCAGCAGTGGCCACAGACCTGGAAAAGGTCACTTTTCATTGCTTTTTCAATGATCCAGTGGATGTTGGCAATTTGATCTCTGGTTCCTCTGCCTTTTCTAAAACCAACTTGAACATCAAGGAGTTCACGGTTCACGTATTGCTAAAGTCTGGCTTGGAGAATTTTGAGCATCACTTTACTGGATCATGGAAAAAGCAAGAGAGTTCCAGAAAAACATCTATTTCTGCTTTATTGACTATGCCAAAGCCTTTGACTGTGTGGATCACAATCAACTGTGAAAAATTCTGAAAGAGATGGGAATACCAGACCACCTAACCTGCCTCTTGAGAAATCTGTATGCAGGTCAGGAAGCAACAGTTAGAACTGGACATGGAACAACAGGCTGGTTCCAAATAGGAAAAGGAGTACGTCAAGGCTGTATATTGTCACCCTGCTTATTTAACTTCTATGCAGAGTACATCATGAGAAATGCTGGGCTGGAAGAAACACAAGCTGGAATCAAGATTGCCGGGAGAAATATCAATCACCTCAGATATGCAGATGACACCACCCTTATGGCAGAAAGTGAAGAGGAGCTAAAAAGCCTCTTGATGAAAGTGAAAGAGGAGAGTGAAAAAGTTGGCTTAAAGCTCAACATTCAGAAAATGAAGATCATGGCATCTGGTCCCATCACTTCATGGGAAATAGATGGGGAAACAGTAGAAACAGTGTCAGACTTTATTTTGGGGGGCTCCAAAATCACTGCAGATGGTGATTGCAGCCATGAAATTAAAAGACGCTTATTTCTTGGAAGAAAAGTTATGACCAACCTAGATAGTATATTCAAAAGCAGAGACATTACTTTGCCGACTAAGGTCCATCTAGTCAAGGCTATGGTTTTTCCTGTGGTCATGTGTGGATGTGAGAGTTGGACTATGAAGAAGGCTGAGCACCGAAGAATTGATGCTTTTGAACTGTGGTGTTGGAGAAGACTCTTGAGAGTCCCTTGGACTGCAAGGAGATCCAACCAGTCCATTCTGAAGGAGATCAGCCCTGGGATTTCTTTGGAAGGAATGATGCTAAAGCTGAAGCTCCAGTACTTTGGCCACCTCATGCAAAGAGTTGACTCATTGGAAAAGACTCTGATGCTGGGAGAGATTGGGGTCAGGAGGGGAAGGGGACGACCCAGGATGAGATGGCTGGATGGCATCACAGACTCGATGGATGTGAGTCTGAGTGAACTCCGGGAGTTAGTGATGGACAGGCAGGCGTGGCGTGCTGCAATTCGTGGGGTCGCAAAGAGTCGGACACGACTGAGCAACTGAACTGAACTGAACTGAACTGATCCTCAATTTTCCAGCGCAAAATAACAAAGACTTCAAAATCATCTCAGAAGTCTCTCAGGAGATTGACAGGAGACCAGCACAAGGAGCATCCGTTTGTCTTTCCAGGAGAAACACACTTACTGTTCTTTGTTCTACTTTATTGTATGTTTGTATGAAATTCTGTCCAGATTTCTGGTCTTTTACCAATTGTCTGTGTGCACCTCATCTGACACAAACATTCAATAATAAATCGTGTTTTCTCTGTATTCTATGATGAATAGAGATCTTGTAGTTGACAGGATTTTTTTATTTCCCCAACGAATTATAAAAATAAAAATAGCAGTGTCAGCTCCCTCTACTTCCCACCCAGTCTGACTCCCACCAGGACTGGTCATAGTTGAAGAGTGACTACCAGTAGCCACTGGAGCCAAAAGCTTCCTAGGGCAAGTACAGTTGAAAACGGTTCCTAAATCTCCTAGCCCTCTTTAACAGAAAGAGCTTCTTTTCCCCAAAACCACCATCTCTTTAAGAATGCTCTGTTTATAACTCACTGGCCCACAACGTGCCAATCAGAGCTCATCTCTGAAGATGGAGATGGTAGGGTTACGTGGGCTGAATGCAAAAGCACAAGGTAGGTGGCTCTGTCTCCTCTCTCTAGGTGAAGGCAGAAAAGCCATTTCCTATCAGCAGATCAATCCCAAAATTGATTATCGATGACAAAGGCTTAGCATACGCTACCAAATTTCCAAACCTGTTTAACAATTAGCAGTACTAAAGTTCAGTCGCTAAGTCACGTCCGACTTTTTGTAGTGCCGTGGACTGCAGCACACCAGGCTCCCCTGTCATCCAGTCATCCACCATCTCCCAGAGTTTGCTCAAATTCATGTCCATTGAATCAGTGATGCTTTATTTAACCATCTCATCCTCTGCTGCCCACTTCTTTGGCCTTCAGTCTTTACCAGCATCAGGATCTTTTCCCACGGGTCGGCTCTTCGCATCGGGTGGCCAAAGTACTGGAGCTTCAGTTTCAGCAATTGCCCTTCCAATGAATATTCAGGGTTCGTTTCCTTTAGAATTGGCTGGTTTGATCTCCTTGCCGCCCAAGGGACTCTCAAGAGTTTTCTCCAACACCACAATTCCAAAGTATCAATACTAATAGCCTCAATCAAAATTACTTATTAAATCCTCAATATGTATGAACACAGCATGTTAAATAATGTTTTATATATATATATATATTAACTTGACCACAGTAACTAAGTGATGGTCATGTTTTCAAGTATGTTTGGAACCAAACCAATCAAACTGAATGAAAACAATAACAACAAAAACCAAATATTTACATAATATAGCTAAAACATGTCAGGAAGCTGTTTAGGAATATGAAATGCACTGTACTGTTTGCTTTATAGGTACTGGTGAATAGACATAAATTGAAACTTAAGGAACCACATGAATGTTTACGGCCCCCTAAAATAATTAGTTGGCCACCATACACATATTCATGAAAATAAGTCAATAGTAAACTCAGTGTGTAACTCCAACTCAAATCTCTACTACAGATGTTTTTTATGATCAAACAAGGAAGCCTGTACAGTCTCCCTCATGACACTAAGAAGGGGACTAAGCACATAGAGGCAGCTTTTGTTGCACTCTCCTACACATCCTTTCCCACTCCTATTTTTGTGACCCACCACATCCAGTGTGAACAGAGTTGCAAACAACAGGACACAAAGCAATGTCCCACTGTCTCCAAAGGGAACATACTGGAAAAGCTCTTCACATTGAAATGGTTTAAAAATGCTTCACAGATTTCCTTTCTGATGTTCTATACATTTGAAGTTCAAGTTTGGAATAGTAACAAAATGAAAACTTGGCTCATCTTTGTCTACGAAAAAGGAAAAGCAGAAATCTGCCCAAACTGAAGTTCAGCATTTTTAAGTGGGCCTATTCTCTACCTAACCTTTATTCCTTAAACTTCTTTTGAGAACTGCCTCATCAAACTGATAAAAGAGCTTCTGCAATTTGTACATCTCTGCTCTGACAAATGAGCAATTCTGAAATTCAGCAAAAGAAAATGCAGGCTTAAAGTCAGAACAAATTTCTAAACACTGAAAGAGTAAGGCCTTCGCTGCCTCCCTTCGGAGAAGAATCCACTAATAAACGAGCCTCTTAAAATCAGAGTGAACAAAACACTCAAACTTCACCCACCAGACCATGGAATACAGTGCGCTTAATGAGCCAATGCCTTTTTCCACTTTTGCTTTAAAGTATATGTACAGCACAGATCAGGGGTACCACAAATGGGAAGGGTCCCTGATGGAGTTTTAATTTAGCATTCCTAGGTAATTATAATCTCCTATAAAGCTTCACAATAATGCCTCAATATTTCTTAGCAATATGAGGCAAGTAATTATGCTCCAGTGTGTTTTATAACTAAAGGAGTAAAAACCAAGTGACCTGGCCAAAAAAAAAAAAAACTGGCTTATAATTTGCCCGAGGTCATAAATAAATGAGCAGCATACCCAGGAATAAGTATTTAATTTCCAAATTCTCAACTCCTCTAGATAATCATTTTTTCCTATGCTTTCCATAACTTCTCAAACCCAATAATCCTAAATTATTCTATACTGTGTGACTTCTCAGGATAACCAGACTCCAAAGTGGCATGTATTCTGTGACATGGACTTGCAGCGAAAAGAATATATATGTATAGTAAATGCTGTCTTAGCTATGCAAGTATTATACAGTATTCTCAAACTCTTAACCAAACCCCTTAGAGAAGAATGAATTGAGCAGATTTTAAGTTTTAAAGTTCATTTTTCATCACTGTGAACTCAGTAGGCACATACTATTTGAAGAAGCTTCTCCCATAAATAAGAGAATCATACATATTAAATCCAAATGATGATTTAACAATCTTTCCAGCACATCTCCAAGACACCAGGTAAATGTGGAAACTTTGCATGGTTGGATTTGTGGATAAATGCAGCAAAACCTTAATGTTTGTATCCATGAAATAAAGCAATTTATGCCATTCTGCACTCAATTCCACACTCTACTCCATCTATTTCCAAGACAACCACTTTCACCTGGTTTTTGGACGTATATACTGTTAGGCATTTAAATGTATGTTTCTGTCACTGCCATTCATTTACTTATTAAGCGTACAGACATTCACTGAATGCTTACTAAATGCTAGAGGTTGTGCCAGTTAATAAAATAGACAGTCCCTGCACCCATGGAACATACCACTGTCTAGAAAAGGGAAGACAAGTATTTTGAGATGCAATTAGTTAAAAGACAATTATAGTAAGTGCTTCAAAGATTAACACTTTAGCATACAGAGCATATTTGCCCAAGTCCGGGAGCTCAGAAAAAGTGTCCTTGGGAAAGTGACATTTAAGCTCAGGCAAGAAAAAGGAGTAGGAGCTGCCTAAAAAAAAAAATGGAGGAAGGAGAACGTGCTAAAGCCATGAGAAGGTCCACTGCAGTGGCCAGAGTATAATGACCTAGAGTAAAGTGAAATTAGAGTAGATTGCAGGGGGAACTTCTTAGGTTCTTAAAAGCCAAATAAGAACAAATAGACAGCCGTTGAAAGATTTTACTGAAGAAAAAGAGGTATTTAGGCTTACACTTTAAGATACACTCCAGCTATTCTGTAGAAAATAGAAGGAAGGAGATGGATAAGGTGAACCATAGAAAGGAAAACCTAGTGGTAGATTATGATAATGGCCCACATATTCAGGGATAAATTCCCCAAATAGTTAAGTCATGATTCTCAAACAAATGTATTATTAAAGCACATTAAAGGCTTTAACTCATTAAGCAACCAGGAAACCAGTAAGGTACTACAACTGATTCAAAGAAAAAATTTTTAAACCACATGTTAAATGCAATAAAGGAAAGTTGAAATAAATTGACAACAGATGTAAAACCTAGTCTACCCAAGGGGAAATAATCAATTGCATTCCAGCCACTCTGCATTTTTATGGATAAGAATCACTTCCATTACTAACCGTTTTCTACAACTCACTGAGTTGTACAGTAGCTCAAAGATGATGTAAGGCAGATACCTCATATGGCTGAGCTGACAGGATTCCCACAGATTTTCTGCCCACCAAAAAGGCATTTAATTATTCTTAACTCAGATAAAAATGACTTGGCAAAAGGGGGTGTCAGTGTCAGGAAAGATGGAGAAAAATGAACAATGTTGAATGTATATGGTACTAGAATCAACAAAATTTGGCATTTGAGAATTTGGTTGGTGTGTGTGTGGGGGGGGGGGGGGTTCAAGAAGGAGATGTGCAGGTAAGGAATTTAAAACAAATTTCTAAATGGCAGAAGAGGCCATAGGGTCTACTTGGATTTCTCAGCACAAGGACAGTACTACTCTGTAGAGAGACTCACATTGCACGGAAAAAGTAGACTCGATCAATAATTACATTTTAAAGTCACCACAACATACCAAAGGACATGGATAAAAAAGAAATGAAATAAAATCCGTTCCCTTCAATAGTACCGTTTTTTCTCTTGCTAACCTCTTTAAAGAGGAGAGTGAAAAAGTTGGCTTAAACCTCAACATTCAGAAAACGAAGATCATGTCATCTGGTCCCATCACTAGATGGGGAAACAGTGTCAGGCTTTATTTTGGGGGGCTCCAAAATCACTGCAGATGGTGATTGCAGCCATGAAATTAAAAGACACTTACTCCTTGGAAGGAAAGTTATGACCAACCTAGATGGCATATTGGGAGAAGGCAATGGCACCCAACTCCAGTACTCTTGCCTGGAAAATCCCATGGATGGAGGAGCCTGGTAGGCTGCAGTCCATGGGGTTGCTAAGAGTCGGACACGACTGAGAGACTTCACTTTCACTTTTCACTTTCATGCACTGGAGAAGGAAATGGCAACCCGCTCCAGAGTTCTTGCCTGGAGAATCCCAGGGACAGGGAAGCCTGACGAGCTGCCGTCTATGGGGTCACATAGAGTCAGACACGACTGAAGTGACTTAGCAGCAGATGGCATATTCAAAAGCAGAGACATTCTTTGCCAACAAAGATCCGTCTAGTCAAGGCTATGGTTTTTCCAGTCATGTATGGATGTGAGAGTTGGACTATGAAGAAAGCTGAGAACCAAAGAATTGATGCGTTTGAACTGTGGTGTTGGAGAAGACTCTTGAGAGTCCCTTGGACTGCAAGGAGATCCAACCAGTCCATTCTGAAGGAGATCAACCCTGGGATTTCTTTGGAAGGAATGATGCTGAAGCTGAAACTCCAGTACTTTGGCCACCTCATGCGAAGAGTTGACTCATTGGATAAAACTCTGATGCTGAGAGGGATTGGGGGCAGGAGGAGAAGGGGATGACAGAGGATGAGATGGCTGGATGGTATCACCGACCCGATGGACGTGAGTTTGAGTGAACTCCGGGAGTTGGTGATGGACAGGGAGGCCTGGCAAGCTGCAATTCATGGCGTCGTAAAGAGTCGGACACGACTGAGCAACTGAACTGAACTGAACTGAACCTCTGGAAACACCATGCCCAAATACAACCTGATCCCAAACTCAGCAAGAATCTGTGGGGAGTTTATGGAAATCTTCCAGTTCAGAACTTTTACTCCCTTTTCTGATCCTCAGTGTGGAAGAGGCCCGACTTACAGAATTAAAACAACCAGAAGAAAGGAAACAGTGTGCTTGGAATTTAGTGTGACAGTTATGAGCTCTCCTCTTTGTATCCAAATAATCATAAATCCTTTGATAACTGTGTTCTAGGCTTCTCCAGATTTCCTTCTAGACTTTGACTTCTTATCAGAAGTAATCGGAAAGGAAATGTTTCCAGGGGCAGCTCTACTTTGATATTTTTTTCTCCAAAAAATCTTTTAATAGTAGCCATAATAAAAAATAAAAATAAAAAACCTGTTCTTGAAAAAAAAGAAAACCTAATAGTGGTCTTAATAAAAATTGTTCTTGAAAACAATAACAAGCTTTTAGCTTCCATGTCAGTCTACATAACTGGACCTTTTACTGTAACTGATAATGTTACTTAATCATTTCATTGTCTTGCTAATAATTACAAGCTTCCTGGGGCAAAGAATTTACGTGGGACTTAAAGCCTTCATTTAATATTACAAAATAACATATACATTATAAATGTATACATTTAAATATCAAGTTCACTAGATAAAATATTCTAGTACTACTGGACTTTGTGTTCAGATCTTTTTAAAGATATCAATGCTGTGCTGTGCTTACTTGCTCAGTCGTATCCAACTCTTTGCAGCCCCATGGACGATAGCCCACCAGGCTCCTCTGTCCATGGGATTCTCCAGGCAAGAATACTGGAGTGGGTTGCCGTGCCCTCCTCCAGGGGATCTTCCCGACTCAGGGATCAAACCCAGGTCTCCAGCATTACAGGAGGATTCTTTACTGTCTAAGCCACCAGGAACACCCAAAGATATCAGTGACCCATGATAAATACTGAGTTACTTCTTGAAAGAATTCGGTGGGGTATATGACCCACATGATCAGTAAATACTGAGAACCATCCAAGGAAGAAGAAGTCCCAGGACAATAACAGACGTGAGGATATTTTTAAAGCTCAGAGTGAAGGAGTACTTGGGCAGCACTGGGTTCTAGGGTCTAACCTTACATGTATCAGCAATGGCTACAGACCTGCAAAGGACGTGGGTCTGCCGGGTGATGCCCCAGTTCAATGATCTATCATGTGCGGTTAAGGGAATGTCTTGTCTGGGTCAGATTCATGGCAATAATGATAAGCTTCAACATTTTCAGTTATTCTTGCTCAACTGTCATCTTTACTCTACTTCTCTTTTTGTGTCCTACAGTACTATCTAGGTCTCTCTAGTCTCACAAACAGGAACAAAGTAATTCACCTGGTTTCAAATGTTACTTAAAATGCAAGCCTATCAACACTACAAAGTTTTCAAATCAATCTTCAAAATCAGCTCTAAGGTGATTCTTCCACAAAGACTCAAGCTGCTAAAAATGAGGTCTGCTAACTTGCGCTGTCTAGAAAAGGACCATATTAACCTCAGTAATCGTCAAAATAGAGAATCTCACACAACTGAGCACTCATGAGGCCCTTGGGATAAAATATCTCCTGTATAGACTCTTCCTTCCTAAAACCACGTTGCTCAGAATCTGGTCCACATGAAGACGATTACTTCAAAAGTTTTGAATAATGTTGAATGCAAAGCACCCAGACGTTAACTGTACCTCTTGAACAAAACAAATAAAATTTTACCAAAAATCACCTCTGCTTCAGAGTAATCCTACACACAAAACCACCAGTTATGGAGTAATTCTCTTCCTTGACCCTCTATCAAAGTCAGGCGGTTTTCACATTCCTTACATTCTCAGAAGCAGACAAAATATTCCTCAACAAAAACTTGGAAAACCTAAAAATATACTGCAATCAAATAATGAACTGTAAATAGTGGGACGTGGAACAACTTTTAAACTGCACTGCAACTCAAAGTAATCTTAAAACATTCTGATTTTGCCTCAAAGAAATGCCAATGTTTATTTTTCTGACCTTTGCAACATTCTCAAATGGAAAAATAAGAAATTTTAAAATTAAAAACCCTGAAACAAGGTTTCTCTGAGATGCCTTTAGCTTTTTGCATAGTCCTATAATCAAAAATGGAGAAGGCAATGGCACCCCACTCCAGTACTCTTGCCTGGAAAATCCCATGGATGGAGGAACCTGGTAGGCTGCAGTCCGTGGGGTCGCTACAAGTCGGGCACGACTGAGCGACTTCACTTTCACTTTTCACTTTCATGCACTGGAGAAGGAAATGGCAACCCACTCCAGTGTTCTTGCCTGGAGAATCCCAGGGACAGAGGAATGGTGGGCTGTCGTCTATGGGGTCGCACAGAGTCAGACACGACTGAAGCTACTTAGCAGCAGCAGCATAATCAAAAAATCTAAAAATTCTTCTCCCATCTCAGATTTAGAAGACAAAATTCCAACTCAAATGACCAATGAATAATTATATTAGAACTAGTTTAAAAAGAGTAATATCAATTTCTCTCTTCAGCATTCCTGCTCCTAAAAAAATATTAATTAAAACTTGATTATGATCCAAGTGGTTAGAAATGCTGAGAAAGAACAGATTTGGGGGAAATAAATCGCGAAGTTCAAAAGAAAAGAATCACAGGGCAGTAAACATTATTAGCCAGACCTATCAGTATGACAATCCCCAAACACTACACAAGGTAGAAAAGGCTACCTGAATGATAGCAAATTGATTTTAACCAGGCAAAAATGAAACCATCATCTTTTTAGCTACGTAAGCACAAAAATTTCCCAATGAGATATATTTCCTAAATGCAACAAGAAGTCACAGAATCCAAAGCAGCAAGCTAGCAGCTTCATATCTAGAGAATGCTGTTATTTTTTTAGTCACTAAGTTGTGTCCGGCTCTTTTGCAACCCCATGGACTGCAGCCTGCCAGCCTCCTCTGTCCATGGGATTCTCCAGGCAAGAATGAATGCTGGAGTGGGTTGCCATTTTCTTCCTCAGAGTATCTTCCCGACCCAGGAATTGAACCCGTGTCTCTTGCATCTGCTGCACTAGAAAGCGGATTCTTTACTGCGAAGCCACCTGGGAAGCCCCTACAGAATGTTAGATAAAAATACAGAGCTTTTTACCATGAATGTTTATACCATGAACTTTTTATACCAGAATTTCCATTTAAACTTATTATAGAGAGTAAAGGAAAAATGTATCTGCATACTCAGAAGATTTCTGTTAGGTCACATTTCCTAGGGAAAATTCACTGCACCTCCAACAAAACTCTATCAACCAGAATAAGGCATTCAAATCATCAAAGTTTTTGAAAGTCTCCATTACCTTTGAAAATCGAGCATTTATCCATTTGGTAAAGGTTTTCTTCTGCACATCATTGTGTTCATCTGTGGGAGGGAATAGGAGAGAGAAGGGAAAATATTAGAGTTTATAGTTTTACTCAGGTGCTAAATAAGATTATCTCCATCCTGGAGAGTTTTACATTGTCTATTAGTAGAATTCCTGAGGCACAATGATCCATAGTTAATGAAGGGATGACTGATGGATTCAATATGTATGGAGTCTGCTAACAAACATCCATAGCAGAGGGAGGCCCAGGCACCTTTCCAGAGAAGCTGGCTTTCTCACCCCACATCTCAGCATATTGCCACCAACCCTTAAATCCATGTTCATGAGAAAAGAATCAAGACCTTGCTTTCAAAGGATTATATACATATACACATAGACTTTCTGTTGCATTTTGTTTAAATACAGTTTCAGCATGCCAAAAATGTTATAGCATGTTCAAGACAAAAAAATGGAAGTTCTTTTTTCAAAAAAACTAAGAAACTCATGATTCCCCCCCTTTTCATACAATTCCTATAGAACAAAAACTACTATAAAGTTTATAGCTAATTGTGTAATCCGTCAGTCTTATCTTTGAAAGCAATCTACACCCACCACTGGGCACATACCCTGAGGAAACCATAACTGAAAAAGTTACCTGTACCTCAGTGTTCATTGTAGCACTATTTACAATAGCTAGGACATGGAAGCAACCTAGATGTCCACAGACAGATGAAGGGATTAAAAAGTTGTGGTATATATACACAGTGGAATATTACTCAGCCATAAAAAGGAACGCAACTGAGTTAGTTCTAACGAGGTGGATGAACTTAGAGCCTATTAGATGGAGTGAAGTAAGTCAGAAAGAGAAAGACAAATATCATATATTAACACATATATATGGAATCTAGAAAAATGGTACTGATGAACCTATCTGCAGGTCAGCAGTGGAGATGCAGACAGAGAGAACAGACTTGTGGACACAGGGTGGGAAGAACTGAGAGAGAGTAGCATTAAAACATGTACATTACCATATGAAAAACAGAGAGCCAGTGGGAATTTACTATACGACACAGGGAGCTCAAACCCTATGCTGTGTGACAACCTAGAGGGGTGGGAGGGGATGGGAGATGGGAAGGGGGTTTAAGAGGGAGGGGACACACACATACCTATGGCTGATTCATGTTACTACATGGCAGAAACCAACACAATATTGTAAAGCAATTATCCTCCAATTGAAAATAAACAACCTCCCTAAAAAAAAAAAGGAATCTACACATTTTACAAGCGGAGAAATCACAGGAGGTTTTTTTTTTTTTTTTTTTAATGACTAATGTTGGCTTGAATTACAAATTTATTTTCCAGGTCAAACAAATAAAAATTGACCTTAAAAAATCTAAAGGATCCTGAACCTCTTGAAGATGGACAAAGTGATCTAGTTAGGTATAAGGAAGTCATGTAAAATGGGAGTTAATAACACTTACAAGGCACTGTGAGGGCTGGCGGATACAAGTGGAAATACTTGGCAAAGAGCTGGCATTGAGCTCTTTGTTGTTATTCTAGTTGTAATTATTATTATAGTATATGTGTGAACAAGACAAAAATATCCATGGTACCCTTTCTGTTACTTCTAATCATACCCTCTTCAATTGCTCCTCAATTATCTGTTAAAATGAGCAACAGTCATTGTTGGCATAAATCCTACAAAGGAGCATGTTAACAGTCTCTGAGTTGTTCTAAAAGCTGTGTAAGGAATATTTGGAATAAAGCAGAAAGCTTGTGGTACTATCTGCACGCACACACACACACACACACACACACACACACACACACACACCCCTTGTTCCACTACCGTCCATGTAAGGAATATTTGGAAGAAAGCTTGTGGTACTACCTGCACACACACACACACGCACACACACACACACACCCCTTGTTCCACTACTGTCCATGTAAGGAATATTTGGAAGAAAGCTTGTGGTACTATCTGAACACACACACACACAAACACACACCTTGTTCCACTACTGTCCATACTGCCAGGCTGCTTCCCACATAATAACAGTAAAACAGCAACAGAGAAGGCTCAAGTGCACTCCGTCCTCAAGGCATCAATTTCAAAGAGCTGCCTTCAACCCAGACCTCCTCACTCATCTCTAATAGCATAATTACAAGTTCATCCACGACTTCACCAAGTTAGTGGTATCTTTGGGCCTTATTCTGTTCTGGAAGGAGAGCTTGTAATTAAAAGGTCACTCCTGGAATAAATATAGCAAGAGTTTCAGAAAAGAGTGCCCTTCTACAGATCCATAAAGGTAACTGGAGACTGACTCTGAAACACAAAGAGGGCAACGGAGGAAAAAACTAAGAAACTTCGTGTTGTCAGCCAAGCTAGGACTCAGCCTTTCACAAAGGACAACACAGTCAGCATCAGCCTCAATTTCAGGCTTTCTACCATCTGATCAATGCCACGTATGAGCCATTTATTAACCAAGAGGACTTGCTGATACACTCTGAATGTCCCAGCCTTGACCATCACATCGAAGAGAGACAGAGCTGAGATTATATGCAGTATGTAAGACACACACCAGCCTGAACAGTGCTATGCCAGCCCACTAATATGAATTTAATCTTAAATATGTGTTCAGAGTACATGGCAAATTCAATTATTTTGCTATGAACAAAAATATATATAATGGTCATAAGTATTACATTTTCTCAGTTCCATAAAATTCCTTGAATTTAATAATTTTTACCAAGTTATTGGGAATTCAAGAAATTCTGAGAAGCAAATTTTATTTCACATTTTATTTCTATTTTATTTTTTACATTTCTACATTTTTTAACCTCTTTTCTGAGCATTTAATCTTCTTACTTTCAAAAAATATATTAAAATAGCTAATAAATACTATATGGGTTCCTCTCCAGAAATAATGCAAACAAAGAAATGAGTACCTGTCACCTTCTCAAATGATGACTGTGTGGGTACTAAGTCATTTCAATCGTGTCTGAGTCTTTGCGACCCCATGGACTACAGCTCACCAGGCTCCTCTGTCCATGTGATTCTCCAGGCAAGAGTACTGAAATGGGTTGCCATGCCCTCCTTAGGGGATCTTCCCAACCCAGGGATCAAACCCTCATCTCCTGAGTCTCCTCCATTGGCAAGCAGGTTCTTTATCACTAGTGCCACCTGGGGAGCCCCCAAAAGATAACTAAAAACCTCCAGCTGTATCACATATAGAATAAGATCAACTATTTAAAATAGGTTCCCATCATACAGAGATGTGTGTAAAAATTAGAAGTTAGTGTTTCTATAATAGTTTTTATCTTTGGTTCAAATAAAAGTCTGAATATATGTCTAATTAAGTAAATGATATGAAATGAAGTTATTGTTGTTTAGTTGTGAAGTCATGTCCAATTCTTTTGTGACCCCATGGATTACAGCCCGCCAGATTCCTCTGTTCATGGGATTTCCCAGTCGAGAGTACTGGAGTGGGTTACCATTTCCTTCTCCAGGGTATCTTTCCAACCCAGGGATCAAACCGGGGTCCCCTGCATTGGCAGGCAGGTTCTTCACCCCTGAGCCATCAGAAATAACGCCCTGCCTTGTAAAAGATAAAATGTCTTGCATTCAAACTTTTTAAAAATACTCCAAACTCTATAAACACTCTTCTTTATTCATTTTTCTGGTACAGTTAAAGGGAAAAGGGGGGATTACATCTCAATAAGCCTTGATTTCACATTTCCCTTTTCACACAACATACACACACACACACACACACAAGCCTCTTATTTTCTATCAGATATGAATTCAGTAAAGGAATAGGAATTAGCCTGCAGTTTTTCAATTATGAGATTTTTTTTTTTAATGTAACAAATTTGGAACACTTACTAGTATAGAACTGCCCTCCACACCACAAAAAATTAAGCTAACAAGCTTGGCCCAAGTCAGTGTTTCAGGGAGACAGAAATTTGCTAGCAAAGTTGGTAGCATGACAACTAAAATCCTAAATCACGCTACTATGATCAGTTGTTTTCATTATATACATAGAAATTTATACCAAATTTCAAATCTCAAATTTGTTCAACTTTCCAAGTCAAGTAGTTATTTTAATGTTTCCAAAATAAAAATGTGTAAGCAGATAATACAACTTTACAGATAACTGGATTATTTACATGTATATTAAGTGAGTATAATTTACATGTTAAATTTATTCTTTCAGGTTTCCAAACATGTGTTTTCTTTATATTTGAATTTTAGAGAAAACATCTAACTTTTGAAAGCCTTTTTTGGCTTAGTAAATCTTACCCATTAATGACCTTTCTCCATTAGGGGAACAAACACGGGACTGAATTAGGAGAAGAAAAATGTGTTAAATCCCTTAAGGCTGATTTTCCAAATTCTTCCTCTAAATATTTTGCTCTTCTTAAAATGCTTTTGACAAGCTCACACAGATCCAAGGGCCGCTGCCCAGGCTGGAATTTTATTTTTGTGATGGGTAAGAGAAGTGAAGCAAGAAACATCAACAAAACCGCCTGATAAATCTTCCAGGAAACTAACTAAAATTTTTTTTCACTTCATCAGCTCAAGGGCACATCAAAAATTCTTTTAGCAGAACCTAGAAACAAATCTCAATTTAAATCTTAATCTATAATGTTTCTGTAAAAAAAAAATAATAATAATCCAACATTACAACCATAAAACAAAATTCTGTATTTCCATAGGTCTATCTGTATATATATAATATAAACACAAACTTAGGATAATTGTTGTACAATATTGTGTGGTTTCTCCCTTCACCCTGCTTGTCCACAAGTCTCTTCTCTATGCCTTTGTTTTCATGCTGCCCTGCAAATACATTCATCAGTACCATCTGTCTAGATTCCATATAAATGCCTTAATATATATTTGTCTTTCTGACTTACTTCACTCTGTATAGTAGGCTCTAGGTTCATCCACCTCATTAGAACTGACTCAAATGTGTTCCTTTTTTATTGCTGAGTAATATTCCATTTTACCTATGTACCACAGCTTCTCTATTGATTCATCTGTTGACAGAGAGCTAGGTTGCTTTCATGTCCTAACTACTGAAAAACAGTGCTACAATGAACACTGAGGTACCTGTGCCTTTTTCAATTATAGTTTTCTCAGGATACATGTCCAGTAGTGGGACCGTTGGGTCACTGGGTAGTTTCATTCCTAGTTTTTTAAGGAATCTCCATAGAGATTGCCTTTTTAAAAAAATATCTTTCTGCAGATATAATTTACATACCATAGAAGTCAGCCATTTCAAGCATGCAATTTAATGAGTTTTGGTATATTAAAATGTCAATGTTTTGGGTAGAATATATATAACATAAAATCTGCTATTTTAATTATGTTAAAGTACTCAATGTGGTAACATCAATTTCATTTACAATGTTGTGCAACCATTCTCATTATTTCCAAAGTTTTTCATCCACCAGAACAGAAATTCTGTAACCATTTAGCAACACTTCTCCCATTGCCCCACTTGCCCAGGCTCCAGTAACTTCTAATCCACTTTCTAATTCTATGCATTTAAGCCACCTTAATATTTCACAGACATGAATTCACACATCATCTGTCCCTTGGTGTCTGCCTTATTTCACTTAGAATAATGTTTTCAAGATTCCTCCGTGTTGTAGCGTGTGTCCGAACCTCATTTCTTTTTTGTGGCTATTCATAGTATGTAGTAGTCATCGCATGTATATGCCACATTTTTTTACCCATTCGTCTGTTGATAGACACTTGGGTTGTTTCTATCTTTCAGCAATTGTAAATAATGCCACAATGAAAACTGTGTATTAGGGTCTGTTCCAATCCCTGCTTTCAGTTCCCCTGGATATACACCTAGGAGTGGAATTGCTGGGTCATATGGTAATTCTATCTTTAGATTTTTGAGGAACTGCTGAAACATTCTCCATAGCAGGTGCATTATTTTATACTTCCACTAGCAATGTATATGGGTTTCAAATTCTCTACACCTCACTAACACTTTCTTTTTTAAAATTATTATTATTACAGCCATCCTAGTAAGTGTTAAGTGGTATGTAATGATTTGTATTTGCATTTCTTTAATGACATTACTTTGCCAACAAAGGTCTGTCTAGTCAAGGCTATGGTTTTTCCAGTGGTCATGTATGGATGTGAGAGTTGGACTGTGAAGAAAGCTGAGTGCCAAAGAATTGGTGCTTTTGAACTGTGGTGTTGGAGAAGACTCTTGAGAGTCCCTTGGACTGCAGGGAGATCCAACCAGTCCATTCTGAAGGAGATCAACCCTGGGATTTCTTTGGAGGGAATGATGCTAAAGCTGAAACCCCAGTACTTTGGCCACCTCATGCAAAGAGTTGACTCATTGGAAAAGACTCTGATGCTGGGAGGGATTGCGGGCAAGAGGAGAAGGGGACGACAGAGGATGAGATGGCTGGATGGCATCACTGACTCGATGGACATGAGTTTGAGTGAACCGGGAATTGGTGATGGACAGGGAGGCCTGGCGTGCTGCGATTCATGGGGTCACGAAGAGTCGGACACGACTGAGTGACTGAACTGAATTGAACTGAATGACTTAATGATGCTGATCATAAAAAGGCATTTTGGAAACTCAAAAATTACCAAGCAAAATCCCCTAAACTTCGAAATTTCCTGAAGACTCCAAACTAGCCCAAGTTCAAAAGTATGCTACTACAAAGCGACTAGGATTCAGCGACAGCTCTTTTGCACTTAATCCATACAAGATTGGAGAACAATTAATTTATTCCCCAAATAATTATTTTCAGAATTTGATATAGCCATTGATTCCTGTCCATCTTCTAATTCTAGAGTGTATTTACCTCTTACCTATTTTCTCCTTGATGAGTTCCTCATGCTTTTCAAATGAATGCACAGGAATACAGGAGGGAATGTTTTCCTACTTTCACTCTTTATAGCTGCTAATCTTAACTGAAGAGTGTCTGTAAGTCCTACAGGTACCTCGTATTGTTTCTAACCTTCTTTGTGGAAGTATGCTTTGGAAAAACTTTTTTACATCTTAGATATAACCATATTAAATGTGCTGCAAATGCAGAAGAACAAGGAGAAAGAAACTGTAATCTTTACATACAAGACACTTCACTTTGGACTTCTATCCTGAGAGTAAGAGAGTTTTACTAAAATCACTGGAAATATCACAGAATAAGGAGAGGTTATTTAGGAGGAGCTGAATGAGTCATAAAGATGATGAGTCACTGTCATCAATAGAAAACTAATTTTTTCTTAATGATTGACAAAAGTTAGACTAATTAAAAATTTTTCTGTAAACTTTGATTCTTCACTTTATTCCAGCTAAATAAAGATCTTTTGTGTTCTAAAAACTGTCTTCAGTTCAGTTCAGTCGCTCAGTTGTGTCCAACTCTTTGCGACCCCATGAACCACAGCATGCCAGGCCTCCCTGTCCATCACCAACTCCCGGAGTCTACCCAAACTCATGTCCATTGAGTAGGTGATGCCATTCAACCATCTTATCCTCTGTCGTCCCCTTCTCCTCCTGCCCTGTCTATGAACCCTCAAAAAACTATTTCCTAAAAATATATCTCAAGATGTAGAAAATCCTTGCAAGTAAGTTTCCATGAAAATTCTCTAAAAGAATCCCCAGGCACATTTTTAAGTTGACAACCAATATTTATAGTAAATTTAAACACAAAAACAGACATAAGTCCTAGCACATTGTTAACAAGGTGCAAACCTAGATCATTTGATTATTAAAAATATCTCCTCTATTCCCTAACTGGCAAAACTCCTCATTGTCAAACTAATCAGCTAAATCAGACATAATTTCTGACATGGGAAGTCTGACTTTAGTTTTCTCTTTAAAGACACATTTGGATTTTAAAGATTCGGTAATAAAGAACCTACAATCTTAAAAAATTAAAATGAAATAAAATAAAAACCACTTTCAGGGAATTCTCTTGTGGTCCAGTAATTGGGACTCAGTGCTTTCACTACCAGGGCCTGGATTCAATCCCTGGTTAGGGAACTAGGATCCGGCAAGCCTCACGGTGCGGTCAAATAAATAAATTTCAAAAAATTTTTAAAAATTAAAACTACTTTCACATGTACTCCAGGGCAACAACTCAATCCAGAATTCTGATTCTAAGGTGAGTGGATGGATAAACAGACGGATGAATGGATGGACGGACGGATGGATGGATGGATGGGAGGACAGAAAGAGGCACAAAGCCTGGCCCCAGATACAATAAGTCACTGACTATTTTAAAAATTCTTAAGGAAGTGTTCTTTGCTTTGCATTCCTAAACTGCCCTGTGTTTGGAACCTCACAATAATGCAGCCCAGTAAGATGGATGGAGGATAAGAAGTATGCCCTCCTCTTGAAAACTGTAGGAAGAGAATCCTAAAAGGAAAGATGGGAAAGCAAAAAGCAGGTACCTAAGATGCCTCCTCACGTGGCTTAAACAACTTGGAAAAGTTGGCCACAAAGGGACACACACATTCCAGGGTGCAAACCACTCTAGGGGCTTGCTCACAGTTGTCCCAACCCAAGATAACACTCCAGAGATGATGAGCTGTAATTTAATTAGAAAGGCTAAACTCCAGAGGTGGCTGCTACAAAGGCATCAATTATCTTTGTCTCCATTAACACCAGAGCCTTTGCTAATTAATTTAATGAATGTGAGAAATGCACTTTTTCTGTGGCTTGAGAACTGGCATAATTAGAAGGTTGGAAACAATCTCCCACCAGTGAATTTAGTGTTATTCAATGCATGTAAATTGGCCAAAATATTTTACAGACATGTCCCAACATCAATTAAACAACTGAAATCTAGCAAGTCTAGAAGGCCCTACATTCGGCCATGAGCTGGGAGGGTTCTAGTTATCCAATGCTGTCTATAAGTCTAACTAAATTGTTTCTCTAAACCAGCACTGTGCAACAGAAAGACACATAATTTTAAATTTTTTAGTAGCCACATTTTAAAAAAAAAGAGGTAAAAATAATTTTAGTAATGTTATTTAATCCAATATATCCAAAATAGTATCATTTCAACATATATTCAATATTTTTAAAACTATTGATATCTTACATTCTTTTTTCTTACTGTCTTTGAAATTTGGTATATATTTCACACCTTTAGCATGTCTCAGCTTGGACCAGTCACAACCGCCTTCACACTGCATTGCACAGGTCTAGAATATTGCTGCATCTCTTGCAACTAAAACCTCATGTCCTTCAAAAGGACAGAGCACCAAGCCCATGAAACAGGCTGCATGAACTTTTTTTGAGCCTGGTGGCTAAGAATGACTGTTTAATGAATGGAGCTAGTATTACTGAGTAAAAATAAAGCAGAAATTTACAGTTGGGCATGACCAAATTGGTCTTGTTCATTTTGTAAGACTTCTGGTCCAAGAAATAGACAGTAAGGATAGGAAATATTTCTAAGTCATTCTTACATTCATCATTTAGTTTTAATATTTTCTACTCTTTCAGTGGAAATTAGTTGTTCATCTATTTTGAGGAAAACATTGTACGAAGAAACAGACGGTGACACTGAGCACCAGACAAATTCTATTGGTCCCAAAAAATATCCAAGTGCTGCTTTTAAGAAGCTATCAAGGGGAGGTATGTGAAGAATTGGGAGACAGGTATGAGGCAAGTACATAAATAACAGATGGACAATTATAACTAATATATTAGGGTGTGTGTGTGTTTTAGTTGCTCACTCATGTCCAACTCTTTGTGACTATAGCCCAACAGGCGCCTCTATCCATGGGATTTCCCAGGCAAGAATATTGGAGTGGGTTACCATTTCCTTCTCCAGGGGATCTTCCTGACCCAGGGATCGAAACCAGATCTCCCACATTGCAAGCAGATTCTTTACCATTTGAGTCACCAGGGATGCCCATAAATAGGTACAAATATATTTATAAAATCAGAGGGAAAATGTTTCTTCTTGGTGGAGGTGAGGAGGAGATCAGAGAAGAATTCAAGAAAAAAGTTGCATTTGAATTGGGCCTTGAATTAACATGTTAAAAGCATATATAAATGGTGGTGGAGAGGGCATTCATGGAAGAGAACAGCTGAAGCAAACAGTCTTAAAGGCCTGAAAAGAACAGGACAGGCAGACAAAAATGCATGCCCTTTCTCTGGCTGGATGATTATGGACCGGAGTTACAATGCCCCGAGCCCTTCTGTCCATGGGATTCTCCAGGCAAGAATACTGGAGTGGGTTGCCATGCCTTCCTCCAAGGGATCTTCCTGAGACAGGTATCGAACCCACATCTCATGTCTCCTGCATTAGCATGCAGGGTCTTTACCAGTAGCACCACCTGGGAAGCCCGGAAGGTCAATAGTGTCTCTCAATTAGGGAAAAAAAGGACCAGAAGAGAAATGGATTAGGAAAGGAAACTCTTTTCACCTGATGAGTTAGAGGTTAGCAGGATATTTGGCAATGGTGACCCACTCCAGTACTCTGGCCTAGAAAATCTCGTGGACAGAGGAGCCTGGTAGGCTGTAGTCCATGGGATCTTGAAGAGTCGGACATGACTGAGCAACTTCACTTTCACTTTTTACTTTTCTGCTTTGGAGAAGGAAATAGCAACCCACTCCAGTGTTCTTGCCTGGAGAATCTCAGGGATCAGGGAGCCTGGTGGGCTGCCGTCTATGGGGTCGCACAGAGTTGGACACGACTGAAGCAACTTAGTAGTAGTAGTAGGATATTTGGGTGAAGATACCAAGCAGGATTAGAGCAAACGGGAGAGAGTCTTCACATAAAAGAGGCTATCTCAGAAGCTCAAGTTTTCAGAAGAAAGACATATCCCACAGTGTGAAAGCAAGTTACCAGAATTGCTGGGGAAAATGAGGCCTGAAAAAAAGATAAGTGAACTTAACCCCTAAGACCAGCTGACATATGATGCTATGAGGGAACAGGGAAGCTGGGCTGGCAGACCTGCCAATTATTACAAGTTTCCTGGCGCAATATGACAATATCTATATCAAAATATTTTTAAATTACATAACCATTGACCCAGAAAGCCTGAGAATTTATCTTACGAAATCATTAGACACACAGATATTTAGAAATCTTCAAAAGGATGTTTTTCAAAACATTCTTCATAATTGAAAAAAAAATTGTTATTCTAAATGTTCATCCTTGGGCATTATTTAGAAGTATATTTTCATACATAAATGCAAACATCAAAAATGATACTAAAGAAGAATATACAAAGACATGGGAGGATTTTTCACACTATATTAAGGAATAAAAGTGCAGGCCAAAGAGTACACACAATGCCTCATTTATCTAATATGACCAGAAAGGTAAGAGCCGAAACATTAGCACTGTTTATTTCTCAGAAGAGCCTGAGAGACTCCTATAGTCTACTATATTTTTAATTTCTGAAATACACACATAATACTGTGCACATAATACACATAATTTTCTTTAAAACACTGACCCTGCAAAAAGTATTTTTCTCCATTTCAATGTGCACAAGCAGAAAGGTTAGAGAATTTAGCAGCTATAAAAATAAACCAGGCTGGGAGGAGGTCTGCCTGCCTGTCGGTCTGCTTTTGACTGGGATGGCGAGAATAAAGAGACTTCCGTGTGTTTGTAATTACATGCAGACAGGAAGGATCTAGTGGGGAGGGAGAGATGGTAGATGCCAAGACTCAGTACCCGAGGAGGGTTCCCTCAGGGAGCCAAACCCCTGAGGATGAATGAGAGAAATGTATCAGAATCCACACTTCTAAATTAGATGTAGTTAAGGGCACATATTTCTAAAAATGAAATTCTCCAGGTTAAATTGCTTGTATCTGCCTTTCCAGTGAGTTTTCCACTCCAGTCTGCAGAGATTATTAGATGTAAAATAAAGGTCCCTGAGTTGGTCCATCTCTCCTCACCTTCTAGTCTATTCACTGTGGAAACACTGTTGAAAAGGAAGTTCCATCTTTTAAAATACACCATTTGCAATAAATTCAAGTATATCTAGGCAAAATGATCAGGGCACTGATCAGTTAGGAAGATAAGAAGACAAAATGTAAGATTAAGGCAAAATAGAATGTTATCCACAGTTCAGGGCTTCCCTCATAGCTCAGTTGGTAAAGAATCTGCCTGTAATGCAAGAGACCTGGGTTCAATTCCTGGGTTGGGAAGAACCCCTGGAGCAGCAAATGGCAACCCACTCCAGCATTGTTGCCTGGAGAATCCCAGGGACAGAGGAGCCTGTCAGGCTACAGTCCATGGGGTCGCAAGAGTCTGACACAACTTAGCAACTAAAGAGAAGAGAGATCCACAGTTCACACAAGCTACCTAGACTTTATAAAAGGCCTAATACTATACTCACTTTGAGAAAAAGAACATTTACCTGGGAGAAAACGAAGTATTTGTGCTTTGATCATGTACTCTGATGAAATACCATGCAGTGCAAATGCAATTTTTAAATTAAAAAAAAAAAATACAGTATATCAGAAGTAGCTTTTTGAACTTTTTTTCTCTATTTTGGAATGTTTTAATATTTAGCCACAGCAAGTTAAAATCAAGATGTAAGATAATTTTTTAAAAAGGAAGTCATTTTACTAAATTTTCAAAATTGCAAGTCCATTGAAATGTGATCCTTTGCCCAAGATAAATATTTATAATAAGCAGAAAGAAAATACCAGAAAGGAACACTATGTCTCCCCTTAAAATCGCGGGGGTAAAGATTTTTCCCATGAACCTCAGAGTTAAGAAATCAGCCCATGAAACACAGCACTCTGCTTAAAAGTGTATAAATTGAAAATTAATAAACAAAACAAATTAAATATAGCCTTATGTTGAAAAATGCATATTTCTTCATTTTCAGTTTAGATAACCATGTAAAAAGTTCACAGGTGTTATTAATACTTTTTATTGGAAAGCTTATTCAGGTAGGGTTAGACAAAGGAGCTAAAAGATAAAATCTAGAGTATCAACAATGCAAGAAACCACTCCCCAGCACACTAACCATGATCAGCACACATGATCATTTATCCTCTAAAATCACTGTTAAAAATTAGGATCCTGCTTCAAATTAGCACTGTCTTTATTTAATAGTCTATAATGTGGGTCTGATTTTTTTGCTGTTTATAAAAATTCATAAAGTCAGTCTATACCATTTCTGGGAATTGCAAACTTGGCAATTATTTCTGTATATCATAGATCTTCCTTCTCTTTGTCTTAAATGTACATCATTAAAGCATCAAAGTGGGCTTCCCTGGTGACTCAGATAGTAAAGAATCTGCCTGCAATGTAGGAGACCTGGGTTTGATCCCTGGGTTGGGAGGATCCCCTGGAGAAGGGAATGGTAACCCACTCCAGTATTCTTGCCTGGAAAATCCCATAGACAGAGGAGCCTGGCGGGCTACAGTTCATGGGGTGGCAAAGAATCAGACACGATTGAGTGACTAATAAAGCATCAATAAGTCTAGATTAACTTGAAGATTACTTTAATCAATTTAGTTGATGATTAGAAGAAATTCATGCTTGCTTTTCTGAAATACATGATTTTATAGCTAGTAATTATATCTTCTCTCCTCTTCCATCATTTTGGACTGAAAAGTGTTAATCATTTTAGTCAGTTTTATAAAAACACCAAAAGCATTTGCTCCAAGACTTAGCTTCCTTACTAGATCTCTCTCACTCTAAAATCATTTCTAAAGTAGGAGACCAGTACTCCCTGAGCACAGTCAAAACAGCTTTGCAAAGAAAGGATAATGTTTTCTGTTTTCTCCCATATGAGAACACTGCAATTGCTGCCTCTCTTCCATCATCCTAGACATTATACTGTAAAACATAATTCATGATGACAAGTTTTTTTCGGAGTTAGCAAGAGAGTGAATCAAACAAAAAAGATTTGGACAGATAATCTTTCTTCGGAGCATTAGCACTTCCCTCAGAACAGTAAACTAGCAAACCTGACTGAACCTGAGTTAAAAGCACACGCAAAAATATGCCCAAAAGAACTGAAGTCAGGACCTTGAATAAACATCTGCACACCCGCATTCATAGCAGTCTTATTCACAATAGTTAAAAAAATGGAAGCAACCCACGTTTCCACCCACGGGTGAAATGGATAAACAAAACATGGCATATACAGACAATGGAATATTGCTTGCCCTTCAAAAAGGAAAAAATTCTGACACACTGTATGACATGGATAAACCTTGAGGACATTTTGCTAAACAGTCACAGGAAGAAAAATACTGTATGATTCCATTTATACAAGTTGCCTACAGTAGTCAGATTTATAAAAACAGAAAGTAGAACAGTGGTTTCCAGAGACTAGGGGAAAGTCAGGAATTGGGAGTCATTATTTAATAGGTACAGAGCTTCCATTTTCCAAGATAAAAAGAGTTATAAAGGTGGATGGTGGTCATAGTTACACAACAACGTAAATGTACTTAATATCACTGAACTGTTCACTTAGAAGTGATCATGATGATAAATTTTATGCTGAGTATTGCATCACAAAGAAAAATTAGGGAGGAAAAAGCACATCAATAACCACTTTCATTTCTATTTTCAAATCAAAAACATGATTTTCAAAGAAGAGATATCTGATATGTCTCAATGCATATATTCCCCAACAAGACAAACAAGGAAATTTTTCTTGGTTTCATTTTCATCTTTTAAAAGACATATATTAGAGCTCAGTAGCTCAGATGGTAAAGCGTCTGCCTACAATGAGGGAGACCCGGGTTTGATCCCTGGGTTGGGAAGATCCCCTGGAGAAGGAAATGGCAGCCCACTCCAGTATTCCTGCCTGGAAAGTCCCATGGGTGGAGAAGCCTGGTAGGCTACAGCCCATGGGGTGGCAAAGAGTCAGACACAACTGAGTGACTTCACTTCACTTTCACTTTGAATATAAAGGCAGGTATTCTGAATTCTAGACTCAGACTTGTTTTTCACTATGACCATACCTCTAGTCATCTTACTTCAGAGGGATTTCCTACTCAGTCCTCCTTTTCCCTTCCTTGCTTTCATGTCTAATCTCATTTTTTTCTTCCTTGAAGCAAGTTAGCCATTTATAACACTCACCTCCCCCTGGAACTAAGGATAACCATATGGCCCTGTTTGGACTGATGGTGAGCCAAAAGCCATGTGCATAAATCATCCCAGGATCAGATCTTCCAGCCTCAGTCAGGCCTGCAGTCCTGGCCAACACACTAACTGCAACCTCATGAGAGATCCTGGGCCACAATCTCCAAGCAAAGCCACTCCCAAATTCCTGACCAAAGAAATTGCATGAGATAATAAAGATTTGTTTCAAACTGCTAAAGGCTGGGATAATTTGTTAGACAGCAATGGATAACTAACATAGATTTGATGCTAAGTTTCAGAGTTATTTGTTATGCAGCAAGAGATAAATAACACAGCAGGTATCCAGCGATAGATCTGACACCTGCACAGACTCATTTCAAACTGAACACATCTGAAACTGAACTGCTGGTCTTCTCTCAAATCAATTCTGTCCAGTCTTTCTTAACTCAGAGCATGACACCTTCATCCATTTGCTTTTTTATGCCAGAACCCTGAAACCAATCCCTGGCATTCCACAATCTATCTGATACCACAATCTATCACCAAATTTTGTTGGTCCCAATTCCTAAATACACTTTAACTCCAGCCACAACTCTTCATCTCCCAGCCATCTCCAGTCCGAGCTACTGTCACCTCCTGTTTGGAATCCACTAATCTAAAGCCAATAACCTGGCACCATCTCCTAATGTCTGTTCTTGTTCCCTTCCAATACACGTTCTAAATGTAGCCAGCTTAACAATGAACTTTGGAACAATTAAGTTAACATGGTTTACAAAGCTCGGAACCTTCTGACCCTTGCCTATGCCAAGTCTTATCTTGCATGCCTTCTCCTCCTCTCTGAAGCTCCAGTCAATGGCCTCTGTGTTTCTCAGATGTACCCAGCCCATTCTTGCCCCAGGATATTTGCTCACGCTGCTATGTCTACTTAGAGTCCATTCTCAACCTGCTGAGCCCATATGGGTATTTCAGGTCTAATTTTAAACACCTTTTCTTCAGAGCAGACTTCTAACATCCCCAGTCTTTCAAAGTATCCAGCTTCCTTTTGCACCCTATATCTATCTGAATGTGATTACATTTTGATTTGTGTAAGCCCATTAGGTCAAGAAAAGTCTACTTTGATCACCATAGTATATACAGCTCCCAATACAGGTTGTCAATTTTAAAAATTTTTGAGTGGATGTATATAGCATGTCCATTAAGTTCAAACAAACTATATATTGACTATAATTCAATCCAGACTTAATAACTGTCCACTCCAATAAAAGAACATGAATCTGCTATATCTATGGCCTTTCTATCTATCCATCTGCAAAATATTAAAACCATAATCACTGAGATGACCCAGATTTTTTTTCTCATTTCCTCTTATCCACGTGCTTAAAGATCATTTTATTATTGGCGAAGAATGAAAATGTGACTTCTAGAAACATTAAAAAGAAGAAGAGCAAGAATTAAAATACCCCCTAAAGGCAGACAAGAAAAGTAATTCTAAAGCTCATTAGAAAACTAAATTGACCCCTGATTCATCTAAACAAGAATGTTTTATCCTGGTGCTTAGAGTTTTGATGAACAATCATTTCCCTTTCCAAAGCTTGGCTGATTTGTGAAGGCAGGCGGATCATGACTCTGTACAGGATGATTTTGTGATGAAATCAGAGACCTGCTGCTGGGAGAACCAAGAAATACTAATAAGGGCAAGCTGGAGCACAGCATAAAGCAACCATCCCCAGTTACTCACTGCCAGTAAGTACTACCCTGACTTGCAACCAGAGAAGGAGCGGGTCTGGGAGCAGACACTGTGGGTTCTGAAGCCACGCCACACACAGTGAGCAGCCCGACAACAATGCCAGCAGCAACTGACCAGAGAAGAAACTGTGCAGTGCCCTCCCCAGCGGAAAGAAATAGAAACCACGCATCAGTCTTTGCCCTGTACTCATACACACTGGCCATCAGCCCAGCTGCAAGACTAAACTCCAAGAGCACATGGGTACATAATACAAAGGCGTGATGGTGCCAAACTTTCACGAACAGCACACATATTTTGACTTAAAAGATCTATATGAATACACACTAGTAGAATATAACCGCAATTATACATACAGTCCATGGGGCTGGGGGGGGGGTCTCAAAGAGGTGGACACAACTGAGTGACTTTCACTTTACTTCATTCATATAAATACATGTTATAATATATTACACACATACACACAGAAAGAATGGTAAGTTTTTCACTTCACTAAAAGTGGAGTTTTAATAAAAGAATTTAATCAAAGACACCAATGGCAGTCGTATACATATTTTTTTAATGTATAAAGTACCAGAGCTCACTGATTAAACTATTTTTTCTTAATAATAAGAAGAAAATAAATAACATTTAGGATATTATTATAGAAATTCTCAAATCAAAACAATAACCATATAAAATGTATTCATACATGAATAAGATTTTACTGTTAATACTCATGTTAAACGTACGATTTATAAAAAGGCTGCTTTGTTGGGGGTTGGAATCATGCCATAAAACTGCCACGCAGAAGGTAGTGACCATCAGAGTCACTAGAACAGAAAAAAGGTTTCCCCAGGCATGAGCCAAGCAGGAGCTAGGAAACAAGGATACCAGTTTTTAAAGCCATCAGGGGATACACTCCAACCAGCAAGCAAGACCAAAGCACCCGACTAGCAGCGCAACCAGGCGGGTCCCCACTAGGAAAGAAAGAGCCAGTGTAACAGCTCTATCCGAGGTCAAAGTGAAATAGCAAATCAATAGCCAGGCAAATCACACTGAGTAGAGATATATAATAATCAAAGACAAGTCAGGCAAGGTCACAAATTCAAACAAAGAGCCTGGCCAAAAAAAAAAAAAGTCACCATGACACCCAGCTACAAGGAAACTGAAATGACCTTGTGTTAATATGGATAGTAATGAAATCAGAACATTCTATAAACTTGAAGGAGTAAATCTAGAAATGAAAGTTACAGCTCAGATCAATTTCATATCCTATAACAGGCAGATAATGTGCATTTCCCTAGCCATAAGCAAATATTCTAACATGTTACAAACTGGAACATATTACAGTTTATATACTTGCATAGTGAAAGTGAAAGTGAAAATGAAGTCGCTCAGTCGTGTCTGACTCTTTGCAACCCCATGGACTGAAGCCTATCAGGCTCCTCCGTCCATGGGATTTTCCAGGCAAGAGTGCTGGAGTGGATTGCCATTTCCTTCTCTAATAAACACCATTTAATCCTGAAAACCATGAAATCCTCTCAAGTCTCACCTATTATTGGTCCTAAAAGGATCAGTGTTGAGGATAAGGTAGACATATGCAAGATCTCCTGGAGAAGAGAATGGCTACCCACTCCAGTATTCTTGCCTGGAGAATCCCACAGATAGAGGAACCTGGTGGGCTACAGTCCATGGAGTCGCACAGAGTCAGACATGACTGAGCGACTAACACTTGTAAACTTGTGTTATTCCAGATAACTGACTACGTACAGAAAAGACTCGATTTTTACATATATTTTATTTTTAAAAATATAAAACTAAATCCAAGTATGATTATGTTGACATGTTGTACTACTACAAGTCCCATACCATGTAGCTATTGCCAGAAGGAGAAAAATTCCTGGTCTAAGAGTGGGAGAAAAATTATTGAATTATTTCATCAAGGTTGAGGAATTCTAGATCATCTTATTCTTGATTTTTCTGCTTTCTATTCATTATAAGAGTGGACTTCATTACAAACCCAATCAGAAAAATCAAATGAAAGAGAGTAAAAAGGAAAAAAAAAGTCTATCAATATAAATGTCATATGACTTGCCAAGAAGTACTCTATTTTATCTAAAAAGATGCAGTGGAAGCAAATGAAAAAGACATGCCAATGGTAATCCAAAGGCTTTTCTTCACAGAACCTGTTCACAAATGCAAATCTTAAAAGACACTGTGAAAGCACCAAATTACTAATATTTGTGTAGTTTGAAGAAAAGAACTAGAAATAATATAAGCACATTACAAGCAACTGCTCTTTTATAATAATGATGATAGCAGTGGCAGAAGTAGTTAATATGTGCAGAGTTCTTACCACGTGAGGGAATGGTACCACTCCCCTGTATTATCTTATTTTTTGGTCAGTTGAAATATAATTCACATGTCACAAAATCCATCCATTTAAAGTATATAATTCAGTGGGCTTTAGTACATTTGCAAAATTGTGCGACAGTCATCTAATTCCAGAACATTTTCATTATTCCCAAAACTCTGTACGCTCTATCAGCCATTCCCCATTCCCTCCCCTCCCCCAGCCCCAGGCAACCACTAATCTACTTCCTTCGGATATTCCTATTCTAGACAATTCATATAAATAGATTACATGGAATGTGATCTTCTGTGCCAGGCTTCCTTCATTTAGCATTATGTTCCTAAGGTTCGTGTTTATATCAATCCTACATTGCTTTTTATGGCTAAAGTGAAGTCGTTCAGTCATGTCTGACTCTTTGCGACCCCGTGGACTGTAGCCCACCAGGCTCCTCCGCCCATGGGATTCTCCAGGCAAGAATACTGGAGTGGGTTGCCATTTCCTTCTCCAGGGAATCTTCCCGACCCAGGGATCGAACCAAGGTCTCCCGCATTGCAGGCAGATGCTTTAACCTCTGAGCCACCAGGGAAATATCATTTTATGGCTAAATAATGTCCAATCGTATGAGTGCGCGTGTGCGCTCAGTTGTGTCCAACTCTTTGTGGCCCCATGGATTGTAGCCTGCCAGGCTCCTCTGTCCACGGGATTTTCCAGGCAAGAATACTGGAGTAGGGTGCTATTCCCTTCTCCACGAAATCTTTCCAACCCAGGGATCAAACCTGGGTCTTCTGGATTGCAGGCGGATTCTTTACCGGCTGAGCCACCAAGGAAGCTCAAGCAGTGCATAAGGGTTCTAATTTCTCCGTATCCTCATCAATACTTCTTTCCTATACTTTTTATTATACTCACCTTAATAGAATCTCATTGTGGTTTTAATTTGCTTTGCCATAAAGACTAAGGATGTTGAACATATTTTCATGAGTTTACTGGCCATTTGTGTATATCTTTGCAGAAATGTCTATTTAAAAGTTAGTTTATAATAGCCAGGACATGGAAACAACCTAGATGTCCATCAGCAGATGAATGGATAAGAAAGCTGTGGTACATATACACAATGGAGTATTACTCAGCCATTAAAAAGAATTCATTTGAATCAGTTCTGATGAGATGGGTGAAACTGGAGCCAATTATACAGAGTGAAGTAAGCCAGAAAGAAAAACACCAATACAGTATACTAACACATATATATGGAATTTAGGAAGATGGCAATGACGACCCTGTATGCAAGACAGGAAAAAAGACACAGATGTGTATACCAGACTTTTGGACTCAGAGGGAGAGGGAGAGGGTGGGATGATTTGGGAGAATGGGAATTCTAACATGTATACTGTCATGTAAGAATTGAATCGCCAGTCCATGTCTGACGTAGGGTGCAGCTTGCTTGGGGCTGGTGCATGGGGATGACCCAGAGAGATGTTGTGGGGAGGGAGGTGGGAGGGGGGTTCATATTTGGGAACGCATGTAAGAATTAAAGATTTTAAAATTTAAAAAAAATAAAAAATTAAAAAAAAATAAAATAAAATAAAAGTTAGTCCACTTTCCAACTGGGCTATTTGTCCTTTTATTGTTGAACTGTAAGAACTCTTTACATATTCTGGATCGTAGGTCCTCATCAGAAATATGATTTCTAAATATTTTCTCCTGTCTGCTACACTGTCTTTTCACTTGTGTTATCTTGCTTAGTCCTCATAACGACCATGAGATCGTAACATGACCCTGCATTTTACTGATGAGGAAACGGAGTTAATAAACTTGTCTAAGGTTTCATAGCTAATAAGAATTGAAGAAGAGATTCCAACCCCGGCAGTCTGCCTCCACTAATCAGTAGGATGTACTGTCAGAAACACTAAGTACTAAATAAATCAGCAGGTTTAAAAATAATTAACTTAAAAAAAAAAAAAAAACAAGACAAAACCAGCATTACTGATGCTTTGCATAGAAATACCAGAGGGCCCTCCTCTTGTTTATACCAGTCTTCTTGAGAAGAAAGAGTAGCTTGAAATAAAGCACATTCAGCCTTTAAAAGGCAAAACTTGGCCTCTAAACAGTGTCTATTCTTTTCAATTGTAGGAAACTTTCTTACTGAGTTATGTAGTTGAAACAAAGGAATTCAGAATATAAGGGGTATTTTTGCTGAGATTTAAACATTGTAAATCATCATAGTGGGTGTTCTGTTAGGTGGAGGCCCATTTCTTGGCCAATAAGCCCCTCTGTTCGAAATGTATGCCTCCCCCAGCTCTATACAACCACACTCGGAGGAGATGAACAAAGCAGAGTTTTAGCAACTAAGATGTCATTCTGACAAGTTGCTCTTGACTCTCCTCTTATTTCTGCCACCAACCATATTAAATATAAAAGTCAATCTACAAACGATTTTATTGTTTCTATAGAATGATGTTCATGCTAAATAGTGGAGCAGTGGTTTTAAAGGAATATACTAGATTTACCACTACTGGCATGAAAAGGAATTCAATATGTATAGCTGAAGCAAAAACAAACAAAAAAAAAACTGTAAAACATATGATTTTGTATTTGTTAAAAATATGAATTATGAATATATAATAATATAGTCTGTGAGCATATGCACATACACACAAAAATCTAATGATGAGGATTTCCCTCCCTAGGAACAGGGCTTAATTTTTATGTGATGAAATGCTCAACTTTTAAAACATTTATACAAAATATTTTGTTTTTTTTTTTTAAGGGGAGCATTCTCTCCAGTAATTCCACAAACCTTAAAAGTCACGGAAATGAATGAATAAATATGAATAAATGAACGAAAGTTTATATTTTGTTCTATATCTGGATAAGTTTTAGTGACTTTACAAACTTCTTTAAGTTGTGAGAAAAACTGTAATTGTATGTGATTTCGCACGAGGGCAGAAATTCCACAGTTCTCATCAATTTTTAAATGACTCTTTGGCCCCAAAAATGTTTAAGCACATTATCTCAAAAGATTGTTAAAGTCTCTGTTTGTGAAAGGACAAGACAGAAACTAAAGGATCAGATAACTAAACAAAATCCCTTAAGCCAAATATAGTACAAACATCTTCTAAATCATGAAAAAGTCACTAGATCTCATTTAGATCCTCTTTTAAAAATTCTTAGGATGACACTAAGCCAATCTTACTTTTAAGCTTATAATTTATAGGTCTAAACACTGAAACATATGTTTCTCTTTCCTTTATTTACAACACAAACACCTTTCCCAAAGCAAAAAGACAGGGAGGGAAAGAGGGAGTCCACCCTGTGAAAAATAACTTTAACCGCATCTACAAAGTATTTGATACTTCCCTGGTGGCTCAGAGGTTAAAGCGTCTGCCAGCAATGCGGGAGACCTTGGTTCGATCCCTGGGTCGGGAAGATTCCCTGGAGAAGGAAATGGCAACCCACTCCAGTATTCTTGCCTGGAGAATCCCACGGGCAGAGGAGCCTGGTGGGCTACAGTCCACGGGGTCGCAAAGAGTCGGACAACTTCACTTTCACGAAGTATTTGCTTCTTTCTTTTAATCATTGTTTATCAAGCATCTACTACAAGTCAGACTCACTGTTCTCTATTTAATGTCATTCTTACTGTGATAGCCCAGGGGCTTTCCTTCTTTCTTCTACTCACTACAGAATATAGAAACTGAAAGAATGAATATACAGAATCAAGCCATCTTAAATGTCCATGTGATCATTCTCAACTGCCTGTACAAAAGATCTTTATCAGAAATGAAAAGGAAGAGTAGTGATAAACTTACCAATCCTTAGATCACCAAGGATTATTAACATTCCCCTTACAAAGAGGCACAACTTTCCTAAACTTTTTCTCTTGGCCTTCATCCAACAAATAATTATCTCCTTGAAGATAAGTTTCTCCTTGCAAATAAAAGCTAATCAAATTTATTACAGGAAAACAAAAGAATTAGATAGTGTCTAAGCTAGTAAGCTATTAAACTGACATCTATCTGTCTATGACAAAATCCTACTTTAACAGTAAACTGAGTATTTCTGAAATGTACACTTTCTAAAAATCTAAATATTTGCTATTTTCAAAATTATAAATATTAATCAGTGACAATTACATTATTTATATAATGATGACTGGGATGGAGGTCAGAAAAAAAATCCCAATCTATAAAGTAATCAGGGAAGAAGTAACATGCTTAAATGACTCTTACGGTGTTGGAAGTATTTTCTTAATAAATACTGATTTCACATATAAGTCCTTAAAAATGTACGTAGAGATTTCTTGGAAGTGACATCCCCCAAAATATGCACCTTAGTTCAAACTAAATTAACAGATTCAGTGGATAAAGAATCCGCTTGCAATGCAGGAGACGAAAGAGACTTGGGTTTGATCCCTGGGTCTGGAATATTCCCCTGGAGGAAGAAATGGCAAGTCCAGTATTCTTGCATGGAGCATCCCATGGACAGAGGAGCATGGTAGGCCATGGTCCATGGGATCTCGAAGAGTCAGACACAACTAAAGTGACTGAGCATGTGCTTACTACTGTAACATATCAACTTTTATATTCATATGATAATTGTAATATCCAAGTTCTTATGCCAACAGTAGAATGCAATGAACATAAAATCTGTATCATCTGCCATAATAACACTGAATGACCTAAAATAAATTCCTTCCAAAGGCCAAACTATCATTGAATTCACAGATGAACAAAGAAGCACCTTTTAACTAACCTCGACCTTCACTTTTCATAAAATGAATCATTTAAATTTCACTTTTAATTTCGCTACTCACTTGTTTTGTTCCCAAATACACTTCAACACCATGCTGGATATTTCTCCTTAGTAACATTCTGCCAAATGACACTGATAGAAACCCCTAAATCACGGTAACTGAAGTATATGGTTCAGAATGAAGTGCCAGTGGTTTACATGTTTTTGTCAGAGCAAAGCAAAGTCTCCTCTTCATTGTTCATTCCAGAACTGCAGTCCTTTACTGTCCTTGCAGTTGAAAGCAAATGGGTCATTCCTTCCCTTTTCCCCATCATCAGATAAATATGCAGATCCTAACACAATCACACACACACTCTCACACTTCTTCCAACATTTTTAAGAATTAATTATAAGTCAGCAGCCCCAAAAAAGTGCTGAAATTTATTTCAGACATGCAAGGAATGATTGGGGAATTAACCACCATGCCAAATTGTTTGTGCAGAGGTTCTTTCCCCCTGCCCCCACCAAAAAAGTGCAAATCAAGAGTTATTAACCACAGCATGAGAAGGACTTGACCCACCATTACTGGCTTTGAAGATGGAAGGGAGCCATGAGCGAAAGAACACGGGCAGCCCCTTGAAGCCAGAAAAGACAAGAAAACTGATTCTCCCCTAGGGCTTTCAGGAGGAATGGAGGCCTGCCAACACCCTGATTTCAGCACAGTGAGAACTATGTAGGACTTCTGACCTCCAGGACTGTAAGGTATAAATTTGTGGTTGTTTCAAGCCATCCAAAATGTTCACTTGGAAGGACTGTTGCTGAAGCTGAAGCTCCAATACTCTGGCCACCTGATGTGACGAGCCAACTCACTGGAAAGACTCTGATGCTGGGAAAAATTGAAGACAAAAGGAGAAGGAGGCGGCAAAGGATGAGATGGTTAGAGAGCATCACTGACTCAATGGACATGAACTTGAACAAACTCTGGAAGATAGTTGAGGACAGAGGAGGCTGGCGTGCTGCAGTTCTTGGGGTTGCAAAGAATCAGAAATGACTGACATTGCACACATGCAATGTGATACAGCAGCAATAGGAAATCAACACTTCTACTTATCTGCAACATTTCTTCATCATTCATCCTTGCCAGTGAATCACAAACTTGGAAATATCAAATCAGAAGTAATGATATCAACACAAAGCAGGGAGCACAAAGCTATAGCTATCTAAGCTTCTAGCCCCCTTTGGGCAAAATATACTTGCCCAAGGAGATCAGCAGCTATTAACAAAGCCCACACAAACTGGATCGAAAGAATGAAATTTGGCCTCAGAGCCTCTTTTTATCTTTCAAGGGAAAAAGAACTAGGAAAAAAAAAAAAAAAAAACACAGAAGAGAGTGCAAAGAAGACACAGATCACAATCGAAGCAGTTTCTGCAGGTATTGGCTGAGCTCCTAAACCAGACACTGACAGTGAACATGCAACCGCAGGGAACAGTCATTGACACACGAGTTCTTTCAATCACAGTTACACCCAGGAGAAGAGCGAGCTCAGCTTTTGGCGGCAGAATCTTAAATACTTAAAACCATGAAGTGAGCTTTGCCATAACTCAAGTTAATTCTTCAGCAGAGCCAAGACATTCCCAAGCTACCAACTCCAGTGTCCAGATCCTCCATCCCTCTCTCAATGTAGAACTATCCACCCTCCTATTTGCATCCTAAAGATTTTCGAAAGATTTAGGTTCTTATATCACAAGTCCTGCACACACAACATCTCCAAACGTTACCCAATGCCTTCAAAGTCATGCCTAGTTATCTCTATTAAACAGTATGAAGTGACCTACTTCGCACGGCCATTTGGCACACGTGCCTACAGTCACCCCCTACTCATTGGTGCCCTCTGCCTGGGGATTCTCCTCCAGCCCAGTACCCTCATCAGTTTTCATATCAGCTGGTACCCTCTCTTTCATGAAACCTTTTGACAGATTTTCCCCCTCTATCCAGCTCTATACTCCACCCCCACCTTTTGTTTTTTGAGTTTTTGTGGGGTTTTTTTTTTCCTTTTTGGTTGTGCTGCATCTTCGTTGCTGCACGTGGGCTTTCTCTAGCTGTGGAGAGAGGGGGCTACTCTCTAGTCTTGGTGCACAGACTACTCGGTGCAGTGACTTCTCTCATTGCAGAACACAGGATCTAGGCACGCAGACTTCGGCAGCTGCAGCACACCAGCCTCACTGCTCCTCGGCATGTGGAATCCTCCTACACCAGGGATCGAACCCATGTCCCCTGCACCCACCAAGTGGATTTCCATACACTGTATCGCCAGAGAAGTCCCACTCTCATCTTGTGAATTCACATTGCATTTTGTTCATTACTTATAACAAAACAATTGGGGGATTTTGAAAATTAGTAATATTATGAAAGTGTTAGTCACTCAGCCATGTCCCACTCTTTGTGACCCCATGGACTGCAGCCCACCAATTTCCTCTGTGCATGGAATTCTCCAGGCAAAAATACTGGAGTCAGTTGCCATTCCCTTCTCCAGGAGATCTTCCCAACCCAGGGATCGAACCCGGGTCTCCCGCATTGCAGGCAGATTATTTCCATCTGAGCCACCAAGAAATCCCTAATATATATACATATACATGGCCTATACACACACACACACACACACATATTATATATCTATGCCTATGTTGATCTCCCCTCCTAATGAGACTCTTAATTCCCTGACGGAAGAAATTTTCTTATTCCCTGGCCTCTCTCACAAAGTTCCTTACACACCATAAATATACAATAAGAAATCACCCAATATATCCTTAGGGGAAAGAGAGAAGTCTTGATCATTAAGAAGAAATTAAGAGTTAGCCATGTAAGAAAATTTCTTTAACAGGGGTAATTCAATTCCAACAGAATTATAATGTTTGGGGTGAGAGGAGCTTTGTTTTGTTCTGTTTGCTTGCGTTAAGCAGGGGAATATTCTAATGGGAACTGTTGTAATAAGTAGTTTGTATCTCTGCCCATCTGCTTATTCCAAGCACACAATCAAATTCCTACCAGCTGACTTACAGCCTAGAAGCTGTCCTGAAAGAGGAGATGCAAGACCAACTGGAAAGCAAGCAAGTAATGACAGGAGGAACAGAATGAAACCAGGCCCACTCACCTCTCAACCATTTCACATCACAGCAGTCCTGGGAAGGCCAGGCTCTCAATGCACTGCTTTTCAAATGAATCTGTCCCAAGTGTGTAACAGTAATAGCTACAAGATCTTGTGACAGTTCACCATACTAATGGATATGTGTGCATAAACAAATAACTAAGAGCTGGGGCACTTCCATCCCCAATGGATGGAAGTAAAGATGGACTGACTAGAAGGCAATCTTTTCCTAACTTCTGACTCCAAAGCCCAGAAAACGCACAGAAAAGAAAATAAGCACAAAGCATAGTTCCGGATGATACTGGGTTTCATATCATAATATTTTGTCTCTCTGTCTTTAAATCAAAGACGTAAATTATCATGTTCTACTCTTAAATCGTTATATGTTATTTTTAAATTCTCCTGAAAACATAACATTCAAAGTGCTAAGTACTAAGAAATGATTCAAAATCATATTTCAAAGACCAAACCAATACAATATCAAACTTTAAAATCAAGCTACTAACAAAGTAGACATACCTATAAGTAACTCTTCACTATATTTCTATTCTGAACAACTTGCACACAGTAGGTCCTCAAATGCACCTTTATTTCAAAGTGTTACAGTACAAACTCAGCTTCATAAGTCATCATCTATCCTAAGGATCTAATGATCCGTTCACCTAACTGAAATCAACTTTCCCATCATATAAAGAATAACCTTTTATCTTTTTTGTTTTTTCTCTGCCTTGCTTCAAACACTATCCAGGTGTAAATGCAGACCTATTCTCCATATCTTGGCAAAGCTTACTTTGAACAAGCAGTTTCTCATGACCTTTAAGTCTGTTTTCAACAATGAAATCATTTGGCACTACATCCTATTCAGTTATTAATCACAAACAACAAAGGAAGAACTTTCACATGAAAAATGTAAAACCTGTGTGCGCCAACATTCACTATGGGTCACTCTGGGTCACGTTCGCAACTAAGGTCATTGAAGCCCTTGGAATGACCTCAGCCTTTTAGAATACATTCAACATTGTGCTGGCGAGGAAACAGCCCAGTTCTGTGACTTCTAGATAAGTACTCCTCAAGGTCTGCACGGGGAAGAGGGTGTGCTGACAGACAGTGGCTAGGTGATGGGTAGACGGCAGGGTGTCGGGAGGGGCAGAGATGCAGGTGCCTCTGGTATGCTGAGCACCTCCCCTCCCTGGGTGGGCTCTTTCTAGGGGGGAAATTTGTACCCCATCTAGGGTACCCACACCAGGACCTCAGTATTCTGACTCCACTCATTTAAAGAAACAGAGTCATTGCTTTCTGATCAAATTTGACTTTTTAAAAATCAGCTCCAGTGAGTTGATTTTTTTTTTTAATTAATGAAGCTAATATTTTACTCCTTTTCTCTGTTTCCATTACTATTACTATCCTTATTATTAATTTGGACTTTGTTTTTATACTTTAAATTTTAGTAGGGCAGTGGCAGCATAATAAAAAATATATATATATATATATATATATATATCTCTCCCTGGAATCAAGTTGAGCCTCTAATTTAAAAGGCACTTCTTTCTTTATCACCTGTCCCTTTAAGGATCCGTAAATAAACTCATCTGGTTTTCCCCTCAATTCCTTGATGCTTTTAACTCAAACACAGCCCTCCAGACTAAGCCTGAAATGGAAATAAATATTGCCCCACCTGCAGCAAAGGAGATGCAGACATAGAGCACAGACTTGTAGACACAGTGGAGCAAGGAGAGGGTGGGACGAATTGAGAGGGTAGCATGGAAACATGTACACTACCATATGTAAAATAGATGGCCAGTGGGATTTGCTGTGTGACTCAGGGAGCTCACACCAGTGCTCTATAACAACCCAGAGGCGTGAGATGGGGTGGGAAGAGGGAGGGGACATATGTATACCTATGGCTGATTCATGGTGATGTTTGGCAGAAACCAACACAATATTATAAAGCAAATATTTCCAAACTAAAAATTAATAAATTAAAAAAAAATATTGCCCTGCCTAAGCCAGGACAGATGCAGCTCTTCTTCAGAGAACCAGGGTGGTGGGCCTGGTTGGGCCCATTGAGCAGAGGGAGGCAGACACCTGTCCAGCCACACAAGCTCTAAATGATCCAAGCTGCTACTCTGTGTTTTGTGCGGAATGCTGGCCGTAACTTAATGTACTGCAAACTTGTAAAGAATGTATGTAAAGTTTTACATAACAAAAAGTTTTAATTTTTACAAGTAAAAGTATGTATGTTGGTTGACAAGAAAAAAAAAAATGTTGTTGTTGCTAAGTCACTAAGTCACCTCTGACTCTTTCTTCGACCCCATGGACTGTGTAGCCCACAAGGCTCCTCTGTCCATGGAATTTTCCAGGTAAGAATACTGGAGTGGGTTGCCATTTCCTCCTCCAGGGAATCTTCACAATCCAAGGATTAAACCTGTGTCTCCTGCATTGGCAAGTGGATTCTTTACTGCTGAGCCACCAGCAGTGGCTCAATATATATATATATATATATATATATATATTGCCCTGCCTGTCAAACTAGCAAAGCTGCAAGCTAAAGGCATTAATAATTAGCTCAAATTCAAGAACAAAATTCAGAGGATAGTAGATGAGGATTTTTTTTTTTCTTTCTAACCTTAGTCTCTCTCTATACAGAGAAAGCCACAAACTGAAAACCAGCAAGCCCTGGAGTCACTCCATGGTGTGAAGGAAGTGGCAGAAAGTCACATTAGGCAGGGACACTGAAAGCCAACCTATTGTGGCTTTAATCTCACCATGCAGTCCAGAGACTCTTTCTTGGCAGTAGCATAACTAGAATTTTTTCTTGTCCAATTGTGTCTTCAGTCACTGAAACTAAACTCATCTACCTCCTACACAGTCGGGTCTTTCAAAGATTTCTATTTTCCTGGTCTGTTTTTTCTCTTCTTCCACCAAGGTCAAAGGAAAAGTTGTCTAACATCTTAGTCCACTTTACCCCAGAAGCAGCCCATGAGATAAGGATTCTAGTATAAGTAGTTTATTTTGGAGACAACCCCAGGAAACACTGGTAGGGAGTGACGAATCGAGTCAAAGAAAAAGGAGCCAACAAAAGAGTTGGCTCAATTATCAGTGAATCTTAATTCAACAGGGAACTTGGGAGAACCCGTATAAAATGCTCATCTCAAAGGGATCTGACCTGAGATTTACAACAGAGCTAGGGACTTATACTATAGCAGTCACTGGCTGTGAGTTGCTGGGGGCTGGCACTTCCTACCAACCCTGGGGATGAGCTTTTCCAGAAAAGTGAAAGAATGCAGGTGCCTGAACTGGCAACCCCCCTGCGCAACAAAGTGTTGGAAGCAGGGGTTACGAGAAGGGCACCCACGGCCTCTGCTACAGCTAGGATCCAGATTGTTCCCAAACCAGAGGCAACCACATTAGATGACACATATCACAGAATACAAGGTTGAGTGCTTTTCCACCAAAATATCCTTCAAAAAAAGAGGATGCCACCTTATATTTAAATCCAGAAAGTTCTCATATTATGGGACACTGTCAATTACTGTGTCTTAATCTGAAACAGTAAAGGACTATTTGGGTAAAACACAGTAATCTGAAAGGACCTCAACAATGTTCAACTTGGATGCTATTAAAGGTCAAGCAAAGAAACTTGATGCAAACTTGCTTATTGAGGGTATGACTTTTCAACTTCATATGGTAGATGGCAAAACAGCTCAAAAAACAAAAGTGTGGGGGGAAAGGGGGTGTCAGGATGGATAAGCCAGAATCCTCAGATATGACAACACAAATAAAGAAACATAGGCAACGCTTGTCTCGACTAGTAGTTACAAGAACTGAAAACAAAACAATATGTGGTACTAACAGTTGCACACTGGCTGGATCTCAGAAATGCTGACATAATTATACACAACTGATGGCATTTAACTTAACACAGTCCTTCTGGGGAGTGATATTTAGTCATACAAGTCAGAAACCCTAAAACTAAACCTCTTGTCCCAGAAATTCTATTTCTAGGAACTTATCAGAAACAAGTTAACTGAAATAAAGAATGGTAGCAAAAAACAATAACAGTAATAACAAATATTTATATAGCACACATTAGAGCAGAGCCCAGTTGTTCTAAATGTTTTATTTCAGGGTTTTCGACTGACAGCCAATCTGCCTTCTAGGACACACTGGACAATGTCTGGAGACACTTTTGTTTATCACAACTAGTGGGTAGTGGCCAGAGATGCTGTTAAACATCTACAGAGTACCAGACAGCCCCCCCGGCAAAGAATTTCTGTGTATTTGTGTGCGCAGTCACTCAGTTGTGTCCAGCTGTTTGTGACCCTTAGTCTGTAGCCCACCAGGCACCTCCGTCCATAGAATTTTTTAGGCAAGAATACTGGAGTGGGTTGCCATTTCCTCCTCCAGAGGATCTTCTCGACCCAAGAATCAAACTTGCGTTTCCTATGTCTCCTGCATTGCAGGAGGACTCTTTACCACTGAGCCATCAGGGAACCTCCAGCAAAAATGTACCTGGCCCACAACGGCAATAGTGCCATGGTTGATAAACCCTCTTCTCGACCCAAGAATCAAACTTGCGTTTCCTATGTCTCCTGCATTGCAGGAGGACTCTTTACCACCGAGCCATCAGGGAACCTCCAGCAAAAATGTACCTGGCCCACAACGGCAATAGCGCCATGGTTGATAAACCCTACTTTATATCTACTCACTTATATAATCCACAAGACAATCCTATAGTACTTTCATCATCTTCATTTTACAGATCAATGAAGATTATTTTTCAATGTAGTTACCCATAATGTCAAAAAGCTAGTAATAAAATAAATACCAAAAAAAAAAAGGGAGTTAAATAAATTACATAAAGCTACCCAATGGAAACATGAAAATTACTTATGAAATATTATAAAACTAAAATAACCAAAACAAAGAGTTAGAAGAGTTATGTAATTACAATCATTTTTAAGATATGAACACAAAGACTAAATGGGAAAATAAGACCTGAAAGGTACTAATGTATTAAGATGGCAGATAAAAGAATATTTTTCTTTTCTAACATTCTTTCATATTTCTGTGATTTATAAAAGAAAAATTACTCAAAAATGTAGGTAAGAAATCTGGAATTTTCTTTAAAGAATAAAAGTGTTTATGAAATAAGACATTATCTTTTTTTTAACAACACAAAAATTAATAGGCTAAGAAGATAGTTAATATCAAGACATTTAGGAAGAAGGATTTCCATGGAATAGCACCAAATATTAGTTCTTTAAATTCTGAAGTCATAATATTTCTGTTCAGCGTTAAGAATAAAGAAGCTAGCTTTTATATCTCTTTCTCTTCCCTGGTAACTCAGTTGGTAAAGAATCTGCCTGCAGTACAGGAGACCCAGGTTCAGTCCCTGGGTCAGGAAAATCCCCTGGAGAAGGAAATGGCAAACCACTCCAGTATCCTTGCCTAGAAAATCCCATGGACAGAGGAGCCTGGCAGGCTGCAGTCCATGGGGTTGCAAAGAGTTGGGCATGACCGAGAGACTAACACACGCACACTGTACCTATTTTATGGCTCACTATTACCTAAAGGGACTTCCCTGGTGGCTCAGACAGTCAAAATATGACTGCAATGCAGGAGACCTGGGTTCAATTCTTGGGTCGGAAAGATCATCTAAAGAGAATGGGCAAAAAGAATCAAATTTCAATTCAGCTAAGTTTCAGTCATTTAGCATCTCTAATCGAAGAAAGCAATGGCAACCCACTCCAGTACTCTTGCCTGGAAAATCCCATGGATGGAGGAGCCTGGTAGGCTACAGTCCATGGGGTCGCTAAGACTCAGACAGGACTGAGCGACTTCGCTATCACTTTTCACTTTCATGCATTGGAGAAGAAAATGGCAACCCACTCCAGTGTTCTTGCCTGGAGAATCCCAAGGACGGGGGAGCCTGGTGGGCTGCCATCTATGGGGTCCCACAGAGTCAGACACAACTGAAGCGACTTAGCAGCAGCAGCAGCAGCATCTCTAATACATAAGTGAAAGTGGAAGTGTTAGTTGCTCGGTCCTCTCTGACTCTTTGTGACCCCATGAACTGTAACCAGGCTCCTCTGTCTATGAAATTCTCCAGGCAAGAATACTGGAGTGAAAAAAAAAAAAAGAATACTGGAGTGGGTTGTCATGCCCTCCTCCAGGGGATCTTCCCAAGCCAGGGACCAAATGCCCGTCACCTGCATTGGCAAACACAATTCTTTACTTCTAAGCCACATGGGAAGCCCGTAATACTAGTTTTATTAGTAATAGTAACATTATTATTGTTGCCATTACTAGCAACATGTATTTAATGCTTCCTTCATGGATTACTATGTAATCTAACCTCTATAACATCCATATGATGTAAATGCTTCTATGGTTCCCATTTTTCAGCAGAGTTCACAGACATTAAAAATTAAGGAACTTTCCCAGGGTATACAGAGGTAGTAAATGGAGGTACCTGGACTGAAATTCAGGTAGTCTAACTCCTCTGAAACCCAACTGCTCCAATCAAAACATAGGTGTGCTTGGGACAAGGTGGGGGTGAACTGACCGTATCTGATACATGGGATGTAAACCTGCCTTTTGAAGTACATATCCTGGGACCTCCCTGGCAGTCCAATGGTTACAACTTTAGCTTCCAATGCAGGGAGTGCAGGTACGATCCCTGGCTAGGGAGGTAAGATCCCTCATGCCTTGTGGTCAAAAAATCAAAACATAGGACAGAAACAATATTGTAACAAATTCAATAAAGACTTTAGAAAACGGCTCACATAAAAAAAAGAAAAAGAAATATATTTCCTAATTTTTCTGAGTAGACCTACCTAACAATGAGTTAACCAACAGGATCTCACATTTTAAATAATTTTAAATCACTAAAATTAATTTTTATTATTTCAGATTTAAATACTGTAAATAATTATTTTAAAATCAATCAATACTGACAAATAATTATTTGCGAGGATGCAAAGGAGAAAAAAAATTAGGCTTTCAGAGTTTTCATAAGAAGTCCTACAACCAACGATTCTCACTTGAGGGGATTTCATTTGATCCTAGACCCCTATTGGTATATTCTCCCTCTCACAGATCTGAAGATTAATAAGTCTATTTATCTCCTTTCAATAGGAAAATGGATACCTAAGACTAAGGAAGAAGGGATATCTGTTTAAACAATTTAAGCATCTGTTTCTAGAATGCTGAAGAGGAATGGATAGGAAAGTTAAATATAAAACACTATTTGTAGATATTAAATTATTGGGCTTACACATCTCTAGTCACCTCACCTCCCCAGAGTATTTATTACAAAATGAAGTGGCTGAAAACAAAGTGCTGTGATCTTCTGAGATCCCTGAAGCAAAGATTAACTTAACAAACAACAGGGATCAGGACACTAATAACATATCATCATGGGAAACGAGGGGAATTTGGCATGAACCAAAATACAGGCTTCTGCCCAGGCTGAGCCACTATCAGCTCAAAGCAGGCTACAGGTTGGTGTGAGGAAGGAGTAGGAACAACTGATCTTTACATTCCACACCTACAGAAGCCTCCAAATTCCACACCTGTGAGCTGCCTTAGTCACAGGCTACAACCTCAGGAAGGAAAATGGCAGGTGAGGAAAGCAGAAAACCTCCTTTGTGAATAGAGCTGAGATTTCTTCCCACCATATGTATGTGTCTGACAAACTGAGTAAATATTATAAAAAAAAATACCCTTATTTACATGTCGAGATTTCACTATGTAAAGAATCCTGATGTGTCTTTGATGTGTCTTTCTTAGTTAGCTGAGTGTTTTTAACCATCAGCGATAACTGAAATGAAGACACCACCAACAACACCAATAATAGCAAATATTTAGAAAGAACTTACAGAAGCAGTAATCAGCTCAGTTCAGTCCAGTGGCTCAGTCGTGTCCGACTCTTTGCGACCCCATGAATCGCAGCACGCCACGCCTCCCTGTCCATCACCAACTCCTGAAGTTTACCCAAATTCATGTCCATCGAGTCGGTAATAGATGGCTCAAAAAGCTTTCTACCAGGGGTTTACGACCAGGAGCAATCATTCCCCATAGGAGATTTTTGACAATGTCTGCAGATATTTTGGGGAGATTGTAGACATTAGTTGGTGAGCTTCCCTGGAGAAGGCAATGGCACCCCACTCCAGTACTCTTGCCTGGAAAATCCCATGGATGGAGGAGCCTGGAAGGCTGCAGTCCATGGGATCGCTAAGAGTGGGACACAACTGAGCAACTTCACTTCCACTTTTCACTTTCATGCATTGGAGAAGAAAATGGCAACCCACTCCAGTGTTCTTGCCTGGAGAATCCCAGGGACGTGGGAGCATGGTGGGCCACCGTCTATGGGGTCACACAGAGTCGGACACAACTGAAGTGACTTAGCAGCAGCAGCAGCAGGTGAGCTTCCCAGGTGGAACTAATGATAAAGAATCTGCCTGCCAATGCAGGAGATGTAAGAGATGCAAGTTGGATCTCTGGGTCGGGAAGATTCCCTGGATGACAAAATAGCATCCCACTCCAGTATTCTGGCCTGAGAAATCCCATGGACAGAGAAGCCTGGAGAACTTTAGCCCATGGGGTCAAAAAGAGTTGGACCTGACTGAACATCTGAGCGCCAGGACTGACAAATACATTTGCTCACCATTATTCCTTCCGATCATTTGGACATCATTCTGACTGGTGGGGGCCCAGGCCATCAGTTCAGTTCAGTTCAGTTCAGTAGCTCAGTCGTGTCCAATCCAGGTCATAACAGTTGTTAAATACTTTTTTAATAGTATACCTCTACCTGCTGCTGCTGCTAAGTCACTTCAGTTGTGTCCGACTCTGTGCGACCCCATAGACGGTAGCCCACCAGGCTCCCCCATCCCTGGGATTCTCCAGGCAAGAACACTGGAGTCGGTTGCCATTTCCTTCTCCAAAGCATGAAAGTGAAAAGTGAAAGTGAAGTCGCTCGGTCGTGTCTGAGTCTTAGCAACCCCATGGACTGCAGCCTACCAGGCTCTTCCGTACATGGGATTTTCCAAGCAAGAGTACTGGAGTGGGATGCCATTGCCTTCTCCAACCTCTACCTGAACACACTATAAATTGTTAAAACAAGCCTCATACCTAACAACACCTGAGAGGTCAATAAATATTTTCATTAATACAGAGTGCTTCAGATATATTAACTGAATGTCAGCCTTTGAAAATAACCTTCCCCTTTTCCAGGTCCCCAAAAACCAATGACACCTGAAAAATCTATTGTATAATCTAATTATCATAGGAATTGGCCCACTTGCTTTGTAAATATACTTGCAACTATGACTGCATGCAAGAATTCAAATACAAAAGCCTAACTTAAAGAAAAACTTGGTAGAAGTTATACATAGTATTTCATCTGTCAATCTACAAACTTTTAATAATAACCCTTAGGGAGGCCTTTAGTTAATGCTATTTAATAATGACTTAATGAATAATAATATATCATTATTGTTCACTAATTATGACATAGTAAGGGCTTCCCTCATGACCCAGATGGCAAAGAATCTCCCTGCAGTTCAGGAGACCTGGATTCAATCCCTAGGTCCTGGAGGAGGGCATGGTAACCCATTCTAGTCAGTATTCTTGCCTGGAAAATGCCATGGACAGAGGAGCCTGGCAGGCTACAGTCCATGGGATCACAAAGAGTTGGACATGACTGAGCAACTAAGCACACGCAAATATTACATAGTAATAAAATATATCAACAATAGAGGGAAGGGAATACAGAGAGGGGTATATGGGAATGCCCTGTACCATCTTTGCATTTAATTTCTATAACTGTAAAACTATCCTAAAATAAAATTTGCTTCAAACAAGGTAAAAATACAAATAACAAAGTTACAGTATATTTTTCTGGGCAAGAAAAATTTTAAAAAGCTAATTCTCATATATCCATATTACCTTTCACTCTCACATGCTGTTGATTTACAAAACCAATGAAAAATGGTCAAGAATTATCCAGGTGGCTTCTGACTGTGCTGCTGTATTCCACACGCACACCTGCTCTCCAAACACTTCCGACTGGGATTCTATCTCATTCAATGGAGAGAAAAAAAAAAAAAGAAGGAGCAACTAAAATGTGCCAGGAGCTGTGGTAGGTCTGAGGATTCAAAGACAGGAACAAGCCCAGCCTCTATCCTCAAAGTCCGGAGTTGGGGTTCTCAAACAGGCAAAATCACTTGCAGAGATTTTTAAATGTGATAGATCACACTTTCAAAAACACTGATCTATAACATCTGTAAATGGAAATCAAGAAGAAAAACAAATACCATGGAAAGATAGGTAATTATTATTTCTAAATTTTAATAAGTCATCAAACCAAAATATAAATTCGTATGTTCAAATTATGTTTAAAAGTCACTTACTTTATGTGTGTTGATTTGGAAAGCAGTGTGCCCTCAGCACATTTATATCATAAATATAGAGTTTATATGTAATCTATAATAATATCTTGGGGCTTCCCTGGTGGTTCAAATGGTAAAGAATCTGCTGCAATGTGGGAGATCCAGGTTCAGTGAACAGAGGAGCCTGGCAGGCCACAGTCCATGGCATTGCAAAGAGTCAGACATAATTGAGCACGCACACACATGTAAGATCTTGCCTATTGGAAATAAATGTTGAGCTAAACACAGTGCAGTAGGTGGCTCAGTGGTAAAAAAAAGAAATCCACCTGCAAGTTCAGGAGACGTGAGTTCAATCTGGAAGATCTCCTGGAGAAGGAAATGGCAACCTGCTCCAGTATTCTTGCCTGGAAAATCCCATGGGCAGAGAGCCTGGTGGGCTATAGTCCATGGGGTCACAGAGAGTCAGACACGACTTAGTGACTGAGCGCGATAACATCTGTCATAAACGCTGGGACAGATGAACACTCTAGGGATTGCTGACTTTGATCCTGGTGGGGAAGCTGTGGGAGAAGTAGATGGGGGGGTAGCCAACCCACACCTGGAAGGCAGGAAAAGGATTCCTAGAAAAGATTTACTTGACCAGCCATGAAGTAAGTTGGTTTTACTCCAACAGCAGAATGAACTTGAGGGACTTCCCTGCTGCTGCTGCTGCTGCTGCTAAGTCGCTTCAGTCGTGTCCGACTCTGAGCGACCCCATAGACGGCAGCCCACCAGGCTCCCCGGCCCCTGGGATTCTCCAGGCAAGAACACTGGAGTGGCTTGCCATTGCCTTCTCCAATGCGTGAAAGTGAAAAGTGAAGGTGAAGTCGCTCAGTCGTGTCCGACTCTTAGCGACCCCGTGGACTGCAGCCCACCAGGCTTCTCCATCCATGGGTGTTTCCAGGCAAGAGTACTGGAGTGGGGTGCCATTGCCTAGTGGTCCGGTATTGAAGAATCTGCCTGCCAATGCAGGGGACACAGGTTTAATCCCTGGTCGGGGAAGATTCCACATGGCATGGGGCAAGTGGGCCCCTGTGCTGCAACTACTAAGCCTGCGCTCTAGAGCCTGTGCAATTAGAAGCCCACACACTGCAACTGGAGAGTAACCCCTGCTTGCCGCAACTGCAGAAAGCCTGTGTGCAGTGACAAAAATTCAGTGTAGCCAAAAAAAATAAACAAATAAATATATTTTTAAAAAATAAAATAAATAATTGTAGGAAGGGAGAAAAAAAGAAAGAATGAACTTGAGGACACACTGCTCAGAGCAGGGAAGGCTCCATACCAAGAATATTTACAGCTTCTGAAAGCAAGTGAACACTGGCTGCAAAGTACCGACCCTCTGCAGCTGGAAACCAGTAACACAGATTAGCCTAAGTCACGCCATCCAGGGTCAGAGAAGGGGGCTTTGTTCATTTGAATTCAAGTGGCTTCCCTGGTAGCTCAGAGGGTAAAGAATCTGCCTGCAAAGCAAGAGAGCTGGCTTTGATCCCTGGGTCGGGAAGATCCCCTGGAGAAGGGAATGGCTACCCACTCCAGTCTTCTTTCTTGCCGGGAGAATCCCATGGACAGAGGAGCTTGGAGAGCTACAGTTCGCAGAATCCCAGAGACTCAGACACAGCTGAGGGACTAACACTAACCCAGACAAAATAGGCAAAGAGGACTTTAGAGCCTGAAAGGATGCTGCAGAAAACCATCCTGCCTCCTCTCACTTGCATGGTCGTCTCACTGCGAGAGCTTCTTCACGTGCTAATAGCTTTCTCAATTTAGCCTACTTGAATAGCAAAATATTTGCGTCATACGGACTCTTGCTGCTTGGCTTTGACATGTCTTTGCTCTTTATTTTTTTTGTCTTCTCTAGGATCAGCCTGCCAATAGGCCTGTCTCATGATTGTCAGTGTTTCCATTTTTAGCAGCCCTCAGGCCCCCTACCTTTCAAATTTACTTTCAAACTGAATATCTAAGTCTGAATTAAGGAAACAGTCACTAAAATGAGTGCCTAAGACCCATAAGGAAAGCTGAGCACTGAAGAATTGATGCTTTTGAATTGTGGTTTTGGAGAAAACTCTTGAGAGTCCTTTGGACTGCAAAGAGATCAAACCAGTCAATCCTCACAGAAATCAGTCCTGACTATTCATTGGAAGGACTGATGCTGAAGCTGAAGATCCAATCCTTTGGCCACCTGATGCAAAGAACTGACTGCTTGGAAAAGACTCTGATGCTGGGAAAGACTGAGGGCAGGAGGAGAAGGGGAAGACAGAGGATGAGATGGTTGGATGGCATCACCAACTCCATGGACATGAGTTTGAGCAAGTTCCGGGAGTTGGTGATGGACAGGGAAGCCTGGAGTCCATGGGTTCGCAAAGAGTCAGACACGACTGAGCCACTGAACTGAACAGAAGACACTTCACTGATGTCCCCATCTGCTTCATCAGTGATGAAGCATTCTCCCCATCGCTTCATTCTCCCCATCACTTCATTCTCCCCATCACTTCACAGTGATGTCCCCATTGATGTCCCTCAACATTTATGTGCAGCCTGCAGGGCACACAGCGGTCCTGGAATGCCAGTGAGCAGAATCATTTAGTTCAAAACCTGACTTAAAACACCCAGTGAGACTTCCCTGGTGGTCTAGAGGCTAAGACTCTGAGCTCTCGATGCAGGGGGCCCAGGTTCTATCCCTGGTCAGGGAACCAGATCCTGCATGTCACAACGAATATCCCACACATTGCAACTAAGACCTGGTGCAGTCAAATGAATAAATTAATCAAACAAACAAACAAAAGCACTCAGCAATTACAACAGGACTCAGAAAACAGCAGGTCTCCATAAGTATTCTCTGAATCATTTATTTTGGGCTCTTTTTTTTTTTTTTTTCTTATCTCTCATTCTTAACCATGTGTAGCTGGGTTGAGGTTGACAGAAAACTGAGCACTACTCTAGGTAAGAACCAATGATGAGAAAAATAAAATTGGAAAGTTACAGGAAAATCAATGCTTACCTTCTTCCTAACACAAACCCAATATGATAAGACTTCTTCGGCATGAAACACCAGACAAATATTACCTACTGACTGACTTACAAATTATGGGAAGTAAATGTCAATTCTTTATTACAGTAATCAAGAAGGAGATTTACCTTCAACACCATTCTTTTTTTATTTAGATTTTATTACTTTGAGAAATTCTGCAGCATAAGACCTAGCAACAAATTCAGTAAATACACAGGCCTTTTTTAAGGGTGCTCAGTTAATTCAGCCACAGACAAATTCTCAACATAAAGCATAGGCTTTTTCTTGTAACAGCAGAAGAAATGGATAGGAAGTAGCTGGTTGGATAAGAAGGATCCAGTGGGACACAGAGGAAAGTGAGAACAGCTTTCTCAATCCACTTGCAAAATATCCATAACTCCTCAGCGTAAAGTCCATTACAACGAAATCCACCATGATTTTTTAAATGAATGTGAGTAAAGATGGACTGTAATCTTTATTTTAAAGAATCCACATGGTTAGGTATAAAATATAGTAAGTATTTCATTTCAAGATTTTTTTCCTTCTCCAAATGTCCCATAAATCAGTGGACCTGCAAATACACACAAACTTTAATTTTCCTTTGCCTGCTGTAATACTAGTTATTCAGAGTCCGACAATAAATATTTGTTAACAACTAACTAAACAGTTATCAGAGTACTGTCAGATATCAGACTGCATGGGTAGGTCAGGGTTATCCAGGGAGAAAATGTATCTGACGGGGAAATATATTTTTTCCGTCAAACACAATCCAGGAGCTTCTAACACCAGAAAGAGAGTTATTGCCTGAAAGTCAAAGCAGAAATTAAAAGCACAGAATCCAGGAGTCAAACTAGAAAACAGGCCAAGTCAAAAGCCTGGAGACTTGCTATGGCAGCAGGTACCTAGCTAGTGGCCGGAGGGCTGGCCAGAAGTCTGTGTTGGTGCGTCAAGAGGAGCTGTTTCTCAGAAGGTCATGTGAATAGCTATCAGATGAGGCACTCCCACTGATGATACATGAAGACTTTGTGCAAGATACCTATCTCAAAACTTCAGTGTAGCTCAGCCTCTAACAGTATCCCGATCAATGGCATTAAATTGAAATCTATCACGCTTCCAGACCATCACAACAGTTTTCCTCTATTTGGAGAAATAGTCCTCTCTACAGACTATACAAAGCTTTCTATATAATAGGCACCAAAAGGCAAACAGGTCACACAGCACAGACTCACATGGGAAGCTGTATACCCTTTCCCTTTGCTTGCCTTGCTTGCCTGCAAACAATACAAACCTTTCTGAACAAATGAAAGTGAACTTTGAAACTAGCAAAACATTTTAGGCACCCTGCCACAGACACTCTCCAAGCAACAGCAGACCGTTTGCCAGCCTGTATAGGTTGAAATTTCTTGCCACGTACTGGATCTGTGGTTAAATGAGCCCAGCAGAGAATTACAGCTTTGATGCTTTGATGTGAAAAATCACTAACAGATCTTGATCGAAGGATGAGAAAAAACTGGTAAATTTTCAGTATGATGGTGCATGTGGGGCCTCACTGAAGCCAATATTACCTTCATTTAGCGTCTAAACTGTATTTTTTTCCATTAACTTAAAAAGCTCTACTATAATCTTTCCTGCAACTTACCAAGCAATGTGCAAGGGATCTTACATGCATACACTTAAAAATTTTTTTTTCATTATATATTTTTATTTTTGGCTCTCCTGGGTCTTCACTGCTGCTTGAGCTTGTCTCCTGTTTCAGTGAACAGGGGCTACTCTCTAGTTGTGGCCCTTGTGCTTCAACAGTGGTGGCTTCTCCTTTTGCAGACCACAGGCTCTCAGGCTCACAGGCTTCGGTAGCTGTGGCTCCCAGGCTGTAGAGCACAGGCTCAGTGGCTGTGGTACACAGGCTTAGTTGCTCGGAGGCATGTGGGATCTTCCCAGATCAGGGGTCAAACCCATGTCTCTTGTATTGGCAGGAGGATTCTTTACCACTGAGTCACCAGGGAAGCCCTTACACGCATACACTTTTTTTTAAAGACTTAGAACAGCTCCACTATCTCCATTTTGCAAAAAAGGAAACTAAGACTCGATATGCAACATAGCTGGGATTCAACCATGCAATTCCAAGTCCAGATCCTTTCTGATAACTCTAACATGTTCCACAAACTACACAGAACATGGGCTATTCTAAAAATAATCCTGGGATTCACCATTGCTACGAAAATAAGTTATCAGGATGTGAAAATGTAATAAAATAGCAAAGGCACTTAAATAATTACCAGTCACAAGGGCTCCTAAATAATTATCAGCCTCAGCACAGATTGGGATGATGACAGCTTCCACAGCTGAAAGAGAGCAAGAAAACACAGAGCCCAAGTCCAAAGACACAAACTTCTGTCCCAGAGACCCAGAAATCAGGTTTGTCTTTTAGACTGGAAGTTAAGCATCTTAAAACTCAAAATTCAAGTAAGTCATTCAAAATTTGCCATTTTGGATTAATTTCCTTTGAAATCAGTAGAGGTTTAAAAGTTCAGAGATCCAAACAGCATGGGGGTGGGGGTGGGGAGGAGCAATGTATAAAAAGGCAATTCATTGAAGAATTTGTCCAAAGAGCCAAAAAATATATGCAGAGTTCAATTTCACACACAAACAAACACACACAATCCAAGTCCAAACAAATATATACTAGTTTTCATCTCTCTCCCTTTTGTAGATGGTAGTTTAACAGTGAAACCATATTTGCCCCAGAAATTACCCAAATGAACTAAATTATATGTACACAGGTCATTACTGTTACTATTTTTTAAATGGGATACACTATGGCCAGATGGTTTCAACTTCAGTTTAAAAAAGAAAAACTCTGCTTGTAGGAATTTAGACCTAAAAGTATACACTTATATAGTCACAAAAAAGAGTTGTGGCAGGGCAAACAAAACAACAATGATATGGAGGGAGAGAGGAACTGGAAATTTGCCAGTTTGTATAATTTTAATTCTGCATTGAATTTTTTAAGAAGGGACCTGATTATTTAAATATATCACTAAAAATTAGATTTAGGATCAAAAATGTACTTCAATAAACAAAGTGAGAAAGTGAAAGTCACTCAATTGTGTCCAACTCTTTGTGAATCCATGGACTATAGCCTGCCATGCTCCTCTGTCCATGGGATTCTCCAAGCAAGAACACTGGAGTGGGTTGCCATTTCCTTCTCCAGAGGATCTTTCCTACCCAGGGAGTGAACCCAGGTCTCCTGCATTGCAGGCAGATTCTTTACCATCTGAGCCAATGCTTCATTAAGCATTAATGCTTCTTAATGTAGCATTGAGAGTAACCCCACAGAGAGGGCCACACTAATTCCCATCCAGCTCAAAATCCAAGTTTCAATACTTTCTGGTTTAGACAGAAAGTTTCTAAGCTGTGTTCCTTTAGCCCTGGACTAAAATTGCACTTTGTCACAATGGTAGGACTGGGCTATGACTCATCTTCCTCTGCCAAACAATGAAAGTTCTAGTTCAGTGGGAAAAAACTACTTGAGCTGCCAGTTCATTGAACTGTTCAAATCAAGGTCAAAATATTGCAGCAGGGTAACGGAGTCACCAAGCCCAAATCCCATCTAATTCCCACACCAGTCTATCAGTGGCCCTCCAACTAAATCCTAAATTTGCCGACAATTAGAGTAGGAAGCACCTGGTGCCCTCTAACTAGGGTCAAAGAACCGTAGTGAAACATGAAACCAGGACCCATGTCATAATCATACCTTTCAAGTAATGCCAAGGAAAACCACAACTAAAAAGATGACAGAGTGCACAGCGTCAGCTTAAATACATTTTAAGTACCATTTTAAGCCGAAATACATTTTAAGTGCCATACCAACACAATATTTGATTTTCCATTCCTATATTGTAGGTAGCAGGCAAAGTTTATTTTCAATTGACTATATTTTTATAATTTTTACAGAGCTTACTATTCCTTTTATTTACCTGGAACTGTTACTACAGCTTGCAAGTTGCTTTGAAACATGTTACCTAATCATTCATGACCAAAATCACCTGGGGGATGCTACTGACTGGGGACCCGTCTCAGAAGTTCAGTGACTTACACATTGATGCCACAGGCAACTGAGATGGGGATCCCCTCCCTCAAACAACTCTTCATTACCATGTTAATTACACTTCTCATTCCCCCCCAAAGTTCTTCAGTTTCAAACAACTCACTCCATCTACCCTTAACCCAACTGAACAATTATTTTTCTCTCAAGCCTGGGCAAATTACATTCCCCTAACCACTAACTCATTTTCTTTATAAACATTAAGATCAGCTAAAATTTCACAAGCCCTGAGAAACTCCCTCAGACAAACCTCACTTCACTCTGACCACTCTAAATACTCATACAGCCTTTATATTCATACAGCCAATGGGTGGGTCAGGCAGCCACTAATTCCTGCCAAAGATAATCACACTTCTTCCTTTCAAACTAACCCTGGCACCCAGAACCTCCCGGTAGTGGCCACAACAGGCCCCACCTTCATATTCAGACAGACACAGACACCCCAGCCCCTGATCAAATTCTTATTCCAAAGTTCTCCACTTGCCTTGCTTCATGAGGACACTACCATCTAGGACCTCTGTCTCTTCAGAGTGGTCTGTTCAGTGCACCCCAAGCTGGCCTATTCCCCAGCGAGCTCTTCCAAGAGCTTCTTCCCAATGACAGCCATCTTCAGACAGACCATAGTCTCATGTAACACACTCTTCTCCATCAGCTCAAACCAGAAAGCAGGAGGTCTGGTCCTCCTGTAGCCTCCTCCAGCTCAGAGGAATCTGTTCACCCACCCATTCCTCAAGTGGAACCTGAGACTCCCCTGCCAACAGGCATGGGCTGAGTGCAGAAGGACAGCATAAGCTTCCTTCCTGTCCTTCTTCTAGAGCTTTCAGTCTAACAGGGAACCATACACTTCCCCCATATGCTTCCATCTTGAATCCCCATCAGAATCACTTGGGCAGCTTTTGAACAGTTACAGTCAGGGCCTCAGTCTAATTATACCAAGATCCCCGGTGTGGGGCTCCAGCACGCTGGTGATTCTAACGTGCAGCCAAGGTTGAGAATATGTGAACCCATTCAAAATGACTGACTCAGAGTTCTGTCAGCCTGAAGAGAAGGCAGGAAGGATGGCAAGAAAAGCGAGGCCTCCCAGAAGTGGCTTCCTGGGCAGACCTAAATCATCTGCGCGTTGGTAGATGCCTGCAACTCCGAGTAAGTTTTTATTTCACACCTTCAAGCCTTTTTTTAAAAACTTATTCTCCTTCAATTAGGTTATTTGTTAACATTTGGGCATTTGTACACAGACATCAAGATTAAGAAAAGGCAAAGGAAATATTTTAAATATTTTAAAAGGTAATGATTCTATACCAGAGAGAGAGAGAAACAGATAATCAGATTTCAACTTACTGAGAAGCAAATGCACTAAATTATAGTTGCACATTTTAGAAGATAACACAGGGCAAAAGGATGGGCAGTTTCAAAAATAACACTGAAAGGCTTATATTCAACAAATATATATTTCAATTTATTCCATTTTATTACTTGTTTTATTACTCCCTTTAGATTCTGCAAAAGTCATTTGAAACCTCAACCCCAGTAACGTCAACAGTTTAATGCAAAACACTTATGGTTTCACCCTTTCCACCTTACTTGAGGTCTGTAAATAAAGGATTCACCCCAAAGTTTAATCTATTATGGAGACTGCTTGAAGATCAAAAATAGCCACATATTGCAATGGAATATGCCACCCATAAACATGTACTTTTTCATACCTTTATTTACAAGATCACTAAAGAGAGCTATCCTGTAGATATAAGAAAACAGTAAATCAGTAACAGCCAATAAGAAAAGAACCTAGGTCCTCGCAAATCATATACACACTAATCTTCTATTTTTATTAAAATAATGTGCCCTAACATGTATTTTTTTAAAAAAATATTTTCTACTTTCCTAAAGCCTTTGGACTGACCACAGAGTAGGAAATAATGCTGTATGAATGAATGAGAATTCATGTTTAAAGCTGAAGTCTACCCGTATAAAAGTTTGCTTATTATTTAAAAGTTGATTTGAATTTTTTACTTCTAATTATCTTCCTATTTCTGAGACCCTTGGTAGCAAGACATTACTGCACAGACTAGCAGACTATGAAGATTATTCATGCTGGGAAAAGGAAGAGAATTAAGTGAAAGTCAAGAGATATACTTGAAAGGCTACAAGCTGCAATGCTGCTCTTGTACCTGAGGTTTTAAGTCAGGTTTCTGACAGATATTTTAATTTTCTGTTGAGACCACACGGTTCTTTAAATAAGAGAGAAAAGTAACAGCCAACAAAGTGAATTATACCATGCTGATCTCTTATTACACTTTGCCAAGAAGCCAAATTTGCTAAGAAAACATGGGCTGCTCCAATCATTCTAGTTGAGAATTAATTCCTGGAGAGGATGCCTACCAGCATTTACCACCACATTCACATGGAGTTAGGAAGGAAAACTTAAGAGGGAAAGAGTAATTCCAAAAGAAAGAAAACCATTTTTTAAAAATTCTGACCAGTCTAAAAGTTGTTCCATACTAACAACATTCAAGCATGATATGTAAGGTCAAATATTACACATCACTTGAGTTTTTTATTTTTTTTCTCATAAAGTTTATTTGATCTATATGGACATCAGAACTAATCAAAAAATCTAGGTCCCCCTGGAAGTAAACTCCAGCAACAGAAAAGTGCATGATCACATCTAACATGAAGTTCCGCGTCTGAGTTCTTCTGCACAAGACTGCCTAAACACAAAACCCCTCCATTTACAATCCACCCAAAAGTACAATGTCTGATTCTCCCCTTAATCAGCTCTGAACCACTTTTAAAAGTAAAATACATTTTTAGTCAGCACAGTAAATCAAGTACAATAGTACACTATCCCTACGCAACAGCGCAAAGGAAACTTTCTCTATAGGACAGAAATAAGCTAGTTTGAAAATACATGAAACATGTTGTCACAACAAATATATGGCTCCTTATGTACTTTTTTTCCAAGAAGCCAAGAACTGGAAAATCATCGCATTCTGAAGAAAAGATGAAACCCCACAATGCTGGTCTCGACTCCTCAGACTCTACAACAGATGCGACATCAGGAAGAACGTGCCGGGGTGTTCCCATCCCCAGCTTGGTCCTGCCTCCAGCAGCTCTGTTACTTAACACACTGGGTCCAGTAAGTGACTGAGAGAACCCTGTCTTGGCTAACATCCTCTTTTCAAAACCTCAGGGAAGGGAGGGCAGGGAGTCAGGCAAGCTGACAAACTTACCTGGTAAATGCTTGCCAGACTGGCGAGCTACGTGTCCTGGCACATCAAATCTGTACTTTTTCCAACGAAACGCGGTGGCCGCCGGGCCGCTCATCACCTACATTTGCTTAACTGACGAGGAAAAAGATGCAGAGGAAGTGGATTTTAACAGAAGCAGCCTGCGAACTGCACACTGGGATGTCCTGTTTCGCCGTGGCTTTTATTTTTCCCATGAGAGGATCTGACTAAAACCTAGCTGAATCTCTTCTAAATACCAGACAGGATGTTACACTTCGCAGTTAGTGAAAATTCCTTAGGTCATTTTCTGTCACTGTTCTTTTAATTGTCACAACGTAGGGCCTTTGAATGTTTCTGATCCACTACAAAGAGATTGTAACTTTGCTTCCTGTTTTTGACAGCGTCAGCTGATAAGGACACCTCCACCCACCTCCTTACCCACATGTATATAAATAGAGGTGTTTGCCCTGGGTATACAACTGGACTGAAGAGTTTGGTTATATATTAACTCTACTTCAAAGCATAAATTGAACTTGTTATTTCACTTCAATATGCATATAGACCTTGGGAAAAATGGAACTCAAAAGAATTTCTTAATTCCTTAGAGATTGCTATTATGGAAAAAAATACATTCAACCACACAGAATCATAAGATCAGAGGTAACAGTTTTGACTCATATTTTCCAGCCTGTTCTATCTTGTGTATTTGCCTTGCTCTTTTATTATCACGGAACACAGATGTCAGGTGCCTCAGTGGTAAAGAATCAATGCTGGAGTCACGAGTTCAATCCCTGGGTCGGGAAGATCCCAGGGATAAGAAAATGGCAGCCCACTCTAGTATTCTTGCCCAGAAAATCCCATGGACAGAGGAGCCTGATGGGCTACAGTCCATGGGGTTGCAAAAGAGCTGGACACGACTTAGCAACGCAACAACAGCAACATACAGATGTCATCCACACACATTCAACAGCAAGGAAAACCATGACCCATACTGCCTCATGGGCTTTTCATTTCTGTTTAACTCTTTTTTTTCTCTCCTGCTTTGAAACAAAAACTTTCAACTTATAAGCAAAGATTTTCATAACGTAGGTTCTCTTGTCAGGATACACACAGATTTAAATCAGAAGACATCTCTCTTCCTGCTACGGGCTGAGATACAGTCAGTCCTTGCCCCACTCTCCTCTTCCTTATCTCTGTATTTTCTAGACTAGAAACCATAGACCTGGCAAAACACCCTCTCTAAGCCTCAATATCCAAACCTGTAAAATGAGAGTAGAGACCTCACCTGTCTCATGGGATTGTGGTGAGGAGAGAAAGAGTGAAAAGCACAATGCTATAGATTAGGTCACATGGTCAAAGCCTGATTTTTTTCTTTTTTTGGTAACAGCTTTATTTAGATATAATTCACATAGCATGCAATTAACACATTTAAAGTATATTATTCAGTGGTTATTAGTATATTCACAGAGTTATGCATCCATTACACAATCAATTCTAGAACATTTTCATCACCCCAAAAAGCACTCAATCTCCATCTTCTCTCTGCACCGACCCCCTAATTCTAGTCAACCATGAAAATCTAATTTCAATCACTATAAATTTGCCTCTCCTGAGCATTTCACATAAATGAAATCATAGAATATGTAGTCCTTTATGACTGCCTTGTTTTACTTAGCATAATGTTTTCAAAGTTTCTTTCATGCTGTAGTATGTCAGCATATAATTTTGGTTTACAGCTGAATAATCTTCCTTGTATGAATATCCTACATTTTATTGATTCACTTATCAATTGGCAGACATTTGGGTTGTCTTTACCTTTCAGCTAACATGAATAATGCTGCTATGAGCATTCAAGTACAAATTTTTATATCAACAAATGTTTTTATTTCTCTTGAGTATAAATACCCAGGAGTAGCATTACTGGATCATATAATAGGATTCTACAGTTAACCTTTGGAAAAACTGCCAGACAGCTTTCCAAAGTGGCTGCACCATCTTCCATTCCTTCACTAGCAGTACCTGAAAGATAAAATTCTCTCCATCCTCACCGACACCTATTTTTATCTAGTTTTTATTTTTTTTATTATAGCCATCCTAGTGGGTGTGAAGTGACATCATCATGGCTTGATATACATTTCCCTGATGGTTGTCAAAGCCCAAATACAAAAATATATTTCAACATTTTAATCTGGTATAACATACCAGCTAAATACTGCTGGTGTTCGGATTACATCTCTAAGCAAGAGGCTGCTAAAGCAGTTGGTTTATCTTCCCCTACCCAAGGGCTGCTTATGAAAACATTAAATTCTAAATCAGTTGTTTCCACATGTCTTTCTGTATTTGTCTTCTTCCTAAATAGAAACAGTCTCAATTAAAGCAGCCTTTATAAGTGAATAACCATAATTATTTATAGGAAGAAATTTTAGACAAGATTTAATTTAAGATTAAGGTTATTACAAAATTTTAAGGAAGCCAAGAGGAACAAGTCAGGATTCTAGATACTACTGATGTCTTCCCCTTTTCTCTAAAAAATGTGATATTGAGAGGATAGTAATTATTCTAATTCAAAGGGATTATCCAATAAAATTCAAAGAGATTATCTAATCCAAAATTCAAAATATATAATCCAATCTAACTTGAGGGATTATCATATTTTCTAATTTGAAGTCTTTATCTAATCTAACTCAATCTCATTCAAAGAGATATTCATTTTTTTCAGATTTCTGATGTTCGAAAAAATTCATGTACAATGAAATGAATTATTTTATTCCTAAAACATTCTATTTTAAATTATTTTTAATGCCTTAAAAAATTAAAAAGAATAAAGTCTACATAAAACACAAGAAGGAAAATACGAAAAGGCTACAAGCTTTAAAAAAATAACTTTTCCCCTGTTTTTCAATATAAGGCCTCAGGCCCCACAAGATGTATTAATAATATGATTCATTCATCTTCTAAGAAATTTTCCATGTCCCAAGGCTGCACTATGTAATCCACTGTTTTCGTTATTTCTTGGCATCAGCTGACTATGAAACTGACCGCTGAACTTTCCTATGTCAGATAGAACTTTCCATTGTGGGAAATTTTCATCAGAGTTCAGGAGCAAATACGGCTTGTATCACCCAGTACAATTTCTAAACCAGATTTTACACGGGAAAGGCAAACCATTGAATGAAAACAACAAGTACAAAGGCCACATTGGAGTTTCTGTAAATACTTGACGGTGAAGAAAATCAAAAGCGACAATTGGTTTATCAAGGTTATCTGAAAGTTCTTCCAAAAAAAGTCTAAAAGAAGGGCACTTTTACAAACTGTTCTGTAATCTCTACCCACTGACCCCTTCTTCTGCTAGATTACACGGTGGCCTCATTTCTAGTTCTCATGAAATCAATAGACCATTTACGTCCCAAGTATCTGTCTAGGGTATGCACTTTCTTATTCAATCTGGTGTTGACAGCAGTAATCAAATTTTGTACATACCACTAGCTCTATTATAGCTCAATGGCTACTGGCTGCCAGCCTAGGTCTACTCTCAGCCGAAAGGAAGGGAAAGAGTAGCCTGCAGAGAGAATTACAGACCGCATCAGCTGAAACTACAGAAGGTGGTGTGGAAGTGAGACAGTGAAGCAGAGGCCTTCAAGACAAACCCTCCTTCCACCGGGGAGACACACGCCGGGCAAATCAGCACAGCCAAGCCCGAGTCAGCCAACCTTGACCATTTTCTTCATTCCCTCTGTTATCTGCAAAGCTCTGGGTTTTGAACATCTTATTACAACTTTCCGTTCTAACCAATGAACCTACACCTACGCCTGCAGAGCAGCAGACAAAAGCCAGAAATAAACCATACCCTCCAACACGAGGGAGATGAAAAGTGAGGCATCACAGGTGACAACACTTCCCATGAACTGTCCAGACACAGTCAGTTCCATGTTGTAACTAGAATCAAGGCTTTTTCTTGGATCAAAAATTTTTCAATTAATCTTCTTCTGCTAAAACAAGGTGAGCTTTAAAAAAAAAAAAAAAAAGAGGAGGGATAGAAACCTAGAAGTCTACTCAGCCTGCATTTTTAGAGTTCAAGTCTCTAGGAAAACCATATTCCTGCTAACAGATATTCTCTGCTTAAAGGGAGCATGGATGATACCACTTCTTGCTATCTAAGGTTGGCTAAAGCAACTATTTCCTCATTTTTTAAAACCTGAAATAATTTTAGACTTACCCAAAAAGTTGTAAAAAATTGTACAGGGTTTTCATAGTCCCTTAATCCAGCTTCCCCAAATGTTACCATCTTACAGAACCAGAGCACTTCTGTCAAAACCAGAAAATTAGCACTGATGCAATACATTGAACTACTCCACAGATCTTATTTAAATATCTCCAGTTGTTCTCCAGGACCTGCACACAAGCAACGCTTCAAAAACACAGCCTTTCATTCACTCTCTAATGAATGTTTCTGATCCCCTCACCAGAAGTCCTATTTTCTTTCATGTTGATGAGGTAGTTTCATTATTAACCATTGAGTGTTCCAGTCTAGAAATGCTTATTTTCTCCACAATTCTCTCCACAGCTAATCTGAGGGTTTTATCAGCCTCATCTTGTAAACACAGGTCAAACTGAGTTTCACAATTCCTTGTCCAGAACACTTAGAACATAGAGGAGCTACCAAATCAGAGCCTTTCCCACTTGAGAAAAGTTACATAGGCTATGCATTCCCCTGGAGGAGCTAGTGGTAAAGAACCTGCCTGCCAATGCAGGAGACATAAGAGACAGGGGTTCCATCCCTGGGTCAGGAAGATCCCCTGGAGAAGGAAATGGCAACCCACTTCAGTAATCGTACCTGGAGAATCCCACGGACAGGGGAACCTGGAAGGCTACAGTCCCTAGTACCGCATAGAGTCAGACACGACTGAAGTGACTTAGCACAGCACACAAGACAAAAAGAGCAAGACGTAGGATAATTTCCCCCAGTCAAATACACTAATACTTGTGCAGTAAATATGTGTGTTTTAGGAGGTGAGTGAGATAAGGAAAGATTTCAAAAGCATCCCAACACTTCTGGTCAAATTTTGCCCCCAAAATGAGCTCAGGTCAAGCTCAGGTTTTCCTATCAAATGAATTACAAAAACCTTTCTGTTTTCAGAGTTCTTTTTAGCTACTGTAACTGCAAATGAGAGAGTGTGGACCTCTACCAATGAAATCTGTGGCTTCTTGTGTTGCCCACCCACCTTCACACCACATCCACTTTCACCTCCAGTGTTACCTCTGCCTCCAGGCTCTCTTCACTCCAATTAACCCTCCCAGAGTCTCCAGGGTGACCTTTGTAAATTACTTGCAGCTCTCTAGCTTCAAAATCCTTCAAGATTTCCCATGCAAAAAAAAGGAGGTTGGAGTCTAATCTTAGGCAGTTTAGTTTACAAGGCTCTCCACCATCTAAGCCAACCCTTTTGACTAGAACAGTGCTACACCCAAGAAGAAAACAGAAGTGAAAAAGGTGTAATCCCTGTCCTCAAGATGCTGCCTATCTAATTCAGTCTCTTGAATATTTTCATCAAACTGAAAATATAGAATGTAGCTTCTCCAACCATCAAAGGAATATGAGAATTTTTTTTTAACTCATTCTTTTCTAGCTAGGAAATTCTACCTTAGCTCTTGATCACATTAAAGATTACTAATAAAATCCCATATGTTAACATGAAAAGGATTTTTTACATGATTTTAACAACACATGTCTAAAAATAGTTGCTATGCTACTGTTCCAAATACAAAGAGCGAAAGCCAGAAAAACTTTTCTAAAAACAAGCAAACCCAAAAAAGCAACGTCAAAGATGGTATTTAATGGGCTGAGTGAGTTCTCATGAGATTGTTTTTCCAAAGCACAAAGATATAAATAAAATCTGAAACCATGTCTTTGTTTCCATATTAGTATATTAATGGAAGTGAATGACATTATAACCAGCAAAATTATGTTAGAGAGAGCTAAACAAAAATCCCCACCACCAAAGAGCTCAGAATTTATCCCCAACCACATAGAGACCTATCTCTGATGCAGACTTTAAGGAACATACACCAATGAAAGAGGAAAGAAATCATATTTTAAGTATTTTGGTTTTATTTTCTAATGTGCAAATAGTCAGACACACAGAATGGTAAAAGTTCCTAGATATTGTATTTAAAGATAAATTATAACCTTTCTTACAATTATCTCAGGAAAAGTGCACAAAAGCAGTAAGCATAAGAGATAAAGAATAGTACCACTGAATCCCATAATGATGGGGGTAGAGAGAAGTGGTCGGTATATACCTGCTTCTTCCTACACCAAGAGAGGGGAGGAGGCTTCCTTCCCAGCGCTGTCTTCCTCTCACAGCAGACTGTGTGTGTGACTGTGTGTACACACACAGCAAGATTTTCACTGGCAGTGCTAAGTTACTTCCAAACAGAAGTGACAACTGCTGTGATCTGACCGAGGTGAGATATACATGGCTAACAGCACTCATGGTAGAACAGGACAACATTGCATGGACATCAAGTGATGCTACCACTCTGTAAAAGCCAGGATCCACTCTGCCAGGGCCGTGGTAGAATCTTGTAGAATCTACAGGGGCTCCTGGCACAACCACTCACGTGGCAAACACCTCACTCTAGCAGAAGGAAGGAAGGTTATCACCAGGGTTCTTCAGGGAGCAGGAACAGGTATTTAAGGAGACATGAAAAGAGACGAATAAAACTCAGCTGCTTTAAAAAGAACTTTTAAAACATTACCAAATAAGAAAAGAAGGGAATAATTTTCCCAAATTTTCTACATGTTCTGTTTCTATCAATCGGGCAAAAATAAACATTGTCGTTTTTCATTTACCTTTGTATTGTCATCCTTTAGCATGGAGCCTGAAATGTTGTAAGGACTTAGTAAATGAGCATTTACTGAAAGAATAGACACAAGCTGATGTGGAAGACATCAGAACAAAAGTTAAGAGTGATCCAGGATACTGAGAGGAACCCTGGGCATCTCTCACACACACAGAGCTTCAACAACAAGGCCATCTGATGCAGAAAGGAGGTACCACAGTCTATGACATGAGCAAAATAAAAAATAGCAGTTCTGGGACAGACTCTGCTCTGGGGCAGACCACAGCATTGCAGAAAGGGATCAGAGAAACTGACCAAGTGAGAAGGGTGCTTTCAGGAATGTAAAAAAGGATACATTTGGAAATAAAAGTGCTGTAAAGATAGAGGCAATATCATTGGCAACCTGCTGGGCTGTGGAGCAAAGATCAGCCAGTGAGTTTTCTTGAAGTACATCTGCTGTCACTGTGAGGAAAACCTCTCTAGTTTCCAGAAGGTTCCAGAACCCTCCAGCTTCATGGAAAAGTATGGGGAAAAAAAAAAAAAAGAAATGTGGGGATTATTCTTTGTTGTTAGTTGTAAAAACATCTAGTGGGAGAGCTGACTTAAGAATCCTGGTGACTTAAAAAACAGTCACAACCTAAAAGTTGGGAGGTGTGTTATATTCGGTGTGAATTTTTAGGACTTCAAGGCCAGGAGACAGCATCTCAAGTGACCCCAAGAGAACTGTTCCGAGAATGCAGGGGGAGGAGTCAGGTTATATAGAAATGTACAACAAAGGGCAAGTAGTCTGAAAAACAAAAGTATTTTTGTGAATTAAAGAAAACCAGATTATCTCAAGTTAAGGAATTTAGTGTTTTTCTATGAATGGGAAGATGCAAGAGTCTGGGCTCACTGAAATCATTCATTTTATATGCATCTCAGCTACCTGGGGCCAGGATCCCAGGTTTTTTTTCCTCAGTGCTCACCAGAGGGAGTGGTTGCAGCCCAATGGATGCCGGATCTCCTCCTTAGTTGCCCTTGAGGGCTGGAATGGCTGATGACTGTGACATCCTAGTTTATTGACACAGCAGGAAATACTCCATTTCTCACTCCCATAGGGCACAACACCCTATGAAGCTGGACATGTCACTCATAACAGTTTGCCCTTTGGTCACCTGCAGTGACAATCTCAATTCAGTGTTTCCTGTGGAGCTCTTAGGCCCTTATGCAAATCTGAAGCTGTGGGCCACTCATTAGACATGGGTATTAACTTGCATGAGTCATCTGTATATTCAGCCTGCAGCTGATACCACACAAAGATAGTCCTGCCTACTCATGGCACACCCACCCCACTCCCATGTGGGAATGAGACATAATCACCTACTGAGGGCTGGGAGTGGGGAGAAAATGAAGGATCCAGGTAATAATGAGGCAGAACCAATGCCAAAGAACTGACCTTGGGTATTTTAAATCCGCTTCAGGATTTCTAGGATGATGTAGCTGCCAAGAGATATCCAGGTGCATGCTATGTTGCTTCAGTCGTGCCCAACTCTTTGCGACCCTATGGACTACAGCCTTCCAGGCTCCTTTGTCCAAGGGATTCTCCAGGCAAGAACACTGGAGAGGGTTGCCATTTCCTTCTCCAGGGGATCTTCCTGACCCAGGAATTGTCTCCTGCATTGACCAGTGGATTCTTTCTTTACCACTAGCACCACCTGGGAAGTCCAATAACCAGGTGAGGAACAGAGAATGCAAGTAATGGTTGTCAGCCCAGAACTTATGAGCCATGGGACTTATAAACAAGATCCCTGAGCCTTGGGCCCATGGGAGTCAGTCAGCTAATTGATTTGTTGACTTAGCACCTACTCTGTTCCATGCGGTGCAGACAAGAACCAGTTCCCAGGCCCGGCAAAGTGAGGCAACTGCAGAGGGAATGTGTGGTGCCTGCTGTCACTCCCTCAGGAATCAGCCCCAATACAGGCTGGGGCCTGCAAAAGGGGAAAGGAGAGGGCAGGGGCTGCCAGACGAGGTGGGAGTGAACACGACAGAGGCAAGAAGCGCACAGCCTATGATTAAACCATCTAAGGAGTGACAGAGAACAGGGAGGAAGACGGCAGGGTGGAGCTCGGAAACAGTACCAGAAGGTACAAAAGAGAAAAACAGCGATCCAGAAAGAAGAGGAGAAGACAGCCAGGCCCGTAGTCCAGGGCTGCCCCTGACAGGAAGCAAGTTCTTCCACAGTTTGCAGGTTGGGACCACTTATGTGCCACTTCGTACAGAGTTCCACTTTCCATAAAATCTCTCTCCTCCAGAGAATGTTCATGAGTAAATCCGTCTATCTATAAAAAGATTTTAAAATGGAGCCAATAGAACAAACCTGGTTTTAAATGAGGACCGTTTAACACTAAAAATAACTTCCCTGAGGCTGCCAATTCAGTAGAGGGTTGGAACGACCCATGTTTCTATTGGAACATCAGTCTATAATTTGGTCAGTAAAAAGTGACCAATTTTAGGGCCCTCTGAACTTCAGAGTCCTTTCACATTTATTTTCATGGATGCCTGCAAAATTCTTACAGGTTAAGCTGTGTCAGTATTGCAGCCTCTTTAAAAAACGAGGTAACTTAGGTTTCATAACCCCAAGTTAGAGTTACTCCCTCAGTTGTGTCCAACTCTTTGCGACCACATGGACTATAGCCTGCCAGGCTCCTCTGTTCATGGGATTCTCTGGTCAAGAATACTGGAGTGGGTTGCCGTTTCCTTCTCCATTCATGACACCAAATTCATGCCGTGGGTGTTCTGAACCTTAGATCCAACTCCCTGCCCCAAGTATTTCCTCCCATCCCATCGTGGGCCTTCAAGAAGCAGCTCACTGGCTGTCAACAGCACTGCCTGAACCATCATGAAGCCCAAAGGTTTCAAAGTTGTTTCTCTGAGGGTAAATAATACTATATAATACTTCCTCTCTTCCTCAAAGTCACAGCCAAAAACCATATGAAACCAAAAGGAAATGCATGTTCCTCAACAGCAGTCAGGTCCCAGGTATCATGTATCCAGCTCCACCCCATCGCAGTCCCAAACTCTGGCACAAACACAAGCTGCAGAATCTTGAGGCCAGTCAGAGGTGAGCCCTTCTGCAAGAGAATGACAAAAGGCCCCGACACTTCCACTCCCCAGGGCATTAAAACCATAGCCCCAAAGGAACAAGGTGGTTATTCTTCATCTGAGTTACTAAACTGAGCCCCTCCACGCCGGAAAGAGGGGGCAGGAAAAGGAAATGAAAGCAAGTGACTCGAGGTTCTGGATTTCATATGCAAGATTAGCCAGCAACAGGTGCAGCGTTCCAGTGAAATTAAGCGTCTCCAAATGCCTCTTGTCTGCACCGCACAAAGGGCCCAGGCACAGAAACCCAACATTAGCAGCGCTGTCAGAAGTGCAAGCCATCATCATTTTCTAGCCAGTAGCATTTTTGGGGGAAAAAAAAAAAAAAATTACCAGGCAGACCACAAAATATTTCTCTGCTGACATAAGACTTCTTTCACATTATCCTCTTCTGAAACACTGTAAAATAATTTAAACGTTGGTAATCGTAAGTCATTTTTTAATGCCTGGTGACCACCACAGTGCCTGGTATGGAGTACATGGGCAGTAAACATTTACTGGATGAATGAATGAAACCAACAGGTAAATAAGATGTTGCCGTCACAAAGAACGATAACCAAAATCTCACTTTCAAAATAGTACATAAATGTATTTTTCCGCATTTCTCCAAGAAGGGAACAAAAGGCTGGAATCAGAAGCCAGGGAAAGAGATATCAATAATGAAACATATCAGGAGGTGCCAATCACCCAGCCACTGACTAAAGCCGAGAAGCCCTGTCTGCCGCCTCTTAGGATTAACAGTTCTGCACAGGCGTTCTCATTTGGAGGAGAACGAATGGGGAAAACAATCATAACCATTGAAGCAATTCACTTTTGGATTTTCCTTTCACTCAGAGTGCCATTTCATGTAACAGTTTCCACCTGCCATCACTATAGAACTTACAAAATAAATGTTGTTGCATAATCTTTCAATATGATGAAAATAATCTGCTGATGATATGTCATGGAAAATATCTTGTGCTGTATGTGACATGTATAAGAAAAATATGAGTGTGGGTAAGATGAAGTGGAAATGAAGCCATTTTACGGACTTTTAAGAACTGAAAAAAAAGTGGAGGGAAATAGCAATGAAAGTGATGAGGAATGTTATATGAATACTGTTTTAAATAAAAAGAATAATTATCAATATGAGAACATCACTGATTTATATAAGGGTTTAAATAATGATAATGATATTAATTATAAAAATTAGATTTAAGAGCACTGATAAGAATAAATCACCAAAATTATCAGGACAAGTCAGAGAACTAAGCAGTACAAATAGAAATGCAATATAATTTTATAAAATGACTATAAAGAATGACTTGATTTAATGATGCAGTTCATTCAGCTTTCTTTAAATTCATAAATTTCTCTTCTGTTTATAACTTAAGCATTCTGAATAGAATTTCTCTCACCTTTGCATATTCAATTTAAAGAATCCTTAGATTTTTTTTTCACATCATGCACAGAGTTGACTCATTGGAAAAGACTCTGATGCTGTGAGGGACTGGGGGCAGGAGGAGAAGGGGATGACCGAGGATGAGATGGCTGGATGGCATCACCGACTCAATGGACGTGAGTTTGAGTGAACTCCGGGAGTTGGTGATGGACAGGGAGGCCTGGCGTGCTGCAATTCATGAGGTCGCAAAGAGTCGGACACAACTGAGTAACTGAACTGAAATGAACACCCAAAGGTCTTAAACAAAATTCTTCACTGAGATACTAAGTGCCTAGTTAAGAACTACCTCAAACTTCAAGGAATAAACTGGAATTGCAAGTCCATTAAGAATGTGTTTGATGAACCTAGAGTCTGCCATACAGAGTGAAATGAGTCAGAAAGAGAAAAACAAATATGGTATACTAACGCATATATATGGAACCTAGAAAGATGATGCTGATGAGCCTATCTACAGGGCAGCAGTGGAGACGCAGACCCAGAACAGACTTGTGGACACAATCGGGGGAAAGAGAAGGTGGGGTGAACCGAAAGAGCAGCATGCAAAGATACACATGACCATACGTAAAATAGAGAGCCAGCGGGAATTTGCTGTATGACTCAGGGGGCTCCAACTGGGGCTCTGAGACAACCTAGAGGGGTGGGATAGGGCAGAAGGTGGGAGGGAGGTTCAAGGGGAAGGGGCCCTACGTACACCTATGGCTGATTCATATTTATGTATGGCAGAAACCAATAAGATATTATAAAACAATCATCCTTCAATTAAAAATAAATAAATTTTAAAATGTTTAAAAAAATAAACAAAAGGACAATCAAATTAAATAAAAAAGAATGTCTTTGGTTTTCAAGCGAGGCCTTTTCATTCATTCCTTCACCCACTCATTCCCTCATCTATAAGGATCTATCACCCCTACGGGTCAGGCGTTGTGCAAAGCACTATGGACACACCAGTAAACATGAAATGCCCTGATGGAGATGACAGTCTGGGGACCTCTCAGCAACAAAGCAAACAAGCAATCAGCATTGTGACAAGTGAGCTGAAGCAAGCAACAGGATGGATGGTAGGAATAACAGGACGAATCTACTTCAGACGGGGAGTCAGGGTGGGCATCTCGGAAAAGGTGCAATTTAATCCATCACCCAATTATAGTCAAAGGGGCTAGCCAAGAGCTGGGGAAGGTATCCAGGCATAGGAAAGAGCCTGTACAGAGGCTGTTTCCAGAGTTGCAAGCTGGCCACGGCTAAGGCGATGGGCAGCGACAGAGGAGGCTCATTAATAAATACACAAACAGCATCTCACCACATAATTCACCCAACACGCCTTTTCCCTTCAGCCTGGAATTCCTGTCTTCCACACTCTCTGCCATCTCGCAGGTGCCTCCTCTGGGAAACATCCCCTGACTCTCCAAAGAAGAGTCAAACTCCAGAAATGAATCCCTTCTAGTCCATGGTCCCACCAGGCCTAGTACTCGCCACTATTACACTCCTTAGCAACTGGCCCTGAGTCATTCTCCAAAAGCCACTAAGCACAGGTCTTGCTTTATTTGTCTCTATTTCTCAACAGTCTATCATGGAATTCGGCACCAGCAGACATGCAATAAATGACAAGTGAGTCAGCGAACAAATCGAGAGAGGGATGGCCAAATGAAGCGAGCACAGGATGGCCGCTCATGCCAATTCATTACTCAGCCTTGGAGCTTTGGAATAGCACCACACCACGGTTTTAGCTGATTAACCCATTTATAGTCTGGGGGTGGGGGGGTGCGGGGAGGGCGGAGATTTCTATCCCTTTATGATTTCCATACAACAAACACTTTGGGACAAATCTCCTGGCATCACAGACAAATGATGGATAATTTTCAGGGTGTCATTAGATACAGACTCCAATCCATCCATATCAACATGCGTAAAGTGCCAGGTTTGGTATTAAGCTCAAGGGCTGACAGCGGTTCTGTTCTGCCCTGGAAGGTCTACAGCACTAGCAAGCAGAGCAAAATCCTGTTTCCAAAATACTGTAAACTAACTTCTTTCATAATAGTTTTACAAGAAAATGGTGGTCAAAAAATTCCAAGGTCACCCACAGGACAAAATGATTTAGAATCTGTTACTCAGTCATTTTTACACTATTTCTTGGCTTAATGAGTCCTGCCGAGGTTTCCTTTCTACAAACAACGCACAAAAGTTTAATGGCCACTGTAAGTTCTTTACCTGCCTGTGACCCTCCATCGTCCCCATGTGTAGAAGCGGATGTCACTTCCATTTCCTGCTGGCTCAGCATGTCCTCCAAAGGTAGTTAAGTTTCACAAGCCAACCGTGCATGTTTCCTGAAGTCACAAAGATGTGTGTACCCCTCGGCTGGAGAGTGTGCTTTGCTGGAGTCAAATTTTAAATGAGGGCCAAACAGTATGAGAATCGTGGGGAGAAGAGTCCCTCCCCAACTGGCCTGACCAGAATGGTTGCATTCCTGCCCTGTGCTCAGCCCAATCCCCTTCTGCTCCGTCTGAGCCTCTGCCAGGCTGTGGAGCCTGTTGCGTTAAAACCCAGAAGAATGAACAACACTTATTTGCCCAGGACTAGCCAGGTAAGGAAGGTGTGTATCTTTACAAACACAAAGGAGCGTAGCACCTCCTCAATTCTCTTTAGGTTTTTCTTACATTTGTGCCAAATGAAAACATGGGTGAAGAATAACGTTTAGGAATTAAATGATAAAAAATGTTAAGGGTCCAGCTCTCTCAAGAAAGCTGGTTCTCATAAATTTTATAATCAATTTTTCAACCTATATACTTGAAACAAATTTCTAAAGCTTTTAGAGGTGGAGCCATTAATACACGAAATAATACATGCCATCAAGCTAAAAGGTAAACTCGGCCTCTTCAACCAGAAGTAAAAACACTACCAAGTGAAATACAAACTGTATCTTTTTGCCAACCTCACCACAGAGTCTCAGCTCACTTCGTTCCCAATCACTGCCCTCATTCAGGTTTTGCATGGGCCAAGTTCCACCCTCAGACAACACCCCGGCGTCAACTGAAATGTGGCTTCCTTAGGAGGCCTTCCCACCACTAGAGCCCTCCCAGGTCCAGTGAAGCCCCCTCGTGACGCACTATCACAGCATTGCAGGACATTCTGATGCCCTAGAGTTGCAATTACACAGCTCTGTATATTCTGCAGTGTGGTGTCTGTTTCTTCTCCTAGTCTGCACACTGCAAAAGCCGGGTACCATCACCGTGTGTGTTCACCGGCTTTGTTGACCATGGCAAGTACAGTGCCCAGCCTAGAGGGCACTCCACAAAGAGTTATTCCCATTTAAACTGTTGTCCCTGTAGAAATACTCAACATGAATATCATACGATACAGCTTATAGATGGAATCTAAAAAAAATGGTACAAATGAACTTTCTTACAAAACAGAAAAAGAGTCACAGATGTAGAAACCAAACTTATGTTACCAAGGGGGACCGTGGGGGGAGAGGTAAATTGTGAGACTTGGATTGACATATACACACTACTAGATATAAAATAGGACCTACTGTATAGCCCAGGGAACTCTATTCAATACTCTGTAATGACTGTATGGGAAAAGAATCGAAAAAGGAGTAGACATTATGTGCATATAACTGATTCACTTTGCTGCACAGCAGAAACATTGTGAATCGACTATACTCCAATAAAAATTAAGTTAAAATACTTTTCATGACATACTGCTGTTACTGCCAAAGCTCTAAGGAAATAGATGTTCGTCTTAAATAATCACCATCATCCAAGGTGATTACAATGTCAAGGGTCCCCGAACTCGCACAGGGGAAAAAAAAAAAAAAGAGATATCCTCACCCACTTCTTCCATCCAAGTACTAACCAGGCCCAACCCTGCTTTGCTTTCAAGATCAGACGAGATCAGGCGCGTTCAGAGTGGTGCAGCCGTAGACTCTTCAACCCACTTGTAACAGAAATTTGCATCTCTAACTAGGCAACCCACTCCAGTATTCTTGCCTGGAGAATCCCATGGACAGAGGAGCCTGGTGGGCTACAGTCCACAGGATCGCAAAGAGTCGGAGAGGACTGAGCGACTTCACTCATTCACTCACTAAGAAGTTAGATCACAAAACACACTCTTAGGAGTATCTTTGGCAGGATCACCAACAAAAATCACAGCCATTTTTACATTACATTATAGCTGGAAATCATTTGGTTCATAATCACTTCAGAACAGACCAGACTAGACTAGAATAAAAGTTACTGAATCCACTGTTGGAACTTGTCATTCCAATGCATTAATATAAAAAAAATTGCTCTATCACAGGTTTTTTCAGCATTTTGTAACAGAATTTCAGTATGAATTGTTTTTCTTTGTAATGCCAAATATTTTATTCTATATGCATTTAAAAACATTTGTCTTGATTCACCTGCCAAAGGAGTCCAGAGGTAAAACAGGAAAGGATGTGTGATAAACAATAAAAACCTTAATCTCTATCATTATCAAAAGATATAAACATTTGATGTACTGAGAAACACTTCTTTTTTTGTTTTGTTTTGGTTTTGGCCACACCACACAGCTTGCAAGATAATCCCTCAAGTAGAGACTGAACCTCACCCTTGGTAGTGAAAGCATGGAGTCTTAACCACTAGACTACTGGGGAATTCCCAGGAAACACTTATATTCTGTTTTCAATGGGTTGAACATAAATTTACTCACTGAGGAAATGAATAAAACATTTCCAAAAGAAAGACAATTTAAAATTAGCAGAATTATTAAACCAAGAAGTTACTTTTTATGATAAATAAAAATATGTATTTCAATAGTTTTAGTATAAAATAACTTTTAAACAGGTGGCACTAGTGGTAAAGAACCTGCCTGTCAATCCAGGAGGCATAAGAGATACGGGTTCAATCCCTCAGTCTGGAAGATCCCCTGGAGGAAGAAATGGCAACCCACTCCAATATTTTTGCCTGGAGAATCCCATGGACAGAGGAGCCTGAAGAGTTATAGTCCACGGAATCACAAAAAGTCAGACAGGACTGAAGTGACAAAGCACACACACAGCTTTTAAAGAAGGAACTCTCAAAGGACGTTCATAGGTTTTAATAGTCACTGTACAATTCAACGGGTTCAACTAACAGATATCTTCAACATGCTATTTTTGTGATATATAACTGACATATAATATTAGCTTTAAGTGTACAGCACAAATAATTGATGTATGTATGTACTACAAAATGATAACCACAATAAGAACATCAGTTAACATCCATCACCACACATAGTTACAATTCTTTTTCTTGTGATGAGAATTTTAAGATTTACGCTCTTACTAACTTTCAAATATGCAATATAGTATTGCTAACTGTAGTCACTCCACTGTACATTAAATCACTAGAATTTATTTTTGTAGCTTTTAAACACCTTTACCAATCTATCCCTCCCCCAACACCCTGCCCCTCTGCAATCACCAATCTGTTCTCTGTATCTTTGAGTTCAGGTGGGGTTTTTTTTCTTTTTTTTAGATTCCACATATAAGTGAGATCATGCAACACTTGTGCCCCCTTGTTTGACTTATTTCACTTAGAACAAGGCCTTCAAAGTATACCCATGTTGTGACAAGTGGCAGGATTGTGTGTGTGTTTGTGTGTGTGTGTGTGTGTGTTTACATCTTTGTCAGTAGACATTTATTTGTTTCTGTGTCTTGGCTATTATCAAAAATAATACAAAGAACATGGGAGTGCAGATACCTCTTGGAGACAGAGATTTCATTTCCTTTGGATATATACCCAGAAGCGGAATTGCTAGATCACACTGTAGCTCTATTTTTAATTTTTTCAGGACCTTCTATATTGTTTTCCATACTGGCTGTACCAATTTGCATTCCCACCAACAGTGCAGAAGGGTTCCCTTTGCCCCACATTATTGCCAACACTTATTATTTGGTTTTTTTTGACAACAGTCATTCCAACAGGTGTGAGATGATATCTCATTGTGGTTCTGATTTGCATTTCCCTGATAATTAGTGATGTCAGCTCCTTTTTTTTAACATATTCTTGATAATGATGAAACTTCTCCAGATTTTTTCCAGAAAGACTCATTTTTGAGTCACTAAGCCCCTGGGGTTTGCAAAGCACAGATACTAGGCAGGTAGGATTACAAAGGCTTCCCTGATAGCTCAGTTGGTAAAGAATCCATCTGCAATGCAGGCAACCCTAGTTTTATTCCTGGGTCAGGAAGATCCACTGGAGAAGGGATAGGCTACCTTCTCCAGTATTTGGGGGCTTCCCTTGTGGCTCAGCTAGTAAAGAATCTGCCTGCAATAGGCCCATGGGATCACAAAGAGTCAGACACAACTGAGCGACTTTCACTTTCACGTTTCAGGATTACAAAACATACCACATTCTAATTGCTACCAGGAGCTTCCATAGTAACAGCTGAGGTTTACCCCATCTTGCTTCTGGAACAGCTCTATGAGAATAGGCACATACCCTCCAGGAGAAGTAATCATTAACACCCTTGCTGTGAGTTCCTTTAATCAGCCAACCATTAATACCCACAACACTCCAATAAAAAAGGAGCTCCAGGAGATGCCAAGCCTAGATGGAGTTAGAAGGCCAGTGAACAACATTCAGGGGCTGGATCAGAGGGAAAAAGTTCAGAGAAGGTACAAACATCCAATTTTGCACAAACCTTGATGACAGCCAGCAGATCTCTGCCACATTGTAAAAACTGCTCTGGAAGACTTAATACCACAGCATTTCTTTCACATAAACCAAAAGGAAAGTAAGAGGAAAGAACTGGTGCTCACACCTCTACTCTCTTCCCCCTCCTCTTGTTTCCCCTCTCTCTCACCCTATCTCTGTTTGTGCTAAAACTGAAGACTTCAAGCCCAAGATCTGCCTATATTAATCCACAGGTGTATGTCACATCTCTCAAGAAATTAACAAAACCCCTGGGCTTCCCCGGTGGCTCAGACAGTAAAAGAATCTGCCTGCAATGTAGGAGACCTAGGTTCAATTCCTGGGTCAGGAAAATTCCCTGGAAAGGGAATGGCAACCCACTCCAGGATTCTTGTCTGAAAAATCCCATGGACAAAGGAGCCTGGAGGGCTCCATGGGGTCCATGGGGTCGCAAGGAGACGGACACAACTGAGTGACTAACACACACACCACAGTAAATATAAACTTAGAATCCTTCAAGAAGTCCACAGACCCCACCCTTAAACATACGAATATTTCCTGGAAAGCTGTCTCTTTTCAGATACAAATTCATAGACAACCACCAAGAACAGAATGAGATTTGAAGGAAAGTAACCAAGACATTTTCCTGCGGTCCAGGCAGCCCAGAGAAGCAGAAAGATTACTGTGTCTGGGGCTACTGTGTAAGCCACGGAAAGTCATTTCCCGGGTCCTTGAATGAATTTGGACAATCATCATGGAACAGATGTGGACGAGATGGCCCCTTAAAGCATCTTCCAGCTCTGACATTCTGCGGAGGCCCATGTTTTCACAACAGCCATTCACAGTTATTAAATGAAGAGCTGAAGGAGGCCGTTTAACTCTAAAAAATGGTTTCTAAGTCCAGAAATGCTGGAAAGAGTCCACTTCGGCTGGAAGGTCTGCAGGCTCTCACTGTTCATTTAAAATGTTCCAATGCTCACATTTGTATTCCATTACAACCACAACTTGTGAAATGTCTAACAGAAAATCTTCCCACCATCACTGGCAATATGGAAAGTTCGTGGTGGTAACGTGAGGAGAAGCCTGTCTCAAAATAATCTGCATCTTTGCAGTTCACATGCACAATAAGGGATTTCAAAAGCCACAAAGCTTGCCAAGCCTGGCAGAAGGTATAGAAAATGGTAGGATAACCATACCTAACTTGGCAAGAAATTGGGTGCTGAAAAAAGACAGCTATTAAAAAAATTTAGGGGACCATACTACTTCCGGGATTGCCAAAAAGTAATATTGTGCCACATTTCCTATCCTGTCAATAATTTTTTTCAACAAAATGATTTCTGAAGTAAATCTCTCATTACATGTTTTTCCATTTTTACCAAGGTAATAAATGCACATGGTTTTTTAAATCAAATAGGACTGCAACAAAATGCAGTAGTCCTGCTTCAGTTTTACTTCCATGAGGCTGCCCCCCTTTCATCTGTTATCTATTTATTCTGACATTCATTTACCCATTTCTAAATACTGTGCTTGGGACTTCCCTGGTGGTCCAACCGCTAAGACTCCAGACTCCCAATCAAGGGGCTAGGGTTCAGTCCCTGATCAGGGAACCAGATCCCACACGCCACAACTAAAAAGATCCCGCATGCCTCAAAAAAGACCCGATGCAGCCAAATGAATAAATCAATATTAAATAAAAAAATTATAATGTTGAAGAGGTCTGATCCAGATAAAAAATTAAACATTCATTAAAAAAAAATACTATGCTTACACTATTTTCTGACTGTCAGACATGATTTACAGAGTTTCCATATAACTTACATTCACTCTCCCAATTTCTAATGTCATATTTTTAATTTCCAAGATCTCTTATTCTCTGAATCTAATTTTTATAGCATTTTCTTGTTTCAAAGATGCAATTATTTTCCCACATCTCTGATATATATAATATCAGGTATCATTTTTCTCTGGTTCCCCTAAATTCCTTTTTCCTGGTGTTCGGGTGTGGCTGTAATGACAGAGGCTCCCCTCCAACATCCAACTTCTGGCATCCTCTCGCATTTCAAAACAAGGCAGTCAACGGCTCAAGTTCTATGAGCTTGGGTGTCACCTACCAACTCCTGGGCTCAAAGTAGGTCACCCAGTTCCATGCTGTGACATCACTATACTCCAAAGGCTTCCTAGTGGCTCAGGTGGTAAAGAATCTGTCTGCAATGCAGGAGACCCAGGTTCAGTCCCTGGATAGGGAAGATCCCCCTGGAGAAGGGAATGGCAACCCACTCCAGTATTCTTGCCTGGAGAATTCCATGGACAGAGGAGCCTGGCAGGCTACAGTCGATGGGGTCGCAAAGAGCTGGACACAACTGAGTGATTAACACTTTCACACTTTCATACTATACTCCCAACAAAAGCATTCTCTGGTTTGGGCTGGGATAGCTTCAAGAATTCTGATGTCCCTTCCTTTTCCTGATGTCAAACCGGAACCTCACCATCTCCGTGAAATGTATAAATGTCTGTTCTCCTGTGTGGGAAGGGATGAAGAGGGAAAGACCTGAGAGATAAAGTACACTGTTTACCGTTTTTAGCCCCAAACTCCCTCCGCTTCCCCTGACCCAGCCTCAGACAGTCCTGGTGACTCTAAGTCAGGCGCCTGCCAAGTCTGGGAGGTGCATCAGGCCACCTCTGCCTGCCAACACGCTCCCATGGTCCCCCGGGCAGTTCCCACCACTCTGCCATCATGTTCCTCAACCACACACAGCTACCTTGTCTCCACTTTCCTTTGGCCATGTAAGTTTATTCCTTTGGGGGATTTTGCTCTAACTCAACTGCTATGACAGCAACAGCAAAAATAGGCACATATGGACTCTTTCACTTTTAACCACAAGTTCTGCTTTCTTCAGTTTATCCTTAGGAAGGCTGCTTCCCCAGAGCGGGGCATTGGTTGCACATGGCAGTAAGAGGCAAGTAAGACCTGGTTCTTCCAGTCCCAAATTCTAAAAGACAATCCTGCTGAATATTTTAGGGTCAAACCAGATTTTGTACAGGAATACCTGTCACATCAGATGTAACTGTCCTTTACTCATTCTCTTCACGACTGGGCCCAGTTTAGAACTGGAATTCAATATTTACAGTACAACACAGTGACTTCATACATAACGAAATTTAACAGTTATAGGAGGAGAAGGGGATGACAGAGGATGAGATGGTTGGATGGCATTACCAACTCAATGGACACGAGTCTGAGCAAACTCTGGGAGATGGTGAAGGTCAGGAAAGCCTGGTGTGCTGTAGTCCATGGGGTCACAAAGAGTCAGACATGACTTAGCAACTGAACAACAAACAGTCACAGTATAAAATTACATCTCTTTCTTTTATCTTCAAATATGAAAATTTACGCTTAGTAATTCAATACAGCCAAATTATAGCTGCTATTTGGGGACCTCAAAGCAGGCTGACTGGTATGTGCTGAAAATACTAAACTGCCTTAACAAAAATTAAATAAATTCAAATGAATTTTATCTCTGAAAAATATATGCTAAAATAAACACAGAAATTCAAAGCCCATATTTACTAAAGAAAAAATTCTATAACCATATCAAGTATATTATTAATACTGAAAGAGAAAACACCCAATGTAAGATGTTGCTATAACCCAGATGCTAACTGTCTCAAAGAACTGACTATAAGCTTTCAAACACAGACAGCATTTCCCATAATTTCTCAATACTTTACTTTTGGACTAGAAAGAATTTCACAGCTAGATGTCAATATCCCCTATAAAATCCAACAAAAAGAAAGAAGAAACTTCTCAAGCCAAGAAAGTAAAGATTTTCAGCATATTCATAAAATTGCAAACCTTTACCCAAAACACTTTGTTTAGAAGCCAATCTGATTAAGACACCGAAAGTCATGGAAGCTCGCAGAAAATATTTTACCAATATTGTGATATTTCTTTAATGTATCACAAAAAGATGCTAAGTAAAGAAATGTAATAATAGGTTCTTTCCTTTATTCCCTTTAAAACTTTATGTGTTTCTGAGATAGATGAAGTTAAAAATTAAGGTAATTACTATTAAGTGACTTCAAACTTGAAAGCAAAATATGTATTAATATTGTGCTCCACGGATTCTGACCCAGGAATATTTAATAACTCTAACATTCAAAACAGAGGATCTCAAAAATATATTTCTTTGCTCTTTTCCATCATATCATTAGAATGGGAGGATCATTTTGCTCTCATTCAAACAATAATAGTTATATCAATTATAATAATTACTCTTGAAAAGAGGAGTAAAGATGAAGATACTAAAATATTTACAAATACTATTTATAGTATTTAATCTTAAATTTGCCTGGTAGTCATGACAATTTAATGGCCTACTGAAGTAAGTATAATTGATCCAATCTCACCAAATTTAAGAATTACTAAGAACTACCTTTCTTGTGCTTTTGCTACATAAATGTGGAAATTAGTCCTTGAGTTCCTAGGCAAGCCAAAACAGTGCCACTCTCTACATCTAAACAGAATTCACCTTCTAAAATATCAAAATCAAACACTCCCTACATTTTCCTACAAACCTAAGGTATTCTACATATTAATCCATTATACAAGTATCAAGTCCCTAAATGCCAAGCATCATTCTAGGCAGTGACATAAAACGGTCCGTGAAATCCTTTTTCTTTTTCTCCAACACTCAGCATACCAAAATATCAGTCTCACCTACTGGGTCTCTGTGTGGGAAACATTTCTGAGATTTGTTCATTTCCAATACCTAATAAGGAAAGATAGAAGCCCTTCATGATGAGTCACAACAATGTTTCTGGTGGCTGAAATAAATTCCTGCCCCACAAAGTTATCTGCAGGGTCTAGTCAAGGCTATGGTTTTTCCAGGAGTCATGTATGGATGTGAGAGTTGGACTGTGAAGAAGGCTGAGCACCGAAGAATTGATGCTTTTGAACTGTGGTGTTGGAGAAGACTCTTGAGAGTCCCTTGGACTGCAAGGAGATCCAACCAGTCCATTCTGAAGGAGATCAGCACTGGGATTTCTTTGGAAGGAATGATGCTAAAGCTGAAACTCCAGTACTTGGGCCACCTCATGCGAAGAGTTGACTCATTGGAAAAGACTCTGATGCTGGGAGGGATTGGGGGCAGGAGAAGGAGACGACAGAGGATGAGATGGCTGGATGGCATCACTGACTCAACGGACGTGAGTCTGAGTGAACTCTAGGAGTTGGTGATGGACAGGGAGGCCTGGCGTGCTGCAATTCATGGGGTCACAAAGAGTCTGACACGACTGAGTGACTGAACTAACTAACTAACTAACTAACCGTGAAAGGCCACTCACAGACTTTTGGGGATCGGTTGACCCAGGTTTCCAGATAAGTTAAGTGAAGTGAAGCCGCTCAGTCATGTCCGACTCTTTGCAACCCCATGGACTGTAGCCTACCAGGCTCCTCCTTCCATGGGATTCTCCAGGCAAGAGTACTGGGGTGGGTTGCCATTTCCTTCTCCAGGGGATCTTCCCAACCCAGGGACCGAACCCGGGTCTCCTGCATTCCAGGCAGATGCTTTAACCTCTGAGCCACCAGGGAAGTCCCAATGAGAGACAGTAAATTCCACAGACACACTTGCTGGGTGCTCACTAACGCAGGACACAGTTCAGGAAGTCACACAGATGTTGGTCACAGAAACGTCTAGACCATTCAACTCTCCACCTAAACAGAGACAGCCAAATCCCTAACAAAGGCCCATTTTGTTCCATGCCACAGAACTAGGTTCCATTTTTTAAATTACAGTTGACCGCTGAGCAAGGCGAGAGTTGATCCAAGTATAATTTTATAGCTGTCCTGCCATGTCCGTGGTTCCTCCTTAGGTAGGGATTCAATCAACCAGGCAGTCAGGTAGCACTGTAGTATTTACTATTAAAAATACCCATGTATATAAGTGGCCCCCTCAAACAGTTCAAACTAGCATTGTCCAAGGGTCAACCATATATCGTTTTTGGATTTTCTTGTAGTAAAATAACTTTGGATGGGCTTATTATGATTATTATTTGCTTGGAGTTAAATACTAAGCACTGAGAAGTACTACAGGGTAGTGATATGGACTGCGGCACAGCTACTTGGATTTAAATTCCAGCTGTGCCACACACTACCTGTGCTATGTTGGGTAAGTTACTTAACCATTCAGTTCCTTGATTTTGTCACTGTAAAATGGGAATAACGAAAGTGCCATTTTCATAGTGTTGTTGTGAGAAATAAATAAATTCATATGTGTGTGTGTCCGTCTGTATATATATATACATGGATATTTGAGTCAATAAGTAATATTAAAACAGTTGAACAGTGGCTGGCAGAGGAAGCATGCAAAAACCATTAAGCTACTCTCCTTGTTACTGCAATGCTTCTTATCCAACAAACGTTTTTACATGCATTTCAGATTAAAGTTAAGTAACATGTGCAAATGTATTTAATATGATGAGGGAGAGATTATTTAAAATTATCAGCTGATGCCAAACATCTGCACCCATACAGCTGTTCATACACAGCAAGCTCATGTGAGTGCTTTCAACCAACACTTTCTCCTCCTCATCCCCATCAGCAGAAAAAGGCCATTAGAGAATATGGTAAATAAAGCCGGAGTACCATCTATCTTGGAGTAGAGAAAATACTTAACAGATTCTAAAAAGCTGACTCCAGTGAATGTTCCCAGTATTAAATGAGGCTTATGTGAGTCCAGCATCAACCTAAATGCTAATATTTAACACCCAGACTGAAAGGAAGGGCTGAAAAACAGAGTGGTTATGCTAATTGTTTTGATGAATGTTTTTACACTAATTTGTTTTGATTAATGTTCTTGACTCAGTAATCCTACCTATGAGAAACTGTCCTTTGCTCTAGGACGCACCCTCTCACCTTACTTAATACACTTCCTCACTCTCTTGCTCTCCCCTTTTCCCTACACTGCAAAGCCCAACCAGAACATCCCACTGTGTGACCATCAGGCATGTGCCAACCAACATAGTGGCCGGAAACATAGGTCAGAGTCCATTCGGCCAGACCTGGGAAACCTGGATCAACAGAGGTGCCCCCTGTCTCACTCCACAGCCTACCAAAAGTCAAAAGCAAGGATGCAGAGGGGAAGGGAGAGTAGGAATAAAGACAGAAAATAACAATAATAATAACAGCAGCAAAGCAAGAGCCTCTAACAGAATTCACCACTCTTAATTCATTTAATCCTCACAGCAACTCTCCAGATTCACTAAAACTTAGTAGAATCATTCTTTTCCTTCTACTTAATCCCCAGATTTAACATTTTTTAAATTTTTCTTTAAATAAAGTGGAAGTGTTAGTCACTCAGTCATGTCTGACTCTGCGACACCATGAACTACATAGCCTGCCAGGCTTCCTCCAGGCAAGAATACTGGAGTGGGTTGCCATTTCCTTCTCCAGGGGATCTTCCAGACCCAGGGATCGAACACAGGTCTTCTGCACTGCAGGCAGTTTCTTTACCATCTGAGCCATCAGTGAAGTTTCTTTAAAAAACTTGGGACCAAAAATTGAAGACAGATGCAATGTCTCAAATAAATCTCATGATATATAAAATCCTACAGGAAAACCTACCAGGCTCCCTTATTTATACAAATGATGACATGAAAACAAGAAGCAGGATATGAGTGACCCAAGTTACTCTTAAGAAACAATTATCTAAATCTCTAGGACCAAGTGAATGTCTCATAAAACAAACAACTGAAAGCATTATCAAGAAATCCTTGAGTGTCAAGGTCTCTGCCAAAGGAAACATGTTAAGTGCAAAAGCTGTGGTACTCCCAGAACAAGCACTCCCAAGGAAAAGATGTTATGGATAGGAACACCTTGGGACATGACATCATATAGGTGAAAGACAAAGACATGTGGCTTCATTTAGAAAATTACAAAAGAACATTCGGGGGGGGGGGGGGAGTCTGATCAAATATCGTACAAATTCACTTTATTTCAAAAAGATACCAAGCAAGTCTGTCTTTTTACTATTTTTTTCAATAGAGATGATACAAGAATTAAACTAGCTAACCATGTATTTCTTGTATCTTCTAAAGAAACCTACAGGTGTGAGAAAGAAGGAATATCCTGCTACTGCTACTGCTGCTAAGTCGCTTCAGTCGTGTCCGACTCTGTGCAACCCCATAGACAGCAGCCCACCATGCTCCCCCGTCCCTGGGATTCTCCAGGCAAGAACACTGGAGTGGGTTGCCATTTCCTTCTCAATGCATGAAAGTGAAAAGTGAAAGTGAAGTTGCTCAGTCGTGTCCAACTTCGAGACTCCATGGACTGCAGCCTACCAGGCTCCTCCATCCATGGGATTTTCCAGGCAAGAGTACTGGAGTGGGTTGCCATTGCCTTCTCCGAAGGAATATCCTGAAGGGAGATAATTCCTCTAAGAACTGGGCGTGGCAAAGAAGTCCTGAGCACGGCATCATTAGCAGAGTTGTGTGGCCTTATAACAGTTGCCAAGTGTTTTCAGGATGTATTATAGAGCAATAAAATCCTAACAGCAAAATGCCTAAGCCAAAAATGAAACTCAGAAAAAAACAGGTAGTAGGTCAAAAGATGGTAAAACAAGGATTTGAGGTTTGTTTAAAAAAAAAAAAAAAAAATTTAATTCCCATCTGGAAGCTATTTCCAGGAAAAGAAAGGAAGAAAGACCAAAACCCAGAAAGAAAGCTTATGCTTAAGAATTACTGACTGTGAGAGCAGAAATGTACACACAACTGCGGAAAAAGTTCCACACGACATGATCAAATATCAAAGGGTTTCTTGACAGGGAAGTCTGAGGACCACATTTTTTTTTAAAAATCATTTCTGAAAAGAAAGGTAAGAGTTGATGTTATCCTCATATTACAACAATTTGATAACTGACCAAGGTAACAGGATCTTTTAAATGTGTTGCTGATTTGAGGCAAAACACCAGAGAACTTCTTCCCATATCTATTATTTTAAATGATTTTACAAATCTGTATCAGGTTCACAATAAAGGATGCCACAAGTCAGAGTCAAGAGTCTATTTAGTCCAGATATCATGTAGAGCTGCAGATGCAGCTTTCTCCACATCATTCACTGTCCCATTACAAGGTACCAGGGAAAAGGTTTGGAGGGCTCAGGGCCATGAAAACAATTGTTTCACATTAGTAAATGTCTTTTTGAAAATTTATGTATCATGCCAGTCTTCTAACTAACCATTTTCCTCTTTGCATTGCCTAACAGACATTCTGAGACAAACCTGCATTCAAAGTTTAATAATAGCACAGGGTATTTTATGCAAAGCAAATAGAATGTCTGTGCACCAACTCCTCTTGGCCTTATCTTATTAACTGGCTCATTTTTTCTTCTCTCTGCACTTTCATTGATTTTTTTTTTCCCCCAAATTCTACTTATGTGACTTTCTGCAGTAATCTGCAATAAGATGGGGGGTGAGGGCTTCTTTGGTGGCTCAGGCAGTAAAGAATCTCTCTGTAAGGCGGGAGACCCAGGTTCTATCCCTGGGTCAGGAAGATTCCCTGGAGAAGGGAAAGGCAACCCACTCCAGTATTCTTGCCTGGAGAATTCCAAGGACAGAGAAGCCAGGAAGGCTACAGTCCATGGGGTCACAAAGAGTTGGATACGACTGAGCAACAAACACACATGCATCTTTTAAATATTACAAAAACTTACTGCAAGATCCAACTAATAACTCAAATGTATCCTGGTCTATAAAACATGAATGATTACACACATGCATCTTTTAAATATTACAAAAACTTACTGTAAGATCCAACTAATAACTCAAATGTATCCTGGTCTATAAAACATGAATGATTATATCTTTCTCACAGAATTAGTTTAGGGAGTAAATGAAATAATGCATGTGAAAGGTCCCAGTACATAAGCTGACCTCTCTAGCTCCTTCTCTTTTAGGAAATACTTTCTCAACCTAAAATTAATTTTCTTCATGTTCTTCTGTTTCACAAGCAATCAATTCATTCACACATTGCTAGCTTTTATGATATAACTAACCAGTTACAATTCTAAAAGGTTAATGTATATCCAGACACTTCCCATTAAAAAAATTGACTTTGGCTAAGACTCCTGAACCCATTACATGAAGTAAAAGTTTAACAAACTATGTTGAATTTTAAATAAGGGTCATATAAATGAAGACATTGTAACTAAGGGGTTGATATACTAACATATTTACCCAGACCTTCTGATTTCCAATATTTTCTTTTAACATGACTGCATTTCCCCACTCAGTGGCACACCAATGAGCCCACTATACCCCAAACTTAGGAGTGAGGGCTGTGAGATCAGTCAGAGCCAACAAGTGACAATTTTGCCAAATACTGGAGAAATAATACTTTCAACAATAATATCAGTTTATCCATTTTTAAAAGAGTTTTGAAAGAGTTGTTGCTGTTCAATCACTCAGCTGTATCCGACTCTTTGCAACCCCATGGACTGCAACACACCAGGCTTCCGTGTCCTTCACCATCTCTTGGAGTTTGCTCAAACTCATGTCCATTGAGTTGGTGATGCCATCCAACCAATTCATCCTCTGTCATTCCCTTCTCCTCCCACCTTCAATCTTTCCCAGCATCAGGGTCTTTTCCCCTAGTCAGCTCTTCATTCACATCAGGTGGCCACAGTATTGGAGCTTTAGCCTCAGCATCAGTCCTTCCAGTGAACATTCAGGACTGATTTTCTTTAGGATTGTCTAGTTTGATTTCCTTGCAGTACAAGAGGCAGCGGAGAGTGAAACACTGGGGGAAACAGAAACTGAAATTCCAAAGCTGCATCTTCCACCTAAGAGCAGGGAGTGGGCAGAAAATAGCCCTGACCAGCATACCAGGGAGCCAGGAGTCACAGACTCTTGAGATGGGCTTAGACAGCGCCCAGAGCCACGGCACTCTCATCTGTCACCTGGTAGTCACGTCTACTCCCTGTGTGTGTGTTAGTCACTCAGTCGTGCCTGACTCTTTGCAACTCCATGGACTGTAGCCCACCAGGCTGCTCTGTCCATGGAACTCTCCAGGCAAGAATACTCGAGTGGGTTGTCATTTCCTCTCTTCCCAACCCAGGGACCGAACCCAGGTCTCCTGCATTGCAGGCAGATTCTTTACCATCTGAGCTACCAGGAAAGCCCCATAAAACAATCCCTAGGATTGTTCATCATAAAACAATCCCTAGGATTCTAACAAGGATGCAGTGCTTTTCAGGCAGATCTCTACTAATGCCAAGCTGCCACATTCAAAGTGAAGTCTGTAACCAGTGTGAAGGCACCAGGTGAGAGGGCAGAGGGGCCGAAACCAGACAGAACAATGACTTCAAGGAGAAGGAACACCATTTTCTTTGCACAAAGGCACAGTCCACCAAGTGCAGCCATCAGACTGCATCTCCCCAGAGGAGGTCGTGTTTGTCCGATGCCCACCTAGAAAGGATGCTCTGGCCTAATATTCATAAAGACAAAACATTGCCAAGCAGCAGCCCTAACAGATCCGCTGGACTCGCCAGGTCTCTGATCCCTCTTTCAGCAGTGCCCATGGCAACCACTACGAAACAGTAACCAGTGCATGGAGCTGGCCCTGACCACACAGTGTCAGAACCTCAGTCAATTTCCCCTTCCCTGACCTCTCCTATCACAACAAACACCCGAACCTTCCCCTCTCTGCCTTGCATTTTACCCACGTCTGACACACACTCCCCCCAGTGCTGGAAGAGGGCGCTGACCCACTGCCCCTACCAGGCCTGGAGGAGGAGCTGCTGGAAGAATGATCACTACAGACGAGTGATCCTGGACCCTGCTCCCGCTCTGCAGGTGAACCGAGAGGCGTTTTATCAAGAAGCAATGTTATAAAGGATGATTACCTCCAATGGCACTGTTAATGCTCTCACGTCTTTCTGTACCATTCAATGTGACATAGGATTCTGTCAGCTAGTTTAGAGTTTAGAGTTTCCAACAAGCAAATCAGAAACTTTTTACAGCACAGCAAGTGCCTCGACCTGAAGTGCTGGGCCCCTCTTGATCTCAACCAAGTCACTCAGACTCACAAAACTTCAGTTTCCCTATCTATGAAAAAGAAGGAAAGAAAAGAGATGGAGACAGAGGGAGGTGGGAGAGGAAGAAAAAGGCGGGGGGGGAGAGAATAAAAAACAATAAAATATCTTCTTCCTCCCAGATCTGCTGTGAGCGCTACAAAACTCAATACACAGGACTGTCTGGTCACTGAGAAAAACAGTGATCATCACAGACGCACAGTTTCTAATATATGATGCCAGCATCCAAAAAGCTCTGAAAACCAAGGGTTTTCTCATAGCCCACTTGGCAACAAAACATGACCTGAACTGACCTGAGGCTATTTATAACCTTGTTTGTCTTCTATTTGTGTGAATATTCATACATTTTAATACAGAAATATTCACCTATTTAATTATGGAATGCTGTCTCAAACTCCCCCCGAGACAGTTCATCATATTCGGCAGCGGTTCTCAACCATTTTGGCACCAGGGACGGGTTTCATGGAAGACAATTTTTCCAGGGACTGGGAAGGAGGGGGATGATTTCAGAATGAATCAAGCACGTCGCATTTATTCTGCACTTTATTTCTAATCTAATGCCGCCCTGATCTGACAGGAGGTACGGTCCGTGGCCTGGAGGTTGGGGATGCCTGATACAGAGCATGCTGCTGCTGCTGTGTCACTTCAGTCATGTCCAACGCTGTGCGACCCTATAGACAGCAGCCCACCAAGCTCCCCTGTCCCTGGGATTCTCCAGGCAAGCATACTGGAGTGGGATGCCATTGCCTTCTCCAATGCATAAAGGTGAAAGTGAAGTCGCTCAGTCGTGTCCAACTCTTAGCGACCCCATGGACTGTAGCCTGCCAGGCTCCTCCGTCCATGGGATTTTCCAGGCAACAGTACTGGAGTGGGGTGCCATTTTCTTCTCCGATATAGAGCATATGTACCATAAATTCTAAAACCAAAAAAAAAAAAAAAAACCATACATCTGGTTCCAACGGTTTTGGATACGCGATTGAGGGTGTATCATAACTCATCTCTCAACTGAAGGAGAGGGTATTTTGCTGAATCAATCCAAGGGCAGTCTCACAGGTTGGATTTCGACTTTATTTCCCATCAGGGAGTTGTCAGGCTGTCAAAGCAGCTGGGGCTGAGCCCTGGGACAGGTTGGGATAGGGGTCCTGGGTCTAAGCGGGCCAGGCACAGGGTCAGAGGAGGGAAAGCTGAAGGCAGAGCAGAGAGTGGACAAGGAACCCAAGCCTGCTGCGGTACCTCAATTGCTGTTAGAGGACACACGCCATCAAGTACATTCTTATTATAATTTGCTTAGTCACTTTTCTTTCTAAATTTTCAAAGTGAATCTAGTTTTCATTCCCAGCACTGGCTCCCTCCAGTCTGGGCAAACTGCCATTGAATCACAAGGGCCACTCAAAGGGACTTTTTTTAAGCTGTTGACAACATTAAGCTAAATAAGTGAATATTCTCCAGCCTCTTCCACTGGTGTCCTTCCCCACCTCACCATCCATTAAAATGACACTCCATTCATTCCAAAGATACTCCACTCCTAGTAGATTAAATATATAACATATATACTATAAATGATAAATATGAGTAAAATGAAACATAGACAGGGAAAGCAGAAAAGTTTAAGAACTAAATCAAGTTAATCTTTCCCTTTATAATACAAGCTCTGACCTGAAGGGGTGCTGCCTTCAACACTGCCCTTTTGAGGGGCTCTATTCTGTCTTCTACCAGCCTCATCCCTCCCCTCGGGATGGAGAAAATACAGAGCCAAGGGGACACATGCACCCAGAGTCCACACGACCTCTTCTGCCCAAACAAGCCCTGAGCTCACTTTTCAAGGGTGAGCCACACTATTCACTGCTTGCAAGTGAGATACGAAGAGAGACCGTGAAGGTTTGCCTAGGTGACCACCAGCTTGTGCACATGGCCCTTCCCACTGCAGAATGGAGCAGACATGGGAAAACCAGAAAAGGCCAGTTCTCCCGGCTGCCAGGTTCTGACACAGAGTTCCTCTACTTAGGAGGTAGAGAACTCTAAATTTAAACCTAGCCCACAAGCTGTTATAACAGTATACTTGGCATTGTTATAAAAGTATACATGGCATTATCCATTCTTCCCTTCTCCTTTTTGGTATCAGACACCCAGCCCTCTTCTGTTCTCCTGCAATTTTTGGCTCAGCACATGGCCACCCACCACAAATCACACTTTCCAACCTCCCTTGTCCCTGGATGAGATCATGTGACCAAGCTGCAGCCAACAGGACAACTAAAGGAAACCTGGATGCAGTCTCTGGGTCGTATCTTTCCAAAAAGGACATTGCTCATTTTTTACTCCTCTCTCCCCTTTCCTTGGACTAGAACTTGGACGTAGTGTTGAGGGGCAGCTGCAAACAAGACGAGACAACACTGCAGAATGATGGAATTTATAAGAAAGAAGGAACCAAGATGCCTAAGAGACCGTATGGGGCAGAGCCACCAAGGCACCCAGCAACTCTGAACTGTAAGATGAGAGGGAAGACAACTTTGCTCGTCTGAGCCACTGCTTTGGGGTTTCTTTGGTCTACGCTCTTTCTAAGTAAACATTTGCAAATGATCTAAATAAACCGGTTATAAATTTGATACTTGCGGATACACTAACGCATTCAATGTCAGCTATAGTGACCCCAGACAAAAGACGACAGCACTCAGCCTTAGCAAGAAAAATGAAATGCAGAAAGGGAGGAGGGATTTCTATATGCATGCAAAGGTTTTGTTTTTTTCCCTCAAAAATCCTGCCAGAAAAATTTATCAAATATATAGCTAAACATACAAGAAAAAATAAAAAGCTCCAAATAAGAATTAAGCATAGCATCAAAAGGTCTATAGCATGACCTGAAGATGCTCAGTCTATCCTAGATTGCTTTCTTATTGAATATAAAACAGGAAAAATTTTGGATATACTTAAAAAATAAAAACACAAATTTTGCTCATGTGATATGATTGAAGCTATTGTTACATGCTTGTTTAGAAAGACAGGAAAGAATACAGCCACAAGTATAATAAGTTCTTATATGGCAGTAATAGCTAACATTTATTGAGTGCTTCTGTGTACCAAAGTACTTTTACATATATTAATTTAATTTTTGCAACAACACGAGGAAGAAGGTATTATTACTATGACCACTTCATTGATAAGGAAACTGAGCTAAGCAATTTGTCCAAGTTGACCCAGCCAATGGGTGGTCACGTTTAGATTCAAAATCATATCTTCTGATACAGTTTTGAACCAATCCCTATAGTATTGCTGCAAGAGAGTATGGATAAAAATTTTAAGTACTGCAGGATTTTCATATTCTGCTTTTCAAACATTATATGAAATAATTATGTGCTATATTTCATCCCTAATCCTATTGAGACATTAAATGCTTAGCCCAAATGCTATCATATAATCCTTTCTATAATCCCAACAATACTGCCTATAAGAACCCAGGGATAGAGAATATTTGGGACAGTCACAAGATCAATGCAGACAAAACTGAAGTTCCTATGGGGAGGGAGGTGGAAGGGGGGTTCATGTTTGGGAACGCATGTACACCCGTGGTGGATTCATGTATAAATTTTTCAAAATTTAAAATAAAAGTTTAAAAACAAAAACAAAACTGAAGTTGCAGCAATGAAGAAGACGGTAACAGAACACACTGCTTCCCTAGCACAGCTTAGATAATTGCTGTTGATGTTATTTAATCGCTAAGGCATGTAGTGACCCCATGGACTATATAGCCCACCAGGCTCTTACATCCATGGGATTTCCCAGGCAACGATATTGGAGTGGGTTGCCAATCCCTTCTCCAGGGGATCTTCCCAACTCAAGGATCGAACCCTGGTCTCCTGCATAAGGAGGCATGAGCCACCAGGGAAGCCCAATTCATTTATTTGAACAACTGGTTCTCTGGAGCTTCTAAAGCAATCTATGTAAGATCATCTAGCCCACAAACAAATTGGGTTAGAGCTGATTCTTACCCTACAAACAAATCAATTAACTGTGCAGAGAAACTGACTAGTCAATTCAAGGTCACATACCTGGTTATTTGAAGAACAAAATTAGACCCTTACTCCTCTCTGAGACTAAAGTAAGATCTTTCTTTTTAATAGAGTACCCAGATTTTCTAGAATTTATCAACTAAAGCAGTGATTTTAAGTTCCAAAAACTATAAAAGACTCTTAGGGGCCTGAGGTGGGCTTCCTACCACTCCCATCCCCCAAAGCTACCCTCTACGTATCAGCTTGCATTAAAGAGAATAGCAATGCATCGTCACAGTCCTAAAACAGGCCTCTAGCTAAGACTTGTTTTCAGAAAGACTTCCAAGATCTAAAAAAAAAAAAGGAAAGAAGAAGGAAGGGAGGAAAGCTAACACAGTTAACAAAGTATGAGCATCCTTACTTTCAGGAACCCTATACCTGGATCTTTTTGGAGTGCTTAATCTGAAGAAAGTTTCCTACTGCCAAAATTCATCTCATAGAAAAATCACCATGATCATTTCATTAAATAGGCATTTTTGTGCCAAATAAAAAGTTGATGCACTCTCAGAATAAATGACAGTCTTGGAAAAGAAAAGGCAGTTGATAACCTTACACTAACAAATATGTACGTTACATTGGCCTTAGTCTTCTCATTTCATGTCTGAGTGCTGAAAACATAAAGCTGTCTGCCAACCAGTAATTGGGAAATAGTCATAGGCTAACATGGAGCTACTTGATCACTACAATAAAGATATAATAAAGAGTAAACTCTTTTATTTATCTCAGGGATTACACATTTATTGAAGGCAACAGAAAACCTTTATTTATTGAACACAAGGGCTTCCCTGGTGGCTCAGTGGTAAAGAACCTGCCTGCAATGCAGGAGATGCAGGTTTGATCCCCGGGTTGGGAAGATCCCCTGGAGTAGAAAATGGCAAACCACTCCAGTATTTTTGCCTGGGAAATCCCACGGACAGAGAAACCTAGTGGGCTACAGTCCATAGGGTTGCAAAGAGTCAGACATGACTGGCTGGCGGAGCATACATGCACAGTGAACACACACTGTGTGCCAGGTACTGTTCTAGATACTAGCAACTGAACTCGGGCAAAAGACCTACCCTCATGGAGTTTACACTCTAGTGGAAAGAGACACATGTCAGCATAGCACACAAGTAAATTGTAGTGTAGATTGTGTAGATTGTGCTAATGGGTGACAAGTGTTACGGGAAAAAATTAAGCCAGGTAAAGTGGGTGGCTCAGACGGTAAAGCACCTGCTCACAATGTGGGAGAACCGGGTTCGATCCCTGGGTCGGGAAGACCCTCTGGAGAAGGAAATGGCAACCCACTCCAGCAGTCTTGCCTGAAAATCCCATGGATGGAGGAGCGTGGTAGGCTACAGTCCATGGGGTCGCAAAGAGTTGGACACGACTGAGCGACTTCACTTTCACTTTCACTGTAAAGTGGGTGGAGAGTGCTTCAGAAAGGAGGGTTTACAGCTCTAATCAAGTAGTAACACAAGTCCCAGAGAACTGGGAAGAGTACTCCAGGCAGGGGCCCCAGGGCAAAGGTCCTGAACTGGGAGGGCACTGGCTGTGTACAAGGAGCAAGAGGTCAAGGGGAGATAAAGCCAGATCACCTAGGGCCTGTGGGTCACTGCCAGGTCTTTCGCTTTCTCAATAAGTAAAACAGGAAGTAGCTGCAGAACTGCGAATGCAGAATGATATAATCCTGTTTTTATACCTTTAACAGAAGTTTAAAACTTCCGTTTTTAACAGGCTCACTCTGCTGCTGGTTCAGACCAGCCTCAGTGGGACAAGGAGGGAAGCAGGGAGACCGCTGAGCAGGGAAGAGAGGCTGCAGAAATTCAGGCACGTGTCACAGTGGCCTCGCCCATGCCAGAGGCAGTGGAGATGCTAACACTCGACTAGGATTCGGTAGGAAGAGTATCAGGAAAATAGAGCCAACAGGATTTCCTGATGGACTGGATGTGGTTACAAGAGAAAGAAGGAACCACAGCGATGACTCCAGAATTTTCAGTCTTCAACCTGAGCAACTGGAAAAATCAGATTGCCTTCAGGAGAGATGGGCAAAACTGTGGGGTCAGGTTTGGCTTGAGGGGAGATGAGGAGTTCAGATTTGGGCATGTAAGTGGAGATGCCAAGCAGGCATCTGTTAATATAAGTATGAAGCTCAGGGGGAAATGTTGGGGCCAGAGATAGAAATGTGAGTCCAGTGTTCAGATGGCATTTAAAGCAAGGCTGAAGAATGACAGAGGGAGTAAGTGGTAATAATGAAGACCTCCAAGGACTATACCATGGATCCTCCAATGTGAGGAAGAAGAATCAGCAAAGCAAAAGGAGAGAGAAACTGGGAAGAGTATGGTGCATCCTGGAAGACAAGCAAAGGAAGTGCTTCCTGGGGGAACAAACGACGGACTGTGTTGACACTGCTGAGAGATCAAGCAAAATGAGGACTGGAAACTGACTGGCAGATGTAGCAATGGGGACGTCTCTAGTAACTTTGCCAAGTGCAGTTTCAGTCACATTGTAGAAACTACGCACTTAAGTGCCATTAAAGTGGTTTAGGAACGAATGAAAGGAGAGGACTTGTGACTGTGTATAAACACCTCTTCAGAGGAAGTCTTTTTACAAAGGGGAACAAAGAAATAAGATGATTGGTGAAGAGAGCTGGAAGACCTAGAGTGAAAGACTTTTTTAGAGAATAAAACTTGTAGTTCATATGCTGATGGAAAAAATCCGCTAGAAAGGAAAATAGTGAGGACGCAGAAGGTACACTGAAAAGATCCTCGAGTGAGCAATATGCGAACTGTGAACTTCCAGACGTTCAAACTGGTTTTACAAAAGGCAGAGGAACCAGAGATCAAATTGCCAACATCCGCTGGATCATGGAAAAAGCAAGAGAGTTCCAGAAAAACATCTATTTCTGCTTTATTGACTACGCTAAAGCCTTTGACTGTATGGATCACAAGAAACTGTGGAAAATTCTGAAAGAGATGGGAATACCAGACCACCTGACCTGCCTCTTGAGAAACCTGTATGCAGGTCAGGAAGCGACAGTTAGAACTGGTCATGGAACAACAGATTGGTTCCAAATAGGAAAAGGAGTACGTCAAGGCAGTATATTGTCACCCTGCTTATTTAACTTATATGCAGAGTACATCATGAGAAACGCTGGGTTGGAAGAAGCACAAGATGGAATCAAGATTGCCAGGAGAAATATCAATCACCTCAGATATGCAGATGACACCACCCTTATGGCAGAAAGTGAGGAGGAACTAAAAAGCCTCTTGATGAAAGTGAAAGGGGAAAGTGAAAAAGTTGGCTTAAAGCTCAGCATTCAGAAAACTAAGATCATGGCATCTGGTCCCATTGCTTCATGACAAATAGACGTGGAAACAGTGTCAGACTTTATTTTGGGGGGCTCCAAAATCACTGCAGATTGCGATTGCAGCCATGAAATTAAAAGACGCTTACTCCTTGGAAGGAAAGTTATGACCAACCTAGATAGCATATTCAAAAGCAGAGATATTACTTTGCCAACAAAGGTCCGTCTAGTCAAGGCTATGGTTGTTCCAGTGGTCATGTATGGATGTGAGGGTTGGACTGTGAAGAAGGCTGAGCACCGAAGAATTGATGCTTTTGAACTGTGGTGTTGGAGAAGACTCTTGAGAGTCCCTTGGACTGCAAGGAGATCCAACCAGTCCATCCTAAAGGAGATCAGTCCTGGGTGTTCATTGGAAGGACTGATGCTGAGGCTAAAACTCTAATACTTTGGCCAACTCAATGGAAAAGACCCTGATGCTGGGAGGGATTGGGGGCAGGAAGAGAAGAGGATGACAGAGGATGAGATGGCTGGATGGCATCACCGACTTGATGTACATGATTTTGGGTGAACTCTGGGAGTTGGTGATGGACAGGGAGGCCGGGCATGCTGCGATTCATGGGGTTGCAAAGAGTCGGACACAACTGAGCGACTGAACGGAACTGAACTGAGCAAGAGAGGATGGGATACCATTATATTGTGGGGATGGCCTTGGGCAGGAGTGGTCAGAAGTAGATGAATTGTCAGAACTTATGGATTGATTCCTCTTCGGCTGACTTCAGTTTTCTTAGGACAAGAGTAGGCAAAGTCATCAGCTAAGAGTCAAATAGGAAGGAAGGGGTGAATATTTCAGGAAAGAGGAGATGGTATGAAATAATCATGCAGAACAGTGGAAGATGAGTGCCAAGTAGCATCAAGGTCTCATGCACGATTTTAAATTACACTAAGGCAAGGAATGAAGGGTGTGTTTTTTTCCAGCCATCGTCTCTGCATGGGGACTGCTAGAGAATCGGTAGAGACTTAGATTAACCAGGGGTGGGGTTGGACAGTTATGACAAAGCAAGAACGTCAAGGGAATTGCAGGCATGAGAAAGGAATGATTTTGATTGGTAATTGGCAAAGGGACAGGCAAGAGCATAGTGATAGTGGAATGACAGATTCTAGACCCTGCTGGAGCAGAAATCGCTCAACTTACAATGCAAGAGGGAGTGAGCCAGAAAGTGTGACACTTGAAATTCAGACTGTGGAGGACCTGCCGTCCTAAATGACGGTATGGTTTGGCCAGGATATAAGCACTGAAGTGAAAGACAAGATCATTAGAAAGAGAAACTCAAAAACTGAGAGTATAGTGTTAAAAGAATCATCTATGTTTACATTAAAATCACTAAAACAAGGGTATCTTTTTAAAATTTTTTTACTCGAGTATAGTTGGTTTACAATATCATGTTAGTTTCAGGTGTATAGCACAGTGATTCAGATATATATTTTACTTTCTTCTTCTGATTCTTTCCTTTATAGGTTATTACAAAATGTTGAGTAGAGTTCCCTGTGCCATTTGTTGTTGTTCAGTCACTAAGTCGTGTCCAGCTGCTTGTGACCCCATGGACTGCAGCACGTCAGGCTCCTCTGTCCTCCACTAATCTCCCAGAGTTTGCTCAAATCCATGTCTATTGAGTCAGTGATGCTATCTAACCATCTCATCCTCTGGCACCCCCTTTTCCTTTTGCTTTTAATCTTTCCCAGCATCAGGGTCTTTTCTAAACAGTCAACTCTTCATATCAAGTAGCCAAAGTATTAGAGATCCAGCTTCAGCAACAGTCCTCCCAGTGAATATTCAGGGTTGATTTCCTTTAGGATTAACTAGTTTGATCTCACTGTGCCACATAGTAGGTCTTTTTTGGTCTTCTGTTTTGTATAGAGTAGTTTATATATGTTAATCCCAACCTCCTAATTTATCCCTCCCTGATCCTTTCCTCTTTGGTAGCCATAAGTTTGTTTTTAAAAAAGTGACTTTTAGAGAGAGTTAACAGTGAACCACTCTTGAGAGCCCCTTGGACTGCAAGGAGATCCAACCAGTCCATTCTGAAGGAGATCAGCCCTGGGACTACTTTGGAAGGAACGATGCTAAAGCTGAAACTCCAGTACTTTGGCCACCTCATGCAGAGAGTTGACTCATTGGAAAAGACTCTGATGCTGGGAGGGATTGGGGGCAGGAAGAGAAGGGGATAACAGAGGATGAGATGGCTGGATGGCATCACGGACTCGATGGACATGAGTCTGAGTGAACTCCGGGAGTTGGTGACGGACAGGGAGGCCTGGCGTGCTGCAATTCATGGGGTCACAAAGAGTCGGACACGACTGAGTGACTGAACTGAACTGAACAGTGAACCAAGAGTTAAAATGACCGAGAAATGAGAGGGAGTGATGGGGGGACAGAGTGACATCCCAACAATGACATTTAGTGAGTGATGCAATTCAGTGATATGAGACTTAAGCTGGGGTTGGGGGGTGGCACGGTCTGGTCAGCACGTGGCATGAGAAGCAAAGGGTACATGACCTGATCTCTCCAAAAAAAAAAAGAGAGGGTGGAAGAAAGGAGATATCAGAAAGGCCATCAAGAAGTGGGGTTCTCATATGAGGACCACTACTCTTACTCCAAGAGTACAAGAGAGACTGCTGGCCCATTTTCAAGTGACAAATATGTCATCATTTGCAAAAAATGTTTGATGTTAAAAAAAATGAAGCATTGTGATACCCACTCCACCTGAGCTTGATGAAGCACAAGTTCCACTAATTAAAAAAAAAGATCTGAGCCAGATTATTAATTAGCAATTTGTCTGATTATTTGCTACTTTTAGCAACAAAAGGGAAAGATTCATCAACAAATAAAAATTCATTATATGCAAAACTAGGGTCAAACATTATCCGAAATTTTGCCCTTCAAGCTTTGTGTCTACCCACCCTCATCCTGGCAATCAGGTCTTTTGTTTGAATGGCCCTGAGACAACAGAAGCGACATACGGCCCAGAATTTGACCTGGGGCAATAGTGTGGGTCCCCAAAGTCATGTCAGAGTGTCAGACCGCCAATTTAGTTCCCATCAGAAAAGACTGAAACCCTACAAGAGACTGATAAGACAAAAGTTTCTGGTGGATCATAGGCCTCTTTTGAGAAAAAAAATTAAAACTGTGCACACTTTTTTCCCAGAAAACATGCAGGGGCATATTAGTAAAAATTCTGGACACGTTACAAGCATTTCTTAATAACCCTCTCCACTCCCTCCCCAAGCTAACCAAGCAGCTAAAATAATATCTGCAAGTTGGTTTCCTATGACTCTTAGAGATAAATACAGTCAACTCCCAAGGGGTTAACTACCAATATCGGCTAAAAATATTAAAAATCAAAAATCGCTTCTTAATTCCTCATTTTCCACTGCCATCATCTACCATGTCTTAAATTACCCTTTTTCCAGATGCTCATTCTAGGGTCAGTCAAAAATCTCAGACAATATGAAGAGAAATAGAACAGTTCCTGACAAAATTTGAAAAATTTTAAGGATGTGTTTAAAAGAGTTCCACGGATACTGAGGAAAATAGTCAAGACTCCAGCTGTCAATTTTCAAGGATGTGATCTTAGTCTGGGCCACGCTCCCAGGAGATGTAGATAATCGGTAGATAGGCAAACAGACAGATAGACAGAAGGACAGAAAGAAAGAATACATCCCCTAATCATCTTTCTCCCCTAAAATGGCTCAGAAGGTAAAGAATCTGCCTACAATGCAGAAGACCTGGGTTTGATCCCTGGGTCAGAAAGATCCCCTGGAGAAGTGAATGGCAACCCAATCTAGTCAGTATTCTTGCCTGGAGAATTCCATGGACAGAGGGTCCTGGAGGGCTACAGTCCATGGAGTCGCAAAAGAGTCAGACATGACTGAGCAAATAATACCAACAGTCAACAATCTCTCTCCCCCAAAACCTTAACAGAAAGGCTACTCCTGCCAGGAGTTGAAAGCAGAAAGCAGACTCCTTCCCTACCACTCCATCCCATTCTGTCCATCTCTTGCGTAAAGCTTTCCAACACTCCCCTCTTCTTATCCCAATTACCACTCCTTAGTTCAGGCCAACAATACCCCTCATTCTTCACCTGTGACAGTCACACAGTGGTCCCCTAGGCCTCTAGCCTTGCCCCATCCACCGCCCCAACACAAGTCATCTATTCTACAAAGCAAATCTCATCAGATCAGCCCTCTATTTGAAACTTCTCAGAGAAGCAAAACCTTCTAAAATCAGGAGTGAGAGAGAGGAGGGCATCACCAATTGCCAGAGAAAAATAAATAGCGTGTGATCAGATGCTTGAATTGAGGTTTATGTTGTAGTGTGTGTAATCTGTGTGTGTGCATGTGTTGGAGGAGGAATTGGGGAAATATCTGGAAACTAGACAACTTTTTTTTAATGCTGAGGTTTGAAAAAATAGGAACTATTTCAAACCCACAAACAGACAACAGGAGAATGGCACGGTGTATATCACTGAAGGGATGCTAGGCTGTATGACACAGAAGACAACACACACCTACATTCATTCTTCCAGCAGCTCAAAGTGCTGGCACTAAGTCACAGTTCTGCATAGCTCCAGCAATGGCAGTTGGCCCAATGCAGTTGACTAGGCCAGACTTGCACCTCTCCTCCTTCCCAGGGTCAGCCTAAAGCCAGTGCACAGGCCGAGACATGGGCCCCAAAGCTCAACACCGTGGTCTCACTTGGGGAAACCTCTGAGGAGTCACCCCAGCTTCAGGGCTCTCTAAGGAGTCAGATGGTGCCCTTGCTGTAACTGAACTGAAGTTCAGATTTTCCCTACACCCAAACCTTCTTCCCTCATTTCTTTCAGAATGGTCATTCTCTTGACCTTTAAGGAAAAACAGAAGAGCTAGCTTGAAAATTCTGTGTGGGTTGTACATTGTGGTTTCTAAGGTTTTGACTTGGCCAGTTTAATTGTCTCTTGAGGTTGTGAATCTGGCTTCAAGATTCAGCTCTATTTTCTATCATGGAGATTGTTAGGGAAGGACTTATTTGTCTGTCTCTACCTACGTAGCTACCTATCTGTCTATTCATCCATCTGTCCTTCTAACCAACCATCCATCCATTCTACCTGTAAAAGACACTTTAACAAGAAGAAGACTTGTTGTCTTCTGTGTCTGTTCTCATATCTGGTATATCATTTCTACATTTTTTTGGTATGGACTGCTTCATTATTTTTTAAAATAGTGTTAAATTTTCAATTTTAAAAAAATATCCTGTCAGAGTTTCATGTGCTATACAGTAGGTCGGTTACCCATTTTAAATAAAGTAGTGTGTACATGTCCATCCCAAACTCCCTAACTATCCCTTTCCCCTATCCCCACCCTCCAGGAACCATAAGTTTGCTCTGGAAGTCGTTGAGTCTGTTTCTGCTCAGTAAGTTCACTGGTATCATCTCTTTTTAGATTCCACGAATAAGTGATGTCACACACTATTTCTCCTTTCTCTGTCTGACTTGCTTCCCTAAGTATGATACTCTCTAGGTCCATCCATGTTACCGCAAATGGCATTATTTCATTCTTTTTAATAACTGAGTAGTATTGAATGAGGGAGGAGAAGGGGACGACAGAGGATGAGATGGTTGGATGGCATCACCGATTTGATGGACGTGAGTTTGAGCAACCTCCGGGAGTTGGTGATGGACAGGGAAGCCTGGCGTGCTGCAGTCCATGGGGTCACAAAGAGTCGAGCACGACTAAGCGACTGAATTGCACTGAATATTCCATTGTGTATAGGTACCACACCTTTTTATCCATCCCTCTGTCGATGGATGTTTAGGTTGCATCCATGTCTTTTGCTATTGTAAACAGCTCAATGTTATGTGACAGCCTGGAAGGGAGGGGCCTTTGGGGAAGAATGGATACCTGTATGCGTATTGAGTCCCTTCTCCGTTCACCTGAAACTATCACAGCATTGCTTGTTAATCGCTATAGCCCAGTACAAAACAAAACAAAACAAAAAAATTTCTAATCCTTTCAGAGTTACTCAGGATACAACCCAAACTCCCAACCATGGCATATAAGACTTCAGTTGGTCTCAGCTTAACTTCTCAACCCCATCTTCAGCCACACTGAGTGATCTGCGGTTTTAACCTCCAAACCTCTGGCACGTCACTGATCCCCTTTATTTCAATAGCCCTCCTCATCTCCCTCTGCCCACATTTTGTCTCACTTGTATTCACTCTTCTGATCTTAATTTAGATACCTCTCCTCAGGAAAGAAACCTTTCCTGAGACCCTTAGATATCAGCTACCCTTCCAGGGAGCTCACACAGCAATCTATGCTGTTTCACTTTTTTAAAATCTAACTGCCTATTCAATCTGTTTACTTAAAAGCCTGTGCAACCGCCCTCTCCAGGCAAAAGATTAACCGACCTCTGGAACTACGTCTTAGTCACCCTGTGCCAATCCAAGTGCTTGACATACAGTAGGCGACAACACGCTAGTCAAAGTGTCTTTTACAGGTAGAATGGATGGATGGCTGGTTAGAAGGACAGATGGATGAATAGACAGATAGGTAGCTACGTAGGTAGAGACAGACAAATAAGTCCTTCCCTAACAATCTCCATGATAGAAAATAGAGCTGAATCTTGAAGCCAGATTCACAACCTCAAGAGACAATTAAACTGGCCAAGTCAAAACCTTAGAAACCACAATGTACAACCCACACAGAATTTTCAAGCTAGCTCTTCTGTTTTTCCTTAAAGGTCAAGAGAATGACCGTTCTGAAGTATCAGCCTCTATATTAGAATTTAAAGTTAGCCCACTGAATATTAGGATTTGAAAGACAGAACTCAAGAGAAAAAAACAATATGACAATAGTAACTTCTTCTTTCTTCTATTCCTCAAAGCTCACAACGGAGCATCACATTAGGAAAAGCATCTGTTATCTGAATAATTATGATTTTTGAGCATCCCTGTTTTATTGACTGAACGCCAATGACCTTTCCACCACTTAATTTGTTTTTAATTTCCATTTACTCTATCCTATCTGTTGAAAGTGAAATCAGTAATATAGGATGACACTATCCACACATGAAACACCCTATTCTTCAGTTAAGTTTCCTCTGAAATAGTTTTCCAGGCTCTTTTCTCACATAAATTTTCTTTCAGCTGTCCAAGACTATTCCCTTCAAGATAAAATTAATATTACCTTTCTTTGCCTCCTTTTAAAAGAGGTTTTATATTATCTTTTCTCTTATTTTAATCAACCTACTTTTTTCCTAAAGCATGACATTTCTTTCAGAATATACACATAGAAAAAAATTGCAAATGCTATTAAAACAGTTCAATTCAAAGTCACCTGAACAAGCCGACCAAGAGCGCTACTTTAGAAAAACAGCAATTGTTAATGTAATTAAGGAGTAAAAGCTACCTTTAAAATGTAGAAATTAATCAAGTTAAGCATATAAATTCTGGAGGAAGAGCAAATACTAAAAGGGTTGTTACGTGATTTATAACATAATTTTTAAAACTATACATCTGATTGAAAAATATATATATGAATTATAATGTAAAAAGCTATCAGATTGAAGAATATAAAACAAATCCCTTGAAGTGAAGTTTACATTATAGCTTTATACATGTGGTTACTAACTGCAAACCATCTTTCAAATCCTCTCCCCTTCTCCTCTACTCTCGTACCACTCTGGTCCAAGCTCCCATGATCTCTAGCCTTAGTTATTTTCACAACTTATCTGCTCCCTTCCTCCCGTCAACTCTGCTCCCTTTGAAATTTATCATTCATACTGTCCACCAAGTTATCTTTTTGAAAAACAATACTTACTCCATCATTAAGCCACTTAAAGTCCTATAGTAGCTCCCAACAGGGAAAAGATCAAACCTCTTAGCCTGCTTTCAAAGAGCTTTCAAAATCTGGTCCCAACCTCTCTCCTCATCTACAACACCCCAGCCACACTCACCTACCAGCTGCAGGCTCAAAACGCACTGTTCTTTCCCATCACCTTGGAATGCCCTCCCCTCACAGCCACACAACTACCTCCTATGCATCCCTCAAGGCACACCTCAACTCCCTTCCTCTAGCTCTCTCTTTCCCAATGAAGTAAGACCTGTCCTTTCTCCTCCCCTGACTCCCCAGCTTTGGGTACACTACACAGGGTTTGTGCAGGGCTGTCTCCTTACTCCTCTCTTCCCAACCAGCCTGAGAATACCTGAATGAAACAGAGACCAATGTCTTGCTCAACTCTGGGCCCTTCATCTAGCTACACTGAATGAATGACAAGCATTTGCTGAGTGAATAAGGTATGTATATCAGCAAGTCTGATTATTTTAAACCATTAAAGAGCATGGCGAGCCCTTATTGAGCACTTACTGTGTGTGGAGACTAAGCTAAAGGCTGCATCAGAAGGTCAAGTTAGGAAAGCACATGCCCATACACAAGCAAGAGGAGCCAAAAATAGAAATAAAGAGTGAACAAGAGGGAAGAAGATTGATTGTGGCTCTGTGATCGATCAAAGAATAGAATGCTTTGTGGCATTTGTGCTGATGTTTGAAAGATGGAGGTTTCAAAACCAAGGGGTGGGGAGGGAAGAACAATCAAGCAGAGAAAACAAAGCAAGCCACGTCCCAAAGACAGGAAAAGGACCACGGGCCGTCCTCACAAGCACCGTGCGCCTCCCTCACAGGGTATATTTTGGAGGGAGGGAGACATAAAAAGATAGGTCAGCATCAGACGTCCCTAAATGTTTCACTGAAACATGCATGCAAATGAGTTCCCCTCTCTGAGCAATCTGCCTTGATGCCAGGTCCCCAGAGTAAGATCTGTGCTACACCAAATGCTCCAAAAGGCCAGCCCCAGACAGACAGCAAGCATATGTGTGCATTCTCCAAATACCAACACCCTTCGATCTTCTAACAGGCTACATCTCTTGAAAAAGCACATGTAAGTTAGAATAATTCAAGTCACTCTGATTTTTCTTCTTGAGACACAGTATTATAATGGTATTTAATATATGATTAAGAGTCTCTTCTTGATGAAAGTGAAGGAGGAGAGGAAAAAGTTGGCTTAAAGCTCAACATTCAGAAAACTAAGATCATGGCATCTGGTCCCATCACTTCAAGGCAAATAGATGGGAAAACAGTGGGAACAGTGTCAGACTTTATTTTGGGGGGCTCCAAAATCACTGCAGATGGTGACTGCAGCCATGAAACTAAAAGAGGCTTACTCCTTGGAAGGAAAGTTATGACCAACCTAGATGGCATATTCAAAAGCAGAGACATTACTTTGTCAACAAAGGTCGGTCTAGTCAAGGCTATGGTTTTTCCAGTGGTCATGTATGGATGTGAGAGTTGGACTGCGAAGAAAGCTGAGCACCAAAGAACTGATGATTTTGAACTGTGGTGTTGGAGAAGACTCTTGAGAGTCCCTTGGACTGCAAGGAGATCCAGCCAGTCCATTCTAGAGATCAGTCCTGGGTGTTCTTCGGAAGGAATGATGCTAAAACTGAAACTCCAGTACTTGGCCACCTTATGGGAAGAGCTGACTCATTGGAAAAGACCCTGATGCTGGCAGGGATTGGGGGCAGGAGGACAAGGGGACGACAGAGGATGAGGTGGCTGGATGGCATCACCGACTCGATGGACATGAGTTTGAGTAAACTCTGGGAGTTGTTGATGGACAGGGAGGCCTGACGTGCTGCGATTCATGGGGTCACAAAGAGTTGGACATGACTGAGCAACTGAACTGAACTGAGCTGAATTGATGTTATAGAACTAACCACAGATACTATAAGTAGAAGCACAAAAATAAATAGCTTTAGATTCCGCAGTATAACATTTTCTAAACACCTTACAAACGGACTATAAGGATAACAAAGAAATAGGGTACAAAGTGAAAGTTGCTCAGTTGTGTCTGACTCTCTGCGACCCCATGGACTGTATCCTAAGTCACTTCAGCCGTGTCCAACTCTGTGAGACCCCAGAGACGGCAGCCCATCAGGCTCCCTCGTCCCTGGGATTCTCCAGGCAAGAACACTGGAGTGGGTTGCCATTGCCTTCTCCAATACCATGAAAGTGAAAAGTGAAAGTGAAGTCGCTCAGTCGTGTCTGACTCCTAGCAACCCCATGGACTGCAGCCCACCAGGCTCCTCTGTCCATGAGATTTGCTGGGCAAGAGTACTGGAGTGGGTAGCCTTTCCCTTTTCCAGGCCATTTTCCCAACCCAGGGATCAAACCCAGGTCTCCCACATTGCAGGCAATTCTTTACCAGCTGAGCCACAAGGGAAGTCCCAGAACACTGGAGTGGGTAGCCTATTTCTTCTCCAGGGGATCTTCCCAACTCACGAATTGAACCGAGGTCTCCTGCTTTGCAGGCGGATTCTTTACCAACTTAGCTATCAGGGAAGCATCAAATCGAGTATACCTGGAGTTTTATCTCAGAGCATCCCAGGAGGTAGCTTCCAGATATGGCCCAGGGCCTTCAACACCAAATAAGACTCAGTCACTCTCCCAGCTCTAAGTCAGACTTGCATTTTCAGAGACAGTTATTTTGATAAGGGGTCACGTTTCTTGCAAACTTTAGAATTCCCTGAGTAAAATCCGAACATGGCCCCATTCACAAAAAATAAAGAGAGATGAAAGAAAGAGGCAGACCAAATAGGAATCCATTTCACCAGTATCTCAGTTGGTAAAGAATCTGCCTGCAATGCAGGAGACCAGGGTTCAATCCCTGGGTTGGGAAGATCCGCTGGAGAAGGAAATGACAATCCACTCCAGTATTCTTGCCTGGAAAAATTTCATGGGCAGACAAGCCTGGCAGGCTACAGTCTATGAGGTAGCAAGAGTTGGACATGACTTAGTGACTAGACCTGTATATAGGGTTAGCGCTGTATAGCACAGGGGACTCTCCTTGGTGCTCTGTGGTTACCTAAACTGGAAGGAAATCCAAGAAAGAGGGGATATATGTATGCATGCAGGCTCAGTCACTCAGTCATGTCTGACTTTGCAACACTATGGACTGTAGCCCACTAGACTCCTCTGTCCATGGGATTTCCCAGGACAAGAGTACTAAAGTGGGCTGCCATTTCCTTCTCCAGGGAATCTTCCCAACCCAGGGATCAAACCTGTGTCTCCTGCATTAGCGGGAGGATTCTTTACCACTGAGCCACCTGGGAAGCCCGACGTATGTATACATATGGATGGTTCTCTTTGCTGTACAGCAGAAACCGACACAGCAGTGTAAAGCAACTGTACTCCAATTTTTAGAAAAAGAGGCAGAAGCTGGAGGGATGCTGCCACAAGCCAGCGAAAGCCAGGAGCCACCAGAAGCTGAAAGCGGCAAGGGGAATTCTTTCCTAGAAACTTCGGAAGGAACAAGGCCCTGCTGACACCTCTATCTTGGGCTTCTAGCCTCCAGAACTGGGAAACTATAGACTTCTATTGTTTTAAACCATAAAACTTGTGGTCATTTTGTTACAGAAGCCATAGAAACTAATACAGGGGGGTTGATCCTTGGTTTCCTTTACAAACTTAAACTCCTTTCAGCAGCTTAAAAACTGTAGTTGACGTATTTGATTATCTTTTAAGACAATTCAATTATCTGACAAGTTAACCTCAAATGTACTTAAATTCTTATAACTCTAATATTGGACTTGGAGGGCATTATGGTCCAAGGGAAATAAATGAGACAGAGAAAGACAAATACTATATGTTATCACATGTGGAATCTAAAAAATACAACAAACTCGTGAATATGACAAAAAAGTAGCAGACTCATGGACATAAAGAACATACTAGTGGTTACCAGTGGGGGAGGGGCAACATAAGGGGAGGGGAGTAACAGGTGCAAACTATTAAGCATAAATTAAGCTACAAGAATGTATTTCACAACATGCAGAATAGAGTTAATAATTTATAATAACTATAAATGGAGTATAACCTTTAAAAATTGTGAATTACTATATTGTACTCCCATAACAGATTGTATTACTGTACATCAAACATGCCTCAATAAAAAAATAGAGATTATTTAAAAAATAAATACAATTACAAAAACAAGGAGGCAAATACAATTGTAATACCTTATTAACCTTAAAGAAGGTAAGAAAACTAGCATCAAGTTACTATAGTTCTTGCACTTTATATCATATCTTAGAGACCATCCCATATCAATACAGAAAGAACCTGTGATTTTTCATTGCAAATAATTCCACTGTATGAATAAGTTATAACTTAAGTAAAAAGAAAGAAAATCAACATAAAGGATGGATGTGGGATTTTTCCTCACCATGAGTCAAACCGTATCTGTCTTGGAAATGTTTCTTAGAAAAAACAGACAGTAAGTTTTTATGATAAGTTCAGAATATCACATGAAAGAATTCAGGTTTCTACTCTAACCTTGCAGCAGGAAGAGGTTAAATGCACCAAACTGAAGACCAAGGTGCTCCAAGAAGAAATATTTCAAGGCTGAATATTTTGGTAGGATCTTCCAGTTCAACAATCCACAATAAGAAATGCACCAAAGTTTCATCACTCTCCTGCTCTCTTTACACAATTTTACCTTTGCTCAGCACAAGAATACAAGGCAAAAGAAAAAAAGTCCAAAACCACAAAATCCCTACCTCTTAAAATTATTTAGAAAGAAGAGGTTGTTAGTAGAAATAATCTTCAACATTGGACTGTAGCTCTCCTTTCTCCTCTGAAATGCACAGACCACTTTCACTTTGGTTCCAAGAGTCTAAAACCTGCTTCCTTTGTCCATAAATTAATGGCACTAAACAGAGTAACTGCAGAGCTTGTTAAAACTCCAGACGCCAGGACCCCACCCCAAGTGACTGAGTCGGAATCCCAAAGGGTGGTTCTGACATGTAGCCAGAGTTAGGAACTCTGAGAGGCTGAGCCTAAAACCCGACTTTCAAAATAAAAGCATATGTCAACATCTATGTAATTACTGAACTAATGAAAATCACAAGACTCACCCATAAAGAATAAGAAAACTAATCAATTCGTATTAAAGCCTTTTTCACAGAAATATCCTACACCAAAATCTTAATCAGAACATGGCATGAGACAAATGTGCAAACATTCAAACAATGGAATTAGAAAAGATGATCTCACCAGATAATATCTTTTTAATCATGGGATTTTTCTAAGTTCTGCCAGTTTAGAGACAGAAAGTCATTTTTTTTTTACTGGATTTCTCTGCTCTATCAGAAATGTCATTATCAATGTGCTTGTCAATGTGCTTTGTTCTGATCTTCAGGAAAAAGAATGTTACATAATTCAATACTGAGACTGATGAACTGGACAGAAATCATAATAATTAGCCTGCCACCCACCCACCAAAAAAAGTTCATTTGAAAATATTCACCTACAAAATGTTATTCTCCTGCTTTACACCTTGATTTTAATGACTGAGACAAACAAAACTGATTTTTTTTTTTTTTTTGCTTTTTTAAGTGAACAGATCTCAAAATCGGTATAAGGTTGTGCCAATGCAAACTTTAATCTTAACTGCCAAGAGGGCACACACACAAACGATTCCTATTATTGGCTAGGCTAGGAGAACAAGCTTTTGACAGAGAAGGTTCACAGAATATAAATAAATCTCAGGTGTTTGGTTGTGAAAAGGCATGGACGTCAAGGCCAGAGAGCCACATGGAACCTGGGACTACCTGCCTCCCACACTTGACCTATGCAAATCCAGGGGTAGAGCAAGGAAAAGTGAAAGGACCAGGTCTAGCTTAGATTTCTCAGTCCACAACCAGCATTTCAACAGTAAATATATATAAAAATTTCACACCAATTCACCTCTCAAATACTAAACTGACTGTATTTATTATTAAGCAGTTAGGGCACACCAAAAAATAAAAAGAGTAGAACAGTAAATATCTATGCCTACACACACACACACACACACACAGCTTAAAGAGAGAGAGGGAAAAAAAATCTAACCAATACATGTGAAACCACCTAAGTAATCTTTTGCAATAGAATTTTAACTAATATTTACAACCACTTCAATGATCTTGCATGTTCCCTTGTTTCCTGAAAATCATCCTATCAACATCTAGTTCAAATCTGGGCTCAAATAAGGTTCAGTAAAACTGAGTTTTCCATTCTGTCTATATACTAAAGACTTCTACTGCTTAGAACATTCTCCAAAATTTGTTTTCCTGTGGAGAACAGATCACCTACACAGCTTTCCCAACCTTAGTAACAGGTCATGAGAATTACATGAATGCAGAAATCTTTTTTATGATGGCATTATTTCAGCCTAAATGAGGTACCAACACAGAATATTTTATGTGCATGACAAGAATAGCTACTCTCCTCTGTTAAGAGTTGAATTTCCACCAGGGTCACTGTCCCTCACCACAAATCCCCAGGGCTCATGGAAAAAAACCAAACACACTCAAAGACTCCCTTCAAAGCACAGGCATTCCAGCCAAGTAATGCTTTGGTGGGGGGAAGGGGGGCAGGGTTGGGGGGAGAGAAAAAAACCTATATTTCACAGTCCCTTAAACTCTTCAGGAAAATCCCCACACAGATATTTCTTTAAACAAAAGAGAAAGAAGACCCATGGGAAATACAACATAACCACTGTTTTTCCTAAAGAAAGGCCTCTAAAAGATAAACAAATAAGGTAACCTTCCTCCCAGCTTCATAAAACCACATCTTCTTAAGAAAGTTTAAACATAGTATCATGCAATCACAGTATCATTGTTAGGCCTGTTATAAATGTAACCAGGTATAATATTCCATAGTAAAGAATTCATTTTATTTTTATTTCACTGGCCTCCCTTTTCTCCCCTCCCAGTCCACTCCTCCCCAACCAACCCTTTCAGTGCCATAGATACCCATCCAGGCATCAGACCAGGCCTCAAACTGTGCCAGACCACAGTCCATCTGAAATCCACTACCTTTTTTTTCACCAGCCAGTTAAAAGCCTTGAGCAGCAAGCAAAGAAAAAGAGAAAAGGGAATTCACGTCAGAAGCAGATTATTAGTTCTTCTACCTTCCACCCAGAGGACTGCCAGTCCTCTGCTATTTTCCTTTGCCAACGTCTAGAAGAGAATGATAGAGACCAGGGCCAATAATCAGGGCTGAGAGCGGCAGGTTATATCTCCTGCAATCGGCCTTCCCATGGCAGGACAGGATGCCCGCCAGCGGCCTGGAGCAGCTCTATCTCACAGCCAAAGGCCCCAATTTCGTAACCACAAAGGCAGAGGCAGAGGGATGTAGCGAAACAATTAACACTCTGCAAAATTTCTAAGGAATTAATTTAGGCACCAAAAAAAACAAAGGACCATCTGGCAGCAACAAAATAAACTACCTGGTAAATTAGGAGACTGGGTGCTCCATACAGAGCTCGAATGCAGAGTTTCTGGAGTCAGAGCACCTGAGTTCTCACCCCAGCTCTGACATTTCTAGCTCTGTAGCCTTTTTCATTGACTAGACATTCATTGCTTACCTGCTATGAGCTAGACACTGGGCTGAGCCCCAGGGATGCATGGGTCCCTGCTCTTGTGGAGTTAAGTTGAGTAGGACATTGAAAGAAAAGTTCAGGTGTTAGTTGCTCAGTTGTGTCTGACTCTTGACGACGTCATGGACTGCAAGGCTTCTCTGTCCTTGGAATTCTCCAGGCAATAATACTGGAGTGGGTAGCCATTCTCTTCTCCAGGGGATCTTTCCCACCCAGGGATCAAACCTGGGTCTCCTGCATTCCAGGCAGATTCTTTACTATCTCAGCTACCAAGGAAGCTAACAAACACATACACACACACACACACACACACACACACACACACACACACACACACACACAAAAAGAGAAACAAGAAAACTACCAGAAAGTGACTGAGCATAGGGGGAACTTAAATATACAGATACAGTCAAAAGTGACTGGGAGTGACCTTCCTCATGGTCTTCTGGCTAAGACTCTGCACTCCCAATGCAGGGGGCCCGGTTCGATCCCTAGTCGGAGAACTAGATCCCACATGTCACAACGAAAAGATTCTGCATGCTCCAACAAAGATCCCTGTTGCCACAACTAAGGCCTGGCACAGCCAAATAATTAAATATTTATTTGACTGTGCCAGGTCTTCGTTGCCTCACATGGGATTTTTTCATTGCACAGACTCTAGCTGTGGCGGTCGAGCTTAGCTGCTCCACAGCATGTAGGATCTCAGTTTCCAGTGTTGTTGTTTAGTCACTAAGTCATGTCTGACTCTTCTGTGACCCGCGGACTGTAGCCCGCTAGGCTCCTCTGTCCGTGGGATTTCCCAGACAAGTCTACTGGAGCCGGTTGCCATTTTCTTCACCAGGGGATCCTCCCGACCCAGGGATCGAACCTGCATCTCCTGCATTAGCAGGTGGATTCTTTACCAGGTTTAGCCATCAGGGAAAACCCTTAGATCCTAAACCAGGGATTAAACCCACATTCCTGCACTGCAAGGCAGATTCTTAACCACTGGACGGGCAGGAAAGTAGTAAATAAATAGTAACAACAACAACTACAAAAAGATGACTGGGAGAGTTACTTCCTACAGTCAGAAGGCAAGTTTTCTCAGAGGTGATACTAAAGCCTAGATCTACCTAATAAGAGGAGCCCATCAGGCAAAGACAGGGAAAGAGGGATGTGCAAAGGCCCTCAGGCAGGCGTGGTTGGGCCGCTGCAGAAATAGAAAGAAGGTCAGTTTGGCAAATTACTTCTGTGTGGCTCGTGTCCGTCATCTGTAAAACAGTCATTGTGAGGATGAAACTCTGAGCACCACATCCACTGCATGTATTCAATCAATGTCAGTTGCTACAATTATCATAATCAGTGAGATCCCATCACTAGAGGTGTGCAAGAAGAGGTTGGGTACTCGGGGGCATGGCCAGGCAACAGGACCTCTCAGGTTCCATCAACAATTAGGTCAGGATTACACAAGAAGACAAAAAGTGAAGGAAGCAAGGATAAAAATGTTACACTCAGGCTTCCTGTCCAAAGGCTGTTAAAGAATGCTTTGAATCATGCAACAATGTGGAGTTTTAGCGACTAATTCATTCAACAAATGGCCCCTTCCCATGTGAGAATCTATGATTCTAATCCCTACTAGTCAAAATCCCCACAAGGAGCTAGTTGGCAGTCTTTAGCCCTGAAGTCTACCCTCTTTACAGGGCTTTGAGCTAAAACTTACCAGAACAGCATTGAGAAGAACAGAAAAGGTTGACTTATTCTATGTTACTGGCATTAAAGCATCAGTATTGATAGAATAAAATAGCACTGAGGCTGTTCTTTGATTTTACACATATCTCAAACCATTTTATTATTTCATGTTTAAAATGTTCCAAGCAGAAGTTTACACACCACAGACTCCATTGATAATATATTTCACTTAAAAAAAAATCTTACTCTTGATCTACTCTCAAAATACTTAATAAACTGTAAAACTTTCTGAAGCTCACTAATTCCGGCTATCAAAGGTGTACTGATTAATGACAGACAAATTTGACTTGCATGTCTTTAAGTTAGGGAAAGATTTACTTTTACCCAACCCCAAGCCCTGAATCATTAAAGGTCATATTCTTTCAAGTTCTTTTCTAAAATTCACTCAAATCCAAGACAAATGAATTACAATCATGAAGAAATACATGATTTTTATATTCATGAAATATTTCATCACCTACTCTTGATAGTTCAGATTTCTGTTTAGTTGGTAGAAATTACTTTAAAAATTATTAAACCTCATACACTGCATAAAGCAAATTAATACTGAATGAGGGCAATATAAACAATCCTAATACCTTAACATAAAATGCACCAATACTTTTATGAAACAAGGTTTTTAGACTGTTCAAACTTAGGGATTTGAGGAGGAACGAGATAAATCTTCATGAACCAAGACAAAAGTTTATCAATATAATCTCAGCATCAGGTCTTCCCTACCCCAGTCTCTATCCCCTCCACCATAGCTAGATCCTCAAAAAGTAGAAACACAGAAATAGATCTCAATCAAAATTCTCCTATAGGAGAATATGCATTATATGTATATGATTCCTTTGACTTTCAGAAAGCAAGATTGAAATTAACAGGCCCTTTCAAATCCAAATTTATCTACTGCCTTTGCAACATAATCTAGCCGAAAGAATGTGATTCAGATCTCAGCTATGCAACAGCTAAGTTTTCAATGCTTTTTCAAGTAGGAGCCATCAAAAATAAAAAAGAAAGTAACAGTCATCACCTTGGCATTAAAACACTTGAAGCAATTTGATATTTTTAAGAATACTTTAGAAATACTTTAAGAAGTAATGCAGGCTCATTGAAAAGCATTTAAAGTGCCTATGAGTAAAAAAAGAGAAAAATAATAATCCCCAAATACCAGGATGACCACCATTAACATTTTTGTGTACATTCTACTGAACTTTATTGGAAAAAAAATTTTTTCACATAAATGACTTTATATTGCACATAATTTTTATATAACAACATCAACAACATGTTTCTATGTTCATATATACATATTCATAACATTTTTGTGAATGTATAATCTTTATTTTACTGAGATTCTATATGATTTAGTCAAGTCCCCTACACTAAAGGAACAGCATAGGCTAACCATTGTTTCCTAAAGTTATTTGCCTATGACATCCTTTTTTGACTTATATATTAGAATTTACATTTGTTTCAAATGCTTTGGGAAATTATGATTTAATCAATCCTCAGTATTGGATTTTTATGGTATTTCTAATTTTTTTCTATAATAAAAAATGCTATGATCAACTTTTTGCTTGTATATTTCTGTGTCTTCCCTAGGAACAAAACTCCGAAAATAGAGGTACTGGGCCAATTGGAATGCATACATTAAAAACATAGTAAGTTCTACCCAACTGTCCCCAGTAGTATATGAGAATAGTCAGTCTTTTGAAATGATCATTTTTAATTTAAAGAGTAGTTTAAAAGTTATGTGTACTCATCATATATAACAAGTATTTTTAAACTTATATAATTACTTTTTTATGGACATGGTTAAAATACACAGTTATAAATAAATATCAAAGGTCTTACCGTAATGGAGGTTGACTCAGAAAACTATTTAAGAACATAACTCCTCACAATTTATAGAACATGACAAGCATGGGTACATTAAACTGTCTCACTGTCATCTTCCTCCTTGTTACATCTATATTTTTCTGGACATACATTCTGTACTGTTTAGAAGATATTAGTAATCCCTTACATCAACACAGTACTTTATACAACTAAAGCATTTCAATCAAGATAAATTTTAAGGGGCATTAAACTTTCTCGGAACATACTTTAAAATAGGACGTTAAGCTATACCCCCCAAAAGATCCTTCAAACTACACAGTAGTGGCTACACATTTAGAACCAAGACTGTAATAACCAGTCTTTACCAATCAACCAACACCAGGGCCATGAAGGGAAATATACCTGAAATGTGTGCGTGTCAGTAGATCCGTCATGTCCAACTCTTTGTGACCCCATGAACTGTAGCTCACCAGGCTCCTCTGTCCATGGAATTCTCTAGGCTAGAACACTGGAGTGGGTTGCCATTCCCTTTTCTGGGGGGTCTTCCTGACCCAGAGATCAAAGCCGAGTCTCCCACATTGCAGGCAGATTCTTTACCATCTGAGCCACCAGCAAAACCCTCATCTCTATTAATTTAGAGCCTATTTTCAGTGCATATTTCTGCAGATTCATACAATAAAAAGCAACCTTCTAACATAATATAAAGATGGTTCACATAGCAAAAACAGACATGAGGTTCCTTTTTTGGTTTTAAAGTGACACTGGGTATTAAGTTTATAGGCCAAAGTAACTCTCAAAGTTACTTAAGTATAGTGTTCACACCCAGGGTGGAGTTCTGTGTAATTTTCAAAACTCAGGTCCTGGCTGCTCAAAAATATCTCCCCATAGAGTCTATCTTAGAATCATATTTGTTGCTTTTAAAAAATACTGAAATTTTTACTCAGTAGGTCTAGAGTGGAGCCAATTTATCTGTATTTAAAAAAAAAAAAAAAAACCCTCCCCAGTTGATTCAGTTATACAGCCAGAGTGGTAAAGTACTTGATTATATAAAAAAATTGGGGGGAAAAATAAATAAATAAAAAGATTGGGGGAGGGAGTGATATCCTTACATAATGAATTTAAATCTTCAATGAAAACCATTCATCTGTCTTAATCTAGTTTCCTAAATAACCTAGGTAAAACTGTACCTTGAGAAGGTTTATAAGATGCTTCAAAAAGGGAAGCAGAGGTAGAAGAACACCTGTTGGCCTAGCACTGGTTAGAAATGGGATGGGGGAGAGGGGGTATGAAAGCAAATCTCAAGAGGACTACCCACCCCATCTGAAACCACAGCATTTCCTACCTAAAGCATCATTTTTTAAGCTGCACTTTTATGTTCAAGAGGTTTCTTATAAATGAACAGCAATCAGCTAACAGGTAGCAGTTTCACCAAGCAATGCCAATCAACATACCAGGAGACCAAGATGGATTGAGAAATTAAGACAGAATACACAGAGATATCAAGGAGGGCATGGCAACCCACTCCAGCATTCCTGCCTAGAGAAACCCCGTGGACAGAGGAGCCTGGCAGGCTACGGTCCATGGGGTCGCAAAGAGTTGGACACAACTGAGCAACTAAGCACAGCATACACAGAGATATTGTATTACCATTTACAGTGTAATAGTCATTTGTCAGATTTCCGTTTCTCAAAAGAAGTTTGTCTCATAAGAACAGTACAAAACAAACAAAATCTCATGTCTTCTAAGTAGCTTATGAACAAAAAATCAGCCATTTTCTGAAGTTTCCGTTACTTACCAGATCTGGACTTAATGATGTCGCTGAACTCATTCTGCCCATCGTCAGCTCTGGCCTCATGCTCTCCATACTTGGCCATCTTAGTTGCGTTTCAGTACAATCCAAAGGCTTGACAAGATGCTCTTTTAAAGACTTTCAATTTTCTATAATCATCAGCATCAATACCTAAAGAGAAAAGGGGAAACATGGATTTTTAAAAATACACAAAATATATATATATATATACAAGACTATATTAATATGTTATAATATATTAATACATGCTGACATATATTTATGTATAACATATTGCATGTAGATGTAATATATAACCACAATATATATCATAGCTGTATAATATATATGACTATAGATACTAAAATATATGTATATGTATTATATATGGGCTTCCTGGTGGCTCAGTGGTAAAGAATCCACCTGCCATTGCAGGAGACGCAAGGGTCTAGGATTCAATCCATAGGTCAGGAAGATCCCCTGGAGGGCATGACAATCCACTCCAGTATCCTTGCCTGAAAAATCCCATGGACAGAGGAGCCTGGTGGGCTATAATCCATGGAGTCACAAAAAGTTGGACACTACTGAAGAGTCTGAGCACACACATATGCACATTATATATGGTTTTATATAGTAATCCTTCATTCAACAAATATTTATTTGGAGCCTATGGCAATCCACTGCAGTATTTTTGCCTGGAGAACCCCATGGACAGAGGAGCCTGGTGGACTAATGTCCACAGGGTTGCAAAGAGTCAGACATGACTGAGCAACTAACACTTTCACTTTCATGTATAAAGCACTGATCTGGGCAATGGAAATATGACTATCAAAGAGACAAAACCTACACTAGTTTGAAATCCACAGACACCAAGCAATTAATTATATAATGGAGTATTTCATTATACTACTACTATGTTACAAAAGTACAAAGGAGAAGCATAGAGTAACATGAGCATACTGCAGAGGAATCTGACCTGCTCTGGGCAATTAAAGAAGGCTTTCTTGAAGATGTGGCATTTGAGCCAAGCCTTCAAGGATGAGCGATGGGCAGAGAAAAAGGTAACAATCTCCCATGTAACGTGACAGGAAGCATCAAAGAACATTCAAAAATCTGAGCCGAGGCCAGTGCTTTGGAGCCTAAGAGGAGAGGGATTTGTTGAACTAGGTGAAGTAACAGACAGGACCAGGAATAGGGCTGTGAAGACAGCCTGTAAAGGATTTTGTTATTTCTCCAAAGAACAGTGGGAAAACAGCAGATGATTTTGAGCTGGGAAGCAACATATGATTGTGGCTTAAATAAGTGTAGATAGAAAGAAGTGGGTGGACATGTGGGCTATTAGATATTAAATGAAGGCCAATGGGATTTGAGAACTGACTGGATATGAGTTTCAGTATACTGAGGCACGAAATGACTGCCCAATTTTGGCTTGTGCAATTGAGTCACTGGAGCATGAGCGTCTGAAGGAAGAAACAAGGAGTGTGATTTGGATTGATGGAGTTTGAGACATACAAGTGGAGATAACCAAAAAGTCTGATCTCGGGAATGGTCTGGATTATAGGTAAATCTGAAGAGTTACATGGTATAGCCATTGACACAGATTTTATTCTGGAAAACACACCATGTGAATTCTCCTGAGAACAGACAGGACTCAAAATAATTTTAATCTTTTAGTAATTAATGAGTCAAGGCATGTTGAGAATTTACAGAATTGAGGATTCTACCCTGCACTACCACTTTTCTTTTAAAATGTCATCAATTAGACATGCACTGCCCTAGAACTTTCTGGAACACAATGCCAAAGCAACCCAAATAGAATCAAATTTCAAGTTCAAGTTCAGCAACTTGGCTATATCCTAACATCCCCTTACGAGCACCCCAAATGCCAGCTAAATAAATCAATCATTTAATTGGGAAAATAACTGTCAAGACATCCCAATATTAATCTACAAATAATAGACATTAATTCACATATTGTAATAGATATCAAAACCAGAGTTTATTGTTAGCTAGGATTAGACAACTCAATTATTTAATTCAAGGACACATCATATGGCATTACTATTTTGTAATATAGTTCATTTTACATATCTATTCACTATTTGCTTCCCTGGTGGCTCAGATGGTAAAGCATCTGCCCGAAATGCGGGAGACCCAGGTTCAATCCTTGGGTTGGGAAGATCTCCTGGAGAAGGAAATGGCAACCCACTCCAGTACTCTTGCCTGGAAAATTCCATGGATGGAGGAGCCTGGAAGGCTACAGTCCATGGGGTCACAAAGAGTCAGACACGACTGAGCAACTTCACTCATTCACTATTTAGAAGTTCTTACATATTATGTTTACAATATACAACACTCAAGGACATACCATATTGTTTTATATTTCATAACAATATAAATACATAAATTGTGAAATTTCTTTTCCTTAGTAGTTAGGAAAAGGGTATGTTCTAACAATAAAGAGGTCAAAGTTAGCTTAGAAAAAGGTTTTAAATGTTAAAGTGTTTGAGGCAGATGAAAACTGATGAACTACTAAAGCTTTAGGAACAATTTCCTCTCCAAAAGGGAGAAATATATGGACTGGATCATCAGCCTGAATCTGCGAGATTTTGAGAGTATAAAAACATTTTTCACTTTTTATACTGTCCACTACTACTGTACTTTATGGATTATTATGTAATTAGGTTCCTTTCAGGGGGTAAATTACCTGCTAAAGATTTGCTAAATTCTTAAACGTATTTTATTACATTCAAGTACCAAAAGTTTTGTTCAGAAGAATACACATAAAATTTTATTATGAAAATCAGCTTTTCCCAACAAAAAAATTCTCTTTACTGGAAAGCAACTAATTATTTCCTTTGAAATATATTTCTAATTCTTTTTCATAAGTGGTCTTAGCCAAGGTCTTCAAAAGATTTTTCCCATTCCACAAAAGAGAAAAGTAAACTGCTTGCACAGAATTGTGTTTCATTTGCAAGTTAATATTCCTTCATCATAAAGTTTTACTTTGCCAGTTCCTTAAGATAATCTCAGATTTTCTCTTGATAATCAAAATCCTTTACAGGCTACACAGATTCAGCAGTAAGTGGGATCAGAGTACAAGGAAAGACTGGGCAAATTCAGAGAAATGCAAATGACCATTTTAACAGTGTCATAGCCACTGACTGATACTTTGTGCCACTAATTGGCAGGGATCTCCAGGTTGAGTAACATTTGGCAGCAAGTCATTACTGGTTGCCGGAAGACAGGATCATAGCTTCATCACAAGGCGCCTGTGTGACCCTCCACGTCCACATATATACTATGGAAACACCACCATCTTCCACACCAAGTTAGGTGACAAACCGAATAAAATAAAGACATATTGCTTTATAATTATAATTTATTGTTACCTCTGCTCTAGGTTCTGTTTCCCCAAAATGAAGTTCTGCAAAGTTTAGCCAGTTCTTTCTCACTGAAACCAATACCCTTAACTCTACATCCAGTTCTTTCTTCAAAAACTTCTCTCGCTGTCATAGGCAACCAGAAGCCACCACAATAAACCTGGGTTAAAAGGACGGGGGATGGCCTCACAGGCAAAACTCATGCTTTAATTTTTTTTTAATTTGGAAATTAAAAGATATAAGAATACAAACATGTTTAACAATGTACAATTATGATGGAAATATGCTGTAGGTCCTTGGGCAAAAAGTACTCATTCCTTTACCTAATCCTAAGAATGCCAGAGATAGTGGAAAGGAAAGCCCGGGGGCCAGAGTTTGAGGCTCTGTACGAAACTTAGTAAGACACCGCCCAGTGCCAAGAACTGCCATTCATTCTCGGAAGCGCTCCAAGGGAAATTCATACTGTTGTGGTTCATGCCATTTACGGGGGCAACCAGTTCCAGGTAAACACCTGAAGGAGAGTTAAAGCGCAGTCTTCAGGTTTCAGAAACTGGTCCAGGGGGCGGGGAATGACTCCGCGTAAACCATGGCCCTCGCCCCCCCACCCCCCCCGGTGCTCTGGCGGCCGAAGAACCCAGGAGCTCCGCATTCCTGCAGCTGTCGCCTGATTCCCGGGTCCCCCGGGTCCACTAGCAACCAGCCCAGAGGCGCCACCCGACTCCCGAGGCCCATGCAAGTTACAAAGGAATAGATGCGGCTACTGCCGGGTTCCCAGGAGCAGCAAGCTCCCGCCCGGACCCAGGGCATCCGGGCTTCCCAGAACTCGGTTCACTCCCCCACAAGGGGTTACAACCCGCGAGGCCCAGGTGACCCTGGGGGCTGGCAAAGAGGAGACTCTCCCCGGGGCATCCCGGGAGCGGGGGAGCAGTTAGACCCAGGTTAGACCCGGGCTCCCCAGTTCAGTGGAAAACAAAGTGCGAGTCTTCTGGCTCCTGCAAGCCGGGCACACTCTCTCCTCCCCTTGAAACAACCCTGGAATCAGTCCCTTTCGTAATCTGGGGCTTGGCTTTAAAAAAAAAAAAAAAAAAAAAATCCACTTTTAACAGAGTGCCTTCTAAAACTTGCACAGCCTAAAATTTGTGCTGTGTCCGTTTCCTAAAGGGGCCTTGAGCGACCAGTGCCTCGGACCCCAAGCAAATCAGGGACATGAATTACCTTACCAATTGCTGCAAGATGTGCCAAGGATCCGGGACCCCAGAAGAGGCAATCGCGCGGGACTACTCACCGACTGAGCGCTCCTTGTCACCTCACCAAAACTCCACCCTCGGGAGCAGCAACGGCCCAGAGGTCGAGCACGTTTCCTGCCAGGCGGATGGCTGGGAACGTCTCCCCACCCGGTCCTGGTGGACACCTCCGGGGCCCCACCTTCCCGGGGCTGAGGGGTGTGTGTGTGTGTGTGACAGGCCCTCCTAGGAAGCCACGTCCCCTCTTGGAGATCACTGGCCCAGAGCGCACGGAGGCACGACCCTCTCACCCCAGCCAGGAGAAAAACTCAGGGAGTCAAGAGGCTGCCCAGAACCAGTCGAAGGAGTTCGGATCTTTAGTAAATACTACACGGATTCCGAGGACTTCCGAGCCCGAGCTCTCCCCCACGTTTCTGGCATTCCCTGTCCCAGGGCGGGGAGCTGAACTGAGGTCCCAAGGAAAGTGCACGCAAAAGTTGGTTACATCTTAGGCTCAGCCTTGAGAAGGAGCTCGGGACGCTGATCCTGGGCACAGGAGCTGCTGAAAACTCCATCCTCCCCGCAGCCTACGTCCCGTGTCCCAGGGCTGTGGTCACATTACCCGGCCCGAGGCTCAATAATGCATGGACTTACCTGCTCCCATGCCTCGCGGGCTGCCTCGCCAGCCCGCCGCCGCCGAGTCCCAAGCCGGCCCGGGTCTCCTCGGATGTGTTTCAGGCGTAGTAATCGCGGGTGTGTGTGCAAACGTGGGCTTTGTGGTGCGGGTTTTTTTGTTTGTTTGTTTGTTTGTTTGTTGTTGTTGTTGTTGTTTTTAAGGAAATATGGAAAACCAGACCAGATCCGAAAGGAAAAAAAAATTTTTTTTGACACTGGATTGTAAACGCCCCTAACTTGTGCAATCTTCCTGCCCCGTAGTTCCGCCAAAAACAAAACAGTCCCACTGCAAACCTGGAACCGGCGCGCAGGCACCAAGTTTGCCAAACACTGGAGAGTTTTCCGTCTGCAGAAATGACCCCGAAGGAGGGTGGCGGAGGGTGGGGGGTGGAGGGGCACCGCTCCCTGCGATTCCCCAATCGGCTTTGGAAGCCGGAGGCTCCTCCTCGCCCCTCGGCGGGAGAAAGCCCGCGGGCCGCTGCGGCCGCCTGCTCCCCTCCTCCGAGGAAAGGCGACTCCACAACTTCGTGCGCCGGCGGCTCGCGCCCCCGGCTCCTCCTCCTCCCCTCACCCGCCCGCCGGCCGGCCCCTTTGTTGAAGCGGGGAAAGGAGCGCCGGAGGCCGGGGAGGGCGCAGGACCGCGGGGTGTGCGCCTTCGCCCTCCTGGGAACCGGCTCCGGTACCGGCACACGGGTTCGTCCTCCCCAGTAGAGGGGCGCCGAGCAGGTCCGGCTCCCCCCTCGGCTCTCCCGTCCCGGCTGCCGCAGGGCCGGCAACTTTGTTCCGGGAGATCAGGTCCTCTCGGCTCCGGGTTCGGCCCCGGCCCGGCCCAGGCGGCCACCGCAGGCTGGGCTCCGGGGAACGTGGCGCCCGGGGTCACCTGACCGCGCGCCCCGTCAATCAGCGCCCGCCCCGCGCTCCCTCCCCGCAGGCAGCAGCCCGGCTGGCACTCGGCTGGCCTGGGGCGGCGCACCCGGAGCGGACGGTGCGTGCTGAGAGCCTGGAGCTAGCATGGATGCCTGGTGCTGCCTGGTCCCGTTTATTCAGATTAACCGAAAATGTGAGTCACACCCACCCCAGGCCAACCCGGTCTCCAGTTTTCCTCCTTTGAGAAATGAATTCTCATTTGCCCCTCCATTCGCCCCATCTCAGTGTGTTGACGTTTTCAAATTTTTGGTCCTAGTTCCAAGGGTATATTTATATAATTTTCTTGGTGTCGTTTTTAATATTAAGAAAAACTTGACAATTTCGTTTTACATTCGTTCATACATATATACAAACAGTGTTTGCGCTGATCTTATTTTTCCATTTTTCCACTACACATACACACTTAAACATCTGTTACAGAGTCTGTTTCAAGGCTAAGGTGCTGGTCAAAATAATACCTGGTAAGAAATGCCTTTGTGCTGTGTAAGCAGTTTTGTTTACATGTTTCATTCCCAGTGTGTTCCTGTGTTTCTCTTACATGATCAATACACTTGGGGGGCGGGGGGGAAACAGCAACCTAAATTCCTAGTTCCTATAAACAATGAGAAAAGGAACTCTGGTTTGTTGCTGGTTTAATATTTGAGAGTTAACAACTTTTGAGTTAGTAAAGACAAACACTAGGGGCCTTACACAGTTTTTTCAGAAAGAATTCACTAGTCTTTTAGTAGTTATAGAGTAAAAGGTCTGTGGGTGGGGTGGAGGGGGTTGCATTCTGAAAGACAGTATTCCTTATAAAATCTCTAGCTTAGACTCCTTCCTTTATGTGGAGTTTCTTCACATAAGCCAAATAAAATCCAGAATATTAATAGGAAATAAGCATAATTAATCATCTGCTTTCATTCATTCATTCATTTTACAAACATCAATTCGGGGCCTGCCAGGTTCACTGGTGCTGTGAAAAATACACAGATAAATCTGTCAGAGATGTTGCTTTAAAGAATTCAAATCTACTAAGTGAGATAAGGCAAGTTAAAAAAAAGAAAAAGAATATGCAAGATCAGTGATAAGTGCTATAAGAAAAGGATAGATCAAATGCGTTCTGAGTTGGGCTATATCACAGGAAACTGGGGCTTCTTGTAACTGATAATTCTACAAACTCTTAAAGCTACTTGTCATGTACTGTGTCTTGGTGGAGTTAATGAAAACTCAAATCTCCTCCTTTAAAATAAAACCACTTGGGAATGTTTGAGTATTTCATTACTCAAAATTATGTAACTGAAAAGCACTTTGCAAATTGCAAAATGTTACACAAAGATTAATTTATTAAACTCAAAATTTTGAAGAAAAACAATCATTTGGGAACCTAGAATTTCTGAGTTTTCAAGCTCTGAGGGATGTTTAGTTAAGTTTCCCAAAACACCCTAAGGAAGGGGACACGTGGAACAATAGGCACCATCTGTATGAGACCAACTCCAACCCTGACATCCAGCTTCAGGGGTTTCCAGTGTCTTCCCTGGGACCTGTGCCCTGCCTGTTTCTAGCCTTTCTCCTCTCACCCAGACACAGATATTCTTTGCAGGACATAAGCAATGGAGGCCAAAGAACTTGCTGCTGATGGCATAACCGAGTAGTCCCACTCTGGTCCTGCTCCCTGTTTGCTCAGTAAATAGAGAAACCACAGTTAGTTGGAGACTTTGTCCTCAGAGGACTATCTCTCAATAGAGCAGCCAGTGTGACCTTGAGAATTGAGTTGGGGGGAAAGTGGAGACAGACCACCAGGACATAGATAGCAGTTAGTGCACCTGCAATCAACATTATTCCAGCTGCAGTCCATGCAGCAGGGACAGTAGCCTATAATGGGGTTTTGTCCCCTCAACCCCAAAGTAGATGTAGAACATTCAGAAAAAGTGATAGGAATGTGGCCCATGTTTGTCATTAACCCAAACTCTGAATTGACCCACAGACATTGAGAACATGAAAATTCAAGAAAACTGAACTGATGTCTCAGGGATAAAGTCCTTGACATAGAAGAAAATATGATGATATGAATAGTGGATAGATTTCTATATAAAGATATATGCATATGTAGGTATATATAATATCAAGAGACATGATTCTACATAGATATGGTTAATATATAGGAAACTGCGTACTAACATAAGAGCCAAAAAGAAAACTTTCCAACTAAACTTTTTATGCAAAATTATATAAATGCAGATCCTCTCTGAACAACAGAAGCATGGTGAAATACACAACGTATTAAAAAGCAAGGTGTTGAGTAATATTTCATTATATATATATGGAATCTAGAAAGATGATACTGATGAACCTATTTGCTGGGCAGCAATGGAGATGCAGACAGAATAGACTTATGGACATGGGGGTGGCAGGAAAGGAGAAGGTGGGATGAATGGAGAGAGTAGCATGAAACACATACACTAACATGTGTAAAATAGACCGCCAGTGGGAATTTGCTGTGTCACTCTGTGACAACCTAGAGGGGTGCGATAGGGTGGGAGGTGGGAGTGAGGTTCAACAGGGAAGGGAAGTGTATGTACCTATGGCTGATTCATGCTGATGTATGGCAGAAACCAATACAGTATTATAAAGCAAATATCCTTTAATTTAAAATAAGTAATTTTTTTTTAAAGCAAGGTGCTCCTTCAACTTTTTCCTTTGTGTTGACTATGAATCAGTGCCCCCACATGGAAGCATTTAAAAGAGGGACATAGGTTGGAGAATTCACCTTACCTTTTTCAAGTCAAGAGAGTATAGCTCTATGGCTTATGTATAATAGATATTAAAATATTTGCTGAATATTGTTGCTAAATTCTTCAGTCTAATATCTAATATCTAACACTTGCACAAGTTAAAGGTACATATAAATAAAATTGTGATATAAAGAGGGAAAATTATAATGGATTTTTAGAGGATAATGATTTTTAGACGATAATTAGCACAATGGCAGAGTTTCTCACAATTTAGTGAACTTAAAAATTTCCAAGGAGCATATTTAAATTCAGATTGCCTGCCAGCTGTGAGAAATTCTGATTTACTGGTCTGGTGAGGCCCAGGAAGCTGCAGTTTTAATAAGCAACCCATGAGGTTAGATCACAATGGTTGGGGAATCACACTTTGAGCCACTATTCCCTAAGGGGCTGGGCTGGCCTCAAATAGGCCATTCTGGATGATTGAATGGGTCTAGAAATTGCCCTACAAGGAAAAAAATCCATACTGGATCAATCATAATTTCAAAATACCCACAATTAGCCTTAACACTTCATATTCAAGTGTTTCATTCAGTTGTGGATCACTCTTGAGATTACCAGAAGTCATTCACACCTCAGGAGCCATCTGGGCAATCCAACCTGCTCTGTGGTTCAAAGCCTGCCTGGCTGATCTCCAAGGAAAAGTCTGATGGTGTGAGGGCAGAGAGGAGAGGACCCTGGAGGGTATGTGTGCTGAAATGCCAGGTCCCGGGAAACTAAGGATAAAATAAAAGAACTAAGCTGTTGGGGAGGAAAGAGCAAATGACACAAATGGAGAAAATAAAGGCGGCTCTGAAGCAGAAGGAAGGGGAGCAGAGAATGGAAGGTGTAAACCCACACCAGCTCCTTCCCTGTGTGCCTGCCCACTGACAACCAGAAAACTGGAGTTATCACCAGTTCAGTTCAGTCGCTCAGTCGTGTCCAAATCTTTGTGACTCCATGGACTGCAGCAGGTCAGCCTTCCCTGTCCTTCACCAACTCCGGGAGCTTACTCAAACTCTCGTCCATCAAGTCGGTGATGCCATCCAGCCGCTTCATCCTCTGTCGTCCCCTTCTCCTCCGGCCTTCAATCTTTCCCAGCATCAGGGTGTTTTCAAATGAGTCAGTTCTTCCCATCAAATGGACAAAGTATTGGAGCTTCAGCTTCAGCATCAGTCCTTCCAGTGAATATTCAGGACTGATTTCCTTTAGGATTGATTGGTTTGATCTCGTAGTTCAAGGGACTCTCAAGAGTCTTCTCCAACACCGCAGTTCAAAAGCATCAATTCCTCAGCACTCAGCTTTCTTTATAGAGTTAGCATACTTGTTACTTTTACTTGGTTTCATTTACTTTGTATAATTTTATAATGTTGCCACTGGCAGAGATTATACAGAGTTTCTCCTTCAACCCTTTAATTTCATGGATAAAGAAACAAATGGACCCTCCTACACTGTTGTTGGAAATGTAAATTGGTGCAGTCATTATGAAGAATAGTGTGGAAGTTTCTTAAAACTGAAAATAGAGTTACCGTATGACTCTGCAATCCTACTCTTGGGCATATATCCAGAGGAAAACATGGTCCAAAAGGATACAGGCACCCCATTACTCACTGCAGCACTGCTTACAATAGCCAAGACATGGAAGCAACCTACATGTTCCTCGACAGAGGAATGGATACAGAAGATGTGGGATATATATTCAATGAACTGTTACTCAGCCGTTAAAAAGAACGAAATAAAACCATTTGCAGCAACAAATGGTTGGACCTAGAGTTTGTCATACTGAGTGAAGTAAGCCAGACAGAGAAAGAGAAATATTGTATGATATCACTTATCTGCAGAATCTATAAAGAAACGATACATATGAACTGATTCAAGAAACAGAAAAGGACTCCCTGACTTAGAGAACAAAATTATGATTACCAGGGGGTAAGGATGGGAGAAAGGGATAGTTAGGGAGTTTGGGATTGACGGGTACACACTGCTATATTTAAAATGGGTAACTAACAAGGACCTATTGTAAAGCACAGGGAACTCTGCTCAATGTTACGTGACAGACTGAATGGGAGGAGAACAGATACATGTATATGTGTGGCTGAATGGCTCTGATGTTCATCTGAAACTATCACAAGTCTGTTCATTGGCTATACTCCAATATAAAATTTAAAAAAAAATTTTTTTTAAGATATAAACAAGTGAAAGATGCAAAACTTACTAGGGAGTACCTTTAGGTAAAATAAAACAATCTTGGCAGAAAATGTCCAAATTACCTAGAAGTGGGAAGAGCGCCACTAAGTTATATAAGTTCATTGTTAACCTGAAGGAGGAGGGCAGAAGATAGTGTAGCTGAAAGCCAACAGGCTGATGTACATTACCCGAGTGCAGTGCGTGCATGCTCAGTCGTGTCCAACTCTTTGTAACCCCATGGACTGTAGCCCACCAGGCTCCTCTGCCCATGGGATTTTGCTGGCAAGAATCCTGGAGTGGGTTGCCATGCTCTCCTCCAGGGGATCTTCCCAACCCAGGGACTGAACCCATGTCTCCTTTGTCTCCTGCACTGCGGATTCTTTACCACTGAGCAAGTGCTTATTATTATATTGACACATCATTTGTATGAGGTTGTGGGACCTTGATCTCTAACCTCCTGTCTGTGAAATAATACCTCCCTCAAATGCTGTTGTGAAAGATCAAATGAATCCCTTGATATAAACCATTTATCACAATGTTTGATACTTTTAAGCTTTCATTTTGTTCTTTCCTCTCAACTCAAAAGGATTTGCTGCCATTTTGTAATAATCTTTCATTTTTTTTTAAACATTTCCAGAACCCCCACTATCTACTGAGGGGCTGGGTGCAAATGGGAATAAGCTACAGCTGTCTTCAGAAAGCTCCTGTTTGGTAAGAAAGACTAACACATAGACAATTATAAATTATAATTTTAATAAATTTATAAAACAATCAAGTTTTAATTTTAATAAAATAATAAATTTTATTATAATAAGTTATAATAAATTTTTATATAATAAAATTATAATTTTAATAAATTTATAAAACAATTATAAATTTTAATAAATTATAAATTAATATGGATGCAGTACAGCCAAGATGTAACATGAACCCAGAAAGGGACATGTAACCCAGTAGAATTACTTTGCCAGCAAAGGTCTGTCTAGTCAAAGCTATGATTTTTCCAGTAGTCATGTATGAATGTGAGAGTTGGACTATAAAGAAAGCTAAGCACCAAAGAATTGATGCTTTTGAACTGTGGTGTTGGAGAAGACTCTTGAGAGTCCCTTGGACTGCAAGGAGATCAAACCAGTCAATCCTGAAGGAAATCAGTCCTGAATATTCATTGAAAGGACTGATGCTGAAGCTGAAACTCCAATACTTTGGCCACCTGATGTGAAGAACTGAGTCATTGGAAAAGACCCTGATGCTGGGAAAGATTGAAGGCAGGATGAAAAGGGGACGATAGAGGATGAGATGGTTGGATGGCATCACCGACTTGATGGACATGAGTTTGAGTAAGCTCCCAGAGTTGGTGAAGGACAGGGAAGGCTGGCCTGCTGCAGTCCATGGGGTCGCAAAGAGTCGGACATGACTGAACGACTGAACTGAGCTGAACTGAACTGAGGGGGTAGGGGGTATCAAGAAATGACACCCAAGCTGATCCTTAAGAGAGCACAGAGATCATTAAGGACATCTATGGTCTTGACTCTGCCCAACATCTTTTCTCCTCTTTTGGAAGGAATGTTATCTCTTCCTTTAGGTAATTGCTCCTCCCTTGCACCAATCAAATTTTGTGGAGTTGTCAATCATTTCTCTACCTTGTCTTGGGGTGGGCTTATGACTCAAGAACAGCCAATCATTTCAAATTTATGAAATAAATTTAGGAAAAATCAAGAGAATATACTGTGTAATGTACTAGCAATGTTGGAATCAGACCAAAAGAAAGTTTTATTTTTTATAAATTTCTTTAATTTACCATCAATCTTACCTAGAAATTTTGATACCTAGCAGAGAGAGCATTAACTACAGAGTAAATGAACTCTGTATTTTTCTCTATGTTTCTCCTTTCTTTTCTATAGGGTGGATGTAATCAGTAGGTATGGGAGATCCAGGCTGGGCCCATCTGAGTCCTTCCAGAAGAGTTTTCACAACACTGGAAGGGAATCTTCTTTTTTCTCTTTGGAATTAGTTTACTGGAGCAGCATAAAATAGAATCTCTCCACAGCCCTCTCCTGCTGCTACTTCCAGCTTGAGTTCTGTACCTATAGAGGAGAAAATAAAGTACCACATCTGGAGCTGAATAAATGTGCAAAAGGAGACTTGAGGATGTGAGAGTTCCCGGTTTCCACACACAGAGGAGTGCCCTTTCTATAGCTCCTTTTTTCTCAGTGTTAACCTAGAATTCTATCACTTGTGACTAGACAAGCCCAGTATAATACAAAAATTACTCAGGGACTTCCCTGGTGGTCCAGTGGCCAAGACTCTGCACTTCCAAGGCAAGAGACCCAGGGTTCAATCCCTGGTCAGGGAACTAGATTCCACATGCCACAAATAAAGATTCTGCATGTCGAAACTAAGACCTGGTACAGCCAAATATATAAATAAATACCTTTAAAATAACAATAAATAAATCATTATGTTCATGATAGGAAGTCAATAGATAAAATCTAAACCTTAAAAAAAAAATAACAAGGAGTATTATAAGCTTGTTATTTAGAGGTTTGGAGGTAATATCAGAAGAGTAGCTTAAAAGTACAAAGTAGATGCTTCTGAGAAAGAGGCTATGGAGAAAAGCCATTGGAGACTGACATTTGTCTTTGCAAACTTTATAGAACTAGCTGATGCTTACTTATGGGCATATTTAACTTTAATTAAAATAAAATAATAGGCTGACAGAATTCACAAGTGAGTGAAGAATTGTATGAAAAGAAATGGCTTATGGTTAGAACTAGAGACCTAGATCTGAGTACAGGAGGCAGGCCACATTATGACTTTTGTGGACCCTATAGGCACTTTTGACTCTGTGGCTCCCTCCCACTCTAATATCAATATTTTAAATTATTTTTTATGTAATTTATATGCTTCAACATTTTTTTCTTCTTGCTGCTGCTGCTGCTAAGTCACTTCAATCGTGTCCGACTCTGTGCGACCACGTAGACAGCAGCCCACCAGGCTCCCCCGTCCCTGGGATTCTCCAGGCAAGAACACTGGAGTGGGTTGCCATTTCCTTCTCCAATGCAGGAAAGTGGAAAGTGAAAGTGAAGTTGCTCAGTCGTGTCCGACTCTTAGTGACCCCATGGACTGCAGCCTACCAGGCTCCTCCATCCATGGGATTTTCCAGGCAAGAGTACTGGAGTGGAGTGCCATTGCCTTCTCCGTTTTTCTTCTTAGATAAAATTTAATAAAATTTCATGGGCTTTTTAAAAAATATCATGGTCCCTAAGCACTGTACCTACTGATTAGATCCACCCTACAGAAAAAGAAAGGAGAAACATAGAGAAAAATACAGAGTTCATTTACTCTGTAGTTAATGCTCTCTCTGCTAGGTATCAAAATTTCTAGGTAAGACTGATGGCAAATTAAAGAATTTTATAAACAATAAAACTTTCTTTTGGTCTGATTCCAACATTGTTAGTACATTACACAGTATTTTCTCTTGATTTTTCTAAATTTATTTCATAGCAGGAATATCATATTGAAATGCTTGAACCTAGCAGCTTAATGTAGGCTTCCCTGGTGGCACAGCAGTAAAGAATCCTCCTGGAATTCAGGAGATGCAGGTTTAATCCCTGGGTCAGGCAGATTCCCTGAAGAAGGAAATGGCTACCCACTCCAGTATTCTTGCCTGGGAAATTCCATGGACAGAGGAGCCCGGTGGGGCTACAGTCCATGGGGTCGGAAGAGTCAGACAGGACTTAGCAACTAAACCACCACCACAGCAACTTAATATAAACCATTATTAAACTTGCTGGGTGTATTTGCGATTTTCCATAGGGTTATTCTCAACCAAATATAATATTAAAAGGCTTTCTGTCTCAAATTCTTTCTCTGTAATTATAAAGTGAACCTGATATTTGCCATTGAGCTACAGTCCATCTGCTTCTGCATAAAGATTATGGCATACATTGTGATCAACTTAATCATTCCCATTTCAGTTAGTTAAGTTGAGGAGATCAAGACTTTGTGCCAGATTTTAAACAAATTTGTTTAACGTGTGTTTGAATAATAATCCCTAGTCAGGGATTGAACCCACATCCCTTGCATCGGAAGGCATCACCAACTCAATGGACATGGGTTTGGGTGGACTCCAAGAGTTGGTGATGGACAGGGAGGCCTGGCATGCTGTGGTTCATGGGGTCGCAAAAAGTCGGACACAAGTGAGCGACTGAACTGAACTGTCATGGGCCAGGTTCAATTCCTGGTCAGGGACCTGAGATCCCACAAGCTGTGTGACCAAAAAGAAAAAGGCATCATACTGCCTTTCATGTTTAGTTACAGCCTCCTATTTATGAATCTTGTTTCCTGAACAAGTTATAAACTCCTGAGGTCCTAGAGTCTGTCAGATTCTAACATGGTAGACATAGTAGGCCATGTTAGACATGGCCTAATATGGCCACATAGTAGGTTCCCATTCAATAATTGATTGAGAAGAGAAAAAATACTCCTGGCTGAACTTTTCCATTTCCATGCAGATAGCGGGCATTGTAAAATATATATGTGTATGTGAATGTGAATGCACTTAATACCACTGAACTGTACACTTAAATATTTTATGTTATATATATTTTGCTACATTAAAATTATTATTATATGTATAGTAAACCAAAGTCCATGTTTTATGTATCTTCAAATTATATCTGACAATTTTGATTACTATCTGCTTGGTTTATTAGACATGAATGAGTTGGAAGAAAACACCGGGTTTGAGTCCCTGCTGTGTCAAGAGAACATCTGTGTGATGACCCAGGATACTGTTAGTTTACATTTTGCGCCTCCACTGCCTGTTCTGGAAAACCAATGGGCAGACTCACTGGATGATCTCCGAAGGCCCAGTTCAATGAGTCTGTAATTTCACATGTCTCTGGAGAGCGCACGTCATCTCCAGAATCATGTGAGAACTCTATCTGGCTCCCTTCCCAGATCCGCAAACCAAACTGTGCAGAGCATAATCTATCCCACTCCCAATCCTGGAGATTCTAAAAACAGTTTGGGAAACTGATAGCAGCTGTGAATTTGGAGGCCTGTGCTTCTGCCCCACCCTGGCTGTGCCTCTTTTTTGGGAATTCCAGCTAGGCATGTGCTCAACCAGCATGCAGTCCTAGTAGCACCGTCTTTCAGGTTTGGGGGAGGGCTGGGGAAGGAGCCTTTTCTTCCCTCAACTACAACAGGAAGTGCTTGGGAAACTGGTCTCATTCATTACTTTAGCGAGATTTCTGAAGTTTATTAACCTCAAATTTTAAGTAGAGGAACTGTCGTCTGTTTTGCAGTTTGCAAAATCCGTTACTTTTTTTTCAATTTTAATTTCCCACATTAGGGTAAAGGATATTGTTCTGATGGTTGTCCTTTGAAATTAAGTATGGAGGCTGAGTTGGTGGATTGTTTTTTGTTTTTTTCAAAATAATAATAGGTTTTGTTTGAACTTGCAAAAACCTCTATATCTTTTAGCTCAGATTATTTACCGTAACTACAAATCTGTCATCCAAAAAGGCAACAATATTAATAGGGTTTTAGAGTGCTAGCACATTGCAAAATCCCAAAGCCTCCATGTGTACAGGCAAAGCATGGGGCAAAAGAGGAGGGAGCGGGGATGACATCTTAATTGTAGATCAATGGACCACCCCAGCTTTCCAGGAGTCCTGAACAAAAGGCAGAGCTAAATATTTTAGGCCTGAGATCACTGCATTCTCAAGGAATCTTTGTATAAAGAAAAGAGAGGAGAGAGAGAGAGCTAGAGAGAAAGGAGGGAGAGAGAAATTTCTTGCTGTCATTGTCTTAGTAAGTATTTAACAATTTAATGATCTGCTGACTCTCCATGGGATTTAGGGTTATTTATATAATGATTTAATAAAATTCAAGCTAAATGGCTGAGGAAAGCTGAACCAAATTAAAATTATAGGTTGGAAAGATAAGATGAGGTCAGAAACAAGGTTAAGACACAAGAACACATGAATAAATTTTTGATTACTTCTTGGTATTGTGCCACAATGATTGTGAATAGCAATGCTTGTTTAACTATCACAAAATGTTAGATGTTACCAGGGTGTTGCTCCCAGACCCTTCTTCTAGAGCTATTCCCTGCAGTGGCTCAGTGCTGATGTGCCAGAGCCCTACATACTTTGCTTATCTCCCTTCAGATGATACGGTCTGTCCAATATTAACCTGAGAGGTCACGGCATGGCAGGGCCAAGATTCCTGGGGTTAACTTCTTCAAATTCTCGAGTCTCCTTGGTCATCTTTCTGTCTTTGGGGTTGATTGATGGTCTTGGGTTGGCTGGGTGAACACTGCAGTGTGGTTTCTCTGTGGCACCTCCTTGGACTCGATCGCCAGCCTCTCCAGTGGTTACCTTAAGTAGCCGAGTCTTCGGATCCTGCCAAATCGAGGTTCAGCGGTTAGATTCATTTTTCCGGTGATGATGGAATACCAGTTGTGTGGTTTTGTGATTACAATGCAATTTCTTCAGAACATTTCTATGCTACTTTATATTTTCTCCAGGAATTTGATAACCAACATATTTTAAAAAATATTAAAATGATACTGCTATTTTTTTTAATCTAGAAAATTTTTCCTAAAAAAGAAACTCAATCCCAGTTTATCATTTCCTCTAAAAACTGAAGCCTTTCTATCTTTAACCTAGTTGTTCAGCCTGTAGGCTAGACTGGAGGTGAAAAGGTCACAGAAGAATTATTCCAAAGGAGAAAGTATTAAACATTTCCGCACTCCACTGATGAATCAGAAACAGAGAAGGAGGGGCTAGATGATGGCTCATACACTGAAGAATTCTAGAGCTAGAAAAGAACGTTGCCCTTAGGCTAAAGATTTCACAGCTGTATTTCTCCCATTGAACTTGGCCTTGGGTAACAGAGGTCGAGTTGGGGGCAGGGTGGGAGGAACTGGGAGATTGACATATATATGCACTATTGATGGGCTTCCCTATATGGGCTCAGCTGGTAAAGAATCCGCCTACAATGCAGGATACCTGGGTTCCATCCCTGGGTTGGGAAGATCCCCTGGAGAAGGGGCTACCCTTCAGTATTCTGGCCTGGTAAATCCCATGGACATAGGAGCTTGGCAGGTTACAGTTGCAAAGAGTCAGACATGACTGTGTGACTTTCACTTTCACACTATTGATACCTTGTGTAAAATAGATAACTACTGAGAACCTACTGTATAGTGCAGGGAACTCTACTCACTGCTCTGTGGTTACCTAAATGGGAAGGAAATCCAAAAAAGTGGGGATATAAGTACATGTAGAGCTGATTCACTTTGTTGTACAGCAGAAACTAACACAACATTGTAAAACAACTATACTCCAATGAAAATTAATTTTGGAAAAAAATAAAGAGTAGAGGGTGGAACAGGGGCAAAGCAGAGACTATGGCCACTTCATTCTTTTTAAGTCAATTTGCTCCACTGTAAGTTCATGATTTGAGGAGGTGAGGGGCAGTATGACTGACACACTAAAAAGCTGAGCATATTTAATGCATACATTTTGGTGAGTTTGAAAATAAAAGTGTATACCATGAGACTATCACCATGTGTTAGTTGCTCGGGATTCCCTGGTGGCTCAGACAGGAAAGAATCTGCCTGCAAAGGTCAGGCAGATCCTCTGAAGAAGGGAATGGCTACCCAACCAAGTATTCTTGCCTGGTAAATCCCATGGACAGAGGAGCCTGGCGAGTTACAGTCCATGAGGTCACAAAGAGACACAACTGCAAGACTAATATGTAATCAGTACGTGATCAGTAAAGTTTTGAAAGTTTTGCTTTGGTTTTATTATGGGACTGAGCTATACATGGCCTTATAAAAATCTTGCTTTGTGTCATTTTCAAACCTTACAGATAGCTATGATATGTAATATGCAGATTAAAAAAAAATTGAAACTCAGTACTATGGACTGAATGGTGTGTGTTCTTGAAGTTCCTATATTAAGTTCTCACCTCCAATGTGATAGTGTTTGAAGGGGAAACTTGGGGAGATAATTAGGTTTGGGTGAAGTCATGAGGGTGGATCCCCCATGATGGAATTAGTGCCCATATAAGAAGAGGGAAAGATCACAGCCCTCTCTCTCTGAGTCACATGATCATACAACAAGAAGATAGCCTTCTGAAAACCAAGAAGAGGCCTCTCACCAGGAACTGAAGTGGCTGGCATCTTGATCTTGGATTTCCCAGTCTTCAGATAAGTGAGAAATAAATGTCTGTTCTTTAGCCACCCAGTCTACATGGTGCAGTGGTAAAGAATCCACCTGCCAATGCAGGAGACACAGAGACGTGGGTCAGGAAGATCCCCTGGAGAAGGAAATGGCAACCCAGTCCAGTATTCTTGCTTGGGAAATCCTATGGACGGAGGAGTCTGGCAGGCTACAGTCCCTGCATTGCAAAGAGTTGGACCCGACTTAGCAACTAAACAACAACAACTATGCTATTTTAGTAAGATCACTCAAGACCACACAAGCAGTGAGTAATCGTACCAGAACTGAATAAGTGTTTGAAACCAAAGCCTTGCTTTTTCCAGAAAACTATACTGCCTGCAAATATCAGAGGGAAACTACTTGAATATCTCCAGACAGAATGTTCCTCTGGCCCAGCCTGAATCCAACAGGTTTATTTTGCGATCTGTGTTACCATGTGTAAGTTACTTGAGTTCTTCGTGCCTTGGCTTCCTCATATGTCAAATGGACTAATGGTAATACTCTATCTCACAGGGTTGTTGAGGTAATTGTATGAAGACCTATAATGTGTTTAGGACAGTGCCTGGCATGTAGTTAAGTTTTAATATTATTGTTATCATTACTAGGGCTTATAACTTTGGGGTCAACTCAGATTATTAGTCTTTGGGAGATGGGAGGAAAGACCACCAACTGCTATATTTTTCAGCACATATTTTAATACTTTCTATAGTAACAATACTAGTGTATTCCTTGTGGAATATTAACTTTGTGGTTTTCTGAAATCATCTCAGAAAAATTTACAACAGATTGTGACGGGCTACCCAGCAGAGCCACCAGCAGAGTTTCTAGAAAACAGATTTCAACACACACTCTTACCCCTAACCCAGCTCCTATCCTCATGCCACCACTTATTAGAATCTGCAAGGATGGGCCAGAAATATCTTTTATTTTTTCTTTTAATATTTTATGTGTTTGGCTGCACTGGATGTTTGTTGCTGCATGTGAACTCTCGGCTGCACTATGTGGGATCTAGTTCCCTGACCAGGGATCGAACCCGGGCCCTCTACATTGGGAGTGTGGAGTCTTTGTCATTGGGTCCCCTAGGGAAGTCCCCAGAAATACCTACTTTTAATAAGTATCCCTGGTGATTCAGATGTGCAGTCTTCTAATTCAGTCCATTTTAAAACAAGGGGAAAATGAGACCCAGAGAGGTTATGTGATTTTACCAAGATTTGGGGCTCTTTCCACCATAAGGTGCTAACATTCACACAGATGTCTACGTCTATTGCCAGCAAAACCTTTTGTCCTTGTCAGCCAGAAGATTATAGATTCAATCAAATGCTGAACTGGCCTCACAGATCCACCCATGCACACCAGGGATGTTAGGAAGCAGAGGGTTGGGGGAAGATTTGAGTGGCAGGTACCCAAACTCTCCTCCCCTCCTCTGTGAACTGGGGTGACAAACACAGGGAGAAAACAACTCACTTAAGCTTGCCTGGACTGTGGGTCTGCACAAATATGATTGGATTCTGCAAGTAAACATGTCTTTTATCTTCTGTTTGGCTTAGCCCTGGTTGAAAGATAATCCTAGGTTAGCCTTTTGAAAAGCATCTTATCTCTTTTGTATTTTTCACCAGGTGCGAGTCTCTTTTTCTGTCGTTTCAGCTGCTGTTGACATTGGGGTTGAGTTTGGACCTAAAGATCTTTCAGAAGATGCCTAAGTTGTAGTTGTTCATTTACTTACCCTCTGACAAGCTTAACTGTGCTTACAGAGCCACCAAACAGCTTTCATAGCAAAAATGTTTCTGAGCTATTGACTTGTAAACATGGCCTTAAAGTCAATAAAGTCTTTTCTCTGAGAGCCCCCAGGTATTCAAGAAATCTAAGACTAAAGAAAACAAAAAACTCTCCTTAAGGCTCTCATGAAACCAATTTGTAGATATGGTCTAACAACTCTCTGAACTATTGTTTAAAAGCATAGGAAAACAATCTTTTTCACAGGGTGTTTCTTCTAAGTATCTCCCAGGCTGTGATAGCTTATAAAATGTGGGGAACAGCTGTAGCCACCAAGAGAAAACTTGGAGAATTGTGATAAATACCTAGTCTTGCTCAGCCGGCAGCTAAACTAGAAGACTGACTACTGTTAAGAAAGATGTTTTGACTTTTCTAAAAAGGAAAAAAAAGTCATAAGGACTTGTTTCTACTTCTTGACATGATATTCCCTATGTGGAATCTTTCCTGTGGGTTGCCAGGAGCAGGGAGTTGGAAGAAATACATATCATTTTTTAAGCTAGTTTGCCCCTCAAAGTGCAAAGGAAAAAGAAATGCTCCCATAGCAAACATCTTGGGCTTGCCCTTCCTTTATTGTGACACTCATCAACCTTATAACTGCTTGTTCAATATCTGTCTTCCAGTTAGGCTACAAATTCCATGAGAGTGATTGTTTTTCCTTATTCACAGCCATATCTCTGATATAGAGACCTGGCACATAGTTTGACGTTCAATAAATACCTTTTGAATAAAACGCTGAATAAATTATGTTGAAGCCATAGCTTTCAAGAGAGATGATGGGAGCCAGTAGATTTAAATTGCAGATAAAACCACTAGGTGGATTTGGAGTTGCTGTAGGTGTACAAAGTGACACAGTATATAATGGAATCAATTAGATGAAAAAGTGAGAATTTTTTAGTTTTGAAGATGAGAAAGGGAAGAATCTTGCATTGAACCTGGAATGTTTACATTGGTAATAACGAACAATCAAAGAGAAAAAATGTCAAATTGCCCCTAGGCTTGCCTATCTTAAAACATCTTTCATCTATGACAGAGCACATATTAGTATTTTAGGTTCAGTTGCTTTAACAAAGAGGGGTTGTAGATTTTTCAAAGTACTGGTGTCAAAGGAGTCACATCTATTACTGAAACTGTACAACGGTCAGTGACACAATTAGCATCTCAAAGCCACTGGGGGTAACATAACATCATTGCTGGTTTTCATCCTGATGAATAAAGCTCTTGAAAAGTAAAACTCCAAAGTTAAATGTATAAAGTGTCTGCAATCGTGTCATAAATGCTATCTGCTTTTAAAAATTAAGAGAACAAGATTATTTCATAGGCACAACCTCCTTTGATGAGATGAATATCAATCTGAAAATGCAATGATGAGAGAGTCTAATTGGAAAATGGTTGGGAGAATATTTCTGTTGAACTTCTTTATAGTGCTGCTTCTGCTCAAGAAGACTAAGAGCGACTGCCTCAGAGTTGAACAGCAGATCAGGATCAAAACTGGAGATGCAGGAGCAGGCAAAGTACAGGAGACAAATACACTAATATTGACTTTGTAGTGAAGGAATTTTGAATAGACTAAACTTAGAAAACAAATCACTTGAAATAACGTACGCCTGCAAATTTTAAATTTTTACTTGTTTATAGAAATCTGCAATTTGATAGCTTTATTAAGGTATAATTACATACCATAAACTGTACATATGCAAAATGTACAATTTAATGAGTTTTGACATATGTTTCTATCTGTGAAACCATCGCCACAATCAAAATCCATCAGTCTCGAAAAATTTCCTCAGGACCCTTCTCATTCTTGTTCCTTCTCCTAGGGAAACTGACCTCCTTTTTAAAAGATGTTTAAATTGTTTTTAATTATCATAAAAACATAAGATAAAAATTACTATTTTAAAGATATGATAAAGATTAGAGCAGAAATTAATGAAATTGAGAATAGAAAAAGATTTTTTTTAAGTCAATAAAACTAATGGCTGCTTTATTTAAAAGACCAACAAAAATGGGAAACCCTTAGTTAGATTAAGAAAAGAATAACTAAAATCAGAAATGAAAAGGGGGGGCATTTTAACCAATGCCACATAAATAAAAAGGATTATAAGAGAATACTAGAACAATTGTATGCCACAAAGTGAATAACCTAGAAGAAAAATTCCTAGAAACCTGCCAGAACTAAATTAGAAAGAAAAAGAAAATCTGAACACACCAATAACTCATAAGCAGATGGAATCAGTAAACAAAAACCTCCCAACAGATCTCTGAGCTCTCAGACATCAGGGCTAGAGCATCAGGAAGACTAACAATTGTAGACTAACAAAAAATAAACCATGTTTCAAACACCTGTATTATAAGTATTTACTAGGTTTATGAGTCTCAAATAACTAGCAGTTTGGTTCTCAAAAGATCTCTGAATTGTGTGCAGTTATTTGGGCAAGTGAGTCAGGACTCTGTTATGAGACAGGTAAAAAGGGAACATCCAGCAACAGTGTTTTCTCTAGCAATAAATGAGATGTTGTGATCAGGGGAAACTGAGATATACCAAATGGGCGATGTCAGTCAAAAGGCAACCTGGCACAGAACAGCAGCTTTCTGGCCAGGCCTCAGAGACTTGGCAGAACAGTATGTGAAAAGGGGGTCTTTGGAAGAGAATATAGGTGCAACTGAATGCACAGATAAAAAACAATTGGGAGTGACAAGCAAAAGCCACTAGCTGATGTGTTTCTGAGTGACCCAACAAAAGAGAAGGCATAGAATGGATGATTCTCCTTCAGTCATTGTTTGGTAGGGTCTCATTTCCAAATAGAGTACAGTCTTTATCGTTTCTAATGACGGGGAGATATATACAGAGAGAGACAGATGGATATATATCTCCCAACAAAGAAAAACTCAAGACCAGATATTACTGAAGTTTACCAAACATTTAAAGAAGTAATTCACTATAGTTCTTCTCAAACTCGTGTGAAAAAATTGAGCAGAAGGGAACACATTCAAATTCATTCTCTGAGGGTAGCATTACCTTGATACCAAAACCAGATAAAAATGCTACCAGAAAACTACAGGCTAATTTCCCTGATGAATATTAATGTAAAAACCCTCAACAAAAAACTAGCAAACTTAATTGAAAAGCACATGTAAAAGGATTATGCACCATGACTGAGCCGGATTTATTCCTGAGATGCAAGAATTGTTCAACATATGAAAATCAACATAATAGACCAAATTCACAAAATGAAGGCAAGAAACACATGATCATCTGAACTTTTGATGAAAAATATTTGACAAGTTCTAACATTCCTTCATGATAAAAACAGCCAAATAGGAGCTGAAGGAAACTACCTTCATAATAAAGCCAATATATGAAAAGCCTGCAGCTAATATCATACTCAATGGTAAAAAACTGAAAACTCTTCCTCTGAGATCAAGAATAAGACAAGGATGCCGATTTTAACCACTTCTCTTCAACACAGTGCTGTCAGTACTTGCCAGTACAATTAAAGAAGAAAAAGAAGGAATAAAAGGCATCTAAATTGGAAAGGAAGAAGTAAAATTTTCTATATGAAATTACTCATCACAAAAGGACAAATGGTGTATGATTTCACTTATATGGGGTATCTAAAGTAGTAACATTCATAGAGACAGAAAGTGAAATAGTAGTTGCCAGGGGTTAGGGAGAAGGGACAACGGGGACTTGCTTAATGGATATAGATTTTCAGTTTTGTAAGATTAAAATGTTCTGAACATGTTTCAAACAATGTAAATATACTTAACACTAATGAACTGTACACTAAAAATAGTCAAGATGGCAAATTTTATTTGTTTAACCACACACAGCAATTCTATAAATGAATAAACTGACTATCCCAAGTACTAATAGCAATGTGAAGGACTGGAACTCTCATTCACTGTTAGTGGGAATAACAAAGGCATGACCACTTTGGAAAATGGAGATTTTTTTTTTGTATTATTTTAAAATTTGTTATTGGAGTATATGTTTTACCATGTTGTGTTAGTTTCTACTGTACAGCAAAGTGCATCCGTTATATGTATACATATATCCTCTCTTTGTAAAATTTCCTTTCCAGTTAGATCATGAGAGAGCACTGAGCAGAGCTTCCTGTGCTATGCAGCAGGTTCCTATAGTTATCTACTTTATATACAGTAGTGTATATATGTCAGTCCCAGCCTCCCAGTTCATCCCACTTCCTTTCCCTTGGTACACTTTGGGAATTTTGTAAAAATTAAAAATATATCTCCTATTCCACTCTAGAAATTTACCCAAGAGAAATTAAAGCATCAGTTCAGTTCAGTCGCTCAGTCATGTCCAACTCTCTGCAACCCCATGAATCGCAGCACACCAGGCCGCCCTGTCCATCACCATCTCCCGGAGTTCACTCAAACTCACGTCCATCGAGTCGGTGATGCCATCCAGCCATCTCATCCTGGGTCGTCCCCTTCTCCTCCTGCCCCCAATCCCTCCCAGCATCAGAGTCTTTTCCAATGAGTCAACTCTTCGCATGAGGTGGCCAAAGTACTGGAGCTTCAGCTTCAGCATCATTCCTTCGAAAGAAATCCCAGGGTTGATCTCCTTCAGAATGGACTGGTTGGATCTCCTTGCAGTCCAAGGAACCCTCAAGAGTCTTCTCCAACACCACAGTTCAAAAGCATCGATTCTTCGGCGCTCAGCCTTCTTCACAGTCCAACTCTCACATCCATACATGACTACTGGAAAAACCATAGCCTTGACTAGGTGGACCTTAGTCGGCAAAGTAATGTCTCTACTTTTGAATATACTATCTAGGTTGGTCATAACTTTTCTTCCAAGGAGTAAGCATCTTTTAATTTCATGGCTGCAAAACTTTGAATGCTTCCAATCTCTGTTAAAGGAAATAAGCCACCTTAAAAAAAAAAAAACAAAATTCTTTGAATTTAATGTATCAGAAACCTGCTCTGTGCAATGCCCTGGGCTAGGCACTGTTGGGGATCGAAGCTGAGTCAGACAGCAAAATCTCTCTCCTTAGGAATTTTGCAGTCTATTAAGCAAAATGCCCTGTTGGATGGTTCAACATTGTTAATATTTACATATCCTGTGCTTTGTGATTGATTGGACTTTAAAAATTTGACTCTGTATCACTCTTACCTATTTTGCATTATAAGGTACTTCCAATGTGGCTTACTAAGTAGTAAAGAGTCTGCCTGCCAATTCAAGAGACTCTGGAGACATAGATTCTATCCCTGGGTCAGAAAGATATCCTGGAGGAAGGCATGGCAACCTACTCCAGTATTCTTGCCTGGAGAATCCCATGGACAGAGGAGCCTGGCGGAATACAGCCCATGAGGCTGCAAAGAGCTGGACACGACTGAGGCACATGGTACACAGAGGTCTGCTTTTTGGAACTCAGGGAAGGTCTAGAAGGATGAAGCCTTTCCCCTACAAACAAGAAATGAGGGACACTGAAAGGCTGTGTAGGCCCCACAGGGACCTGCTCAGTTTCAACATTTCATTTCCTTTTACTTCTGAAACTTAGTAAAAGTTACTAAGTTAAATCCACTTTGAAATAAAGTTTAAGCATTTTAAGCATCATCAAACAACTTCTAGATATTGTAATGTTATACGCAGAAACCAACACACCCCTTTAGTGAGGGTCAGAAGACATCAAAGGTTATTGTGGCTTAAGGCAAACTGAGTTTTGGGAGTTATGTAGGTGACCTCATTTGCTTAGGAGAAAAACTAACTCACATTGGAGCTGTAACTGTAGGACAGCTACATCTATTGAAGATCGAAACTAAAGCTAGCTTCAGTTTTGGCACAGGGAAACTTGCCTAAATTGATCACTTGACCCGTCAGCAGTGCTGGCTTTGGAAAGGGCAAACAGCACAGCTACATCAGGTTCTGTAACTTAGGGATCAGCATTGTGAGAAAAGCTATGTAGTAAAAATCTGTTATGGGTTGTGTTGACTGAAACATTTTCACAACCTAAAAGTTGAGAATTAGGGTTTATTCAGCAGACACACTGAGGCTGGGAGACACTTTCTCAGATAGCTCTGAGGGGCTCTTCTGAAGAGGATATATAGGAGGATATAAGGGAGGATATATAGGAATTTTTGCAACAACAACAACAACAAAAAAACCCTCATGGTCAGAACATCTAAAGACCACTGTTACTTGCAACTTCCCTGGTGGTCCAGCGGCTAAGACTCTGCACCCCCAGTGCAGGGGGCACAGGTTTGATCCCTGGTCAGGGAACTAGATCCCACAAGCTGCAACATAAGGGTTCACATGCCACAACTAAAGATCCCATGTGCTGCAACCTGTTGAGGCCAAATAAATAAATACATAAATATATTTTTTAAAATGATTACTGTTACTTAAAAAACATATCTCAAGTTAATTAATCTAGTACTTTTCTATGCATGGGAAGATGCAAGAATCTGGACTCTGTGAAATCATCCCTTTGATATGCACCTTAACAACCTAGGGCCAGTGTTTCTTTTTCTTCATCCTGAATTCTCTCAGTGTGCCCCATGGGGGGGTGGCTGCAGTGGCTGATGGCTTTATGACAAGGCGGTCAGTGACATTCTTTGTCCACAGGTGAAATGTGTCCCATAGACATTCATATGTGAAGTCTTAACCCATGGTAGCTTAGAATGTGACCTCATTTGGAAATGGGATTGTTAACTTACATAATTATTTAAGGTGAGGTCAGTAGCTTGGGTCCCTAATCCAATATGACTGGTATCCTCATGAAAAGGGGAAATTTGGGCACAGGGATTCACACACGGGGAGAACACCATGGAAGAGCAGAATTATGCAGCCTTAAACCAAGGAACTACCAGAAGCTGGGACAAATATTTCCTTGCACATTCAGAGGGCTTGTGGTCCTGCTGACACCTTGATCTCAGACTTCTATCCTCTAGGGCTGTGAGTTACAACCACTCAATATATGTGCTTTGTTACAGCACCTTAGCAAACTAATACAAGACAGGAAGGGAATTCTGTTCTTTTATTAATTTTTTTTTCTCTTTAATGTTACACTAATGTTAGAACTCTTCTGAAACACTCATGGTGGAAAAAAAAAAGAAAAAAACATGAACCAAGGCATTGTGTCCCCAAAACACAAGTAGTGAGGCTTAGGCTGGAGGGTTTTTAGCCTTACTGTCTTCCTTAGAGAACAGCCCTGACAACCTTGACTTAAATGGTTGCCCACCTCCACCCCGCCCATCCCTCTGTATCTCATCACCCTATTTATTTCCTTCTTAGCTATATCACAGACTATCATTCTTCTGCTTATTTACCTATTTATTTGTCTATTGTCTGTAAGAGTAGTCTGTCTGTTACTCAGATATATATCCCAAGTGGATGCTCAATAAATATTTGTTGGAAGGAAGGGAGAAAAAGAGAGATAGAAGGGAACTATATGTCTCTCTCTGTGTGTGTGTGTGTGTGTGTGTGTGTGTGTGTGTGCTGTGCTCAGTCATGCTCTTTGGGACCCCATGGACTGCAGCCCACCAGGCTCATCTGTCCTTGGGATTCTCCAGGTAAGAATACTGGAGTGGGTTGCCATTTTCTCCTCTAGGGAATCTTCCGAAACTGGGGACCACACCTCCTGCATTGCAGGCAGATTCTTTACCACTGAGCCACCTGGGAAGCCTCTGAAGGGAAGGAGGAAAATGAATGAAGGGATAGTAGAGGAGTACCAGTAGGTCAGGTCAGGATGTAGTGTGGAACCGTAGCGTGAAGAAGTTCTTAAAATGGCAGACTAGAGACCCCAAAGGAGACCTCTGAATCAGTGTTCCCGGGGAAAGATTTGGTATTTGTATATACAACAGTCACTTCTGATGAGCCTTACACTCAGACAAATTCGGGAAAGACTATATCACTGCTGCTGCTGCTGCTAAGTCACTTCAGTCATGTCCGACTCTGTGCGACCCCATAGATGGCAGCCCACCAGGCTCCACTGCCCCTGGGATTCTCCAGGCAAGAACACTGGAGTGGGTTGCCATTTCCTTCTCCAATGCATGAAAGTGAAACGTGAAAGTGAAGTCGCTCAGTCGTGTCCGACTCTTCGCTACCCCATGGACAGCAGCCCACCAGGCTCCTCTGTCCATGGGATTTGCCAGGCAAGAGTACTGGAGTGGGGTGCCATTGCCTTCTCCGGACTATATCACAGTGGTTCTTAAAGTATGGTGCCTCCATCAGCAGCATCAGTATCATCTTGGAGCTTGTTACAAAGGCAATTTCTCAGTCCCCACTCCAGACCTACTGGCTCAGAATCTGCATTTTAAAAATGTCCTCAGATGATTGAAAACTGAGAGTCAAAATCCTGCCTCTTACTATACCATCCAGTCTTAATCCATTTGAGCTACTCTAACAAAAATACCATAAACTCAGTAGCTTGAGTAACAAGCATTTGTTTCTTAAAATTCTGGAGACTGAAAATTTTAAGATCATGGTGCCAGTAAATTTGGTGTCTGGTTTATAAATACCTGTCTTTTGGCTATATCTTCACAGGGCAGAAGGGGGAAGGCAGCCCTCTGGGGTCTTTTTTTTATAAAGGCACTAATCCCTTTCATAAAGGCTCCACCCTCATGACCTAATAACCTCCCAGAGACCCCCCCCCCACACCTCCAAATACCATCACACTGGTGATTAGATTTCAACTTATGGGTTTTGGGGACATAAAAAAATTGAGTCTATAGCATACTTTGATGTCCTTTTACTGCTTTGCTTCTCCTGGGCCTGAGTAGAGAATTGGGCTAAGTGTACTCTGAAGTAATGGGAGTCTTAGCACAGAAATCAGAGATATAAATATTCCCACCCTATTTGGGACCTATAGATAGATCTCAGGCCTCAATCATGAGAGTTCCTTAAAATTGCAACGCACAAGTAGTCTTTTAAACAGTAGTTATTCTGGGACATTCCAGTCTGAAGCCAAAAATGATCTCCCACCCAAGAAAGGAACTCAAAAGAAAAACACCAGCGACAGTAAATCACCACAATTAGGAAAAAAAGACAAGGGAAAAATAAATCACACAAATAAACTCAGAGAAATAATCTGTCCATTTAGGAAAATGCTGAAATCTGTTTGTGCGGAAATCTTTAGGGTAAAGACAGGGCGCTAAAGGAGTAGAAACAGACCAAAATCCTTTAATGAATCATGGAATCTGTAAACTGGTATCAGATGTTCTCCATCAGTCATAGAGCCACAGGGAGCCTTAGCAACATTTCAGATTCTTCCAAATAAGGTAACCCCTGTCAAAAGCTATGCTCTTAAAGACAACAATGTCCTCTTACCTGCTCATCCACTTGGTTTAGAATGAACCAATTGTTTTCAGAACTAAAGTGCCTTTATACATGTCAGATTAGAAGAATTGTAAAGAAGATTTCTTTACACACACACGCACACACACACACCCCACATTTTTACTGAGTCAGACTTTCCAATGTCAGTTGGAGAGAAGGATTTATAATCTAAGAAGAGAAGCTGTCTGTGGTTTCATTTGGTGGTTAGGGAGCAAGGAGGATGTGTTTTCCCATTGTAACATAGCAACTTGATTTCATTGCTGCTCCTCTATCATATGTATGAAGGGAGATGCCAAATATCCCAAAAGAGAATATTCCAGAAGGTGCAGAGGTGGTCTTTAGTTAGCCTATGAGTTTGCAGACCTAGAGACAAAAGGTAACTACTTCACGTTTTATGGGAGTTGTATCTAAAACTTGATTAGATTTAGGTTAAACAATTTTGGCAAGAATATTTCATGACACCACATGTTTTATTTGCATCCCATCAGGAGACAGTGTATTGCCAGAGATGTAGAGGGCCCCCAGTGCTCACTGGAGTTTTCATTCATCGCTATTCTCTGCAACAGCATTGGAGAGCTAACAAAGTAGAAAAATCATTTTATTTGATGGGTTACTAGTAACATAAACTGTATTAATTTATGTGAACTGTTTACTATTCTTTCCTAATCAGAGAACAGAGTATGAAAATGTGAAGTAAAACTCGCTCAGTCAAGTCCAACTCTTTGCCACCCCGTGGACTATAACCCGCCAGGCTGCTCTGTCCATGGAATTTTCCAGGCAAGAATACTGGAGTGGGTTGCCATTTCCTCCTCCAGGGGATCTTCCCAACCTAGGGATCAAAACTGAGTCTCCTGCATTGCAGGCAGACTCTTTACTGTTGAGGCACCAGGGAAACCCCTATTAATGATTGTATATTTCATTAACTCCTGAGCCTAAATCATTTTGTGATAAGTTCTATTTACTCAAGACTGGAAAACCTTACACATGTAATCGTCATAGATTGCTGTTGGGCCAAATAAACAAATAAATATTTTTTAAAAAGAGTAATAAAGTGAAAATCTGTTTATTTAGGATTTACTAAGAAATTTGTCTGAAATTTGTCTTTAATTTGAAATTAAAAGACACTTACTCCTTGGAAGAAAAGTTATGACCAACCTAGATAGTATATTCAAAAGTAGAGACATTACTTTGCTGACTAAGGTCCGCCTAGTCAAGGCTATGGTTTTTCCAGTAGTCATGTATGGATGTGAGAGTTGGACTGTGAAGAAGGCTGAGCGCTGAAGAATCGATGCTTTTGAACTGTGGTGTTGGAGAAGACTCTTGAGGGTTCCTTGGACTGCAAGGAGATCCAACCAGTCCATTCTGAAGGAAATCAACCCTGGGATTTCTTTGGAAGGAATGATGCTGAAGCTGAAGCTCCAGTACTTTGGCCACCTCATGCGAAGAGTTGACTCATTGGAAAAGACTCTGATGCTGGGAGGGATTGGGGGCAGGAGGAGAAGGGGACGACAGAGGATGAGATGGCTGGATGGCATCACAGACTCGATAGACATGAGTCTGAGTGAACTCCGGGAGATGGTGATGGACAGGGCGGCCTGGTGTGCTGCGATTCATGGGGTCCCAAAGAGTCGGACACGACTGAGCAACTGAACTGAACTGACTAAAGAAATTTGTCTATTTGATAAGAAAAATGAATGCAGGTGGGAAATCTTAGCATCTTTTTATCCCATCCTTATTATTCAATATAGTTGGAGGAAGACTCTCATTTGTTTTCTAATTGTTTATTGCTCTTCGGAGTGTCCCTCCCCTCCATCTACTGCTCCTTATAATACCGATAAGAAAAATTCAGATATTTCCCTTGGGCTACCATCTTGATTTTCTTCTATAGTGATGTAAACATTAGTAATTTCACTGCTATTTGATTGTTATGTTACCTTTTTATCGTCCTGGGTTATTTTCCCTGATCATAAGAAAGTAGAAGCATAATCTATTTTCACATCAAGCAATCTTGATGTTTATATGATTATACTTGCAGGTTCCTCGCCTCCTTTCTTCCACCTGCTGCTCCATCGCTTCTCAGTTTTTAACCTTTAATTTGTTTGCTATTGAAAAGGCAAAATACATTCTATTATTTGCTCTATGTATAATTTTATTTTCTTTAATCTGGGGTAGATATGAGTGTTTGGGGACAGCTTTTCATTCCGTTTCTAGACCTCCTCTGTACATAATGTTTAAAATGGATACTAGAAAGTCAACTCTGTGCACAGTGAAGAAGAGTTTGAAGAATTTAAGTAACTTCTGCTTTTATTTCATTTGTTCCTATGGGCTTCTTGGGTGGCTCAGTGATAAAGAATCTGCATGCCAATGCAGGAGATGAAGGGGATGGGAGGTGGGGGCGTTCAGTCCTTGGGTCGGGAAGATCCCCTGGAGGAGGAAACAGCAACCTGCTCCGGTTTTGTTGCCTGGAGAATCCCACAGACAGAGCAGCCTGGTGGGCTGCAGTCCGTGGGGTCACAGAGGCAGACAAGACCGAGCATATATGCACACAGGCACTGCTCTAATCTCATTTGTTCTTACGGTCCTCTAAACATATTTTATGACTTTCAAGTTTTGGTATTTCAATAGGCTTTTCTAATTTTTGTTATGTTGTCTTTATAAAATGTTTATAAGATGAATAAATTTGCAGTCAACCCTCCAAAAAAAAAAAAAAAAAGGAATAACTACTTCAAACTGAATTTTGGATTTCATAAATGTGAAGAGTAAGTAGTGTAGCATTGTAGACTTCTAGAAAGAACTCTTGGGACTTCCTTAGTCATCCAGTGGTTAAGAATCTATCTGCTACTTCATGACTTTAGACTACACTACAAAGCTATAGTCATCAATATAGTATGGTACTGGCACAAAACCAGTAAAGACCATATTCAAGTGACCAAAGTTCAGAAAACACCATCTATTGAATTCATTCTATGATATCTCTGATAATAAGTGATTTAAAATGCTTTTAGATTTAGCAAGTGTATTATCAACACAATTTATTCAATTTTCAGACACATTAAATTGTTAAAATTGTAACATTTTGAGTTGAAATTTGTTTCCCAGGTTCTTGCTATCATGCTGCTGCTGCTGCTGCTGAGTTGCTTCAGTCGTGTCCAACTCTGTGCGACCCCATAGACGGCAGCCCACCAGGCTCCCCCGTCCCTGGGATTCTCCAGGCAAGAATACTGGAGTGGGTTGCCATTTCCTTGTCCAATGCATGAAAGTGAAAAGTGAAAGTGAAGAAGCTCAGTCCTGTCCGATCCTTAGCGACCCCATGGACTGCAGCCCACCAGGCTCTTCCGTCCATAGGATTTTCCAGGCAAGAGTACTGGAGTGGGTTGCCATTGACCTCTCCGTGAATTCTAACTAAATATTTGAAGGTATTTTTCTTTGTTACCCTGCTCCATACTTTCAACATCCTTCTTTTCCTGGAACACATACACACCAGACTTTCTTTCCTTAAGTGAAACTCTCTTCGATTTCTCCCTTTTAACATAATTCTGACCACACTCACCCTCAATGGCAATTCTTCTCTAGGCTTATTCTTATTTATCAATGTCTCTCTTAAAGTGAATTAGTAAAAACTATTTTTGTTACATATGGCAGAAAACTCAGTTTAAGCTGGCTTAGGCAACAAAAGAGGTTTATTGGCTTGCATAATTTAAAATTCCAAGGTCAGTTTCATTTAAGACATGGTTTGAAACTGGGTTCATAGAAGATCCCCAGAACCAGGATTTGCTGTCTCTTTCATCTCCCAGCTTTCATCTTTCTAAGAAAGATTTTCAGGCAGCCTTTTCCCTCAAGACAGCAAGATGGTTAAAGAATTCCAGTCTTATCTTCTTGCAGTCTCAAATCTAACAGAGAAGAGTGGGAATTTTTCAGGAATTCCAGACAAAGTTTCATTGCATGTTAGTAGCTCTGCATGTGTCAAATGCCAAATGCTTTCCCTTTAGCTCACCTCTGTCACCAAAAGAATGTCATATGGTGACTGGTCAAGAGTAAGGAATAAAGACATCTTTACTGGAAATGCATGCACTAGGTGGGGAAACAGTTGGTATCTCAGAGGGAAAGCAAATTGTGTTTTCTAGAACTTACCTTGTGATGTCCAGATATGAACTCAGTATCCTGGGTGAGGTAAGTCCAGAGAATTCAACAGGACAATCACCTCCTTTGTAATGAATATGTCAATATGGAGAAGGCAATGGCACCCCACTCCAGTACTCTTGCCTGGAAAATCCCATGGACAGAGGAGCCTGGTGGGCTGCAGTCCATGGGGTTGCTAAGAGTCGGACACAACTGAGCGACTTCACATATAGGAGGGACTGCGAGTGTGTTCTCCATTCTGAAACTATACCTCTTTGTTTTGGGATCCCCTCCTGGCTCAGATGGTAAAGAATCCTCCTGCAATGTGGGAAACCTGGGTTTGATCCCTGGATTGGGAAGATCCCCTGGAGAATGGCATGGCAACCGACTCCAGTATTCTTGCCTGGAGAATCCCCATGGACAGAGGAGCCTGGCAGGCTATAGTCAATGGGGTCGCAAAGAGTCAGACATGACAGAGCAAGTAAGCACAGCATACTTAGTAAATGGAGCTGTTATTTTCCAGTCCTCTTTCTACGTTGGTAACTCACACATGATGTGGGAAATACAAAGCCCTACATCAACATACGACAATGTTCTTTGGTTTCCAGACCTAAGTATATGATTAAAATGAGCTGGTGGAAAAAAGAAAAAAAAAGAAGAAAGAGGAAAAGAAGGAGAAGAGAAAAAGGGAGTCCTAGTATCAGATAACATGATAGCAACCGGTTGTGAGAAACAAGAAGAAGAAAGGAAATAGACCAAGTGGTGACTATAGCTCAAAGAGCAGAGCAGAACTGCCAAAAAGAAAAACAAAGATGCTAATTTCAAAACTCGATGTAAAACTACAGTAATCAAGGTAGTGTGGTACTAATGTTTTAAAAAAAAAAACGTAAATCAACAGAATTTATAGCTCAGAAACATTTATGGTCATTAGATTTTTTAAAAGGGGGCCAAGACAATTCAATGTGACTTATCTTTTCAACAAATGGTTTTAGAATAATTAAATATCTACATGCACAAAGATGAATTTAGATTCTTACCTCACATTATACTCCAGAAAAATTGAAAACAGATCATAGAGCAAGGTGCAAATCATGCTGTTAGACTTCATCAAAATTAAAACATTTTGTGCTTCAAAGGATATCATCAAGAAAATGAAAAGATAAGTTGTAGAAAAAGAAAAAAAATTTGCAAATTGTATATCTGATAAATTACTAGTATCTAGAACATATATGGGTTTTCCTTGTGGCTCAGATGGCAAAGAATCTGCCTACAGTGCAGGAGACCTAGGTTCAATCCCTGAGTCGGGACGATCCTCTGGAGAAGAGAATGGTAACCCACTCCAGTATTCCTGCCTGGAAACTCTCATGGAAGACTTCTTTCAAATCAATAGTAAGAGGACATCATATTAGGAAAATGAAAGTTGAAACCATAATGAGATACTGCTTCACACCTATTAGAATACAATAAAAAAAAATCAGGCGATACCAAGTACAGGCAATAATATGATAAAAATTGGAAATGTCGTACATGGCTGGTAGGAATTTTAAATGGTGCAACCACTTTAAAAAGAGTTTGACAGTTTCTTAAAATGTTAAACATAAATTTACCACGTGGTGCAGCAGTTTCACTTCTAGCTATCTACTCAAGAGGAAGGGAAACATATGTCCACACAAAGATATGCACATACATGTTCACAGGATCATTATTCATTACCAGTCAAAAAGTGGAAACCATCCAAACTTCTCTCAAGTAGTGAATGGTTAAGTGTGGTATATCCATAATGGAAGACTATTCTACAATAAAAAGGAACAATACATGCTACAACATAGATGAGCCTCAAAAACTTTACACTAAGTGAAAGAAGACAGTAACAAAAACTTGAATATTACATGATCCATTTCTAGGAAATGTCCAGAAAGGCAAATCTCTGGACACAGGTGGATTAGTGGTTGACAGAGGTGGAGGTAGGAATGGGCTCCAGCCAATGGGCATGAGGGATTGATTTGAACGGATGTAAATGTTCTAAAATTAGATTGTGATGATGGTTATACAGTTCCATATATTTACTAACAATCATTGAAATGGGTGAATTTTACATGTAAATTTTATATCAATAGAATTTTTTTTAAAAAGCAGTTCTATTGATAGAACATTCACAGTAATGCAGAAACAAACTCTGTAATTAAAAAATATGTTTCAACCAGATGGTAGAATTACGAATTATCTTGATATTTTTCTGAATTTTCCAATAGAAAGTGCATTTTTAGAGGAGATCAGGCGCATTCAGGGTGCTATGACCAGACACTGAAAACTGTACTTTTAAGTCAAAAGAAAACAATAATTTTAAAAACTATTGTCTGAAAATCAAACATAAACTCACCACATGACAGACCAGAGGAGAGTTATGTAAAGTCACCTTGATAAACAGACAGAATGGCTTTCAGACCTGAAAGATTTGATAGTAACCTGATTAAAGTTAACAACACATTTGAAAAAAGAAGAAGCGATCAACAGAGAACACTGATCAATAAAGAAAGCAAAGCAAAGGGGCAGAGGGCAAGGCAAGTGTGGCAGGCCTTACTTGTGCCGGGCAGAGAGTCTGAAGGCTGAGCAAAGCAGATGTGCACAGTCCCAAGGTAGAGACGGAGGCTATACATCTCACAGAGCTTCAGGCCATTAGGCATTCTAAATCTACCACATGCTCACCACAAAGTATTTTCTAACATATTTTTTCCCCAAGTAGTCTTCTGTAATAGAGAAACCCTAGTCATATTGATATATTGTGAATTAACACATATTTGGGTTTACATATGTCAGGCTCCTAATGTTTACGCAGCGTGAGTTGGTTTGTCCAAATTGAATCGACTCTAGAGTGATGGCAAGCTGGAAATTATGCATCTGGAAAACTGTGATAGTCATTAAGATAAATACCACCTCGTGAGACCTCTTGGAAGCCAGCCCATCAGTCCACCTTTCTCAGTGACAACCCAACCTTGACGAGAGTTTCTCATTCAGACTTCAATATCAAGAAATCCAAGACACCAAGACATACTGAAATAATCATATGTTCAGCCTACTTTTTTAAGAAGCTACTTATGGGAAGGATTTAAATTATCTAAATTTCATACTTGCTGACTCCAGATCCATCCAGTCCCAACAATGAAAACTCTAACACCCACTGGTTCAGTTATACCCTAGTCATAAAATGAGTCCTGGTTAAATAGAGAGCTTCCTTTCAATACAGGATCTTAGTTTCCTAACCAGGGATCAAACCTGTGCCCTCTGCACTGGGAGTGTGGAGTCTTAACCCCTGGATGACCAGGGAAGTCCCTATCAGCTTTCACTTTTAATTTTGAATGTAAAACTGTCTAAAATAAATCAGAAATTATCTAAAACAATCTTATATATTAAGAAAAAAGTAAGAGCTGAAAGGTTTCTACATGAAATGCTAACATTTTATTAAATCAAACATTTTGCAAAAGAAAATAATGAATTTTGTAAATTCATAAAAATATGACATATTAGCCTACAGATTAGCTTTCCAAAAAACTGGCCTTCAATGAATTGGAACCTACATGTTATTTTCTTGGCTTTTGCTTATTACTAGCTTCCATCATCTAAAATGAAAAGGGCAAAGAGGTTGGATGGCATCACCAACTCAATGGACATGAGTTTGAGCAAACTCTGGGAGATGGGGAAGGACAGGAAAGCCTGACGTGCTGCAGTCTATGGAGTCACAGAGAGTTGGACACGACTTAGCAACTGAACAACAAATCATATAAAAAATTTTTGCTTATGTGAAAATGATTTATAAAGAAAATGGGTTAAACCCAAATATTTTCCACTAATATTTCTTAAGAGATAACATTTTTAAAGTGTTTAAAATTAAAAGGCAGGAGCAGGGAGAAGGAAAATATAAGCCACTTCTGATCCACCCAGGTTTTTCCCAAAGGCCTGGGAGGTACTCTTCAACAATGAACCAAGACATTTTTTCCATAGAAAATAAACATTTTTAAAGCAGAACTTGGCAACTGTGTTGGGGTAAGAGGTTGTATTTGACATTAAGGCCCTGACACTGGCATATTTCCTGAAGGAAACAGTGATCATTTTTGTGCACATTATCTTTGCAAAGCCAGTTCAAGGTACTTATGTGGGCCATTTTTTGGTCTATCCATCTAGAGAAAAAATTCTCCAGAAAACTTCTCTTTCTACCTCAGACTGGAATAAGAAATATATTTTTAAAATTTATTTACTTATGACTGCTTCAGGTCTTGGTTGCTGTGTGCAGGTTTAGTTGCCCCATGGCATGAGGGATCTTAGTTCCCCAACCAGAGGTCAAGCCCAAGTTCCCTGCATTGCAAGACAGATGCTTAACCACTGGACCACCAGGGAAGTCCAGGAAATAATTTTTTTTTAATTTCTTTTTCTGCCACTGTGAAGGGAAGGGAATTTGTGAGTAGGATCACATTTTAAGTTGTCTAAGAAAAATGTTGATGCTGAAGCTGAAGCTCCAATACTTTGGCCACCTGATGGGAATACTTGGGCCACTGACTCATTGGAAAAGACCCTGATGCTGGGAAAGATTGGGGGCAGGAGGAGAAGGGGGTGACAGAGGATGAAATGGTTGGATGGCATTACCAACTTGATGGACAAGAGTTTCAGCAAGCTCTGGGAGATAGTGAAGGACAGGGAAGCCTGGCAGGCTGCAGTCCAAGGGGTCACAAAAAGTCGGACATGACTTAGCAACTAAACAACAACAAAGAAGAATGTTACTGAGAAAAAAAAATTGCCTTCTAGAAATAAACCATAGCAACTGAATTAAAACTTCGCTAGTCCTAGCACTGAAAGCTCATTCGGAATTCCAAACCTCTAGCTGTCAGTTTATCTTTGAGTTTTTGATGAATTTACCAGCCCTGAGAGCCGACACTGTAGGGCTCATAAAAATCCTAATAAATAGGGACATGCTTGGTAGTCCAGCAGGTAAGACTCCAGACTTCCACTGCACGGGCTGGTTCCATCTCTGATCCCAGGGACACTAAGACTCCACCTGCTGCTTGGTGTGGCCAAAAAAAATAAATCCTAATAAATATGTAGCTATGGTTGGTAGTCTTCGAAAGATAAGTAAAATTTCCCAACTTGTTCTATGAACCTCAATTATCTCAGACTATTAGAGGATCTGGAAATAGGGAGCCAAAAGTTAAGAGTTCAGAGCAATCAGAGCAGTCAGCTTCCAAAGTGTCATTTGGGTGGGCTAAAAGGTGCATATTAGTTTGGCTTTTACACCTCCTGCTCCTTTTCAGGAGAATAAATAATTACAGTGATTTATCTTTGAAATGTGCAGCTTCGAGTTGGATGCGGAAAAGCTACATAATGGTGTCAGCGCTTCAGCCCGAAGTAAATAAAATGGTGAAGTATATTTAGCACACGATAAGGCGAGGCACTGAGAAACAGAGATAAAAAGAAGAAACTGTCTCTACATGATTAGAGAACTTTACCAAATACTCAGCGTTTGCAGAAAGAACATGATTTTTAAAAATACAATCACTGGGAAAAAAACAGTCCAAGTTCCAGATTTCCATCCTAATTCTAGCTCCCAAAAGGCAGGGCAGTTTCTCAGGCACTTCTCCTGGTTCCTTCTCTCCCAGTTTTCAGCCTCCCTCCCCATGTTAAGTGCCTGATTTTGGATACAGGGGAGCAGTTGTTTAGACAGCTAATGCCTTTCAAGGCTGATGTGAAGATTCAACCTAGCAGCGGCCATTAGGGCTTCCCTGCCTTAGGCAGCACTGTGGTGCCTGCCACTAGCTTCCCTGGTGGCTCAGACAGTAAAGAATCTGCCCGCATTGCAGGGGATGCAGGTTCTATCTCTGGATCAGGAAGATCCTGTGCAGAAGGGAATGGCTACCCACTCTGGTATTCTTGCCTGGAGAAATTCTGTGGACAGGGAAGCCTGGCAGGCTACAGTCCATGGGGTCACAAAAGGTAGGACACGACTGAACGATTAACACATGTAACCATAGGGTGCCTGCCAACCATAAAGATTTTACCCTCCAAGAAAAGCTGCTTTCCAGTTGTTCTCCTTCCTCTAACAGAGGCTGGGTTTGCACACAAATGCTGAGATGCATCAGAGGACTTGAAAAGTCTAGTCAACTGACTTTTAAACTATTTTGCCATTGAATGCAACAAAGAAAAAAAGCAGCCCAGTAGTTTGGGTGTTGGATGTAGCCTTGGATATACCTATACACAAAATCTCAGCCCTTCTCCCGCCTGAACCTCTCCCCATCCCCAGTTCTGCCAGCTGAAACTGCTCGTTGCATCAGTCCTCACTGATGACCTCCTAGTTGCTAGATCCAAAGAACCATCCATCAATTTGTATCTTATTTCCCAGGTCACAAGAAGTTGATACTGTTCATCAATTAATCAACAAAAGACACAGTAATGTCTTTTTCTTTTGCCAGCCAGGGATCTTAGCTTCCCAGCCAGGGATGGAACCCACACACCCTGCAGTGGAGGCAGGGGGTCCTAACCACTGGACCCCCAGGGAAGTCCCAGATAATGTCTTTTTTTGTTTTTCTACCTCTGACCACTTCTTCACGTCTTCACTGTGCTACTGATGCCCTTTCTGTATCATTACTTAGATGTGAACTTTCTGCAGAACTTCATCTGAGACTGTCTTTTCACTGATCTCTTTATTCTTGAACAGTTGGATTCAGCCCTTTGCTTTCATTGTCATCTGTAGCTTGGCAACTCTCATCTAATATCTCTAACCTGCCTCTCCAGAGTTTTAATATCATATATCTGAAGGTCCTTGGGCAAGCAGAGAATGGGAGGATCCGGAGGGGAGGGACACAATCAGGAGGCCAGCAGCAAAAAAAGTTTAAGTACGTGAGTATTTCTCTAAGTCAATATTCAGGTACAGAAACTGAAATTTTTACAATTTTTTTTTAGATTCTATAGCATTATTTCAGAGATGGATTGAGAGGACATGTGATAAAAAAAGAAAAAGCTAGAGTATTCTGGGGAGATGGTTAGTGACTTCTTTCTTGTATTTCTTATACTAATAGTTACACTTATTTGTGCTAATATCAGGTAGGTCTGCAGATGAAAGAAATCTCCAAATAACAGCTTATTTTAGTCTTCATAAAAGTCTGAAGGTTGGTAGTCCAGAATTGGGATGGAGACTTGACTAAGGCGTCAGGAAAAAACCAACCCACTTCTCTCCCAATTCTGGACTGTGACCTCCATCCTTATGGTCCAATACAATGGCTGAAGTATCAGTCATCAAATTGGTGTTCCCAGGAGCAAAGGGCACACTGACACAATCTTTTAAGTATGTTTTCCTGGAAGCTTTCCAGTACCACTTACAAGTCACTGGCCAATTATTCACATTGCAGCTTGCAGTTAAAAGAAAACTGGACAATGTGGTCTTTATTCAAGGCAGCTCTGTGTGCCCTCAAACACAGCTTCAATTACTACCGATGACGTGAAGACTACATGTGGGGAGGAGCACAACATGCAGTCTAGCAATACTGTTTTCTGAACAATGGATAAAACCTTGAGAAAATACCTAGATATTTGATCGTGAAAGTGAATGCTACTTTTTTTTTTGGCCACATGGCATGTGGGATCTTGGTTTCCCGATCAGGGATCAGAGCCATGACCCCTGCATTGGAAGTTCAGAGTAGACCACCAGGGAACATGCCAGAAATGTTACTTTTGTATTTGTAGAGAAAAATAAAGATATTCATATGGATAAAGTCAATGAGCTCATAAGATGTTTTTCAAGGATCCTCCTGCTTGTTCAGTTCCAGGTGTAATCCAGCATGGTGGGAATCACTTTAGCCAGGACTTAAAGGCCTGCAGGCCATTTTCCTGAGAGGCTGTAGGCAAGGAATTCTTCCACAGAAACTGAGAGAGCCCTAGAGCCATCATCGACTCTGGTCCTGGTGGGTGGACTTGTCTGAGCAACTGCCGGCTTGGGCTGCTTTCCCACAGAAGGGCCTCTATTATTTTATGCAGTTCATCTCCGAGTATTCCAGCGGGCACTCCCACCACTGCTTTTGAATTTACAGGCTCCTCTGTGGGGATCTTTCTCGCTGCCAGTCAACTTAAATCTTCCTTTGTTCAGACTCTTTCCTTGTCCTCTGTTCTTACCCCTTCAGCACGACCACAACCTCAAGAATGTGATCTTTGCACAAAACATTCTATCAAATCCAGCAAAAAGCCTCAATCAACCACTTTTAGTACTTGAGGAGATTTTTGTTTGTTCCTCTGTTTTTTTTTTTTTTGGCTAGCAATGCTACCTTCATCAGGTTCTTGGATATGGGTATATCTTCCATGGCTTCTTAGGCATTTCTAAGCTGTAGATTTAGATTTAAAGGCATTATAAAAGATTTGTAACTTTCTTGAACTAAAAAGCTGCATAGAAATCCATATTTGAAATATTGATGTTCTGAGAGATAAAACAATGTTGACTAAATATTTCACATGTACAAATCATTCAACTTCATATTTGTGTTTTAGAAATGCTTGGCTCTTGAAGAAACACACATGTTTTTCTATGTTAGGTTTCTATCTGTATATGTCCATGGAATTCTCCAAGCAAGAATACTGGAGTGGGTTTCCATGTCCTCCTCCAGGGGATCTTTCCAACCCAGGGATCAAACCCATGTCTCTTATGTCTTCTGAACAGGCAGGCAGGTTCTTTACCAGGAGCACCACCTGGGAAGCCCCAGGGTACCCAATGGCAAAACAAAGGTTAATCTGGTAAGACTCAGGAGTTACCACTATCTCAGGTCCCTGAGGGTGGGGATGGGGGGAGGGGAGGTGGGGAGGGGAGCAGATGTATACAGGAAACTGTTATTTACAGCTTTTTGAGCCCTTTCCCAAGATGTCCTTGGCTCTGGATGGGGAAAGAAGAGATCCTTTCCCCATCTCCATGTAAAATGATGGAGGTGTTGTAAAAAGAGCAAGGCTTTGGAGACACACCAGCCTGAATTCAAATTCCAGGACTTCATTTAGTAGCAATACTTAGAGCAAGTTACTTAACCTCTCTGATAAGAAAGCCATGAGCAGTAGAAGCCAGTGTAGATTCATTAATAACATCTTAGGTCAAACTAACATGATTCTAATCTTTTACAAGGTCACTACCATGCATAGACAGAGTGCATTTTAACTTTGGCACACTAGAGGGAAAAATACCTAAGTTATTCTTGTGATCACAATAAATAAAAGCAAACTGGATAATTATTAAAAGTAAGTCTGGAAATAGTTGAACAATGACATACACAGATGTGTATTAATGTATCAGTTCTCCTAGAAAGAATATCTCTGATCACAGGAAAGTCTCACTCTGTTATGTTCGAGATTTTATCAGCAACTTGAATATAAAATGTATTAAATGCTTGGGTGGTTCAACAGTAGGAGAGACAGTGGATGACAGAATCAAAATTAAAAATGATCTCAATAACCTAAAAAAAAAAAGCTTAAAAAAAAAAGGCTATTAAAAGACCTGTGTCAGGTTCAGTATTTAGATTCATAACTGCTTGGGATATGGGTATGGCACAGAATTGGGAAGGGTGTCAGGTCTACATGACCACAGCAAGTCGACTGGGTCCACTGGTTGGCAAGTGTGGAGAGAGTCAGGCAGAAGATGACCAACTTGAAGGGGCTCCCACAGACCAAATCTTCAAACAGTCTGAGCAGTGAAATTTTATTTGTTGATTGTATAGATTATAATTTAATTGAATAAAATAAGAATCCATGAGCCTACATTGATAATAAATAAGTAAACAAATTAATATGTAAGGGAGAAAAGTCTGTCTTATAGAAAAAGGCCAACTAAGAAATACAGAAAGAATGATGGATATAGAAAAAAAATCATAGTAATTTTTTCAAACAAAATCAACAGAGGCTAGTACTAGTGGGTGAAAGTATAAAATACTTAGTAATTTTACAGTGGAGAACCTGTCCAATACCATCTTATTGAAATTATAAGACCAGAGAGGCCTTTTTTATTTTTAAAATTTTTATTATTTTTTATTTTATTAATTTTATATATTTTTAATTCTTATTATTTTAAAATGTATTTATCTTTAATTGGAGGATAATTGCTTTACCATGTTGCATTAGTTTCTGCCATACATCAACATGAATCAGCCATAGGTATATATATGTCCCCTCCGTCTGGAACGTCCCTCCCACTTCCCACTCTATCCCACCCCTCTAGGTTGTCACAGAGCACCAATTTGAGTTCCCTGAATCATAACAGCAAATCCCCACTGGCTATCATTTTACATATGGTAATGTATATGTTTCAAGCTACCCCCTCCATTCGTCCCACCCTCTTCTTCCCCCACTGTGTCCACAAGTCTGTTCTGTATGTCTGTGTCTGCAGAAAGAAAGAGGAAAAGAAAGAGAGAGAGAGAGGGAGGGGAAAGAAAGAGGGACAGAGGAGGGGAGGAAGGATAGAAAGGGAGAGAGAAACAGACAGAGAGAGGAAGGAAAGGAGGAAGGAAGATAAGGGCATGACCTCACTTAACTTCTTAAAAAAAAATTTTTTTTTAATAATTGTATTTGCTTTTGGGTGGACTGGGTCTTCAGTGCTTTGTGCCAGCTTTCTTTATTTATGGTGAGCAGGGACTGCTCTTTGTTGTGGTGTGTGAGCTTCTCATTGTGGTGGCTCCTCTTGTTGCAGTATGACAAGCCCAAAGTGCCCTACTTTCTTCTAGAATGTCCCCCAGGACCAGCGTTAAGGACCACTGATTTAGAAACAAGTTTACATCTGGCAAGAGTCGTTGGTGGATTATTTCTGCCTTATTGGAAGCTTTGTCTAAGTAAATCCCTTCAAACTCTAATCTTCAATAAGCCCACAATTACATCTCATGAAGACGTTACTTGTTTGCCTTCTGAAATACTATATATTTTTGCTTCTTTGATATTCAAAAAGACACTCAACTTATATGAATATTAGTTATTTTAGTCAGAACTCTTAGCTTCAAATAACAAGAAACCAACACAAACTTGTGTCCATCCACGTACAAAAGAAGACTTTACTGTCTTAACTCAATGGCTCAGTGGGTCAAGAGCCTGCCTGTAATGCAGGAGACACAGGCAACACGGGGTCCATCTCTTGGTTGGGAAGATCCCCTGGAGGAGGAAATTCTTGCCTGGAAAAGTCCACAGACAGAGGAGACTGGTGGACAATAGTCCAGGGGATTGCAAAGAGTCAGACACAACTGAGTGCATGTACGCATACCCACATACACACACACACAAACTTGGAACCAAGAGTGTGCAACTGGTTCTGAAATAACTGGATTCAGGAAGTCACATGAGAGACTTCCCTGGTGGCACAGGGGATAAGAATTCACATGCCAGAGCAGGGGACGTGGGTTCGACCCCTGGTTCCAGAAGATTCCACATGTGGCAGATCAACTAAGTCCACTTACCACAACTACTTAGCCCATGCACTGCAACTACTGAAAGCCCGGGGGCCCTGGAGCCCACGTTCTGCAACAAGAGGAGCCACCACAATGAGAAGCTCACACACCACAACGAAGAGCAGTCCCTGCTCACCATAAATAAAGAAAGCTGGCACAAAGCACTGAAGACCCAGTCCACCCAAAAGCAAATACAATTATTAAAAAAAAAATTTTTTTTAAGAAGTCAAGTGAGGTCATGCCCTTATCTTCCTTCCTCCTTTCCTTCCTCTCTCTGTCTGTTTCTCTCTCCCTTTCTATCCTTCCTCCCCTCCTCTGTCCCTCTTTCTTTCCCCTCCCTCTCTCTCTCTCTTTCTTTTCCTCTTTCTTTCTGCAGGCTGAATCCAGGCTGTCTCCCGGTGACGATGCACAGATGGTTATGGGCATCATTCACATTCTATCTGCTCTCTGAAAGGTCTCTGCTTCTCTTCTCCTACTCCGAACTGTGTCCCGTGGTTCAAGAAAGACATTGTGATGATGAAAAAGTTAATGCTGCAAGTAGTTGTTTAACACTCGCATTCCCTAATAAAATGTAAGCTCTATTGACAGGACTTGGTCTTTCTTATTCATTGCTGTATCTCAGCAGCCAGCATAGCATCGCTCATTCCAGTCACTTAAAAAATACTCACAGAGGACCTCCTTGGTGGCACAATGGTAAAGAATCCACCTGCCAGTGCAGGAGACACGGGTTCGATCCCTGATTCGGGAAGATCCCACAGGGAGCAACTAAGCCTGAGCACCACAGCTACTGAGCTTGGGTTCTAGAGCCTTCAAGAGCTGAATCCTAGAGCATGTGATCCACCACAAGAGAAGCCACCGTAGTGAGGAGCTTGGGCACTGCAACAAGAGAGTAGCCCCCCACTCACCCCAACTGGAGAAAAACCCGTGCAGCAACAAAGACCCAGCACAGCCAAAAACAAACAAACAAAAAAAACTTATTTTAAAAATACTTACAGAATGAATGACTTACCCTATTGAAACTAGAGGTTGCCCAGTTCTGATATTTTGCCACAAGGGTTTCCTAGATATTTGAAAATATGGGCAAAAGGAAGCAGTAGCTGTGTGTTCTATAAGCAGGCAGTGGCCTGACTCATGGTACTGAGATGTAGAAACAAAATAGAGAAATCCAATGGGAGGGATCCTCTTCATCCCAGATTCACCCAGGGGGCTTCTCCATTCAGAATTATCCAAATTCACCCCCATTTCACTTTAGTCTGAGAATTACTCATGCTGCTGCTCCTGCTGCTAAGTCGCTTCAGTTGTGGCCAACTCTGTGTGACCCCATAGAGGGCAGCCCACCAGGCTTCTACGTCCTTGGGATTCTCCAGGCAAGAACACTGGAGTGGGTTGCCATTTCCTTCTCCAATGCGTGAAAGTGAAAAGTGAAAGTGAAGTCACTCAGTCATGTCTGACTCGTAGTGACCCCATGGACTGCAGCCCACCAGGCTCCTCAATCCATGGGATTTTCCAGGCAAAAGGACTGGAGTGGAGTGCCATTGCCTTCTCCAAGAATTACTCATAGGAGACCAAAATCAGCATGAAAGAAATTGTCTAACTGATTCAATTAGTATATTGCTGTGGTAATTTCAATTCTTTAGGCCACTGTAAAATTTCATTCTATGTATACTTATCCAAATTGGGAAAGGATTACATCAAGGCTGTATATTGTCACCCTGCTTATTTAACTTACATGCAGAATACATCATGTGAAATGCCAGGCTGGATGAAGCACAAGCTGGAATCAAGATTGCAGGGAGAAATATCAATAACCTCAGACATGCAGATGAAACCACACCACCCTTATGGCAGAAAGAGAAGAACTGAAGAGCCTCTTGATAAGACTGAAAAAGTTGGCTTAAAACTCAAAATTCAAAAAACTAAGATCATGGCATCCAGTCCCACCTCTTCATGGCAAACAGATGGGGAAACAATAGAAACAGGGACAGACTTTATTTTGGGGGGCTCCAAAATCACTGCAGAGGTTGACTGCAGCCATGAAATTAAAAGACGCTTACTCCTTGGAAGAAAAGCTACGACCAACCTAGACAGCATATTAAAAAGCAGAGACATTAGTTTGCCAAAAAAAAGTCTATCTAGTCAAAGCTATGGTTTTTCCAGTAGTCATGTATGGATGTGAGAGTTGGACTATAAAGAAAGCTGAGTGCCAAAGAATTGATGCTTTTGAATTGTGGTATTGGAGAAGACTCTTGAAAGTTCCTTGGACTACAAGGAAATCAAACCAGTCACTCTTGAGGGAAATCAATCCTGAATATTCATTGAAAGGACTGATACTGAAGCTCCAATACTTTGGCCACCTGATGCTAAAAACTGACTCGTTGGAAAAGACCCTGATGCTGGGAAAGATTGACGGCAAGAGAAGAAGGGGACGATAGAGGATGAGATGGTTGGATGGCATCACCAACTCGATGGACATGAGTTTGAGCAAGCTCCGGGAGTTGGTGATGGACAGGGAAGCCTGGTGTGCTGCAGTCCATGGGGTCGCAAAGAAACGGACATGACTGAGTGACTGAACTGAACTGTATACTTTTCCAGGGCTTCCCAGTGGTTCAGCAGTAAAGAATCTGCCTGTACTGCAGGAGACTTGGGAGACAGAGGTTCCATCCCTAGGTGGAGAAGATCCCCTGGAGGAAGGCATGGCAACCCGTTCTCGCCTGGAGAATACCCATGAGGAGCCTGACGGGCTACAGTCCATAGGGTCACAAAGAGTCAGATCCGAAGAGTCAGACAGGATTGAAGGGACTTAGCATACATGCACATACTTTTCCCTGTTCTTTGTAATGCACTAATAAAATTAGGCATTCCACTGAATCACTATAAAAGAGTTCTCCTGCATAATAATAGACTTCAATGCCAGTCTATAGTGTAAGAAGCACTTTTCCATATTAAAAGCATTACATTATATATTATTTTGCATATGTTCCAGTGACAGGCATTTCTTATTTTTCTTATGTGAAATTTAAAAAAAAAAATTGTCAGGTTGCTCTTAAAATTGAAGCTAAACTGGGTGGGTCAGAATTGCTAGTGTTTAAAAAAATGTGAGCAACATCCTTAATATAGCTATTTGTGACTAACCCAGTGGGTGTAACACCCAAAGGAAAACAATAAGTTCATTTATAATGAATTTGAAAACTTAAGAGTTTAGAATTCTGTGCTATTTTTTAAGATACAAATTATTAAAGGACTTATAGAAGTTTTTTATAAACATAATATAGATTATGGAATATTAACATTTAAAGACTTTTAAATGGAAAAATAAAGTTTAATGAACAAATCAGAAGAATGAAATCTAAGTCCTTCTTTCGAATATTCATGTCTAAAAACTGTGTCTTTTGTTGCAGTTTCTATGGCAAATATAATGTATCTCCTACAGCAGAATAATTTCCATGAACAACTTTTACCATTTTAACAAATCTGGTCTCATACTGGATTTTGTAAATATACCTTACAAAATAGGAACATTTTATAAGAATCACAAAGTATCAGTCAGTCAGTTCAGTCACTCAGTCATGTCTGACTCTTTGTCACCCCATGGATTGCAGTATGCCAGGCTTCCCTGTCCATCACCAACTCCTGGAGCTTACTCAAACTCCTTTCCATTGAGTCAGTAATGCCATTCAACCATCTTATCCTCTGTTGTCCCCTTCTCGTCCTGCCTTCAATCTTTCCCAGCACCAGGGTTTTTTCCAGTGAGTCAGTTCTTCACATCAGGTGGCCAAGGTATTGGAGCTTCAGCTTCAGCATCAGTCCTTCCAATGAACATTCAGGACTGGTCTCCTCTAGGAGTGACTGGTTTGATCTCCTTGCACTCCAAGGGACCCCCAAGAGTCTTCTCCAACACCACAGTTCAAAAGCATCAGTTCTTCATTGCTCAGCTTTCTTTATAGTCCAACTCTCACATCCATACATGACTACTGGGAAAACCATAGCTTTGACTATACAGACCTTTGTCACAAAGTATAGCAATAGATTAATCTCTTGGTCATTCTACATGCCACTACTTTCTAAGCTCTTTATCAACACTGACTTAATTCTCACAACAAGCTGTTTGATAGGTACCTTTGTTATCACCCATTTTACTTGTGAGAAATCAGAGTCTTGGAAATGTTAAATAATTAGTCTAAAGTCACACATACTAGGTTGCTTTAGTCATGTCTGATTCTTTGTGACACCATGGACTGCAGCCCACCAGGCTCCTCTGACTGAGGGATTCTCCAGGCAAGAATACTGGAGTGGGTTGCCATGCCCTCCTCCAGGGGATCTTCTTGACCCAGAGATCAAGCCTGCATCTCCTAAAGTCACACAGCTATTAATAATAAAATGTGGAGATGGGATTAAAACTTGGAATGGCCATGGCCAGGCCCTGCAGCCAGTCCAGGTCCAGTCCAGCCCACCAGCATGCCACAACAGTAGCCACAACCCTGACACAACAAGAAAGTGTATGTAGCCCATATTCAGGACACCGCTTGAGCTCCTGCTCTTGTGGCTAGGCAGAATTTTGACTCTGAGCCCCATAGAACATCTCCTTCAAGACCAGGAGAGCTGATTTGCTTCATATAGAAAAACAAATACAAAAAATTAGGCAAAATAAGGAGACAAAAGAATATATTCCAATCAAAAGAACAAGACAAAAAACTCAGAAAAAAGAACTAAATGAAACAGGGATAAGCAAACTAACTGATTTTTCTTGCAATGGCAATGGCCAGGGATGACAGAGAATGAGATGGCTGGAGGGCATCACCGACTTCATGGACATGATTCTGAGCAAGCTCTGGGAGTTGGTGATGGCCAGGGAAGCCTGGCGTGCTGCAGTCTATGGGGTCGCAAACAGCTGGACACGACTGAATGACTAAACTGAAACTAACTAATAAAGAGTTCAAAGTAGTGGTCATAAAAATGATCAGTGAACTCAGGATGGATGAACACGGTGAGAACTTCAACAAAGAGATAAAGACGTAAGCAAATTCAAAACAAAAGTTATAATTGAATTGAAAAATACATTAGAGAGGTTCAATGGCAGACCGGAGAAGGCAGAAGAACAAATCATCGAGATGGAAGACAAAGCAAAAGAACTCACTCAAACAGAGCAGCAAAATTTAAAAAGAATTAAGAAAAGCAAATGTACTTTAATAGACCTTTGGGACAACAAGAAGAGCAACATTCACATTACAGAGGGTGAAAAGATAAAGCTTTGGAAAGTATTCAAATTAAAGTTGTTACCAACTTAAACAGGCCACTGTTGATATAATATGTTACGTGTGAACCTCATAGTAACCACAAGTAAAAAACCTATATAGCAAATAACCGAAAGAAAATGAGAAAGGAATCAAAATATAACATTAAAGGAAAGCATCAAAACACAAGGGGAGAGAGAAGGAGAAGAAAGAACAGAGAGGAAATACAAAAACAGTCAGAAAACAACAAAATTAACAAATGTATCAATAAGACCTTTATGAAAATGGACCATATTTGACAATCAAAATATATAATGGCTGAATGGACTGAAAGACCAAGACCCATTCATGTGCTGTGTATAACAGACTCACTTCAGAAGTGAGTGAGAGACGACTGAAATGAAGGAATGGAAAAATATACTCAAGTGTATGAAGATGCAAAGAAAGCTGAAGTAGCTATAACTCATATCAGACAAAATAAATTTTAAAATAGAGACTGTCATAAAAGATGAATAAGGGCATTACATCATAATAAACAGGTCAATCTAGCAAGGAGATATAATATTTATAACTGTACATGACCCCAACAGAGGAGCCCAACATACATAAAGTAAATATTAATGGGCTTAAAGGGGGAAAAAAATGAAAGCAATACAACAGCAGCATGGAACCTTAACACCCCACTTACATCAACAGAAAGTTCAACTAGACAGAAAATCAATACGGAAAGCTCCGAAATAAATTAAGTAGAGACTAAGAAAGCACCAGAAAAGATCAATGAAACTAAGAGGTGATTCTTTGAAAAGATAAACAAAATCAACAAACCTTAAGCTAGACTCACCAAGAAAATGAGAGAGGACTCAAATAAATAAAATCAGAAATGAAAAAGAAGTTACAAACTGAAACGGAAGAAACACAAAGGATCATAAGAGACCATTATGAACAATTCTATGTCATCAAATTGAACAATCTAGAAGAGATGGATAAATTCCTAGAAATATACAATCTAATACTGAATTGTAAAGAAATAGAAAATCTGAACAGACCAATTACAAGTAAGCAGAATGAAACAGTAATAAAAAACTTGGATCTGATTACCCAGGCAAGGGAAACGAAACCAAAAATAAATAAATGGGACTACATCAAATTAAAATGTTTCTGCATAGCAAAGGAAACCATTATAAAAATGAAAAGGCAACCTACTCAATGGGAGAAAATATTTGAAAATCATATATCTAATAAGGGTTTAATATCCAAATTATACAAAGACCTTGCGTAACTCAATAGCAACAACAAACCCCAAACAACTTGATTTTAAAAAGGGGAGAGGATCTGAATAAACATTTTTCTAAAGAAGACATAGGTACAAGAAAAGATGCTCAACATCACTAATTGTTAGGGAAATTAAAATCAAAGTCAAATGAGAAATCACCTCACACCTGTTAGAATGGCTATTATAGAAAAGACCAGAAACAGCAAATCTTGGAGAGGATGCGGAGAAAAGGGAGCCCTCGAACACTATTGGTGGAACTGTAAACTGCTGTGGACATGATAGAAAACAGCATGGAGATACGTCAAAAAATTAAAAATAGAACTGTTGTTGCTGTTGTTGTTGTTCAGTCACCAAGTCTGACTCTTCACCATCCCATGGACTGCAGGGCTTCCCTGTCCCTCACCATCTCCTGGAGTTTGCCCTAACTTCATGTCCATTGAATCAGTGACGCCATCCAACCATCTCATCCTCTGTTACCCTTTTCTCCTCTGCCTTCAATCTTTCCCAGCATCAGGGCTTTTTCCAATGAGTCAGCTATTTACATCAGGTGGCCAAAGTTTTGGAGCTTCAGCCTCAGTCCTTCCAAGGAGTATTCAGCGTTGATTTCCTTTAAGATTGACTGGTTTGACCTCCTTGCTTTTCAAGGGACTCTCAAGAGTCTTCTCCAGCACCACAGTTCGAAAGCATCAGTTCTTCAGTGCCCTGCCTTTACTGTCTAGCTCTCACATCTGTACATGACTACTGGAAAGACCATAATCTTGACTATATGGATCTTTGTCGGCAAAGTGATGTCTTTGCCTTTTAACACAGTCTAGGTTTGTCATAGTTTTCCTGCCAAGAAGGAATTATTTTCTAATTTCATGGCTGCAGTCACCATCCACAGATATCTGAGAGCCCAAGAAGAGGAAAATTGTCACTGTTTTCATCTTTTCCCCTTCTGTGTGCTATGAAGTGATGGGGCCAGATGCCATGATCTTAGTTCTTTAAATGTTTAAGCCATCTCTTTCACTCTCTTCCTTCACCCTCATCAAGAGGCTCTTTAGTTTCTCTTCGCTTTCTGCCATTAGAGCGGTATCATCTGCATATCTAAGGTTCTTGATATTTCTCCCTGCAATTTTGATTCTAGCTTGTAACTCAATTCAGTCCGGCATTTCGCATGATGTGCTCTGCTTATAAGTTAAATAAACAGGGTGACAATAAACAGCCTTGTCATACTCCTTTCTCAATCCTGAACCAGTCAGTTGTTCCATACAGAGTTCTAACTGTTGCTTCTTGACCCACATACAGGTTTCACAATCCCATGCTGGGTGTTTATCCAAAGAACACAAAAACACTAATTAAAAATGATGTATGCAACTGTGTATTCATTGCAGCAATTTTTACAACAGCCAAAATATGGAAACAACTTAATTTTCCATGATGGATGGATAAAGAAGCTATGATATCCATATCTATATATACAATGGACTATTTTCAGCCATTTAAAAAAAAAGAACAAAATTCTACCCTTTGCAACAACATGGATGAACTTTGGAGATATTATGCTAAGTGAAATGTCAGAAGAAAGACAAATACTGTATGATTTCACATATATGTGGAGACAAAGAACAAACAAAAGAAACAGACAAATTCAGATGCAGAGATCAGCTTAGGGTTATCAGCATGGAGGCGGGAAGGGGGATGGGTGAAATGAATAAGGAGGTCAACTGTATGGCGGTCAATGGTAACTACACTTGTGGTGGAGATAACTTCATAGTGCATACATATGTCAAAGTTTAATGGTATACACACCTGAAACTAAATGGGCCATCTTCCTCCTAATCACAGTTCTATGTTGCCACTTAGGACCTATGTTGCATATTTCACAAATATATATATTCCTACATTTATATATAAAGAAGACTGTGGAATTGAGACAAATATGCAACACTCCTTTTAGTAATCCATCTTTCCAATGCTATTTTAAAAGTTAACTCATTCAGTAACTGCTAGCCTCATTATTCTATAGTAATGAAGAAAATGACTGAAAACACAATCTAAACCCAACAATACATCTGAGACTTGAACTGCACAGATGTTCAAGCTGGTTTTAGAAAAGGCAGAGGAACCAGAGATCAAATTGCCAACATCTGCTGGATCATGGAAAAAGCAAGAGAGTTCCAGAAAAACATCTATTTCTGCTTTATTGACTATGCCAAACCCTTTGACTGTGTGGATCACAAGAAACTGTGGAAAATTCTGAAAGAGATGGGAATACCAGACCACCTGACCTGCCTCTTGAGAAACCTATATGCAGGTCAGGAAGCAACAGTTAGAACTGGTCATGGAACAACAGCCTGGTTCCAAATAGGAAAAGGAGTACGTCAAGGCTGTATATTGTCACCCTGCTTATTTAACTTATATGCAGAGTACATCATGAGAAACGCTGGGCTAGAAGAAGCACAAGCTAGAATCAAGATCGCCGGGAGAAATATCAATAACCCCAGAAATGCAGATGACATCACCCTTATGGCAGAAAGTGAGGAGGAACTAAAAAGCCTCTTGATGAAAGTGAAAGAGGAGAGTGAAAAAGCTGGCTTAAAGCTCAACATTCAGAAAACGAAGATCATGGCATCTGGTCCCATCACTTCATGGGAAATAGATGGGGAAACAATGGAAACAGTGTCAGACTTTATTTTGGGGGGCTCCAAAATCACTGCAGATGGTGATTGCAGCCATGAAATTAAAAGATGCTTACTCCTTGGAAGGAAAGTTATGACCAACCTAGATAGCATATTAAAAAGCAGAGACATTACTTTGCCAACAAAGGTCCGTCTAGTCAAGGCTATGGTTTTTCCAGTAGTCATGTATGGATGTGAGAGTTGGACTGTGAAGAAAGCTGAGTGCCGAAGAATTGATGTGTTTGAACTGTGGTGTTGGAGAAGACTCTTGAGAGTCCCTTGGACTGCAAGGAGATCCAACCAGTCCATCCTAAAGGAGATCAGTCCTGGGTGTTCTTTGGAAGGAATGATGCTAAAGCTGAAATTCCAGTACTTTGGCCACCTCATGTGAAGAGTTGACTCACTGGAAAAGACCCTGATGCTGGGAGGGATTGGAGGCAGGAGGAAAAGCGGATGACAGAGGATGAGATGGCTAGATGGCATCACCGACTCGATGGACATGAGTTTGAGTGAACTCCGGGAGTTGGTGATGGACAGGGAGGCCTGGAGTGCTGCGATTCGTGGGGTCGCAAAGAGTCGGACACAACTGAGCGACTGAACTGAACTGAACTGATTGTACAGCTGATCCAGATAGAAATGATTTTTAAAACTCCCAATATTTAAGTACTTGTCTGTTTGGGCTTCTGAATCTAGATTCTCCTAATGAGTAGGGTCTACCCTAGATGAAGATGGAGAAGGAAGAAGGGGAAAAAGTGTGAGAATGTGTGACCTTTTATACTAACTCTACTTTCTTACTTTTGTATTCTTGATGCACTGGCGTCTGGGGCCTTGCTGACCAGGGAGGGACTGCTCCCCCGAGGGTTAGGTAATTCCTACAAATATCAGAAAACTCAGGGCAACCCCAACACTCCAGAGCCTGCTGAAATTATTCAAACTAGCCAATCCTCAGCCTGTTTACTCTGCCTTGCTCATTCCTTCCTGTAAAAACTGAAATGAAAGTTTTCCCAGGTGACTCAGTGGTAAAGAATCTACCTGCCAAGGAGACACCGGTTTAATTCCTGGGTTGGGAAGATCCCCTGGAGAAGGAAATGGCAACTCACTCCAGTATTCTTGCCTGGAGAATCCCATGGACAAAGGGCTTGGCGGGCTACAGTCCATGCGGTGGCAAAGAGTAGGACTCTTAGTGACCAAACAACAACAAAACCACAATAAAAGTTCTTGCCCTTGCTTTCCCCTTGTTCCCTCTGCCTCCTGATCCTGATTCTTCCCTAGGTGGCCCTGTGTGGTGTGCCATGGTTCTTGTTTCTAGGGATCTGTGAATGTAAAAAATTCTTCTTCATGACAGTCATTTCCGTGTCTTAACATGCCTGACTGAAGAAAATCCTGGGGACATTTTAAAACACATATCCTAAATGAAAATTAGTGTGTGTACAATAAATAGAATGAACTGTGCAATATACTCAGCAGACTTCAAGGCTGTTCATTTATTCAACAAGCATTTATATAGTGCATACCACGTATAGAAGAGATACTCTGCTAAGCAGTTTCCATCTCAGTTTAGTAAGTACCCAATGCAATCACTGCTTCTTTGCCAAGCACTGATAAGTGGTTCAGAAACATCAAAACCTATATGAATAAAAATGAAACCAAGTGGTTCACAAATGAACCAGGTGGTTTACAAATGAACCACGTGGTTCACGATGGCCCTCTCTTCAATAGTAGGGTGGATGCAAAGGACCTAGGATTATGTTTCTGATTCTTACATGACATCTTCATAATTAGACACATTCCTTAAAACTTGGAGCATTACCATTTACATCATTTGAACAACTAGCAAACAAAAGTTAGTCAATCCGTCATGTCTGACTCTTTGTGACCCCATGGACTGTAGCCAACCAGGCTCCTCTGTCCATGGGATTTTCCAGGCAAGAATACCAGAGTGTTTCCTCCTCTTGGGGATCTTCCTGACATAGTGATTGAATCCACGTCTTCAGCATTGGCAGGTGGATTCTTTACCACTGAGCCCACCAGGGAAGCCCAATTTGTTCATGAAATAGCTGCAATTGTATTTAAAAGCAAAATGTAAAAGAAAGGGCATAATTAAGCTCTCCAGGGAAAACTTCTTGTTCAGGATTTCTCAAATTGGATATGATTTCTGTAAAGCACAGGACTAATCCAAATCTCTATTTTCCTTCAACTTCATAGTGAGTTTTGGAAGAAAAATATTATATTGGAAGAAACAAAGATGATGGATATGCGATAAAAGCCCTATTCATACAATTAAAATAATAGCTCATGTGAATGGTGTCAGTGATTTGAGATTCTCTTCAATGGCAGCTTTATCTTTAAGAATAGCAAGAGAGAGAGAAAAAGTTCAATTTACTGGTTGGATTACACATAGCCTTAATGTACTCCTAAACACAGTAACTGTGGAGTAACTATCAGGATTTTACAGTCAGAGTAAAGCAGACAGAATTTAGCAAACATTTTTACCTCGAATGAACCAGTAGATGTCACTATTTAAATACATTGGCAACACTTCTCCTGTGTTCTATGTAAAGTCCCACAGAAAAAGATCAATTTTTTCATAACTTAAAGTATGGCATCACCGACTCAATGGACATGAGTTTGAGCAAGCTCCAGGAGCTGGTGATGGACCAGAAAGCCTGGTGCGCTGCAGTCCATGGGGTCACAGAGTCGGACACTATTGAGCAACTGAACTGAACTGAACTAAAAATATGCTCATAAATCTACACTCATATTTATAGTTCAATTTAATGACTTAATTTCTTATTGCTAAAATAATCATTGGAAAATCATCCTCAATTTAGGTGTAGTATACCTACAAATGATTCAAACTTAAATTCAAAATATTTTAAGAATTTTAAAAAATAAATAGTCAAATATAGCAGGTCTTGCTTCTCAAGGAAAAGTAAAAATTCTGCTACATTTTAGGAGAGAGTTTCCATTTTTAAAGAACTAATGCTATCCCCTAGCTCTATCTATGTCATTTTGAGTGAAAGAAAACATTATTCTTTACATTTATAAAGGGAAATTGTGTCTAATCGTATCCACCACCTAAGTACAATTAGTCTACATAAATGATATTGTCTGTCAAAGGAGGATATGAATGTAAAAGTGTTTGGGAAAACTGCAAAGTGGTCTATACAGGCAAGGAAAGCTTCCTTCCTACTTGCACAGCGTGGGTTCTACTGTACTTTCCACAAAAGATTGCTCCAGAAAAGGGAAGTGAACTCAGTTACAAAACACCCACTTTTATGAGAAATATTACAGCCTCACAACCACTTTATGTGAGTAAAATATTATTTTCCTATTTTCAAATGAAGAAAGAAGTCTGATAACCTGGGAAAGTTGATACGTTCTGTCTGACCCCAAAGCCTGGATTCTTCCTACTGAGTCACTTTGTGATATGTACTTCCTAAACTGAATCATAGAGTTTGCCGCACTAAATTGAAATTCACTTAGAGAATTCGTCTAATCAGAGAAAATCAATGATAGAACATTTCATAGAGAAGGATATAGTAAAGCAGAAAATTCCGTCTAAATTGCCATGTGAAGATTGTGGTTAAATAGGCCAACTATATTGATCAATCACAGTGCCCTAGGATTCATCTAATAAATTCTCTTGTTTCCAGACCAGCAGCTTTCAGACATCTTTTCACTCCTTTTCGTGGCATCTCAGGGATCTGACAGAATTTTAACAAGCACAAGAAAGAATACTAGCTGTCTTTTACCATCTTTGCTATAGCACAGTAGCTGGTTACTACTGACTAGAAGCTTGATATACAACATACTTTTAAAGAAACAAAGTATACAATTCTACACTACTCTGCCTGTTCTTGGAAGTTTTGTTCCATTTTTGCATGTGAACATATTAATAAAAACAAATCAGCAAGAACCCCTGGGTTCAGACTGGGAAGGCTTCAAGCCAATATTGTTTCTCTCCTTGCTCAGTTTTTAAGGAGAAAGAGAGGCATAGAGCTCAGTCTAACTGGCTACTGACTGCATTAAACAATTTTTCCCTAAGAAATATTTTCTGCCAATTCAACAAGCTCCCTGTCCTGAGCATAAAGAGACCCACTGAGTTTGTACATCAAGAGTTTGCACATCAATAGACAAGAGATACTTTCAAATGCAACACTGATCAGGTTGTGTCTTGTTTTGGATCCTTCAGTGGACTTCAGGCACCATACTTAGTATGGTTTCAAGATGTTTTCCCCAACGTGTACCCCTCTTCCTCCCTGCCCTTCTCTACTTCTGCCCTCCTCCTCTTCCTTCAGTTCTCATCTAAAGCTGACTCTCCGGGAAAGAGGGCTTTCAGCACTGCTCCTTTAGCATCTTGGGTATAATTTATATTTTCTCATCATAAATGTGGTTAATTAAAATCTGTCTCTCACTATCTAAGCTCACTGAAGTAAGGCTGGCTTATTTATCGGTATATCTGAAAGGTCCAAGGGTGACTGGTTCATAGCCAGTTCTAGGTGCTGGCAGGATGCTTATTTCTAACCTGTTTAGACCCTCTTTCTTTTCTTCTTCCCTTCTTCTTGAACAATTCAATTCTAAATCCATTAGATGGCCCCCAAAAAGGTAGATGGTACACTGGGGCAGGGGACCAAGGGGCAATTTTGGGAATTACAAATATGGATAGAAAAACTAGAACAAAATTTATTGTGTTGTATCAGAATTAGAGTATTGGTATGAACTCCTAAATATAAATAGATATATAGATAAATACAGGTGTGTACACACACACATATCTATTTCTGTCCACTGAGAGGCACTGGGAACAGTAACACATCAAAACCAAGGAGCACATCTGCTATTGAGATCTTGGTTTCTGATTACCATTCTCCACTAAAGGAAACCGAGCTTCTTTTCAAAATGTCTGATCCTGCATTGTCTGGATCAAGAGCAATACAAGGTAAGCATGGACCATCTTGGACTAGGAAGTAAGGACGTGCTAAAAAACGAAGGCATGTCAAAAGTCAGTTTGAATTAGACTCCCACTGGGGCCAAATCTGGCACACTTTCAGCATCAAAAGAAATAAAATAGATTGTAACCATTAATTAAAAATAGGACACCATGAATGCATACTTGCCCAACCTGTGATTCTATAATAATTGAATAAAACAGAAAGTTTAATGAGTAATGGGATATTTACATAGCTTCAATGCACATCACATCAAAATATGAGTCAATCACAAAGGGTTAAGTATAGTCGCGGAAACTGGCAGAAAAGCCTCATCAGGTGAATTCAGATCAGTAACAGGACACACCAAAATCATGCCACCTGAGAGGCCACAAAGCAAACACAACATCAATTCTGGGACAGCCCTGGGCTTTATAAGCATAACCTGAATCGAATCACGAGAAAACATTAGACAAACAACGAGAGATATTCTGCAAAACGGCGAGCTTATAATCTTCAAAAGTTTCAAGATCATAAAAGTCAGGAAACAGTAAGGAATTATTTCAGATTGCAGAAGCCTAAGGCAATGTGACCAGTAAATGCAACGCATTATTCAGAACAGGAGCCTTTTACTTTAAAGGACGACTGGTGATTAAATGGGGCCTGAGGATTAGATGGTAGTAAATTATCAATGTTAATTTACTGATTTTAACGGTTGTACTGGAGCATCTATTTGGTATCTTACTCTCAAATGATTTTGTGGTGGGGGGGAGTAATTATCACTGTACTTGCAACTCCGCCCCTCTAGATTTTAGATTACTTTCACTTTTTAAAAGTATTTTTAAAACAACAAAGACAAAAAATAGAAAACCTAGACTGTGTATTTTATTTTAAAATTCTTAGCCGATTACCGATTAGAGTCCATTTGGTAGCTGTGATGTATACTGTATCCGCCTTCATGGATTTAACGAAAGAATTCTGGGCACACAATTAATTTTGGCGAAAAATGAGGAAACGGCAGGGAGGCATTCTTGACTTTTCTGCACTTTTCTAACTACGCTGCCTGCCGTATCACAGGCGGCCTTCCTGCCCAGCTAGCGAGGGAAGTGAGCCCCGCAGCGCGGCTGCCTCCCGAGTCCCGACCCCGCCTGGACCCCCGAAGCAGTTGAGCGGCTGCGACGCCCACCCTACCCGACCCAGCCGCCCCGACCCGGGGTCAGCGCCCGCGCCCGCGCCCGAGCCCCGCGCCGGGCCCACTCGCTGGGTTGCCTCTGGCCTGTGGGAAGCGGAGCCGCGTGTTGTGGGACTTAACTAGGAGACAGAATTCCTGCGTCTAAGTCGTAGTGTGCTTAGTGAAAATGTATATATATTTTTAAAAAAAAATTTTTTTTAATGTGAGAAAAACGTAACTACCAGGAGTGGGGTTCGAACCCACGCGGACATACGTCCATTGGATCTTAAGTCCAACGCCTTAACCACTCGGCCATCCTGGTGTCTCATTCGCTCACCCTACAAGCCGTATTACACCGTCTCGCACTTCGCCGCCGCTCCTTTTTTTTTTTTTTTTCCCCAGCCGGAGCAGCAGTTGCCCGCCAGCCGGAGCCTGCTTTTTCTGCCGCCGCAACTCACTGTTGCTGTCGGCCGGCCGCGGCCGCCCAGGCAAATGCAGCCGAGCTCGGCGCGTTTCGGGCGGCGGCGGCGGCGGGCCAGGCCGCTCGCTCGGGCGGGCTTCGGGCCCAGGCACTCTGCTTTCGGTTTCGAGGTGCGCGGGCGCGGGAAACAAACACCCCAGGGACCTCTGGATTCCGCCGACCGCGTTTGGGAGCGGCGCTTGGTTTGTTTTATACCAGGTGGGATAAACTTCAAGGAGTGAGTTGCACTGGCAACAGCGGAGTTCGGGGAGCCCACCTCCCCCGCCCTGTCCCTGTGGGCCGCTTTTCTCCTCGACAGGTCACACCGGCAGGGAATGTTGTAGCAACGTGGGTCGACACAGAGCCGCCAAGTGCAGGGAGCGCGGCACGATTCGCCCGCCCGGCTGGCTGCGGACACGGCCTCCGTGGAGTGCGGGGACCTCCTCTCTCTTCCTGACCCGCCCGTGCACCTAGATGTTTACGTTCTTATCTTAACTGTTCTGCAATGCTTTCCTTCCTTCCTGTGCACCAGAGATTGCAGATGGTCCTTTCACTTCGCTTCCTTTTCCAGGGCTTTCGCTCCATTCTCCACCACCCAGGACCTGGAATCCAGCACAGAGCTGAGGCTTCCGCGTTCTGGAGCGTCAGGGAGCCACCATCTGGCAGCCAGGCCCTTGTCCAGATTGTGCAGGCTGGCTGTCTTTGACCGAGAGACTGCACACACATTCACATCACCAACTGGCTCCTCACCCACTGGGTCACACGGAGAAGCCCATTGCCTTGCCACCTCCTGGACGCCAGTGATCCCCGGGAACATTGCCATGACCCCGGGAGGCCTTGGCCCAGCCCGTTGCCCTGGTTCTCTGAGTACCAGTCAATAATACGGACCACCCCTGAGAGAGCTCCCCGGGAGAGGAATGGATGGAATTGCCCCCTACCCACTTGGCCACGGAACATCGTGGGGGATCAGTGGCCTGCATGTACATTCCAGCCTGAACACTGTCCCACCCGCTGGCCGTCAGGCCTGGCCCTCCCAGAGCCTGCAGAGGAGAACAGAGCCAGAACATCCCTCAGGCCGGCCCTGCCCTGCTGAGAGGAGATGGACTTGGACTCTTGCCAGGGTCTCCAGGCACCTATGTGGTGCCGACACACCACCCCCGGCTCACCACCTCCATCTTGGAGGCCGAGTGCTGGCTTGTACCTTAGGAAGCCGGCCTCAAAATGGAGGAGATTCCTCAAATGTCAGAAGGTGTTCAAAACTGCTGGCAACTGCAGGACATGACAGATACCCACCTGAAAGCTAGAACAAAATATGAAAAGCACCATGCAATGACATTTGTTATAACTGACACTGCTAGAGCGCAAAAGACAGTATTAAAATGGATTTTTTTAAGGTTGAAATGACCTCATGTTCAGGAAATTGCATTTGACATAATTCTCGTGGGGAAATGTTTTACTCTATTTAAACTACTTTTCACTGTGTATGTGTTTATTTAAGACGTGACATTCTTTATGCACTCTATAGTGGTTTAAAAAATATGTTCATAACTGCTTTGATACTCCTCCCTTTAAGACTGTGCTCAATAGCTTCAGTCACGTTTGACTCTTTGCCACCCCATGGATCATAGCCCACCAGCCTCCTCTGTCCATGGGATTCTCCAGGCAGGAGTTCTGGAGTGGGTTGCCATGCTTTCCTCCAGGGGATCTTCACCTGTACTGGCAGGTGGGTTCTTTACCATTAGAACTGTCTGGGAAGTCCCCCTCCCTTTATTTATTTTTTGTTTTGTTTTGTTTTATTTATTTTTTTTTAATTTTAAAATCTTTAATTGTTAAGATATGGAGGCTAATGACCTTCTCCTTCAGTGTAAGCTGGATCGTGTTTCTTTAGTTTTTAAAGTCTTATTTATTTATTTATTTGGCTGCTTGGGATCCTCGCTGTGGTGTGTGGGATCCAATTCCCTGACCAGGGATCAAACCCTGGGTCCGCAGCATTAGGAGTGTGGATGGAGCTTGTTTCTAATGAGAAGAATAAAACAGAAGAGACAGTATGCAGCCTGGGAGACTAGGTCATCAAAGGCACTGCTGTATCAGCTTGGTTTCTCTCTGTTGGATGATTCCCTCTGGAGGAAACCAGCTGCCACCTCCTGAGAAGCTTTTTGGAGGCCCATGTGGTAAAGCGCAGCCCGCAAGGAACTGAGGCCTCAGTCCAGTCAAGCCTTTGAATGACTGTAGCCTTGGCCAGTATCTCGACTACAACCTCTTGAGAGATCCTGAATCAGAACCACCCAGAGAAACCCTGATTTCCTGACCCTCAGAAACAATGTAAGATAATAAATATTTCTGTGATTATTTTTATGCAGCTATAGATAACTGATAGACATACTTAGTGAAAGTGAAGTCACTCAGTCGTGTCTGACTCTGCGACCCCATGGATTGTAGCCTACCAGGCTTCTTCGTCCATGGGATTTTCCTGGCAAGGGTACTGGAATGGGTTGCCATCTCTAGCTTTGACAGTGTATTCACAGGCATATATTTTGTTTCTATACATAATCTTAAAAAAATTTTTTTATTGGAGTATAGTTGCTGTACAATGTTGTGTTAGTTTCTACTGTACGCCGAAGTGAATCAGCTACATGTACACACATATCCCCTCTTTGTTGTGTTTCCTTCCCATTGAGGTCCCCACAGAGCATTGAGTGGAGGTCCCTGTGCTATGCAGTAGATCTTCATTAGTTATCTCTTCTATACACAGTATCGATAGTGTATATATGTTAACACCAACCTCCCATTCATCCCACACCCCGTTTCCCCCTTGGTATCTGTATGTTTGTTCTCTACATCTGTCCATACATACATCTTAAAAGAATAGTCCAGCTGACTCTTTTGCTAAAATTGAACTTTCCCCTCTTCCATTTCTTTTCAAACTCTTATATGGAGTTGCCCACACTTCCCAAGTCCTCTCATTTACTTTCACTTTTCCCCAAAATCCTCTACTGTGGGGCTTCTACCCTTGCTTTTCTCTCTATCTTTTCAGAATGAAAACATCTTTACTAAAACAGATTCAAATTGAAAAAGTTGTATGAAGTTCAAACAATATAGAAATGAATAAAGTAGCGTGCATAACTCTTTTCCATAAGCCGTGTCATTCCAGTCGTACTGAATCGGGACCCTTGTCCCTTAGAAATGCTGAGCCATTTTCTGTCTCTCTCCTCCTGCTTCTTTCTGCCCAACTCTCCTCCAAGGCTCAGCCTAAACCCTACCTCCCCACTACACATTGAATTGTAAAGTGAAATGAGTAAGTGTCAGTTATATTTACCTGCAAATATGAGTATACAAAACTTAGGAAGTTCCAAATTAGACTTTAGAAGCATCCATATCACTCTGCTTGATCTTGTTTATTATAATAATTAAGGTCTGTGGTAACGTTAGTGTGTGTGATTACAATGTGTGATAACATATTATTGTTAGTAACATAATTTCCTGAGGTATAGAGTTTGTCTCAAAACTCTTAAAATTTAGAATACACATTTCCTGTATATTAAGCAGCATATACCCTTTTTGTCTAAGGATTGTTGTTATGACAGCAGTGATTTTTCTACAGATGAAACATGAGGAAGCAGGATGTCATAATATAAAGACATTATTTAGTCTGTGGAGTCAATAGATCTAGTTCAAATTCTGATTTTTCCCAAGCTGTGTAGACAATATACTTAACGTCTTCAAGTCTCAATTTACTCATCTGTAAAGTGGGACTGATAATACCTGTCTCGAGAAATGTGAGAAATGAGTGAAAACCACATGGAGAGCATCTAGCAGGCTGCTTGGCTGGAAGGGGACTCCTGGATAGTCACTGTTGCTTTTCAAATGGTCATTCCCAGTTTGATTTCAAGGAAGGAAGATTTCCACCACCACCCCCCCCCCCACAATGAGGTAAATTATTGTTGGCCTCTTGCCAATAATTGGCCTGGGGCAGGGAATCAGGGGGAGAGTGGACCAGTGATCCAGTTCTGGCTAGTAGGAGATAAGGAAAGTTGGCTAGAGCTTCTGAGAAAGGTATTCTTTCAGAATTTTTTTTTTTTAAAGGAGTCTTGGGAAGTGAAAGCTTGTGCTATTGTGCTATGCCTTCCCCTATTCTTCCTGCCTTCAATGACATGGTGTGAGATGAAATTCTTGGAACTGTGTTAACATCCTGTGGCCACAAGATGACGAGCCTGTGGCTGAGGAGCTAACGCCCAATGATGTCAAAAAGGTGTTTGAAAGAAACTTTGCCCTTAAAGACCTTTGAGAGCCACTGCTAGCCAGAAACTACCTACCTCCAATCTGTCTGCGATATGGGATAATTAGCATGTCTTGAAATACATGCCAGTGAGTCTCAGAACACCAGGATCATCAGGGAACTTGGAAACACCGATTCTCAGGCCCCAGCCCAACTTCCTGAATCTGTGTCTCAGAACTGGGGCATGCTCAGGGTTTTTTTAAATTTATTTATTTAATTTTTAAAATTTAATTAAAAATTTTTTTAATTTAAAATGTTTTAAAAAATTTTGTTTATTTAATTTTAAAAAATTTATTTATTTTTAATTGGAGGATAATTGCTTCATAATGTTGTGTTGGTTTCTGCTATACATCAACATGAATCAGACATAGGTATAGATATGTTCCCTCCCTCATGAATCCCCTCCCACCTTCCACCCCATCCCATCCCTCTAGGTTGTCCCGGAGCCCAGGTTTGAGCTCCCTGTGTCTCATAGCAAACTGCTACTGGCTATCTATTTTACATATGGTAATGTATCAGTCTGCATGCTACTCTCTCAGTTCTCCCCACCTCCTCTATCCCCCACTGTGTCCATAAGTTTGTTCTCTATGTCTCCACTGCTGCCCTGTAGATAGGTTCATCAGTACCATCTTCCTAGATTCCACATATATGCATTCATATAGTAGCACTGTTTTCACCATAGAGTTTCTGCCAAAACGTTCCTAAGGGCTCAGACAGTACATGTAGAGTACATGAAGTATTCCTCCAAGGTCAAGAATCCATCCTTGACTGATTCCCCATTACTGGCATGATGTCTTATCATTTATCTTTTTTCCCCTAAGTGAGGCTGTCTCCTGTGAATGCGCTTGCTATCTTTCTGTTATTTAAATAAATATATAAATTACTGTGTAGGGCCCCGAAGCTGCCTTCTCTCTAGCTGTGTCTTGCCTTTGATAGAATCTTCACTTTCACCTTCCCCAAAATCTCTCATTTCCTGACTTCATTCTAACACCCTTTTATTTCAACATCAGTTAAACTTCCAGCTTCCTTTAAACTTTTATTTCAACATCAGTTAAACTTCCAGCTTCCTTTAAACCCCTTCATAATCTCTATAATGAAGAAATATGACCATATCATAGATTTTTAGAATATTATCATGACAGGCTGGCACCTGGGATCTGGGACCCTTTGCTGCAGTGCTTGTGCCTGGACAGACATCTCCTTGAGTAACAGGATACAAAGAAACTGTAAAGGACTGAAAATAACTGTGTATACAGACAGTTGGTTTGATAAGATCAAAAACCCAACTGCCACTTCTGAGGTGTCAGGAGCTAAAGCAGGTTACTTCCCATGATCCCTGCACACAGCACCACAAGGGGGTGGGGAGACCACCTAAGCCACCCCTCTCCCAACGCCTAAATCTGGCCCTACCCTCACCCCATTTAAGGGACAACCTCACGCTGCCAAGGGAGCAAGCAACGAAATCTATTATTTGCTTTCACTCCCTTGAGCTGCAGCCCAAGTCCCAATAAAACTTTGCATGAATTTCTTGTCTGGCCTGTTACCAATTTCTATTGATAAAAGAGACCAAGAACCAGACTGAATAACATTATCACTAAACAGCATTAACACCAGGACATATTTTTTCATCTGAAGGTGAGAAAGAGAAGCATTCTGTTTGCTTACAGTGGGGATTACCAAATACTTCCCAGGCACTTTCAGCTACCTCGGTGTGCTTTCCTTCTGGGTTCCAAAGAACAGTGTTGGTGACTGAGCAAGTGTGAGGCCAACCTGCTCTGACTCTGCTGAAATTGTGATGAGTTTCTTTCAGAAAGCTAAGGGCTAGAGGTATCACCAAGGGATGCAAGGTTGCTGGAACATGAGACAAGGGACGGACAGGGGAGGGAGGTTTGTGTTGCCTGGTGCCTTCTGCCTCCCAGCAATTCAAGACTCAACTACAGAGAAGCCCACTGGGAATTTTGCAAAGGACTTTTAGCCTGCTTTCAACAGGGCTGTTTACTCCCTTCTCTCCTTCCTTCCCCCTCATCTTTTGTTTTCCAGTTTTATCAAAGACAAATTTTGTTTTTTGGAGCAGTGTCTTCAGATCACTTTACTGTGAGAAACACTTTACACTATTTACTTATTTATTTGACTGTGCTGGGTCTTAGTTGTGGCACACAGGATCTTTGATTGTAGCATGCTGGAGCTAGTTCTTTGACCAGGGGTAGAACCTGAATCCCCTGTATTGGGAGCTCAGAGTCTTAACCACCAGACCACCAGGGATGTGTCCCATTTATATTTTAGTTCTTTATTATTTAAGTGTTATGCCTCTATCTTATTTTCCTTATTTTTACCTTTATTTGCATTTTCTTTAAAGGTATTATTACTTTTATATCTGATTGAAGTTATATTTAGTCTTAGTTTAGATTTTTTTCTTAATCTATATTTATGCTTTTATTTTATTTTATTTAGCTTTTAATTTTTATTTTATAGTTAAATCTAGTTATTTTATCTTGCTATAGTTCACTTTTCATGATATTCCTATTTTAACCTGTATTTGGATTTTAACATTTTCAGTTCAGTTCAGTTCAGTTGCTCAGTCGTGTCCCACTCTTTGCTACCCCGTGAATCGCAGCACGCCAGGCCTTCCTTTCCATCACCAACTCCCAGAGTTCACCCAAACCCATGTCCATCGAGTCGGTGATGCCATCCAGCCATCTCATCCTCTGTTGTCCCCTTCTCCTCCTGCCCCCAATCCCTCCCAGCATCAGAGTCTTTTCCAATGAGTCAACTCTTCGCATGAGGTGGCCAAAGTATTGGAGTTTCAGCTTTAGCATCAGTCCTTCCAATGAACACCCAGGACTGATCTCCTTTAGGATGGACTGGTTGGATCTCCTTGCAGTCCAAGGGACTTTCAAGAGTCTTCTCCAACACCACAGTTCAAAAGCATCAATTCTTCAGCACTCAGCTTTCTTCACAGTCCAACTCTCACATCCATACATGACTACTGGAAAAACCATAGCCTTGACTAGACAGACCTTTGTTGGCAAAGTAATGTCTCTGCTTATTAATATGCTATCTAGGTTGGTCATAACTTTGCTTCCAAGGATTAAGCATCTTTGAATTTCATGGCTGCAATCACCATCTGCAGTTATTTTGGAACCCCCAAAAATAAAGCCTGATACTGTTTCCACTCTTTCCCCATCTATTTCCCATGAAGTGATGGGACCAGATGCCATGACCTTAGTTTTCTGAATCTTGAACTTAACATTTTAGTTTTTCTTAATTTTCTCTCTTCTTTGCATTATTATACTTGATTTTTTTTTAGGGGTTTTAATTTTACTTTCTGTTTTTAGCAAGTAGGAAACACAGCCTCAGGAAGTGGCAGTGAGAAAGGCCATATCCTCTGTCCCCATGGTCTTACAACAAGGAAAGGGAAAATCTAACAAAGAGTAGAGTCTTCCTGCAGCTACTCACAATGGGGACTCAAGACTATATTGGCTAGATATTAAAGGGCACAGTGAACTAAGAAAATGTCATACAAAGGGACACCCAAATTATATATCAGATATATGTTGGGTGACCATACAATTTATCATACACACTCAGACACTTGTGAAAGTGAAAGGAGAAGCTATTAAAAGTTATGCTGGGATGACAGATCTGCAAAAAGCTGGTGCTTGGCAACTTATGTATTTGAAAGAAATAGGTATGCAAGTTTAGACCAGAATTAAGTAATATCAGCTCTGCACTTAATAGACAGTTATTGAATGAACAACCACATTGATGGTTATATAAACTTAAAGTGTTAGTCAATCAGTCTTGTGTAACTCTTTGTGACCCCAGAGACTGTAACCCACCAGACTCCTTTGTCCATGGAATTCTCCAGACAAGAATACTGGAGTGGGTTGCTATCCCCTTCTCCAGGGGATTCCTCAACCCAGGGGTGGAACCTGGGGTCTCCTGCATTACAGGCAGATTCTTTACTTTCTAAGCAGCCAGGGAAGCCTCTATATAAACTTAAATGTAAATCAAAAGGCAATTCCTGAAATGTTAAACTTTCTTGTTGGGTCACTTAGAAAAATCCAGATGGAAAATTGTAGCTGCTTTTACAGTTCAAGTATCTCGTGTGCATTTTGGATTAAATTAGCCACGTATGTGTGTGGTTAGTCGCTCAGTCGTGTCCAACTCTTTGCAACCCTATGGAAGGCAGCCCGCCAGGCTCCTCTGGCCATGGGGATTCTCCAGGCAAGAATACTGGAGTGGTTTGCCATGCCCTCTTCCAGGAGATCTTCCCAACCCAGGGATCAAACATTGGGATCAAATGTCTCCCACATTGTAGGCAGATTCTTTACGGACTGAGGCACCAGGGAAGCCCACATTAACCACATAATAACCCACAAATATTCATATTTTTTCAATAAGTATAAACAGCAATTCTTTAATTTCTTTTTTGGTTGTGGACAGAGGGGACAGAATTGAATGAAAGCAATTCTGATGTTTTGCCTCTAGATATTTGGGAGGGTGATGATTCCATTAACTGAAGGAAGTCCATCAGAGGAGGAAGAAAGAGCTGAATTTGAGGAATCTGTGGGACATTCAGGAAGGGAATTCAAGTAGACAGTAGGATATAAAAGTCTGAAGTTCAGGCGACAAGTCCAGGCTTAAGATACAGATTATTGAGTGAACGGCTCAGGCAAACGTCTGAGTGTCCCACGGTGCAGGCAGAACCACAGGCTGGCGGGAGGGAGATGCCATGGTGTCATGTCTGGTGATCCTAGGATATCCTTGGGCAGGACCCAGTGCAGTCATTATGAGCTCACCCTTGCTACTCAAAAGCAGTATTTTCCAAAGGTGAGCATAAGAGCGGTCTTGCAACTAGAAGAAAAAGAGTCTAACTTGGGGGCCACCTGCTCAGGGAGGTGGCCCACTCATGCTGATGGCATGAGGACACCTTGAGTGCACTTAAAACTGTATGTTTCCTCCTTGTCAGGCAAACTCGAGACAGACGCTGGGGTCGTCAGTGAGCAGTCTTCTCCCCACAAAGGTTTGAGAATTATCACCATAAGGCAGTGAAGCCATGGGATGGATGAGGTCATCTACAAAGAAGGTACAGAGAGGAGAGAGTCAAAGGGAACACTCCCTTGGCCATTTCCCATGACAGTGTGTAGGCACACTCATTTGACCCACTACTCTGTAAAATAAAAGTGGTACCTCTGTGTTTTTGTGCTGCCAAGCACTGAGGAGCAGTCATTTCCCTCCCCCTTTATTCTTAGTTGCCTTACTCATTTGATAATTTAGTTGTGCAGTGTAGCTATGGAGAAGGCAAACACTGTCAACTAAGCCCACAAGAGCCTGTGGACATTGGCAGATCACAGCCTCTTTTTCCAGTCAAATAAATCAGAGGAAATGGTAATATATATCTGAATGCGTGAATATTTCCTTTTGTTTTGTTTTATTTTAGCAATATTTTTAAAGAAGGTAATTCAGTTGTTCAGTTGCTACATGATGTACCTTTAATCCCAGGAGTTACTGTTTGAGGTGTAAACTGTAGTATCTATTTTGTTTTTAAATGTTGCAAAAACTTTGAAAAGGGAAATATATATATATATATATATTATACATTTTATTACATATATACATACATATAAATTTTCTTCTGACTAAAGCAGACCAGGTGAAGAAACAATAGACTAAATGGAATTAATAGCATCAGCCTCTCCCAGTTTTATTTATTGTTAAAGAAAAATGTAATAGTAGGACGAAGAGAGTAGTGACAATCATATTTTATTAAACTTTGAGGCACAGTTTTTTCATTTTGTTTTATAAAAAATGTGAAAGGAAAAGAAATTAATGTGCAAGTGAGTATAAAGACTCTGAATTATCAGAAATTTATACAAGCCTTTAGGTGTTAAGCAAAATTTCCAAAATTTTCAACCCACTTACTACACTGAATTTAGGTTAGGTCCAAACAAAATTATATTCTAGAATGTTATAGTACATAATTTAACCAAATTATACTCACAGGGCATACACAGAGGAGAAAAAAAGAAGACAACCTACCAACTTCTAGTTGAAACCATTGTCACTGTTGACACATCAGCCAAATAAGTCGTTTGGTCACAATTTCTATTTCTTAGCACACAGATGAAAATCAATCAGGTTAATTCACTGAAAAGTCTACGTTTGTATTTTCATCTTCCCCTTTCAACTTCTTTCCACTTCATATCCCCTGATCCTCCTCCCTATAGGGTGTCCAGGGTTATCTTGCTTTCTGACTTTAAGAACAGGTCATCCTTCCTTCTTCCTATTTTAAATATCAAATTCATTCACACCATTCACACGATTCCTTCCAAACATATCGATTTTAAGCCTCTTGTCTCTTATGAAGAAGGAAAGGATTTCTAGTCACCGTTCTTATATTCCCCGGTGTGCTCTGCCAGTCATATTTAATATAACACTGAAATTCTTATCAGTGAGAAGGGACGCAACTTTTGCTAATAAAGCTGTGGTTTCTTTTTGGAAATGAACACTTGTTGCAAAGTTATTCAGGTATTGATAAGACCCAAGGCAGTGTGCCAAACCCAAGAAGCTCCCCTACTGAGGAGTGCCAGCATTGAGAGAACAGGCACTTTGTTTCAGTTCGGAGATGGTGTTACTTTCTCCTACCCTGGTGCCTGTTTTAACATCTTGCCACCCGGTAACATTTCTTGTTTGACAGGTTTCCTCCATAAACCGGCTGACCAAGTGCGATGAAAATCGCCAAAGAGAGGCTCTGTAACCTCATCTGTTCCCTTTTAAGGGTGCTTTTAGACAGGGTAAACCACAGGGCAGGGCGAAAGAATGAACTAGTTAAACATGCCTCACTGCAAGAGAAATTCCTGTTTTGTCACGTGCAGGCTTTTTATCTAGGGGTGACATTCCTCCTATATCCTCTCTACCCGCTGGAGAGTCTTTCCTTAATTTGGTCCCAACCCGTCTTTTGAAAGTGTTGGAGCACCAGCTGCTGGCAGCTGGGAGAACATTAACAGAAGTTCTGCCAGGATGGTTTCCAAAGGCGGAGAATGAGGCCTCATAGCCCAGAAAAGCTCACAACTCAAAGGATGGGCAGTTTGGGGTCCTCCGGTCTCTCCTTGATCTTCAACTCCTGCAGGAGAAGGAATGGCCTTGCCAGTTATTTCTCTGCTCAATTCGCCTGCAGTTGAACATTTTTGTACTGGACAAGTATTATGGATCCCTAAGGAATCTGTACTGGGATGTGGATGTAGCCTGACATACTTAGGAAAATGGACTGACGCATCTCAGGGCAGCCTCATAAAAAGACCTCAGTGACTGCGGACAGTCTAGGACTGATGCCCAAAGCCACTGCCCTGAAACACAGCCTTTTATGACCAGATTTTTACACTAGTATCTTGTGTAAATGACCCCACTAGATGCCATATGAGAGAGGAATGTGGATAGCTGAAACCTGAGCCAACATATTTTGTCCACTATTTAAAAATATTTTTTATGTATTTTATTTACTTTTGGCTGTGCTGGGTCCTTGTTGCTGTGCAGGCTTTTCTCTGGTTGCAGCGAGCAAGAGCTACTCTCTAATTGTGGTGCGTGGGCTTCTCATTGAGTGGCTCCTCTTTGGGGGGAGCTTGGGCCCCAGCGTGCAGGCTTCAGCAGTTGCAGCACCTGGGCTCAGTAGTTGTGTCGAGTGAACTTAGTGGCTCCGCAGCATGTGGAATCTTCCTGGACAGGGAGTGAATCTATGTCCCTGCATTGGCAGGTGGATTTTTAATCCCTGGACTACCAGGGAAGCCCTTGTGCACAATTTTGAAAATAATCTTTGTTTGGCTAAAAGAATAAAAAAGAAAAAAAAAATCCCTTCTTAGAACTGAAATTTAAAACAGTTTTATAGCTTTCTTTGCAGCCCACCTTATTAAAGGTACAGAGTCTTCCTGGTCCCAATTTGACCCCAATTCTGCTGACTTCAGTCCCTGAGACAGACTTTCATTCTCAGTCCATGAAGTCTTTTGGACTGACCATTCTCTTGGATGATCTGCTTCTCCCCAAGTAGCTTTTTCTCCAGTCTTGTCTGTCTTCCTCTCACCAAGACCTACCCCTGCTCCCAGGACGCTGCCCCTACTCTGGGCCCAGCACCCAGCACAGGACTGCTTCTTAGTTTCCACTTAGAAAAAATAAGAAGGTAATATTACTTCACAGAACTGTCATGAAAATAATGAAATCAAAGCATTTTATAGGGGAAGTTTCCTGGTGGCCTAGTGGTTAGGATTCTGGGCTTTCACTGCTTGGGCCTGTGTTTGATCCCTGATTGGGGAATTGATAACCACCCCCAGGTGCACAGCCAAAAAAAGTGTTATGCCAACAGATACTGTTATAGGCTTTCCTGATGGCTCAGATGGTAAAGAATCCACCTGCAATGTGGGAGACCTGGGTTCTATCCCTGGGTTGGGAACATCCCCTGGAGGAGGGTATAGATACCCACTTGAGTATTCTTGCCTGGAGAATCCCATGAACAGAGGAGCCTGGTGGGTTACAGCCCATGGGGTCCCAAAGAGTCGGACATGACTGAGCAACTACACATAGCACATTGTTATGTGTATAAAGACATCTTGTTCATTCTTCATAACGTATGTTGCTAAAAAAGATGCTCAATTTTTATATGATGGTGCAGTTATATTCTAGATCCTATTTATTTTCCATTTCTAATAGTCCTATTTTATTAATTCCAATAATTTTTAATTCTGCTATCAAAAGTAAGTCAACTGTTATTCTGATTATAAATGCATGTTTCAAACTATCACCTTGATTACAAACGAGAGACTTGCATGCTGCAGTTTGAGATACCTTACATATTTTTTTAAATTGGAGTAGAGTTGCTTACGGCAACACTGCTGTGTTAGTTTCTGCTGTACAGCAAAGTGTATCAGTCATACATATACATATATCCCCCTTTTTTGGATTTCCTTTCCATTTAGGGCACCACAGATCACTGAGTGGAGTTTCCTCTGCTATGCATTAGGTTCTCATTTTATCGATTAATATTTACCTTTCATATTTTGAAGAGAGAGTTCTGATAGTATTAATAGAAAGTAGAATGGCAGAATTTATACAGAGAAACCAAGACTACTGGTACCCTATTTTATTATTTTTAAACAATGCACAATATTCAGTAGTTGCCTGTCAAGATAGCAAGTTTATACTGTAGAGCCTGAAAAATCTTTGCATGTGACATTTAACTACAAAGCATTGGAATTGTTTTTAAGTATATATAAAGCATTGACACAAGAACCCTATTCTCTTTCCAAGTTGTTATCTTGAAAGACTATAAACTAACTCTTGTGATGTCACAGTTCAAATATTTTAATGTTATTGATCAGCTTTTTAAAAATTCTAACTTTTTTTTATCCTGGATACTGATGCATCCAAGGTGAGCATCTTTCCTATTATTTACATTTCTGGAGTTGTCACCACCTAAAGTCTGTGGCTTTTGGCTAGTTAGGAGTCATTTCATATGTTAAAATATCTTTAAGCTGGCAGGGGTGGGGCATGGTGGGGGGAAGAAGGTGGGATGATATGAGAGAATAGCACGGAAACCCATACATTACAATATGTAAAACTGATAGCCAGTGGAAGTCCAGTATATGTTGCAGGGAACCCAAAGCCAGTGCTGTGACAACCTAGAGGGGTGGAATGGGAAGGGCAATGGAAGGTAAGTTCAAGAGGGAGGGGCCATATGTGTACCTATGACTGATTCATGTTGATGTATGACAAAAACCATCATAATATTGTAATTAGCCTCTAATTTTAAAAAGTAAAAGTTAAAAAAAAATAGCTTTAAGGGACTTCCCTGGTGGTCCAGTGGCTAAGACTTTGCACTCCAAATGCAGGGGGCCCGGGTTCAATCCCTGGTCAGGGAATTAGATCCTGTGTGCTGCCACTAAGGCCTGGTGCAGCCAAATGTTTTAAATGAAAAGGGTTTTTAAAAATAGCTTTAAAAGATTTTGCCTTCAGCCCCTGAAGGATCTATTGTTCTTTGTGATTGGTTCTTTCATTTTGTACCTAAGTGACCTAGTGCATGAAGTTTCCAGGTTTGCCTCAAAGTCTGCTTCTTACCCACGGGCAACTTTCAGAGGTTATCAAGTGAGCATCACAGGATGAGGTAAACCCCATTCTCACCACCCGTTTGTGGCACTGGAGCCCCCTTTCTTAAGGAAAAAGCCAGCATTTCACCCACCCCAAGGCAGGGCAGTCAGAGCCAGGAAGGGCTTTCAGAAAATAGGGTGGGATATGGGAAGAGTCTTTGGTCTATGGTGACCTGGCCTCCACAGCTGAACTTCTGGGACTTTCTGACTCATAGCTTGGAAGGATCAGGGGAAAGCACTTGTCACACGGAGCAGAACAGCTGCTTCCTGCTTAACTTTTTTTGAGTGGAACATCTTATTTCATCTTCCTAACATACTTGAATATAAGAAGGCATGAAATGCCACTGTGAAAACCGCTCTTTCACTGTAAAAAAAAAAATTTAAACCATAACTTTCAAAAAGGATAAGGTCTTGGTTTCTTCTATTTTATTAAAGATTATTAACAGAAGAATGGAAGTGTAAGTGTTATTTGCTCAGTCGTGTCCAACTCTTCATGACCCCATGGTTTGTAGTCCACCAGGCTCCTCTGTACATGGAATTCTCCAGGCAAGAATATTGGAGTGGGTAGCCATTCCTTTATCCAGGGGATCTTCCCAACCCAGGGATTGAATTCAGGTCTCCTGTATTGAAGGCAGATTCTTTACCGTCTGAGCCACCAGAGAAGCCCTTATAAGCATGTATTTTTCCTCAGAAGTAAATTAGTTCAGTTCAGTCGCTCAGTCGTGTCCGACTCTTTGTGACCCCATGAATCGCAGCATGCCAGGCCTCCCTGTCCATCACCAACTCCCGGAGTTCACTCAGACTCTCGTCCATCGAGTCAGTGATGCCATCCAGCCATCTCATCCTCTGTTGTCCCCTTCTCCTCCTGCCCCCAATCCCTCCCAGCATCAGAGTCTTTTCCAATGAGTCAACTCTTTGCATGAGGTGGCCAAAGTACTGGAGTTTCAGCTTTAACATCATTCCTTTCAAAGAAATCCCAGGACTGATCTCCTTCAGAATGGACTGGTTGGATCTCCTTGCAGTCCAAGGGACTCTTAAGAGTCTTCTCCAACACCGCAGTTCAAAAGCATCAATTCTTCGGCGCTCAGCCTTCTTCACAGTCTAACTCTCACATCCATACATGACCACAGGAAAAACCATAGCCTTGACTAGGCGGGCCTTAGTCGGCAAAGTAATGTCTCTGCTTTTGAATATGCTATCTAGGTTGGTCATAACTTTTCTTCCAAGGAGCAAGCGTCTTTTAATTTCATGGCTGCAATCACCATCTGCAGTGATTTTGGAGCCCCCCCAAATAAAGTCTGACACTGTTTCCACTGTTTCCCCATCTATTTCCCATGAAGTGATGATAGCTATTAATTAATAGCAGCTCTATCAGTCTACAAGAAAGTTATGCAATAACAATAATGAATATAGTACTTAGCATGTGCCAGGCACTATCCTAAGTACCCTTACATATTTAGTCATTTACTTCTTCCAACAACTTTAGGAGGTGGGTTCTATCGTATCCTTTTTTACAGACGAGCAAACAGGCACAAGTCATATGGCTGGTATGTGGCAAAGTCATGATTTAAACCCAGAGAGTGTGGTCCTGAATCTGTGTTCTTTTCTGCTGTGCCACAGTTGGATAGTTACTGAATAGCAAGAAGAGAAATTCTTGCCTTTTCAATAAGCAACAGTTCACAAACCTCTGAGTATATTAAAGTGAAATTTTTACCTAACTTTACAATGTAAAAAATTTAAAAATACACAGAACCAGCAAACTCCTTTCATGAATGGTTCCAAACAAAGAAAATGCATTATGGGGTAAACTCAGGAAGTATTCTCTCTTATGGAAACTAGTAATAGCCCATGTCCTGTATTCCCAGTATCTCTTCACTACCATAGAAGACTTAGTAATGGAGCTGTGTGAACTTTTTCTTTTTTAGAGAAAGGGAATTAGGTCAAAGGTGAAACATATCATCCCTGGAATTAGCTGAGAAAGAATTGGGAGAAGTCTAAGAAGAATCCAGTGGGACTTGGTTTCCACAATTCTTATATTAACCATGAAATTAAAATTAGGAGCAGGGCTAGATTTCATGGTCATAAGCAGATTAGTTAGTGAGTTCCAAAGAGTTCAGATATTCTTTCTACTTCTTTTAAAATTTCACTGTCTGAAGCACCTGAGAATAATGACCATTGAATAAACCCTCTCATCTATTAAACAATAAGTAGAAAGAGTTCAGAGTTGATTCATAAAAAAGACAGGAAACATGGTGAGTGTAGGTAAGGATATTACAAAGTTTGCAAATGAAACCAAATCTCCAAAACATGATGATTTTGCTAAACTATTACTAATAACTCAGGAGAGAAAGCAACACATCCCTGTGTGAATTCTTTTTCATTCCCCCCTCCCCCATTCAGAGGTCCATTCACCAGTTGCAGCCTCAAACAAGGTGGTAGAAGAAGTTTTAGAACAATAATTGAAAAGTTAGACAAAGATTTAAATGGTCAGGACACAAATACATAAAAAGCATGCTTAAAATGTAATGCTTATTTAACTTGAAAAACAAGACTATTCGCTCAGTCGTATCTGACTCTTTGCGACCCCATGGACTGTAGCCCACCAGGCTCCTCCATCCATGGGATTCTCCAGGCAAGAATACTGGAGTGGGTTGCCATTTCCTTCTCCAGGGGACCTTCCCGACCCAGGGATAGAACGCAGGTCTCGCGCATTGCAGGCAGACCAGGGAATCCCTGTTTTAAATTACTACATTTCAATGCATGAAAGGAAAGGGTCACAGTAAAAGAAAAGTAATTATTTCTCAGACCTTTTTTTTTAAATATTTCTAACTCTGTATGCATTTTCAGCATTTGATATCTGTTCTTTACCACCATAACCAAACAACTCAAAACAAACTTGGGTGGTTTTGATCCAAACTGAACTATGGAGATGCAGACAGGAGCAAGATAAACTCAAAACAAGCAAACCAACATCAATACAGTAAAAATGTTTTTCTTGATATTTATATATCATATTTACAAAGGTAAAGCTAAACCAACTGGTCATTATGTACATACATTAGTAAATATTGGTACTTTACATTTACATATAAGTGTATTCATAATTATCAAGTAAAAAGATAAATTTTAAATTATTTTTATTTATGAAAAAATATATAATGTGATATACATACTTCAATTTGAGTGCTTGTTCAATATTGAGTGCTCAAAAAACTTTGGGGAAAAAAAAAATCCCATAATGTATTCTGATGGAACATACTGAAAGTAAAGAGGTAAGGAAATAATAAATGTTAAATGTGATTTTAGTAAGTAGAGGACGTGAGCAGAAGATATACATTCAGATGGGGATCGCATAGCATAAACCAGAGGAAGCCTCAGAAGTGGAAGATGTGCAGTTTTTCCCAAGGTCAGTTTCACTCGAAAAGGTACAGAACAGAGGTACTTTCAGGATAAGGTAAACGAACTGGAATTTTGATGACAAGTTCATACTTTGAGCTGATCCAGAATTGACTTCCGGCTAGAGGTTCTTGTACAAACATGCCTTGGACATATACTGTAGAGTTAAGTCACAACGTCAGTTCCTTATTTGGCTTCCTTTAAGAGGCAAGGGTGCTATGTGCCCTTTAAACGACCTCAGAAAACTTCAGCTGGCATCTGTCGTGACTGAAGAATCAGCGAGTGGGATCCACCCTTGTTCCAAGTACGAGATGGGCTGGAATTCTTGCACCTCGTGTTTGGTTTTTTTTTTTTTTTCCTTTCTCTAAGGGCTCAGGTCCATAGTGATTAGCGCAATTCACCCCGGGACAGATGGCCTCAAAATCTACCCCCAGAGCGTTTCCCCGTCCATCCCGCTCGGGGATGGAGGTGTGGCGGCCCAGGGTCACTTGCTAGTTGAGGCAGGGGCAGCAGAAACAGCAGATCGTCCGGCAGGGGTTCTTCTTCTTGTACTGCACAGCCTTGCGCACCTGCACCTTGGCCTGCCCGGTGTATTCGACGGCCTTCTGCACGTTGAACTCGATGACGTCCAGGGTGTCCGCCTGCTGCTCCACGAGCAGGGCCATCTGCAGAAAGAGGTCGTGCAGGTCGCGGATGCGGCCCTCCAGCTGCAGCAGCTCCCGGTGGCGGCTCTCTATCTCGTTGAGAGCCGCCCGCGCGCCCTTCACGTCGGCCAGCAGGTTCTCGGAGAACACGTCCCACTTGCCCTGTTCGAACATGTCCTCGATCTGGTCGCCCGACACGTCCTTACCCATAATCTCCAGCTGGCGCTGGATGCGGATCTTGCAGTTCTCGCGTTGCTTCATCTCGGCGCAGTTGTACTCATGCATGGCGGCCTGGAAGGTGCGGGCGAGCGCGCTATACTGCGCACGCGCGATGCGCGCCACGGCCGAGTGCGCGCCGTGCTGGACTTCCGCCTGCTCGCTCAGCGCCTTCATGGCGCCCAGCTTGCGGTTAATGCTCTCGCCCCGGGCCTTGATGTCCTTGCCGATCGAGTTGGTGTCCCGCTTGATGCTGCTGAGGCGCCGCATGGACGTGAGGAAGCGGGTGTTCTGCTTTCCCAGCCGCCTCACGTCGGCAATCAGGTGCTGGTTTTCCTCCTGAAGGTCTTGGATGTCTCGGTACAAGGATTCCAGGATGTGGTCGGTCTCGAACACGATGTCCTCGTGAGGCGAGTCAAAATCATCGTCGTCGTCCGGGAACTGCTGGTCAAACTGCTTGGTTAACTCCACGAGTTCTCCTAGTCGGTCCTTCATTTTGCCTGCAAATGGAAACATGGAGGTTAAATTCCTCTAGCGAGAGTCAAAATATTTGCATTGAGAGAATTAAAGATTAAAATAGAGAAATGTTCTGCTCACTGCTCATCACTCTCAATTCTTTACTCCTGGGTGTAGGTAACAAATGCACTACAGGAGCTATACGGTTCACGACATTTGGCTTATGAGTGAAGGACTGATGGGACTGGAAGTCACAGCACCTTTGTGTTTTATAGCTTGTAGGTATCTGCAGTTCTTATGCAACATTCTTCTTTACAGCATGGGACTTTACTTTCACCACCAGACACATCCACAGCTGAGGGTCTTTCCCGCTTTGGCCCAGCCACTTCATTCTTCCTTGGTTTAGCCCCTAAGTCATTGCCTGCCAGGCTTCTCTGTCCATGGGATTTCCCAGGCAAGAATACTAGAGTAGGTTGCCATTTCCTCCTCCAGGGCATCCTCCCCACACAGGGAGATATGAACCGGCATCTCCTGCATTGGCAGGTAGAATCTTTACCACTGAGCCACTAGGGAAGCCCTATCTATATGTATGCGTGCCAGCGTGCTTGCTAATTCACTTGAATCGTGTGGGACTCTGCGACCCTATGGACTGTGGCCCACCAGCCTCCTCTGTCCATAGGATTCTCCAGGCAAGCATACTGGAGTGGGTTGCCATGCCTTTTTCCAGGCGATCTTCCTGACCCATGGATTGAGCCCACATCTCATGTCTCCTGCATTGACAGATGGGTTCTTTACCACCAGTGCCACCTGAGATGCCCTTAGCAAAGATAAAGATTGTTAAATAAGTAAAATACATACTTATTAAAAAATACACTGACACATTAATGACAAATTTCTTCCTTGACTTTCAGAATATTTTTTGGATCTTTTTCTGCATTTTTTTATTTTTTAAGAATAATTTCTGTATTTTACTATTTACTGTTGAGACATCTAACAGTTTTTATTTACCACTATTTATTGTTGTTATCTCTTGATTTAAACTTATAGCATATGTAGTATCCATCATCTGAAAATATTGCTTTACATATCAAAGTTCAAGCACTCAGATAGCCTCAGTCTACTTGCAGAAAAATAAAGGCCAATAAGAAGCAAAAAAAGAAAAGATTGTTAAATAAGTATAGTCAATTTATAAGCTCTGAGACCAACTCTAAGTGTTGTCTATTCTGTGTCTATTTCAGCACTGGTGAGCATCTTCAGTCTTGTATATCATAACAATTTTTCAATGATATAAATCATGGTTTAATTTTTTATCTTAAAAAACATAAAAATTGAACCTGCTTAAAGTAAAACAACACAATGAACAACAATGAAAATCTAATAAGGAAATATAAAATTTGGAAGTTGAAATTTGCTTGCTCTTATGCCCAATATCACCAATACATACTTTAATTTGAGTGTTTGTTTGAGACTCAGTGCTTAAAAATATTTTTTGGGAAAATCCCAAAATACAAGGTAATGAACGATATTGAGTAAAAGAGATCAGGAAATAGTTAAGTGTGGCTCAGCTGGTAAAGAATCCGTCTGCAATGCGGGAGAACTGGTTCCATCCCGGTTGAGAAGATCCTCTGGAGAAGGGAAAGGATATGCACTCCAGTATTCTGGCCTGGAGAGTTCAGTCCGTGGAACATAGAGTCGGACATGACTGAGCAAATTTCACTGACTGACTGATGTGATTTTAATAAGTAGGAGGGGTGAGCAGAAAGAAGATATTTATCTATGCGGGAATCACATGGCAAAAGCCAGAGGAAGAATCAGAAGTAAAAGACGTTCAATTTTTCCCTATATCTCTAGTGGTAAATATTGTTAACAAAACTACTTTTAAAAATAAGTTTTATATGGAAAATTTCAATCGTACGCAAGGCTACTAGCAATAATATAACACACTCCCATATACCCATCACACAGCAGCAATATTTGCCCATTTTTAATAGCTTTTTGAAATAAGTTGGCAGCTAAAGCAGAGTTTCCATGCTTTTATAAGGGTGGTTCTGATCAATTCCCTGTTTAGCAAGGCAAAATAATGTTCTCTGTGTCCATATTTTTTCCAGTGAAGTGAAAAACTTTCATTATTAATACTGTATATATGCCAAAATAATGAACATTTTCCCCTTTTATACAAGATTTTGTGGCTAGAAAGATTTCTTTCTATTATATAATTTGCAGGAAACAGGAGAAAAGTAGTAGCATTTAATGGCTACTCAATCTATCAGGGATCTTGATCTCAAAAGCTTCCCTCAAGAAGTAATTAATTTCACAACACCACTAATGGAATGCTGACAACTTGGATTCAGTGATAAATGGGAAATGGTGAAATATTAACCATGGATGCCCATCTGCCATGACTATTAGTTACATAAATTAAGCAAAGTTTTATTCCATAGTGGTGATTTTTAATACAACAAGTTATCCTGCTTAAAATGCCATTTCTGCTTTCTGATGACAAAGATCAATACCAGACCTTCTCACTGAGGGGAAAGTGACTCCAAGAAGCACTCCAAGAAGTTGAGAGGCAGAAAAAAGAACCAGGCTGGACCAAAACTATGCCTTCCCTGGCCTGAATTGCCTGATACCTAAATATTTCCTCATTTTGAATAAAAGTTAAAGACAAAGCACAAGTTGGTGGGGGTGAGGGGATTGCAATATATACTAGATAATGAGTTAACATACTTACTATATTAAAAACTCTTGCCCCTCCAAACCAAAAACAAACAAACAAACAAACCAGAAAAACCACTTGCCCTAGCAAAGACAACGAAAAGGCAATTCATATAAGAAGAAATATAGGTGCCAGAGAACATGGAAATAGTTAGTAGGTATCAGGTACTTATTGTAATGCCAGTAAGCATGTTCTAAGCACTTCTCATGTGATACTGTCTTTAATCTCCATACGGACTTCATGAAGTAGGTATTGTCATTATCAGAGTTGGTGAGTTTAGGGAGACGAAGGAATATACCCAAGGTCACCAGTAATTGACTAGTCCAGCTCTAGAGTGACCCCGCTTAATCACTACCTTCAATTATTTCCAGCAGGTGTAAAAAAGTGAGGCATGAGGGACTTCACTATCAAAACAAGGAAATGCAAGGTAAGCCACTGAAATTTTTTTTGGTCACCAAACTGGCAAGAATTTTAAAAAATAATAATTCAGGGACTTCCCTGGCAATCCAGTGGTTGAGATTTGAACTCCCAGTACAGGGGACTTGGGTTCAATCTTTGGTTGGAGAACTAAGATCCTGCATGCCACAGGCTGTGGCCAAAATAATAATAATAATTTAAAAGAGAATTCTGGGAACTCTGAGAAAAATGCTTGTAGGAGGGCAAATGGATAAAAACTGTTGTAGAAGGGCAGGTGAATAATATGTATTAAAAGCTTTTAAAATGTGTATTTGTTTTAGGTACATTTATTCTAAGCATATATTCAGAGTTATATGAAGCTCATCGTTGTAAATATTTTCATCACCATAGTTTTCACAGGAATTCAAAAATAATTTAAAGGTGCAAAAACGAGATAGTGACGGCTACATAATCACAGAGTTTAGAAGGCTATCTAATGGGATGAAAAGCATAAATATCATTTTAGGTAGAAAAAAATCTGTAAAGGGAAGAGAATGAGCAGGGCTGTCATGCAAACGTCTTGAAATAAAGACGAATCATACACATCAAAATGTAGTTTTCTTCAAATTGTGGAATTATAAATCACTTTAATTACTTCCTTGTGCTCTTCTCTATTTTCCAACATTTTTATAATGTCCTGTAGATTCATCAATTAGGTAAAACCCCACAAAACCATAAATATTTGTTTAAAAGACTAACTCCTTTAAGATGTATGCATTATAATCAGGTTACCACCTTATGTGACACGAGGAAAGTACACGAGTTGGCTAGTATGGAGTTGAGCTGTATTTATCTGCTTAAGTTAGCAGCCAACATATGCTACTCTGCAAATGTAGAATTAATAATTTTTGAAGATAGATACAGATAGAATAAAATATAAATAATTATTTTTACGTAAATAGAACAGAGAATGAATAATTTTTGAAGGACAAGACAAGAAATGGTGATGGATGCAAGGAAGGCTTGGGAAGCACTACCACAGAAGGTAAGGGGGTAGTTAAAGGACAGCATCACACACCAGAACGTTAGGGACCTGCTTGTTGGTCTCTGCTAGTCATAGACAGGTCCCAAGCCCAGTACTGCTCTCCGGAAGCCCTGAAAAAGCTATCATTTCATTCACAATAGGACGAGCAAAGTGCACTGCAATTATATAGAAAGTGGCCTTCGAAGAAGATGTTCAGAGGTAGTCATTCCTTCCCAAGACCTACCAACATGAAGCCATGGATCCTGAATGAGATGAAGGTCTAAGTTCACTTGAAGGTTCATCTACAAACTGGTCAGGAGAGAGGCAGGACGTGGAAGCTGGAGATTCTCTAGGAGGTGTACACAAGAAAGTGGCATTCACTGCCTTCCTGCTCACCTTTCTTGCCCCAAATGAGCTGGTCCCACTGATCTAGAAGGTTTCCTGATTGCCAAGGCACAAACATTAGGAAAAGTACAACAGAAAGTCAACCAAGAGGCTACTGCTTCTAACAATATTCCCTAAACTGTTTAAATGTACTTCTTACTATAGTTATACCAAAATACAGAAGCAGGCACAGAAAGAAAATCAATATAAGCCACATACCCAATAGCTTGGTTCTATACTGTGACAGCTGAAAAAGGGAACCACAGTAAATGAGAAAGAAAAGTCAAACAATTCTATTGACCCTCCCATCTCATTATGATAAAGGATAATGTAATAAACTTTGGTAAACTATTCATAGTTAGTTCATTCGCTCAGTCGTGTCCGACTCTGTGACCCCATGAATCGCAGCACGCCAGGCAAAGTTGTTCAAATCAGTTCAGTTCAGTTCGGTCACTCAGTCGTGTCTGACTCTGTGACCCCACAGACTGCAGCACACCAGGTTTCCCTGTCCATCACCAACTCCTGGAGCTTACTCAAACTCATGTCCATCGAGTCGGTGATGTCATCTAACCATCTCATCCTCTGTCATCCCCTTTGCCTCCTGCCTTCAATCTTTCCCAGCTTCAGGGTCTTTTCCAATGAGTCAGTTCTTTGCATCAGGTGGTCAAAGTGTTGGAGCTTCCGCTTCAGCATCAGTCCTTCCAATGAATATTGAGGACTGATTTCCTTTAGGATTGACTGGTTTGATCTCCCTCCATTTTTTTTTTTTTTTTAAGGCACAGCAAGGTTTATTTGGCTCAGGAATTGAAAAGCGGAAGCAGTAGTACAGCACATCTCTGGAAACACTTAGCTGTGCCATGCTGGTCATCACAGCTTTGCTTTTTTGGACAAGAAGTTCACAATGGCAATCATGCACTTGTCTGACAGCCACCTCTCCCTGAGGACACTGCTTTCTTCCACGTTAACTGCATGTAACTTTTCTTTCTCCTTGTTTCTGATGATCTGCTTGAAAATTCTCATGTCATTTGGGGGGAGCTTTAAATATGCTTTCAGCCTGGCCCAAACTTCTTTCTGAAAAGTGCTTTCAGGAACAACTTCAGTAACAAGTCCTTTGTTACTTCGGTAACAAGTTCAAGGGACTCTCAAGAGTTTTCTCCAACACCGTAGTTCAAAAGCATCAGTTCTCTGGTGCTCAGCTCTCTTTACGGTCCAGCTCTCACATCCATACGTGACTACTGGAGAAACAATAGCTTTGACTAGATGGACCTTTGTTGGCAAAATAATGTCTCTGCTTTTTAATATGCTGTCTAAGTTTGTCATAGCTTTTCTTCCAAGGAGCAAGCCTCTTTTAATAAATCCTGCTTTTTTGATTCTCATGGAGATGAAAAATTCAAAAGAAAATTTACAACCAGCTGCCAGAAATCTGCTTCTGTCGTCTAATGTTCTTTTAAGGCATGCAGGTCATCTGTTCTGAGTCCTGGATTCCACAGGGAAGTTCTGGGAAATTCTGTCAGCCTCCTTTCACGGGGCAATGTGATTTGATGTAAGAGAAAATAGATGATGGTAGCTCAGTGATTCTGAGACTTTAGGAGGCAACAGCATCTTCTGAAAAGCTGAAAACATGGAGTACTGATGCTTGGGACCCTGGAGGTTCTGACTCAGAGGGTCTAGGATTCCCTCTGGGTGATTTTAATGCACACCCAAATTTAGGACCAACTCCACAGGTACTTATGGCAGCTTTTTATTCATGCCATCCTGGACAACTTATAATAGCTCCCAGGTTGGGGCATCTTGATAAACAAGCAACTGCTAGGGAAGAATTCAGAAAGATGGGGAAAGGAAGATTCAGAAAGTCGGCTTCTACCTAGCTCAGATCAATGAGTGGGGGTGATAACTGCGTAAGTAACCCAATATGCAGGATGCTACAGAGAATAACCTAGGCTTCCCTGGTGGCTCAGTGGTAAAAAATCTGCCTACCAATGCAGGAGATTTGGGTTCGATCCCTGAGTCAGGAAGATTCCTTGGAGAAGGAAATGGCAACCCATTCCAGTACTCTTGCCTGGGAAATCCCACGGACAGCGGAGCCTGGCAGGCTACATTCCGTGGGGTTGCAAAAGAGTCAGACAGACTCACTGACTAACAAAACAACCAAACAACAAAGAATACCCATGAAAGCATTATTCCCTAGTTGCTTCTAAGGGAATCAGTTATAAACACAATACATAGTCATATCTCTGATCATAAGAGATGTTATCTTTCATGTGCCTGCTTACTCTAAGGGGAACAAAACCTACAAAGTTATGGGCTGAATTGTCTCACCTCCTCCGAGCCCCCTTGCAAATTCATATGTTGAAGCCCTAACCCCAGTACTCCAGAATATAATTCTACTTGGAGATAAAACTTTTAAAGAGAGAATTAGGTCTAAAAGAGATCTTTATATAATACATTAAGCAATACATATACTAAGTACATTTTGCCTACTACCCAGGGAAAAAAACCTTTCCCTGCTTCGTAGCACTATGTGAGAAACTCAGACACAAGAAGATACAATGCAGAGCAGCAGGGTAACCCACAAATCATGAGGCTTTTTATGGAGATTGACTTGTGGATTACAGGAGGAGAACCTATCCAAAAGCATGGAGAGCCTTCCTTTCGGTATTTACCCAAAGAGATGCTTTAGAGACTATGCTTATGTGATGTGAGTTCAGAAAATTTAGGATTCTTGTTTCAACAGGAACTGAAGTACACATTTAGACACACACACAGGGCTTGGTTATTAATAAAACTAAAAAGATCTTGCAGATATATACTCCAAATGAGCACTTTTGAGCAGGAACTTGAAATGTAGCACCCATGTTCTGCTTTTCAGATTTTATAATCTGTATCTCTTAAATCCTAACTTTATACCAATTTTTAAAATCCTGTTAAAAAAAGATGATTCCAGATCAGGATGTGTCTTTATGTTGAGGTCCACCCCTGGTCCAGACAGTGCCAGGATGAGTCATATGGTAGGAACCATATGACATCTGACGTCTCTGGGTGGACGCAGCCCTGCGGCAGGGCACAGGGACTGATGAACTGGGTGTGGGATGGGATTCCAGCCCTCCTCATGCTGGTGCTGAATACAAGTTGCACAACCCTATGTGATCCTCCTGAAAACACCTTTCTCAACCACCCCACCCTGTCCCTCCCGCCCATCATCACCACAGATATGCAGTAAGAACCAAGAAACCCCACAGGCCTCTGTCACAGTAATCTGGCAGTTACTTTTAGGACACACCGTAGTAACACTGGGCTTCCCGGGTCATTCACCTAGTAAAGAATCTGCTTTCATTGCAGGCAGAGACCTGGGTTAAATCCCTGGGTTGGGAAGATCCCCTGGAGAAGGGAAAGGCTACCCACTCCAGTATTCTGACCTGGAGAATTCCATGGACTATATAGTCCATGGGGTGACAAAGACTTGGACACGACTGAGCAACTTTCATTTTCATTTTCACTAATAACACCACCTTAAAGAGCAAGGAGTGTACTTTCCCAGCACATTGATTCAGATCCATAAATAATCATTTTATTCCAATGACTAAAACCTGGTGTTTTAAGCAATTTGCCTAAAGCCATATAAGTTAATAAATATGAAACTGAGATCTGAATCCAGAAAAATATGACTTGAGAGCCCTTCTGTAAACCACAAAGCTATGCTAGCTTCTTTTTTCCTGAGCCTCGCCCTAAAAGGTTTCTGAAATCTTTAATCTTATAGGGAACTTATTCCATCTTAGTCCATCTGAGCTGCTATAACAATATAGTGAATGGCTTATAAACAACAGAAATTTGCTTGTAAGCACTGGAAATGTAATTCTCACAGTTCTGGAGGCTGGAAATCTGAGATCAGACTGCCAGCATGGTCAGGTTCTGTGTCTGGTAAAAGCCTGCTTCCTCATTCATAAATGGCCTTCTCACTGTAACCACACATGGCAGAGGGGCAAGCAAGCTCTCTGTGGTCTGTTGATGGGGGCACCTTTCCAGTTCACAAGGGCTCCAGAGTCACTGCCTAGTCACCTCCCAAAGACCCCACCTCCCAATACCATCAGCCTGGGGGCTAGGATTTTAACCTATCAATTTAGGCGGAAAACAAGCATCCAGACCGTAGCATTCCCTAAGTGAGGTGTTTTATTTAGAGCAACTGTTAGCTTCTAATAACCCGACTCTCAGTGAACACATGAAAAGATTTTCACTGTTCCAACCATTACCTTCTTTTCCACAATAATGTCTTCATATTAGAGTTTTCCCAACATAGTAATGTTTCAATTATTAGAGCACTCAGTCAGGTAGTCACTCATCATAACTGTTCAAAGCCCACAAAATTATTAACAAGCACAGATAATTCTAACAAAGATCCACTGTGGTTATGACTGACTCAAGATTGTTGGAAGACCTTGGAGGGAGTTTTACAGTTGGGGGTGTAGAAGTGACAAGTAAGGAAATGCTAGTAGACGACCTTGTACAGGAGAAAGTAAAGGGAGGAGAACTCCAGATTCTAGGGTCAAATCATCCCTACAGGTTCTTCCCCTGTTATCTGTATCAGCACCTACAAACACACACAGTTGTTGTTGCTGTATCTTACATCTGATCTGGTTTGGCCTTGGAATGTGAAGCAAACCTTTGTCTGGAAAATACAGCAGAAATTCATGTAGAAAGAAAAAGTGATGGGGAATAAGTCATCGAGTCTAGTTTGTTTAAACTTTATATTTCATACCTATTCCGTGGAGCATTTTTTAAAAACAAGAGAAATCAGGGCCTTCCTTGGTGGTCCAGTGGTTAATGCTTCCGATGCAAGGGATGTAGGTTCAATCCTTAGTCGAGGAACTAAGATCCTACATACTACACGTGGTATGGCTAAAATTTTTTTAAAATTTTTTTTATAAAAGAGACATCAATAGTGTTTCCAGAATTATTAATGATCTTTTCTATTCCAATTCACAGGGCTTCCTGATAGCTCAGTTGGTAAAGAATCCACCTGCAATGCAGGAGACCCCAGTTCAATTCCTGGGTTGGGAAGATCCCCTGGAGAGGGGATGGGCTACCCACTCCAATATTCTTGGGCTTTCCTTGTGGCTCAGCCGGTAAATAATCCATGAACAATGTGGGAGACCTGGGTTCGATCCCTGGGTTGGGAAAATCCCCTAGAGAAGGGAAAGGCTACCCACTCCAGTATTCTGGCCTGGGGAATTCCATGGACTGTATAGTCCATGGGGTCACAAAGAGTCAGACATGACTGGGCGGCTTTCACTTATCCCACTTATTTCAATTCATAATACTAGTTAAGGACAAACCCACAAAACCTTTACATTTCTTTTTCTGTCCCTCTTCCTCTTAACCATTGATCCTAATACTGTTGGCTGGTTCTTCCTCTTTAATTCTCCAAGGAAACAAATTATTATTTTGGCTGACTTTTTGGGGGGAGGAGCCCACAAACCAGGGATTGAACCCGTGCTCCCTGCAAGTGGAAGCAAGGAAGTCCCTTGGCTGACATTTTTTACCCAAATGCAGAAAAATCTCAGTTATTCAACATCATCAGTGCATGAGGTTTTTTGTGTAAGCGACTTTTACCTAACTGAAGTTTCTTCCTTCAAATGTGAAAAATATCACTCCTTTTTTGTTGGAAGTTCAGTTCAGTCACTCAGTCATATCTGATTCTTTGCAACCCCATGGACTATAGCACACCAGGCTTCCCTGTCCATCCCAACTACCAGAGTTACTCAAACTCATGTCCATCAAGTCAGTGATGCTCTTCTAAACTGCAATGATATATTTCACTGCTTCCTTAAAGAGAGAGAACTGAATACAATTTATTGGTGACTCAGATTATCATGACTAAAATCCCTGAATTGTGTAATGATGCCCTTTTGTTTTAAAATGTTTCTCTTTCTGCACGGTTACCACGTCAGACTTCATCTCAGTTACTTCCCTATACTGCTACTGACATTCCTCTCACTTCCCACACAGCTTGTATCAGGCCAAGAAATTACATAAAAATCAAGCATTTAACAATGAAAGCTATGAGAGGGTCAGCAGCCCTCTAGGGTCAAACCTAAGCATAGCAAGGAAGGAAAAGCTAGTGCCTGTGGCAAACTGAGTGTCCAGTGTGAGCCTGCCTTTGTACTGGACAACTGATATATAACCCATCAACAAGATTCATAATAATTATGAAAGCATCAAATTGTTAGGTTATTGCCATGATGTGATTGACCATCGATTAATAATCTACTTTCTTGACCTGACTTCCTATAGGGCCTATTTTCCCCTCCCAAATACGGACATACTCTTGTGGAAGGTTGAAAAAATTTTACTACACATTCTTTGCATGTTCTCTAATCAAGAAGTATAGACTGCTTCTCAACTTCTTGAATTTGGAATGTGGCCATGAGACTGGAACTTGCTCTGGCTAATGAGACAGTAGTAAATACAATGCAAGCAGAGGCTTGAAAAGCACATCTGCAGAAGAGCTTGTTACTGGGGACCCTGATATCAAACATGAAAAAGCCCCGACTCGCCTACAGAATAAGACCCAGGAGTCTTAGTAATCCTGGCTGAACCTAGCCCCCAGCTAATCCAAAAACTGACTGCAGCTACACAAATGAGCCAGGAGACAACCAATAGAAAACCGATGAGCCAACTGATAGAACTGTAAGAAATAATTAATTGTTACAGCTTAAAAGTGAAAGTGAAGTCGCTCAGTCGTGTCCAGCTCTTTGCGACCCGTGGACTATAGCCTCCCAGGCTTCTCTGTCCATGGGATTTTCCAGGCAAGAGTATTAGAGTGGGTTGCCATTTCCTTCTCCAGGGGATCTTCCTAACCCAAGGATGGAACCCGGGGGCTCCTTCATTGCAGGCAGACACTTTACCCTCTGAGCCACCAGGGAAGCCCATTGCTGCTTAAGCCATTAAGATCTGTAGCAGTTTCTTAAGCCACAAAAACTAACTGATAGAGAAATTGTTACCTACAAGCAGCATGTTGCCATGACATGCTTAAAACATTCAGCATCAGGTTTGGGAGCAAACAGTAGGTAAAAAGCATAGAGGTAGCTATTAGCAAAAACCAGGAAAATGGCAGGCAAACTCTTAGTGGAGGCTGGATAGTGATGAGGACACTGTATAGTTCAGTTCAGTTCAGTCCAGTCACTCAGTCATGTCCAACTCTTTGCGACCCCATGAACTGCAGCACGCCAGGCCTCCCTGTCCATCACCAACTCCGGGAGTCCACCCAAACCCATGTCCATCGAGTCAGTGATGCCATCCAGCCATCTCATCCTCTGTCATCCCCTTCTCCTCCTGCCCCTAATCCCTCCCAGCATCAGGGTCTTTTCCAATGAGTCAGCTCTTTGCATCAGGTGGCCAAAGCATTGGAGTTTCAGCTTCAACATCAGTCCTTCCAATGAACACCCAGGAGTGATCTCCTTTAGGATGGACTGGTTGGATCTCCTTGCAGTCCAAGGGACTCTCAAGAGTCTTTTCCAACACCATAGTTCAAAAGCATCAATTCTTTGGCGCTCAGCTTTCTTTATAGTCCAACTCTCACATCCATACATGACCACTGGAGAAACCATAGCCTTGACTAGACGCACATTTGTTGGCAAAGTAATGTCTCTGCTTTTGAATATGCTGTCTAGGTTGGTCATAACTTTCCTTCCAAGGAGGAAGCGTCTCTTAATTTCATGGCTGCAAGCACCATCTGCCGTGATTTTGGAGCCCCCAAAAATAAAGTCTGACGCTGTTTCCACTGTTTCCCCATCTATTTGCCATGAAGTGATGGGACCAGATGTCATGATCTTAGTGGTCTGAATGTTGAGCTTTAAGCCAACTTTTTCACTCTCTTCTTTCACTTTCATCAGAGGCTCTTTAGTTCCTCTTCACTTTCTGCCATAAGGGTGGTGTCATCTGCATATCTGAGGTTATTGATATTTCTCCCGGCAATCTTGATTCCAGCTTGTGCTTCTTCCAGCCCAGTGTTTCTCATGATGTACTCTGCATATAAGTTAAATAAGCAGGGTGACAATATACAGCCTTGACGTACTCCTTTTCCTATTTGGAACCAGTCTGTTGTTCCATGGCCACTTCTAGCTGTAAGGCAAAAAGGCAACCCACATTCTTTAGCAGCAAAACAACTGGTAAAAGTGAGGCCTGCAGCAGCATAAAGGACAGAAAATGCACACAATGAATTCTGAATCTAGCTGCCAAGTTCTCCAGGCAGAAGCTTGGAAGCATTCATTGAGCGTTTATAGCTGCATATAAAGTTCTGCAAAGGATGGATGGGCTGCAAAATGATTTATCCAGTTAATAAGCATGATTTTGAGAAAATAGAGAAGAACCAGAACTCATGATATTGGAAAAGAAAATCTTTTATATCTCCAGTCTCTTCAGCTGGAAGACAAGCTTCTTAGAGCAAGAAATGGCCTCTGGGAGAAGACTTTTGTAAAATTTAACATGATGCCTTGTAGCCCTTCTCAGCTGGACAAGAGGGGCTCTGCGACTCCTAGAGGCACTGTCTCATAGCAGTCTGACGCTCAGCCCAGAGTCAAGGGAGGTCTGTCTGACTTGGGAAAAAAACACACACACACACAAAAAACTATGGCTGTGGATTTTAGGGGCATGGACTCTCTGGGATTTAAGGAAATCCTCAAAGTTTTTAAGCGAGTTTTATAGACAAGCATGGGCTTCCTAGGTGGCGCTGGTGGTAAAGAACCTGCCAGCCAATGCAGGAAATATAAGAAAAGGTGGGTCGGGAAGATCCCCTGGAGGAGGGCATGGCAACCCAATCCAGTATTCTTGCCTGGAGAATCCCATGGACAGAGGAGCCTGGTGGGCTATGGGCCATAGTGTCACACAGAGTTGGACACAACTGAAGCGACTTGGCATGCACGCCTGCACTGACAAGCACAAAAATATGATCTAAAGGAGACAGAGATCATTCAAAGGAAAAGAGGCCGCTAGATGCTTGGGTTTTTACAAGAATGAGGCCACAGAAATTATTTAGAAGCAAACAGAAGCCATTTCTTATGGAAAAAGGAAGAATGTTTCAGAGGATAGAGCCGAGGGCAGTAGAGAGACACAAGTGAACCATTCCCAGGGAAGAGAACTGGGTCCTAATCAGGAACCTCCACTAGCCCCGGAATGCGGGCACCTAACCACGCAGGCCTGCAGAGAGCTGCTGCGGACTGCTGAGTGCTGCCTGTAGTCTGTTTCTGTAGTTTTGAGGGGTTATCTTTTCCCTTTTCACCAACAGTGTTGGGTGTGTATAAGGAGATAATAAGTAAAACCTATGATAACTATTGATAGATAACTAAAACATATGTTATCATATATACTGTGTATGTATCATATCTATATGCAATATAGATACAATATATGATCGTAAAAAGTTATCTAGTTATCAGATCCACATCTAGATCGGCAGATCCAGATCCTCTTGATCCAACTAGATCAAGAGGATCCATATCTGATGTGCTGTTATCTGAGGGGGCTCCTCTGTACCCAGAAGTGATGCAGATCACAGATAAGCCTCTGGACTTCAAAGGCTGATGCCTTAATGCGATAAGGCTTCTTCAAATTCTATGGTAAGAGTGAATGTATCTTTCTTATAGCAGAAATATGAGTAATTTTTACCAAAGGCAGACTATATTTGATTGCACACACACACAAAAAAAGGCCACAAATTCTTTGTAGTACCTCCTAATCAAGAAGTGGTGTTGATGGCAAAGACATACCCTGTTAATAAAAGTTCATCACCCTCGGTATTCTGGGGGAGTGAGGTAAAGCTTCACTGAGAGTAATTGGCTTTCTTCTCAGCAGTCACAACTCACAGGGAGGGCAGAGGGCCAGGAAACTCACAGCCCTGACAATAAATAGGGTCTGCATAGAAGAGCAGGTGCAACAGAACGAGAGAGCACATGGAAGAAGAGGAACCAGCCTGTGCTAAGCAGAGGCCAACACATCAACTGGACCTGTCTGGCAAAGTGTTTTCAACAGTTCTTTAGTGAGGGGGCACCCAAAGCTGGCAATCTATGTACTTGTATGTATACATGCTTATATTATTTGTATTAAAACAGAAAATTATCATTCTCCAAAAAAAAAAAAAACCACAAAAAACAGTGTCAATTTCCCTACACTTTCAATCTGGGTTTGGCCATGAGACTTTTACAGACAGGACAATAGAAAACGTGACGCAAGCAGATGCTTAAATAGCACTAGCAAACTGGGGCTTGCGCCCTGTTACTACCAAGAACACCAGAGCCTCATGTCAAGAAGCTCAGACTAGCCTCCTAGAAGGTAATGACCACATGCAGAGAGAGGCCAGCACCCCCAGGTGACCCACCCCTACATCTGTCTGACTGACCTCAAAGTGAACCCATTGGAAGAACTAATCAGAATTTACTTTCTGCCAGGTACTATTGTCGAAGCTTTACATATTGTAGACTCTCTCATTTAAAGTTCACAATGATGAGAAATAACAATAGTAATTTGGGAGTATTTTGTTATACTGACAGAGCTAACTGATACACCCCTCTTTAGGTTTCTCTATACCCCCAAATTTGTGTTCTTCTTAAAGAGGACCTAGGAGGATGATGTGACTCATGGATAAATCATAATTCTTTGAAAGTAAAGGGTGCTGCACTTAAACCAAAGTTCACTGCTACAATTTAAACACACAAACATAAGAAATGTGTACCAAATCCTTGTCCCAATGATCATGGCCTAATCACACACCTGGGTTTTGACAGTCCACATTTACAACTTCCTGTTCATACTGTATACACACTCAAATGTAAAGCATACACATAAAAGGAGCATGTGTTTCTTAACAAGTCTGAGGACAGCCTTCCTTTCCTTTTGAGGATTGTGGTCATAAGCATGGTAAGGAGAAAAAAAATGATGCTAAAAAAAGACTATCTCACACACAAGCAGCCTCCACAAGAAAGACTGCAGGAGCTGTTTGATAACACAGTATGCTAAATCGAGGTTGTTGAGCAGTGGGGGCAGGACAGCACAGAGAGGCTAGGCAGCTTTAACTTTGGCTGAGTTTCAGTCTGATAAGAGGTTCTGAGGACTTGAAAAGCCAGCTTTGAAATGGAGGTAGATCGCTTAAGTGTATCATCAGTCTATTGTCCAAATCAGTAAAGAACACCAGGTAGGCAAAATGCAGCCTCCAAACATGGTTCTCCTGCCATGTTCCAATCCTTCGTCACCCAAGACTGAACCAGAGACCTTTCTTGCTGACTAAAAGGAATAAAAATTAGTGTGACATGAACCAGGTTCCTAAGGAGCACTGGATTAAGACCTTACTAGTCTTTCAGCGTGTTTAAGGCAATCAGGATACTGCTTCCCAGTTGTAGAATCTGCTTAGGATGCCATACCCACTCAGGGCAGTGGAAGAGTGTGGCAAAGTGTTCAGCCTGGGGAGAGAACTCTGCTGCCACTGGGAGTAGCCTGGGCTTCCTCTCTGGTTTCAGGGTTCCTGGCAGTAAGAGAGGGCAATTCCTACCAGATAAGTGCTTTCAAATGTCTGCTGATGTCGCGTTTCCTTATATTCACCTCCTCTCTGTCTTATCTTCCACATGTATAAATACCAACTGCAGAAGGTGAGGAAGTGAATTAAATGAGATAATCCAAGCTGGGTAGGAGAGGGTGGGATGAATTGAGAGAGTAGCATTGGTGGCTCAGACGTTAAGGAGTCTGACTGGAACGTAGGAGACCCCAGTTCAATCCCTGGGTCAGGAAGATCCCCTGGAGAAGGAAATGGCAACCCATTCCAGTATTTTTGCCTGGAAAATCCAAAGAATGGCGGAGCCTGGCAGGCTACAGTCCATGGGGTCACAAAGAGTCAGACACAACTGAGTGACTTCACTTCACTATTGACATATACACACTATCATGTGTAAAATAAACAGCTAGTGGGAAGTTGCTGTGTAACACAGGGAGCTCAGCCCGGTACTCTGTGATGACCTAGAGGGGTGGGATGATGAGGTGGTGAGAGAGAGGCTCTAGAGGGCGGGGGTATGTATATACTAATGGCTGATTCACTTGCTGTATGGTAGAAACCAATACAACATTGTAAAGTAATTATCTTCCAATAAAAAAAAAAGGTCTTAGAAGAGTGTCCGGCAGAGAGTAAGCACTCTGTATATGTGCTCTATTATCATCTATTCTGTGAGTTTAATTCACTCAAAAACTAATGCAGATTCAGTAACTATCAGTATAAATAGTGCATTGCCTGGTATACCACTAACAGTTTATTACTAACATTTTGTTACTCATATCATAATCGTAAGTGAACTCTAATACCCATGGGTCAGCAGATTATTTAAGGTTTTCTTTGCAAAAGTCTCTCTCCTTTTCTCTGATTATGAAGGCAACCCTTGCTCTTTGAAAAGATGAAGAAGAAATAATCCAATGATACAGAACTGTTTTACATAGAAAGTAAAAACGTCTCATCATTTAATACCACTATATATAATAACTAGGGCTTCCCTGGTAGCTCAGCCATAAAGAATCCACCTGCCAGTGCAGGAGACACAAGTTCAAGCCCTGGTCCAGGAAGATCCCCTGGAGAAGGAAATGGCAACCCACTCCAGTATTCTTGACTGGAGAACCTCATAGACAGAGAAACCTGGAGGGCTACAGTCCATGGGGTTGCAAAAAGTAGGATACGACTTAGCAAATGAACAACAACAATAACAATATGCAATAACTATACAATAACCAATGATTAAAACCGAATACCTAGTCTTCCTGACTCTTTTCTATTCAAGAAGGCTGTGAATACTTAACAGTATCCAGAAGAACTGACCCTGATTACAAACTCTGGAACATTTTTCTGCTAAACTGCAAGAATTCTCTAGGGGTTTATTCCTGCCAGGGGACCACTGTACTTTCCACCACCAACATTTTTGTGCAGGTGATATCAGGTAAAAAAGGAACACCAAGGAGCAACCTAGAAAAGGAAAGGAAATTCTTTTTAAAAAGAGAGGGCACTTCTTGGCGGTTCAGTGGCTAACACTTCACCTTCTCCGACACAGGGGTTACAGGTTTGATCCCTGGTGGGGAGGATAAGATCTCACATGCCTCGTGGCAAAAAAAAAACAAAACACCATAAAACAGAAACAGTATTTTAACAAATTCAATAAAGACTTGATTAAAAAAAAAAAAAAGAATGAGAGAATCCTTGTGTTTTACTTTAATGTTCAAGAATCCCAAAGCGGGATACTGAGGACTGGTATCTTCAGGATTCAGTGTTTATAAAGTCAGTGGCCAGGCTTTCTTTCAGGAACAGATGAACAATTTTAATTCAATAAACATCCTCCAAATACCTCCCTCATAAATGTCTATAAAGATAAGCCCTATTCCCCACTCCACCCCACCAGGTTTTGTTGTTGGTCGGGGAGGGGTTTGTTTTACTTTCCAAGAGCATTCACGGAAGAGTCTAGCTCATCAGCTAACTGCCTTGTCCTGAAAACAAATGAGGTGTGGGAGAATGAATGCTCCCCTGGGTGTCAGAGGCCTTCCTGTTTCTAACTCTAGCTGCATAAAGTGGATGGAGACATGTCAGACCTCTGAGTGTCAGTTTCTCCATTGCTACAATGGTAATGACACTACCTATAAAGGTTTCTTTTTCTGATAATTAAATGAGGTTTAAAATGTATATAAAAGCACTCTGTAAATTTTAAGTCTTTTACAATCATGATATTGCGTGCTCAGTCGCTTCAGTCATGTCCAACTCTTTGCGACCCTATGCATTGTAGTCCTCCAGGCTCCTCTATCCACAGGGTTCTCCAGGCAAGAATACTGGAGGGGGTTGCCATGCCCTCCTCCAGGGGAATCTTCCCCACCCAGGAATCAAACTCTTGTCTCTTCCGTCTCCAGCACTGCCAGACGGGTTCTTTACCACTAGCGTCACCTGGGAAACCCACAACATGATATTAGGAGTTATGGCTTTGCACATTTTCCATCCATAATCAGTTTATTTCACGAGGTAGTTTATTCAAAGTACTTCAAGTACTATTCCCTAAGAAACCCATATAGACCAAGTGATTTTAAATGATCCTATAAAACCAAACAACTATTTTGATATCAGTTTCTATATTATTCCTATAACTCAGGTGACAGAATATTAATGCCCTGGATTCAACATTAAGAAAACTAAGGTCATGGCATCTGGCCCCATTACTTCATGGCAAACAGAAGGGGAAAAAATGGAAACAGTGACAGACTTTATTTTTGGGAGCTCCAAAATCACTGCAGATGATGACTGCGGCATGAAATTAAGATGCTTGCTCCTTGGAAGGAAAGCTATGACAAACCTAGCTAGCGTATTAAAAAGCAGAAACCACTTTGCTGACAAAGGTCGATATAGTCAAAGCTGTGGTTTTTCCAGTAGTCATGTATGGATGTGATAGCTGAACCATAAAGAAGGCTGAGAGCCAAAAAATTGATGCTTTTGAATTGGGGTGCTGGAGAAGACTCTTGAGAGTCCCTTGGACAGCAAGGAGATCAAACCAGTCAATCCAAAAGGAAATCAACCCTGAATATTCACTGGAAGGACTGATGCTGAAGCTGAAGCTCCAATACATTGGCCACCTGGGTGAAGAGGTGACTCATTTTAAAAGACCTTGCTGTTGGGAAAGACTGAAGGCAAAACAAGAAGGGGAAGCAGAGAATGAGATGGTTAGACAGCATCACCGACTCAATGGACATGAAACTGAGCAAACTCCAGGAGATAGTCCATGGGATAGCAGAGAGTTGGATACGACTGAGTGACTCACACACACACACACACACACACACACACACACACACACACACACACAGGCGCGCGCATGCGCGTGTTTAAAGAAGATCTATATTCTGAGCAAAATGACAAATTGAACAGTACTTTTTCTTCCTTCCAAAATTCCACTGAAGGAACTTTGGAAAAGGCATACACCAACAAGATAAAGAACAAGATAGAAGAAAGCAGCAACAAAATGTCAGAATTTGTAAAGTAAATGGGCCAATGGTAACTAACTCAGCAGATTCAAGAAAGTCAAATCCTAAGCAAAAAGTGGAGAAGACTAATGTATGGCAAAACCAATACAGTATTGTAAAGTAAAATAAAGTTAAAAAAAAAAAAGTGGAGAAGACCAAGAAATGATTACACCATAAACAAGCACTCAAAGGCTTAGGAACCAGAACTGAAAGCTGAGGACAGAAAAGGAGGCAGTGGTGGTAGGGTAATAACAAACATGTTTGGTGAGAAGCCTTCTTAAAAAGTGAGTGTAGGAATTCCTCTGGTGGTTCAGTGGGTAAAACATCACACTCCCAATGCAGGAGGCCTGGTCAGGGAACTAGATCCCACATGCCACACTAAGAATTTGCATGCTGCAACTAAAAGATCTCACATGCTGTGACCCGGCACAACCAAAGAAATAAAAACATTTATAAAAATATTTTTTAAAAAAGAGGTGAGTGTATCCTACTGTGGCAGGAGGGTAGCAAGGCTAGAATCTGAACGGAGACTGGGTTAGAGATGCCCACCTAAAGAGAAGATGTTTAAGTGAATATCTTCTTTCACCTACCGTCCAGCACACTGACCTGCAGCCTATAGGCAGGAGAATGGAAGACCCTTTTGATAAAGTAGAAAGAAAGAAAAGCAAAAAATAACAGAATAGGTGGGACTTTAGGGGTCCAACCATTTAAGTTCAAATTCCAAATAATAGGAATTCCAGAGAGAAAGAAATAGATCACCTAAAAAGCATTAAGGGTCAAAACAATTTAAAACTAACAGAACAACACCTTTTAACTTTTGAGGAAGACGTATTTTTAACTCAGACTTTAGTCAAACCAGCAATCAAAGGTGAAGGTAGAATAAAGACATTTTCAGATTGACACTAAGTCTCAAAAAAAAACTTTATCTCCCCTGTTCTCCTTCTCAGGAAGAAGCTGAGGAAGACGTTCCAACAAAAGAAAGAAATGAAGCAGAAAAATAACACAGAATAAAGACTCTTAACAAGTTCAAACAGAGGAGAGAGGCAAAGGCATCTCAGGATGATGGCAAAGAGACAAAGATGACGGCTAGGAACCTGGCTGAAAGGATCCTCTGTTTAGATGAGGTGAGCAGGCAGCCAGAGAGATTTCTTCAGGAAGGTGAAAACTGATAGAATTTCTGAGGAGTCAGAATATCTTGAGAGGAGATTTAGACCATGTGGGGTTGAGTAGGTTGTAAGTGTAAATAAAACTAACAGCAACAGCAGAGAAACACAATTAACTTCTAGAAAAGCAAAAAGAAATATGTAGTTACAGGAAAGTAATCATGGCTCAGCTGTGATTGGCATTTTCATAATCATAAAAATATAATCATAGAATACTGATCTAACAAAGTATAATGGAATTAGGAGAATGGGACAGGAAGAGTGTATGTCTATGGAAAAGAGGTGTGAAAGTGAATTAAAATACCATCTTCCACACAGAGAAGTCAATAGGCCACGCCTAAAACAAAATAGAAAGCAATCACGAAGTAGTAATAGAAGTGTGTTATTTAGAGACATGAATATACATACTAAAAGAAACAGCAAAAATAGTCGAAAGTAGCTGCCTTCGGGAAGGCAAAGTGAAATTGACCTTTTTGTCATTACACTTTTCTTTTTATTAAACGTTTTATGGAACTAGTTCACTCTAATTATCTACGTGTAAGTCTGATGAAATTAAAAATGAGAGAGAAAGAGACAGAAAGAAGAAGGAAATGGGGCAGGAAGGGAGGGAGAAGCAGGAAGGAAAAGAGAAGGCTTTCTAGAAATCCACAACACCAATCCAAAGGGCAATGATACGAATTTATGAGTTTGGCTTGGGGTAAACCAGAGCTCTCTAGGAACCCTCCGTCTTGTCTGCTCATTTCCTTCTCGTGTCAATATTTCTTTACAGGTTCTGCTATAGCACTGATGCTTAGACACAGTTATAAGTGCAATCTGAAACTCTCCTCAAGTTAATATTTTGACAGAACTAAATCCAAAATTCCTGACAGAGTTAAAAAATAAATCTGAAAATGAAAGTGATCCTAAAATAAGACTCAAATAATAAATGGTTAATTTTTTTAGATATTGGAAAGAACACAACACTGGTGAAGCAAAGGAAGCCCCGCAGATATGAACACCTATTATAAGACAATCATTCAAGGTGTGATCCCTGGAGAAGGAAATGGCAACCCACTCCAGTATTCTTGCTTGGAGAATCCCATGGACAGAGGAGCCTGGTGGGCTGCTGTTCATGGAGTCACAGAGTCAGACACGACTGAGTGAATAAGCACACAAAGATGTGATACTTTTGCAAACATGAAAAGTAGATAAATGGACATGAATAAAACAAGGAGAAATAAACCAATTATATATAAAATGTTACTTTATGAAGAAGCAGCCGCTGAAAAATAATAGGAAAGAATTTAAGCAACTAGAATGATGTAACTGACTGGCAAGAATTTTTAAAAAAAAAAAAGAATTTATTTCTCTCTAATCCTTATCACAGACCCCATAATATACCTCAGAAACATGAGAGAGTTAAAAATGCAAATGTCTATAACAGTAACATTGATAGAAAATAAAATGGAGTATTTATCAGTACTCTAGGATAATGATAACTGGACTGGAGGTTGTAGGGGAACTCTCAAAGAAAAAGATAACCAAATGTGACTACACAAAATTTGAAAATTCTGTGCAACAAAAATAATAATAAATGTTAAAAATCAAAGCAAGAGACCAGAAGAAAATATTTGCACAAAATATAATAGACATTAGATAGATATACAATGTTATATGAATACACAATCTTAACCAGAAAGAAAATAACATGACAAAATATACTGAGGAAAACATATAAAAAGACAATCACAGGAAATAAAATATTCTCAATAAAAATATGAAATGACAAGATCTGCTCTTTAGCAAATAAATACAAATTAAAAATAAGATACTACTTTAGACTAACAGATAAGAGAGAAAAAACACAATACAAGGTTTATTGATGCCTTAGCTACCAGATGGAAAGAACAAAATTGAAAATGTTTATTGTGTGTTTATGCTGCTGCCAGTGGTAGGTGTAGGGGTCTAGATGTCAACAGGAGAAAATGTCCACACTCTCAGTTTCAGCAAAGGGCAGTTAATATCTTGAGAAATTAAACAAAAACAAAATAATGCTGACTACATGGAATTTTCTTCCACCAACTGTTAATCTTTTCAGATGGGTTGGTACTACTATAATTTTCACTCTTTCAGGAATAAGCTTCATCCTCTAAAGAGTTCTAGATTTTCCAAAGAGAAAAATATTTCAGCTCACCAGCAGGAACTGAAAGAAGTTTTTCTTCTCACAATATAGTATTCCCTTTTATGTGGAATCCAAAAAGAAATGATACAAATGAACGTGTTTACAAAACAGTAACAGACTCACAGAGAACTAGCTTATGGTTGCCAGGAGGAAGAACAGAAGGAAAGGGATAATTAGGAAGTGTGGGATGGACATGTACACACTGCTTTATTTAAAATGGATAACCAACAAGGACTTACTGTATATCACAGGGAACTCTGCCCAGTATTACGTGGCAATCTGGATGGGAGGGGAATTTGGAGGAGAATGGATACACGTACATGTATGGCTGAGTCCCTTTGCTGTCCATCTGAAACTATCACAACATTGTCCATTGGCTATACTGCAATATAAAATAAAAATTAAATTTAGGGACTTCCCTTCTGGTCCAGTGATTAAGAAAGTTCCTTGTAATGCAGGGGACATGGGTTCGATCCAAGGTCTGGGAACTAAAATCCCACATGCCTTGGGGCAACTACCTCGAACTCCGGAGCTCACAGGCCGCAACGAAAGATCCCTCATGCTGCAACTGAGACCTGACACAGCCATAAATAAATATTTTTTAAGTTAAATATAGTTTAAAAATCTCATGGAAATTTCTCACTGAAAAAAACTCTCAATGAAAATATAAAAGCTGAACTAATTAACAAAAGTATTCAATTGGATTCACCGTGGTTAAACTTGTCACCCACCTACACTCAGCAATAAACCAAGCTTGAAGTATGAAAAATAGAAAGTATAAGAACTGATGCAATGATTTCCTCATCGTTCATGTACTCCCTGTATATCAATACAATATTTATAGTAGAAGCAAGAAAAAAATTAGAACATAAATTACATTTGCAATACTAAGGAATATGCCAAGCATGGGCAGAAAGATGAGAAAACATGGCTTAAGGTCATCAAAGGACATCACTTGTCCATTCATTTAAAATCACACTTCAAATCTGAGTTATATTTTAACTCTCACTCTAGTCTTTAATTCCACTTTTTTAGTGTCAATGTTGTCTTGAGATGCTAGATGGTGGACAGTGCAGATATGTTTAAGTTGACTGAAGTGAGACACAGCGGAGCATTCTACACTTCCACCTACATCTAGTAAACGTTGTTCTATGATGACTTAACCCTCCCTTCCCTGAAATCAGCCAAACGGATTCTTTTTTTTTTTTTTTTGGTCACACCATGAGGCTTGTGGGATCTTAGTTTCCTGACCAGAGATTGAATCTGGCTTTGTCAGTGAAAGTGCCCAAGTCCTAACCACTGGACCAACAGGGAATTCCCCAGTGGATGGTATTCTTAGTAAAGCAGACATTCATAGGTTAAATGTGCACATATTTGCTTTGTGATATCTGGTTAAACGGGAAATAGATTCTTAGTAGAGAAGCAATCTGGTTACTTTCTCAACCCAAGGACTCTTAATTCAAATACTATATTTATTTAATGTAATCAGTTCAGTTCAGTTCAGTTCAGTTCAGTCACTCAGTCATGTCCGACTCTTTGTGACCCCGTGGACAGCAGCACGCCAGGCTTCCCTGTCTATCACCAACTCCCAGAGCTTACTCACACTCATGTCCATCAAGTCGGTGACGCCATCCAACCAACTCATCCTCTGTCACCCCCTTCTCCTGCTTTCCATCTTTCCCAGTATCATGGTCTTTTCAAATGAGTCAGTTCTTCCCATCAGGTGGCCAAAGTATTGGAGTTTCAGCTTCAGCATCAGTCCTTCCAATGAATATTCAGGACTGATTTCCTTTAGGATTGACTGGTTGGATCTCCTTGCAGTCCAAGGGACCCACAAGAGTCTTCTCCAACACCACAGTTCAAAAGCATCTATTCTTTGGCACTCAGCTTTCTTTATAGTCCAACTCTCACATCCATACATGATTACTGGAAAAACCATAGCTTTGACTAGACGGACTTTTGTTGGACATAAATAAATTGCAGTAGAAGAGATGTAGGAGATTAAAAAATCAAGAAGTCACAATCGCTGCCCTCAACTAAGTTTTAAAATGTATAGTGAGAAATAAGCACGTACAGAAATAATCAAAGAGCAAGAACTGGCCATAAAAGGACTAAAAGGACTCAGCATGAGCTGCTAAGCCAGGCAGAGCTACAACACCAGTGCCAGGCCCTCCCACAGCAGGGCCAAGAAAATGAAGTGGAAAGACGAGAAGTCAGAGCAGACACTGACCTCTGAGCAAAGGTGCCTCAACCTTGATCTAAAACAAGATCCAAAGGCAAATCTGTCCAACACCCTCTTAGGCTGTAATCATCAGATTCTTAAAGTTAACCCTTAAAAAGCTGTAACATAAGCTCATGACTGTCAGCTTTAAGTTTATATTCCTTTACTGTATATTATATATTAAAATATTTATACATTAGCTTTTAGCAATGGCACATTGAAAGAGATGGATAGAAACTTTCTTCTCAGTTCCTTGCTATCTATTTTCTTCATTAAATGAAGGAGTTGAGGACTTTCCTGGTGGGCCACTGGTTAAGACTTCACACTTCCAATGCAGGGGGTGCAGGTTCAATCCCTGGTTAGGGAACTAAGACCCTACATGCCATGCAGCCAAAAAAGAAAAAAAAAAAAAATGGAGTCACTTTCTTGTTCTCTCTTGCCAGTGTGTGTGCTTACAAACACACATGCGTGTGAAGGATTGGTCAATTTTGAACTAGGTAGAACAAAAGATCTCCCTTTATTTAAAAAGAGGTCCTTTGTCTTAGAATCAGAGCCAGGCTCACAGATTCTATTTTTCATATAAACTGTGTTCCATAAGAATGGGAAACTTCCTCTGACCCAAGACTAAGCTGGGTTGCTGGCTCCATAATACTTCCTCTTTCCTGACATTCATCATTTTCTATTGTTAATTGTTTCATTGCTTATCTTGTTTGTTGGCCAATAAGCTCAATGGGGTCAAGGGCTGTACTTACTGTGTTTGCCACGTGCCCTCGAGGGTCCAGCTCATAGAAGAGCCTCAGTAAATATCTGTTGAATAACTATGCTTGCCAGACTGGTTATTTCTTTCAACCATTTCTGATGAAGCTAGGTCTCTTGTACGCAAAGAGGAAGTGACACTCCTTATCTTTAAGATGAAGAAGACAAGGGACTTTCCTGGTGGTCCAGTGGTTATGACTCGACCCTTCCAATTCAGGGAAGTGGGTTCAATCCCTGGTGGGGGAGCTAATATCCCACATGCCATGCTTCAAGTTGCAGCCAAAAAAAAAAAAAAAAGAGGACAGGCTGGTAGAAGGATAATAATAAATGTAACAATGGGGGGATAGATGGGTGTACTTTCTGAACTCACTGGAAGATGGAGAACTCAACTGGATGCTTCTAAATGGCTTATCAGGAGTTTGCTGAGGAAGGAAAAGGGGAAGGGAGCAGGCAGAGACAACCCAGACCATTGCAGGTATAGGAACTAGAGCAATTTGGTGCTGCAAGAGTGAACACAATGTATCAAAATTTGCTAGGAGTTTATCAGACTACTCTTTAGGTGACTGATATTTCCCACAATAACCTGACTCAAAATCAGTGCTTTTCCCTTTGAAGAAAAATGTGCTGTGCTGTGCTTAGTCACTCAGTTGTGTCCAACTCCTTGAGACCTCATGGACTACAGCATGACAGGCTCCTCAGTCTATGGGGATTCTCCAGGCAAGAATACTGGAGTGGGTTGCCATTCCCTCCTCCAGGGGATCTTCCCAACCCAGGGGTCAAACCCAGGTCTCCCACATTGCAGGTGGATTCTTTACCATCTGAGCCACCAGGGAAATAATTATTCCCTATTTCAATGAATCAGGTAATATATTTTCCTATCATAGCAATCTGTCTCATTCTATTAGATGGTCATTTAAAGCTTTAAGACAGCACCTCAAAGTTTTATCTGGCATAAGATTTTCTGGAACCTCCTTATTCTCCTAGAAATGACTGATTCCTATAAATTCACTGATTCTCTCCCGACCCCCAACCTTTTTATCTACAACTATTCCAGGAATTTGGTATCTCTCCCCCAGTTATCAAGACAGTAAAAGGTCAAGCCAGAAACTCCTCTCTCAAGCAATCCCAGCTGGAAGCCAGCCAGGAAATTTGGGCCAGGCTCTCCGGTGACCAAGCCAGGAATATGCTATAAAGGACAAAGAGCGAATATCACTAAATCCATCCTGCTGGGATTAAGGCTCAGGTGCTCCTCTGCGCCACAGTTCCTGTGACTTTTCGCTAATCTGAAAAATCCCAATAGACTCAGTCACTATCAAGGGCATAAGAGTTCCAGGCAGTGGTACTTGAACTATAGTACAGATCAAAACCATCTGTGGAAAATGGGTTGAAAATGTTAATTCATGGTTTCCACTAGTAAAGATCCTACTTTAGTAGATCTTGAATGTAAACCTGGACTTCCTTTTCTGTTTTCTTTTTGTTGCTTGTTTGTGGGGCATGTTTTAAAATATCCCAGGCAATTCAGATCTTATAATCTACAGGCTACACACTGAGATTCACTGGACTGATTTGGGGCCTTTCAAAGGCTTTTAAAAAAGGGAGCGGGGAGGAGGGAGAGAAGAGAGAGAAAATGTAGCCCAGTGTAGCCTAATAAAAGTACTGTGCTTAGTCATTCAGTTGTGTCCAACTCTTTGCAACCCCATGGACTGTAGCCCACCAAGCAGCCTAATAAATAGAGCCTAATAAAACTGCTTACCATTTAACAATGGTAAAGCCTTGTTGCTGTCATTGTTCAGTCGCTAACTGGTATCTGACTCTTTGTGATCTCAAGGACGGCAGCATACCACTCTCTTCTCCTTCACCATCTGGAGTTTGCTCAAACTCATGTCCATTGAATCCGTGATGCCATCGAACCATCTCATCCTCTGCTGTCCCCCTTCTCCTGCCTTCAGTCTTTTCTACCTTCAGGGTCTTTTCCAATGAGTCAGCTCTTCACATCAGGTGGTCAATACTTGAATTAGTAAGTACTAATTCAAATACAGTAAAGTCTTGAATTACAGGAAAGACCAGCTCTTCTGCTCGTTGTCTGAACAGCCTGTGTGTTTGGTTAGCCTTCTCTGTGATGCACCCTTCTCCACTCATCCTGGTCGATCCTCACCTGGCTCTTCTGCTCATAATCTTTCCAAGATTAAGACTACTATCTTAAAAAAAAAAAAAAAAAAAGACTACTATCTTCTTGATCTCTGATGAGCTCTTCTATATCCTCCAGGATCTTGGACAAACCCCAGCTTTCTGGGCTCCACTTGGCAGGGCAAGTCTGGCTCAGAAGGACATGGCAAAGCCCTCATGGAGGAGAACGCTGCCTTTCAGAGAAATGCAGTGGTTGATGGGATGCTCATATCCCCTTCAGGACCAAGGCCCTTGCTCCTCCAGCTGCCAGGAATGTTGACTGTAGAAGGTTCATAGCTCCAGCAAGTGCCTTTGACTAAATAAAGGGAGTTGCTTGGCCCAAGATTACACGTTTCTGCCTGGATACAGCCCACATCCAATGATGAGTTGATGCCAGGGATACAATGACCAGCCCCCATGCTTCAAGATGGCATAACAATTCTGAAGGGCCATCCCGCCTCCAAGTTTCCCCACTGTGAAGACCACCCTTGTTCCTGCACTGCAGTTCTTTCTTTCATCTGCACATTCCTGCTCTCCTGTCCGCCTGCCAAGTCCTCTCTCAGAGTACCTCCCAATAAGTTTCTCATATGCAAATCTCAAGAGTCTGTTCCCAGGAAACTTGCCTCTTTTAGTCGAGTAATGACAGCATGGTGCACTGGGCCTGCACCTTACTTCTCAGGTAATGCTGGGAGGTCATTTAATCTCTCCCGTAGTCTCCTTCCTCATCTACATAATTAAAATACAGAAAATAATAATACTTGTCATATCTGTCTTGCCAGAGTTTTATGAGAATTAAAAGGGCAAATATCTATGAGATTACTTTGTAAGGAACGAAGAACTGTATAATCCTGTCAACTGACATCACTGTATGTTAGTTTGAAGTGAAGTGAAGTGAAGTCGCTCAGTTGTGTCTGACTCTTTGCGACCCCATGGACTGTAGCATACTACATTCCTCCATCCATGGGATTTTCCAGGCAAATGTACTGGAGTGGGTTGCTATTTCTTTCTCCAGAGGATCTTCCTGACCCAGGGATTGAACCCAGGTCTCCCGCATTGTAGGCAGATGCTTTAGCATCTGAGCCACGAGGGAAGTCCATATGTTGGTTTAGCCATGTAATAATCAGGGAAGAGGGGAAAAAGAAGGGGGATATCTACTAATATTATAGAATTCCGCGTACACACTGTGCTTGACTTTATCTCAAATCAATAGATTTGTGTCACCAATCTGTGTGTTATGTCACGCAGGCACATAACAAAATTAAAAGCAAAACCAGGAATGAGACATGCATTGATGCAACTCTGAAACAAAACTGAGAACAATCCTTGTTCCCTCTTTTTCTATGTGAAGATAGCAATTGAGCCATTTCCACTACTCTAGAAAGTCAGAATTTACACTATTACCCAACAAGTTATGCAAGAGCATGAAATGTCGTGTATCTTTGAATAGAGAAATAAGTGAAACAATTGGGTATACAAAATGGGGAACACTTTACTAAGCAACTTTGTACTTTCTAAATTACCTTGATACTGTATCCACCAGAAAGAAAAAAAGTATATAAACTAACTGAAAACATTCAATTAGCTCAAGAAAGATAAATGAAAATTACCAATCCTAAAACTTCTTCCTACTAAAAATAATCAAATTATTGAGTTTTACAAAGAACTTGAGTGAGATACACAAATAGTGTCTGGTATTCAAAAACTCAGAAGGAGTGACCAGCAAACTTACTCTGACAGATGGTTTCATAGTCAGCAAGTCACAGAATAGTCAGAACTCAGAGGAGGCTGAGAAACCTACAAGAGCCCTTAACTCTGGCAATTCTCTGCACTCAGGGAAACCACAGTGGAACTGAGGAGGCCAGACAAACCCACATGAAATATTAACCAAAACCCTTCCCTTTCTTGTTCTCTGAACACTGAATGAGTAACAGGCAGACATATAGGAATTTAGACCAAGGGGTAAACACGTGGACTGGATTATCTCAGAAGGCTTTATGTCAGTTTCATATAATGGAAAACTATAAATATCGAGATTTCCTGGTAAATCTAAAGAAACGCTGAATGAAACATTTTGTTCATGTGTGGAGAAAACATTTCAAAACTTCAAGTGTTAGATATTTGAGCATTTTATAATTTCAAACTTAAGTGAGTTTGTTGATTCATTTAGGTACTACATTAATTCAGTGTCTATAACCTTTATATGGTCCAAAGGAGAGGCTGCTGAGGGAAAAAAGAATTAGACCTTGCTTGCTGGATAAAAATCAGAGAATTGTTTTAAGCCAAAAGAGAGTGAATCATGAGCCGATGAGAATAGTGAAGAGTTGGGGTCAGATTTCGGGGTTTGATAGTGAAAAATATATTTATCAGGACCAAAGGAATGGACCTGTAAATAAAAATGACAGTCCAAACCCAGGAAACTTGAATCATTTTGCCCAGCTTAAATCAAGAAAATGGGAAACACGGGCACCAGCCCCAACTTACCAAGATTCTGAAAATTAGAAGCAGGAGAGTTTGGTAATTACCTGGTTTGGGGTAAAACCAAAGCAAAATAGCCCTCAGAATACAGATGATAAACCAAGACTGTAAGATCTGGAGCTGTTATGGACCTGCCTGCATCTGTTAGTAAATCTTCTACTATCAGACCCTGCTCAGTAGATGTATATCCCCTGGCCAGTCTTTCTGCTTCCCCATAGGAGGCATACTACAGATCTTAGCTATAAAACATCGAGCATCTATGAAACACAAGCAGCTTCCCAGGTGGCTCTGTGGCAAGAATCTGCCTGCCAATGCAGGAGCCATAGGAGATTCGAATTTGATCCCTGGGTCAGGAAGATCCCAACCAGGTACTTCTTGGGGTAAGGGGAAGGGCAGAGGTGCAGCAGCACAATGGGACCCCTGGGAGCCATCTCCTGTACTGGGCTATTCCTCGCTGCGGGAGGATTGTCAGAATCAGGAGAATGACTCCAATCTGAGTTTGCCACAGTGTCCAAAACATCACTCATTCATTCATAGAGACGGCCTATCAGAGCAGAGTGGTAAGAACACAAGCAAGTAAAACAAAACAAAACAAAACCCAAACAAACAAAAAGTATACAAGCAAGCTCTGTGTTTTGATGTATAGCTTTCTAAACTGCTTCATAAATGTACGTGTACATATGAACATTTTTTTAGAGTTAAGAGCATGCTATTCATACAGTTTATAACTCAGTAATAGACTGTTAATATTTAGTTATGTCAGGAAACATTCTAAACATAAAAAACGAAAAAAGAATACAAGCAAGTTCTGGAGTCAAAGACGCTCAGGATCAACGCCTGGCTCTGACAATTACTAACATTGCACTTTCTGCACCAGTCAAAAGTAGTTAACAACAGTACCTATCTCAGAGGATTGCAGTAAGGAGCAAAAGACTTGATTCACATAATGAGCCTAGAATAGTGCCGAGAACTTAATATGTACTCAATAAACGTTAGCTGTTATTAGTATTCCTTCAAAAGTGTTTTATGAGTACTGACTATATGCCAAACCCTGTACGTGGTCCTCATTATCCTTGAAACCAAGCCTACTCTTCTATTTATCTTCCTATCTTAGTCATTAACTAGAAATGTGGGAGTCATCCCAACCCCCTCCCTCTCTCTCACTGCCACTTCTGGGTTCTGGGCCAGATTCCACCTACTAAACACTTCTCAGCTCCTTCCCTCTTTTCTGTTCCTCACTGTCACTGCTTGACTCAAGGCTTCTTTAATTTCTCATCTTGAATATTACAACAATGTCCTCCATGTCACCCAAAGGCCAGTGCCATGCTCATCCAACCTATTCTCTATCTTGAGTCAAAGTTGGCTTTTCCAAACACAGATGAATCTGATAATATCATTCACATGATTAAAGTCCTTTATAGGATAAACTCAAACCTCTTACATAACATATGGGCCTATGTGATCTGATCCAGTCTGTCTGTCCAGCCCTCTCCCCAGCCAGTGTCCACCCTGAACAGGCTGATCCTTCTGCTGGGTCATCTATCCCTCCATTGGATGACTAATCCTGCTCTTACATTAAGCTTCATTATTTAATTGATGCCTACTCCCTAAAACTTATCATGACAAAGCCTATGCCAAATTCAAGTACAATGATGAAGATCACACTCAACATTAATTTTGAGGCTCTTGAAAGAGAAATAAAGTATGGAAATTAAGAAAAATTTGTGTAAAATTTAGCACTGTTTCCCTTACTTGGTGGATATCTTACGGAATTGGAAAAACTGGATCTATTTTGGTATTAGGTCCAAAAAGCACTTCAGCAGATTTCAGTCCCAACAATGGATTTACTCATGTTGAGTTATACAGCTATAACGTGTTAGAAGAGACTGATCTGAACTGTAAAAACAATGATCAGAAAGTTGTTTCAATATGGTGTTGTAATGTTGCTGCTAAGTCGCTTCAGTCGTGTCCGACTCTGTGCGACCCCATAGACGGCAGCCCACCAGGTTCCCCTGTCCCTGGGATTCTCCAGGCAAGAACACTGGAGTGGGTTGTCATTCCCTTCTCCAATGCATGAAAGTGAAAAGTGAAAATGAAAGTTAAGTCGTGTCTGACTCTTAGTGACCCCATGGACTGCAGCCCACCAGGCTCCTCTGTCCATGGGATTTTCCAGGCAAGAATACTGGAGTGGGGTGCCATTGCCATTGATTAGTCACTTTAAAATGTCTGTGGTTATCTAGGGGTAAGAACAGGTTGGACTTATTTTTACATGGTTACTAGATAATTTGAAATGTGGTTAATTTTTTAAAAATCTCTAAAAACCATGCCTTTCTAATTAATATATTTTAAAATCACTTACTGAATGAAACACTGACCGAATGAGCTCAACAGGCTGCCTACAAAGACAAGTAGATGATTAAGCTCAAACCCTCATCATTCTTCCAGCAATGATGATCCACTTCATTCAGAATCCTAGAGCTGCAGGAACTTCAGTCATATTGGGACAGAGGCTCAACTGTGGGCACAGATCTGTCATTGCACTCATCTCCTTCTACTGGATTTTCTAGGGTATTTGCCAGTCTTCTACACTGGTCCTTAGGGTTCTTGTCAGCAAGATCCTGTCTTATTATCAATTATATAACCAGAGCTCGATAAAGAGACTGGCACAGAGAAGGCACCCAATAACTGTTTGCTGGTCTGAATTAAACTCAACTCCAACAGTGATGTTATCCACATCTCTACTGCGTCTCTATCCAGCTGCAATAGGACTTATCAGCTTGAACATTTTAATTTCTCAGCTCCACCATCTTCACAATTTTTTACATGGCACTAATTTATAAAGACAAACTGTCCAGAAGATTTCGATTCAGTGTGACATACAATCACTATGTAACATGACATGTTTCCACCACACCATCCCAGCGAAAGCAGTAACAAACCAGTTATTGAATAACGAAATTAAATTTCTCTTGGGGCCTCTGTGGCAAAGCACATGATTTTAATGGTTATCTTACATCAGCCTGGTGAGTCTAGCTGGTATTCTGTACCACCCAGGCGCTCTTGGAAACAAAACTTTAAACTATTACTTCCTATACAACCAGTTCCAGTTTATCAGCGCCTGCATTTCACATCTTAATCTTATTTTAAATACAGCCAGAGCAAACCTCACTTTTCAAAAGTTCATTAACAAAGTCTCACATGTAAGAGAGCAGCTCTGTGACTCATTTTTGGATACCCGAAATAACAACTCCTCCCTTTGCTGAGAAACGGCTTCAACAAATGCGTGAGAACCACCGGAAGTAATACAGATCGTGAGCACTGCGAGCCAAGCCTAGAATTCCCTCTCTGGACAGTGTGGAGCACCTAGGCGCTGCAACTATCTCTTGTCTCCATTCTACTAAAAAGAAGAAGAAGAAGATAAAAAAGTCTTCTGTGGGCTGGGAAGGAACTATTTCAAGGCGGTACGACTTCTCTGTATTTCTTGGCTCCTAAGTCATACTGCCAAGCTGGTCAGAAAGTGCTACCTAATAGGAAGTGAAGAGGTGATCGAAGTCATGGCCCTTCTAATTCAAAAAACAAACACAATCCCCCCAAACTTCAGACTTTCGACTGAAAAAACAAAAGCAGTCTTGGGTGGGTGCCGTATAAAGTACCAACAGGTGTCAGTGAAATAATTTCTAAGAAGCCCTAAATGCGCAGACCTTGTCCATTAGGTGGAAAAAACAATCACTCCTCTCAGAATTAAGAGACCCAAAGGCCGCGTCCCCCGATGTGAACAGGAGGCGAGGGACCCGAGGTGCCCCCTCCCCGAAGGCATCCCTCGTGTCCCCGAGCGAGCGAGTACCCCTGCGGCCGCACGCCTACAGCGCTCAGCCTCTCCTGAAAGAGAAAAAGAGCCCCAGGTAGAGAAACACGAACCAGGAACGGGACAGCGCGGGAGACCCAAGGAGCCGTCTCCAGTGGGCGCGCGTCCCAGCGGGGGTGGAAACCTGCGGCTCGACTCCCGGTGGATGGGCTCCCGGCGCCTCCCGCGGCTCCTCCCGCGGCTCCTCCCGGGCCGCCCGAGCTCCGCGCCGCCGCCGCAGCATCTGGGCGCCCGCCCGGCCCCCGGGGCGTCGGAAGCACCCACAGCTGGGGACCGGGCCCCGCCCCCGGGCGACGGCGCAGGCTCCCCGCCCCGCCCCTCCCCGCCTGGAGCCTGTGCTTTCCCGACCCCGGGCAGCCTGGCCGACCCGCCCCAGCCTCCTCTCACTCGCGTGCGCCCCGGATGCTCTGCGCGGGGGCGACGAGGACCAGCCGCGAAGTGTGCCGCCCGGGGCACTTCACCGCGTTCCCTAGCCTCCTCTTCCTTGGAGGCCCCCCTGGAAGCCGGGGGGCCGGGGTGGCTCAAAGGCGCTGGACTTTCCCCGGGGATCCCCCTGCGCTGGTGACGTTTGCAGGCCGTGCCGTGTGTTTCCCGCGCGGTCCTCAGTGCGGGGGTGACTGTCGCCGACGCTGCACCTGTCCCTACCCTGTAGGCGGCCGGCAGGGAGCCTGCGAGTCACCCCGAGGCTGAGTATCTTCTTCCCAGAACTCACTCGAATTCACCCCTTTCCAGTGAGCTTTTAAACACCAGTCCGGTTCGTTCGTTCGTTCATTCATTCATTCATTCATTCAGTACCAACCCAGCGTCCACACAGGCGATGAGGACGCTATGTGGGCTAACGCACCGCCAAGATATTACCCGCAAAGACTCGGAATTCCAGTGAGGAAAGACGGACAAAGTGCTTGTCATGGGAGGTTAGTGGTGTATTGAATAAGCTTGAGGCTTAAAAGTTAGAAAATGCTCAAGAAGGGGGATGAAAAAGATCTTCGTTGATGGGGAATGTCAAAGAAATGCAGTCAACCGAAAGAGCTTCCTCAGCCAGAGGGAGAGCAATTTGAACAGCAAGATAAAGTAATATTAGATTACAAACTATGCTGAAGCTGAAACTCCAATACTTTGGCCAACTGATGCGGAGAACTGACTCGTTTGAAAAGACCCTGATGCTGGGAAAGATTGAAGGTGCAAGAAGAAGGGGATGACAGAGGATGAGATGGTTGTATGGCATTACCAACTGGATGGACATGAGTTTGATTAAGCTCTGGGAGTTGGTGATGGACAGGGAAGCCTGGCGTGTTGCAGTCCATGGGATCACAAAGAGTCAGACACGACTGAGTGACTGAACTTAACTGAACTGAATATTTCTAAAAGCTGTGAATATCATAAAAAACAAAGAAAGTGTGAAAAACTGCTACAGCCTAGAGCATCCTAAGGAAACCTGACAACTAAATGTATGTGGGATCCTGGATGGGATCCTGGGACAGGAAAAGGCTTTTCAGTAAAAACTAAGGAAATATGAATAAAGTATGGACTTCTGTTACAATATCAAGATTAGTACGTGAGTTATGATGATGTGCTGCTGCTGCTGCTGCTAAGTCGCTTCAGTCGTGTCTGACTCTGTGCGACCCCATAGACGGCGGCCCACCAAGCTCTGCCGTCCCTGGGATTCTCCAGGCAAGAACACTGGAATGGGTTGCCATTTCCTTCTCCAGTGCATGAAAGTGAAAGTGAAGTCGCTCAGTCATGTCAGACTCTTAGCGACCCCATGGACTGCAGCCTACCAGGCTCCTCCGTCCATGGGATTTTCCAGGCAAGAGTACTGGAGTGGGGTGCCATCGCCTTCTCCCTATGATGATGTACCGTACTTAATTGTACAATGATAATAATAGGGGAAAATGGGAACAAGATTTATGGAAACTCTCTTATTATCTTTGTATTTTTTTTTCTGTATAGCTAAAACCATTTGAAAAAAATTACGTTTAGGGACTTCCCTGGTGGTCCAGTGGTTAAGAATGTGCCTTCTGCTGTTTACAATAGATAAGACAATGGAAGCAACCTAGATGTCTATCAGCAGACAAATGGATAAGAAAGCTGTGGTACATAGACACAATGGAATATTACTCAGCTATTAAAAAGAACACATTTGAGTCAGTTCTAATGAGGTGGATGAAACTGGAGCCTATTATACAGAGTGAAGTAAGTCAGAAAGGAAAGCACCAATATAGTATATTAACGCATACATATGGAATTTAGAAAGATGGTAGCAAGGACCCTATATGCAAGACAGCAAAAGAGACACAGATGTAAAGAACAGACTTTTGGACTCTGTGGCAGAAGGTGAGGATGGGATGATTTGAGAGAATAGCATTGAAACATGTATATTACCATATGTAAAATAGATGACCAATCCAAGTTCGATGTGGCTGATTCATGGCAATGTATGGCAAAACCACCACAATATTGTAAAGTATTTAGCTTCCAATTAAAATGAATAAATTTATTTTTAAAAAAGAAAAAATAATAAAGTTTTCCACAGAAACAAACAAACAAAAAACCAACAGGGCACTCAAAAGCTGGTGCACTGGGACAACCTGGAGGGATGGGATGGGGAGGGAGAAGGGGAGGAGGTTTGGGACAGGGGGACACATCTACACCCATGGCAGATTCATGTCAACGTATGGCAAAAACCAACACAATATTGTAATATCTCCAATTAAAATTAATAAATAAATTATAAAATAAAAAAGAATGTGCCTCCCAATGCAGGGGAGACAGGTTCAATCCCTGCTCTGGGAAGATACCACATGCTGTGAAGCAACTAAGCCTACTCACCACAACTACACAGTCCATGCATTCTGGAACTCATGAGCCATAGCTAGAGAGAAGTCCAGGCACCACAATGAAAAATCTTGGGTGCTGCAACTAAGACCGGCTGTAGCCATAAATAAATAAAATAATAAAGTTCATTTTAAAGGTGAAGCAAAGTAAGAGACATGACGGGTGCTATAAGAACTGAAGAAAATGGGTTTAATGCAAAGGCATCTAAGATAAAACAGTTCAGGGAGGAAGCAATGTAGGTATTTTGACCATTTCTTTTTTTGTTGTTGTTTGTTTTTTGTTTTTGTTGGGTTTTTTTTGTTTGTTTGTTTCTGTGGAAAACTTTATTATTTTTTTTTAAATAAATTTATTCATTTTAATTGGAAGCTAAATACTTTACAATATTGTAGTGGTTTTGCCATATATTGCCATGAATCAGCCACAGGTGTACATGTGTTCCCCATCCTGAACCTCCCTCCCACCTCCCTCCCTATCCCATCCCTCTGGGTCCTTCCAGTGCACCAGCCCTGAGCACCCTGTCCCATGCATTGAACCTGGACTGGTGATCCATTTCACATATGATAATATACATGTTTCAGTGCCATTCTCCCAAATCATCCCACCCTTTCCTTCTCCCACAGAGTCCAAAGACTGTTCTATACATCTGTGCCCCTTTTGCTGTCTCACATATAGGGTTATCGTTACTATCTTTCTAAATTCCGAATATATGCATTAGTATACTGTATTGATGTTTTTCTTTCTGACTTACTTCACTCTGTATAATAGGCTCCAGTTTCATCCACCTCATTAGAACTGATTCAAATGTATTCTTTTTAATGGTTGAGTAAATATTCTGTTGTGTCTATGTACCACAGTTTTCTTATCCGTTTGTCTGCTGATGGACATCTAGGTTGCTTCCATGTCCTGGCTATTATAAACAGTGCTGTGATGAACATTGGGGTACATGTGTCTCTTTCAATTCTGGTTTCCTTGGTGTGTATGCCAGCAGTGGGTTTACTGGGTCATGAAAGTGAAAGAAAGTGAAGTCGCTCAGTCGTGTCCGACTCTTTGTGACCCCGTGAACTGAAGCCCACCAGGCTCCTCCGTCCTTGGGATTCTCCAGGCAAGAATACTGGAGTGGGTTGTCATTTCCTTCTCCAGGGGAACTTCCCAACCCAGAGATCGAACCCAGGTCTCCCGCATTGCAGGCAGACGCTTTAACCTCTGAGCCACCAGGGAATATGGTCATATGGCCATACTGGGTCATACGGCAGTTCTATTTTCAGTTTTTTAAGGACTGGTCTCCATAGTGGCTGTACTAGTTTGCATTCCCACCAACAGTGTAAGAGGGTTCCCTTTTCTCCACACCCTCTCCAGCATTTATTGTTTGTAGACTTTTGGATAGCACCCATTCTGACTGGCATGAAATGGTACCTCATTGTGGTTTTTATTTGCATTTCTCTGATAATGAGTGATGTTGAGCATCTTTTCACGTGTTTGTTAGCCATCTGTATGTCTTTTTTGGAGAAATGTCTGTTTAGTTCTTTGGCCCATTTTTTGATTGGGTTGTTTATTTTTTTGTAATTGAGCTGCAGGTGTAGCTTGTATATTTTTGAGATTAATTCTTTGTCAGTTGCTTCATGTGCTATTATTTTCTCCCATTCTGAAGGCTGTCTTTTCACCTTGCTTATAGTTTCCTTTGTTGTGCAGAAGCTTTTAATTTTGATTAGGTCCCATTTGTTTATTTTTGCTTTTATTTCTAATATTCTGGGACGTGGGTCATAGAGGATCCTGCTGTGATTTACGTCGGAGTGTGTTTTACCTATGTTCTCCTCTAGGGGTTTTTATAGTTTCTGGTCTTACATTTAGATCTTTAATCCATTTTGAGTTTATTTTTGTGTATGGTGTTAGAAAGTGTTCTAGTTTCATTCTTTTACAAGTGGTTGACCAGTTTTCCCAGCAGCACTTGATAAAAAGCTTGTCTTTTCTCCATTGTATATTCTTGCCTCCTTTGTCAAAGATAAGGTGTCCATAGGTGCGTGGATTTATCTCTGGGGCTTTCTATTTTGTTCCATTGATCTATATTTCTGTCTTTGTGCCAGTACCATACTGTCTTGATGACTGTGGCTTTGTAGTAGAGCCTGAAGTCAGGCAGGTTGATTCCTCCAGTTCCATTCTTCTTTCTCAAGATTGCTTTGGCTATTCAAAGTTTTTTGTATTTCCACACAAATTGTGAAATTATTTGTTCTAGCTCTGAAAAATACCTCTGGTAGCTTGATAGGGATTGCATTGAATCTATAGATTGCTTTGGGTAGTATACTCATTTTCAGTATATTGATTCTTCCAATCCATAAACATGGTGTATTTCTCCATCTATTAGTTTCCTCTTTGATTTCTTTCACCAGTGTTTTATAGTTTTCTGTATATAAGTCTTTAGTTTCTTTAGGTAGATATATTCCTAAGTATTTTATTCTTTTCGTTGCAATGGTGAATGGAATTTTTTCCTTAATTTCTCTATTTTCTCATTATTAGTGTATAGGAATGCAAGGGATTTCTGTGTGTTGATTTTATATCCTGCAACTTTACTATATTCATTGATTAGCTCTAGTAATTTTCTGGTGGAGTCTTTAGGGTTTTCCGTGTAGAGGATCATGTCATCTGCAAACAGTGAGAGTTTTACTTCTTCTTTTCCAATTTGGATTCCTTTTATTTCTTTTTCTGCTCTGATTGCTGTGGCCAAAACTTCCAGAACTATGTTGAATAGTAGCGGTGAAAGTGGACACCCTTCTCTTGTTCCTGACTTTAGGGGAAATGCTTTCAATTTTTCACCATTGAGGATAATGTTTGCTGTGGGTTTGTCATATATAGCTTTTATTATGTTGAGGTATATTCTTTCTATTCCTGCTTTCTGGAGGGTTTTTATCATAAATGGATGCTGAATTTTGTCAAAGACTTTCTCTGCATCTATTGAGATAATCATATGGTTTTTATCTTTCAGATTTGCAGATATTGAAGAATCCTTGCATCCCTGGGATAAAGCCCACTTGGTCATGATGCATTATCTTTTTAATATGCTGTTGGATTCTGTTTGCTAGAATTTTGTTAAGGATTTTTGCATCTATGTTCATCAGTGATATTGGTCCGTAGTTTTCTTTTTTTGTGGCATCTTTGTCTGATGTTGGTATTAGGGTGATGGTGGCCTCATAGAATGAGTTTGGAAATTTACCTTCCTCTGCAATTCTGGAAGAGTTTGAGCAATATAGGTGTTAGCTCTTCTCTAAATTTTTGGTAGAATTCAGCTGTGAAGCCATCTGGTCCTGGACTTTTGTTTGTTGGAAGATTTCTGATTACAGTTTCAATTTCCATGCTTGTGATGGGTCTGTTAAGATTGTCTATTTCTTCCTGGTTCAGTTTTGGAAAGTTGTACTTTCTAAGAATTTGTCCATTTCTTCCACGTTGTCCATTTTATTGTCATATAATTGGTGATAGTAGTCTCTTATGACCCTTTGTATTTCTGTGTTGTCTGTTGTGATTTCTCCATTTTCATTTCTAATTTTGTTGATTTGATTTTTCTCCCTTTGTTTCTTGATGAGTCTGGCTAATTGTTTGTCAATTTTATTTATCTTCTCAAAGAACCAGATTTTAGCTTTGTTGATTTTTGTTATTGTCTCTTTTGTTTCTTGTGCATTTATTTCTGCCTAATTTTTAAGATTTCTTTCCTTCTGCTAACTCTGGGGTTCTTCATTTCTTCATTTTCTAGTTGCTTTAGGTGTAGAGTTAGGTTATTTAGTTGACTTTTTTCTTGTTTCTTGAGATAAGCCTGGAAGATGAACCTTCCCCTTAGCACTGCTTTTACAGTGTCCCATAGGTTTTGGGTTGTTGTGTTTTCATTCTCATTCGTTTCTATGCATATTTTTATTTCTTTTTTTATTTCTTCTGTGATTTGTTGGTTATTCAGCAGCGTGTTGTTCAGCCTTCATATGTTGGAATTTTTAATAGTTTTTCTCCTGTAATTGACATCTAATCTTACTGTATTGTGGTCAGAGAAGATGCTTGAAATGATTTCAGTTTTTTTAACTTACCAAGGCTAGATTTATGGCCCAGGATGTGATCTATCCTGGAGAAGGTTCCATGTGCACTTCAGAAAAAGGTGAAATTTATTGTTTTGAGGTGAAATGTCCTATAGATATCAATTAGGTCCAACTGGTCTATTGTATCATATAAGTTTGTGTTTCCTTGTTCATTTTCTGTTTAGTTGATCTATCCATAGGTGTGAGTAGTATATTAAAGTCTCCCACTATTATTGTGTTATTGCAAATTTCCCCTTTCCTACTTGTTAGCATTTGCCTTACATGTTGCAGTGCTCCTATGTTGGGTGCATATATATTTATAATTGTTATATCTTCTTCTTGGATTGATCCTTTGATCATTATGTAGTGTCCTTCTTTGTCTCTTTTCACAGCCTTTATTTTATTTTTTTTAATTTTTATTTATTATTATTATTTTTTTATGCTGCAAAAAGCTTTATTGTTTCCATTTGGTCCAAGGCTTGAGAGAGGGCTCCAGGGTGTTAAAAAGCTGCCTAGTGGCTGCAGAGAGGGGCTTCAGGCAGCCCTGATGTTAGGTGGGTTCTTCAACGGCCACTGGTTTCCAGAAGCTCCTAGTCGTGCTTGAGGGTAAGCCTTTCGAAGAGATACTCGCCCAACCCAGCCTGGGGACCAGCCAGCCTGCGGAGGTTGGTCAGGTGGTCACCCATCTTCTTGATGAGTTTCACTTCCTCATCTAGGAAGTGGTTCTCCAGGAAGTCACAGATGTGGGGGTCTCCGCGGGCAGAAGCCAGGCCATGCAGATCCAGCAGGGCTTGATTCAGGTTCTTCTCTACGAGAAGGGCGGCTTCCATAGCGTCCTGGGTTTTACCCCACTCATCTTGATATGGCTTCTGCACGTCCAGGAAGAGGGCGTGGCCGCCATGCTGGTTTTGCAGTTTCAAGAGACGCTCCGCGCCCTCGCGCTTCTCCTTGGCCAATTCACGAAAAAAGTGACCTACTCCTTCCAGGGCCACATCATCGCGGTCGAAATAGAAGCCCAGAGAGAGATAGGTGTAGGAGGCCCACAGTTGCATGTTAACCAGGCGGTTGATGGCGGCCTCCACCTCGGTAGAATAATTCTGACGAATCTGGGAGCTCATGATTGGTCGGTAATAATAAGGAGTTAAAAAATGGTGGCTGGTCCCGGTGATTGCGGACAGCTGAGTGGCTGATTCCGGAGGTTGTGACTGGAAAAAAGGTTGGAGGGTGGTCGGAGGCTGGAGCAAGGGGCGTCCCTGGGTCTGTTCCATCCAAGCACTGTTGAAGCAAGAGACAGATCCGCGGGGCCACCGAGTGCACATCCTTTTCACAGCCTTTATTTTAAAGTCTATTTTATTGGATATGAGTATTGCTACTCCTGCTTTCTTTTGGTCTCTATTTGTGTGGAATATCTTTTTCCAGCCCTTCACTTTCAGTCTGTATGTGTCCCCTGTTTTGAGGTGGGTCTCTTATAGACAACATATATAGGGGTCTTGATTTTGTATCCATTCAGCCAGTCTTTGTGTTGGGGCATTCAACCCATTTATATTTAAGGTAATTATTCAAAAGTATGACTGAAAGAGATGGGAATACCAGACCACTGGACCTGCCTCTTGAGAAACCTATATGCAGGTCAGGAAGCAACAGTTAGAACTGGACATGGAACAACAGACTGGTTCCAAATAGGAAAAGGAGTACATCAAGGCTGTATATTGTCACTCTGCTTATTTAACTTCTATGCAGAGCACATCATGAGAAATGCTGGGCTGGAAGAAGCACAAGCTGGAATCAAGATTGCCGGGAGAAATATCAATAACCTCAGATATGCAGATGACACCACCCTTATGGCAGAAAGTGAAGAGGAACTAAAAAGCCTCTTGATACAAGTGAAAGAGGAGAGTGAAAGAGTTGGCTTAAAGCTCAACATTCAGACCACTAAGGTCATGGCATCTGGTCCCATCACTTCACGGGAAATAGATGGGAAAACAGTGAAAACAGTGTCAGACCTTATTTTTCTGGGCTCCAAAATCACTGCAGATGGTGATTGCAGCCATGAAATTAAAAGACGCTTACTCCTTGGAAGGAAATGTGGTGTTGGAGAAGACTCTTGAGAGACCTTGGACTGCAAGGAGATCCAACCAGTCCATCCTAAAGAAGATCAGTCCTGGGTGTTCTTTGGAAGGACTGATGCTAAAGCTGAAACTCCAATACTTTGGCCACCTCATGTGAAGAGTTGACTCATTGGAAAAGACTTTGATGCTGGGAGGGATTTGGGGCAGGATGAAAAGGGGATGACAGAGGATGAGATGGCTGGATGGCATCACTGACTTGATGGACGTGAGTTTGAGTAAACTCCGGGAGTTGGTGATGGACAGGGAGGCCTGGTTGTCTGCGATTCATGGGGTCGCAAAGAGTCAGACATGACTGAGTGACTGGACTGAACTAAGCTGAACTGAACTGATGATCCTGTTGCCATTTACTTTGTTGTTTTGGGTTCGAGTTTATACACCCTTTCTGTGTTTCCAGTCTAGAGATGATCCTTTAGCATTTGTTGGAGGGCTGGTTTGGTGATGCTGAATTCTCTCAGCTTTTGCTTGTCTGTAAAGCTTTTGATTTCTCCTTCATATTTGAATGAGATCCTTGCTGGGTACAGTAATCTGGGTTGTGGGTTTTACTCTTTCATCACTTTAAGTATGTCCTGCCATTCCCTTCTGGCCTGAAGGGTTTCTGTTGAAAGATCAGCTGTTATCCTTATGGGATTCCCCTTGTGTGTTATTTGTTGTTTTTCCCTTGCTGCTTTTATTTATTTATTTATTTATTTTTTTAAATTCCTTGCTGCTTTTAATATTTATTCTTTGTGTTTGATTTTTGTTAATTTGATTAATATGTGTCTTGGGGTGTTTTGCCTTGGGTTTATCCTGTTTGGGACTCTCTGGGTTTCTTGGACTTGAGTGACTATTTCCTTCCCCATTTTAGGGAAAATGAAGTCGCTCCTTCGTGTCTGACTCTTTGCGACCCCGTGGACGGTAGCCCACCAGGCTCCTCCGTCCATGGGATTCTCCAGGTAAGACTACTGGAGTGGGTTGCCATAGTTTTCAACTATTATCTCCTCAAGTATTTTCTCATGGTCTTTCTTTTTTTCTTCTTCTTCTGGGATTCCTATGATTCGATTGTTGGTGCATTTGACATTGTCCCAGAGGTCTCTGAGGTTGTCCTCATTTCTTTTAATTCTCTTTTCTTTTTTCCTCTCTGCTTCATTTATTTCTACCAGTCTATTTTCTACCTCACTTATCCTATCTTCTGCCTCTGTTATTCTACTGTTGGTTCCTTCCAGAGTGTTTTTTATTTTTTATCTCATTTATTGCATTATTCATTATATATTGACTCTTTTTTATTTCTTCTAGGTCCTTGTTAAACATTTCTTGCATCTTCTCAATCCTTGTCTCCAAACTATTTATCTGTAACTCCATTTTGTTTTCAAGATTTTGGATCATTTTCACTATCATTATTCTGAATTCTTTTTTAGGTAGACTCCCTATCTCTTTCCCTTTGGTTTGGTGGGCATTTATCCTGTTCCTTTACCTGCTGAGTATTTCTCTGCCTTTTCATCTTGTTTAGATTCCTGTGTTTGGGGTGGCCTTTCTGTCTTCTGACAGTTTGTGGTTCCTCTTTAATGTGGAGATTCCTCACTGTGAATGGGGTTGGATGGGTGGCTTGTCAAGGTTTCCTGGTTAGGGAAGCTTGTGTCGGCATTCTGGTAGGTGGGGCTGGATTTCTTCACTCTGGAGTGCAATGAAGTGTCCAGTAGTGAGTTTTGAGATGTCTATCGATTTGGTGTGACTTTGGGCAGCCTGTATATTGAAGCTCAGGGCTATGTTCCTGTGTTGCTGGAGAATTTGCATGGTTTGTCTTGCTCTGGAATTTGTTGGCTCTTGAGTTGTGCTTGGTTTCAGTGTAGGTATGGAGGCTTTTGGATGAGCTCTTATCAATTAATGCTCCCTGGAGTCATGAGTTCTCTGGTGTTCTCAGGTTTTGAGCTTAAGCCTCCTGCCTCTGGTTTTCAGTCTTATTCTTATAGTAGCCTCAAGACTTCTCCATCTCTTTTTGAAGACAATGGGCTGCCTTTCTGGGTGCCTGAAGTCCTCTGCCGACATTCAGAAGTTGTTTTGTGGAATTTGCTCAGCATTCAAATGTTCTTTCCATAAATTTGTGGGGGAGAAAGTGGTCTACCCATGGTAGAAAGTCGTCTCCGCCATCTTAGGACTGCCCACCTATTTTGACCATTTCAAGCTGAGGAATCTGTAGATGTAAAGGCTCTCAGGTGTCAAGCATGTAGGAGCATGCTTGACTTCCTGGAGCAATACCAGTGTGGTAGGGAAAGAATGAATGGGGAAGAGTGATAACTGATGAGAGTGGGTGGGGAGTAGAGCATGTAGAGCCTTGGTGGGCTTGATAGTTTTTAAATCTTACTCTGATTAAGAAGGGAAGACATTGGAAATTTTTTAACAAAGGAGTGGCTTAAAGCTCAACATTCAGAAAACAAATATTATGGCATCCGGTCCCATCACTTCATGGGAAATAGATGCGGAAACAGTTGAAACAGTGTCAGACTTTATTTTTTTAGGCTCCAAAATCACTGCAGATGTTGATTGCAGCCGTGAAATTAAAAGACGCTCACTCCTTGGAAGAAAAGTTATGACCAACCTAGATAGCATATTCAAAAGCAGAGACATTACTTTGCCAACTAAGGTCTGTCTAGTCTAGGCTATGGTTTTTCCAGTGGTCATGTATGGATGTGACAGCTGGACTGTGAAGAAGGCTGAGCGCCGAAGAATTGATGCATTTGAACTGTGATGTTGGAGAAGACTCTTGAGAGTCCCTTGGACTGCAAGGAGATCCAACCAGTCCATTCTGAAGGAGATCAACCCTGGGATTTCTTTGGAAGGAATTATGCTAAAGCTGAAACTTCAGTACTTTGGCCACCTCATGCGAAGAGCTGACTCATTGGAGAAGACTTTGATGCTGGGAGGGATTGGGGGCAGGAGAAGAAGGGGACGACAGAAGATGAGATGGCTGGATGGCATCACTGACTTGATGGATGCGAGTCTGAGTGAACTCCGGGAGTTGGTGATGGACAGGGAGGCCTGGCGTGCTGCAGTTCATGGGGTCGCAAAGAGCCGGACATGACTGAGCGACTGAACTGAACTGAACTGAACCTGATGTGGCTTTTGTTTGTTTGTTTGTTTAGTCTACTGTTGTATTGAGAATAGATTAAGGGACAAGAATAGAAGTAGGCCAGCCAGTTAGGAAGCCATGATGATTAATTTTATGTGTCAACTTGACTGGGCCAGGGTTGCTCAGGTATTTGGTTAAACATTATTCTGTTTAACCTTCTGTACATCTGTGAGGATGTTTCTAGATGAGATTAACATCTGAATCCATGGACTGAGCAAAGCAGATTGCACTCCTCAGTGTTGGTGGGCCTCATCCAAGTTGTTGAAGGCCTGAACAGAACAAAAGGCAGGGTAAGACAGCATTTGTTCCCCCTACGCCTGCCTGTCTTTGAGCTAGGACATCAGTTTTCTCCTGACTTCAGACTTGACCTCAAACTGAAACTTAGGCCATTTGCTTTCCTCCTTATCAGGGCCTTGGACTCAGACTAGAATTATATCACTAACTTTTCTGGGTTCCAGCTTGTCATCTGCAGATCTTGAGACTGTTCAGCCTCCAGAAACATGTGGGCCAATTCCTTCTATCTCAGTCTCTGGATATAGATGTATCTCCTATTGTTTCTGTTTCTTCAGAAAACCCGGATTGACACAAAGCCATGACAGTGGAACTGGTGAGATGTGGGCAGGTTCTGGATTTATACCCAAGGAGGGGCTGAGAGGACTGACTGATTAATTGGATGTGGGGTGAGAGAGAGAGAGAGAGGAGTCAAGGATGAGTCAAGGGTTTTCTTTGGAGCAACGAGAGGAAAGAGGTTCCTTAGACTGAGATGAGGAGACTGCCTGGGAAGCAAATTGTGGGGGTTGAGGGAGGGGAGGGGAGGTTTGTGGGGACTAACAGCTCCATTTTGGACACTTGAAGTTTGGAGTCTTAAGTTGTCAAGAATATCAGTTGGACTGGTGAGTCTGGGATGATGGTTTCGATCTGGAAGTCTTCAGCACACAGAATTTAGATGTCTGAAGTCTGAGTCATAGGGTACTCCAAAGTTTAGAGGTCAGGAAGATGAAGAACAAGAAAGGAGGATGAGAAGGTGTAATCAGTGAGATAGGAGGTAAGCTGATGAAGAGTGTTCCAGAAGCCAAATGAAAAAAATTTTTCAAGAGCGGTGAATTCTATCAAAGGCTGCTAAAGTGGGTAAAGTTAGGATTGAAAACTCAGCAATGGGCTTAGCCATATGGAGGTCGATGGTGAAACTGATAAGGGTTCGGTGGTGTGTGATGACCAATGCTTCTGTGGAGCCCAGAGAGAAGGGCTGGAAGGAAATGTATGGTCTAGGGAGAATTTTTTTAAATTAGAAAATGTACATATTTGTATGCTCACAGGCATGAGCCAGAAGACAAGTAAAAGGTGACAAGACAGAAGAGAAAGGGGATAATTGCCAAAGCAGTGCTCTTGAGTGGATGAGCAGAGATGGAATCCAGTGCACAGATGGAAAGCTGGGATTAAAAAAGAGAAGATAGGTTTCTCCCCTCATGGCAGTGGTGGGAGGGGGCGTGGGGTGGGGGTAGGCAGGTACGGGCACAGATGCTACTGAATGTAGAAACAGGAACATGTATTATCAATGAAGAAGGAAAGTCATCAGCTGAGAGTGAGGAGTAAGAGGAAGTCTGAGAAGAGAGGAGAAAGTAGGAAATAGCATCTTGGGACCGGGAGAGAGCAAATGGACTTTGAAAATATAGTCAGATGGTTAAGTGGTACTAAGAGTTCATTTGAAGTCGGGGATCATGAATGTAAAGGGAGACCAGTTGGTATAGTTGTGTTTTCATGAACCTCAGGTGTCTACTTGGGCACCAATAAAATTAGGCAGAGGTCCAGAGATAATCAGAGTTTGGAGCTGCCAGATGAATATGGTAGAGGCGACAGAGACCAGAGTGTTGAGGTCTATGCAAGAGAATAACCATAGTTCAGGACCATGGCATCTAAACCGAGTAAGGAGAGAAGAGAGGACATGAATGATAGTGATGTGGCCATGTGAAAAGATACTAGGTTTATGGATCAGAAGATCCAGGGTATCAAGAAATTGCTGCAGTTGGGAGGGGGGTGGTTAGAGAGATTCCGTTGAAAAAAAAAGTTGGTTGTCAGAGAGCAGACTATGAAGAGAGGCAGATATTGATAATGGCAAGATCTAGACTGACCTGGTTCTCTGCACTTGGCCTGACCACCCTGGCTAGGCTCCCAGATAGGTCTTCTATATGTATAGGCATTTTTCTGGAGATGGTGGCTCTCACCTCCAGTCTGGATTTTTTTTATTCTCCTTTATTTATCTTTTGGCTGTACTGAACCACAAGGGAGTATCTTAATTCCCCGACCAAGGATTCCCTGACCAGGGAACCCGAGTCCCCTGCAATGACAGCATGGCGTCTTAACTACTGGATCACCAGGGAAGTCTCCCTCCAGTCTGGATTTTTGGAGCCATTAGTACTTTAGGGTAAAGCTCAGATAAAGCAGGGCAAGCACTTGAAGAAGGGCACAACTGCCACATAAAGACTCACCTGCTGGCTACTGAGTACATCATCCTGTGTACCACTGCCATCCCTCACCGGAAGGGCTCATAAACCCATTCAGTCTCAGTGTTAGAAGATCATCTATAAACAGTCACTTCATTTTACTTTTTTAAGTTAAAGCATAGTTGATTTATGACATTCTGCCAATCTCGGCTATAGAGCAATCTCTCCTTTTATACACTATTATAAATAGCCATTTTATATCCCTATACCATGTAGCAATCACCAGCTCCCGTTTCTTTTTTCTATGCTAATTTTCAAATTACTTGAGGACAGATGTTTAACCTATCTTTTTAAAACTGTGGTAAAATATATGTGACATAGCATGTACCATTGTGGCAATTTAAAAAATGAGAAGTTCGGTTACATTCAGTACATTACGTTGTTATGCAAACCACCACCATCCATTTCCAGCACCTTTTCATTTTCCCTAACTGACAGCTCTGTAGCCATTAAACACTAACTCCTCACTCCCCCTCTCCCTAGTCCCTGGCACCCACCACTTCACTTTCTGTCTCTGACTGCTCTAGAGACCACACATAAGTAAAACTGTGCAATATTTGCCCTTTTATAACTGGCTTATTTTAGTCTGTATAATAGCTTCAAGGTTTATGCATGTTATAACATGTGTCAAAATCTTCCTTTTAAAGACTGAATATTTTTTTTCAGCCTCTGCCTTCATTTTTCTGAGGTAGAGACCCAGAAGTGAAATTGCTGGATCATATGGTAATTCTCCCCTTCATGGATCACAGCCTTGTCGTGGCAAAGGGGCTTGCATAGCTCAGTGAAGCTATAAGCCATGCTGTGTAGGGCTACCCAAGATAGATGGGACCTAGTTCTGACAAAATGTGGTCCACTGGAGGAGGGAATGGCAAGCCACTGCAGCATTCTTGCACGAGAACCCCATGAGCAGCATGAAAAGGCAAAATGATATAATGTAGGAAGATTAGCCCCCAGGTCGGAAGCTATCCAATATTCAAGGAGGGAAGAGCCAAGGGCAATTACTAAGAACTCCAGAAAGAATGAAGCTGCTGGGCCAAAACAGAAATGATGCTCAGTTTTGGATATGTCAATGGACATGAATCTGAGCAAACTCCGGGAGATATTGAAGGACAGGGCAGCCTGGCATGCTGCAGTCCACAGGATCTCAAAGAGCTGGACACAACTTAGTAACTGAACAACAACAAAATGGTAATTCTATTTCTTCTGGGATCATTATACTATTTTCCACAACAGCTGCACTACTTTACATTCACACAGCAACGCATAAGTGTTCCAAATTTTCCACTTCTTTGTTAACATTTGTTATTTTCATATAATCTATCTTTAATTTCCTCTCTATTTGACATCCTTCTGGGCCCATGATGTTGCATGAGTAAATAAATAACTGTTATTACCTCTGTAGAAAAGGGAAATGAGATTAAATGAATCAACTTGTATTCAGCAACCCCACCTCATACATCTTGTTCTTACTGTAGCCACATGTGGCTCCTTAAATTTAAATTAATTAAAATTAAGCAGATTTTAAAATTCAGTTCATCAGTCTCATTACTGACATGTCACCATAATAACTAGTGCTTATTAGTATCTAATGTTTCAGTCAGTACAGAATAGAACATTTCCATTATTGCAGACAGCCCTTTAGCTACTGCAATGGACAGCACTTTCTAGATCTGCTGCTGCTGCTGCTGCTGCTGCTAAGTCGCTTCAGTCGTGTCTGACTCTGTGCGACCCTATAGACGGCAGGCCACCAGGCTCCCCCATCCCTGGGATTCTCCAGGCAAGAACGCTGGAATGGGTTGCCATTTCCTTCTCCAATGCATGAAAGTGAAAAAGTGAAAGTGAGGTCGCTCCGTCATGTCTGACTCTTAGTGACCCCATGGACTGCAACCCACCAGGCTCCTCCGTCCATGGGATTTTCCAGGCAAGAGTACTGGAGTGGGGTGCCATTGCCTTCTGTAGCCACTTATTCTTTGTCTCACTAATTATATTTGGATAAGTTTTCCCAGAACTGGATAACTAACATTTAAGATAAAAATCTTTCTTAAATAAGAGAGGAAGTTGTTGTTGTTGTTGTTGTTCAGTTGCCCAGTCATGTCCAACTCTTTGCAACCCAATGGACTGCAGCACTCCAGGCTTCCCTGTCCCTCACCATCTCCCGAAATTTGCCCAGGTTCATGTCCATTGCATCGGTGATGCCACCCAGCCATCTCATCCTCTGACTCCCTCTTCTCCTCTGCCCTCAATCTTTCCCAGCATCAGGGACTTTTCCAATGAGGCAGATTTTTCACATCAGATGAACAAAACACTGGAGCTTCAGTTTCAGCATCAGTCCTTCCAAGGAGTATTGAGGATTGATTTCCCTCAAGGCTAACTGGTTGGTATTCTTTGGAGAGGGGAAAGTACACTGCCTAAAATGTCTGTGGCTTTTTAGTACATAAATGGCTACTCTGTGAATTCTCCCAAATTTTGTGCTTACATATTAATTTGGACTTTTGGTGAGCATGTGGTTCTGTTATTCTGGATGATTACCTTTATGAACACAGACTTATAAATTATTTAAGTTAAAAAAAAAATTTTTTTTTTTTTTTGGCCACACCATGCAGCATGCAGGATCTTAGTTTGCTGACCAGTGATCAAACCAGTGTACCCTGCATTGGAAGGCAGACTCTTAACCACTGGACCACCAGGAAAATCCCTATAAACTATTTAAATCTTTCTTCACATCCTTTAAACTACTTACCTACTAAACTACAAATTTTGAAAGACATTCTCAGATTCACAGTGGAGATTGTGTCCATTCTACTTATTACTATTTACCCAAAGTCTAGCAAAATACCTCAGATATTGGAGACTCTCAATAAATATCTGTTAAATAATGAATGAATAAATGACCAGCATAAGCCCCAAGTGGAACTTGGGGGAGCTCAGGGCACGGAGAGAACATTTTAGAGGGTGACACTGGGTATAGCGAGATTTTGGAATTTGTCTCTAGCACTGATGTAGCTTTAAAAGACTTTAAAAAAACAGAACATGGAATTTAAGCTTTGTTCTTTTATCCTACTGTTGAAAAAGTTGCTTTGAAATTCCTGTAAGGATTCTATTGCATGTTTATAAAGCTTGAACTCTATTTTACGAATAGTGCTAGTTGCTCAGTCATGTCCGACTCTTTGCGGCTCCATGGACTGTAGCCAGCCAGGCCACTCTTTCCAGAATTCTCTAGGCAAGAATACTGGAGTGGGTAGCCAACTCCTTCTCCAGGGGATCTTCCTGACCCAGGGATCAAACCCAGATCTCCTGCATTACAGGCAGAGTAAGTCTTTCCCATCTGAGGAGAAACACTTGCCACCAATGGATATAACAAGAAAAAATGAATTCTAGATTTTATAATGTCAGCATGTGTGTAGTTATCTTCTGTTTGCTCCTTAAGATCCACTTTCTGTCACCCTCTGTTCTGCTCTCAACCCTGGGAGGTTGATCTGAAAGGACTATTCTTTTATCTATTTATTCATTTTAATAGGAGGCCAAGAATGGACTATTCTAACAGGCTCCTGTGCCCTTTGGCTTTCCTTGGGTTTGGCCAGAAGGGAAGTCCTGCAGGAGAGCAGAAGCAGGGGATGAGGTGAGGGAGTTTATTCTTGACAGAAGGGCTATCTGAGTCTGTGTCCCTCAGCATAAGCTCATTCTTCCTCTAAGGTGGTCTGTTACACGTGATTCCCTCTCCCTTGGTTCCGGATACCTCTCTCTACTCATGGTTCTCAGGCCTGGGATATGACAGCCCAGAGGTCCCTTTCAGTTCCCTCTCTGCTCACACCTTTACAATAGTACCCTTATTCATAAATCTTCCTTGAATTATTTTAATTTGAATGTGCCATTTCTTTCACGTTGAGACTCTAACTGACACAGCATCCTTCAATGGTAGCTAGAGCATAGGTATTGTTTAGTTGCTAAGTAGTGTCCAACTGTTTTTGACCCCATGGATTGTAGCCTGCCAGGCTCCTCTGTTCATGCGATTTCCCAAACAAGAACACTGGAGTGGATTGCCATTTGCTTCTCTAAGAGATCTTCCTGACCCAGTGATCGAATCAAGGTCTCTTAACTGGCAGGCAGGTTCTTTACCACTGAGCCACCAGAGCATAGAACCTGAATCTGGTCTGAAATGTTTATACCCACAGTCTATGAAAAATGTTCCCTGATGATATTTTCATCTTATTTAGATCCGCTTGTCAGCTTTTCAAAGAAACAATGTTGTATGTTATATGATATAAATTTTTCTCTAGTACACTCAGACTAGAAAAATATTCTCAGATTCACATCCAAATCTTTTTGCATATAGCTTATCTATATAAAATGTAATTTATGGAAATACAGAAATAAGACTTTATAAAGTAAATAGGTAAATTTTAAGGTTTCATTTATCCAGTATCTACTAAGCTTTTCTTTAAACATATTTATTTATTTTTCCCAAAAAACTACTTTTTAAAGGTATATGAGGAAATTAGTACATCAGTACTTCAAACAAGCCATTGTTATTCAACATACACACCATATAGGAGAACAGAGTTTCTAACCCTTTCCTATACACTGAATATTTCTGTCCCTCTAAAATTCATATGTTTAAATCCAAACCCTATGTGATGGTACTGGGAGGTGGAACCTTGGGAGGTGATGAAGTCATGAATACAGAAACCTTAAAAACATGATTCATGATTAGTACCCTTATAAAAGAAGCCCTAGGAAACTCTCTTGCCCCTTCTGCTGTGAGAGGATATAGCAATAAGATAACCATCTATGAACCAGGAAGCAAGCTCTCATCAAACACCAAATTCATCACTACCATGATATTAGACTTCACAGCCTCCAAAACTGTGAGAAATAAATTTCTGTTGTTTATAAGACACTCAGTCTGAGTATTTTTGTGTACCATTTAGCCCAGACACATTAAGACACCTTGGAAACTTAAGATATAAACACACAAATATTAGCAAACAACAGATCATTTAAAAAAATTAAGCCCCATAATGCTAATATATCAAAGTCACTCAGTCATGTCCACCTCTTTGTAACCCCATGGACTATATGTAGCCCCTCAGGCTCTTCTGCCCATGGAATTCTCCAGGGAAGGATAATGAAGTGGTTAACCATTCCTTTCTCCAGGGGGATCTCCCTGACCCAGGGATTGAACCTGGGTCTCCCACATTGAGAGCAGGTTCATATCAAAGATAACCAACACTTATCATCTGCATCACAAAGTATGAGGTATGCACAACTCAACCCCATCCAACAGAGGAGGAAAAGAGCCTTCAAATCTCCTGTCCACTGTCTCAGGACTAGCAAGTAAAGGAACCTGGATCCAAATCTTAGCATCCAACACAAAAGTTTATGTTCCTAACTACAAAAAAGTGTCCAAGAGCAACTCAAAGGCCACATAAAAAAATAAAAAAGAAAAATTTTCCAAAGCAAATGATTTATTTCATCCTGTTATATCAAACTAAAAGTAAGCTTAGAAAAACTACTAAAAAAAGAAGAGAAACAAGAATGCAGATATACACACTACTATATATAAAATAGATAACTAATAAGGAGAACTCTTTTCAATACTCTGTAATGGCCCATATGGGAAAAGAATCTAAAAAAGAGTGGCTGTTTGTACAACTGACTCACTGCTGTTCACCTGAAACTAGCAGAACACTGTATTAATAAATCAACTCTACTCCAATAAGAATTTTAAAAATTAAAAAATAAATACAAATATTCAAAAAATAAAACATGCAGCAGACATCTCTCTTAGAAAAGCAATCTTTTTTTAAATAAGCTCATTTTTCTGTGCATGGTACACAAGAAGGAGTAGAAAGTGAGGTTGCAAATTGTACTATTTTGGTATCCATTAAATGTTATCTTTGCTTATAGTTCCTGAAATGACACCATTGTATTTTCAATTTAACAGAAATTGCAAATAAGTGAAAACGTTCCTCTGATATACTGGCATACTTGTTGTAAGAGGCCTGAAGTTTAGCATGTATTGGCTACTCTATGCATACAAACAGAACATTCTCTGTGAAAGAGAATGGGCTGAAAAAATCTGGACTAGAGATAGCATAATTGATCTGTTTAATACCTCAATTTTTCTGCAACTGTGTTTTTGCATAACAACTTGCAAAAGTATTTTAAGATGAGACTGTTGATCAATGCTCACTTCTGGTAAATCCCTTTTGCACCAGAGCCCTGTCCTGCGGAACTGATAAAAGTGAAACAAAAAAAATCACCAACAGAAGGTAACAAATAAGCCATGCCTTTTACAAATGTTTAACAAATGCTGGTTTCAAATTTGAATAATTAAATTAGTTCTCAAAGATGTAGTGTTCACAAATAGACTAAACATTTTTACATCTATAGTTTATTCATTTAGAAGAATTTGTGCCATCCATTTAGAACCTATAAGCCTCTACAGCAAAAAGCCTTACTTTGTGGTTGAGATGTGGTCTTCTTTTTTTTACTGGTCATCCATTTCATCCCCTTGAGGCAGCTTCATGTCTTTATTTGTCTTATTTTTCCCTTTAACACAGACTTCAAATGGATGGATTCCTTCATCAAAGGTGGTTTCTAATTTCTGAGTTCATAGACCACAACCAGCATTCCTTTGTGATCCTAAAGAAAATGTAAAAGTACAATATTGGCACCACAAAAAACAATGTGTTTTAAATAATGACTATTTTAAAGATGAGCTTAGTACAAATAAGTGATGCAATGAAAACAGACTGAAGTTCGAGCAGAGAGGTCACAGATTCAGCGGACAGTCTTTCTTTGAGGATACCTGCTCTTGGAATGACGAGCTTGTTGAGGAGACCGTGGAGAAGCTGACAGATGTTCCTCTCGGGTCCACAGCTCCTCACCTTCCTTATGTGTCCCAGTGTGAGCAGGAATCCTTTCTAGCAGCTGACATGGTCTATGTCACCAGTACTGGGTGTTGAAAGCAAGCCACCCCATCTGATTTCTTAAAACCCTATTTTCTATAGGCTGACGATGGCAAAGGTCAATTATGAAACAGGAACTTTTGACACAACTCAACATCCCTAGTCACAAAGAAACATTTACAAAACAAATGCCCCCATGCAAATGGAAATTCTTAATTGATTACAATGTAGATATGAGTGTTGGACATAACCCATTCACTCCTTATTTCTTTTATGGTCCTACTACATCATCTTTCCAGCTTAAGTAAGGATTACACTGCTCTTCAAGGAAAAAGAATAAATGGCAATTAGTGCCTGGAAAACCCCATGGATGGAGGAACCTGGTAGGCTGCAGTCCATGGGGTCGAGAAGAGTCGGACATGACTGAGCGACTTCCCTTTCACTTTCCACTTTCACGCATTGGAGAAGGAAATGGCAACCCACTTCAGTGCTCTTGCCTGGAGAATCCCAGGGACGGGAGAGCCTGGTGGGCTGCCGTCTCTGGGGTCGCACAGAGTCGGACATGACTGAAGCGACTTAGCAGCAGCAGCAGCAGCAGTGTTGACAAATTACTTGAATATAATATAAATACAATGTAGCTTATATAAATATGGCATAAATTTTGTATGACTACAAGTTCTTTAAAAAACTATAAAATTTAAGCCAATCTACGTTACAAGTATAAAGTTAATAATGTTAAAATAAACAGCATTGATAAAATTTTTTTTGATGAAGCAAAACCACAAATGTCTATTCCAAAAGTGCTTTGGGGTAATTTGTATTTCATTTATCTATATATGAGTCTCTTTATTTTGAAGATAACACTCATTTGAATGATTCTCCTTATTATTGCTATGATTTTTCCTTTTAAACTATACATTCATCTTGTATCATCAAGCCATGATTTTTTTTCAGTTTTACTGAGATGTAATTGACAAATAGAAATGTAAGGAACAAAGTATACGTGGTGGTGATTTGATATTTGTATGCATTGTGAAAAGACTCCCACCACCTAATTAATTAACATATCCATCACTTCACATAATGATCGGTTATTTTTTTTTTTTTTTGGTGAGAACATTCAAGTTCTATTCTCTTAGCAAATTTCAATTATATAATACAGTTGACTCTTGAACAATATGGTAGTTAGAGGCATCAACTTCCCACACAGTAGAAAATCAAAGTATAATTTTAATAGGCTACTGTATCCGCAGTTTCACAGCCAAGTAGTCAACCAACCACAGATTGTGTAATATGTATTCAATTAAAAAAAAATGTGTGTATGTGGACCCATGCACTTCAAACCTGTGTTGTACAAGGATCAACTGTACAGTGCTATCAACTGTAGTCACCATGTTTTACACCATGTTTACACATGTTTTAGTGTAAACTTATTCATCTCATAGCTGAAAGTTTGTAGCCTTTTACCAACCTTTCCTTATTTCCCCCAACCTGCAGGTTCTGACAACCACTTTTCTAATCTCTGTTTCTATGAGATTTCACACGTAAGTGGAATCTTTTTCTTCACTTAAGATTCCACATACAAGTGACACAGTGCAGTAGTTGTCTTTCCATGTCCTGCTTGCTTCACTTAATATAATGCTCTCAAGGTCCATCCGTGTTGTTGCAAATGGCAGGATTTTCTTTTTTCTCCTGGCTAAATCATATTACAAATTTATTTTATGTATTATTTATGTTTATTATGTTTGCTCAGTGATGTCTTACTCTTTGAAATCCATTGGATTGTAGCCCTCCAGGCTCCTCTGTCCATGGGATTTTTCAGGCAAGAATACCGGAGAGGGTTGCCATTTCAGAAAAAATATGTCCTTAGGTATAACATATATCCCTTATCCATTTATCTGTTGATGGGCACTTAGGTTGTTTCCATAGTCTGGATATTGTGAATAGTACTACAATAAACATGGGGGTGCAGATATATCTTCAGTACCTTTTTTAAAAACATATCTTCAGTATCTTGTTTTTTCATTTCTTTTGGATTTATATCCAGAATTGAGATTGTTGGATCATATAATTGTTCAATTTAATTTGGAGGGAAACTTCCATACTCTCTTCCATAGTGGCTGCACCAATTTATATTCCCACCAGCAGGGTATGAGGGTTCTCTTTTCTCCACATTCTCACCAACAGTTTTTATCTCTTATCCCTCTGATGCTAGCCATTCTAACAGATATGAGCAGATAACTCACAACTCATTGATCCCTGATGATTAGCCACATTGAGCACTTTTTCTTGTACTGATGGCCATTTGCATGTCGTTTTTTGGAAAAATGTCTACACAGTTCCTCTGTCCATTTTAAAATCCAAATGTTTGGTTTTTTGCTTTTGGCTTGTATGAGACCTTCACACATTTTGGACATTAACCCCTTATCAAGATATATGATTTGCAAACACATTCTCTCATTCAGTAAACTAACTTTTCATCTTGTTGATGGTTTCCTTTGCTATGTAGAAGCTTTTTATTGATGTAGTCCCATTTCTTTATTTTGCCTTTGTTGCCTTTGCTATGGTGTCCAATCCAAAAAAATCACTGCCAATGTCAAGGAGCTTATCCCTATGTTTCCTTCTAGGAGTTTTATAGTTTCAGGTCTTATGCTCAAGACCATTTTGAGTTGATTGTGGGGTAGGGTGTAGGAGAGAAGTCCAGTTTCATTCTTTTTCATTTGGCTGCCCTGTTTTCCTAACACCATTTATTGAAAATATTGTCCTTTTCCCATTATATTCTTGTCGCCTTTGTGGAAAATTAATTGACCATATATGCATGAGTTAATTTCTGGGCTCTTTATTCTAATCCATTGATCTATATGCCTATATTTACATCAACTACCATACTTTGTCTATGAAAATGACATTGAAACTTTGATAGAGATTGCATTAAATACCTATCAAAATGCTTTGGGTAGTATGGATATTTTAACAACATTAATCCTACTAGTTCACGAGCACAGATTACCTTTTCATTTATTTTTGTCTTCTTCAATTTCTTTCACTTCTATCTTATAGTTTTCACTGTATAGATCTTTCACCTACTTGGTTAAATTATTTGTAGGTATATTATTTTTTTTGATGCAATTGTAAATAAGATTGTTTTCCTAACTTCTCTTTCTGATAGTCCATTGTTAGTATGTAGAAACACAACTGATTTCTGTGTATTAAATTTGTATCCTCCACCTTTACTGAATTCATTTGTTAGCTCTAACAGTATTTTTGGTGGTGTATTTATAGTTTTCTATTTATAAAATACCATCCACAAATAGAGAAACTTTACTTCTTCCTTTCTGATTTGGATATCTTTTACTTCTTTTCCTTGCCTAGTTTCTCTGCCTAGGACTTGCAGAAGTATATCAGAAGTGACAAGGGTATCTTCATCTTGTTCCTGATTTTAGAGGAAGTTTTCAACTTTTCACCTCTGAGCATGATGTCCACTGTGGGCTTGTTTTAAGTGGCTTTTATTATGTTGAGGTATATTTTCTCTGTACACAGTTTGCTGAAAGATTTTATCATGAATGGATGTTAAAGTGAAAAGTGAAAGTCATACAGTCATGTCCAACTCTTTGTGACCGCAAGGACTATACAGTCCATGGAATTCTCCAAGCCAGGATACTGGAGTGGGTATCCATTCCATTCTCCAGTGGATCTGTTGAATTTTGTCAAATGCTTTTTCTGTGTCTATTGAGATAATTATATGATTTTTATCCTCCATTATGTTATTGTGATGTATTGCGGTGACTGATTTGCAGATGTTGAACCATCCTTGCATCACTGGAATAAATCCCACTTAACTGTGTATGATCCTTTTACTGTATTATTGAATTCAGTTTGCTAGTATTTTGTCTAGGATTTCTGTATTTATGCTTATCAGAAAAATTGGCCTGTAATTTCCTTTTCTTGTAGTGTCCTTGCCTGGATTTCACATTAGGATAATGCTGGCCTCATAAGATGAGTTCAGAAGTGTTCCCTCCTCTTCCACTTTTTGGAAGAGTTAGACGAGGATTGGTATTAATTCTTCTTTATTAAATGTTTGGTAGAACACATCAGTTAAGCCATCTGATCCTGGACTATTGTTTGTTGGGAGGTTTTAAAATTACTAATTCAGTCTTTTTATCAGTAATGGAACTGTTCAGATTTTCTATTTCTTAATGTGGTGACCTGAATGGGAAGGAAATCTAAGAGAGTGGATATATGTATACGTATAACTGATTCACTTTGTTATACAGCACAAACACATTTTAAAGCAACTATACTCCAATTTAAAAAAGTTAATGAAAGTGTTATATTGTGAATGGAGGGTAAATAGTGAGCAAGAGTAGATTTTTCTGAAAATATGAGCTGAGAAACCCTACCCTGCATTCTCCAATGCTTGTTGGAGAAGATTAAATAGACAGATTCTTAGCAAGCCTTCTCTTTTAAGTTGATTTAGGAGCTGATTATATATGTGTCAGGTGCATTTGATAACTTCTGGTCCTACAGCCAATTTATTATCTCTTGACCTGGAGTGGCATTCAATTATTATTTTTTTTATTTTTAATTTTTAAAAATGTGGCTTCCCTGGCAGTCCAGTAATTAAGACTTTGCCTTCCAATGCAGGGGGTGCGGGTTAAATCCCTGGTCAGGGAACTAAGATCCACATGCGTATGGCCAAAAACCCCATAAAACAGAAGCAATATTGTAACAAATTTCATAAAGAATTTTAAATGGTCTACACCAAAAACATATCTTAAAAAAAAATTGGGGGGGCAGCACTGCATGTGGCATGTGGGATCCTAGTTCCCCAGCCAGGGATGGAACCCGCACCCCCTGCATTAGGAGTGTGGAGTCTTAACCACTGGACCGCCAGAGAAGTGCCCTACTTTTAAAGGTCACTTGAATTTTTTTTTTAAGTCACTGTGGAATTGATAAGTTTACCAAGAAGTTAAAAAAAATTTTTTTTAGCTCTTTTGTTAGGCTATATTAACGCAGCCCTCTAGCAAGGCAGGGTAACCATAGGAGTGAAGCTAGAAGACTGATTTTTAAGATGATAGTTCACAGAAAGTATCAGTTGTAGAGTCAGCAGGCAGGAAAACAGCCTGTTAAAATATTAGAAAGTGTTTTAATTGAAGTAGGGAGTTTCAGTTTGAGGTTGTACTTTTCCTAGCTGGATACTATTCAAAGTTCCTGGGCTTTGGTTTCATCATCTACATTATGGGATAATATCTCTATTCAGAATTAAATAAGACAGGGCACATAAAAGTGCTTGAAAATAGAGACAGAAAGGAGGGAGGGAAGGAGGGAAGATGGAAAGAAGGGAGAAAGGAAGAAAGAGAATACCAACTGTATTCCGAAGAAAGAGCCAGAGATATACACTTGACTTGTAAATTTAAACTTAAAGTAAGAGTGTACTTGAGAAGTGTTTTGTTGTAACACTGACTTCAATCCACCAGTTTTTGAACTAAGTGCACTGAGTGCTGTGACTTTGTTGAGCTGCTTGCTTTCTTGTATTATTACTCGAATGACATATTAACCCATCATACATTTCACCTTTGGAACAGTTGAATTGCATTTCAGTGCCTGACCATGAGTTATTGTGCCTCAGAATACTTAAGAAAGTTGACTACATGCATAAAATTTATGAGTAGCAGAGTGAGAACATGGCAGAATCCCATAAATCACTTTTATTGAGAGTTGAGTCACTCTTTGCTATGAAAATAATTTATAGGGCAATGTTCCATTTGAGGGAAAATGAAAATTAATGGCATTTGTCAAGATAATGATGAATAAAGTTTCAACACCAATGGAAAAGAACCAGTTTCACAGAAAATGTAAGCTTTCTACTACATTATTTATCATTATAAATATTTCAGGCTCTTTGGTAAAACATTAGGAAGTTTGGCTGAATTGGATATTGTTCACAGTGCTAGCCGATCTCTGTGTGTTCTCTCAGATCCATTTTCAGCCCTTCTATCTGCTGCTCTGAGCCCCAGGAGTTCCTAAGGCAGAATGACAATCAGCAGAATATTTTCTTTTCACTCCCTTCCAGGCTTGACACCGAGGTCCTGGCAGTAGCTGTGTCCCTGACCACAGAAGCTGCCATGGAGCTCTGGTCTGCTTATAAATCTGGGGCAGGAAAGCCTTCTGCTGGCACTTGTTCTGGATCATTCCAGAACATACTATATCATCTGAAACATATGGTTTCATATGGAACATTCATACCATATGAAACCTGCCTCAGGTTTTCTTCTTGGTTCCTTTCACCTGTCCTCACCTGTGTAAACTTAATTAGTGCTAAGTCACTTCAGTTGTATCTGACTTTTTGCCACTCAATGGGCTATAGCCCGCCAGGATCCTCTGTCCATAGGATTCTCCAGGTAAGAATACTGGAGTGGATTGCCATTTCCTCCTCCGGGGAGTCTTCGCAACCCAGGGAGCAAACCCACATCTCTATGTCTCCTGCATTGGCAGATGGGTTCTTTACCACCAGCGCCACGTGGCAAGCCGATTCTTATCCAAATCCTGCCTGGAGGGACTGTTTTTTCACTGGGGCCTAACCAGATATACGGAGAAGGCAATGGCACTCCACTCCAGTACTCTTGCCTGGAAAATCCCATGGACAGAGGAGCCTAGTGGGCTGCAGTCCATGGGGTCGCTAAGAGTCGGACACGACTGAGCGACTTCCCTTTCACTTTTCACTTTCATGCGTTGGAGAAGGAAATGGCAACCCACTCCTGTGTTCTTGCCTGGAGAATCCCAGGGACGGGGGAGCCTGGTGGGCTGTCGTCTCTGGGGTCGCAAGAGTCGGACATGACTGAAGCGACGCAGCAGCAGCAGCAGCAACTGGATATATTCCCCATAAACAAAGTGTTTGAAACCCTTCTGGGGCATGTTCTGGGGTGCCCGTTCTTGGTCTCCCCCATTTTCTGCCCATCTTCCTTTCCTGCCTGTCTGTTCTGGACTTCAAGCTCCAGTATCAGTCTTGCAGAGTCTGCTGAACAAGCAACCCAGTTGTGTAAGGTCAACTGCTTGTATGTATATGTGTACACACACATTCATATATGTATTCACAAAATTAAAATTAAAATATGAATAATTCCCTTTGTACCTTTTCTTTCAGCACTTTAAAGTCTATATTTAATGTACCTTTTTTCTTAGTTCCTTTTAAGGTTTTTCTCCATATTGCTGACTTTCAGTAGGTGGATTATTATTATTATTTTTTTGTATTTTTTTGGAACAGGGAGAGGCAAGTTCTTAGACATGACACCAAAAGTATAATCACTGAGGGCATTAATAAATTTCCATAATTAAAAACTTTTGTTCTATGAACAATCTTGCAAAAAAGATGAAAAGACAAACTACAGAATTGGGGTGGATTTGCAAGCTATATACAATATCTGACAAAGGCTTTATATCTTGAATATCTAAAAAACCTCCAAAACTCTATAGTAAACAATTTAGTTATAGTGTAAGCAAAAGGCATGAAGAAATTTTCACCAAAAAGAAATAAGGATGGCATATAAGCATGTGAAAACATGTTCAGTGTGATTAGCCATTAAGGAAATAAAAATGAAAACTGCAACGAGATATCGCTACACACCTATTAGACCTACTAAAATTAAAATTTCTGTTAACACAAAAGACCACATATTATGATTACGTCTATATGAAATGTCTAGAATAGGCAAGTCTATAGAAACAAAAGGAGACTGGTGGTTGTCAGAGCCTGGGAGGAGGAGTGGGGAGTGAGGAGTAACTGCTAATGTGTGCAGGGTTTCTTTAGGGTATGATTAAAATGTTTGCTGTTATGTAGTGGTGATGGCACCTATGCTAAAACCCACTGAATCATATGCTTTAAAAGGGTGAGTTTTATGGTATTTGAACTGTATCACAATTAAGAAAATGGAAAAAATAGTGATAATACTAAGTGCTGGTAAGGATACAGAGAAACTGCATTACTCATACATTGCTGGTGGAAATGTAAAATGGGATAGGTACTCTGAAAAATAATTTGGCAATTTTTTACAAAACAAAATATGCACTTACCATGTAATTGAGCAGCCACATTCTTTAATCTCAGAGAAATGAAAACTTATACTCACACAAAAAAATCTCTACATGGATGTTCACAGCAGCTTTATTCATAATAACAAAATACTACAAACAGCCCAAATGTTCCTTTGTGGGTGAATGGTTTAAAAAATGTACGTCCATGCCATGTAATACTACTCAGTAATGAAACGGAGTTAACTGTTGATATAATTATCTACCTGGTTAGACCTCAAGAGCATTATGCTCAGTGAAAAATGGCCCTCCCAAAAGATTACCCACAGTGAGATTCCATCTATAAAGCATTCTCAAAATGATAACATAATAGTGATGGAGTCAGAATAGAGCTACAGGGATGAGAGTCAAGGAGTGGAGAAGGTGAGAGGTGGGTACAAATACAAAGAGGTAAATAATGGAATCACTCTGTATCTGTTACTCTGGTGGTAACGTGAATCTATCCTTGGAATAAAATTGCACAGAATTACACACACACACACAGGATTCCCTGGTGGCTCAGCGATTAAAAAAAAAAAAAATCTACCTGCCAAGGCAGGAGACATGGGTTCAATCGCTGGGTTGGGAAGATCCCCTGGAGAATGGAATGACTACCCACTCCAGTATACAGTCCATGGAGTCACTAAGAGTCGGAGATGACTGAGCAACTTTCACTTTGCCTATGTAGGCTAGCTAGGAGAGAAAGGCTGCTTTGCTGAGAGTGGTGGCATGTTCTTAGAGACAATCTGTTCTGTTCATAGAAATGTATTGAGAATTACCTGAGATCATGCATATAAAGGGTTTAATACACTGCCTGGCACATAGTAAGCACTCCACGATTGCTATCTCCTCAAAAGCCTTGTCTGCAAGGCTAAGGAGTTGCAACAAGAAACCGTCAGGTTTATGTATGTGTTTGAAAGAGCGCTATTTGCATGAACTAAATGATGCGCAAACTTTTATGGAAAAGTGAAACACTGAGAATGTTGAAGACAATGTCACGGGACTAGGTCTTAAAGGGGATGTCTTTTTAATGAGAAGGCATAGCAAGAGCCAAAATGTGGGACTTGTGAGAGGGCTGTGGGTATCTTCACAGAATAACTTCACATAGCCTTTCACTCCCGCTAACCTACTGCTGCTCAGGACCATCTCAAACCAGACTGGCTGCCATATCATTCCAAGTTGTGTCTTTGCCTATTGATTTTCATCTCTCCAATTCTTTCAAGATACAGTGAAGAACCTTCTACAATTGATTATATTCATAATTCCATTCCTCTGCTTAAAACTTTTTGTGGCTCTTCACAGCTCACAGATAGAGTCAGTTATGAATGACAGAAAGCCCCAACAACAATGGCTAAAACTAGACCAAAGTTCATTTCTCTCAGATGAAGTTGCAGAGATAAGTATTCCAGGTCTCATATGTAGAGCCAGATGTTAAGGACTTGGTGTGCTTCTAACTTGTTGCTCTACCATGAGTGACTACCATGTTTGAGCTTACCTTATGGTCCAAGAGCATGGCTACTCCATTTCTAGTCATTTTGTCCCTATTTCTTAGTCCGTCCAGGCTGCTATAACAAAAGCACCATAGACTGGGTGGCTTATAAACAACAGAAATCTATTTCTCATGGTTCTGGAGGCCAGGAAGTGCATAATTAAGGTGCTGGTAAATTTGGTGTCTGGTGAAAGTCTCATTTCTGACTCATATATGTTTGTCTTTTTTCTGTGTCTTTACATAGGAAAAGGGTCAAGAGATCTCTTTTATAAGGGTGTTAATCCATACACTGAAGCTGCACCTTCATGATCTAAACACCTCATTAGGCTCCACCTCCAAATACCATCACACTGGAATTACAATTTGACATGCAACTTTGAGGGTAGGGGGCAGGGACAAAGGTTTAGTTTATATTCTAACCATCAGGAAGGAGAAAAGTTGAATATAATACCTATTCTTTAATACTACTCCACAGAAGTTACACAGGCTATTTCCACTTATACCCATTTACCAGACCTTAGACACATGGCCCATGTAACTACAAGGGAGGCAGGGATTAATCTCTATTCCAAATGAACATATGTTTGACTAAAATGGGGTGATTTGTAAGTAGAGGAAGAATAGGAAAATCGATCTTGGAGACAACAAGCTGTCCTAATCTCAGGTGCCTCAAATTCAAGGCTCTCCAAAATGTGACCTTGTTTCCCAACTAGAGTATCACCTCATTAGTCTATCTGCCTCCACTTCCAGATTCTTCTAGGTCACCGTCATTGTCCATCAGTTCAAAGTACAGGTTTACATGTGTAAAATATTAATAGTTACCTAGAGGGAAGTTGCCGTATAACACAGGGAACTCAGCCCAGTGCTCTGTGATGACCTAGGGGGTGGGATGGTGGTGGGGGTGGGAGGGAGGTTCAAGAGGAAAGGGCTATATGTATACTTATCGCTGATTTGTGCTGTTGTATGGCAGAAACCAACAAGACATTTTAAAGCAATTATCCTCCAATTAAAAATAATTAATTAAATTTTTAAAGTACAGTAAGTTATTCCCTTGTCCCATAATCTTCAATAGGTCCCTATTACTTACACAGAAGTTTAAACACTACTGAATACATTATTAAAATCCTCCATGAGATCATCTCAATACTTGGTCACCCTCTTCTTTCCTACCCTTCTTTCTTCCTCTCAACTAGCCATTCTCTGAATACACCAAGATTTTTCTCATGACAGACCTACCAGGATGATCACCAACTTTTGTGCTGCACAGATGTCCAAGCCTCTCCCAGATGACATTTCTTTTGTAAAGTTATTTTCCATCACTTCCATTAAAAATAGCCTACCTGTTCTCTGAATAGTTGCTATTTTTATACTGCATTCCTTTATAGTAAATTGGAAAATATTCATAATCATAACATGCAACAATTATATTGTAAATTACATAGTACTACATCTTACCTTTGTAGGACTGGAAGCACCTAATCTCTGAATTTTTACTTAAGAGCTGCATAATACATGTTCATCAAATGAAATTGGTATATAAGTGCTAGATTTATACAAGGTAAGAGAAAAATCTCAAGCCAGCTCGCTTTGTATGAGGCACTCATTTAAACTGGATTAAAGGCTTTATCAACAATCTAGTATTACTTACTGCGTAATTCTCTCTAAGTCTATATGTGCTCACTTGGAATTGTTTTGAGTGATTTGTGTTTGTAATACAAAGCTTAATATGGATTTGCATCAGGAAGAACAATTGGTAAGAGCTATTTTCAGCTTTAACAAGGAAGTGACAGTTTTTCAATTTTTAGCACAAGTGTTATAACTTATCTCTGTCAAACACTTGCTAGGTCATTTAGTGTGTCACTTATGTTACTTCACTTTCTATTTCACCCTTTCAGGCCTATTCAGAAACATGAAGAAAAGAAAATGATAGTTTTGACTGCTACTAAATTTTTTGTGACAGAGAGTAGAAATGAAAATAGTTGCAGTGTTAAATTGTGTGTTATAATAGGACTACAATTTCTACTTCATATGAATCATTTGTCCATGTTGGCAAATTTCATTAGCTCTTTGTTGGAATGAGACAGGAAAAATATGGCTATATTTGTTGAAATAAATAAACTCTAAGTTTAAAGTGAATAAATTATTTGAAAGCAGATCCCATATTGGCCTTATAAGGACACCTTTTCCTAAGAAATAGGATTTCATATTAACCCTTTTGTAATTTCATGTTACTGGCCTCTCTGTTTATTCTACATATGACCTCTTTTTTGGTCCATAGTTCTTGTTTCTGATCTGATTTAAACTACATCATTCACTTTGTATTAATCCTGGTTGTATGGGAAGAATTGGGACACCCGTCAGAGCTCAGGACCATACATCACTTGAGCAGAATCCTAAGCTAAAAAAGACAGATAAGTCTATGATAGGATGAAAATAAGTATATGATAGTAAGACTAACACTTCTAGTTCTAACTCTGTCAAATGTTGAGTCATTTTTGATACAAGGAAAATCAGTTACCTTTCTAGGGCAGGGAAAAACAAAAGAAAAGACATGTCATTTAGTCAGTGACTCATGGAATCATCTAGGTACAAAGCAAAGCATAACAAAAACAACAAACCAGTGTGTATGCTCAGTCACTAAGTCATGTCCAACTCTTTGCGACCCCGTGAACTGTAGCCTGCCAGGCTTCCCTGTCCATGTGATTTTTCCAGAGAAGAATACTGGAGTGGGTTGCCATTTCCTCCTCCAGGGGAACTTCCTGACCCAAGGATCAAACCCAGGTATCCTGTGTCTCCTGAATGGGCAGGCAGATTCTTTACCACTGTGCCACCTGAGGGAAAAAAAAAAAAAAACAGTATCTTTTTGTAAAGGTTAATTTTGAGCACTAGATTTTCTAGGTTATTGGTTCCTTCTACCCACTTTGAATAAATAGTTGCCATTTTGGAATTTAATAAAAAGATTTTAACAAAGACTTTATCATTAAATGAAAGAATTTGGGAGGGTGTGTTTGGGAGCTAGAATGTTCCTTAAACTGACAGTAATTAAAATATGTATTTAGGGTGCCTGCTTGGTGACCTAAGGGCAGCAAGGTCAAGGCACTGAACTGAGGAATGGAATAATGGAATAATGGGTTGAGTAAGGCAAGGGCAACCCACTCCAGTACTCTTGCCTGGAAAATCCCATGGACGGAGAACCCTGGTAGGCTGCAGTCCATGGGGTGGCTGACAGCCAGACTTGACTGAGCTACTTCACTTTCACTTTTCACCTTCATGCATTGGAGAAGGAAATGGCAACCCACTCCAGTGTTCTTGTCTGGAGAATCCCAGGGACGGGGGAGCCTGGTGGGCTGCCGTCTATGGGGTCGCACAGAGTCGGACACGACTGAAGCGACTTAGCAGCAGCAGCAGCAATGAGAGTAAAGCTTTGCACACCCTCCTGAGTGTTCTAGACAGGCTAGAGCTGGAAGCAAGCTTCCTTAGGCTTCATCAGCCAGACGCTGAGGAGGGCCTGGGGAGTTTCTGACAGTGCCCAGAGGACTCACACATGTACTCATGTACTCAGAGATATCCGTGTCTGTCTCTGACTGCTACAGTCCTGCAGAGTCACTGTGCTCTCTGTTGACAAGTCTTCCCAGCAGTGATCTCCCATCTCAGTCTCAGTGAACCCCTTGATAACAACACTCTTGATGTTCTGCTGTGAAGTGGGAAGTAGTTGCCCCACTCCCTACCCCCGTTCATGAGCAGGACTTTGTCAGATGAGTTCCTAAGCTATGCTCCTCATTTCCACTACAGTAGAGATTTTAGTAAAATATTCTTTTTGTTTTTCCTTATTGCCCTCAGTCTTCCCAGGTCTCAAGCTCGGTCAGGCTCATCACGCCTGATTCATGTTTCAATGTGTTTCAGCTCCAAGACAGAGAGGAAAGGACTTCTGATGGATCACCTCTCCAACTTCCACACATTGAAACCAGTCAAACATTCACAACCTAATAGAGGGCAGGCACATAAATGAAGAGCACTAAGCATTTGTCAGGGAGTGAAGGAATGAATCAATCTTAACAATCACAATTTGAATCTTCTCCCACAGTGCTTCTTACTCCCCATCCAAACAGGCTCTTGGCAGGCTTAGTCAAGACTTCCACAGACATCCTATCCTGGCTTGTCCAAATTCCACTTAGATTCAAGCCACCTATCATTTAATTTCCTTTACTTCCAAATAAATCTGTGAACTAAATATTGATAGCCATATTTTATAGATAAAGGAAATTAATGCCCAGAAGTTTCAGGATCTGCCCCGCCCAAATCACTTTTATCACATTCTTGAATCCATCCCCAACTGCTCTAGACACTGGCTGCTCTCAACTTTTGAAGAAGTACCTTCTTCTCCAAGGAACTGCCCCTGATTGAATAGGAGCCACCTTGCCCTTGGTGCAGACCACAGTTAGTGATGAACACTGGGAAATTAAATACTGAGCCCCTTGTCTCAGTAGCACCAACTCTGAGATGCAATTAATGCTTCCGAACACTCACTGAATCAATGTCTTTCAGAAGCTCAGTGGTGGCTCTCCTCTGTAGGTTAGAATTGATAAAATAATTGTGTTACAGAACTAGGATCCCTAATAGCCATGGAAATGATGGGGTCCCAGAAGAGCAGAAGCCATATGGTTGCACTTAACTACAAAATCAACATGGGTACAATGTTTTTAATGGGCAACATATTTGGAATGCAGTGAATAGGGGGCTGATCTTTAGAAATCTATGGAGATATTTAATAGAATAAGGTTTCTAAGGAATAAGATGGTGGGTGTGTATCCACCAAGAATATAGCTCAATACATCTAATAAAAAGAGATCAAGAACAGATGAGCAGAAGACTGTGAATCAGCTGCCTCAAAGGAAAGTCATGATCCCTTGCATATTTTTCAAACCTAAGCCAGTTTTCAAACTCACCGCAGGACATCTCCATTGACTGAAAAAGAGACTTGGTCCACATAGAGAAGGACCCTGCAGTACCGTGGGAGGTGTATGTGGTATTTATTCCTCTGGTTCTCCCCAAAAGGGTCTTATGGCTGTGTACTCGAGAAGCCATGAACTGGAGATAGGGGAATACATGGCTCCTTTAAGGACTACTAGATACAGAGTCTGAGTTGATGTTAATATCCAGAGACCCAAAGCACCTTCTGACACCCTTGTTAGTGTAGGAGCATGTGAGGGTCACCGTATTAATGGAGATCTAGCCAGGTATACGTGACCACTCTCATCCACAGAGCCAAACAGATCATTCCGTCAGTTTTTTAAAGTATAATTGGAACAGACATTAGAATTTTACAGAAAATTCACACTAATTCCTTGACTTGTAGACTAAAAGTTATTGTAGTAGGAAAGGCAAGTAGAAGTACCCAAAACTACACCCTCACCTCTCAGCAAAGACTGTAAATCAAAAATAGAATTACATCCCAGGAGAGGAAGGGCAGAGTTTAATGTCATCCTCAAGATTTTAAAGGATGCAGGGACAATGAGTCATTTTATCCTTCACTTAATTTACCCCTCTGGCCAAACTAAACTGGGTGAATCACCTTTTTTCTCTGCATATGCAGAGAAAAAATGTATCTTGATTCCTAATAATAAAGAAAATAAAGGCTTTCATGCATGAATAAACTTTAAATTCTCCTATTCTACCCCCTCAATAAAATTTTTGCATTCCTTTTCTGGTCTTCAACAAAGGGGTGCCTCTTTTTTCCTCAATTAACACCCCCATTCAGATCTTATCATCTTAAACTTATTCCATCAAATTATTGTCTGCTCTTTTAACTTTAGGCTTTTGCCTTGACTTGTTCTCAACCCTCAGTATATAAAGATGCTTCAGTTAGCCGCTAGTTAAAAATGACTGTATCATTCTACTAGCAATGGGCATGTGGGTTCTTTCCATTTGGGAATCTGCTATAAACTTTCTCGTTTACATGTTATTCTGTCTGCATGAACAGAATAATCTCTGTCAGTGGTTCTCAACTTTAGTTTTCATCAGAATCACCTAGAGGACTTGTTAAAACAGATTTCTGGGCCCCATTTCCCAAGTGTTTGATTGAGTAGGTCTGATGTAGGAACCAAGAATCTGCATTGCTCACATGTTGCCAGGTGATACTAATGCTGTTAATCCAGGGAACCTACTTTGAAAACCACCTCGGAACATCCAGGAGGGGCACTGCTTGGACATAGGATATGGATATCATCAATTTAGATAATACCAAACTGTTTTCCAAAGTGCCTGTTTTTCCACCCAAAGTTAGATTTCCTCACCAGTATGTGATGTTATAAAACTTTTGAAAGTTTGCTAATAATAGTGGGCATATCTTCTTTACTATGTTAAAAACACTTTTTAATGTTTATTAGCCATTTGGATTTCCTCTATTGTGTTCTGCATAATCAAGTCACTTATTTTTCTATTGGATTTTCTGCCTTTTTTAAGACTCAAACTGTAAAAATTCTTTATATATTTAAAAACAAAATATTTATTGTTGTTATTGATTGGTTACATAGGCTGCAAATACCTTCTCCCAATCTGTGGTTTGTATTTTTTACTTTTAAAGTAAATTTTTGATAAACAGAGTACGTTCCTTTAATGTAATTGATGTACTAATATTTGATTTAAAAAATACATGATTGCTACTTTAATTCAATTGCTATACCAAATCCTGCCTGATGAAAATAGCAAAATGTTCCTGTCAAAATTACATTGCAATGTTAGTACAGGTTTGATGTTTTGCTTTTGATACAACTCTAGAAAAACATTTGGCATCAAACGCACTTTTAGAAAGCTTTTAGGCTTAATAGAGTCTACAATTTCTCAACGTAGGCTAGAAGCTGAGAAAAAGAATGCTAAGAATTTTTGAATCTTCCAAGTACAGGCAGTCCTTAATACACAGAATTTCTTCCTAATATGAATGACCACCCCAATCAGGCACAGAAACCCATCTTGTGCTTCTTACAGTGACCAGACTACCCAGGCACTATAAACCTAAGCTCACAGCCTCATGGAGGAAAAGAAATGATGAGAAGAAATTTAGGAGAGTTCTGTCACCATCACCCAGAGGCTTATGCTATAGTTCATGCTTTTCTTTTTCCTCCAGGCCTGTATTCCCATCTCTGGCTTCCCCCCTCTCCACTCCCCAAATCCCTGCCTTTGGTGGACCTGGAGAGCTTTTCCTCTCATTTGGCTGACAGCAGCAAGTGGTGGGAGTGGGGTGGACCAGAAGGCCACCACTACAATGGTAGGTTTCTTCTTGGCAATCCAATTTTGAATTCACAAATCATTTTCTTCTCTATTAAAACAAAAACAAACCACAGACAAAAATGGTAGCTCATTTCTATAACTAGACCGTTACACTGTAAGTTAAACAAGTTAGCATGTTTGGGCCTAAAAAGCTAACCACCATTTATGACATTTTTTAATGGGAGAAAAATGCGCTGAATTCCAATCAGCTTTGTTATAACCACTTTTGAGCTGCTAACCACTTAAAGGATGGAGATAGGAAGTGCTCGACAGAGTCATGTAGGGTGAGTGTTTCTTGGCTCCAAAGTCAGCAGGGCAATTGAAAGAGGGAAAACTGATTGACAAAGCCATGAACAGATCCCCTTGAGCCAAGTACGTGAAGTGGAGCTTGGCAGGTAGCTCTTGCAGGCACTTAACCAGTGAGACTGAAGGGAGTGTAGTGGCTTAACACACTCTGGGCTTTTCTAAATTTTAATAATGATGAAGGTATTTCTGGCACTTGATGTCAGCTTTGTAGACACTCATATGAGTAGCTCCACCACCCGGACTCTCTCCTCTGTTGACAGTTGGTCCAACAAGAGTGGAGGGTGGGAACTGAGATTGTAGCCCTACACGAACTGACGGGGAGAAACTTTCACCTGACAGATTACAGCAACATGACTCGTGTGTGTGTGTGTTCAGTCTTGTCTGACTCTTTGCAACCCCATGGACTATAGCCCTCATGGCTCCTCTGTCCATGGGATTCTCCAGACAAGACTACTGGGGTGGGTTGCCATTTCCTTCTCCAGAGGATCTTCCCTACACAGGGATCGAACATGGGTCTCTTGTGTCTTCCGTATTGGCAGGCGGATTCTTTAATTACCACTGCACCACCTGGGAAGCCAACATATCTCTTGCCAGCCCGTAATCTTTGGGCAAAAACCATGAATTTAGCCAGCTGACACTTCTCTGCTAAACAGCTTAACCTCCCGGTCTAAGGTCTCCAAGTCCTTTCTGGAAATTGTTTGTAAATATGATTTAGAGCTTCTGGAGAGCTTTATAAAGTAGCCTAATTGAAATTTTCTTCCTCTTTGGTGTACCTGAACAACTGACCTTTTCCTGGAAAGGTACCAGAAACAGGCCAGAATCAGTATTCATTTATGGGAAGCAGATTTTTTAAATCTCTTTTTAGTTATTGCTAAATAATTCAAATTTCAGGGCCTATGGTTCTTGAGCATCTCTTCTCACGATTAACAGGGATAAAGAACTATTAAGGTTTTAAATAACCCCATTACCTAAATACACCTGAATGAAGTCTTACAGAAGTCAGTGGGCCCACAAAGAGAAAGAGTTGTAGCTTGTGAAGGAAATTGACCATGACATTGATGAAGGATAAAGATTGACCTTTAAGGCTGGTAAGAGAACTAAAGAACAATTAATTCATAAGCAAAACCACCTGTGAAGAGGCCAAAACCAGTCCCTCCTGAAGGAAGAACAACATTTTGGTTTTTGTTGACAGCTAGAGAAGAAAAGAAATAAAGATCATTCAAGAAAAGATTGCAGAACAATAGCTAGGGATTAAATACAATGTATGCATTGGGATTTAGCAGCAGGAGTTTCTCAGAACAGGAAACAGAATCCCCAAAGGGTAAATGGCATTGGGATCTAAACAAGGTTGTAACCAGAGACTCTCCTCTACCTTCAGTGTCCCTGCTTATGCCTTCCTTCTCTACCCCACAGCAGTGAAGAGGCTGGCTGTACAGTGGCTTTAAACTGCTACTATTTTAGTCATTTCAAGATACTCAGTTAGTTGGCAGAATCACTAACACAATAAGGGCTTGGATAATCCCACTTCATCAAGCCTTATTGTGGCCCTGCATCTTATAAACTTCACCTTGGGGGAGCTGTCATCTTTTTAGATGTGTGCTGAGGTTCTTCCATTGATCAAATATTTTAGGTGCCAGCCTATGGGGAGGAACAGCTTCTTCTGGACTTACAAAAGGACTGCTCAATCCTCCTCCTGGAGGCATCATGATTTGGAACCGGCCAGTCACCCTCCCTGGACTTTAAACCTGTTGCCTCCAGCTCGGAGTTTCCTTTAGCCCTCCTAATCTGTACGTTAGGGTTAGTGCATTTGTGTCTCATTTAAGAAACCCTTCACTACCCCCAAGGTCGTGAAGATACTCTCCTATACTAATCATTGAACAACTTTATAATTTGTCTCATATTAGATCTCATATCCACCTGAGGTTGATTTTTATGTATAGTGTGAATTAGGAGTCCAATTTTATTTTTCTCCCACATGGTACGCAACTGTCCAACCTCCACTTATTGGAAGATAGTCTTTTTGTCTCAATTCCCTGTAATATACCACTGTCATTTATTAAGAATCCTTTTTTACAGTGGCTGTTTCTTTATCTTTTCTTTATTTTGCTGCTGGAATATGGAAATACTATTACTTTTTTATATTGATTTTTGTATCCAGCAATGTCACTTAAATATTTTAAACTATATTAATTAGTTTAATGTGTTCAAATTACTTTTAAGCATTTCAAATGTCTGACCAATCTAGTACATGATCCTTGTAAGAGAAACCATCCAAAGCATTTCAGACTATTGTAAATCTTATTTACCTTACAAATTTGGTAAGCCTATTTCTCTTAAATATTAGAATACAACTTACAAAAAAATTGCTCATATTCTTTTAATTGGAAATTATAAGTCAATTACATGTTTTGAAGAAATAGTCATATTTTTCTATCAGATAGTCTACAATGCCAAAGTCTCTTAAGTATTACAAATACTTTAAATAACATACATAAACAGATCATTTCTAAACCTAACATGAAAATATTGAAGAAAAGCTATGACAAACCTAGACAGCATATCAAAAAGCAGAGAGATTACTTTGCTGACAAAGTTTCATCTGGTCAGAGCTATGGTTTTTGCAGTGGTCATGTATGGATGTGAGAGTTGGACCATAAAGAAAGCTGAGCACAGAAGAATTGATGCTTTTGAACTGTAGTGTTGGAGAAGACTTTTAAGAGTCCCTTAGACTGCAAAGAGACCCAACCAGTCCATCCTAAAGGAAATCAGTCCTGAATATTCATTTGAAGGATTGATGCTGAAGTTGAAGCTCCAATACTTTGGCCACCTGATATGAAGAACTGACTCATTGGAAAATACCCTGATGTTGGGAAAGATTGAAGACAGGAGGAGAAGGGGATGACAGAGGATGAGAAGGTTGGATGGCATCACTGACTCGATGGACATGAGTTTGAGCAAGCTCTGGGAGATGGTGATTGACAGGGAAGCCTGGAGTGCTGCAGTCCATGGGGTCTCAAAGAATTGGACAGGATCAAGAGACTGAACTGATAAATTCTCCTCTGGTTAAAAAGTCATTTACCTACTTAATGAAGCAACAGCTTTAACACTGAAGATGATCTTTAGAAGTTCCATTTTAGGAGAACTGAGGTTACCACTTAGCACAAGTCACTGTTACTTATTCTACAATACAAAACCAAAAGGTTACTTACCTATAAGAAATTTGAGACTGGGAAGGGAAACGAGGAAGTTTAGGTTCTGGGTAATCTTTTCTGAGGGCTTCTCAGGTGGCTCAGTGGTAAAGAATCCACCTGCCAATGCAGGAGATACAAGTTCAGTCCCTGGGTGGGGAAGATACCCTGGAAAAGGAAATGGCAACCCACTACAATATTCTTGCCTGGAAAAGGAAATGGCAACCCACTACAATATTCTTGCCTGGAAAATCCCATGGATAGAGGAGCCTGGTGGGCTACAGTCCAGGGGGTCACAAAAGAGTCAGCCATGACTTAGCAACTAAACAATAACAACCTTTTCTGAATTATGGGTAGAACTGTGAGTCCTTAAAGTCATCTCTAAGAGAGGCCTCCATGCCAACCCCTTCAAGTGAAATTCCTCAATTTGCCTCTTTGAGTTCATAAAGTAAACACCCCAACCAATAGCCATTCTTTGGGCGCTTTTCAGGCCAAGGGGTGTACACACCAGCAGTAAGGTTAGCCTTTAGAAGGACAGAGCAGGGAGGAAGCCTGCACAAGTTCTGTAGTTCTTGGAATTTGTGTTTCAAAACTTGATCTCTGTGTGTGTGTGAGCCAGGGGTTAAAGGGAGTATCAACAGGGATAGGTACGTCCCTTGACCCAAAGACTTTTCAGCTCTTGGGAGAGTGCAGCTTGAGGGGAGCCTTGGCAGGACCCTCTAAACTGAGGGGGCCCCAGTTCAAGGCCCACTCTTGTCTTGATCTAGGGGCAGAACTGCACCTAGACTCGGACAAAACTTCAGGTGCTTTTCTGAGTTTTTAAAGCTAAACTATTAAGCCGAATATAAAGATTATCCTAACAAATCAGGGGACATAAAAGTAGAGACAAAAGGCTAAACCAACAGCATTTTGCTCCCTCAAGGGCCCCATAGAAGAGGCGGTAACTGGAGATATGTCTATATTTCTATAGAGCAAACCAGTTCCTAACTCAACAGTTTTACTCCCTTAAACTTATTATTAGAGCAGGCCTCAGTAGCTGTAATGCTAGAATTCCTTTGTAAGAGAGGCTTAGAGGCAGAGCTCTAGTTGGAAATGGGGAGACTTGAAACTGCATTTGTAGAGTGGTTTACATAAGCTGAAAAAAATGCAAAAGGAACAGGTGGGGAAAGGGCACCGTTGATACTTTGCCATGACTGTGTGTGCCAATCTCTCCCATCCTCCAAATTCCTTTTTGGCCTTAAGCTACCATAAATAAATCAACAGCATTAAAAGTATTAGGCCTGCTTCTGTGTCATTTTCTTTCTGGGCCACTGTGCACAGCTTATTAACATAGAAACTTTCGGGAATGCCGTTAGAAAACACTCATAGGTGACATGTGAAGAAGAAATAATACAAAAGAATAAAGATCACAACAGCACATGTGCAGACTTTGAAACAGTTTTTTGTTTTATGAAATCAAGTGCAACTTGTGAAGAGTGAAAAACACCATACCTTGATAAGCCCAAAGTCTTCTCTGCTGCACATACACTTGTTCTAAAAATTCGAGATGAAACAACTGCCCATGTTGATTCAAAACTGTAGGCATTAAACCTTCACTAGTGGGCCTTCCCTGGTGGCTCAGTGGTAAAGAATCCACTTACCAACGCAGGAGACACGGTTTTGATCCCTGGACGGGGAAGATCCCACATGCTGCAGAGTAACTAAGCCCATGGGCCACAAGTACTGAGCCCAGGAACTCCAGCTACTGAAGCCTGCACACTCCAGAGCCTGTGCTCCACGAGAATCCCGTGCACTGCAACTAGAGAGCAGCCCCTGTTCACTACAACTAGAGAAAAAGCCCACGCAGCAGCGAAGACTCAGCACAGCCATAAATTAATTAAAATTAAAACAGACCCCAAAACTTACACTTGCTCAAATGCAAATCAGAAGAAACGTATAAACTCAACTCCTTTCCTCCAGGTTCATCCTTGACTTTTACTGCACGTAGACAAGAATGAATCTTATGTTTAATGGATAGCTGAAATGTTGCATACATCAGTCCCATCCATTTCATTTCTTGTTCTTAGATTCTGTATCCTAATTTCTGATTACAGATGTTCATGGACCTCACTTGAATTGGCTCAGCTATGAAAACTATTCCTTGCAATCTTTTTAGATAACTGATTGAAGCAATTCTAAAACAGTTAAAATGTATATTCATAATTTTGTAAAGCCTTGTCATGGGTCTTTTTCTCTGACATTAACTCCATAAGAAAAATGATTCCCCCCAAATTTATGTCTCTTATAAAGTAAAGGATGGTTGTGATTTTGAGGTGGACAGTCCCAGTTCCTAGGGGATGCTTTGCGATTTGGGGCTACTCATGCTTAACCCAGTTCAGTTCCGTTCAGTCGCTCAGTCGTCTCTGACTCTTTGTGACCCCATGAATCGCAGCACGCCAGGCCTCCCTGTCCATCACCATCTCCCGGAGTTCACTCAGACTCACGCCCATTGAGTCCGTGATGCCATCCAGCCATCTTATCCTCTGTCGTCCCCTTCTCCTTCTGCCCCCAATCCCTCCCAGCATCAGAGTCTTTTCCAATGAGTCAACTCTTCTCATGAGGTGTCCAAAGTACTGGAGCTTCAGCTTTAGCATCATTCCTTCCAAAGAAATCCCAGGGTTGATCTCTTTCAGAATGGACTGGTTGGATCTCCTTGCAGTCCAAGGAACTCTCAAGAGTCTTTTCCAACACCACAGTTCAAACACATCAATTCTTCGGCGCTCAGCCTTCTTCACAGTCCAAATCTCACATCCATACATGACCACTGGAAAACCACAGATGGACCTTTGTTGGCAAAGCAATGTCTCTGCTTTTGAATATACTATCTAGGTTGGTCATAACTTTTCTTCCAAGGAGTAAGCGTCTTTTAATTTCATGGCTGCAGTCACCATCTGCAGTGATTTTGGAGCCCCCAAAAATAAAGTCAGCCATTGTTTCCACTGCCCCATCTATTTCCCATGAAGTGATGGGACCAGATACCATGACCTTCGTTTTCTGAATGTTGAGCTTTAAGCCAACTTTTTCACTCTCCTCTTTCACTTTCATCAAGAGGCTCTTTAGTTCTTCACTTTCTGCCATAAGGGTAGTGTCATCCGCATATCTGAGGTTATTGATATTTCTCCCGGCAATCTTGATTCCAAATTGTGCTTCTCCAGCCCAGCGTCTCTCATGATGTACTCTGCATATAAGTTAAATAAGCAGAGTGACAATATACAGCCTTGACGTACTCCCTTTCCTATTTGGAACCAGTCTGATGTTCCATGTCCAGTTCTAACTGTTGCTTCCTGACCTGCATACCGGTTTCTCAAGAGGTAGGTCAGGCGGTCTGGTATTCCCATCTCTTTCAGAATTTTCCACAGTTTATTGTGATCCACACAGTCAAAGGCTTTGGCATAGTCAATAAAGCAGAAATAGATGTTTTCCTGGAACTCTCTTGCTTTTTCCATGATCCAGTGGATGTTGGCAATTTGATCTCTGGTTCCTCTGCCTTTTGTAAAACCAGCTTGAACATCAGGGAGTTCACGGTTCACATATTGCTGAAGCCTGGCTTGGAGAATTTTGAGCATTACTTTACTAGCATGTGAGATGAGTGCAACTGTGCGGTAGTTTGAGCATTCTTTGGCATTGCCTTTCTTTGGAACTGGAATGAACACTGACATTTTCCAGTCCTGTGGCCACTGCTGAGTTTTCCAAATGTGCTGGCATATTGAGTGCAGCACTTTCACAGCATCATCTTTCAGGATTTGAAACAGCTCAACTGGAATTCCATCACCTCCACTAGCTTTGTTCACAGTGATGCTTTCCGAGGCCCACTTGACTTCACATTCCAAGATGTCTGGCTCTAGATTAGTGATCACATCATCATGATTATCTGGGTCATGAAGATCTTTTTTGTAGAGTTCGTCCGTGTATTCTTGCCACCTCTTCTTAATATCTTCTGCTTCTGTTAGATCCATACCATTTCTGTCCTTGATCGAGCCCATCTTTGCATGAAATGTTCCCTTGGTATCTCTAATTTTCTTGAAGAGATCTCTAGTCTTTCCCATTCTGTTGTTTTGCTCGATTTCTTTGCATTGATCGCTGAGGAAGGCTTTCTTATCTCTTCTTGCTATTCTTTGGAACTCTGCATTCAGATGCTTATATCTTTCCTTTTCTCCTTGCCTTTTCGCCTCTCTTCTTTTCACAGCTATTTGTAAGGCCTCCTCAGACAGCCATTGTGCTTTTTTGCATTTCTTTTCCATGGGGATGGTCTTGATCCCTGTCTCCTGTACAATGTCATGAACCTCATTCCGTAGTTCATCAGGTACTCTATCTATCAGATCTAGGCCCTTAAATCTATTTCTCACTTCCATTGTATAATCATAAGGGATTTGATTTAGGTCATACCTGAATGGTCTAGTGGTTTTCCCTTCTTTCTTCAATTTGAGTCTGAATTTGGTAATAAGGAGTTCAGGATCTGAGCCACAGTCAGCTCCTGGTCTTGTTTTTGTTGACTGTATAGAGCTTCTCCATCTTCGGCTGCATAGAATATAATCAATCAATCTGATTTTGGTGTTGACCATCTGGTGATGTCCATGTGTAGAGTCTTCTCTTGTGTTGTTGGAAGAGGATGTTTGCTATCCTAATTCAATGAATATTTATTGAACACTGACAATGGGTAAATCACCATGCTAATATGATGGAGAAAAAAGTCACACGTTTCAAAGGAACTTATATTCAAATGAGATATGCCACATATACTCAGTTTACAGCATAATTTATGTAATTATTCCTGTATTGTTGGCACCAAGCTTGTTTCCAATCTTTCCTTGTCACTTAAGATGCTGTCATGAACATTGTCATTGATCTATTCATTGAATATTGATTCAGCACCTATGATATATAAATCATTAATCCTAATGCTGCAAGATTTCAAATTACTGCAACAAATGGAAAATATGCATAATACTTCAAAGTTCCTTTGTGCAACTTTTCCTATGAGAAATTTTTGTTCAAAAATTATACCAGCATGTCATTGACTATTATTACTAAACAGAGAAGGACCAGCCTATAAAATCTCAAATGAAAAGTTATTGACTACAAACCCATGGCAATCATATCTGCCCAAGGAGAACTCTTAAAGTACAGAACATTTTACACTTTTGAAGTATGTGCCCAATTAGAAGTAAAACCCTACAAAAATTAAGAGTTCTAGATCTGCTCCAATATATGAAACCTATGGTAGCTGGAAGAATAAAAGCTGGAGTTAAAGACATTTTTAACCTCAGCAAAGTAAGATCATGTCCAGCAAACTTCTTTTTAAAAGTTCCATAAATTCCATATAACCTAAATTCCACATCATCGCTTATTCCAACTAAATGTAAAACCCTAAAGTAAAATTTTTATGATGATAAAGATAACTTAGTTTTCTCCTATGTTATAAAAGTCTTGCTGCTGCTGCTGCTGCTGCTAAGTCGCTTCAGTCGTGTCTGACTCTGTGCTACCCCATAGATGGCAGCCCACCAGGCTCCCCCATCCCTGGGATTCTCCAGGCAGGAACACTGGAATGGGTTGCCATTTCCTTCTCCAATGCATGAAAGTGAAAAGTGAAATTGAAGTCGCTCAGTTGTCTTTGACTCCTAGTGACCCCATGGACTGCAGCCTACCAGGCTCCTCTGTCCATGGGATTTGCCAGGCAAGAGTACTGGAGTGGGTTGCTATTGCCTTCTCTGTATAAAAGTCTTAGTTGCCTTTGAAAATACAGCAAACCAAAGTTTTGTCTTCAGCATTTCAGTCATAATGTACTTTTCCTGCTTACCATAGTTGAGATATTCAAGGTACCTAATAATAAAATGTTCTCAACTACAGGATTATATCTGATAGATAGAGTCCCTGAAGAACTATGGACAGAGGTTCGTGACATTGTACAGGAGGCAGTGATCGAGACCATCCCCAAGTAAAAGAAGTGCAGAAAGGCAAAATGGTTGTCTGAGGAGGCCTTATAAATGGAGAAAAGAAGAGAAGCTAAACGCAAAGGAGGAAAGGAAAGATATACCCATTTGAATGCAGAGTTCCAAAGAATAGCAAGGAGAGATAAGAAAGCCTTCCTCAGCGATCAATGCAAAGAAATAGAGGAAAACAATAGAATGGGAAAGACTAGAGAGCTCTTCAAGAAAATTAGAGATACCAAGGAAATATTTCATGCAAAGTTGGGCACAACAAAGGACAGAAATGGTATGGACCCAACAGAAGCAGAAGATATTAAGAAGAGGTGGCAAGAATACACAGAAGAACTATACAAAAAAATCTTCATGACCCAGATAACCACAATGGTGTGATCACCCACCAAGAGCCAGACATCCTAGAATGCGAAGTCAGGTGGGCCTTAGGAAGCATCACTGTGAACAAAGCTAGTGGAGGTGATGGAATTCCAGTTGAGCTATTTCAAATCCTAAAAGATGATGCTGTGAAAGTGCTGCACTCAGTATGCCAGCAAATGTGGAAACTTCAGCAATGGCCACAGGACTGGAAAAGGTCAGTTTTCATTCCAGTCCCAAAGAAATGCCAAAGAATGTTCAATTCCAATGCCAAAGAATGTTCAAACTACTGCACAATTTCACTCTCTCTCACACTAGCAAAGTAATGGTTAAAATTCTCCAAGCCAGGCTTCAACAGTACATGAACTGTGAACCTCCAGATGTTCAAGCTGGATTTAGAAAATGCAGAGGAACCAGAGATCAAGTTGCCAACATCTGTTGGACCATCAAAAAAGCGAGAGAGTTCCAGAAAAGTATCTACTTCTGCTTTATTGACTATGCCAAAGCCTTTGACTATGTGGATGACAACAAACTGCGGAAAATTCTGAAAGAGATGGGAATACCAGACCACCTGACCTGCCTCCTGAGAAATCTGTATGCAGGTCAAGAAGCAACAGTTAGAATCAGACATGGAACAATAGACTGGTTCCAAATTGGGAAAGGAGTACGTCAAGGCTGTACGTCAACCCTGCTTATTTAACTTATATGCAGAGTACATCATGCGAAATGCCAGGCTGGATGAAGCACAAGCTGAAATCAATATTGCCAGGAGAAATATCAATGACCTCAGATATGCAGATGGCACCACCCTTATAGCAGAAAGCGAAAAAGAACTAAAGAGCCTCTGATGAAAGTGAAAGAGGAAAGTGAAAAGTTTGGCTTAAAGCTCAACATTCAGAAAACCAAGATCATGGCATCCGGTGGAGATCACTTCATGGCAAATAGATGGAGAAACAGTGGAAACAGTGACAGACTTTATATTCTTCTGCTCCAAAATCACTGCAGATGGTGCTTGCAGCCATGAAATTAAAAGACACTTGCTCCTTGGAAGAAAAGTTACGACCAACCTAGACAGCATATTAAAAAGCAGACGTCACTTTGCCAACAAAAGTCCTCCTAGTCAAAGCTATGGTTTTTCCAGTGGTCATGTATGGATGTGAGAGTTGAACTATAAAGAAAACTGAGTGCCAAAGAATTGATGTGTTTGAACTGTGGTGTTGGAGAAGACTCTTGAGAATCCCTTGGACAGCAAGGAGATCCAACCAGTCCATCCTAAGTGAAATCAGTCCTGAATATTCATTGAAACTGCAACTTCGGCCAGCCAATGGGAAGAAATGACTCGTTGGAAAAGACCCGGATGCTGGGAAAGATTGAAGGCGGGAGGAGAAGGGGAGGACAGAGAATGAGATGATTGGATGGCATCACCAACTCGATGGACATGAGTTTGAGCAAGCTCAGGAAGTTAGTGATAGACAGGGAGGCCTGGCGTGCAGTAGTCCATGGGGTCGCAAAGAATCAGACACAACTGAGCAACTGAACTGAGCTACTGGCTTGTTTGTTGGCTTTAAATACTGTTTTGGCGACCCCTAGTGTGAAACATGATATCAACATCTGGACATACAGAAAATCCTTTTGATATTTTAAAATTTCCTTAGAGAAAAAGGATATCTAAAATAATTATTTCACCAAAGGAGATGTGATTTTAGTTCATTTCAATTTGAACTTTGTATTTTTCTGCAATAGTAATAAAACTTAAATTTAATTTCTGGATACACAAGACATTTGCTAATCAATAAGAGGGTGTTTATTTATAATAATACACCCATAAATGGACTATTATGCAGGTTTAAACCAAGACCAAAAATCAAAAAGGATGAGGAAGTTTTTTATGTATTCATATGAGATGATCACCACGATATGTCCAAGAAAATAAAACAAAAAGCAAACAAAATATAGAAGTAGAGAACTATGGCGAGCATTTTGCTACCATCTAAATTTTAAGAAGGGTTAAATATCAAATATATCTGTAGGCACTTAAATAAGTATATCATATACATTTGTGCTTTCATTTTTAAAATGTCTGGAAGGATAAACAACATACACATAGCAATTGTTACTTACTGAAGATGGGAAATGGGTAGATGTTGAAAAATGCATTCTTTTGTATACTTTTTTGGTCTTGAATGAAACCTTGACCATTCAAAATATTAAATGACTTAAAAAAAATTTTAGGCCAGCAACTATAAAGATAGACCAAGAAAAGATGAAAAGAGAAAAATGTTGCCTTGCATTACTGGACTTAAGAAATGGATTAAAGTATAATTTTCCACCTAAAACAGATTCCTTTTCTTTTCCTTATACATCTTTTATTCTATATCCTTTCCATTGGAAACTTGTCTTGCTTATTTTCTTTAAATGCCAAAATATAAGATGGCATTTGATAGTTATATTGAAGTAACCTAACAGGCTTAAGGTAATATCTTGGAACAGGAAATAGTAACAGTTCTCCTGACATATCTCACCAACAAGACCACTGGTTCCAGACCAAAATTCTTTATTAGCAAGAAATGTAAGAAAATGTGATACTCTTTACAAGATGACAATTTAAGACTCATAAGGAACATCTTTAAATATATATATAGCATATACCCAGGGATAAATCTGATAGAAGACATAAAAGATCCATTTGGAGAAAATTACATAAGCTTTATTTAAAGTCAAAAAATTAGACTTAAATAAATGGAAATATTTACTATGTACCAGATGAGAACATTCAATATAGTTAAGATGACAATTCCCCAAATAAATCTATAAATTCAGTGTAACTGCAATTAAAAGTGAAGCAGGGTTTTTGTGTTATCTATATGCTGATGTTGATACATGGAAGGCTTTCTTGGTGACTTTGAGGATCTTTTGTACAAAATAATATTCAGAGGTTCATTTAGATTTTTAAAGCTAATGTTCAATTTATTAAAGACATAAATCGAAGAACTGCCTCTTTCCTTAAACATTTTTTTTTGGTTGGCTGAGCCGGATCTTCATTGTTCGAGCTTTTCTCTAGTGGTGGCAAGCAGGGCATACTCTCAAGTTGTGGTAAGTGGACTTCTCTTGGCAGCGGTTTCTCTTGTTGCAGAGCATGGACTCTAGGGCACGTGGGCTGCAATAGTTGCAGCTCCAGAGCACAGGCTCAGTAGTTGTGGTGCATGGGCTTAGTTGCCCCACAGCACTGGGATCTTCTCAGATCAGAGACTGAACCTGTGTCTCCTGCACGGGCAGGAGGAATCTTCACTACTGAGCCACCAAGGAAGCCTTCCTTAAACTTTCACGCTCAGCAAAAAATCCTAAACTATTTATTTTCAGCAAATGTTCACAGTCATTTTTAACAGGCTTTCCGATAAAATTTAGTTTCATTCCAAATTTTTACTCTCAAATATTTTATACCATAACTTTCAATGTAATTCTTCAGTTTTCCTTTTAAGTATTGCAATTGTCTGACAAGATTTCATGTACTTATATTATTTTCACAAATTATAAATGTTTTCAAAAGTTCTCATATATTCCACATCACTGTATAAAACAGTGATGAACCTCCCTACCCCTACCCTAGTTCAAACAAACACTGGAGTCCTCGCCCCTCGTAACTTACAAGGTGACTGCATTTAGAGATAGGGCCTTTACGTGAAATGAGGTGATATGGGCCGATTCTAATTCAGGATGACTTGTGCCTTTCTAAGAAGAGGAGATTAGGACTCAGAAACACGCAGGAAGATCGTATGAAGACAGAGAGAAGATGGCCATCTGTGAGACAATGAGAGAGTCCTCATAGTGAAACCAATCCTGCCAATGCATTGATCTTGGGACTTCGGCCTGTAGAACTGGAAGGAAATAAATTTCTATTGTTTAAGTCATCCAGTTTGTGGCATTTTGTTTTGGCAGCCCTAGAAAACTAATACACCTTGGGTCTTAATTAATACATATAAATATTTTCTATCTAGCTCCAAAGGTCTTCAAATTTGAGGTTTTTCTCTCATATCCTTAGAATCATTCTTAATGATATGGAAATAATATGGACTTTCATGGCTTTATTTAACAACTCAATCACAATTTCCATGAGGATTTTACTGACAGTCTAAATTCATGTGGAAGAGCAAAGGATCAAGAATTATGAAGACATTTATGAAAGAAGGAAATTCTACAGACTTTTACGTTGTCAGATATCAAGACTTATTGTAAAGATACAATAATTAAGATCTGGTGTTACTGGTATGGGCACAGCAAAGAGACTAATAGAACATAATGCCCAGAAACAGACCTACATGTACAACAGAAGCATGAAAGATGGGTAGGGAAAGGATGTACTATTTAGTGAGTGACTGGTTATCACTGTTAGCCACATAGAAACATATTTAACTAGTTAGCCATATGAGTTGAGTTGAGTTTATGTGCTCAATCGTGTCCTACTCTTTGTGACCCCATGAACTGTATAGCCTGCCAGGCTCCTCTGTCTATAGGATTTTCCAAGCAAGAATACTGGAGTCGATTGACATTTCCTTCTAATTGGATCCCTAAAGAAACAAAACCTTCCAGGTGAATTAAGTGTCTAAATATGAAAAAGCAAAATTCTGAAACTTTTACAAGAAAATGAAGAAAACTATTTTTTATGGTCCCAGAGTAGAAAAGAGGGCTTTTTTTGTTTTTATTTCATTTTTCAAACCAAATGCAAAAAGGATAAACCATAAAGGAACGTTAGTACATCTGACTACTTTAAAATTAACTTCTGTATAACGAAACATACCATAAAGTGTAAAGATGAACCTTAGACTGGGAAAAAAATTTTTCATTGCATGTAAGTGGCAAGCCTAGTATCCTGAATATTTAAAGACCTCCTTAAAAATTAGTAAGAAGACAAACATCCCTATAAGAAAATGGGCAAAGGATAAGAATATGCAATTCACAGAAACAGGAATACAATAGGCTAATAAACACTTTTTTAAAATGCTAAATAAAACACATAGCTATAGCTATATATATCAACAAGGATGCTGAAAAGGAAAAAAAACAACTTTCATAACAGTACACGCATTTATCTGTGTCATTTATTGTCATTGTTTAGTTGCTAAGTGGTGTCCGACTCTTTGCAACCCCATGGACTGGCTCCTCTGTCTATGAGATTTACGAAGCTTTAAAACATGCATAACAAAGACATCTATTGTTTATGGGTATACAAACTTGCAGCAGTCAAAAACCTTCATGAAGCAGGCTCAGGAAAGATTAATTCTAAACTCAAGATAGGATCCTAAAGTAAGTTAGGGACAGCAATACAGAAAACTTTTTGAGTTTATTAGTATGGTTTTATTTCTTTAAAAAAACAAAGCCAAAACAAAATAATGAAGTTGTAAACAAAAAATGGCAAAAGGCCAAGTTTGATACATCTGGATGGTAAATCCACAAGCATGCCTTATATTAGTTTCTAGGTTTTAGGAAGGAAACATTTGTTGTAACAAAGTTTGAACTGAAGGGGTAACTTTTTTTTTTTTCATTTTTGATACACTTATTTGATCCTTTAAGATATTTGTGTCATTTTGTTTTTTCACTCTTTCTTTAAAAAAAATAAAAACTACGTGTATCTAAGGGGTGCAAAAAGATTTCATATACATATATACAGTGAAACGTTATTTACTACTGTCAAGCTAATTAACATATGCATCTCCTCCCATTATAGTCGCTCAGTCCTGTCCGACTCTTTGCAACGCCATGGAGGGCAGCAAGCCAGGCTTCCCTGTCCATCACTATCTCATGTGCTTACTCAAACTCCTGACAGCACCTGAAATTTACTCTCTGGAAAATTTCGGCATTCAATATAGCATTAACTATAACCATCATGCTGTACCTCTCTAGACTTACTGGTACTACGTAACTGACACTCTGTACCAGAATAAAAGTATTTTAAAGTTGTCTTTCACCCCGTAAAAATTTCTTTCTATATGGCTACCGTACAGTTTACCCATTCATCAAAAGCTTTTAGAGAAACAATCTCTGCCAGGCTATGAGGATATCATAAAAAAACAGATGATACATCAACAGAAGCAAACAATTTTTCTTAAGTAGTTTGTATTCGTGTGAGGAAGTTCTTTAAACCAAAAATTGGATTTAAAGTGATAATAACAGAGGTAAAGGGGAAGAATTTCCATCTGTCTGGAGTAGCCAAAGTCAATTTCAAGGAGATACTTTCGAGGTGACTTAAAGGGAAAAGTGTTTGCCGGGGGAACAAAACATTCCAAGCAGCGGGAACAGTATGAACGGAGAACTGGGGAGGCGAGCAGCATGGAACATTGAGAAAGATTTATAGGGTGAGGGCGTGTAGGGCGTGGTGAGAAGTTGAAGGGAGAATATCAAAATTAGAAGCTCAAGAGGAAGGAGCGGCTTGATGCAGGCGCCGGAACGTGTCGGAACTGGTGCTGTATTTTGGTGACCAGGCACGAAACGGCAGCCCTGCAAGCGATGAAATAACTTTCCACACAACTTGTAAAACGTGGCTGGGACCAGAACTTGCGTCTCCTGACTTCAAGGTGACCCACCCACGGTTGTGAACGGGCTACTACTGTGCCTCGTTAGCTGCGAAAGCGGTGTCATACCAAGAGTTCATATTCCCAATCCCTACCCTGTCCTGCAGAGTTTCTCATGTCCATTTAGCCCCAAACCACCTGAGGATGCCTCTTGCCTCCCAGACACCTCCCTCTATTAAGCCGCCAACATCCTTTTAAACATCTCTCCATTTCTTGTTGTTGTTTAGTCGCTAAATTGTGTCTGACTCTTTTTGCGACCCCATAGATTGTAGCCTGCCAGGCTTCTCTGTCCATGGGATTTCCCAGGCAAGAATACTGGAATGGGTTGCCATTTTCTTCTTCAAGGGATCTTCCCGACCCAAGGCTAGAGCCCAAGTCTCCTGAATTGGCAGGCGGTTGTTTTACCACTAAGCCACCAAGGAAACCCTTTAAACATTTCTCAGGGTTCCTAAAAAGCCTGTGTTACCAGCCCTCAGAGACCACAAGTCCCAGCATGCAAAGCGCCTTTTAGGAAAGGGCTACTAAAAGGACCAGCATGCAACGCTCTGCGAAGTGGGCGGGACTCTCTACAGGGGCAGCCCACTTGTAGCGTTGCCTAGGCAACTCCAATTCGGTGATAGACTACACTTCTGCTTCCGCCTCTGAGACCTGGGATCGCGAATCTGCGCGGCTTCGTTGCTATGACGCCATCCGCCTGCGACCGCGTGGGTTCCGAGGTTCCGCAGTCCCGCTTGAAGTCCCAGAGCGCCTTCCTGTAAGTCTGCTGCCTCTCACCTGGGAGCAAAGGGAAAAGCGGTGACATGACGGACCGCTACACCATTCACAGCCAGCTAGAGCATCTGCAGTCCAAGTACATCGGGACCGGCCACGCGGACACCACGAAGTGGGAATGGCTGGTGAACCAGCACCGCGACTCCTACTGCTCCTACATGGGCCACTTCGATCTTCTCAACTACTTCGCCATTGCCGAGAATGAGAGCAAAGCGCGAGTTCGCTTCAACTTGATGGAGAAGATGCTGCAGCCTTGCGGCCCGCCAGCCGACAAGCCGGAGGAGAACTGAGACCCCGCGGTATCACCGCTGTACGTGAGTACCTGTCCCTGAGTTCCCCGGGTTCGCCTGCATTCTCGCTTTTTCTTAAGTGAACTGATTCTCCATGTCTCGGCTTCTCGTGCTTTCCTTGTACAGAGCGTCCCGCATGACCTGCCTTCCTGTGGACCCTGTTTTCCTGTGGAACACAGCGTTGGGAGACCGTCAGGACCCCTGAGAACTGTGATTGGACCGTGGAGCAAACTTTAGAGAAGACGGCACTGGAGTGAGACGGAATTTAGAGGCTCGTTTCCGGCTAGTTGATTGTTGCTTCTTACATAAAGTTTAGAAATGTTTCAGTCTCTTGGTGTGGACTACTTGTGTTCTGGTGGAGGGGTCCCGGGAGGGCTTTGGAACTGTGGCTTCGGAAGAGGCGGGAGAATAGAAGGGATAAAGAAGGGGAGGGTTAGGAAGGGGTTGGGCAGGTAGTTCAGGGCCAGACACTTAAATGCACCCTGCCCAACCTTTATAACATTTCCCAACCCAGACTTTTCCCAAGAGTTTTTTTCAGGCCCATAATGCTTTCAGTATTGAAATTTGTGATCATCGTATCCCTTCTTTTTCTTTCATTAAAAAAAAAAAAAGTCTTTGCTGGCATTGTCCTCTCTCTGCAGATTGCATCCTTTTGGGACTTTGTGGATGTGTCTTGAGACTTGGCTGTCAGATGAATTCTTTCATTCATTCAACATTCAACAAATATTTGTTGAGTCCTATGTGGCAAGCATTTCCCATGCTTTAGGGGCTTATATTAACACTAGTTGGGGGAGCAGCACACTGCATCAGTTGTAGATAATAAGCAAATGTTAGAAGGTACTATGGAGAATAGAGTAGCACCCCACTCCAGTACTCTTGCCTGGAAAATCCCATGGATGGAGGAGCCTGGTAGGCTGCAGTCCATGAGGTCGCTAAGAGTTGGACACAACTGAGTGACCTCACTTTGACTTTTCACTTTCATGCATTGGAGAAGGAAATGGCAACCCACTCCAGTGTTCTTGCCTGGAGAATCCCAGGGGCTGCGGAGCCTGGTGGGCTGCCGTCTATGGGGTCGCACAGAGTCAGACACGACTGAAGCGACCTAGCAGCAGCAGCAGCAGCAGCATTGCAGTTTTAAATAGGCTGCCTCATGTTAGAATATTGAGAAGGTGACATTTGTGCAGAGACTTTAAGGAAGTGAGGCAAATAGCCATGCAGAAAACGGAGGAAATTACTTTCCAGTCAGAGAAAACTTCCAATGAAAAGTACCTAAGACGGATTGTGTATGGCTTATTGGACGAAGAGTAAAGAAACAAGTATGGCTAAAGGGAATGAGCCAGGGGAGAGTGGAGGTATAGCTTATGGAGAGGGAACAGACAAGAGTAGAGTCTGGTGGGCCTATGTAAGGACTTGTGGCTTTTATCCTGAGAATATGGGGAGCCATTGGAAAACTATTAGGCGATATGGTCTGACACATTTTAGATCAGTGAGTCTCAAGCATATTGGCCTTGGAATGCCATTACATTCTTTAAAATTCTTGAAGACTCCCATAGCGCTTTTGTTTTTGGTTATAGCTGTTGATAGTCACCAAATTAAAAATTAAAACTGAGAAATACATAAAATACCTGGTAATTCATTTTAAAATAACAGTAACAGGACTTCCCTGGTGGGCCAGCAGTTAAGAATCTGCCTGCCAATGTAGGTAACATGGGTTTGATCCCTGGTCCAGGAAGATTCCACATGCCGCAGGGCAACTAAACCTGGGCCCTGCAACTACCGAAGCTCATCTGCTCTAGAGCCTGTGCTCCGCTAAAAGAGAAGCCACCACGATGAGAAACCCACATTCCACAACTGGAGAAAGCCTACACACTGCAACAAAGACCTAGCGCAACCGCAAATAAATAAATAACAATAAAAGACCATTACATGTTAATGAGAATATTTTTTTTATGAAAAATAACTTTTCCAAAACAATTTAGTGAAAAAGATGGTGTCTTTTTTTTTTTAAACAACTTTGTATATGCCTTCAGTGTCGGTATCTAAAGATGTTAATTGATCAGTTATGTCTGACTCTGTGACCCCATGGACTGTACCCCGCCAGGCTTCTCTATTGATGGAGTTCTCCAGGCAGGAATACTGGAGTGGGTTGCCATTTCCTCCTCCAGGGGATCTTCCTGACCCAGGGATCAAACCTGTGTCTCCTGTGTGGCAGGCAGATTCTTTGCCATCTGAGTCACCAGGGAAGCCCCCTTCGTAAATGTCTGGCTTAATATAAGACAGCTGTATTCTTTTATCTGCTTCTGCATTCAAACTCCTAGAATATGAAGTTTTGGCTGAAGTATGAAAAAACCCACTCCAGGACTTCCCTGTACAAGGGTTTGATCCCTGGTCTGGGAACATTCCATATGCGGAGTAGCTAAGCCTGTGTGCCATAACTACTGAAGCTTGTGCACCCTAGAACCCACAGGCGACAACTACTGAGCGACAACTACTGAGCCCCAAATACTGCAATTACGGAAGCCCATGCACCTAAAGCCTGTGCTCCACAGCAAGAGAAGCCACTGCAGTGAGAAGTCCATGGGCTACAACAAAATAGCCCCCACTCACCACTACTAGAGAAAACCCTTGTGCATCAGTGAAGACCCAGCACAACCAAAAAACAAAATTTTTTTTAAGTCATCTTTTTAAAAAACCCACTTCACATAAATATACAGTAAGGGAGAAATATTTTAATAGCCTTTTCAAATATCTTAGAAGAAAGATACAACGTAAGATATTAGCAACCTTTCATTCTCTATTATATTAAAATTCATTAATCTATGTTGAGCATTGAATGGATCTAATTTTGCCCATATATGATTTTGTAATATCTTGAATTGCTCATTTGTAAAGTGTTGGCTCACTGAATTATATTCTAAGTGTTGACACATTTCATTGTATGTACCAAAATACTGTACTTTGTACATATTCTTAGTATCATTGCTGATCTCTTGAGAAAAGTCTTTTGGTGTTCAGTCGCTCAATTGTGTCCAACTCTTTGTGACCCCATGAACCGCAGCATGCCAGGCCTCCCTGTCCATCACCAACTCCTGGAATCCACCCAGACCCACATCCATTGAGTCGGTGATGCCATCCAACCATCTCGTCCTCTGTTGTCCTCTTTTCCTCCTGCCCTCAATCTTTCCTAGCATCAGGGTCTTTTCAAATGAGTCAGCTCTTTGCATCAGGTGGCCGAAGTATTGGAGTTTCAGCTTCAACATCAGTCCTTCCAATGAACACCCAGGACTGATCTTTAGGATGCACTGGTTGGATTTCCTTGCAGTCCAAAGGACTCTCAAGAGTCTTCTCCAACACCACAGTTCAAAAGCATCAATTCTTTGGCACTCAGCTTTGCTTATAAGTCCAACTCTCACATCCATACATGACCACTGGAAAAACCATAGCTTTGGACTAGACGGACCTTTGTTGGCAAAGTAATGTCTCTGCTTTTTAATATGCTATCTAGATTGGTCATAACTTTCCTTCCAAGGAGTAAGCATCTTAATTTCATGGCTGCAATCACCATCTGCAGTGATTTTGGAGCCCAGAAAAATAAAGTCAGCCATTGTTTCCACTGCCCCATCTATTTCCCATGAAGTGATGGGACCAGATACCATGACCTTAGTTTTCTGAATGTTGAGCTTTAAGCCAACTTTTTCACTCTCCTCTTTCACTTTCATCAAGAGGCTCTTTAGTTCTTCACTTTCTGCCATAAGGGTGGTGTCATCTGCATATCTGAGGTTATTGATATTTCTCCTGGCAATCTTGATTCCAAATTGTGCTTCTCCAGCCCAGCGTCTCTCATGATGTACTCTGCATATAAGTTAAATAAGCAGAGTGACAATATACAGCCTTGACGTACTCCTTTTCCTATTTGGAACCAGTCTGATGTTCCATGTCCAGTTCTAACTTGCTTCCTGACCTGCATACCGGTTTCTCAAGAGGTAGGTCAGGCAGGCGGTCTGGTATTCCCATCTCTTTCAGGATTTTCCACAGTTCATTGTGATCCACACAGTCAAAGGCTTTGGCATAGTCAATAAAGCAGAAGTAGTAACCTGAAAAACTAACAGTGATGGTATGTGTCCCACAGTTTGAAGTTTTTACTTGAGAGCCTAAATTTGGTCACTGGTAGCAAATCTTGTCTGTTTTTTTCCTTAAAGTGACAAGCCTACTTCGTTCATTTTCAGGAAAATATCTGTCAAGTACCAAATTCTGAATAATTGCAGTTTATCAGTCTTACAAGTAAAGAATGATGTTCCTTGAGAGAGAGAAAGAAAAAAAAAAAAAGAGTCCATTTAGTCTGCAACTCAAATAATAACAAGTGTTTTTTCTTGAAAAAACCACTGTGCTTTGGTGGCAGCGAAAATGGTTTATGCATACTACCAATTTTGATCATTTGGAAAGATGTGTCCTTGTGGACTAAGAGTTCATAAAATCAGTTTCATTTCATCAAGGACATTCTTTTTAAAAATAATTTTATTTTATTTATTTTTGGCTGTGCTGGGTCTTGGTTTCTGCCTGGGCTTTTCTCTAGTTGTGGCAAGTGGGGGCTACTTTGTTGCAATGCACAGGCTTCTCATTGTGGGCGGGCTTTTCTTGTGGAGCACAGGCTCCAGGGAACGTGGGCTTTGGTAGTCGTGGCACGTGGGCTATGCTGCTCCAAGGCAAGTGGGATCTTCCCAGATCAGGGATTGAACCTGTGTTCCCTGATTTGGCAGGCGGATTCTTTAGCACTGAGCCACCAGGGAAGCCCCAGTCAAGGACATTCTTAAGTGAAACGGAGTTGATGTTTTTATTTTGTTTATTTTTGTTGAGAGTATATGGCAGTGAAGAATACAATGACTACTAGTAGTTTGGTGTCACTATCTTGATTGATGCTAAGTGCTAGTAGTTTTATTCACGATTGCTTTTCAGTGAAAATGGCAAGTAAAATCTAAGTATTATTATTAAAATAGTAAAATCTAAGTATTATTTAAATAGTGTCAACTTCACAGATTCTTTGAAATTCCCACCATTTTCACTTGAAAAAAAAACTGATAGACTGATAGTTTAAACTATATTATTTAGACTTGGTTGGATAGCATCACCGACTCAATGGACATGAGTTTGAGATGGTGAAGGACAGGGATGCCTGGCATGCTGCAGTCCATGGGGTTGCAAAGAGTCAGACACGACTGAGCAACTGAACCACAACAAGACTTGAGTATTTAGCAGATATTTTCTCCGAAAATGAATGAAATGGGCCATCATTTCCAGGAAAACAACTGAACCACTTTTTAAAGGGGTCTTTCTGGCTGTTATGTTGAGAATAGATATAGGTAATGTAACAGAGAACGGACTGTAATTGTCAGCAGATAAATAAAAGTATCAATACTGATGCTTTTCCCCCTAAAAAGAATAGGAGTCAAGCTGTAAATCCTCATCCTTATGAAACTGGAATGAGAGTGAGCCCTTGTCTGTAATTGCAGTGTGTAGCACTAGACCAGGGGAGATGACAACCCACATTGGAAATAGGAAGAGGCTGGATATTTAGTATAGGGTAATTTATATAAAGAATCAAATGAAAATGTGGACAATAAATAACTGCAGGAATTTAGAAGGAAGTTAGAAACCTAGAGACATACATGAACTGGCTTGAATTTATACTATCAGGATTCACAAGGACAAGGATTTGGGTCTGTTTTATTACAAGATAAATCTCAAGTGTCTCAGATGGTGCCAGCATATCACAAGTGTTCAATAAATGTGTTGAATGTGAAAAGGTAAGGCTTAATTTAGACAATATACTAATTTATGTTTTAGGCAGTCTTCAAGTTCACCAGAGTAGGTCAGAGCAAAGGAAAGAGATATTTGAAAACATGCTTCTCAGATAGCAATCATAGCTAACATATTGATAGCTTTTATGGTGTACTGAGTGTTTTATCTGATGTGATCTCTGGGAGGTATTATCTTTGTTTTACAGATGAAACAGTTTCAGAAAAACTATTTGCCCAAGGTCACACAGATACTGTGTGGCTAAGCCAGGATTTGAACCAGGTCTTTCTATTTCAAAGTACAATGTCTTAAACATACTGTTGCTCAAACAGGTAGAAAATCATATTAGAATAATTGGAAATAAGTTACTGTCTCAGATGAAAAATGGGAATATTAAAAGTTTAGTACGTTATAATGAAGGACTGTCAGACCAATGTGAAAGTTCTTATATAACACTAAAAAAATGTTATTTGAAATATATTGAATAAAGATAATTTTAATGGGAATAATCACTTATGTAGGAAAAATCCATTCAAGGCTTTGAAAGTAAATAAAATGCTGTCCAAATACATATAATTGAACCTGTAACTCTGTACTGGTATGAAATAATTTTTGAATTAAACACAGGAGGGCAGCAGATGATGCTCTTTGAAGGAGTTTTTGGAAGGAGCTGTAAACTTGTAGATTTCTGCTAATGGGAGAAGACCAGTTCTTTTTATGTTTATTTCAGTGGTGTAATTAGAAAGCCACTTTGTGAACCATAAAGTGATAAACATGTTTCTCTTTGACAGATATGTAGTGAATACTACAGATCACAGTATCACACTTACAAGGATGGGACAAAATAAGGACACTACCTTAGAAGGATACTTGTCAGGGAAATAAATACAGTACCATATAAATACCTCTGATCTGTCATGGCATGAGTTGAGTGCTAGAAGAACGGTATAGGAAAAAAAAGGTGAGAGAGTTTACAAGAAGAATTTACAAACTGCCTGTGAAGGAATGGAAGGGGGCATTGACGAGAAAGAGGCTTTCGAGAAGGATCTTGAGTGCTAAGTAAGACATATGTGTAAAACAAGGGCAAGGCATGACCATGCTCTGGAGATGTGAACAAGCTGCCCTAGGAAGGGCAGGAGAATTCAAACACTTACTCCTATTTAAAACCTTACCATGACTTCCAATAACTTATGGCCCTTCACTCTCTGGTCCTTGTTTTCTTCAGAAGGCTGTAAAAGCAGGTTGAGGCCTAAATCCAAGGATAACAATGTTATCTCAGTTAATCTTCACAATGGCCCTGAAAAGGTGGTTATCCCATTCTAGCAAAAAGCAAACAGAAATAGGAAAAATTAAGTTGTTAGCATAATATAACTCAGCAACTAAGTGGTTGAGCAGGGACTTACACCCAGGTCTGATTTTAGCATCTAGGCTTTTCATAAGGTCATTCAAGATTTTCAAACTATGTCTCACAGAATTCTAATTCCATGAAAAGTTATAGATGGTTTTTTGGGGGTAGGGGTTTGGGAGGGAATAAGGGCAAGGGAATATTTTGGTTAAATAAGTTTCAGAGTTGCTATACACCATGCAGTTGCATGCTTCAGATTAATTTTTTAAAGTTCTGCAGTAAGAAATTTTGCTTATCATTTTCTAAACTTATTTGAACTACGAGTTCCTTTTCTCAAGAAATACCAAGATAATTTTGAGAAATTTTTTTGAGGGGGGAATATTGCTTTTGTCAGCGAGAGAAATTTGAATAGAGAAATGATGTATTCAGCCCTGAGCTTGAGGAAAATGAATTTGCTGGCAGTGTGTAGGTGGAACTCATAACCACAGATAACTTTCCTTTCCTTCTTAGATTATTCTAATTTCCTCAGCTGAAAATAAGTACATTTGTGAGTGAAGAGTTCTTTGTTCTCAGCCCTGATGCTGTTCGTGTCTCTAAAACTAGCAACTTAAAGGCATTAGAAACAAAAGAGACTTAATTATATTGCACACATTAGTTACGAAGCAACCTTTTTCCATGGCAAGGATGTGAAAAAAGAAATGTTATTGAGGAATTTGGAAGTTTTTGTTTACTAATTTTGTTAGTGTCTGGAAGATGTATCTGACAAAGCGTCGGCTTTGAATGATCTGACAGCCAACAGTTGGTCTACTTCAGAGAGATGACAGTTTGTTCTTAATTTAACTGGCTTTTTATCTCACATCCCACATTCCTTCCAGGCTCCTCGTGTCTTTCGTTTTCCTTACCTGCAATACACACATTACACATACCTGCCCTCTCAGTCACTTAGCACGGGAATAGTGAAACCTGGGAAGAGTTCAGGGGTGCTGGTAGGAAATCAAGACTTGGGAAAATCCATCTCATCTCTCACTGGCACAAATGGCCTGCTGCAAATGGCCCTTTGAAGCTCTCTGACTTTGATCTGTGTTACCTCAGAATCCTTCCTTTCCTCCACTTCCCTCATTTCCTATCAACTGTTCTCAGTTGTTATCTTGTCCCCCAGTCTTACCTCTTGTTGCTATGTTCTCCTGAACCTCACCCTTTCTTCCTCCATGTTGCCTTACAAAAGCAGCAAACTTCAAAACAGAAATGTCTTTGTATCATCAAAAATGGGGAACAAATAAGCACTTTTAGGGGTTTTGGCACACAGCATCAAAGAATTTAGGGTGTTCACCTCTTCAGCCCCCCTTTCCTCTTTGAGCCGTCCACCAGCAGACCAGAGCCCTACTCCTGGTTCTGGCCCACCACTATTTCAGAACTCTGCCTTTTATAGTAAGGATAATATTATATCATGATCCTATCTCCTTCACCAATTTTTATATAGATCAAGTAATACTTTTTTTTTTAGAAAAAAATTGTTTTCTCTGATTAAGAAAAAAGAAAGGTATAAAGAATAGTATAACATGGATATTCCTTCTACCTCAAATTGACAACTGTTTACATTCTATCAAATTTACTTCCCTCTTTCCCATTTTTAAAATAATTTTGCAAATAATATATGTGAGTGTGGCCCTTCTAAAAAATGAAAGAAAGCACTACAGAGAAAACTAATGTTTCCTTTTATCACTCCCACCCTAATTTTTCCTCTCTCCTCATATCAATTCCATCCCCACCACCGAAATGACTTCTCTGAGTGTTTTTTCAGTTTATCCATTACACCAAACATCTGTCTCTCTCAGTCTGTCTATCTACCTACCTACCCACCCATCTGACAGAGAAGTATTTTGTGTTTTAAAAAATACGCAAATGAAACTTTGTCAGTTCCTCAAAAAACTAAACATATAACTTAAAGAGGATAAAAATAAAGTCATAGTTAATGACATAGTACATAACTGCATCTCCCAATTCTAGAATATCAGGTACTCAATAACTTCATTTGCTGAATCACAAATAAATAGAGAAATAAATAAATGAGTAAACAAGTACATAAGAAGCAATGGAGACTGGGTAAAGTTGAGAGAGTCATTGAAAATGCTGAACGTACATTGCCTGTCACTTGGTATATGAGTAAGCAACATGAAAAATATCAAGTACTCAAATAACTTGAGAATTTCACATGAAATGAAAACCTTAAGCTAAGTCGATCTCAAAATATATTTTTCATTTAATAAGCAACTTCACAATATCCATTTTTATAGGCTCACATGTGAATTCTTTTTCTTAGTGTCTTGGGGAAAGGATATTTTACCAAACACAAAACATCTCCCATAGTTAGTAGAAGATAATTATCAGGACTTCCCTGGTGGTCCAGGGCTCAAGACTCTGTGCTTCCACTGTGGGGGTACTGGTTCCATCCCTGGTGGGGGAAGTTCCACATACCACATGGTATGAAAAAGTAAAAATTTTTTCATTTTGAAAAAATAAAATTTTGAAATTAGGATGAAAAAATAAAAATAAGTAAAAACAACAAGGATCATGAAATGCTATTAACAATCGTATACCAACAAACTAGACAACCTAAAAGAAATGGATATATTCCTAGAAACATAAAATTTATCAACATATGGAAAATAAAATCTGGGATTAGTACATCTTGGTAAGGACCCACTTTGGGGATGCTGAGTATAATATGCTTGCACAGGACTAAATATGTACCTTGTTTTCCAGTTAAGTTAAATAGGCCTGTAATTTATTAGAGTCTGGATTGTGAAAACATGTTTGTCCTCCTGCGGTTGTAAGCGGATTAGACATTCATTTTTTCTTGGTCTTTAGTGTTCTCTCTGGTTTGGGTTTTATCTCCCTCCTCGTTTATCTCTTGATTCTTGCTGTTCTGTCATAAGAAACTCAACAGATGACTAGCGTAATGATGCCAGTACATCAATAACCTTTTCTCTCAGCCCTAGAACTTCTTTAGAATTCACCTTAGTAAGACATGTAATGTTAATTAATTTCACATACTCTGTGAAGTTCATGTCATAGAAAATGAATTTTTTAATGTATTTCTTAATTGGAAGATAATTGCTTTACAGTATTATCTTGGTTTCTGCCATACAACAATGTGAGTCAGCCAGAAGTGTACATGGGTCCCCTCCCTCTTGAACCTTCCTCCCACCCCCCATCCCATCCCTCCCCTCCAGGTTGTCAGAGAGCCCCAGGTTGAGCTCCCTATGTTATACAGCAACTTCCCCCTAGCTATCTGTTTTACTTATGGTAACAGATTAGTATATGTTTCAGTGCTACTCTCTCAGTTTCTCTCACCCTCTCCTTCCCTCGCATAGAGATGAATTTTTAAGGTAGCAAGTAAGATCTATTTATGTGAAGGATTCTATAGTTTGATAGCACACCCTTATTTTTATAAAAAAACATTATTAATGAGAAATTGAATGCATGCTAAATAATATTTACATATCTTTATGGGTGGCTACAGTAGAAGGGGCTTGTTGGGGTTATTCATATGTATTTAGAGCACTTGAGTATGTTTAATGCATTAATTATATTTAAGCTGGTTGTTCATGCTTCTGTATCACATCTCTTTTTAAAATATTTAAGCGTGGTGAATTTATTTAACAGAAGTATTTTTTGAATGAGACCATAAATGTAGGCTTATTCACTATTTAAGTCTGTAATTTGTCTCACTACAAACTCTATAATGAGATTAAAAACTGCAACCCTACGTAGTAGGCCAGGACTATTGGAAATGTTTCTAGTGAGAAGGAGGTGAAACTGTCTGAAGGCTATTTCCAGAGAGCCAGCCAAAAGGCATGTCTTTTTTTAATATGTATAATTTTATTTATTTATTTATTTTCGGCTAAGCTGGGTCTCCACTTTTGTGCGGTCTTTTCTTTAGTTGCGGCGAGCAGGGGCTACTCTCTAGTTGCCCGGCACAGGCTTCTCACGGTTGTGGCTTCTCCTGTTGTGGAGCACAGGCTCTAGGGCACCCAGGTTTCAGGAGTTGCAGCACGTGGGCTCAGTAGTTGTGGCTGCCAGGCTCTGAAAGCACAGGCTCAGTAGATGTGGGCCTGGGGCTGAGTTGCTCCTCAGCATGTGAGGTCTTCCCTCACCAGGAATTGAACCCATGTCTCCTGCATTAGCAGGTGGATTCTCTACCAGTGAGCCACCAGAGAAGCCTCAAAGGGCACGTCTTGCTCAGTCAATGCATTTTCCAATCCAAGTACTAACCGGGCCCAACCCTGCTTAGCTTCCAAACTAGATGAGATTGGGAACATTCAGCATGGTATGGCTGTAGACTTGCTTAGAACATTCTGTGGGCTATAAAATGCCAGCATTGCCTCCTAACAGTGTCTTCAGAGAGTCAAAGTTTGGGCATAGTGGTTATTGATTTTGTATTACAGGAAGGATTATTTTAATTTTTAGACTATATATATGTATATATTTATACATATTTCTAGGCATATGGATAGAAATAGAAATAGATATAGATATCACCATACAGAAAGTTTCTTTGATATTCAAAGTCTGTAAAATTACCTCAAACTTGTTCTATGCCAGAATAGGGCTGCCTCTTGCCTTTATGAAAATCATATTTGTATGTATTCAATTGATTCTTCCTCTATAAATGAGGAGTTTGCCCTACATCTAGGTAATCTTATAGATCATTAAGGTCTCTTTTCATCCTATTGTATCATTACTAACTTATATGAAAGCTCATTTTTGCCTCTGACTCAAGGTTCTGGGCAATTAATAAGGTAAAGTTTGAGTCTCATTGTGTCTACATGTCCTTTTTTGAGTTTCAAATAATAATATTATATATGGACAGATTTTTACTGAAACTCTGTGTTTCACTTAGCCTTTGATTTTTAAAATTCCAATTAGTATCAATAATAACTGGCTCTTTTTTTAAGTATGAATGTAATAATACTGATTTTTATGAGCTTTTTATGAGCTTTATGACTAGCTCTAAATTGCTGAAATCTTTCAGTGTCAGACTATTTGTGGGATTGCTAAAATGCAGTTTTATATGCCTAGCATGTTAATAATCAGCATCAGTTGGCTTATCTGTCATATTAAGCACTGAAGTAAATATGGCACTAATTTGTACAGCAAGTGCTGTACCCAGGATGGCCCTTCCTTTCTTTGTTCTTCAGCCTAATCTGCTGAATATTTTCTGTTCCAGATTTCCACCAAGTAACTGAACCTTAAATATCAGAAGTATACAGCACATAAATCTGAAAAAGGGTTTAATTCAAACTACCCTCTAATTTTTATGTGATATCTTTAATAAACAGCTCCCTTAAAACAGCACTGCTGCTTTTAAAAGATAGTGTTAAATCTATGCTCTAAATTGGTATCATGTCTTAATTTTTTGTAATGAGAGATTATGGTTTTCTAAGGATAAAGTTTACCGCAAATATGTGGTTAATAAAAGTCCAAATTGTGTCTGTTATAGTACTACTTTCAGAAATTCCTCCTGACATAGCCACTTACATGAAATTCTATTTATCTGGTTCAGGGTGTACAAAGGAGTCAAGGTAGAATGCCAGACTAACCCAGGTCAAGCTGCTGGAAGATTTTCCCTTCCTACCTAAGGGAAACTTGATTGACTATTTTACTTATTTTTATATACTCATTAATTAAATGCAGTGCTGGTATATAGTAGGCATGCAATAAATATTTATTGGCTGTGTCTTTATACCTAGGAACTTGTCTTCTCTATTCTAAATCAGGATTATTTTAGTTGCAAAAGAAAGACATTGAGATCCCCACTGTCTGAAGCAAAAAGGGAACTTAGTTGTGTTACTAACCAGTCCAAGTGCTTCTGTCCTTGGTTCATTATGATCCAAGACTCAAATACCCAACCAGAACTTTGTTTTTCTCTTCTTAATTTCTGGTTCCTCTGTGCTACATCGATTTCCTGAAAGCTGCCAATAGCTCCAGGAGCTATATACTTCCAGGTTCAAATCCAAAACCCTTCCTGAACCAATCATATTGGCTAGGGGCATTAATACATTGATTAACTTGGACTTGGGAATGTGTTCCTCCCTTGGATTACAAGTGGAGTTAAGGCCTCGAGTGGTATCTGACCCCACAGCAGAAAGTGGACCCACTGAGAGAAATAGGGAAACAGTTATTAGGAGAAGATTGAATGGATGCTGGAAAAAAATACACCAGAGTTGTCCCCTATAAATATGTAGCCTGTTAAACATTGTCAGCTTCGTTCTACATATTGCATTTAATTTATTTGAAAATGCACATTCACCTCCCCTGCCCCATTTTTATATCTCTGAAATCATGTCACATCATATAAGCAGGGACTCTCTTCTGAAAGAAGTGTGTATTGAACTTGGCATTTTAGTAAGCACGTGAGTTAGATAAGGGCTTCCCAGGTGGCTCAGTGATAAAGAATCTGCCCGCCAATGCAGGAACTGCAGGAGACATAGATTCCATCCCTGGGTCGGGAAGATCCCCTGGAAGAGGAAATGGCAACCTGCTCCAGTATTCTTGCCTGGAAAATCCCATGTCAGAGGAGCCTAGTGGGGTACAGTTTATGGGGTCTCAAAGAGTCAGACACGATTGAGCAAGGAGCAAAGGGTGACTAAGGTAAACAAAAAGGAGGAAGAGAGAGGCGTTCTAGAAGGAGTAGAACAGGTAATAAGAAAAAAAAAAAAGGATGTAAAAATATGTACTTTAGGAAGAAAGATGCCCCTGGCCAGAATGGGTGGTTCAGAGAAAGTCAAGAGTGGAAGGTTTTTGAGAAAATCTATGTTGGAGGCCAGATTGTGAAAGATCTCTAAATGCCAAATGTAGGAGCCTGGACTCAATAATATGAATGATGGGGTAATGGGGATATCCAAGCAGAGATTTCCTCATTTAAAATGTTATGCTGTTCAAAGATTAACTCGGAATAAATACCAGGAAAGGAGTAATAGAAGATTAATTTAGAAGATTAACCTGGAATCAATACCAAGAAAGAATTGGATAGAGAGCGAAGAGTGCAAGAGGTGGAAGGGGCTGAAGGAGATGAAAGGAGCAGGATACAGAATGAAGGAAAAGAAAGTTCTGACATCTGTCATTGGAAAATGAAGATGGGACAAATAATCTGAGGAAGAAATAGAAGTGAAAATAAGAACAGATCCATGCCAAGATGGTGATTTAGGAGGATTCTGAACTCACTGCCTCCCACTGACACACCAAATCTATAGCTGCATCTGGAACAATTTTCTCTGAAAAAACAAACAAGAAAACCTAGAAACTACTAAGTAACTCCTACAGATTAGATGAATGAGAAAACACACACACACATTGAAGAGGGTAGGAGAGGCTGAGGAACAGTCTTACCATAAACCCCAACCTCAGTGCACCATCCCACAATCAGGAAAGAACTCAGACCCTGAGCTTCTACTTTAGGAGTGAAGGGTTTGACTTATACCTGGTACTCCAGCTTTTAAGACCTGCCCCTGAGAATGAGCCCACAAAACATGTAGCTTTAAAAGCCAAGGGGCTCACATTCATGAGATCTGTACGATTATAGCAAACTGAGAAACAGTTCTTTGAGGGTTCCCATAGACACACCCAGGCTCAGCACAGAGGCAGCTGACTGGAAGATCAGCAGTAAGACTCTGAAAGGGACTTCTCTGGTGGTCCAGTGGCTAAGAATCCACCTGCTAATGCAGGGGACATGGGTTCGATCCCTGGTCTGGGAAGATCCCACATGCCAAGGAGTAGCTAGGTCCAAGCACCACAACTGAGATGGTGTTCTAGAGCCTGCAAGCTGCAGCTGCTGAAGCCCACCTGCCTAGCGCCCGTGCTCTGCACCAAGAAAAGCCACTGCTTTGAGAAAATGACGTACCACAACCAGAGGAGCTTCTCACCGCAACTAGGAAAAACCCTCATGCAGTAACAAAGACCCAGCCAAAAAAATTAATTAATTAAAAAAGAAAAGACTCGGAGAGCTTATTTGCTTGTCTTGAAGCATCCACATGAGAGGCAGGCATCTAATTGAACACACATATAGGTGCCATTGTTGTCTCCAAGAAATGAGCTTTTGTACGTATCTGGCACCCTGGGTTCTGTGTCTGCCACCCAAAGGACACATCCCATGATTGCTTAGCTCTGGTGCATGTGGGACTTGTGTTCAGTAACAAAGAAAGAAAACAGTTTTTAACTATTACCCCAGGGCTAATTGCAGAGGGAACAGGCAGAAACACTATTCTCCCAATCTTCCTCTGAAAGATGAATATGTGCATACTTTAAGAGCTGCTGGCTGAGGGTCTGGATTCCAAGCAGCTTGAGTCTAGGTGGGAGTCAGATTCTCATTTTTGAGACATTGGCAGTTCTTAGAATATCATCAACTACTGGGAACCCCTTAAAATAATGTAGGCTGCTTGGGCGATCACGAAGATTTGAAAGACAAAGCAAGAGCTAGGGCAGGTTTGAATGAAAAGCTTTAACTCCTACTTAAGCCCACTCCTTCAAGACTGTAATAAGAGACAAATAAGGTCATTATATAATGATAATAGGATCAGTCAAACAAGAGGATATAATGTTTGTTAACATTTATGCACAAAACATAGGAACACCTAAATACATAAGGCAAATTCTAACAGATCTAAAGAAAGAAATAGAAAGCAATACAATAGTGGTAGGAGATCTATCAATGGACAGATCATTGAGACAGAAAATCAATAAGGAAACATTAGCTATAACCAAAATATTAGACCAAAGAGACTCAACAGATACATGCAGAACATTCCAACCAAGAACAACAGAATACACATTTTTCTCAGTTTGTATGGAACATTTTCCAGGATAGACCATATGTTAAGCTACAAAACAAGTAATAAATTTAAGACAATAGAATCATATCAAGCATCTTTTTCAGTCACAATGGTATGAAACTCGAAATCAATTACAAGAAGAAAGCTATACAATTCACAAATATGGGGAGATTAAGCAATGCTACTGAATAATTGGTGGGTCAAAAAAGAAATCAAAAGAGAGATTTTAAAATGTCTTAAGATAAATGAAAATGGAAGCACAATATCCTCAAATGTATGTAGTACAGCAAAAGAAACTCTGAGACAAGTCCATAGCAATAAATGCTACGAAAAAAAAAATTAAGAAAAAAGAATTACTCAAAAAATAACTTTACACCTCAAAGACTAGAGAAGAAAGAATAAATGAAGCCCAAAGTTAGTAGGAGGAAGGGAATAAAAATAAGAAATAAATGATAGAGACTAAAATGACAATAGAAAAGATAGATGAAACTATGAATTGATTTTTAAAAAATAAACAAAATTGACAAAACTTTGTCAAAAGGTCCATCTAGTCAAAGCTATGGTTTTTCCAGTAGTCAAGTATGGATGTGAGAGTTGGACTATAAAGAAAGCTGTGTGCCGAAGAATTGATGCTTTTAAACTGTGGTGTTGGAGAAGACTCTTGAGAGTCCCTTGGACTGCAAGGAGATCCAACCAGTCCATCCTAAAGGAGATCAGTCCTGAGTATTCACTGCAAGGAATGATGCTGAAGCTGAAACTCCAATACTTTGGCCACCTGATGTGAAGTGACTCATTGGAAAAGACCCTGATCCTGGAAAAGATTGAAGGTGGGAGGAGAAGGGGATGACAGAGGATGAGGTGGTTGGATGGCATCACCGACTCAATGGACATGAGTCTGAGCAAGCTCGGGGAGTTGGTGTTGGACAGGGAAGCCTGGCGTGCTGCAGTCCATGGGGTCACAAAGAGTCAGACACGAATGAGCAACTGAACTGACAAAGCTTTAGCTAGATTTACCAAGAAAAAAAGAGCACAAGCATATGAAATAAAAATGAAAGAGGAGTAAAGTAATTGTCCTTCAATTAAAAATAAATAAATTTATTTGTTTTAATGAAAAAGGAGACATTACAACTGATACCCCAGAAATACAAAGGGGCATAAGAAACTATGATGAACAATTATACAACAACAAATTGAACAACTTAGAAAAAAGGGAAAATTCTAGAAGTATAAAACCCGCCAAGACTGAATCATGAAGAAACAGAAAATCTGAACAGAACAACTATTTCTAAGGAGATTGAATCCATAATCAAAAACCTCCCAACAACAACAAAAATGGCTAGAACCAAAGGGCTTCACTGGTGAATTCTACCAAACATTTAAAGAATTAAAACAATCTTTCTCACAGTTTTCATAAAAATTGAAGAGGAGGGAACACTTCCAAAATCATTTTATGATGCAATCATTGTCCTGATACATATCCAGACAGAGATATGACAAGAAAAGAAAATTACAGACCAATATTCCTGATGAATATAGATGGCAATATCCTCAATGAATTATTAGCAGGTGGAATTAAAAGATACACTAATAATGAATGGCCAGAATGAGAATTTCAGAAAACAATTCCATTTACAACTGCATCAAAAAAGAACAAAATACCTAGGGATAGATTTGACCAAAGAGGTGAAAGACTTGTACACTGAAAACTGTGACATTGATGAGAGAAGTTGAAGACTCAAGTAAATGGGAAGTTAGTCCTTGCTCATGGATTGCAAGAATTAATATTGTTAAAATGTCCATATTATTCAAAACAATCTACAGATTCCATACTATACCTAACAAAATCCCAATGGTATTTTCACCTGTTTATTTTTAGAAAAACCAATCCTAAAATTTTTAAGGGCCATAATAAACCCAAAGAGTCAAAGCAATCTTGAGAAAGAAGAAAGGTGGCGGTATCAAAATTCCTGATTTTCAGCTACACTACACTGCTTATTTAACTTATATGCAGAGTACATCATGAGAAATGCTGGGCTGGAAGAAGCACAAGCTGGAATCAAGATTACCAGGAGAAATATCAATAACCTCAGATATGCAGATGATACCACCCTTATGGCAGAAAGTGAAGAGGAACTAAAAAGCCTCTTGATACAAGGGAAAGAGGAGAGTGAAAAAGTTGGCTTAAAGCTCAACATTCAGAAAACAAAGATCATGGCATCTGGTCCCATCACTTCATGGCAAATAGATAGGGAAACAGTGGAAACAGTGTCAGACTTCATTTTTCTGGGCTCCAAAATCACTGCAGATGGTGATTGCAGCCATGAAATTAAAAGACGCTTACTCCTTGGAAGGAAAATTATGACCAACCTAGATAGCATATTAAAAAGCAGAGACATTACTTTGCCAACAAAGGTCCGTCTAGTCAAGGCTGTGGTTTTTCCTGTGGTCATGTATGAATGTGAGAGTTGGACTGTGAAGAAAGCTGAGCACCAAAGAATTGATGCTTTTGAACTGTGGTGTTGGAGAAGACTCTTGAGAGTCCCTTGGACTGCAAGGAGATCCAACTAATCCATTCTAAAGGAGATCAGCCCTGGGATTTCTTTGGAAGGAATGATGCTAAAGCTGAAACTCCGGTACTTTGGCCACCTCATGCAAAGAGTTGACTCATTGGAAAAGACTCTGATGCTGGGAGGGATTGGGGGCAGGAGGAAAAGGGGACGACAGAGGATGAGATGGCTGGATGGCATCACCGACTCAATGGACATGAGTTTGAGTAAACTCCGGGAGTTGGTGAAGGACAGGGAGGCCTGGCATGCTGCAATTCACAGGGTCACAGAGTCGGACACGACTTAGCAACTGAACTGAACTGAACTGAACAAGGCTTTAGTAATCAAAACAGTATGATATTGGCATAAAAACAGACATGTAGGTCAATAAACCAAAATGGAGAGCCCAGGAATAAATCCAAATGGATGTATTCAGTTAATTTATGATTAAGGAGCCAAAAATGTACAGTGGGAAAAAGAACAATCTCTTCAATAAATGATATTGGGAAAACTGAACAACCACATGCAGAAGTGGACTAGTGTCTTATACCTCAGATTAAAGACTTGAACATAAGACCTGAAACCATAAATTCCTAGAAGAAAACACAGGAGGTAAGCTCCTTGACCTTTGTCTTTTCAAGGACTTTATGAGTTTGACACCAAGGCAAAGGCAACAAAAGCAAAAATAAACTAATGGAACTACATCAAATAAAAAGCTTCTGCACAGCACAGTAGGCCATTGACAAAGTGAAACGGCAACCTACGGAATGAGAGAAAAGATACGCAAATCATATATCTGATACAGGATTAATATTCAAAATATATAAAGAGCTCATAAAACTCAATAGCGAAAAACCAAACATGGGCAGAGGGTCTAAACAGACATTCCTCCAGAGACATACAGATGGCAAGCAGGGACATGAATAGATGGTCAACCTCATTAGCCATCAGGAAAATGCAAAAAAAAAAAAAGCTACAACAAGGACTTCCTGGTGACACAGTGGATGAGAATCTGCCTCCCAACGAGACATGGGTCCAATTTCTGGTCCAGGAAGATTCTGCATGCCACAGAGCAACTAAGCCCACATGCCACAATTACTTAACCTGATCTCTAGAGCTTGTGTACTGCAAGTTCTGAAGCCTGCACAACCGTAGAGCCGTGCTGTGCAATAAGAGAAGTCACGGCAACGAGAAGCCCATGCTCCACAACAAAAAGTAGCCCCTGCTCACTGCTCACACCTGCTGGAATGGCTATTTTCAAAAAGACTAGAAATAACAAGTGTTGGTAAGGATGCGGCGCAAAGAGAACCATTGTGCACTGTTGGTGGGAATGTAAGTTGTACAGCCACTGTGGAAAACATGATAACAATTTTTCAAAAAATTAAGAATAGAAAAAATTTTTGTGGTGTAAGCCACCCAATTTGTTGTACTTTGTTATAGCAACCCTAAGAAACTGATATATATAGTTAAAATAAGTTTTAACAACAATTTTCCAGGTGCTGTAATGTAGATACATAGAGGGATTTTGTAATAAAACAAAGCCCAACCAGTCCAATTGCAATTTTTTGTCTTTTTATTCTAGACAGGTTTTCTTTGCTGTAGTCTTTGAAGATCTAAAGTGACATTCAGCACAGGGACTTCTGAGGTGGTGCAGTGATATAGAATCCACCTGCCAATGCAGGAGACACAGGAGATCCTTGGGTTGGGAAGATCCTTGAAGTAGAAAACGGCAACACACTACAGTATTCTTGCCTAGAAAATTCCAGAGACAGAAGAAGCCTGGCAGGCTTACAGGCCATAGGGCCACAAAGAGTCGGACTCAACTGAACACATACACACGTTCAGCATGAAGGATTAAAAAGGCACTTGTGACAAGCAGTTTGTCACCAAGTCAGTTCTATCAGAACTTATCTCCAAAATGCAAACTCCTCTATCCTCAGTGTTCTTGGAAGGCCTGGTGGAGCTAGCCAGTGTGGCCTGACACAGATTAGATCCACACTTCTTCAAAGGCACTGATACCTACTTCTTTCTTGACCTGCTGCAGTCTCTACAAACTAACTTTGACTAATTCTGTCATAAGAGACAGGAAGGGAAATAGCTAGATTCTTTCAAGTCTCTCAATGGCTGGGGCTTTCCGCTTCTCATCAGCAGTATTCTCAGATCCATCCAACACGGCCTTATTTGGATGGGGATTCCCTGAATCCCCTCTGAAACTGGAGAAGTCCCCCGGAGCCATGGGGGAAGTGGGCACTGGCCAGCACAGGCTGAGAACCAATTAGTGACTTCTGCCTCCCTTGTGCTTAGACCACTTTAATACAGGCTTTGCACAGCATAGAAGTTAAGGATCTAAGGCTCAGGATCAGGCCTCTAAGGATCAGGGGGTTAAGCTGCCTAGATGCAAAGCTTGTCTCTGCTACTTACCAGCTATAAGAAAAAACTTGGAACCTAATTGGTTTATGACTCTCTGACTCCTCACCTATTAAATAGGAATAATTCTAGAATCTATTTTTAGGTTTATTATGAAGTTTAAATGCTTTAGTAGATATAAAGAGTATAAACTAATACCTGCAAAATTGTAGGTACCTAATAAATGTAAGTAATTATAATTGTGCCATATCCTTCATGAAATTTCCATACCATTGAGAAATTATCAAGTCTTGAAAGAATATTTAGAAACTACATACTTATGAAAAAGTTGTATATATGATAAAATATATAAGTATCATATCTCTATATACTCAGGAAAGACACTTCATCTTACTAAGTTTCAGTTTTTTAATCTACAAACACAAGATTCTGCATGTACATTGCAAAGAATAGCATGCATGTACACACATAAGCTAAATCCCTCCAGTTATTCAAAAATAATTGCCTCTATACATCTAAAAACTTCAAAATCCGGCCCTCATAATCAGGAAAAGTAATTGGTGTGTGGGAGTATTTTATTTCTTTTTAAACGGGTAAATTTTTAAAGAGAGAATATTCTTACAGTACAGCATACTGAATCAAAGAACAGAGTCACATAAAACAATGATCATTTCCTGAATTTCTTCTAAAATAATTTTATTTGACTCATGTTTATGTGTCTTCAGATCCTACACTATGTCATCATTCCGCTCAGGGAAACCATTAGAATATGACTAATTCATCACAATTGGTACCTATTAAAAGACTAAGAACCAACTGAGATGAATTCGGAAGAAAAAAGGCATCACTGAAAGGCATGTTTTTATAAGTGACCCATAAGGTAGAGGGAATAAAACAAAACATAGAAAACAAACCAAACCAAGTTTATAGGAAGCGAGGGGCCAGAAGAACAAGCACCACAGGACTGAAGTAAACAGACAAATGCAGAATGTGGACATTATGGACCTGCTTTCTTCCACAAATCAATGGCATAGAAAATAAAAAACATTTAAAAAAACTTAGGAAACACAACAATCAAATGCCCTGGATAGAACTTGTATGGGTCTTGATTGAAACAAAACAAGGCAATATAAAAATCTGTTGTAAAAACACATTTTTAGACTGTGAAGAGTCTGAATATGGACTAGGTCTTATACAATTCCGTTATTGTTAATTTTGTTAGTGTGGCAATGGCTTTGACGTTGTATACGAGGTGCACAGTGAAGGAAGGTGGGGTGAAATAAGCTGATGTCTAGGGTTCGCTTTAAATGCTTCAGCAAATGAAGAAAATTATACATGTGGCAAGATCCTGGTATTGTTGTCCCTCAGTATCCATAGAGGGTTGGTTCCAGAACCCCTCAGATACTAAAATTTGTGGATGTGCAAAAGCCTTATATAAAATAGTATAATATTATATTTGCATATAACCTAGATACATCCTCCCATATCCTTCAAACCATCTCTAGATTACTTTTAATAACTAATACAATGTAAATCAATGTAAATGTTATGTAAATTCCTGTCTACACATGGCAAATTTCAAGTTTTGCTTTTTGGAACTCTCCAGAATTTAAAAAATATACGTGTTTTCAAACTGAGGGTACAGAACCCATAAATCCAGTGGTTCAACTGTAATTATTCAATTTGAGCAATGGTTATATGGGGGCTTATTTGATTATATTCTCTCCTTGTATATTTAGATTTTTCATAATGTATTGACTGTTCCCATAAGAAAAAAAAAAAAATCAGAGACGGGCTGGCTCAAACAACAGAAATTTATTTTCTCACTGTTCTGGAGGCTGAAAATCTATGATCAAGGTGTCAACAGGATCAGTTTCAGGTGAAGATCTCTTCCTGGCTTACAGATAGTTGTTTTTTCCCTTCTCTGTGTCATCACATAGCCTTTCCTCTGTGCATATGCTTCTCTGGTGTCTCTTCCCCTTCTTATAAGGACACAGCCATGTTGGGTTAGGGCCCAACCCTTATACTGCTTTTTACTTTACTTCTTTAAAGGCCCTGTCTCTGAATGCAGTCACTTGGGTAGTTAAGGCTTCAACATATGAATTTGGGGGGAACATAATTCCATCCATAACACATAATAAAATCAATTACTTTAAAAATATAGTTTACAATATTACTAATTTTTTTCTAGTAAGTACAAATATAATTTTAGCCTATTAAAATTTTAAAGTAGAGGTTGAGTTTTACATCTTGTTCTTGCCATAAAGAACATTTTTATAGAGTGAATAATAATATCACTGATATTAAAGTATCTAACTAATAATGTTTAAATTTCCTTTTACAGAATTTTTCTCCTAAAATTGTCACATATTGTAATTCAAGACAAGGTAAGACAGGTATCCTAAGAATATACATGCCAAGCATATTCCCAGTACACTTATGATAAAATTTAGGAAGTATGATACGGGAGAAATGGAACCAAGAAAAAACTAAAAAAGCACAAAGTTTTCAAGTGGGGTATGTAGGAGAATGGCAGTGGTGATACAATTATGAAAATTGAAATATGAAGCTAGTTAGAGTGACAAGATTCTGCGTTCAGGTTGGAATGCTGAGTTAACAGGGCTGGTGGGAAGCCCAGGGGAAGATGACTCACGATCTTTCAGTGCTGGAAATTCACGATTTGTATGCCTGCCGGTGATTCATAACAGGCTTAATAATGACATGAGTGGAAAAGAGAATGAGAGAAGACAGAAAAGGGAAAAGGTCTGAAGCTAGAACACTGAACCACCTCCACATTTAGGAAAGGGGAAGAGGAAAGGATGGCGATTAAGAGTGTTTCCAGTGTGTTTGAAAGATCAGGCAATACAGAATCACAGAGGCTCAATGAGAAATTGTTTACTGCCAGAGCTGACATTATTTCCTCAATTCAGAGACAATAGCTTTGAATGGACAGATAATTTCATGTAGGATTCCCTTTAACTTCTTGATAATTGCTTTGCCTTTGCTTCGAGATGTTAGATGGGCCTCCCTGGTGGCTCAGACAGTAAAGAATGCAGGAGACCTGGCTGTGATCCCTGGGTTGGGAAGATTCCCTGGAGGAGGGCATGGCAACCCACTCCAATATTCTTGCCTAGAGAAAGAATCCCCATGGACTGAGGAAACTGGCGGGCTATAGTCCATGGGGTCACAAAGAGTTGGACACAACTGAGAGAATAAGCACAGCACAGAGATGTTAGATATTTCCTTGGGGTTCTTTCCAAGACTTTCTCTGTCTCCCCAGCAAGTTTATAGGTAGAAAATATTAAAAGAGTATACAAAATGTAGGTATTTGAAGTTCACATAATTTTGGATTATTGAGGTATGACATGGAATGTCAGGAATCTGGCTTGTTGCCAAAGGAACCTCTAATAAGGGCAGTATCAGGTAGATGTCATGTAGCCGATTTTTAGAAATACATTAATTTTCCTTTAAAAAAAGAAAAATCCCTGGGAGGAGAGTGAGAAGGGGGCAGGTCAACCTGGCAAATGGTTCAGAGACGTCAAGGATAATGAAGACTGAGCCCAGTGTGCCAGCAATTAGGACATGACTATTGATTGCTAGGTGGCTCAGTGATAAAGAAGCTGCCTGCCAATGCAGGAGACACAAGAGATGCAGCTTCAGTCCCTGGGTCGGGAAGATCCCCTAGAGAAGGAATACTACAGTATTCTTGCATGAGAGATCCCATGGACAGAAGAGCCTGGCGGTCTACAGTCCATGGGGTCACAAAGGAGTTGGACACAACTTAGAGACTAAACGACAACAACAACATTTATTGCTAAGGAAGGAGGTAAAGTAGAATGGTTGGGAAGCCCAAATTCCAAAGAGGGTGGGTTCTAAGATGTTTGGCAGAGAGCAAAGGCCAGAATTTGAGGCAATGGTAATAGACATTCAGTGACAAAGTTTGATGGTAAAGGAACACTATCTATAGGTAAATAGTTTAAGGAAATACCAGAATTGAATAATTTTATATTAATATTAATAATTTTTATTTAAAGAATAATAAAGACTTGGCTTGAAGGCAGAGACCCTAGAGCCCACAAAGTGGAGGACTTTGAAAACACAAGTTAGAGGTGACAAATGGTAGAGAGTCTGATCCTGGAGGAGGTTTCCCTGGTGGCTCAAACAGTAAAGAATCTGCCTGCAAAGCAGAAGACCTGAGCTTGATCCCTGGGTTGGGAAGATCTCCTGGAGAAGCGAATAGCTTACCCACTCCAGTATTCCTGCCTGGAGAATTTCATGGACAGAGGAGCCTGGCGGACTACAGCGCTACAGTCTACGGAGTTGCAAGGAGTCGGACACGACTGAGTGACTAACACTTTGACTATTACTACTAGTAATCCTGGAGAAATTGGGGGTTTAAGGCCAAAGGATTAGCTTTTACGGGGCGTAGCAGTTTCTCAGAGAGAAGAAAGAAAGATAAATAATGGAAAGATGAAAAATTATTTGTGGAAACTCCTGCAGGTAGGAAGTACTTCTACTTGAAGTAGAAAGTAGCCCCATTTGTTGAGAGTGAGAAGAGGCATCAGTTAAGGTCTTGGATGGAAAAGGTTTAGAATTGTAGAGATGGAGCATGCAATGGAAGAGGATGAAAACGATTCTAAAAATTCATAAATGCTCTTAGATTATATGAATTCACAGTGGATCCTATTAACATATTCCTCTGGTATTTCAGCAACATACAAAAAAGTTGGGAAAGAACAGTAAAAGAGTAGGGGAGGTAGATTCCTGACCCAGAAGGGAATGAAGATTTTCACGGTGGTAAGGAAATATATGCATTAAAAAAATAATTACTGACCTATACTGGATAGGCGGATAAAGGAAGTTAGAATGGAGGTAATGGACTGAGAAAATAGGAAGGGGGTCCAGGATTAAAGGTCATTGAGAAGTTGTTTTCTTTTTTTTTAATAGGAAGCAAGAGAGAACAGAGCAGAATGGAAGGCTGTGGTGCGAGAAGAGAATTCTATAAACTTGGAGTAATGTATTCACTAAGGCAGTCCTTTACATCGGTAACTAATGAGCTCCTGGAAATGTGTCCAAAAGGCAAATGTATAAGGAAAGAAAACCCATAAATGTTATAAATGGTTCTCATTACTACAACAAAGAAATGATTGCAGAATTCCTCATTATGGTTTCTGTAAGCTCTGGCTCCTTCAAGCTTGAGCAGACTGGAGAGCAAGTGAGAGTTATAATCTCCCTGCTCCCACCCTGGAACCCCAAGAAGAAAGATGGACAGTGGCTGGCATCAGGCTACTCCTGTCGCAGGCTCCTAGAGAGATTAAACTTGGTGGTTCAGTGGGTAAAGAACCCACCTACCAGTGCAGGAGACATAAGAGATGTGGCTTCAATCCCAGGGTCAGGAAGAGGAGGGCATGGCAACCCACTCCAGTATTCTTGCCTGGAGAATCCCATGGACAAAGGAGCCTGTCAGGCTACAGTCCATGGGGTGGCAAAGAGTAGGACACGACTGAAGTGACTTAGCATGCACTCCAGGGTCATGCCAGGCTATCTAGCTGGAACAGGCAAGGGGACAGGGCTTGAAGCTGTCATTAAGGGTTAGAAGCTGTCTGCTGAAACAACCATGAACTCCCCACCACCCACTGGATGGAGCATGTTCTAGCCTCTGGGACATGACCCAACCCCCCGCCCCGCTGCCCAGCCTCCTTCCAGATGCCATCTGAGGGGCAGCAGAGGTTAAAGAACACTGTCACTAGGTATGGGGCACTGAGCATCGGGGGCACAAGCCCCCAGCACTACTCAGGCTCTCCCAGGAGTCTGACCTGTTGGTGAGCAGTTGATAATACCACCTATCACTTGGCAGCTCATGTCAGCTCTCAGCAGATGATGACCCAGATGGAACTGGGTGTATGAAAGGTAGCTGGGGGATGTGGGGAGCGTGGGGCGATTCATGTAGAATGCACAACTGTGCAGTATATTCACAACTAAGATACTGCAATCACAAGCTGAGGTCTGCTGGACGTGCCAGTGAAACCTGGATATCAGGGTTGTCCTAACTAGATACATAACTAAGGAGAACAGTATTCTCAATCTGAGGTTGGGGAACAAATTTTGCTTTATTTTTATGTATGTCTGGTAGATCAAACACATTATTTATGTTTTTCAAACTTCCTGTATCCTTACTATTTTTGTCTGCTTAACCCAAAAGTAATATAGAGAGATTCTGTTGAAATCTCCTGCTACAGTAGTGTTGGTTCTTAAACTGGTCCCTGTACACCGAGGGCAAGGAGAGACCTAGTAAGAGGCAGACCACTCCAGACTGGCAGGTGGCAGGTTTAACAAGCAAGCAAACTTTCATATGAGGCTTGTCTTTGGCCGCTGAAAGGTAAGTAGAACTCTGCACCTACCAATCTTAAAAGTCTATATAGAGGCCTTAACCGGATTCAGTTCCATACACCATCCAGGTGGTCTCAGTAACACCTTTCTCTCTCAAGACTCTATCCTTGAACACAGTTTGCACTGTGGGAAGGGTGGGTAGAGTGAATATTCCAAGGACAGGGAAGGGGTCAGGGACCTCTGATTGCCCAGGTTCAGCTCTCAAGTCTACCAGTGATCATGTCCTCTCCATGATCTCCTCCAACAAGTAGGGGATTTGTCAACTTTTCCTTGAATTTCCATTATTTTTTGCCTTTAATATTTTGATATAATTTTAATAGGGAGCTTCCCTGGCGGCTCAGAGGTAAAGAATCAATCTGCCAGTGCAGGAGACACGAGAGAGACGGGTTCTATCCTTGGGTCAGGAAGATCCCCTGAAGAAGGAAATGGCAGCTCGCTCCAATATTCCTACTGGGACAGAGGAGCCTGGCAGGCTACAGTCTGTGAGGTCACAAGAGTTGGACATGACTTTGAGACTAAACAACAACAGCAAAATTTTAATAGAGGTGCTCCATATTGTGCTGCAATAAAAAAGTTATAATAATTTGGGGTGTAAGTGTTAGTGTTCAGTCGTGTCTGTTTGCAACCCCATGGACTCCTCTGTCCATGAGGTTTTCCAGGCAAGAATACAGAAGTGGGTTGCCATTCCCTTCTCCATGGGATCTTCCCAACCCACAGATTGAACCCAGGTCTCCTTCATTGCAGACTCTTTATCGTCTAAGCCATCAGGGAAACCAATATTTCAGGATATACTGTCTTATAACCTTACTCTTAGAATCTCTTCAGTTCAGTAGCTCAGTTGTGTCTGACTCTTTGTGACCCCATGAACTGCAGCATGCCAGACCTCCCTGTCCATCACCAACTCCCGGAATTTATCCAAACTCATGTCCATTGAGTCGGTGATGCCATCCAACCATCTCATCCTCTGTCGTCCCCTTCTCCTGCCTTCAATCTTTCCCAACATTAGGGTCTTTTCAGTGGAGTCAGCTCTTTGCATCAGGTGGCCAAAATATTGGAGTTTCAGCTTCAACATCAGATCTTCCAATGAACATCCAGGACTGATCTCCTTTAGGATGGACTGGTTGGATCTCCCTGCAGTCCAAGGGACTCTCAAGAGTCTTCTCCAACACGACAGTTCAAAAGTATCAATTCTTTTGCTCTCAGCTTTCTTTATAGTCCAATTCTCACATCCATACATGCTACTGGAAAAACCATACCCTTGACTAGACAGACCTTTGTTGATAAAGTAATGTCTCTGCTTTTTAATATGCTGCCTAGGTTGGTCATAACTTTCCTTCCAAGAAATAAGTATCTTTTAATTTCATGGCTGCAGTCACCATCTGCAGTGATTTTGGAGCCCAAAAAATTAAAGTCAGCAACTGTTTCCACTGTTTCCCCATCTATTTGCCATGAAGTAATGGGATCGAAAATCTGTGAGTAGAGACAAATATCCTTTTTAATCCTTGTATGTATTTATTGGTAAAAACATTTACTTTTTTGGTCTTGTTAGATAATTATACAGTAAGTGATTTTCTCTTCAAATATTAAAATACAGAAGGATAATTGAAAAAAATTATATTTCAATTGCTGAACATCAAAATTGATCTTGCGCTCAATGAAAAAAATGCAGAGTTGAAGTTTTCATTTTGTTTCAATATGCTTAACTTTGATGTTTATTCATCCATGAGTTAGATGTGTACATTGTGATAAAACTAAAAATACCAAATATTTATTGAATGAAAGTTGAATGAGTAAAGTCAATTCTGTATTCTTGTTTTTTATAAGAGATGACTCAGATTGCAGTTTGGCCAACATATTTATTCATTTAACAGATGTTCTTTGTGTTTTTGTTTTTGACCTTTTGACCCCCTTCACCTGTTTCTTTAAACTTTGCTTTCAGCTTCAGGCTCCAGAAACTCACATCTTCTGCAGGTCATTTAGAGTTCTTTTCTCCCTCCCTTTCTGCTCTCTAGCCTGCCGTATCTACATCAGGTGGTCTAGCGTGAGTGCTTAATAGCATGGGCTAAATAGCATGGACCCTGAGTCAGCTAGCCTGGGTAAACATTAAAATGTTAGCTTCATTAGAGCTACCATTTCATCCTGAGAATTTCTGAAAAAATTACCTATTCCTTGAAAGTTGCCTGTAGGCCCCCTCTCTCACTTCCTTTATTGAATTCGTTTCTGAAAGTCTTTGAAAGTTCACTTCCTGCATGATTGCTTCCCTGCCTGAGGGAGAGGTAGTGAACTTGACTTTCTTATCTAAAAGCTTGCCTCCGTCCCCTACCCCCTCCAAAGTCACTGCAGGACTAACCAGTTGGTGGGGGTGGCACCAACAAGTTGCTTAGAGGCAGGTTTTATTTTCTGCCCCAACAAAATATTGCCTTTTGTTACATGAATGCAATAAAAACAAAGCTATGGGTTCAATCTCACAATTTAGAGGATTTAATGTCTTTGAACATTAAATTTTTGAACATTGAATTTTTTTTTTTCGTATTTCTTAGGTATAAAATCTTTTCCTGAGAAACAGGCAAGGAAAAGGATGTCTCTTTTCATTCTTCCCCCTTACCGCACCCACCTCTTGCTTGTTATTGTTTAGTCGCTAAATCGTGTCCCATTCTTTGTGACCCCATGGAGTGTAGTCTGCCAGGCTCCTCTGTCCATGGGATTCCCCAGGCAAGAATACTGGAGTGGGTTGCCATTTTTTTTCTCCACACCTCTTGCTTATGGTCCTTTTTCCTTTGTTCTTTCCTTTTTGCTTTTGCTTCCTCTTAACATTTGATTTGCACATTTTACTGGCCAATGGTGACTGAAGAATGAAGACAGTGAGGAAAAAAATAGAGGAAGAAGGAAAACCTCTTTGCTCTAGTGTCATTTTTACAAGAATCACACCTACTGACTTAATAGACACCACCAAGTACCACATCATTAATTCTTTGCTGAATTCATTCGTTCATTCAACAAATATACAGTTATATGTGTGGCACTATACTAGGCACTTTTCTCATTCTACAAAAACAAGCTGGGGATCTAGGCATTATGTTTGGTTCTTCTGCTATAGAAACTTAATTTAAGAAAACTACTACTAGAATTTGATATCTTCTTTCTTCCCACTTTGCAAGACATGTGACTTCATGTATTTTTGTTAGTGTCTTCTCTTCTCCCTGAAGTGTAGGAAAAAGAGCCAAGGTTTAGGATCCAAGCAAAACTGGGTTCAACTCCCCATTATCTGTGTAAAAGTACACAAACTTACACAATTTTGAGATTTCATCTGTTAATGGAGGGTAACTACAATTAGAGCAAAGAGATGTGGTGATTCAATGAGATTCAAAAGTATGTAATTTTTTAATAAGTGCCTTATACAAGGAGACTTCCTTTCATTATACAGTTGTTTATCTTACTTTATAAGCCCTTTGAAGATAGTTTATAAATTCATTAATCTGAATGGCAGTAGTATTAATAATCGATAGAAAAAGTAAACACATAATGCTAGCAGAGCAAGCAAATGTATAACCCGAACACCTTTAAGTAAAGCCATTTATTGATTTTCCAACAGGGTACTTCACAGGCAGGCCGTGTAGTTTCAAGGGCAATCCATTTGCTGTTGTGCTTAGCTGGGGAAATTTTGCAATGAAAATTCAGAAATACAGGTATTTCTGAGGCACTTTGCTCTCTCACAGAGGGAATTTCTTCTTTTCCTGCCAAAACGACAACTTACAGTGATATATTTACATATTACTATCTGAGGGGTGGAATTGTGGAAAACCCGGGAAGTTGCAAGATGGCAGAATTGGCTTGTGTGTGACCATGGGCCACGAGCAAGTTACATGGCTTTTCTCCACTTGAAACTTTTGAGCTGTAAAATTGGCCTAACGTTTGTGCATGAATTAAGCACATGTGTACTTAAAACATCTGTCACATAATTGACAATCAGTGTCATTTCCTCCCCTCTCAGATCCACCTGACCGATTACAGAGAAATCGTCCCGACAAACAACACCTGTTGAGCGTTCCAGGCCCCATTCCAGGCGTTTCTCACCGTTCGCCTCATTTAATTCTTGCAACAAACTGAGCGTTTGACACGCTGAGTTAATGAGGCTTCAGCAGTAGGCCCTCACTTCCAAGAGTCCCTCGCGAGGTCTTGCATCCAACAGAACACTCTTCCTCTCCTCTCTCTGTTTTAAGTTTCAGGCCCCACAAAGTCTGAATTCGCCCTGGACGGGGACCGTTTTCCTAATTTTGCAAAGGCAGGTAAAGTAAACTGCCTAATAAGTGTTCGTGCGCCCTCAGTCGGGTGTGACTCTTTGTCGCCCCATGGACTGCAGCCCTGCAGGCTCCTCTATCCATGGGATTTCCCAGGCAGGAATCCTGAAGTGGATTGGACTGTAATTTCCAACTCCAGGGGAATCTTCTCAACCTAGGGATCCAACCTGCATTGGCAGACGGGTTCTTCACCACTGAGCCAAAGGGCATTCAGTTTTACAAAGAGGGGTAAAGTAAGTTGTCTAAGATAACACACTTTTAAGCAGTGGAGCAAGAGTTGAACCGGAGTGGCCTGACCCAAGAGCGCGAGCTCTTAGCCACTGAAGGTGGTAACTAATGGTGTCACTGGGAGAGGAGCAGCGTGGCCAAGGCCCCGGGCGGAAAACCAGCGCCCGCGTCCCCCGGTGCGGCTACGCGGGGCAGGCCGGGGTCGGAGGGGATCACCCCGCTGAGGCTCCCCTCCCCTTCTTCCCCTTCCTCTTTTCTGCGCCGCCGAGCCGGAGCCGCGCCGCTCGCCCTGCGGCCGCCAGGCCCGGCCCGGCCCGCTTCCCCTCAAGCTGCCGGCGCCAGGCCGCGGGGTCCGGCTCGAGAACTTTGCAGGGAAGAGAAACTTGGCAGCCAGTCGGGAAGACAAGAAAGTGAGGCGCGGGGCGGGGGAGCGGCGCTCAGGTGGGCGCGCGGGGCGGCAGGTGCCCGGCGCGGGGTGCAGGCCTCCCCGAGGAGGCGGCTCCCACGTGCCCTGGTGCTCCGGGCCGTCTTCCTCTTCGCCTCTAGCCCGCGGCTCCTCGCTCGTGCGCGGGGCCGGGCGGGCGACGTTGACCGCGGAGCCGATGGCGCTGCCACCTCCAGCCCGGCCCGCCGTCCCCCCGCGGGGGGACGTTTTTGGCGGGATCCAAGTTCAGGGTGCCCGGGGGCTGGGGGGCGGTGGGTGCGGCAGGTCTGCATTACCGCAGGGGAATCATTTCTGAACCACCCCAAACGTGAGAACCTCAAGTTCAAGCGTAGCCCTTCCCCCGAGAGACCGAGCTGTTGGCAGGAAAATGACCGAGTGAAGGCGAGGGAAGTCCCCACAGACTTCGGGAGAAAAGGGACCGGCGGCCGTGGCACCCCCCGGGACCCTCGGCGACGCACGGAGCGGAATGATGGAGGGCGGGGTCCTTGTTGGGTGGCGGGCCGGACACGCTGCCCGTGGCGACAGGGGCCATAGGGTTTGCAGGTGCGCAACTGAATTGTTGGTATCAGCGACTGGCGCCGGACTTGTGTGTGTGTGTGTGTTTTGGGGGCGATGAGGAGGGCGGGGTACGAAAGGAAAACGACCCCCGGTGCTCGTTTCGTTTACCAAGTGTGAGGAGGTCCACAGGAGCCCCTTGTACTACTGAGAAAAACGAGTCAAGTGGTAACTGTGGCAGCTGCTTCATTGGGATTGCGCGTCTGTTTGGCCACTTCGATGGAAAGAACTAACGCCGAAGTGTTCAGGGAGTACATACTGACCCAAGATTTACCTTGTCTGCTGCGGGGCTGCCTAACCGCAGGTGCTTCTCCTAAGCACCTGGAGAGTTTTTCAAATTTTATCCCTGTTGGGCCCACTGCAGAGGTCTTGAATCGCAAGTGATGAAGCTGAAGTCCTGACCTGAGCATTTTTTGTAAAAGTTTCCCCGGGGGATTTTGCTGAGGGTGCCTGCTTAGGAATCAGGAGGTAGAAGAACTGGACTCTACCGCGCGGTGGGTTGAAATTTTAGGCGCAGTGTTTCTTCGTCTGTATAGTGGCCTCTAATAATTTATTCTAAAGATAAGTTAGTATAAGATGTGTGGGAGTGTGTTGAAAAGGGAGAAGTCAGAATAATACAAAATTCTGGTGCAGTGGGAACTAAAGATGCATGCCCTTCTCCACAAGTGATGTGCAGACTGAGAGGGGAGTGGAAGAATCACAAATGGCTATACCTGGAGAGGAAAGGAGGGGTTTTGTTTTTAGGTAATCAGACAATCTAACAGAGTTAGTGTAAATTGTAATTCAAAATCAGTACCACCTGGATGAAAGCGAGCAAGCTCCAGCTTGCTCCATCTGTGAAGGATGGTTTGAAAAACACACCAAGTATCTTGCCTCTTCTCCAAACCCAAAGATGTTAGATTATTTTCATTTAGGCAAATCAAGAGTCAGTAATCACCAATGTGTCCTATCTTGTGATAACCCCTACTGGCCAAGGCTGCGTGTTTTTCTACTGCATGTGAGTTTCTGTTCCATTATTCAACAAATTTGTGTTGAGGACCTTCATGCTCAAAATACAAAGATGAGTAAAATGCTGTTTTTTTTTATCCTAGCTGTCTGTCTAGTGGAGCTAACTGATAAAAACAGGCCACAATATAACCTGGTTATGATGATAATACAGGTATAGAATGAGCAAAGTGTCCTGTGGCCCATAGGAAAGAGAAGCTCCCTCAGCCTTGGCTAAGAGGCAACACTGAAATTGGTAAACAGCCCCTTCTGCCAAAGCTTGAGAATTTAGGATTCTGTGTGGAGTCAAATCTGTGTTCTTATTTTTCAATCTGATGAAATTCTCGTGTAATCATATGCTGACAGTCTAAAGCAGAAATGACTTTTGGTTTCATGATGACTCTTAAAAATTTACTAGGCTTTCTGTTTTACCTTTGTAAAAGTCTCAACTATGTCTAAAGTTAATTCAAGAAAGAGGTGGTTAAACGAAAAGAAAAAATGTAAATGTGTCCTACATTCTTACTGAATATTTAGTTCCACTTACGTATTCAGATAAGGTCTTTTAATTACATGCACTTTTAAAGGGTATGCTTTTTTTTTCTAGTGATTCTCCTTGTGTTAATTAGGAAAGCTTAAAAATTATAGAGTAGAGGGGCACAAAAGCAAACCTACAAGGAAAAGGAAAAGCTGGAAGGAGGAGGAGAAAGGAGTTTGACAAAATTGGAAGAAGGAGACAGGAGTAAGCACTTACTGGGTAAAGAGTCCAAAAGAAATGGGTGAATCACACATGGCTGCCAGCTTCTTTGGGGATCTGCTGTCTTAGACAGTTTGTTTATAGACCCTTAGTTTTCAATGTTATTTCAAAAACAGAGGGAGGCAGTCTAATGTGGTAAAGTACAGGCTAAAGAGCCTCGAGTTTGAATAATGTATTAGGTAGTGACCTTGGGCAAGGGCCTTAACTGGCTGTGTCTGCTCATTTGTAGAATGAAGATGTTAATATGAGCTCCAAGAAGCTTGTGAGGATTAACAGCTATGATGCTGTTAATCTGGACACCTGGCTGTGATAAAGCCTTGATCAGGAGTGGCCTCTGCTCTTGTTTCTCTCACCTAACGGGAGCCTAGTGAAAGCACTGAGAAACTGGGCAGATAGCTTCATTCACCTTTCCAGTTGAAGACGCTGAAATTGAGAGAGGCTGATTTGCTAAAAGCATATAAGCTAATGGGTAGATGAGCTGAAGTGAGAAGCTGTGTCATTTGCAATTTAGTCCTGTGCCTTCATTCCTGCTCCACGTTGGTGCTGATTTCGATAATGGCTAAGATTGATGCTCCCTGGAGTTTAAAGGGGTAGAGACTGGAATCATTTCAGCTGTCCATGCACACTGTCACCCAGTGACTTTCCTGTGATTGTTGATTTCTATCGTTGATTACGTTTTTCTTCAGCGTTTGTCAGCAGGAGCCCACTCCTGCATGGTGGTAAGGGGAGACAGTGGAAAGGCCATAAGGAAGTCGCACATGGAAGAGCTTTCAAAGGGGGAACCCCTCTCTCCAACTTCCAGTAATATGTTGTAATATTACTAGAAAAAAAATCAGCTTATTGTTCAGTGACTTAACTGCTTTCATCTGCAACTGGGGGTTCTCGTGCAGAAATAATATTTCCTATCATATCCCCTTTCACATACATGTCTGGTCCCTGAAGACATGGGGAGAAGGGATGGTAGCTCTGTACAGAAAGCTCATACCTGTGGGTCAGATTTTAATTAGAATTTTAATTGGTAATTTGCAGTGGTAAGGAATCTGCCTGCCAATACAGAAGATACAGGAGACAGCAGGTTCAATCTCTGGGTAGGGAAGATCCTCTGGAGGAGGAAATGGCAACCCACTCTAGTATTCTTGCCTGGAAAATTCCATGGACAGAGGCATCTGGAGGGCTACAGTCCATGGGGTTGCAAAGAGTTGGACATGACTGAGCGCACACACAGTGGAAAAAGTATGACCAAGAATATATTATACCAGGATCCAGAAAAGTATAAAGGAAGAATGTTTTTGAGAATAGCCCCTCATTGTTGGTTCAGTTTTTCTTATAAAGAAGCGGACTTAATCTTCATAGATGACCTTTCCACTTTCAGGTACAGATGGCCCCCAACTTCATATCTTTCAATTCAGCATTGTTAACCTTCTCAATTGAGCAATTTAAAATATATGTACCCAGGATATTGTTGGATGCTTACAGGTGATCCTAGAAGGTAGAAAGTCAACATTTAGCCTGGGGTGCAATTAATATAAATGCAGAGTAGGTGTGGTCAGTCTCTTGAAGAGATCAGAAAGCTCTCAGGGTTTGAGAAATCTTCCTGGGGAGGGAGAGGAGACATGTCCTTGTTGTAGGGTGTGAATGGCCTTTCAAATCCCCTTCACCTGGGAAATGCAGGAACAGTGGGTGGGATTGAGGATACAGAGATGAAAGAGTAAAGGTACAAATACCTGACCCCCCCAGAGGCTGACCCCGCAGAACCACCCCAGGTATCCCAAAAGGCGCTTACTTGCTGGGCAGCCTTCAGGACAGAAGAACATTAGTGGCAAAGCAAAGCTTCTTCTGCCAGGCCTCTGGAAATTCACAAAGCATGAGAGATGATTTCTTGAGTGGCTATGATAGACAGGAACTATTTGTTGAAAAGTGTAGTCACTCAGTCCTATCTGACTCTTTGCGACCCCATGGACTGTAGCCTGCCAGGCTCTTCATTCCATGGAATTCTCCAGGCAAGAATATTGAAGTGGGTTGCCATTTCCTTCTCCAAGGGATCCTCCTGACCCAGGGATTGAACCTGAGTCTTGTGCTTTGCGAGTAGATTCTGTACTGTCTGAGCCACTAGGGCAGACCCATTTGTTGAATACATTTGGTAAATGTATCAAAAATGCCTGGAAAAGTTAGGGCTTCCCTGGTGGCTCAGACAGTAAAGCGTCTGCCCGCAATGCGGGAGACCTGGGTTCTATCCCTGGGTCAGGAAGATCCCCTGGAGAAGGAAATGGCAACCCACTCCGGTACTCTTGCCTAGAAAGTTCCATGGACTGAGGAGACTGGTAGGCTATAGTCCATGGGGTCACAAAGAGTCGGACACGACTGAGCTTTCTCAGAATTAAGGTTAGGGATACTGGAGGCAAAGAGCAATTGGCCAAGATGGCGATAGTCGGGCTGTATCGCCCACAGCCCCTTGCTCTTGCCCCACGTTTTGTAAATACATGGTTATGTAACAGCTGAGATCATTTATAGCACTGCGTATGTGCAATGCTCTGTATAAGCACCACCTGAAAAGCTCTAATAGGCTAGTAGTCCAGTTGAGTAGAGTTCAGTAGCTTTGAGTTGGGCTGCATTATGACTATATCTGCTGGGTCAACCACCAGAGAACACATTGTGAACAGTGAGATGGAGCAAGACAGATATGAATGCATGCATGCTAAGTCGCTTCAGTCATGTATGACTCGTGACCTCATGGACTGTAGCCCACCAGGCTCCTCTGTCCATGGGATTCTCCAGGCAAGTATACTGGAGTGGGTTGCCATGCCCTCCTCCAGGGAATCTTCCTGACCCAGGGACTGAACCCACTCTCTTTTGTGTCCTGATTTGGCAGGTTGATTCTTTACCAGTAATGCCACCTGGGAAGCCCAGGGATGTGAATAGTTTAGTCAAAATATTCATATACACAATTCTCCTCTATTATCAGGAATGGGTTTAAAAATCAGGAAGTCACAGGGTCTCTGGAAAAGGGGATGGGGAGGGAAAGTATCAGAAAAGAACTTTGATTGGGACCTTTATCTTTAGACACAAAGGCCCTTGAGTCTTGTCTTGGACACACCTTAGCAGGACCTGTGGGCTTGAGTTGCACTAAGTTAATCATGAGAATCTTAACACATCCCATTTTCAGATTATTAAGTTACATCTGAAAGATGAAAATGCCTAGCAAGTCCGATTACTTTTTTCCTGCCAGATTTAGGCATTTTCATCACGGCAGGGGATACCAATTAAAGGCTAGAGGGCTGCTTGTTGAGAAAAGAGAACAAAAGAGTTGACTGATTCAGTGCCAGTGTCACAGAGCCATTGAAGCCTGTGATATGCCCTTCACTTGTCCATGAACGGGGACTTCCTTGCTGGCAGGCTCGTCAGCCCACTTCCCCCTTGCACATGGTAGAGACGCCTCACTTGATGAAATGCTCTTCAAGTTTCCTAGACTCTCAGATATCACCACCAGCCTTTGCTTGTATGTATTAACCACTTGTCAGATGTTTATGATTTTGATTTATCTAGTTATGATCATCTCTCCAAAACTGGAGATCATTTCTCTTCGGAGAAAGTCTAGTACTTTTGATACTATTTTGGCAGCTACACCAGTTTTAGCTCCAATAGAGGTGTGTGAATATGGAGTCACTCTTCTCTGAGATAATCAAGTATTGGCTTGGCCTCAGCTTGGATCAGCATCTGGCTGAAGGTACAACTGCAATAATAATAGGTTCCTTCAGGCATCAGTTTGTGTGAGTCCATGAATCTGCGGACTTTGAGCTGAATGAAGAGAAAAGAAACATGTAGAGGTGAGAGGAATGGAGGGGAAATGTGGGGAGGGAAAGGGATGTGACGGTATTTGGCAAACACCTGCTCCCCCCACCAAAAAACCCTTTATCCCAGGGACACTATTATCTAGCCTGGGGTTTTGGGGAGAGGGGCTAAAAGCATGAGCTGACGAAGCTAATTTTTGTGGGGTTTTTTTGGGAGGAGGACCAAAGGGCAAATAGTATCTTCAGCAGCTTGAAGGTTTGGAATTTTGGGGGTTTGTTAAGAGGTGGCACCTGGGTCAGGAAAGGGTACAGTTCTCTGGGTAGCATACCTGAGGATCTGGTGTTGGGGTGTTGCCCTCCTCCTGCCATGGATGAGATAGACCTTGGCCAGGGATACAGGTGGGCTGCATCTGTGATAAGGGGGAAAAATTGTTTTTTAATATGCATATTATCCCATAGAGAACAAGGTATTAGGTTGGTGAAAAAGTAATTGCAGTTTGAGACTGTGAATTTTAAATTATTATAAATAGGCTCAGATACATCTTTATGAATCAAAAAATAGGAACCATTACAATCAACACATTTTTGCCAATGAGAAATAAGTTTCTTTATTCCTGTAGCATAAAAATCCATGCTTCAGGATTCAACCAACTCTTGGAAAGCATTTTCTGCCTCCTGCTGGTTGTGGAAGCATTTTTCCCTGCAAAAAGTTGTCAAGATGGTTGGCGAGAGGTTGGGTGAATATGGCAGATGAGGCAAAACTTCATAGCCCAATATATTCAACTTTTGAAGTGTTGGTTGTGTGTCTTGTGGTCAGGCATTGCCATGGAGAAGAATTGGGCTCTTTCTGTTGATCAGAGATGGCTGCAAGTGTTGCAGTTTTCGGTGCATCTCATCAATTTGTTGAGCATGCTTCTCATATTATGGTTTTGCCAGGATTCAGAAAGCTGTAGTAGATCATTCGGGCAGCAGACCACCAGACAGTGACCATGACCTTTTTTTGGTGCAAGTTTGGCTTTGGAAAGTGCTTTGGAGCTTCTTCTTGGTCCAACTACTGAGCTGGTTAATGCTGGTTGTCATATAATATCCACTTGTCGTCACATGTCACAATCCGATGGAGAAATGGTTCCTTGTTGTTGTGTAAAATAAGAGAAGATGACACTTTAAAATGATTTTTTTGATTTGTGGTCAGCTCATGAGGCACCCCGGAGAAGGCAATGGCACCCCACTCCAGTACTCTTGCCTGGAAAACCCCATGGATGGAGGAGCCTGGTAGGCTGCAGTCCATGAGGTCACTTGGAGGAGCCTGGTAGGCTGCAGTCCATGAGGTCACTAAGAGTCGGACACGACTAAGCGACTTCACTTTCAGTTTTCACTTTCATGCATTGGAGAAGGAAATGGCAACCCACTCCAGTGTTCTTGCCTGGAGAATCCCAGGGACGGGGGAGCCTGGTGGGCTGCTGTCTATGGGGTCACACAGAGTCGGACATGACTGAAGCGACTTAGCAGCAGCAGCAGCATGAGGCACCCACTTATCAAACTTTTTCACCTTTCAAATTTGTTTCAAATGCTGAACGACCGCAGAATGGTCGATGTTGTGTTCTTTGGCAACTTCTCGTGTAGTTATTGGTCGTTGTCGGTTTCTGATGGCTAGCCACTATGCTCCTCGTCTTCAAGGCTCTCGTCTCCTTTGCAAAACTTCTTGAACCACCACTGTACTGTACATTCGTTAGCTGTTCCTGGGCCAAAAGTGTTGATGTTGTGAGTTGTCTCTACTGCTTTATGACCCATTTTGAACTTGAATAAGAAAATCAGCTTGAGTTTGCTTTTTGTAGAACATTTCCCTAGTCTAAAATAAATATAAAATAAATAATAAGTAATAAGTCATTAGCAAAAGAACATAAAGTGAGAAATGTGCATTAAAATGATGAATAGCAATCACTTTTATTTAAGAATGTATTCCAATATCAAACAGCAAAGTTCAGCAATGCAAAACCTTAATTACCTTTGTACTAATGTAATATTTATAAATAGTTCATTAATGTTTGGGGAAAAGAGCATGAAGTTTTCAGCTACCAGGTAAATAGAACATTTTCCATTCTTATCAATTTACAGTGTTTTTACACACGTCATTTACCCTGTCGTATATAGGTGTTGACATTGCTTAATGAAGGTGAATGTGTTAAAAGATGGTGGTGGTTCTCAGACTGGTTCTCTGAATTCTAGATTGTTCAAGAGAGCTCAAAGGTGGGTGTGGATCAGGAGAAGAGATGAGGGAAAAGGAAAACAAATAGTCTTTTACCATGTTGCTTCTTTGACTTCAAATTCTGTTGAATTTTTATGTGTTTTCTTTGCTGCGCTTTTGATATATTGTTATGAAAAAGAGTTATCTGTTTTCTAACGTAAGAGTGCCAGTATTATGTGAACTTTTAAAGGTTAAATTTTAGCCTTTGAAATTATAGGGCTGCCCCATATTTGGAATGTGAATATTTTGAGTCAAGACATTGGCTGGGTAATTGTGAGGATCAGATTCTCTCTCCTAGGCCTGATTATCCTTAATAATAGAACTGTACGTTTAGTTTTCCTAGAGCCACTTACAATTTATCTGACAATTGTGGCCCCCAATCTGGAGGTGTGTACATCCACATTTCTGATTTTTGTGTCTCCTCGAGACTTTGCTAGGGGTGAATGTGAAGGGCAGGGCTCTGGACAGAGTGGAGACACACCAGCAGGGATAGGCGGGGCGCTAATGGAAGAGATTGTGGAATCCAGCTTGGAGTGGAAAAGAAAGAATTGTAGGCTTGGGGGCAGCTGGGGGTCCTAAGATAGAGGCACCCAGGATGCTAAGAAGCCAGACTTGGAAACAAAGGCAATGTGTTTAAACCATTAAAAAACAACAACAACAACAAAAACCCACCCTCATCTACATAAGACAATTCCTCACGTTAGTGAATGCCGAGGCAGCACAGGTTTTCTACAGCAAGAGACGGTGGGTTGCGGTTCTGGTCTGTTTGTGTTCTTGGCTTTGTGACCTTTGAGTCTGCTTCCTTATATGTAAAATGAAAGTGTTAAACTAAGCTCTTACCAAGCTTCCTTCTCTGCTGAACAACCTGTGCTTTAGGGCAAGTGTGTTTTCATGAATATCTATTGATGTGCCTCTCAGTGCACGTTTCTCAAATTTCGTGTTTTCATGTAAACACAAATTAGATATTTCTTTTTCAATCTATGTGGTACCACCATCTGTTCAGGATGTTTTTCAATTGAAAGTTCCATCTTTTTTGAGGTTTGACAAGATTTGGGTGGAATCTTTCATTATGAAAGATGAAACATGTATTTGGGACATCTTTCATGTTGAAAAAGCACTGGGTTTAATGCATTTTTCCCATGTTTCATTTGGATTCTAATCTCTGTTAGATATAAACTGGCACTAAAACAAAATTAAATGTCTTTAAAGTTTACATTATCAGTCATCTATTATTTAAATACTATATTTCATTTACAAGTTAAGTTTGCCAGAAATATTTTGTAAACAAAGTAGCTCTAGTGTATCTCATGAATAAAGAAGCTTGAAGAACATACACCAAACTTAATCATGGCTACCTCTAGGGACTGAACTATAAGAAGGGTCAGTAAATTTGTAATTTCTACTTTAGGTACTTTTGTATTGTTTAATGAACACATTAATTTTCATAATTTCATGCATATTATTATGGAATGAGCCTTTATGATTATAAAGTATCTTTATTGGATTTATAGATATAATCACCATTTGACATAAGTAATTTAAGACTTAAAGTAAAACTAATATCATTTTGTTAGATCATGTAGAGAAATGATGGATTTAGAAGTTGATGGTGTTCTTTTGGTGTGTAGTTGGACAGGGTTCATGTGATAGACAATGTAAGCAAATACTTTTCTCTAGCCCTTTCAAGGCCTGAGCCTAGAGATGAAAAATAAGTTTCATCCTTGATTGTGGCTAGAGAGATGTGTTGAGAGGTCATACCTTAGTTCCAGTAATTAGCCTGACATAGGTCCTAGAGGATAAAGAAAATGGCTAATCACTTTCCATTTATTTGCTGTCCCTGAAATCTGGACTTTTAGATGGTAAGTTATGAAGGTAAATATTTTTTGTCCAGATCTCTTAAACTCTACTTTATGGTGTGTGTGCTCATTTGTATCCTATTCTTTGTGACCCCATGGACTGTAGCCTATCAGGCTCCCCTGTCCATGGAATTTTCCAGACAAGAACACTACAGTGGGTTGCCATTTCCTACTCCAATAATATGTGTGTATGTTAGTCGGTCAGTTGTGTCTGACTCTTTGTGACCCCATGGACTGTAACCTGCTGGGCTCCTCTGTGTATGGAGTTCTCCAGGCAAGAACACTGGAGTGGATTGCCATTCCCTTCACCAGGGTATCTTTCCAACCCAGGGATCAAACCTGGATCTCCCGCACTGCAGGCATATTCCTTACCATCTGAGCCACCAGGAAAGATTATACTTAATCAGATAATATTTTATTTTTTTATATAGTTAGTGGCAACCCACTCCAGTACTCTTGCCTGGAGAATCCCATGGAGGGAGGAGCCTGGTAGGCTACAGTCCATGGGGTCACAAAGAGTCGAACACGACTGAGTGACTTCACTTTCACTTTTCACTTTCATATAGTTAGTGGGTAGTTTCATGATAAGTCATGTTAAGATTGCAAGGACTGGAATCTTTTGTATTCCTCATAGAAGCTGGCATGGTACTATACTTGAAAGAACTGAGGAATTAATGACTAATAATGGACTAATTTGTTTATTTGGGCAATGTGAGGTTATAGATAATAGGGATAATTCAATCTGATTGAGCATCAATTAAAATAATTTCATCCTCCTTTATAGAAATATTTACCAGGATTGATGTTAAGCTGAAAAATTGACTACTATGACTTAGAATTTCTTTCTGTGACCCTCTTTAATCCTTTCAATTTTTGACACTGAGGGAGTTAAATGACTTACATGCATGACAGTGGGTAGCTCAGTTTTCACATTTGTAGTTTAAAAGGGTACCAGCGTTGTACATATACCATTTATATGTACATTTATATGTACCATTTATATTTATATGGGTACACACACCATTTATATTCATAAGGAGTAGCAGGTGGAGAAGAAAAAAATACAGAACGTGTCATTCCAACCCTCCGCTGACCCCACCTTTTTTTCTTGGAAAAAGAGGGACGTGCTTAATTAAACAGAGTAATGAGAAGCTGCCAGCATACTGTTTCTCCAATTATTTCAGACTGAATTTAAAAACAAAATCACGTATTTGGATGACATCCTGCTTACAACCAGATGAACAAGGTATTTATTCACGCATTCATTCATTTAATAATATCTACGGTGCACCTACCACCTGCCAAGCACTGTTCTAGACTCTAGGAGTAGAGTTATGGGCATGAGACTGGGCCCCTACCCCACGTTATTTAATACGGATGAGAAAATTAAGTCTCTCCAAAGTGTCTTGCCTGATGTGGTAGATTTGGGACTTGATTCTAAGTTTTCTGTTCTAACCTTTGCACCACACTATCTCATGTAATTTGGGGGACCCTGACTGTCGATCAGCAGGGCAGTTCTGTCTGCCTTTTCTTTGTTCTCCCCTTGTTTGTGGTCCGTTGTTTTCGATCCTATGTGGAATGGTGTGGATTCTGAGAGATACTCTGTCCATGAGAGTGTCCTAAGTCCTTGGGCAAACCGTATTCAGTTTCTGAACAGAACCTAGGATCATGCTGTTAAAAATAACATGAGTGAAATAAAGAAACTGAAGCAGTATTTTTCCAAATCTGAGTGTTTTAATTTGGTAGAATGAAACCAACATTTAGAAAGCTTTTTTTTAAAAAATCTTAGAGTACATCACAACTAGTAAGCTAAATATGTAAAACATTTATTCCATGATTATATGTTTCTATTAGGTTGCAACATGAAATTTTTTCCTTGTTGTTGGTTGTGGTCAAAAACATTTGAAACAATGGTTTAAAGGGCATCAGGTGAGATAGTGTTTGTGACAAAAAAGAAATTTATGAAAAAAGATGTATGGGTAACCTTAGCTATCATTTGAATGTGGGTGTTGTTTACTTAAAGCATTCATAGCAATACAGTAGAATTTGTGTGGTGAAAGTACTAGTGGAAATTATTTGGCACCTGAGTATATGCCTGAACTGTGGTGTTGGAGAAGACTCTTGAGAGTCCCTTGGACTGCAAGGAGATCCAACCAGTCCATTCTGAAGGAGATCAGTCCTGGGATTTCTTTGGAGGGAATGATGCTGAAGCTGGAACTCCAGTACTTTGGCCACCTCATGCAGAGAGTTGACTCATTGGAAAAGACTCCGATGCTGGGAAAGATTTGGGGCAGGAGAAGAAGGGGACGACCGAGGATAAGATGGCTGGATGGCATCACTGACTCGATGGACGTGAGTCTGAGTGAACTCCGGGAGTTGGTGATGGACAGGGAGTCCTGGTGTGCTGCAGTTCATGGGGTCGCCAAGAGTCGGACACGACTGAGCGACTTGAACTGAACTGATATGCCTGAACAGATTTTTTTTTTCCTTTAAACACACACGTTGCAGTTACTGGTTACCCCGTGTCCTATACTTTTATTGCAGTTCCCAGTATTGAGTGGTTTCATTATTTTTTGAAACATATTTGCTTTGTAATTTAATTGCATGGCACATAGAGAAATTTGAGGAAATAAATACTTGAGGCAATGTCCTATACATTATCTGATTATGATAAAGTCTATGGCTGATTAGACTTTAATAGAGTTGTTAAATATTACATAGTAATTTGAGAACTGATTTAATATTTTTTTTCATTTAGTTTCTAAATGTTAGTGGATTTTATCTGAAGATATTATTTGTTAAGAAGAAAAGAGTAACACAGTTCCCTAAATTGAAGTTTTTCATAGGCAGTAGTGGGCTGCCGTCTATGCAGTCGCACAGAGTCGGACACAACTAAAGCGACTCAGCAGCAGCAGCAGCAGCAGCAGTGGTAAAGAATCAGCCTGACAATGCAGGAGACGCAAGAGATGTGGGTTCGATCCTGGGATCAGGAAGATCCCCTGGAGAAAGAAATGGCAACCGACTCCAGTATTCTTTCCTGGGAAATTCCATACACCGAGGATCCTGGCAGGCTACAGTTCATGGGGTTGCAAAGAGTTGGACACATCTGAGTGTGTGCACACACACCTACATATATGAACACACACACACACACCCATCAGATCACAGTTACTTGTTCTTCAAGAAAGTGTTTGTGGTAGGCCTCGGACAAAAAATAGCCTCACCCACTTGAAATCACTTGAAGACTACAATTTATTTTTTTATATACTTATATAGATTATAGGAAAAATTACTAACTTGAAATTTGCAATAATTTGGGTAGGGATTGGACTTTATCTTTGGAAAGATAAAAGCTTGTTGCTAAAAAAAGTTGCAAATTTTGAGAGTTTGAATTATGTGTATAAATACATCTTTGGAGGCACATAAGGAAAAAAAACTCTATCTTTCTCTATTGTCATTTATTTTAGAGATATGTGTAGAATTTCCATTATTGAGATGACCAAGACAGAGGTGTATTGAAATAGTATTTGCTTATTCTTTGCAAGGCATGAACTTATTCCCTAGAGTAAGCTTATAATCTAATTATGGAGACAGAAGCACAGAAGAAAGGCTATGCTTAAAAAAGTGTAGAGATGTTTTTCTCTCCTCAGGAAGAGGACAGGAGAGCAACATATAAAAGAATATTTCCTTGAGAAGTGTTCTGGGCAGGAAAGCTGAGCAAGCCCTTTTTGTTGGTATTAGATACCTTCTAGTGGGATTGCATTATGGGCACTTTGAATATACCTGAGTTCAACTAGTCAAGGTCAAGAGAAAGCAAAAGTAGAACTAACTAATAATTAGTGCAGGAGGTTGTATCTATCATTTCCTACAATGGAATGTCCTAGAATAGTGTATCATAGGGCTGTGAATGTCTTCTTCCTTGATTGGTCTCAGTGTCATTCATTCTTCCAGTAGTAGGTATTTTTAGTTTACCCCAACTGTACTGCACTCACTCCCAGCAAACAACCTGACTGCCTACTTCATTAAAAAAAACAAACAAACAAACAAAAAACTATAGATTGTGAAGTGTTTTTTCCCCTTTCCTACTTCTCCCCACCCCTGCTATTTATTTATCTCTTCTCCAGCCTCAGGGGCTTTCCTGATAGCTCAGTTGGTAAAGAATCTGCCTGCAGTGCAAGAGACCCCAGTTCAATTCCTGAGGTGGGAAGAGCCAGTGGAGAAGGGATGGGCTACCCATTCCAGTATTCTTAGACTTCCTTGGTGGCTCAGCTGGTAAAGAATCTGCCTGCAATGTGGGAGACCTGGGTTTGATCCCTGGGTTGGGAAGATCCCCTGGAGAAGGGAAAGGCTACCCACTCCAGTATCAGTCAAGGCCTGTCTTCTTTCCTCCAGGACTTTGCTCCCTCAGTTACACCTTCTCCTTCATAAAAATCCTGGCTCTGGAGGCAAAGTCTACCAGTTTGAAATATGGTTTTGTACTTTCTAAATGTGTGGTCATGGACATATTGCTTATCTTCTATGTGCTTCCATTTGAAAAATGGGACTAGAAATAAGCGCTTATCTTATTGTGAGCACAACCATAAGTTAAGGCAGTTAAGGGGCTTTGACTCTGGTACAAGCTCTCAGTGAATGTTAGTTTCTGCCATTCCTGCTGTTACTACTACCACCATTAACCTACTAATCTCTAAATCTCTATGCTTTTCATTCCTTAACCCATATGTTTGCTGAACCATTTCCTCTTCTGGAAAAGAATGAAGCCAAACATTCTCTTGACCCTGGTCCCTTTTTAACTACTGTATTCTCTTTCCTCTTCCTTCTCAAATATTTTAAATATTATTCAAGGTTAGCTCTCTGCACTTCTTCCTCTTCTATTTGCTTTTATTTTCTTTATAGAAATTGTTTTTTTAATGAGATATTGACTAGATACAAAATTATAAACTATTTTCTATTTTGATTTTTCTGAAACCTGATGTAGTAAGTACTTCTTGAGTCCTATGTATGCTCAGCTGCTTCAGTTCTGTCCAGTTCTTTGCGACGCCATGGACTGTAGCCTGCCAGGCTTCTCTGTTCACGGGACTTTCCCAGCAATAATAAATGCTGTAGTGGGTTGCCATGCCCTCCTTCAGGGGATCTTCCCTATCTGGGGATCAAACCCAAGTCTCCTGCATTATAAGCAGATTCTTTACCTGCAGAGCCATCTGGGAAATCTACTGTGTCCTTCTCTCCTCATTTCTCTCTGAGTGTTGTCACTATACAGCTTTTTATGTTGATTGTTCTTTTACTTTCTTCATAGATTTACTTAATATTTGTACATATTTAGTTTTGTATATTGAACTTTATAAGTGGAATTATACAATATAAATTATAGGGAGGCTTGCTTTTTTGCACCAAACTATAATTTCATCCATTTTTATTGGCATAAAGAATGTCATTATATGCTATAATTTATACATTTTCCTGTTGATGGATTTTGGGCCTTTTGCTATTCTAAACGAGTTTGCTCTAAACATTCTTGTATGTGTATCCTAGCATGCATATACACAAGTTTTTCTAGGATTCTCAAAAAGTAAATTCAGACTTTTATATTTGGGAATGTGAAATGGTATCTGATATTTTATTTTATTTGGCTGTGTCATGCCACTTATAAGATCTCAATTTCCCAACCAGGGATTGAATCCAGGCCACTGCAGTGAAAGCGCCAAGTCCTAACCACTTGACTGCCAGAGAATTCCCAGTATCTGACATTTTAAATTACATTATCAGATAACTGATGAGGTCAGCCATCTTTTTATTTATTTCTTGATCGTATTGGTTTATTTTTCAGTGAAATGCCCATTTAATATTTTGCCCGGTTTTATTTTGGATTGTCTGTTTCATTTATTTATAGTAGTCCTTTATAATTCTGAGACAATAAGCCAGTTTCCAAATTTGTGTTTTGTCTTTTCACTTTCTTTATGTCTTTTCTCCTTCCTCTAGCTGCTTTTGAAAATTTTTTGTTTCTGATTTCCAGCAATTTGATTACAGTGTGTGTAGTCTTGATGTGGTTTTCTTTTCCTGTTTTTTTTTTTAACTTAGATATAATTTGTATGCCATACAGTTTACTTATTTATAGTGTACATTTTTGACTTTCAGTATATTCATAGGGTTGTAGATCTATCACCTTAATCAATTCTAAATCATTTTCATTTCCTAAAAATGAAACCTCATACCTCTTAGTCATCACCTTCAATCCTTCTACCCCTCCAACGCCAAGCAATTACTAATCTGTTTTCTGTCTGTCTATACTTGCTTATTCTAAGAATTTCAAATAAATGGAATCAAACATGATGTAATTTTTGTGGCTGAGTTTTTTTACATAGCTTAATGTTTTCAAAGGTCATCCCTGCTGTAGCATGCATTAGTACCTCATATTTTAATTCCCAGGTAATATTTTTTATATGGGTATGTCATATTTTATTTGTCCATTTGTTGAAAAAAAAAAACAACCTTTTTTTTTTCCCTCCAGTTAATTGACTTGGCACTCTTTAAAAAAAAAAAAGCCAACTGGCCATAGATATATGGGTTTATGTTTGGACCTTTAGTTCTATTCTGTTGGTCTTTGTCTAGTCTTTTGTGAGTACCACCTTGTCTTGACTGCTGTACCTTTTATAGTAAGTTTTGAAATACGGAAGGGTGAGCCCTCAAACTTTGATCTTGTTTTGCAAGATTGTTATGATAATTCCAGTTCCCTTGAATTTCCACATGAATTTTAGGAACTGCTTCTCAATTTCTGCATTGAAATTAGCTGGGATTTGATAGGTTGTGTTGTACTCATGGATGAATTTCAGGTGTTACTTTCTGTATTTCTAGTAACGTGTTCCTCATTTCCTTCTGAGTCCTCACCAGTGGCCCCTTTAGTGACTGTATTCTTACCAACCGTCTAAGACTATCTAGGTTTCTTCTATCTTTTTTTTTTTTTCAAAATTCTTTGAGCCTGCACCAACTGCCTGATTCCAAGGCTATCCCAAATTTTTAGGTATTTTATCTAGCAGCATACCACTTCCAGGCTCCAAAGTTGATACTAGTTTCTATTGCTGCTGTACCAAATTCACGTAAATTTAGTGGTTTAAAACATTTATTACCTCACAGTTCTATAGGTCTCAAGTCTGGGCTGATCCTGGGTTGCTCTTTAGCGTTATCTCTCGTCAGTCTTCATGTATTTTGGGCTTTGGCGATAACAAACGTGAATAGTTCCCTGTAGATATCATGTCACTTACGTATCTCTGCACTTCTTATGGTGTTCCTTTTACCTAATGTGTTACTGTGGGCTGTTATAACAGATTACTATGGACTGGTGGCTTAAACAGCAAATTATTTTTCCTGTTCTGGAGGCTAGAAATCCAAGATCAGTCCAAGTGCCAGCACGGTTGTGTTTTTGATGCGGACTCTCTTCTTGGTCATGTCCTAACATAGTCTCTGGTTAATATCTATATGCAGAAAAGGAGCCATGGTCTCCTTGCTGTTGTTGCAGTTTAGTTGCTAAGACGTGTCTGATTCTTGCGACCCAGTGGACTGCAGCCCACCAGGCTCTTCTGTCCATGGAATCTCCCAGGCAAGAGTACTGGAGCGGGTTGCCATTTCCGTTTTCAAGGGGGTCTTCCTGACCCAGAGATTGAACCTATGTCTCCTGCATTAGCAGGAGGATTCTTTACCAGTGAGCCACCAGGGGTTTCATTATCCTCTTAAATTTTTTTGATAACCCTATCATAAATGCTCTACCCTCATGACCCCATATAAATAATTCTCTCTGCAAACCTCCAAATATCATCACATTTGAAGGTTAAAGAGTTAATCACTCAGTTGTGTCCGATTCTTTGCGACCCCATGCACTGTAGACCAACAGGCTCTCCTGTCCATGAATTTTCCAGGCAAGAGTACTGGAGTAGGTAGCCATTCCCTTCTCCAGGAGATCTTCCCAACCTGGGGATCAAACCTGGGTCTCCCATATTGCAGGTAGATTCCTTACCATCTGAGGCACCAGGGAAGCCCTTATTTGGAGGTTAGACCTTCAATATATGAATTTCAGGAAGACACCAATATTCAGTCCATAGCATTCTGCCCCTGTGTGCATGCTGTGTGCTAAGTTGCTCCAGTCGTGTCTGACTCTCTGTGACCCTATGGACTGCAGCCTGCCAGATTCCCCCATCTGTGGGATTCTGCCTTTGCCCACCCCCATATCAGTATCCTTCTCAGATGCAAAATAGATTCCATCCCAAGAGCTCTATTTCAGCATTAGCTCTAAAATCCAGAGTCTTATGTAAATATCATCTAAATCTACTATGGATGAGACCTGAAATATGATTCAACCTGAGGCAAAAATGCCTCTCCAGCCATGAACCTGTGGAATCAACAAGTTGTGTGCCCCTAAACTACCATGGTGAGACAGAAGTGAGATGTACTTTCCCATCCCCAAAGGGAGACATCAGAAAGAAGGAAGGGAAAGTGGGTCTCAGGTAAGCGCATAACCTACTAAGGCTTACTCCACTGGACCTTGTGTTGTTGCATTTATAGTTACTGAGTCATGTCCGACTCTTTTGCGACCTCATGGACTATAGTGTGACAGGTTCCCCTGTCCATGGGCTTTTCCAGGCAAGAATACTGGAGTGGGTTGCTGTTTCCTTCTCCACCATTGGGCCTTAAGGTTTGAGAATAATCATTTAAGAGTGAGTGTTGTATCATCTGAAACCACTGGAGCAATAGTTCTGAATCTGCAGCTATGCTAGGTTGGAACTGTGTGCCTGCCATTCTGGGCCAGCCTCACCCACACAGCTCTGCTAGGCAGTGGGCCCACCCTTTGAAACCTAGGTTGGGGCAGCCTGGCCCTCTCGGGGCCCATGTACTCTGGGTCTGTGGTGGGAATGGCAGCCCTGATAATCTCTTAATCTTGTTTAAGTGTTCTTCTTTCTCTCTTGTCTTAAAAAATAGTGTGTGATCACAACGAACTAACTCTACAGTCAGGTCCTATAGGAGCCGAGAAGTCTGACAGCCTGCCTTTATTTTGTCCCATCTCTTCCCCCTTCAGTTCAAACTGGCAGTGTTCCTGCTGGGGTGGCTGATTAGGTGAGGTCCATGGTTCACACCCATATGAATCTCCTTATCAAACGGCCAGTCAGACACAGTGTTCTCTCCAAACATACTTTCTCTTTTTTTTTTTTTTTTTTTTTTTTGCAATATGGATAAGCTGAGACTCTTCCAAATTTTTAAATTCTTTGTTCCTTTTTGCTTAACATTTTTTTTCTTCATTTCTTTTCACGTTTTACTATAAGGCATCAGCAGTAACCAAGCAGATCCTTCAAAACTTTGCTCTGTAACATTTTCAGCTAAATATCCAGTTTCATCACTTGCAAATTCAACCTTCTGCAAAACACAGAAACATGAACACAATTCAGCCAAGTTCTTTGTTACTTTATAACAAGGATTGCCTTCCTCCTTGGTCCAATAGAGAGTTCTTCCTCTCTGAGACCTCATGAGAAAGGCTTTTGCCATTTACATTTCTACCAGCAACTGTTGTGAATACTTATGTATTTTTCTAAAAAGCTAGAAGGTTTCTCTGCAGCTCTTTACTTTCTGAGCTCTCACTAGAATCTTCTTCAAAAGTCTCTTCATAGCAATATTGGTCTTCTCTAGCATTGCACCTCAGAACTCTTCCAACCTCCATCCATTACCCAGTCCCAATGCCCCCTCCATATTTTTAGGTGTTTGTTACAGCAGCACCCAACTTCTTGGAACCAGTTTCCATCTTAGCTGCTTTGGGGTGCTGTAACAGATTACTATAGACTGGGTGGCCTAACCAACAGACAGTTATTTCTCACAGTTCTGGGGACTGGAAGTTCAAGCTCAGGGTGGCAGAATGGATGGGTTATTGGTGAGGGCCCTCTTCCTGGTTTATCTTCACATAGCGTTTCCTTGGTGTGTGCCTGCAGAGAGAGTGAGATCTGGTCTCATCATCCTCTTGCAAGAGCATTAATCCCATCATTGGTGGCTCTACTTTCATGACTTCATCAAAACCTAATTCTCTCCCCAGAGCCCTACCTCCAAATGCCATCATAGTGGGGATGAGGACTTCAACGGGTGAATTTGGGGTGAGGGCACAGGGGCTTCCCTGGTGGCTTAGATGGTAAAGAATCTGCCTGCAATGCAGGAGAACTGGGTTGGGAAGATCTCCTGGAGAAGGGAATGGCTACCCACTCCAATATTCTTGCCTGGAGCATTCCACGGACAGAGGAGCTTGGCAGGCTGTTTGTCCATGGGGTCACAAAGAGTCAGACATGACTGAGCAACTAACACTTTCACAAACATTCAGTTCATAGCACCTTTAATGCTCATCCCTGTATTAGGTGATTTCTTTATTTTCTATTTAATCTCTTCCAGAAAATTGGACTCCGCTTCTGAGCTGAGCTAAGTGACCCAGTTCTGTGTTCACATAATAGCATGTGGTCCTTCACTTCCTGTGTTGTATCAGAATTGTCTTTCACGTGTTGATCATTCATGGATGTATGGAAACTTGTGTCCTGTATTATCGGACTTTTGGTCTTGTAAACCTTGCTTTATTGTCTTATCTTGTTCATACGTCATATAGTGCATTAGTCTAGCTACAGGATATATTCTTGGAACTGGAATTATGAGATCAAAGGGTATACACATTTATGCTTTTTTTTTTTTTTTAATGTGGCTGCTCTGGGTCTTAGTAGGGGTATGTGGGATCTGGTTCCTTGATCAGGGGCCAAACCCGGGACTCCTGCATCCGGAGTGTGGCGTCTTAGCCACTGGACCACCAGGGAAGTCGCCACATTTATACTTTTGATAGATACTGTCCAGTTGCTTTCCACAGAGGCAGTGTAAACTCTCACCATTAATACATGAGGAATGACAGTGCCTTTCTCCAAAGCCTTGACAACATCGTATGTGTTAAAACCTTAGAATCTTTGCCAATCTGATAAGTGGAAAAATCTCAGCATAGTTTTACTTGACATTTCTCTTATGATGAGAAACATGTTTTAGTGGATTTAAGAGCTGTCTCTGGAATTTTCACTAAATGAACTGTGTCTGTTCATATGCTTTGCTTACCTTTCTATGGAGTTATAGTCTTTTCCTTACTGAACTGTAGAAGCTCTCTCTACATTAAGGAAATCAGTCCTTTGTCCTGAATCATAGTGCCCCCATGCCCGCACTCCAGCTTGTCCTTTAACTCTGCTTATCGTGTGTTTTGTCATGCAGAAAGTTTGATTTTGCTATATGGTTGAATTTAACCAATTTCTTTTTCATGGCTTTTGGAGTTTGTGTCAAACTTTGGCTTTCCCTTCTACAGGAAGTCATTTTAAGTATGTTGAAAACTTTATATGTAAAGGCATTTATTGCATTCTTGGCAATTTTAAAAGTTGATAACAATATAGAAGTTCAATAATTGGGGAATGATGGCTTTCACTGTGATATAGCTACATAATGGGTTATTCTGTAACCTGTGTAAATAATGTTTAGAGGAAGTTCCTCATATGTTTACAGATGAATGTCAGGGCAAAATGCTTGTGTTCAGGTTGAGACCAGAATCAAGACCATTTCTATTCCAGATTATCTCCATGATATAAAAAATGGAAAGGAATCAGTGGGAGGCAAATTAATAGTTGTAATTGGGTGGTGAGATGATTTTGTTATTTAAAATGTCTTTTGGTTCTTTGCCAACTTCTAAAACCAGAGCTTTTTTTTAATAGAGGAGAAACAGCACCACATGGTTGGCCCTGCACTTGAGTGGGCACCGTATACTGCGTGCTTTGCAGGATCCACTCACTGCAGCTGCTTGACAGTCTCCACACCTTTAGCAGCCCAGTAGTGGGACAAGGCAAACCGATCATTGTTTGTCCAGAATAGAGCTAGTTTATCCAGATTTTCTTCTTTTCTTTTTCTATTTCAGGTATCAGGATCTCAGGGAACATTCTTCATCAAGTATTTCACTGTAGAATAGGTGCAGCTCAAATTACAGTGGTAACCTAAAGTCAGCATGGAATAGTGATTTTTTTTCTAATTTCTCTTTGAAATTGTTAATAGTGGACTTTATTTTTAAATTAAGCCCCCTTCCTTCTTTTTTTTTTCTTTTTTTTTCTTTTTGGCTCTGTACACCCTCATAATACTTGGTAAGGTTATTTCTTCTGGATCCTGTTCAGTTTTAATTTCCAAACAAATGTAGCCAATCTCAATGCTTGAATTTTGACAAATATATTTATCCTTAGAGCTGCCACCATGGTTGAGAGAATAATTACATCAGAAGACTACAGAGACCTGACTTTAAAATATATATAATTTTAAAGGTATAATGTATTTTACACTAATATACTCTGGAATTACCTACAAGAGTGACAGTTAATTTTAGGTAGAGTTTTTGAAAGAGGTATAAACATTTGAAAAGTTAATGGTTTATATAGTAACTGTATATAGTTAAATAATTAACTTCACAAGGAACTCTGCTTTGGTTATAGCATAAAATTGTAATAAGTAAACACGATAAAGAACCATATGAGCCATTAGTTGAATTCTTTGAGGTGCTGAGACTTCAAAGGGCCAGTATTGCGCATTTTGGGTATTTTGATATCTTTGCATTTCCTAGTCATCTTTTTTCCTTAATCCTGAAAGGTATTTTGTTTATGCTCAAATCAAAATGAATGATATTCTTGAGGCAACTGGGGAGCATTAGCAAAAATCCCTTCTTTTGGATCTTATATGTGAGTCTGTAAACATATTAGCTGGACTGGAGAAATTGAGATAATTAGGATAGATATAAAATAGCAAGTTAGACAAACATGATTAAGATTTCCCCACAGGACAGTGTTTTACTGGTAAAGAGATTATTTTAAATATCAAACCTCATTTCAAAAGAGAAGCACTTAAAGACGCTTTCATCTGTTGGAGCAAGAGCCTCTGTTTGTGTAAATCAAACCATTGCACAATCTCCAGAATCCGAATGTGGAAATTTCATAGATTCTTTGTAATGTGGAACAGTTAATGCTTGCTGGAGGTGGGTGGCAATGGGGATCAGTGCTATCATTTGGGCTGCTTAGGTTTTATTCCCTCACACTTGGCCGAGTGGTTTAGGTATCCTCCTGTTTGTTCTGTCCTTAAACAACTTGTCCCCTCCTCTTCTCTCCTGTTTTCTCTCCTCCATAACCTCTTTTCTTGGAATTGTAAAAGAAACAAAAAGAAGGACCTCACTTGTAATTTCACTTTTTATTCTGACTACTATAGATTTAACTTCTCAAAAACTTCGTACTTTAGATAAAGCAACATTAAGGCTAAGTTTTAGTAACTGGTTTCATTTGTATTTGAGGACCCTGGGATGAATTGATCCAACCTGGAAATCTATGTTGAAATTTGCTTTCTCAATCTTTATGTATATTTTTTCCATCTATTTGCCAGTAGTTACAATGGTTTGCAGGGCAGCCAAATAATGAAATGCTAATTGATCTTAAGCATCATTGTGTGGTTATAGATTGATCGAGAGATTAGAAATGAATGTACATTCCAACTCAAAAATAACAGCTAAACACTCTTTAGTAAACAATTCAGAGGCTTAAGTGATATTTTTGGAAAATCATGGCTATAAGGATTTCTCTAAAAATATGCTATGAAAAATTTTTTGGGCCTTTTGTCAAGAAAAGAAACTTTGTAGAGCAAATGAATGCTAGGTCTCTAATTTTCATAGCGTGGATGACTATCTTAGCTAGTTAGCCACATTAAATTCCTTTGTGGGGAGGATACAGTAGTATATTTGTCTTCTAGAGTTGCCCTAACAAAATACCATGGACTGGGTGGCTTAAAGAACAGAAATTTATTCTCTCACAGTTCTGGAGGCTAGAAGTCCAAGATCAAGGTGTCATCAGGGTCAGTGTCTGACGAGACCTCTTTTCTTGGCTTATAGAGGGTTGCCTTCTCTCTTTGTCTCTTGCCTCTTCTCTGTGGGTGTGGGTGAGATCTTCAGTGTTTCTTCCTCTTCCTACAAGAGTATCAGATCTATCAGATTAGAGGCCCACTATAGGACCTCATTTAGCCATCATTATCTCTCTAAAGGCCCTATTTCCAAATATAGTCACATTTGGGATTAAAGCTTCAGCATATGAATTTGGGTGGGGGAGCATAATGCAGTCTATAATAGGTAGAATAAATTATAAGTAATAAATAAGATGAAGTGATACTACTTAGGCTGAGAGAGTGTGAAATATTTAGCATTGTGCTCTTTTTTGTGTGTGTATGAATCGTATAAAATAGTTCATTACGTTATGGTTTAAAAAAGAATTTCCATCAAGATTTACTTAGTGCTCTTCTCCTGCTAAACTTAATCTCCTTAAGGCCAGGGATGAACCTTATTGAGTAGCTTTCAAGTTCTTTTGATTTTAATCTAAATTAAGAAATGCATTTTACATCATAATCCAGGACAAACACACACATACAGAAAATAATTTCTCAAAACCTTTTTTTATGGAAACTGTGGTTTTTTCTTATCCTTTCATTTCAATAGAGAGAAAATGGTGATTGTGACCCATTAGATTGATTTCATGACCCACTAATAATTGATAACTCACTGTTTCAAAAACAATAGCTTATCAGGTTTTGGTTGGTAGTATTGAATTGGCCACAAAGTTCATTTGGATTTTCCCGTAACATCTCACAACTCCTGGAATATAGTAGGCCTTCTGCAGATGTTTATCAAATATCTGAATGAATGATTCAGTTGAATAAGTAAGAAGGAGCTGGAGTAAACTAGAGAAATTCTTTAGAGGCCGATTTTGTCCATTACTTATTGTCCTTTATTACTTAGTATTCCTGTTGGCTTCTATTTGGAGCGTTCCAAGACTGACTGAATTCACATCTCTTTAGGTGGCAGGTGGGTTTTTCATTTTTTTAAATATTTTTTGTTTTAGAATAGTTCTAGATTTACAAAAAAGAAAAGTTGCAAAGGTAGCCAAGAAAGCTCCCTGTTACCCAGCTCCCAGTTTCCCCTGGTATTAATGTCTTTCATCTCTGGGGTACATTTGTCATGATTGTGGTTGTTCAGCCACTAAGTCATGTCTGAGACTGCAGCACACCAGGCTTCCCTGTCCTTCACTATCTCCACTCACACTCACGATTAGTGAGCCACTAATGAGATGTTATTAGTAACTAAATTCCACACTTTATTCAGATTTTATTAGTTTTTCTCCAGTGTCCTGTTTCTGCTCCAGAATCCCATCCAGGATAGCACATACGTTCAGTCCTCTCATCTCCCTAGGGGACCCCTTTGTGGTGATGATATCTCACATTTTCCTATTTTGATGACTTTGACAGTTTTCAGAAGTACTGGTCAGAAATTTTGTGCAGAATCCCTTAATTTGGGTTTGTCTAGTTTTGTTTTCTTCACAATTAACTCAGGTTTGGGGGAAGAAGACCATAGTGAATATGACTTATGGCTACTGATGTTGACCTTGATCACCTGACTGAGATGGTATATTTCAGATTTCTCCACTGCATATGTGCTATGTCACTTCAGTCGTGTCTGACTCTTTTCAACCCCATGGACAGTATCCCACCAGGCTCCTCTGTCCATGGGATTCTCCAGGCAAGAACACTGGAGTGGGTTGCCGTTTCCTTCTCCAGGGGGTTTTCCCAATACAGGGATCGAACCTGCCTCTCTGAAGGTCTCCTGCATTGGCAGGCAGGTTCTTTACCACAAGCGCCACCTGGGAAGCCCACTGCAGTGTTACCGTTTTTTCGCCCTTTCCATACTGTACACTTTAAAAAATTAATTTATTTTTAAGTTGAAGTATAATTGCTTTACATTGTTGCATTAGTCTTTGCTGTACAACACCGTGCATCAGCTCTATGTATACAGGTATCCTCACCCTCTTGGACTCCAGTCCACCCCACCGTCCACCGCTCTGTGTCATCACAAAGCACTGAGCTGGGCCCCCTGTGCTATACAGCAGCTTCCCTCTGGCTAGCTATGCTACACATGGCAGTGTGTATATGGCAATGCCACTCTCTCAGTTCATCCCACCCTCTCCTTCCCCGCTCTGCGTATCCACGAGTCCATTCCCTATGTCTACGTCTCTCTTCCTGCCCTTCTAAATAGGTGCATCAGTACCACTTTCCTAGATTCCATGTATGTGTGTTAATATGATACTTCTCTTTCTCTTTCTGACTTGCTTTACTCTGTGTGACAGACTCCAGGTTCATCCACATCACTATAAAGGACCCAGTTCCGTTCCATACTGTACACTTTGGAAGAAAGTCGCTGTGTGCAGGCTCCCCAGATGGCGCAGTGGTGAAGAACCTGCCTGCCAACGTATTAGATGTGGGTTCGATCCCTGGGTTGGGAAAAATCCCCTGGAGAAGGCAATGGCAACCCATTCCAGTATTCTTGCCTGGAAAATCCCATGGACATAGGAATCTGGCTGGCTACAGTCCATGAGGGTGCAAAGAGTCAGACATGGCTGAGCAAACAGGTGTGCAGCCCACACCTAAGCGGGGGTGGGGGGTTATGCTCTACATTCTTGAGGGCAGAGTGGCTACACACATTATTTGGGATTCTCCTGCACAGAATCTGCTTATTCTCCCTCAAGTACTTACTTATTTATATCAGTATGGGGTCATACCGATGTAAATGGATGTTTATTTTATACTTTGGCTTGTAATTCAACACAGTGTGAATTATTTTGTTTGTTCAAATTATCCCGGTTTTGGTTATTTGGAACTGTTTTAGGTTGACTCCTGTGTCCCTCTGAGATATTGCCATCCTCATTTTGTTTTTGAGCACTTCCCTACTTACTGGCAGTACAAGATGCTCTGGGTTTATCTTGTTTACTCCCTATCCTGGTCCTAGAATCAGCAGCTTCTCAAAGGGGGCCAATTCTTTTTATCAGAGGATGTTATTGGGAAAGAAAGATCTAAGCGCTGGGTGTGCTGTCTGCTTTGGTGTGTCATTGCATCTGGGTCTTCTCAGAGATAGGATATATGAACCTGAGTATTAAACCTATCTCTAACTATTTCAATATCCATCTGTATCTTTGTGAAGCTAAACATGAGCTCATAATGATATCTCTGACTCTAATCCAGGATGACATAGCTTATTCTCTCCTTCCCCTCTTTCTCATCAACACTGGGAGAAACTTGGTTCCCATCATCTCTCTCCAACAGTGGGAGAAACTTGGTTCCCACAATCCACCATCTATTTACCAGATTTTCATTCCAGTGTATGGTTTCAGAACTTTTAATTTGTTGTTGTTCAGTCGCTAACTTATGTCTGATTCTTGGCAACTCCATGGACTCTAGCCCACTAGGCTCCTCTGTCCATGGGACTTCCCAAGCAAGAGTATTGGAGTGGGTTGCCATTTACTTCTCCAGAGGATCTTCCCAACCCAGGGATCGAACTGGTGTCTCTTGCTTGACAGGCAAATTCTTTACCACTGAGCCACTAGGGAAGTGCTTTTGATTTGTACCCCATGGGAAACAACTTTACCAACTAGAGTTCAATTTTTATGTACAGTTCCTTTTGTCTTTAGTCCTTTTCAAAGTCATTTAGGTCATCACCCTTTTTCTCCAACCCCCTTCAGTGAATTTATGCCATACATTAGTAATAGATTCTTTTCACAGTCTGCATTCCATTCTGGGACTGCTTGACCTCCTGGTTGATTATTTTTTAAGTTTGCATACATTAAGGTTTACTTTTTAATGCCACATAATTATGTGGGTTTTATCAAATGCATAGTGTTATGTAACCACTACTACATTACTATCCAGAATAGCTTCACTCTACTTCTGTGCTTTACTGAGTCAGTACTCTTCCCTCCGCAAACTGGTGAATTCAATCTGGTTTTCATCTTTACAGTGTTCTCTTTTTATCAGAATGTTATATATGAATGCAATCATAACAGTATGTAGTCTTTTGAAACTGGATCCTTTTATTTAGCAATATGAGGTAAGATTCTTCTATGTTGTTGCATGAGTTAGTAGCTCATTCTGTTTGACTGTTGAATAATATTCCATAGTGTGAATGCATCATAGTTAATCCATTCATCTGCTGAAGGATATCTTGCTCCCAGTTTTTAATGATTATGAATGAAGTTACTATACTCTTTCATCTGCATGTTGTTTTTGGCAGCTATTAATTTTCCCATCAGTTGGGTAAATACCAAAGAGGACAGTGGCTGGATGCTAGGGTATGTCTATACTTAGTTTTGTTATAAACTGTCAAACTGTCTTCCAAAGTGGCCGTACCATTCTGCATTCCCACTAGTAATGAAGGATTCTTGCTCTGCAACCTTGTCAGAATTTGGTAGTGTCAGGTTTTTGGATTTTAGCTGTTCCAATAAATGAGTAGTAGCATCTTATCTTAATTTGCTTTCCCTAATGACAAATGGGCTTCCCAGGTGGTGCTAATGGTAAAGAACCTGCCTGCCAAGGCAGGAGATGCAGGTTTGATCCCTGGATTGGAAAGATCCTGTGCAGAAGGGAATGGCAACCCACTCCAGTATTCTTGCCTGGAGAATCCCATGGACAGAGGAGCCTGGTGGGATTGCAAAGAGTTGGACACAACTGAAGCAACTTAGCAGCAGCAATGACAAGTGATGCTGAGCATCTTTTCATATGCTTGGATGCCCTCTGTGTATCTCCTTCAGTGAAGTGCCTGTTCAGATCTTTTGCCCATCTTTTTAAATGACTGGTCTTCTTGTTTAGTTTTATGTACTCTTTTTGTATATCTGAGTATAAGTCACTTATTAGATATGTGATTTGCATATATTTTCTCCCAGTCTGTGTCTTGTCCTGGGACTGTGCATTTTTAAAAAGTTCTTTGGGTGATTCTGAATCTCTAGTCCAAAGCCCCAGGTCTGATTAAAATAGGAGAGCTGGATCACCTCTTCAGCTCCCTTCTCCCCTTCCTTTGCATTTCTCACCAGTCAGCCTCTCTGGACCATGATGGCCTCATTCATAGAATATTAAGTTACCTTTGGGAGAGTAGGTATCTTTCAGTTTTCAGTTCTATGATTCCGTGATCACCTGACCTTTTGAAACCTTCCTGGAATGCTACCAGTATACAGTTAGATCTCCTTACCTTTCTAATTGCTTTCACAAAGGAAAAGAACTGCCTGATCTAGACATTGAGAGTCTTTTATTTCATTGTGGAATTTTATTACTCCCACTGCCTAAAACTCAACTGTTATGGTGGCATACCAGAGTGAAATAAATCTGTCAGCAACTTTAAAATTACAATAGGACAAAAATCTACTGGATCATGTCTCAAAGGTACTGCTCACAGAAATAGCCTCCATGTTTACCATGTATTATAAACTTTGTACACTTGTAGGCAGGTGAGAAAACAATTTGGCAGTTTAGAATTTCTGTCCTTCCTCCACGTAGCTAGTCCATCATTAAAAAGCAGACCCTATTTCTCTAAAAGTTGGGTTTTCTTTTCCTGAAAATATGTCTCCTGAAAGGCAGAACAGAGAAACTGCAAGTTGTTAGACTCACAAAGAGGAAGCGTACAGTATCTTGAAGGTTATCTATAGATGGAATACTTTTAGATTTTAATTAAACCTTCGAACAGTAACACAGAAAGTACAGTAATAATTGCTGAAACTTCCTAACAAAATGGACCTTGTGGAGGCTCTTACCCCATCTCATGGTGTTATTATAAATGTGGGATGTGGAGACCCTTTTCAACTTCAATATTAGCTCAGTGCATTATAAACTCAAACCCCACAGTCAGAAAGCCTTGTTACTCATTTAGTTTCTGCCTCTGGCCTCTGCCACTATGCCCATGTTGTCTTATCTTAATGATTTTGTGGGAGTAGCATAGCACAGACTCTGGAATTAGAGTGTTTTGAACTTCATTACTTATTAGCTGAGAGATTTTTGGCAGGTTCCTTAACCTCCCTAAACTGTTTCCTCATGTGTATCATAATAATAATAATGCCTGCTTGAATTGCTGTGTCAAAGAAACTAATATAACCCAAAGGGTGTTTGGTGCAGTGCCTGGCGTACACTTGCTGCTGCTACTGCTGGTTTACATGAAGTCACCTAGGTATTGTACTTTGAGAAGATCAGAAGACCAAAGACATTTCTGGAACCTGTGGAAGAGACTATACTTTAAATTATCTGGCAAAATCACCCTTACCTTCTGAAGAGACTCAGAAATACTGGTCAGAGCATTAACAGAAAAGCCCAGAGAGAAGGGTACCACTGACACTGATGGAAAGGGTCGTTCCAAGCAGGAAGGAGTGTGGAATTGCACCAGAGGCTGCAGAGAGATCCCAGACAAAAGACTTCCCACTGGCTTAGGGGTGCAGAAGGGTATCAGTGGAGGGAAAGGATAGGAGGCAAGGATTGCTGATAGGTGGGGGTTCAAAAGTGAGGCATGAAGGATGCTAAAAATGTAGAGAGCCCAAGTGGAGGCTATCCTCAAGAAGCTTGAAGGGGAAATGGGATTATAAAATGTGTCTAGAGGACATCTGGGATTTGAGTTTTAATTTTTTTGTAAGTTGGGTTAAATTTTAATAAGTTTGGAGAGGAGAAAGAGCAAATGGAGAGTTAAAGATGGGAGTTTGAGGAGATACAGAGTGCCGACTGATTGAATAAGTTTGTTTGTTTTAAAAAAAGACAAGTGATATTGACAAGCTTATAGGTAGTAGGAAGCAAGGAAGGGGAGACTTTGTTCTTGATAATCTCTGATTTCCAGGAAGTAGGAAAATGGTGGTGGTGGGGATTTTGAGACAGTTTGCAGCGGGGGGTGGGGGTGAAGGGTTAGACAAGCTACCCATCAAATGAGATTGAGCTGATCAGGCAATATCCATCTTCATGAATGTCTTCGTTTGTGGGAGCTTTCCCAGTATTTCTCAGCAGAATATGGGAGCATCATAATCAGGTGGTTGAATCTGACCTTGTGTTTTTAATAATTTTTTGTGGTTTTAAAGCTTTTCAAAGTAAAAAAAAAAAAAAATTCCCCCTATACCCTTGGCATGGATTCACCAATTGTTAACATTTTTCCACATTTGCTTTATCACTTTCATATATAATAATTATGTTGTTGAACTGTTTGAGAGTTAGACTTTATGACTGCCTAATCTTAAACACTCTAGCATTTATCTCCTAGGAACAATGACATTCTTCATAACCACATAACAATGATTACACCCAAGAAGTTTAACATATTCACAGTACAGTTATTCAATGAATAGTCCATATCTAAGTTTCTTCAAGTATCTTTCTAACTTAAAAAAAATCCAGAATTTTTAGATCCAAGGGTTGCATTCAGTGTAGTTTTTCATCTCATTTAATCTGGAAAAGTTTTTACGCCTTACTCTGTCTTTCATAACATTGATGTTTTTGAAGCATACCGTCTAGTCATTTATTTTTGAAGATCCATCAGTTTTGGTTTGTCTGTTTTTCTCATTGTAAAACTTGGGTTTTGTGTTTTTAGCAAGAATACTATGTAAGTGATGTGTTCTTATCCAGTGTTTTTCATCAAGAGGCACACTCAGCTTGTTCTATTATTGGTGACACTAAATTTGATAATTTGAGTTGGTATCTGTTAGGTCCCTTTGTTGAAGAGTTACTGTTTTTACCCTTTAAATGAAGAAGTAATTTGTAGGGAGATAGATGCTTGAAAACCATGTAGACTATGGAAATATCCTGTTTTTCAATTTTTACTCACTAGGTAAAGGTGTAGGAGTTTATGCATTAAAGCAGAAGCTTAGGAGTCACTGGGAACATTCTGGGAGGAGGAAAATATGTCATCTGATGACGTTGTTGTTTAGTTGCTAAGTTGTATCCGACTCTTTTGAGACACTGTGAATTGAAGCCTGCCAGTCTCCTCTGTCTGTGGGATTTCCTAGGCAAGAATACTGGAGTGGGTTGCCATTTCCCATTTCAGGGGATCTTCCCTACCCAGAAACCAAACTCACATCTCCTGCATTGGCAGGTGGATTCTTTACCATTGAGCCACCTGGGAAGCACATGTAATTATTGGTGAAGTTCAAGGACTGAGAGTTCAAGGGATCAGACTGCCAATTCTGAAAAGGAAAATTTTAAATAAGATGGACAATAAAGAATATGATGAAGCAGTTATGCAGTTAATGCAACGGCAGTTCATTGTTGTAATTTTTAAGTGTTTTTTAAAAGTTTTAATGAAAAGTATATGATAGATTTAAAGTGAAATAAATATATGGGCCCCCAGTTCAGTCTTTTGATGTTCAGTAAGTCTCCTCTTTTAATCCTCTTCCTTTATGGATCTCTGAGTCTGCATCTTTCTCAGTACAGTTTATCCGGTTATTATCCAGATAATAAATAACTTTCTGGTTTCCTCTAGGGTGGAGATGGCATGTTTTTCTGACTACAGAGGGACCGGTCACCCCGTTGCTCTGTATGCAAAGTAAAAACATTCAACCAACACTTTCCTGACAGCCTCATATCTTGACTTATTCTCTGACATTGCTGTGTGTCCAGTCCCTGGGGGGCCCGTCTCCATTCCTAAGTCTGTTATTGCTGTTGCATTTGCTTTTGGTCTTTCAAAATCCATTGAACTCTCTCCAAGACAGCTCATGTCTCTCCTCTGATGTCCTTGTTTTTGAGGAGGTCTGGAAAAGAGATAAGATAAATAGATAGAGCCATCATCCCCATATACTTTAAAATTATGGCTAGTACTCATAAATTATGAAAAGCCTCTACCACCTTCCCTATTTGTTGTGTCATCTTGCTTATTGCTGTTGAATTTTATGATGAAATTTTAATTAAAGAGAAAAACAGAATAACTATCAATATTTGGTATTTGTATACTGCTTTTATTTCTTTGCTCCAAAGGCCAGCCTTTGGTCAGTCTTTGTCAGCTTACTTTTTTTTCATGCCACATGAAACAGGAATGAAAATTGATGCCATTGATTCTACTTTAAATCATTTCTGACCAGTTCTGGTTGTTTATTAATAAAAGGTGAAAGTTTGGGGTTGTGTCTTCATTTGATGTTGTATTTTCATTTCATTTTAAGTAGGAAAATTGAATATCCACATTTTGTATAACTTGAATTACATCAGTACATTTTTCTATAGAAAGCACATAGCTGCTTAAGTTAGTAAGGCATCCTTACTAACTTCTTTGAGAGCCACAAGTGGCCATATTCTTCCATCTCATGTACCGTCTTGGTTTTTGATATGTAACCAAGAACCAAGATTATTTTGTTGCTCTGTCCAACATGTATGTAACACAAAATCTTTGCCACATAATAAAAAAAATACTGACATTTATCAGACATTGCCTTGTGAGCTTACTATGCTCATCAATTACCAGTCAGTTGAAGAAAGAAATGGACATTAGTCAGTGTTGCTTTGGGAAATATAAAAAGATGTTCTCATGGAGGCCTGTTTGAGGAAGTGATACCTGGTTGGAGAAGTCATTGCAAATATCGACAAGAGTAGGGAAGGGGGAAGAAATCCCATGAGCCAAGAATTACAGTCTCTCAAAAAAGAGAAGTGACTTGAAGGTTGAGAGGGATTAGCATATGGCCAGTGAGAGGTTGTCTGTCCAGAAGCCATGGGCCTCAGAAGAATTATGTTTATATGGATTTGAGGGTTATATTTCATTTAGAGAAAATTAAATCTAGCAGCACCTATTGAATATTTGTTAAGTTGAATTTACTAGAAAATTGTTATGATTTAAATATTAAACATAATGCAAACTGTGTAATGAAAGAACACTGGATTCGGAGTCAGAGGATTTGAGTTTCATCTCTGTCGTTTAAATCCTCCAGGTGAGAAAATGAATTGATAAAGTACAAGGCAGTACTAATGAAAAAGTCAACAAAAGCAGAAGGTGATTTAAATTCAAACTGCTATGGATGAAGAGAAAAATAGTCTCCTATAATTTCTTTTCTCCCCATTCCATTCAAGGAAGAATAGGAACATTTCCTTTAAACTTTTCTGAGTTCAATGTACACCTATAACAAAATCCAGCTATTTTAAGTGTATCATTTGGGGAGGTATGATATATACATATATAGAAACACACACACACACACACACACATATATATATATACACAGGTAATAGTCTCACTGATCAAGATATAGCACATTCCTATCCCACAAAGTTCCTTCATGTTCCTCCTCCATCCATTCTGGGAAAGCATTGGTATGCTTTTTGTCACTCTGTTAGACTTTCTACCTAAAATTTCACATAAATGGAATCACATAGTATATATATCTTTTATATATATAGCTTCTTTTACTCAGCATAATGCTTTTTAGATTTACTTATGAGGTGATCATCTGTTTGCTCATTTTCCTACTGACATTGGGGTTTTCAGTTTGGGGCTAACACGGATTTTGGGTATAAGTCTGTGTAGACATATTATTAATTCTCTTGGATAAATACCTAGGAATAGGATTGCAGGGTCAAGTAGCAAATGCATGTTTAACGTTAAATGAAACTCAAAACAGTTTTCCAGAGTGGTTGTACCATTTTATATTCCCACCAACAATGTCTGAGAATTCTAGTTTTCTCCCTTATTGGCAACACTTGATATTGTTAGTCTTCTAAGCTTTAGCCATTCCAGTTGGTATGTATGATATTTTACTATGGCTTTAATTTGCATTAGTCATGGAGGAAATGATGTCAAGTGTCATTTATGTGCTTATTGGCCATTCGTATATCTTCTTTGGTGAAGTGTGTTTTTAAGTCTGGAGCTAGTGATAAAAACGCACCTGCCAATGCAGGGGACATAAGAGAGACAGTTTTGATCCCTGGGTTGGGAAGATCCCCTGGAGGAGGGCATGGCAACCCACTCCAGTATTCTTGCCCAGAGAATCCCATGAACAGAGGAGCTCCCAGAGGGTTGCAAAGAGTCGGACGTGACTAAAGCGACTGCGTGCATGCATGCATGCCCAGTTTTATTACATTGTTTGTCTTTGTACTGTATGAGTTCTTCAAATACTCTAAGTTGTATACGATGTTAAGTGTAAGTTTTTTTCTCCATACAGATAACCAGTTCCCATACCATTTCTCTTTTTCCAGTGGAATTATGTTGTATCTCTGTCCAAAATCGATAGATCATATATGTATATGTCTATTTCTGGACTCAGCGTATGGTTCCATTTATCCTTATGCCATCCAGACTTAATTATTGTAGCTTTGTAGTAGGCCTTGCTTTTTCATTTTCATTCTTGTGGGTTCATTCCCATGTAAAGTTTAAAGTCAGCTTGTCAATTTCCACAACAAAGGTACTGTGATTTGGCATATTATAAGAGGGTTGAAAGATGAATTCTCAAAATATATATCTATATCCTAATCCTGGAAGCTGTGAATGTGACTTTATTTGGGGGAAAAATAGGAGGGTGTCTTTGTAGATGTAATAATTTAAAGATCTTGAGATGAAGAGAGATCATCCTGGCTTATTCATGTTCATCCTACATCCAATGATAAGTATTCTTATAAGATAGACACACACGGGAAAAAACACGGGACGCTCACAGAGGAAAAGGCAATGTGAAAATAGATGCACAGACTGGAGTGATGTGGCCAGAAGCCAAGGAAGCCAGAGAATGCCAGCAGCTACCGAAAGCTGGAAGAGGCGAGAGATGGATTCACATCTAGAGCCACTAGAGGGAGTGAAGCCTCGCTGACACCTTGATTTCGGACTTCTGGCCTCGAGCACTGTGAGAGAACACATTTCTCATTTTAGCCACAAATTTGTGATAGTTAGTTTATTGTAGCACCCATAGGAAACAAATACATCTATTATCAGGTTGAAGAAGTTCCTTTTTCTGAGCTTTTTTTTTTTTTTTTGCCCCACAAGAATGGGTTTTGGATTTTTTCAAATACCTTTTCTGCATCAATTGAAAAATATTTTTTTCCTGCTATTTTGTTACTGTGGTCATGATCTATATAAACTCTCTGCTCTCATGATATTAATTGTAGTATGATCAAAGCTGTTACTCAAGTAACACCTATTTGTGAAAGTGTTGGGTATTGACACATTGTTTCGAACTGTAAATATGTCAGCATGGATCTTCTAGCTTTATGTTTGCTAAAGACATTTTAGGAAGTCATTGAAGAATCAGAATAAAACTGTATCTCAAAATACTTAGAGACAAATGATAATTTTAAGATTTATCCTGAATAAGTTCTCTATAAAAGGGACCACACTGGTGACACACTGGTTCAGTCTGGCCTTGAGATAAATTTAGTTAGCTTCCATAATGCTTCCAAAATTAAGGAATTTGATGTTGAAACACTATATATCATGGCTGAAAATGGCATACATTTGGCAATGCTGGCCTGAGCTGGTATAAGCTTTGTATAAGCATCTGCCCCTTATATTAAAAAAAATGTTCTTTTTACTTTAACATAGTCTTGCTCTTTTTTGTTTTAAACTCCGTATCGATTTGAGTTTACAGCCTTTGCTCTAGAACTTTTGGGGCACATTGTAATGCCAAGGCATGTGTCATTCAGGGAAAACCTAGAGAAAAGGAGGGCATCACAGTTGCCAGCTCACAATATTCATGTTCAAAGAGAACTTTGTGGAAATAACCAAAAGAGAAAAAAGGATTTTTCATATATTTCATTACTAACAAGAGAGAGAAGCTGATTGACTGGCTTAGGGATAAAGAAGGGACAAAGAAGCACTAAAATAAATGAATAAAAACCCTAGACCACACAAAGAAAAGAAAGCAAAAAACAAAACAAAATCCCTCAACTACAGCAACCAAAGAAAGAAATACAACCTTGTGATGTAAAATGTGAGAAGTGATGGCAAAGCAAAGATACCAAATACTTTGTGATAGATGTGTGGTGTATATCCTTCCACTCTCCTGCAAGACATACTGAGGAAAAAGATGATCAAAGTCTGAGAATTTTCACAGACATCCTCCAACTGGGAAAGTGGCGTCCTTGTGACACATCAGGGAAACTTTACAAACCACTGTTGGGTCTTGCCCAAAGCAAGAAAGTTTGCCACCCTCTGGAGTACTGTGCTGAATCAGGCAAATGAATTGATGCTTATAGACATGGAGTATTCCCTTGAGTGGCTTGAAAATGGGCTGGTGAGGACTTAAAGGAGCCTCAGAAGTGATGGCTGACTTTCCCACAGAAGGCTCTGTATTCACCGTCCATCTGAGTTCCTCAGTCCCCTTTCTTCCTGAAACCCTCAAGTCCCAGAAAGGATGGACAGAAATAACATTCAGCCCTGAAACTGAAGCTCTGGATAGGGAAGACAAACACATCTCAGGTGAAGAGGAAAGTGCACTGGGAATTCACTCTGTTTGTTAGTGCAAACACAAGGTCTGATGTTAACTTTTAAGGATAAGCAAGATAAAAGATATGACATAGCTGTTATGTAAACATGTTATAAATGGGAAGCAAGGGAAACTGTGTAGATGAAGAAGCAAGACTGGAAGAAAAAACAACCAAGGAACAGACATTTATACTCCTTACATATGTTTGACTCACCAGAGAAAGAGTATGATTCCACAAAGTAGCTCAAGGATAAGACAAGAATGTGATGAAAAAGGAAATTGCATAGCTAAGAAAATCAATTTTTCAAAAGAACATGATTTTAAAATCCAATAAGCTAGAAAAACCAAAGACCAGAATTGTTTAGAGAATCAGAATGAATGCAAATCAAAAGATGGATATAGAAAATAAAAATCAAATATAAGACTAACGGGTGACTCTGAAGTAGAAAAGGCCAATGAATGAAAGATAAATTTATTCAGATCTATAATATGAATGGGATACTACACTAAGAAGAATGCATAAGTTGAAAGATCATACTATCTACTGGGGGAAAATTGATACAGAAAAATTGACACTAAGATATAGCCCAATTAAGGATATACAGCTGCTTTAATGATAAAGAATTCTTTTCTTTATCCAAGCAGAAAAATCAAATCACTTCCCAGGGAAAATCACACAGGATTCAGCTCTCTCCACAGAAATCTATAATGTCAAAAATCAGTGAAGTATTTTCTCTTCAACCACCCTCTGTTTTTTTCAGTCTTTTAACTTTATTGAGGCTTTCAATAGTTAAGTCTCTTGGTAAATGTCACACTGCACTTGAGAATATGTGAATTATTTTCAAATATCTTTTGATATTGATTTCTAACATGATTCCACAGTGATAAGAGAACAGACTCTGTATGATTTCAATATCTTTAAACAGTGAGATTTTTGTACCTTGTTTTCTGTTCCTGGATATGTTCGAGTGTCTTCTGGTTTATAGTCTGTGCAAATAGAATTTATATCTTGCTGCTGTGTGAAAATTATATAAATCTTAATTATGTTGAATTGGCTCATAGTGCTTTTCAGGTCTACTATATCCTCCTACTTTTCTATCCATTCTATTAATTTTTGAGAGTTTGATATTAAAACTCTAACTAAAAATCTTAATTTATCTACTTAAAAATGATGATAATATATTGTAGAACTATATGTAACTTTGTTCCTGTATTTTCCAAGTCCTCTATGAATGTGTTATCATACTTTCCTAATTAAAAAAATCAATGAAGAAATTGCTTTCTTTTTCTGTTAGGTTTTGAAGAGAGGTGTGAATCCAAAATATTTACCCACTCCGAGTTTTTGGTTTGTTTGTTTAATGTGTAGAGATAAACAGATAAAACATTACTCTATAAGTGCTCCTTAAGAAAACAGCTTGAAAAAAGAGAGCAGTCCCTCAAGAAATAAAATATTTCAGGAACGGATATGTTAGGATGAACACTGAATTCATTTAAATATAGAATTAAGAGTGAACATCTGGGAGAAGAAGATGGTAGAGCACTTGTAAATGTGCTGAGTGCTCAAAGCTGAAAGTAATACAAGCGATGGAAATCCGGAGACTGCGGAGAAGATGGATAGACGTAGACGATGTTGTTAACATATTTCAGAGCTACGAGAGAGTCTGAAATACCTAGTGAACTGCCTCTCTAAGTCGTTTTACTTAATGCTTATAGGCCTCTTTTAGCAATGTGTATCTTGCAGGGAAGAAAGCAACCGCTGGAGGTTTGCTTGTTTCTCCAGTCCAAAGACCATTTTAAAATGACTTCAAGCACACCCAGTATGATTCCATAACTGTAAAATAATTTCCTTCTAATCTTTTCTGTGCCTTAGTTGTCTCCAGCTGTGAGACCGGGAGGAGGAGTATTTCTCTGCCGGGAGGGGGTCGTGAGGACTCCGTGTGTTTACCTGTGAAGTGCTTAGCACACTGCCTGACTCAGGACGAGTGGGCACAGTTAGGCTGCCATGATTTCCACGCGGCACGGAGAGAGGAGGTAAGTTTGGCCTATGGCAGTATTCTCCTAGCATCTGTCGTGTTTCTCATTTCTGATTTGGCTCCGGGCGGTTCATCCTGGGGGTAACTTGAGTGAACCATCCCCGCTACGGTATGGGGCTCCAGGCTGGTTCGGGTCTACCTGCGCCAGCTCTGCACCTGGACGACCTTGGCTTAGCCCCATACAGATGACTCCATCGGCCAGGCGTCTGGGCGCCGGTCCTCTTCCTCCGCCCAGGCCGCCGACCCCCTGGCTCCCCAGCGGGGCCTCCTCCTGCCACGTGACGCCCCCGCCAGGGGCCCCAGCGCCCTCCCCGCGGCCGCGCCGTTCCGGCTCCCGGGCTCCGCCTGTGCGCGGCCTCCTCGGCGCAGCCATCCTCGCGTCCGCCGAGGGCGGCAAAAGCCCACGGCATCTGCCATTTGTCATTCAGCCCGTCGGTACCGCCCCACGCCTTGATTTAAGCCCGTGTGGGGCGGATTCTGGCCTCACTCTCCTGGAGAGCGGACAGACAGACGGGCGGACGGGGCGGCTCTCCTTGCAGCCGCTCGGACCGCGGGGCCTTGGCGCACGGGGCGCTTCCCTGGGTCGCCGTCATGGCCGCGGAGGCGGCACGCCCGAGCTGCCGCGCTTGAGTTCCGGGGGGCTCCGGACCCTGCAGGGTAGGTGGTGGGGAGGCTCGCAGCCGCGCTCGAGGCGAGTTGAGAGGGGGAACCGAGGGGCAGCGGCCGGCCTGGGGCTGCGGGGCGGCAACCTTGCCGCGGAACGGGCACCGCGCTGGGCTCCGTGCCGCGCTCCAGAGGGTGTGCCGGTGCCGCCGCGCCGCGTACGTGAGGGGGTCCGGGCTCCTCGGGACCCGGCGTGAAACTCTTGACAAATTGTCTCCGGGCAAGCCAGCTCGGCTCCGAGAAAGAATTCTTTTCCGCCTCGGCTGTTCTTCATGCCACTTTTTGAAACACTCGCGTGTAGTTGATTTGCGGTAAATAGACTCGGTTTTTGAAACCTGGTACTCTAACCTTGCTAAAAGGCCGGGGTGGGGTGGGGTTGGTGGGGGGGGGGTGGCAGGGGGAGAAAGTCTTTTCAAAGTAATAATGTGACTAAACATGAAATGTTTGCGTTTACATCCATGATGGAAAATGTGATTCGATTCATGCAAAATTTAGACCTGTGGACCCTATCAGGTAGGCACCGAAGACGATTCTAAAATGCGGGCTCTTGAAAATTTCCTAGATGATTAGGATAACTGATAATGCAACTTTGGTTATTTATGCTCAGCATCAAACTTTCAGGGTAGTGCTGGGGATTTTTACTTCTTAATAAATATACTCCTATAATTTTGATTCCTTTTTTTTCTTCTTCTTCAACAAATGTGTTACTTTTATGTTTTAGGAAACCAATAAAAATTAAAAATAGAAACACTCAGCTTAGGTCCTCCTTCTTCCAGGAATCCTTCTCTAACCCCTCCCTCCCCAGGCAGGATCGGAGGCCCCTCCTGTGAGCTTTCTGGGGCCTCACTAAGGTCCTGGTCCCTATGTCCTCCCTCTACCCCCCTCGCGTATATTAACCCATCAGTCTCGCTCGGAGCCCAGTGACTACTTAGCACATGGTAAGTGATTAATACTGTTTAACGACCAAAGGAAAAGATAAAACGAGCTGATGTTTCACAGTTTTAGCCCTGAAATTATAGAGTGGTAAATTAGATAAGAACGTTTACTTAAAGTTAAGGATCTGGAAAAGTTGACAACGTCCGATGTCCGGACTACACGTCCCAGCAGTTCCACTCCTAGGTATTTATCCTGTAGCCGTGATGTTTTTACAGGATTGAAACCCGTTTAGTGGGTCATGAAAACAATTAAGTGGCGAGTGATCAGAATTGGTAAAACGCGAACTAACAGAGAATAGAAAATCATCAGAATGTGTCTCAGGTCATAGGGTATTTGCTTCATGAAACTTTTTTTTTCTTCTCTCAGTTTTATACACACACAGATGTGTGTCATGATGTAAAACGTCATTCCTTAGGATGAGTCATGGTCGAAAAAGTTTGAAAGCCACTGCCCTAGATAAATTTTCATACATATACACAAGCAGACGTGTACAAGAAGTTTGGCTATGGTGTTGTTTGTAAAACTCAGAAGCTTGGAAGCAACCTCCATGTCCATCTGAAGGAGGAAGATAAATTATACTCCAGTCCTAAAATGGAGCCCACCCAGTACAGTGGTGAATAAAGTAGTTTTGTGTGTTAATACAAATGCATCTTAATAACGTTGAGAAAAAAAAAAAAAAACGTTGCTGAAGAAGACTGTATGATATCATCTATATGAAATTCAGAACGTGATGAAATAAAGGTGTGGTTTAGGGGTACATATGTAGACATTAAAAACTATAGAAAAATTGTAAAGCAATTAATGCCATAAAATCAAGTTAGTGGTCATCTCTTAGGGGTGAATATGAAGGAACACACTGTGAGGTTTTGGCCGGGGGCAGGTTTTGAGACGCTGAAAATGCTAAATCTCCTGACCTCGGCAGTAGTTACATGGGTGTTTACTTTATAACTCTTTGTTAAATGCTACATATGTCTGTATGTTAAATTTTTCTGAAAGTATATTCGAACATGGGCTTCACAAAATGAAGAAACCTGAAGCTTCCCAGCTTTCCTTTAAAGAAGTCCTGACCAGAGAGAGGTACTTAGGGAATTTAAAGAATATTAATAATATTTTATTTCATAAACTCTGTGGATACATCAGTGTTCATTGAATTCTTTATATGTTTTATATCTTTAATAATTTGTTAATATTTAGAAGAAAATAAAAATCATTCACAGATAGTACTGTGAACATTTTAGTGTGCTTGCTTTCTAGAAAGCAACTTTTATGTATTTTTACAAAATTGAAGTTATAGTTTATATAATAATGTAAGCTAAAATCAAATTCTTTATACAAAAAAATTGAATACTGAAAAGTATATGAAAATGTAACATCTTCTACAAGGAGTTTAAAATGCTAACATGCTGTTTGTTATATTTACTTCAACAATTTCAGTTCCTCAGTCACTCTAGGCCACATTTCAAGTGCTCAGTAACTACATGTGACTAGTGGCTCTTATATTTTATTATGCTGTATTACTTTATATTAAGCTGTATTGTATAACAGAACATTTCCATTACTGCAGAAATTTCTGTTGGAAAACAGTTCAAGATACAGGCCCTTCGGTTGCATAAACTGCAGGCAATTTCTTCTTTGTGCTTTTGTCTTAAGATATTCTTTATTATTAAGGAAATACATGTTGAAAATTTTTTCTAAAAGTTTTAAAGTTTGCATTTTTCACATTTCTTTAATTTATCTGATAAATATATGTATACATAAATGAACATATTTATTTGTTTGCTTTTTCCCATGCACAGTACCAATGGTTTGCAGTGCCACCTCTCTCATATACATATTTCCAGAAATACTTGGGCTCATTTCTGGATTCTCTGGTCATTTATTTGTCTCTTCCTGCAAAGACTACAGATTTTTTTCCTTACTTTTGTCTTATGTATAGTATATTTTTCAGTTCTAAGAATTAAAAACGTTTTTCATTATGATTTTTTTTTCTTTTTCCTATGAGATTTTTGAAGTATTTTCAATTTTCAAATGTGGAAAGTTTTATGAGTTATCCTTTTGTTATTGATTTTTTTTTTAAAGCTTGCAGTGTAGTCAGCAATTTAGGGTTCTGTGCTACCAGTTCTTTGAAATTTAAGAATTGCTTTGTGGCCTCACGGTTAGTTTTTCAACTGCTCCTTGAATAATTGAGAAGAATATATATTCACAGACTTTTGGGGCAAGGTAGGTATATAAGTAAATGAACACACACGTATATATGTCTTAGGTCAGGCATAAAAATTGTAATGTTCACATCTTTTTTAACCTTGCTAATTTTTGGTTTGTTTAATTGCTGAGATTGGTATAATAAAAATGTCACAATAAAATAATGAATTTTCTCAGTTTCCTTTAGCAGTTCTGTCAACTTTGCTTTATAAAAGTTGAAGGTACATACACGTTACGTGCATACAAGAAGAGTGCGTACTGCTTTTTATTCTCTGTGTATTAGATCTTTTGTCATCCTGTAGTGGTGTTCTATGCCTCCTCACCCAAATGCCTGTTACCTTAAGATCCATTTTGTTTTATAATATCCTAGTCACACCTCTCTCTTGGTTAGCATTTGTTTAGCATATCTCTTTCACAGGTAAAACCTGATAGTTTTCTCTAGTCCACTCTAATAGTCTGTCCTTTAACTGGATCTTCAGTCCAATTGAATTTAATGTAGTAACTGATGCACTTAAGATTGAAGTTAGCATTATCTTTTATGGTTGTTTTTGTCCTATCTTTTTTTTTTTTTCCTTTTCTTTGTTCCCTTTTGGATTTTTTCTTACTCCATTTTCTTCCCTCTCCACTAGTATGAAAATCACATATTTTATTTATTTTACTGGTGTCATTAAAAATTTTAGTGTACCAACTTAATCTGAAGTTTATCAATTTTTTTCCTTTTACAAATGAATCAAGAAGCATAAGTTGCCTTGATAACCATTTAGTCTCCCAGCTTAAATGTTGTCTTCCAGAGTTTAGTTCCGTCTTGATTTCTTTTCTCCTATGAATGTGGCATTACTGTTTTTGTTTTTCATGTTTTGTCATTCCTTCTTGCACCTCAGATCTTTCTCTTCTTAAAACATATATTTTAGAAGCTTGTTTATTAAGGGATAGTTGATGGCAAACTTTATCTGAAAATGGCTTTATTTTGCATTCATTTTTGAATGATAGTTTTGTTAGGCATCTGTTTCCCGGCCAGCAATATCTTTCTCAGCCCTTTGAAGGTGACATTCCAGTGACTTCTACTTTCAGTGTTACAGTTAGTTCAAATAACTGTTATTTGTTGGTAATTTGTTTGTTTTGGCTGATTTTAAGATCTCTTTTGTTCTCTACAGCTTCGTGACAGAACGTGTCTCGGTGTGGACATTTCATTGATCCTGGATTTATTGTGTTCCTGTCTCTAAGGTTTGTTTTTCATCACTTCTTAAAAGTTTTACCTTTTATGTCTTTCAGTATTGCTTTTCCTCCATTTTTCCCCATTCTTTCCTTTAAGAACTCTGATTAGACTTCTGTTAGACTTTGTCACTCTGTCGTCCATCTCGTTTAACATACCTTTTATATATTATACATTTTTATTCATCTTGAATTCTAAATAATTTCTTCAGATCTGTATTCTGAACTTTGTCTAAATTTTTTTTTTCTTCTTCAAATTGAGCTGTAATTTACAAACAATAAAGACATAAGAATAAAGTGTATGGCTTGCATGTAAAAGTTGCAAGGGGCGACAAACTATGAGCTAGCTCCAACCCATAATATATTTTCATATATGAGATTTTATTGAACATAGCCATGTCCATTGAGCAGAGTTGGGTAGTTATAACAGAGACCATATGGCCCACAAAGCCTAACCTATATTTTATATGATCCTTTGCAGAGAAAGTTTGGTGATGCCTCTTCTATAATATTGCATACACTACAATTTATTTACCTTTTTTCCTGTTGATAAGCATAAGAGTTGTTTTCAGATTTCAACCATTATAAATAAAATTGCCATAGATGTTCTTAAAACTGCCATTGGTGAATATATATACTCTTATCCCTTGGATATGTACCAGGGAGCTGAATTGATGGTCTTTGGGTAAGTTGGTTGCATTTCCATGAATAATAATGTTGAACATCCTTTTACATCTTTTTTGGCCATTCCAATTTCTTTTATGAAGTGTCTATTTAGGTCTTTTGCCCACTTATTTTAATTAGGTTATCTTTTGTTAGTGATTTTTAACTCCTTATGTGTTTTGAATAGGAAACCTTAATCAGGTACATGTTTGCATATATTTTCTACCTCTCTTATCCCTTTAATAGTGCCTTTGGATGAGCAGATCTGTTTTTTTGAAGTCCAATGTATCAATGTTTTTTGGGGGGTGGGAGGGTAGAAAGGGTAGAAGGTGCTTTTTTGTATCCTGTCCACAGAATTTTCTTCCACCTTCATTGCTGCCCTCCATCAAGATCCTGAAGACATTCACTTATTGTTTCCTCTAGAAGCTTTATACTTTTAGTCCTCACTTTTGGGTCTTGCTAAATTCACTTTTCAGTTCTGGTAGTTTGTAGATCCTTTCTATCCCCCTTATTTCTTGGCTCTGCCACACAGCATGCAGAATCTTAATGCCCGGACCAGGGATAGAATCCATGCTCCCTGCAGCGAAAGCCCAGAGTCTTAACACTGGACCTCAAGGGAAGTCCTAGTTTGTAGATTGTTGCAAATTTTCTAAATGTACCATCATGTCATCTATATAAAAAGTTTAAATTTTTCTTTCTAATCTCTGTTCCTTTTTTTTTTTCTTGCCTTATTGCACTGGCTAGAAACCTTGGAACAGACTTTAACAAAAGTGTTAGAAATGGACATCCTTGCGTTTTCCTAATCCTAGAGGAGAGTATCTCTTTTTTAAGGATGATGTTTACTGGACATTCTCTTGTAGATACTCTTTACCAAAGTAAGAAACTTATTATTTCTAGTTTACTGAAATTTGTTTTCACAAAGGTGTATCAAAATTTTAAAACCCTTTTTATTATGAAATAATTTTAGATTTACAGAAAAGTTGCAAAAATAGTATAAAGTGTTCTTGTATATTTGTCACCTAACTTCCTCTAATGTTAACAGATTACATAGCCATGATGCATTTACCAAAATTAAGCATTTAATGTTGGCACAATACTATTAACTATAGACATTATTCACATTTCTCCAGTTTTTCCACCAATCTGTTCCAGGATATAATCCATATACCACATTAACAGGATATAATCCGTATACCACATTACATTTAGTTGCCATGTCTCCCTAATCTACTCTGATCCATGATAGGTTTTGAGTCTTTTCTTGTTTTTCATTACCTTGCCATTTTTGAAGAGTACTGGTCAAGTATTTTATACAGGGTTCATCAGTTTGGGTTTGTCTGATGTTTTCTCACAATTAGGCTGAGGTTATGGACTTCAAAAGAAGCATACCAAAGAAATATTGTATCCTTATTGCATCATATCTGAGGGCACATGATACCGATATCAACACGTTAACCTTGATCACATAGTTTAAGTAGCATCTCCCAGGCTTCTCCATTGTAACATTTCTATTTTTCATTTTTTGCACTCTTTCTGTTAGAAGCAATTTAACATTCAAGGTAAAGAGAGGGAAAAATATCGAATGACTTGTGAGTATATATTAAAACTACCATAATATATTGAGGGATTCGTTTTGAGATTGTGTAAATGCCCTGTTTCTCCTTAAAAGTTTTGTCCACTGTTTTAGTATTTAACTGACCTTGCCTGTAGCAGTTATTATTGTAGTAGTCTAGTGGTGGTTTTCCATTTCTTTTATTCTTTCTATTTTTATTGGAATTCTGACTCAGGAGCCAGACTGCCTGAGTTCAGCTCCTAGTTCTTCCCTTCCTTTGCTGTACAGTTTAATATTGAACGATTATTTACCCTCCCTCCATATTGAGAGTTTCCTTCCCTATCATGTGTAATAACCACTGGGATCATTCCCTTGGGATTTTCTTTCAGTACATCCCAGGACTTCAGGAAAAAAAACAGGTTCTTGACTTCTTAACCTGACAGTGGTCATTTATTTAGTTCTAGGTTGCTTTTCTAGCCTTATAGTCTTCCTCCTCAGAATTAGACCAGTGACACAACTGATATTAACTGCTCATTAAAATCTGAAGTCACTGCACTGTATATGAGGCTATGCTTTATCTTTGTGCAATTTCCTCAGCCTTAAGTGAATTTTCTGAAAAATTTCAGGCTCTGTTCAGAGAACACTCACTCCACAATCCTACTAGCTAGACAGGAACCCTGTAATTTGTAATCCATAGCCCTTGTTAAATTCTTCCCTTTCATCATTAATCTTTATATCTCAATGTCACTTCCAGTTGGTCAGGTTCTTAGAGATAGGGTTCTTGTACCTGCTGTGATACTTACATACAAAGAGCTATTGCTAAATAGCTACCACTGTTAAATACCTACTATAATTGTGCTACAATTTTGCAAAGTAAGTATTATTGTCTCAGTTTTAAATTGTGAAGAAACTCAGTATCAAAGAGATTAAGAAACTTGCCTGACAACAGTATAGTTAGTAAGTGACAAAACTGGTTTGTCTGATTCAAAAGTTATTGCTATTTCTTCTATGTCAGCCCACCTTGGTACTAAAAATAAATAGTTAAGTAAAATTATTAAACAGATGTATTTTCTTTTAATAAAACACAACATTGAAATTGCTTCACTTACATAACAGTATGCTACTTTTTCTGCTGAGGTATGAAATACATGGGTAGGGGAAACGTATAAAGTGTATCAGTCTTAAATATACAGCCTGATGATTTTTAAAAATGTATGTCACCTGTATAATCACTGCATGAAGAGAGACAATATTACATCCATCCAGAAAGAGAAAATTCTCCCACTTCCTAGAAGTAAACTCTTTTGATTTCCATCACTGTAGATTAGTTTTGTCTGTTTTTGAACTTTAGAGGTAACCAAGTAGTATGTACTTCCTCATGAGTGACTTCTTGTTACCATGTAATAGCAACTAAGAAACTCTGAGATCTAACCATCATGAAGGGCAGTCAGCTTGGGGCGCAGAATCTGGGTGATGAGGTCAAATGTTAGCTCTACTTCTTAATAAACTGTCTGATATTGGAAAAGTTTTTATTCTTTCTGAGCCAAAATTCTCTTGTATAAAAGGGATAAAACCACCTATTCTCAGGTTGTTGTGACCAATATAGTATACACTAAGTGGCCTACACAGAACATATTCATAGGTTAAGCAAAGACTTTTTCTCTGTTAAAATGATGAAATGCAATGGGGTATTTCAAGGAATAAATCAAAGATTTAATATAGGGAAGGTGACATGAGGAAGGAAAGAGGTGGGAGTCCCTGGACGATAAAGACCTCAGTCTAATATCCTGTAAAGGGTGCTTTGGGGCAGCCCTGGGCTCTTGCTTATCTCCAGGGGAAGGTAAGTATCTTTACTATCTCAACTTAATAATCTCTCTTGAGCTTCGGTGTCCTGATTTTTTAAATGAGGATAATAAGAATTGGCTTTGGGGACCTTGATAAGGATCCTTTGATAGAGTGTTGGAGATAAGAGCCAAGGGAATAGGTTGGAAAGTGAATGGGAGGTGAGGAAATGGGGATTACCGGTTTTCAATTCTTTTCCATTAAGCTGATTTGAGAAAGTTAGTTTGGAAGCCCAGTGGAACCTAGAAGGCAATGTGAGGTCAGTGAAAATTTTGTTTATTAAATACCAGAGCATGATTGTATGTTGGGGAAAAGCACCTCTAGTAGAAAGGGAGAGGATAGTCATGGAGAGAAAGCTTTGGATGGAGAGCTGGGATTGATCTTTGTGCTAGGAAGGGTAGTTTGTAGATTTAGCATTGGGAAGATAAGATGCTCTATCCAGTAATTTTTCCTTTTCTCTCTCATGAAGCATGATGTAGGGATGTTAGCAGAGAGAGCTGTATCTACAAGTGTGGGAAATGAGATTTCATTTGGAAGGTAGTGGCAAAAGTGGGAAATAATGAGATGTAGGAAGATTCTGGAGTTGTGGAGGCTATGGAACTCAGCTGAGTCTGAATTGACAGAATTACAGTAATGTCACTCTCCCTAGCTGTGAGACCCCACTTCTCCTGCAGTAGCCTTTCCACTGTGTTTGCTGCATTTTTAATATTACCTGAGCACTCTCTAGTTACAGTGAGCTGCCTACTGTGGCTGTCCAAGTTAAGTCAAGACATCCATAATTATTTGGTTAGCTCTCTGATTACCAAGTTGTATAGGGTTTGAGTAGTCTACCCAGCTTTCTCCCCTAGCTCTTGTTTTGGTGTGAGATTTTGTAGAGTGAGGTCTTTCAGAAATGACTAAATTGTCTTCATGTCTATAAAAGGTCATTACAATGGACCAAATGTTTACATCCAGTCAAAATTTATATGTTGAATTTCTTACACCCAGTGTGGGGATATTTGAAGATGGGGCTTTGGGAGGTATTTAGATCACGAGGGGTTGAGCCTTTGTGAGTGGGATTAGTGCCCTTATGAGAAAAGGCCAGAGAACTAGCCAGCTTTTTATTTTTTTTCCTACCAGTATATTGTATAATACATATATATGTACACACACACACACATGTATATTGATTGTGATATAGGAAATGGATATGTTAGGAAAGAAGAACCATTAATCTGTGTTCCTACCTTAAAAAAACTAGACAAAGAACAAACTAAATCTAAAGTAAGCAGAAGAAAAGAATAAGCAGAAAAATCAATAAAATTGAGAATAGGATGTCAATAGAAAAAAAATCAATGACATCAAAATTGGTTTTGTTTGAGAGCTCAGTAAAATTGATGTCTCTAATGAGACTAAGAAGAGGGAGGATACAGATTACTAATATCAGAAATGAAGGGACATCAGATGCCTTGGACATTAAAAGGATAATAAAGGAATACAATGAACTACTTAGTGCCCACAGATTTGATAGCCTAGATGCAATGGATCAACTCTTTAAAGAAAACAGTCTGCCAAAACACAGAAGAAGAAATAGATAATTGAAGATGATTTCTCAATTAAATAATTCAAATAATTACCTTCCAAAGCAGAAAGCACCAGGCTCAGGTGGTTTTACTGGTGAATTCTTCCAAACATTTAAGGAAGAAGTTACGCCAATTCTCTATAATTACTTTCAAAAGATAGAGGGAATATTTTTAAACTCATTCTGTGAGGCTAGCATTACCCTACTACCAAAACCAATAAATAATTACAGTAACATTGTAGGATACAGATTTATTATACAAAAGCCAGTTGCTTTTCTGTATACTAGCAATAGACAAATAGAAATTTGAAATTAAAAACACCTTTGCATCATTTTTACCATGAACCTAAAACTGCTCTAAAAAGGATACTTTAAAATAAATATTAAAATTGTGGAATCTTTGAGTGCAGACCGTACTTTAGCTTACCTTTTACCTTTTGATTTTTGAAATGAGTAGTGTATGTTAAGGTAACAAGGAAAAAACATCTCTCTAGAGAATTTCTTCCTTAAACTGAAACTTATTCTTTAACGCAGAAGGACAGAATTCTTTATTTATGATTTGACATATAACTACATAGTAGATTCAACACATAATGAGTAAAATGATTATTCACAAATAAATGTTATTTTAGTGTTAGGGACAGAGGGAGGTTGTAGGAAAAAAGATAGGTGTGCTTATTTTGAAAGGATGACCTGAGAGAAACTTGTGTTGATGAACTGTTCAGTGTCTTGGCTGTAGAGGGGATCAGTGAGTTCACAGGTGATAAAATTCTATAGAACTAAATACACTACAAATAGGTAAAATGAAACTGGGGAAATCTCAAGAGACCAGTATATAGTATAATACATATATATGTACACACACACACGTGTATATTGATTGTGATATAGTACTTTAGTTTTGTGAAATGTTACCACTGAAGAAGCTGAGTAAAGAACACTTAAGATCTCTCTCAAAACTTCATGTGGAAGGTACAATTTAAAATGTGCACACAACTACTATATAGAACTAATAATTTTTATTTTTGTTTTTAGGTTTTTCCCTGCCTACTCGAGGGAACATAGTCATCATTGGCTTTTGTAAGTTGGTTTTTTAATTTTTTCTGTCCTTCACCTCCAACCTTTTATATTTTCTAATTACATGAAAATTTTTTTCTAGAGAACTTTTAGAGGAAAACTTTTTTTGTATTACTTGGTTCTTATTTTTTAAGGATGGTTTCACTTTTTCTGATACTGTTAGGTTATAATTGTTTTTGAGAAAGCTTGAATTACACATCTTGGGCTAGGGCCATCTGTTTCTTTGGGTGACTTCCTATCAGGGTGATGATTAGCAGGAGCAAAGTGCCTTCCATGGATCTGAGGTTATACATACATCCATCCTGTTGGGCCTCACAGTCTTCACATTGTTGTGGCAGATGGTAAGAGGGGCACAGCACCCCAGGAGAAAGCCATTAATGTGAATGGTTTGACTAATGAGGTATAACAAATTCTATTTCATTTATCTGTGAAAATCTGTCAAATAGAAGAAATGAATGGAGAATTGCAGATAGGGAGAATTTAGCTTTATTCTCATTTTATCATTTGGAGTAGCTATATTTCAGTTCGATAACTTTTTCTCTGTAGCATATTGAAAGAAAAACATGAAGATCTCCTGTTTCGTGGTAGTTTTTTTTTTTTAATTCATTGAAATCTAAACATTTGAAATAGATTTGAATAAATATTTTTAACCTGGGAAATGAATTATTCCCTCTATCACTGAAAACATTTACAGTATTAAATGGCTGATACTCTCTACTTCAGCTAAACTTTCTTCATTAGTTTTCCTTGTCTCAGTATATGGCAACTACATTTCTCCAGTTGCTCACATAGTCTTTATGACACTATCATTACATCGTTTAGTCATCCCCTGTGTCAGGAAATACTGTCAACTCTACCTAAAATATATCCAGAAGATGACTGCTGCTTGCCACGTCTTTCACTACCATACTGGTTCAAGCCTTCGTCTTATTAAAATAGCCTCCTAACTGGCTTCCCTGCTTTTATGCTTTCCCCTTATAATCCATTCTTCAAATGACAGCCAGATAAATTATTTAAAACTCCTAAGTCTGATCATGTTACTTTTCTGCTCCAGTGACTCCAGTGCCTCTCTTCACAGAGGCTTATCAACTTTTACATGATATGGGCCCCCATTACCTCTGATCTAACCCAACCTATCACTGCTTGTCCTCACTCACTGCTTCAGCCACACCAATATTCTTGTTCCTTCATTGGGGTTTTGCAGGTACTTTTCCCACAAATAGCCACATGACTTGCTTCCTTATCTTCAAATCTTCACAAAACTGTCATTGCTTCATCGAGGCCTTCTCTGACTAGCTTAGTTCAAATTACCCCTGTTTCTCCCTGCCTTATACCCCTAGTACTTCCCTTCCCTACAGTACTTTATTTTTCTTAACCACTTTCTTGTATATATTTTACTTGTTGTTCTCCCTTTCACTTGAAGATGAACTCCATGAGGGTGGGCATTTTTGTGTGTTTGGTTTACAAAGATGGGAAAGTGGGATGGGAAAATGGATTGTGTAGTAGTTACTGACTTTGCCCAATACAACCTTCTCTTGTTGCCTCCTGACCACAAAGATAGGTAAGTAAAAAAAAAAAAGGTAATGAAAATGTCAATCATCTGTATATTTCTAAGGATGACTGGGAGAAAAACTAGGTATGAAATTTGTTCTGAGAATATGCTTCACTTTCTTTTCAGTGCTTATTTGGTTAGAAATTCTTTGGTAAAAATGAATAGATCTTGGTAATTTTAGTAAATGATTCCTAATGTCATGTTGTTGCTGAAGATTTAGTGTTCTATCAGTTTAGTTCCATAAGTGCCCTTTTTAAGAGCTGTAAATTAGAGAGCAGACAGCATGGTGGATAGCACAAGTTTTCCAACCAGGCGTAGCCTGGCTTGAATTCTGGCTGTGATTCCAATGAGTATGCTATAAGCAACCTAATGAAGCTTTCTTAGTCACAGTTTGTCTTTTGTAAAATTGCAGTAATAATAATTATGAGGCTTATGAGGATTAATTGAGGTGATAGACCTAGCCATTAGCAGCATTCAGTAACTATTAATTCTTTAATCAAAACCCCAGTGAAGGAACATTCATGTCGATGTATGGCAAAACCAATACAGTATTGTAAAGCAAAATAAAGTTAAAAAGATATTAATATGTATTACTCCTTAAAAAAAATAATTCTTTAATCCAGTATTGCTTGGTATTGTAAGTGTGAGATGCTCATAATAAATTATTTTATAGTATACTTTGTACAGAAGATAATCTTTTATTATTTACATCATTACATATAGTAAATTTTGAAAAATTATATATATTTATGGAAGAGAAGATAACTAGGAGACATGGACTGCTCTATAATATGACCCCAGATAATTTTTTGCACTTTTTTATAATATCTACATTTTAGCAGTGTAAAGAGGATGAAATGAGATAATTTAGATTTGTCAGTACTTCTTTGTAAATATAAAGCACTAATGCAAATGTAAGGAGTTGAAACATGATGTCGGGACAGGAACCGAATTTACTGTCAATTCGGCATAAGACAGCTAACCGTGAGATAAAGGAAACAAATGTTGTACCCGAGGACACAGTGTGAGAGGAGAACCCAAACACAGCTCAGTAGTCACCCTGAATTGAGATGATGGAGCTGGAATTCAGGGGATTGAGGCAGCTAGAATTTTCAGGACAGAGGATGAGAAGAGAGTTACACAAAGAGAGAGTTCTGGCGATCTCTAGCGGGTTCCCCTGGAGCTTTGAGCTAAGTGCTGGTTAGTGCATGCTTAGGAGAGAACTCCCCAGGTCCTGGGAAAAGACTTCCCAAGTACTGCCTCAGTGGTGAGGCAGAACTAATCCTAGACAAAAGGCTGTTCTGTTCCTACCTGAAAAATCTTAAAAGTAAGCCATTAAAGAGGAATCATAAAACTTTTTAAATAAAGGGCCAAATGAAAATACTTTGGGTTTTGCAGGCATATATGACCTCTATTGCAACTACTTAGCTCTGCCATTGTAATGATGAAGCAACAAAAGGCAATATGTAAATGAATGGGGGTGGTTGTATTCTAAAATAAAACTTTATTTACATAAATAGACTGTGAGCCAGATTTGACTTATGGACCATAATTTGTGGACTCCTGGTTTAAAGGATCAAATTGTGGAACTTCCCTGGTGGTCCAGTGATTAAGACTCTGTGCTTCAATTGCAGGGGGCATGGGTTTAATCCCTGGTTAGGCTTAGATCCCATATACTACATGGTATGGCCAAAACATTAAATAAATGAAGGGTCAAGTTGCTCAAATGCAGCCCAGAACAAAGCTCAAGAATATTTAAAGAAACACATAAATCCAGTACCTAACAAGATAAAGTAAACAGTATCTAGCATCCAATCAAAATTTACCAGATACACAAAGAAACAGGAAATTTCAGTGGTTAGGAGAAAATTCAGTCAACAAAATGGACTCAGAAATGAAACAGATTTAATAACCAGATATTAATAAACAAATTTAATAACAAGATTTTTATTTAATAAGATTTTAATAAACATATTCACTAAATGAAGATATTAGAACTATGATTAAAGCTAGTTTTGTATGTTCAAGATAATAGAGGAAGCATTAATCTGTTAAGGAGAGACATGAGAGCTATAAAACTGTCTCTTCTAGAGACAGCAAACATCTGAAATGAAAAATGCATGCAATGGGCAGGATTAACAACAGACTAGATACTGAACTTGAAGACCCAGCAACATAAATTATATAAAATACACAGACACAGAGTGCCTGGGGGAAAAAGCCCATCAGTAAGCTGTGGGATAACTTTACACAGCCAAATATATGTATGATTAGATTATCCAAGGGAAAAGGGGAACAGAAGAAAGATATTTTTTAAAATGGCTGAAAGTTTGCTAAATTTGATGAAAACCGTAAGTCCACGAATCTCAGTGGTTCAGTAAATGTATAGCAGTTATCCAAAGAAGAAAAAGATGAAGAAAATTATACCAAGGCACAATATAATCAGATAATTTAAAACCAATAATAAAGAGAAAGATTTTAAAATGAGAACAAAGAAACTATAAATTTAGAGGAACAGAGAATGACAGCAGACTTTTCATCAAAAGCAATGCAAACCAGACAATAGTGGAACAGTGTCTTTAATGAAAGAAAAAACTATTAACTTAGAAAAATATATTAATTAGTGAAAATATTTTTTCCAAAAAATAGTGAAATAAACATTTTCAGACATGCAAAAGCTTAAAGAATTATTAACTTTTAGACCTACACTATAAGAAATGTTAAAAGTCCTCAGGAAGAGGAAAATAATACCAAGTGGAAATAAAGAGCACCAGAAATGGTAACCACCTGTGAAAAGGTATAAGCCCTTTTTAATTTAAATGTTTTTAAAATGATAATTATTTAAGTAAAAATAATAACAATGGAGTTGGGGTTTGTAAGATATATACCCCAAGTAGAAAACAAACCAATAAAGATGTGTAAGGCTTAAACAGCAGTATCAACCAGCTTGACCTAATTGATACTTATAGAACACTATTTATATGTATATATAAATATATATTTATATATATTTATAAATATATATAACACTATATGGAGAAGGAATGGCAACCCACTCCAGTATTCTTGCCTGGAAAATTCCATGGAGAAGCCTGGTGGGCTATGGTTTGCAAAGAGTCAGACACAATTGAGCGACTAACACACACACACATGACACTATATATATATATAGGTATGTATATATAACACTATCGAACCCAACAAAACCAGAATACATGTTCTTTTCTGGCACACCCAGGTCAGTTATTAAGATAGACCATATTCTGGGTAAGAAAACAAGTCAGTTAGTTTAAAAGGGTTGACATCATACCAAGAATGTTCTTGATCATAATGGAATTAAATTACAACAAATATATTTGGAAAAATATATTGTAACTGAATAACACACTTCTAAATAACCCAGGGGCACATTCTAGGCCATATGGAACACCTTACATTTAAAAGAATGGCAGTCATACAAAATACATTCTCAAACAACAGAGGAATTAAAATAGAAATTAATAACAAAAAGATAGTGTGGAAATTCTCAAATATTTGGAAAATAACACACTTCAAATAATGCATGCATCAAAGAAGTCTCATGAAAAATTTAAAAATACTTTTTTAAACAAAAAGTAAAAATATAGTCTATAAAAATGTGTGAAAGTGTTACTCAGTCACATTTGACTCTTTGTGACCCCATGGACTGTAGCCCACCAGGCTCCTCTGTCCTTGGAATTCTCCAGGCAAGAATACTGGAGTGGGTAGCTATTCCCTTCTCCAGGGGATCTTCCCAACCCAGGGATTGAACCTGGGTCACCTGCATTGCAGGTAGGTGCTTTATTGACTGAGCCACCAGGAACGTGTGGGATGCAGCTAAGATAATTCCTGGAAGGAAATTAGCATTAAATGTTTATGTTAGGAAAAAACCTAAAGTCAGTAACTGAAGTTTCTACCTTGTGAAACTAGAGAAGTGCAAATTAAACTTCCAGCATGCAGAAGAAAGTAAATAATAAAAATTAGAGAAGTAAAAAAATAATGAAAATGGGAAAATGATAAAAATCAACAAAATGAAAAGTTTCTAAACATGATTAATAAAATGATAAACTTACAGCAAGGCTAACCAAGGAAAAAACATAAATTATCAGTATCAAAAAGGAAGGAGGAGCGCATGACTGCTGACCTCATGGATTTTACAGGGCTTATGAAGGAATACTACAAACAGCTTCTGCCCGTAAATTTGAGAACTTAGATGAAATGGACCAATTCCTAGGAAGACACTAACTACCAGAATTCATGCAGGGAGAAATAGATGACCTGAACAGCCCTATATCTATTAAAGACATCAAATTAATAGTATACATTCAAAACACAATATCATCACCACCAACAAAAACTTTGCAAAAAGAAAACACCCAGGCCCAAATGGGCACACTGGTGAATTTTACCAAATAACCCACGTGACAGAAATGAAAAGAGTAATTGGGAAGTATTTTCAACCAGATAGAAACGAAATGTGTTTCCAAATAGGATGCACCTATAGCAGTGCTTAGAGGCAAACGTATAGCACTAGGTACTTATACTAGGAAAAACCAGTATCAACGACTCAAGGTAAAGGATTGTTAAAATTGTCTTCAAATATCTGAATGTCTTTTGTTTAAAAATATGTTTGTTTCATATGGTTGGAAAGACAGTTAAAGGTGGTTATAAAAAGGTAATTCTTAGCCCGTCATAGGAAAGAAATAGCTATCAAACTTTCACAGCTATGGACTCAGTTTCTTTGTGAGACATACTTCTGTAAACATTCTTATGAGTTCTTCCCAACTATTAATTTTTGAGATAAATGGTAGTGAAGGAAAAAAAAATTCTCAGTGTTAGTAGGCTATAGATTAACAAACACATTTAAACTGATGTGTTATATAGTAGGTAATGCAATGAGCAGTAATTTTTAAAATCACAAAACTCTAGAATTAGAAGGAGCATTAAGTGATGTTTAGTCAAACAAATGTAGCCTCAATTCCCTGCCTTTTAAAATATCAAAGCCTTGGATTAAAAAACAACAAAAAAGTGACTTCCCTGGTGGTCCGGTGGCTAAGACTCCATACTCCCAATGCAGGAAGCCTGGGTTCGATCACTGGTCAGGGAACTAGATCCCACATGCCTCAACTAAGAATTTGCATGCCTCAACTAAAAGATACTGCATGGCACAACTAAAACTCTGGGCAGCCAAATAAATAAATATTAAAATTAAGGGGGGGCGCCCATCTAAGTTTGCACATCAGCAAAAGCAGTGAAGGACAGTTGAATCACTAAATGACATATTTAGAATTCAGAGAAAATCCCATGAAGCTCAAGGACAATCAGGAATATTCTAGACATGCTTACATACTTGGTAAAAGTTGGATAAATCCATCTCCTTTCCAAAGCCTCTTCTGGCTCTGTAGGACTTATTGGCCTGTCTTTGTCTTCCCATAGTATTTTGTGTACTCTGCACTGTAGCATCCACATACCACCATCTATCAATTAAGGGTTATGAAAAATGAGACAACAAGGAAAAAGTAAGATTTGCCGTTTACCACTGGCAGTCTTTTTCCATGCTCGGAAGTCAACTATTTTCTCCTAATGATTAGTGTGAGGGTCAAATCTTTACTGAAGCACTAGCTATGTAAAGCAAATATTCCTCTTAGGTATTTTTCTCTTTGTGTGGCAATCGTCTGTGAATTCCTGCCTATCACCAATACATTTCTACTTAAAATGGTTAAATGGCAAGAAATAAAACTTGCATTTTTCTATAAAATTTTACAGAAAAACCACATTGTTGCTTTATAGCAATCAGGCACTTGTTTCAGTTATTATTTTTTCAAGACAACTCTGTTAGTCTCTCTATTTTGAATAGGTGCTTATCTTTTGTGACAGTTTGATCTTGGTTTTAAAATTACTTGGCCCCATAAAAATACAGACTTGACGGCTAAATTTTTAGTGCTGGAGGGAATCATGTAATTTGGATGCTGAAAGTTAAATTTTGTGTCTTTTATTGAAAAATAAGTATCTTTTCCCCCATTTTGACAAGTTTTATATTGGTTTGATTTTCAGCATCAGTGATAACAGCTACCATTACTGAGCATTTCTTATATGCTAATACTGCTCTAGGTGCTTTCTATAGGTTACTTACCTTTAGAAAGGTTTTCTTAAAGTAGACACTTCAAAATATTGGTTAGTCAATAAATAGCTTAATTCATGTCCTACTAGCAGTGTGATCCTTTGCAAACCCTGTGAAAGAAGGTGTATGCGTGTGTGCTAAGTCACTTCAGTCACATCCAACTCTTTGTGACACTATGAACTGTAGCCCGCCAGGCTCCCTGTCCATGGGATCCTCCAGGCAAGAATTCTGGAGTGGGTTCCATTTCCTTCTCCTGGAATCTTCCCAACCCAGGGATCAAACCCGCATCTCTTACATCTTGTGCATTGCAGGCAGGTTCTTTACCACTGAGCCACCAGGGAAGCTTATGAAAGAAGGTACTATTCCTCTTTTACAGATGAGGAATTCAGCTTCTGGAAATAGTATTAAGTGCTTAATTTACAAAACAACTAAAAGTTGACACTAAAACTTGAACCTGATAGCAGAGCCTATACTCTTAAACACTGCCTCCTTGAATGGGCAGCACAATGCAATGAGCTTACAGATGGATTCTGAGGACTTATTTAATAAAATTACGAAGAATGTCAGTGAATAATTATATGCAGAGGTGGTAGCTAGGTGCAATGGAAATAGCATGGGATTTAGAAAAAGTATTTAAAGTTGTGACTCATCTACTTATTTGTTCTGTGACTTTGGCAAATCAATTTATTGCCTCTCTTGAGGCTGTTTTCCTCGTACAAAAATAGAAATTCATAAAACCATCTATCTGAGTTGGTTATAGTGAAGAGCAAATTGATGTTTCTAAGTGCTTTGTAAATGCTTTTGAAAAGTATGTAAATGAATTGATGAGTGTATTTCATCATTTGCTGTAGCCTTCAAGTAGCAACTTTTCTGAGTGCTTTTAAAAAGTGATTTGATTTATAGAGACACAGGAGTTTCCAGAGCAGCTCTGTTGAATTAGAGTGATCTGTTATAAGATGAGATCTGTTATAGATTGCATTCTACAGATCTATTACAGAATAACTCATTAGACCAGCTTTCTTCGATGAGGTACATTGTTTTTGAGGAACGGTTATTTCGCAATACTTTGTAAAGGAATTCTTCACAGATGTTTCTGCCTCCATTTTGGAAGAGAAGGGAGGCAGAGAGGCCAAAGTGAGTTAGCGCCAGAGTCAGCTTTGAGTTTCCAAGAATTCCGCCACCTTTCATGCACAGTTGGGAGTTCTGTGTTTTCTTAAGTTTATATCTGTCCCAGTTTGAGAAAAGTCAAAAGTCTTTACTTTGAGGGCTGTTTATTACCCTACACAAAATGGCCTCTTTGGCAGTCAAATGAATAATCAGTGAAAGGGCCCCCCTCCCCCGCTTCCTTCCCGAAGCTCCTAAGATGGACACGTGGGAAGGTCGTGTTCTGTGTCAAGGAATGAGTTCTCCATACCTTTCATTCCAATCTTGTTTATTTTCTTTTTAGTTTAGGAATTTTGAAACTTAACCCATGTATTCCCTTGTTTACTCAGGGTTAGCGGCAGAAATGGAACAGACCACAATAAAAGGAGCGCATTTTATTCCAGGCTTTCATGAATGTGGTAGCCAGTCAAGGCGGCCGTTCAGGATTCAGTGGGGACTTTGGAAATCTTTTAATTCTGTGTGTTCAGTGTAGGGAACCAGTCAGGATAATCCACTTTCTTTCCTAGTTCCTCCCTCTGGCTCTCCTCTCCCCCTCATTAACCTTCGTCACTCCCCACAAACACACACACACCTCATTCACACACAGACCGTCAACTTAAGAGCTTGGATTACTAGTTTCCGTGATTACCTAGCTCCCATCAAAAAGCTAACTGTTCTATCTCTGTCTGGGTGTGTGGTTTGCAGACAAGAGTTTATGCACGCCGAGTCTCTCTTTAGGGCGTGTGGCCTCGGCTGGAGATAAAGGCCTGAGGGAAGCCCCAGGAATTACAGCTCTCAGCTCGTCGTATGGGAGCAGTTTCCTGGGTGCGAATGAAGAAGGGCCGTGCGTGTGGCCGCCCTCCTGTCATCAGCAGCCCCATTACGCTTAGAATAGAGTGTCCCAGTAGATTGGGTACGGCGACACGACAGAAATTGCAGATTAAGTGAGACCATTGCTTGTAGGATCGCAGGGTGGAGAAAGAAAGGGAGAGTGAGCGGGTGCAGTTTATTTATGGAATGTCGGGGGGCCATGGCGGCTCAGCGGGTCCTAGAGGCAGAGGACTTCCCTCCCTGCTTGTTTTCTCCCTCTGACCTTGGATGAACTAGCGAGCAGTATATTATGCCGGTTGATTGTGCTGGTTTGTCATGGTTAGCATTCTGGACTGTCACTGGAATGTAGGAAACGGATGAATTTGAATTGAACCATGAGGTGGTCTGCTGGGCCCTCTCCTTGTCTCGAGGAAACCTGTCGCTGTTTGTCTGGGCCTGGCGTAATGAAAGCAATGGAGGGAAAGAGAGGTGGGCCTTTGATCTCTTTGTTGCAGCTGCTCCCTGGGAACTCGCTGAAATCAATGCCCTGTTTTCCTGAAGGAATGAATGGCTCTGCCTAACTAGCTTTGTGAAGCCGTGGGGGAATTCACTGCCTCTGTTTATTGACAGCTGAAAAGGAGCACATGGGGTGGAATGGACCTTCATGTGAAAACCAGGCACAGGGAAAATTAGACCTCAATTTAACACAGAGGAATTTGGAAATTCACCCCAAAGGAGACGGTGGTTTCTCATGCTTACATTAGAATTACTCGAGTTTGGGGCTAGTGTGTAATGAACAATGGAGGTTCTGTCACAACTGTGTTATAAGTAGGAATATGATATGCATAATAAATGATGTTAAGTAGAAGTTGATTCAACACCCTCCTTGTTTTTTTAAACACAGAAGTAGAGAAAGGCAGATGTTAGCCATGATATATAATCAGGTGGTTCTTTATTTTTGCTTTCAGAAGAAGAGAAAAAAATTGATACTGAAAATAAGCATTGTTAATATGATATTACCAAGTTTCTAGAATGTGACTTTTATTCACTTACATTTTGAAACATCTTTGAACTTTGTATCTAAGCTTCATTCATGGGAACTATTCAAACTATTCATGCTGTTCTGGATTGTGTGTGTTGAGTGGGAATACAACAAATCATAGTTATTTTTAAAAATGTATATTCTTAGGATATTATAACCGGAAGTCTGTGTCAAACATAAATAAAACTCTAGACCAATTTAGCATTTGCTATGAGAACAGTTCATAAATCCTAAAATTACTGCCTTACTTTTGACAACACACTAAAGAAAAAGTCGAATTTATCGCAAGGAAACATCACCAGGCCTTCTTTTATATCTCCCCTCACTGGCTTGATTTCCCAGGAAGAATTTATAGCTTCTTCCTTTGGCCCCCAGCCCTTTGCGCACACCTCTATTATAGTACTTAACACATTGCCCTGTAGCTCTTTGTTTAGGTGTATTCTTTTAGCTGGAAGTAAAGCAGCTGTGTCGTATTCATTTTTATATCTCCAAGCCCAGCAAAGCTCTTGGCTCAGTGAATGCATGCTGAATGAATGGGGATTGATAGCTCCCCATACATTACTTTGAATGTAATTACTTATGCAGGCTTCAATGGCAAATACTACATTTTGGGAAAACCTGATTGATCTGTTGTTACCTGATTGGTGCTATAGCTTTTTAAAATCTTTCCTTTATGGAGAATTATTAAACAGCTTTTCAGCATGGCAGGTTGGTTGGGCAGTCCATCAGCCTGAGAACAGGAGGCATAGAAAGTGTATGGTGGTGTTCTTTTCAAATCCAAGCTCTCTCCTGTAATATTCTTTTTAAAAATTATGTCTCAAAATAGTGTTTAGATATTTTCAGTAAGAAGATGAAAAAAATTTTAGAGTTTTGTAGACTTTCACGTGACCAGATTTAGTGATTGAGATGGACAGACTTCCATTCTACTTGATTTAATTCTATGGTGGAATGTTAAATAACGCAAAACAAAACCTTTGACAGTTTCTGTAACTAGCTTTACTACTACTGTATTTTATGAACCCCTTGACTCTCAGTGAAAAATGTAAAGGAAACTTTGATCCTAGAGGACTGACTCCCGTGATTTCACAGGAGCCTAAGACCAGCCCAGTTCTGAATTATTCTCCAGTTAAACCCAACTGCTTTTTAAACCAGAGCTATAAGTGGGAAATAGTTGTCAATATTCTTTGGGGAAAAAAATGACATCTTAAAATCATAATGGAAAACTTTAGAAAATGTTGGGGGGTGGTGGTAAAGTAAGCATACAAGTATAGGAACTGGCTCATATTTTATTCTCCATGTTATTTTTGTTTTATTTTTACTCCAAGATTATGTCCAAAGACATCTATTTGATTTTCTGTCTTGATTAAAAGTAGGAATGAGGTTTAAAAAACAGTTTTACATATTGGAGAGTCGTGGGAGCGTCCTGTGTAGGGATAGGCACTTGCGTGGGCTGTACGAATGTGATCGAGTCAGCAGATTGTGTTTCTGCTGAGATTTTAGATTTCTTACGAAACAGGAACATTACCGTGGCCTTGATCATTGATAGACTCTCGCCCCCAGAAGTATTAACTTGTAGATAAGAAAGCTGTAAGCCTCGGACTTAGGTTTTATAACTTGGCTGCTCTGTCCTCCCAGTTTCTGGAAGTAATTTCGTGTGACATCATACCTAAGTTGCTGGGGGAGGGGGGGGGATGGAGGGTGGAAGAAGTGGGGAGTCAAACAACACTTTTGCGTTGGATATTTCAGCTTAAAAGCGATGAGGCATATCTTGTCCCCATTGATTGACTGACATGTGCACCCCAGGGGGGTGACTGCAGTTGAAAGTTGTGTTCTTGCTGTGTTTATAGTACCAGTTAATGTCAACTGCATGATCCTTCATGAAAAGAGCCCTTTTCTTAGGCCTGAAGTCTGTTGTCATATACAGGAAGAAGAATGTCAAGTAATTTAATGAGAGTCAAGCCCTCAAAATAAGTTTGGGGATCGGCATGTATGAAGTCTTCGTGTTTTTGTGTGTGTCTATCTCCATCAGCAAACTTCCTAGCAGAAAGATACCAGATCCTCCCTCTCAGATGGTTTTCATCCATCTAACAAACAAAGCAGACCTATTAGGGGCTTACCTAGTCATTGAAAGGAGACATCCTCCTTGTGGGTTAGGTTGAATGACAGGAAAGACAGGTACACTTATTGTCAACAAGTTCTGTCCTTCAGGCCTCTCCTCTGAGTAGTGACCTTGTCTTTGAAAAAAGAAAAAAAATGGAGTTCAGCAAAGGTTCCTTTTGGTCTTAGGTTTTTTTTTTGTTTGGTTGTTTGGCTGTTTGTTTTTTGCCTTTTAATGATCTTTCCTGGCTCTTTGACATTGTCTTCCCCTCTTGCCCCTTCAAGCCCTGCTCCGGTGGGTCCACACTCCCTTTTCCTAGAGGATAGTGTTCTTAGTTGACCCTTTTACAAAAGGTTCTGATTATCATCTGATTGCTTCCTGAAGCTCTGAGATACTCTCACTTGAGTTGGGGTCTCTGGAAAAGAATTGCAAATATACCAGTACTGCTGGCTTCCTGGGTGCAGTGTTCAGCACTTCACTCACACTGACTCCTTTAATCCTCAAAAGGCCCTTGGGGTAGGAATGGTGATTGTCGCCATATTGCAGGTGAGAAGCCGAGGCAGGGAGCTGTTCCACAAGCGGTGAGAGGTTTCTAGTGGCTCCAGGTGACACCTGGGTCTCAACATAGGCCTTCTGGTACCATGGCTGTGGCTCCTCACGTCACTGCGTTGCGTCTCTCAAATTAACAATTCTGTAAGAACTCAGATGCGTCTCTGGAAGGTTGGACTATGACATGATGGTATGTGGACAGACAGGGCTTGATCCTGGCGTTCCTGAACTTGGGTCCTGAGTGTCAGTGTCTCCTTACACAGTATTCAGTGTGGCTTCCTTCAATGCCTTTCTTTGTTTAACCTTTTGATTTTTTTTCCCCTCCTCTTCTAGGATTGCTCTCACATCTGGTGTGGCCTCTGTTTCAGGTCACATCTGAAACTCCTCTGGACCCCGAAAGGTAAGTGTTTCCCCACGGCACCCTCTGACTCCTGCCCAGGCTACGTGCCGTGGCCAGCGTGAGTCCTCCTACTTTAGAGCACATGCCGCAGCCTTCTGCAGTAGAGGGGCTGAGGTCCCAGAGAATACTCGCTGTCTGGGATTTCTCATTGGAGGAACTGTAGGCCTTGAAGGAAAAACAAGGGTTGGGGAATACAAAAGGCTGTTTTTCACTCTTTAGAAAAATCAAGAAAACATGCTAAGAACTGTCATTAATGTTTATTCATTCATGTAAGTTTAGAAATAAGGGGCTTTATACAACTGACTTTTATTGATCATGACTTGTTTATTAGAAACTTGGGACCTCCCTCCCTGACATTTACAAAGATGTTTTCAAATGAAAACAGATTAATACTAGGGGAGCTGGGGGGGGGGCATTATTCTCCATTTAGAATCATATTTAGAATGTTGCATACGTTACATCTCAGTCTCTAAATCATGCTCCAGCGTCGTAACATGAGGTGGTTTTTCAGTTTGCATATATTCTGTCCAAATTTCCTAAAATTATGAAATAAGTATGCTGCTAAATCCAGTGGTGGTAACCTAAATTTGTGGGAACTCATGGTTGATGGGATCCCTGATATTTATCGGAAGTTTTTATTTTTTTCCACCATACATGTAGAGATTATAATTTGTTTTAAACACCCATTTCAAAATCATGACACCTAGTTCGAGCCTTAAATTTCATATCCAACATTCTGGTGGTGGTTCTCCTGTAAAATGTATTACTTCTCTGTTTAAGCCCGTTGCCTTCTTCACCCTTAAGGAACCCTCCTGTTTGCAGCTCTGGTGCTAACAGTATTGCTTAACCATAACTGTTGGCCTCTCGCCACAGATTTTTTTTACAAAATGTCCTTGACTGTAATCTGCCATATTTTTTAAATTCCAATCTTCTTTGTAAGTTTCCTTGTATCCCATTTTATACTTAAGGGGTTTTTTTGTCTTAAACTAGATAAACCACTTCCAATTTCATTTTACTCTTGGGACTGACTTCTAGAAAGGCTGCTCACAGCTGCTCCAGGTGAAAGGCCAAAGTCAAGAGAATATTAGATATATGTGTTTAAGTTCCTGTTCTCCAAATGGTTCTAATTGAAATTAGTCCACTTCCCCACCCACACATTCAAAAGAAAAATTCTAGCAAAATCTAAAGATGCCAGAATCACTTCTGTATGTCATTTGTGTAGCTTCGTGATATGTGTGAGACCAGTTCATGCAAGGTCCAGTTGTAATTGTTTTCTCCAGTAAATGTGACATTGCCATTAAAAGCCCAGCTAATAATATTATGCTGCTTAAGAATTTAGAAGTCTCTAGACTACATGACATACAAAACTTTGAAGCAGGCGAGAAATAATTAGAAATTTCTTTTATAAGAACATGTTAGAAAAGAATTCTGTCATGGTGGTCCAAATCAAAGAAAGATTATTGAACTGAATCAAAAACTTACATTCTTGCTGTTAGATGTATCCTGACACAGATTATTAATATTTCCTAATTGTGAGCGTATCCAGTGTGTAAAAGCACTCTTGATACTTATGAACAGGCCACAACTCGTTTGTACATAAACTTCAGACTCTGTCCCACTGTGCCTCTGTGTGTACATCTGTAACGCATCATCCCGTAACAGCTTTGCCAGGTAGAGGGATGTCAGCAGAAAGAGAAGTTAGGGAACTTGCCTGAGGTTACATACTTGGCAAGTAGCAGAGCCAGTGTTTGGACCCAGAGCCGTCTGATTCCATAGCCGGTCCTCTCTGCACCCACCAGTCTGTTCCTAGACTGTGTCCAGCAGAATACTATCATGTGGTTAATGTTTTTTAACTAACTGTAGGAACCACAACCTGTATTAGGTAGAGTATACTTTTAGTAAAAGAATAAAGGAGAGTAAAACTTGTTATCATATACCACTTTTAGGTAAGGAAAGTTGCTATCTAAGAAATAGTATTAACTTTTTTTTCCCCACTTTCTTGACTCCCCAAAAAGAAAGTAGTCAAGGCCTGAGGGGAGCTGAGGGCAGGGGCATAATATAGGAGAGTATTAAATATTATTGTTACAACAAATAAATAAAGCACATTTCTCTATCAGTGTGTTTAAAATAGCGCTAGCAGTTATGCATGTTTATACTTTAACAAAGTGTACTTTATTTGGGGAATAACTTAATTGATCCATTATGTGGCATTACCAAGGTAATTTTTTCCTTTTTGTTTGAGCACAGGAATTAAAAGTGATTCATAAAAACACACACACTTAAAACCAGCATGTAAATTAGAACCACATTAGGGTGATCATCATCTTTTGTTGTTTTCCTAAAATGGTTCCAGTTTGCCCTGTATATTCAACTTAAAGTACGCAAAAGTGTTGCAAGTTCCAACTCAGGAGAGATTTAGAGCTCCCTGTGAACACTCAGTTTTACAGAGAAGCTTCAGTGTTCAATTATTGCAGTTAGACTTTTTGTGTGCACTTTTTTTTTTTTTAACAAAATTGTTGGCTGTGTTTCTTCCCAAGGAATTACTGTTTTACTGATTTGAATGTATAGAATGGAAACGTGCAGAAGCTACTCTGTCCGTCTGCTGTCTGAGGTCTCTTTCTATAACTCGAGCCTGAGCGTATTGCTGTCCTGATTAAAAACTTGCAGTGCCTCAGTCAGGACTCTTGGTTGCAACTGACAGAAATTAATGGGACCCCTGAACAATTCCAAATGGCCAAGTGACGGGACTGTATTTGCATGTTAGAAGACTTGCTCTGACAGCAGCATCGTGACCAGAATGAAGGGTGAAGGGGCGCCAGTCTGAGAACAGAAAGACTGAGGGGTCCGTAGGGATCTCGGTCTCCAGTACATAGGAATGTCCCTTTACATATGAGCTCTTTATTTGCCAGGCTGGTAGTCGTTTGAAGGCAGCCACATGAAAATTGAGTTTGGCCAGTAGAGTGGGCTGGGCCCCCATTCTGCTGCGTACCCTCATCCCCACTCAGTTTTGGGGTGCCACCGATTGGAAAGTGGGTGGTGAGGGTTTGGGGCTGGGCCTGTGTTTGTTGACTGCCCCCTCCAATCTTCCCTCACCCCCCACTTCCAGTGTGAGAAGGGAAGCAAGGTCAACAGAGGCCAGACCCTTGTGAGAGCAGAGTAGCCCCGTGCTCTGTTTTTCCAAACGTCTATCTGCTTGCTCAACCCACCCCGACTTCCAAGCTCCCCATTTGTGGGTTCTCTTCTTGCGTACCATTTAATAGAAAATACTCATTTTCCTACTAACCAAAGCAGAGAGTGGGGACTGGCTTGGCCGCCCAGCCTGCGTGATGGGGCACATGCTCCCCAGACGGCTCCTTCTGTCTGAGGTCTGTCTGCCCTCTGGACGTGCCCCTCATGCCAGGCAGACTTAGTGGGTGCTTGTGCACCAGGAAGATGGGGTCCCCTGTTTGGTGATCCTTGTACATCTGACATTCAGCCAACCAGAGCTCCCTGTTCTAAATGTTCTAATCTCAGCATCCTGGCTGATACATCTCACCTTATCTAGAATCCTCTCTGGTTTTCATCAGGGACTTTATGAGCCTCCTCTGAAGTCTCAGGTGTTCAGCCACAGGATTTAAGTAGAATTTGTTTTGAGGGCGTGACTGACCTCGGGGTCCAAACCCCTGTAGACATTTGGTGCCACAAGGACCTACGATTACTGCAGTGTCTTTGAATCAACAGATTAGTCACATTTATGTGGTTTCTCCTCTCTGACACCTCAGTTTCCAGCACACTTTCACTTCCATCTTCTGGGAACCAACATCCCACTCTGTACCAGTGGGCTGGTCTAGCGGGGGCATGTCCAGGCTCGGAAGCAGGGCTGTCCTGGGCCTCAAGGAGTCTAGCAGCATCAGCCTCTCACTTCCTAATCCCTGGTAGACTTATGTTTTCTCCTTTGGTTTTAAGCAATTCAGAGTTTAAGATAAAGGCCTTAAAGATAACTTTCTCTGCCTCTCCCTCTCTAGGTATTTGCATAGGGAATCAGAGGCATTAATCTTGTGAGTAAACTCCTAACATCTGCCCTTGTTTCCCTCCTTCCTTCTCTATCAGCCCCGGGACCAAAGCACAGACCCCAGCGCCTCTGCAGAGTCCCTTCGCCTCTGCAGCAGAGGGGTAGCATTTTTTGAGAAATAACCTGGCTCAGCGTTGTAGCAGTGGAAACTAGTCTGTAGCACAGATGCGCATGACCCTGAGGGCGTTGCCCTGTAGGCACCCTCATAAGTCTGACTCTCACTCCCCTCCCGTGTCAAGCATGCGGAAAGTGCACTCCCTTTTGTGTTCATCATTCCGTCAACCTAGAGAGAAATTTCATTGCAGTCGCTCTTCGGTGTCTCCCTTTCTTCCATGGCATGTGTCCTAGAGCCTGAAGGTTTCCGTGGCCCCTGGTGGGTGAGGGCTGGCCTTTGGTGTATGCTGAAAGTAGCTTTTGAAGCCCTACGCTCTTGCCCCAGGCCTGGGCTCCCTGAGCACAGCCACCACTGTCCTCTAGAAGGTTCTGTCCTGCCTTGGGGACAGAGCTGCTGTGCAAGGCCCACCCCACCCCGCCACCCCCACCCCACCACCCCTTCCTTTAGGGGAGAGTATCTTTTTCTCACCCTCTTAACCTCCTCCCAACTCTGAAGTTGGGCAGAACCTCCTCACTGGGTTTAGACATTAAGAAGGATAGACTGCTTCTGCCGTCATCTGGGCTGAAACACAAGCAATTGCAAAGCCTGCACCTGTTTTAAATGAGCTAGACAGGAAAACTGTTGAGAGGACAAACAAAGTAAAATTCCAGAGTTGTCCTGCTGCACTGATTTAGACTGTGTCATGAAGGCAAAACACCACCCAAACACTGGTAACTATGGAAATGAAGAGAAGGAAACACATCTGAGAGACAATAAGCCCGAAGACTGTGAAGCTTAGTCGGTGAGAAAAATCTAGAATGCCTCCAGGGTTTCTGACTTGGGAGCAGCCAGAAAGCAACATGTTGAAGAGAGTGACCTGTTACTAACATAGACTCTCAAAGCCCACGCTTGGGATGCAAAGCCCAGCTCAGCTGCTCACTGACCGTGCCACCATAGGCCGACTGACATGGCTCCTCAGCCTCAGTTTCCCCGTAAGTAAAGTGGGGTTAATGCTCCCTACTCATTTGGCTGTTTGGAGCATTAAAGAAAGTCGTGAAAAAAAAATGGCCATGACCTGGTGAGCATCCACTAAATGTTGGCTCTTATTACGTAGCAGTGCCAGTAGCTAAAATGGTGATGCTGGAGGGTGAGCCGTGTGGAGCCCCTGCTTCAGGACAGGGGGCCTTCAGGGCCACTGACAGTATCTAAGCTGAGAGTTGCAGGAGGAAGTTACATGGATTCATCTGAAATGTGAAAGAAATTGATGGCTGAAGGCAGTAGTAGATAGATTGATAGTTGAAGAAGATAGATAGTAGATGGTTCAGGACTGAAGACCCCGAGAAGTAGCTGAAACCTTGGGCTGTGACTGAAGCCCCCCAGGGATTGTGTCAGAAGGTAGGGGGCCAGGTGCCAGGCTCACAGATCTGTTCACACTCCCAGTTACTCTTTCACAGCATGGGCCTCGGGGGTCATCTTCAGAACGACTCGGTTGTTCTGAGATGAATATAAATATCCAATTTACGGCCTCCACTCCAGAGGTATAATCTCAGTTGCAGTGATCAGCTCACTAAAGTAGGATTTACTTGTCTAAAATCTACCAGATTTTAAGGTGGGCTTAATTCCTGATGGAAAGGTGGGCTCCTTTCCATCAGGAATTATAGTCCTTGGGTGGGGGGGAGCGGGGAAGAACTTATCTGAGAGGCTTTTTCGAAAACAGGGCTTGCACATCCTCCACCCAGAGGACTCTTTCGCTGAAAGCCGGGACAGGCCTCCCAGTGTCAGGGCTTGCCCAGCTCTTTCCCACTCAAATCATTTGGGGGTGGGGTGGGCGGGAAAAAAAGTCAGTTTGAAGAATTTACTTAAGTGAAATCGGGAGTAGCTTGAAGTGAATGAGCTGAAACTGGAGGGAAATCCCTTTGTTCAATTCGGGTTTCAGTGAATGCTCAGCAGGCAGCTAAACCAGTTCATTAACAGAGAAGAAGCCGTGTTTCTCAAACGCAGCCCTCAGCAGCTAATGCCTAGAAAAACAGACTGTGACAGCCAAAAATGCATTCTAGAAATCTGAACGCTCTAGATTCAGGAAACTTTAGTTTTTGTCATCGCTGAATAAACAAATCACTTCCCCCTGAATATCTCCCCTTTATTTAAGACCATTCACCATACATGATCTGTTTACTGTGCATCCATCCCATTTTCTAGAAAAATGTGATTTTTCCTGCTTCTCCAGAGCTCAGAAATGAGTATAGTTAGAAATATTTTACATTACAGGTTCATTAAAAAACTGTATTCTTTTTATTTTAAATAGAACCCACCTATTAGAAGCTTTTTCTCTGACTTTTGAAATCTAAAATTCAGACCTGAAAACCAGCCTGCAAGTGGCGTACTGTCAAATGCGTCCGTGTTATTTTTCCTGTCTCCGCTGTGCTTTATTAAATTGTTGTAGACTGCACATGGTTTTTCCCCGGGGCCAAGCATGCTTTTGGGTTCTCTGTTGCATTGTTAACTATTTAAGCATTAGACCCGGGCTGAGATGGCAGGGGGGAAAGGCCGAGGGACTTGATCTCCTCCCTGCCAGAGTTCTCCGCTTTCACTGGTGCTGCTTACATTGAACAGCTTAAGAATAAGCTCCTGTGTGAGCCCTCGGAGCCCCGAGGGGCATTGTTGAATTCAGAAAGGAATCGCTTTCTTTTAGTGATAATTTGAATATTTTGACAATGCAGCTAAGCTACTCCGCTGCCTGGTTTGCGTACTTGGTGTCATGTGCGCCCTTTCTAGTGAAGCCGAAGAGAGCCCCTGCCTCTCTGAATTCATAAATTGGCATTGTCCATGGGTGAGATGGGTAGGAGCAAAGGAGGAATCATCCAGAAGAATTCTGCTCTCTTGCTTTCATGTTTTTCTCAAGCTCTTAAAATAATTAATATAGGCCTTTGGAGACCACCCAATTAAACACCGCAATAAATGCTGAGCATTTTGAGGTGAGAGATGGACCATGAAGATGATTTGTGACATGTTTATACATGCAAAGCAAGGAATACATTTAAAACAAATACTCTGGATGATTCAGAGAACCTACTCGCCTCCAGCTTTTTCCCTAAATTGTGGTGGCTTATTTTTAGACTTTTGTTCTCTGAAAATGGCCCTAACTTTTCCATTTGTAACTTACAAGGAGGTTACTCATAATAAATGGACATTGCCTTTTTTATCAAATTAAGAAAACGGGCAACGCAGTGAATAAATCCCTTAGGTGAGATATAATTGGCTATTACGTAATAGATTTACCCTTGTACTGGTAAAGAAAATCCCGGAAAGCTTTACCTCTAAGAGTATCAACTGGCTGGAATAGCCTTAGCGGGAAGAAGCTGACTTTTATAATTAATTGGTGAACAGAGATACCTATTTCCCAGTGCTCATCAGGGATCGTGGTGTGAAGCTGGCTGTAGACTTTTTCTGGAGACTTCACGAAAACCTAAGTTCCCAGGGCCCTGGTGCTGCTGTCAGTTTGTATTTAGTTTGTGCTGTGGCCTGGGGATGTGCATTTCTAAAAGATTGCTCTGGTAATTCTAACATAGTCGGGTTTGGTAACCACTGAATCACGTATGCAAATTGCAGACTTCAGCCTTTTCACCCTGCACATTTGACAAATCTGTATGGAGATAGGAAGCTTTTTCTGTGAAGCTTTTGTTGAAAATGAGTACCTATTGGTTGTTGCTGATTTTTTTTCAATTCATAATTTGCTTTAGGCTCTGTTATTGCATGGATTTGCATACCTGTTTTATGGTATTCTAATACTGTTGGTTTAAAAACAATGCCATTTCCTCTGAGTGCTCTTTTGAATATTTTATGTAAGCAATTTCATGCGTTTTTCTCTACTTGTAGAAAGCAGGGAGAAACATCAGGGTTTTTCTAATCCACTTACAAGTAGGACAAAGATTATAATATAAATACTTAAAGATCTTCTTGGGCAAGATTATATGAGATATTGAAAATCTTTTACGTTACAAGATTATGAACTTTAGCACCCCTTTTAAATATATCAGACTTTTACCATGTGGTATATCTGCGACATTTTAAAATTAAGGGTGGTGGGTCTATTGAAGTATTATACCCTAGGATTTTAAAATTTGAAATTGATCTATCATCTATTCAAATATCTAAAAAGCACTAGAAAATATCCTCTGTACATTCACAGTTGTGTGTGTGTGCGCGCATGTGTGCTTTTGAAGTAAGCAAGCTCAAGTTGCCTCATGGCGGTGGGGCGGGGGGTGTTTTTCTCGCTTCACTCACTGAAGGTGTGCGAGATCTCTTCTTACAGGTTTGAGGCCTCAAACCTTCTGAGAGGACTCCCTGACTGTCTTGGAGCTGATGTTTCCTGTCACCGAGTAAGTACACAAGCCATGATTGCTTTAAAAATTATTTCTATCTGAACATGTATATTAGCAACTGCTTGGAAGCACATAGTCAAATAAGTCAAGGATGTGCAGGAGGTTCAAGGGACTTCAAAGAGGCTAAATATCTTCCCCCTCAAACTGTGAAGTACCTTAGAATGGAATTGTTTTAACCTTTTCTTTTTAAACAGCATTAGGATTCTCTGTGTTTCAGGGAATCAGATCCTGCAATTAGCAACTTCTCATATCCTCTGCTGTCCCCTACCCACAGCCCTGATAATACCTGCAAATCTCTGGAATTTTCTGCTGTCAACCCGTCAGTTCAAAAGCTTTAAAGCTGCCCTATCTCCACTCCCAACTTGTGTACATAAGAAGAGGTGTAAAGGTTGCCTCCCATCTGTGGAAGATGTTGACTGATAAGCCTAAGGAAGATGCTAGTCACGTACGAGTTGCCCTAGGGACTCCAGCTTCCTAGGCTTTGTTGGGAAATACTGCTGTAAAAGCTACTGCCAGAGTCAGAGGCTGTGTAGACAGCTTAGCCGGGGGCAATGGCAAGGTGGAAGTGGGGAATGTTCCGCTCAGCTCAAAACACCCAGGTTAGGCCTCTGGTCACCCGTTGTCAGCAGTCATGACGTGAAGGGAAGTTAACCCTGTGCATTGGGTGCTTTGCTTGGTATAGTACATCCCCTGTCGTATCTTTTTCTTAGTACCTATGCACAAAGAACTTTAGTCTCTGGACCTCAGTTTCCTCACCTATTAAGTGGGGATAAAGATGCCTTTCTAGCCTGTCTCACAGATGGACATTAGTAGACAAAGGAGCATAAGAGGACTTTGAATTCAACTGAAATCTAATATTGTTTTACTAAAAGTTATTTTGGTTCTGTTTGAAGTAGAATTGTCTTACTAAATAATATTTTTATTTATTGGCCGAGAAATTGAAATCCATCCCAACGTGGCTAACATATCTACTAGGAACTGAGAAAGGCAGTTCTAATTAGTTGGTGGGGGGAGGGCGGGAAGGCGAGGTCTTGCCATTTTATCTTCTGGTCATGGTGCAATAGACTGTATGATAACCAGCTAGATCCTGGAATATGACTGCCAAGTATTGGGTGGTGAGTCCATGGGCTGAAAACAGAGGTGGCGAACAGCCTAGGCCCTGTGCTGCAGCTGAGTGGGACAAAGCCCAGGCAGCCTGGATGGGGCGGTTCACTCGGCAGGCAGGGAGGGAAGTGAGGCATCACTCTAGGCTACTGGGAAGGAGCAGCAAGCATGTGGCGGGAAATTGGGCCTTATTGTAAGGAAGGTGCCTGGCCCCCGGGGCGACAGGAGCACAGACCAGCACATTGAAGCCCCTCCCGGGATGGGCTGGGGATGGACCACACATGTGGATTGCCAGGACAGCTACTTAGAGAGGTTCACATTCCTCCCCATTGAACCAGCTATGATTGTAATGGTTTGTTAAACAAACAAAGGACCTAAAGCTGTGAATGGGGGAGAGAAAAGACTTAAGGTGAAAAGGAGAGGAGGCCCTGTTTGTTAGTGTTCCACTCTTTTTAAGCTTTCTCCCCCATTTCCTCAACATTCCTTTCTCCCTTTCAGAGAAGGCAGTGCGGTAACTTGCAAAAGTTACCGCCTTGGGTCTCCAACCCCGTTTCCTTTTAAATTGGAAATGGGAGGAAATGTCTATCCCCTTACAAAGACAAAATGAGAAACCGGGGTCGTCTTAAAGGAATAGGGATACATATTTTTATATTTCTAACCAAGTGTTTCTGGGTGAACAATCGCCTTGGCATCCTTTGAATTTATGGGATGTGCTGTGGCAGGCAAAGAGAAAGTTCTCACTCAAGCACTGGGTAGTGACTCTGTCCCATAAATAAGGCAGGTGGCCGCAGAGGTGGGCAGCCCTCTGCTCCTGGAGGGAGGGGAGTGAGCGTTGGCGTGGGTGCAGCAGGTTCACTTTTTTATCCCTTGACGTTTGGGTCCATTCAGTTAATCAGATTAGGTTTCAGGACTTCCTTGTGGGGAAGAAAAAGGAACCATTTAGGTTTTGCGAACAGTACTATACATTATCCCTAAGGGAGGAGGCCGTCATCACTGTTCACTTTTTTGGGGCACAGCAGTCTGTCCGTGCAACATCCTTCCCTTCTCTGGCTCCCGGGCTCCTCTGCCTGGCGCACCAGCCCCGGCCCCGCCCCGCAGCGTGTTCCGGCCATGCCTCCTTTATAGGCCCGGCTCCAGCTCTTCTTGCGCTCACACCTGCCTTCCAGCCAAACTAAACCGCGGGATCCACACTGCCCTGTCTTGCTTCAGGCTCCTCTGCTTTCACAGGGTCTTCCCTCGGCCTGAAATAGACCTTCTCCCTTTTCTCCACCTGGTTTGCTCTAAACCCAGCGTAGGTAGTCAAAATTATGAAAACTTAGAAAGTACAGATTTTCAGAGAGAAACAACAGAGTCCTCTCTAATTTGGCCCCCAGCAGCCCTTTGCTGACACATTGTTTTCTGTACTTTCAGCCCTTTTTTTTAATTTAGAGACTGTTGTTTTAGGACAAAACCGTCCACTCAAGTCTGGAGCATGCTTTCCTGATTACATTTTGTAATTTTCAAGGTTCCGTCCAGAGATTTGAACTCTGGAATCTGGCTTCCCATCGCCTCTGTGACTCCTGCGCTTTCCTTGTTTCTTTTCTCAGCGTGAGCCTTTGCCCTCACGCACTTTGTGGGAAGGAGTTGGGCTTTTCTCTTCCCTAGAATAGGCACCGTGTTAGGACCATAGACCCGGCCGGTAATTAGGTACGTTGGGTTCCTCGGGGGCCTACTCTTAGAGTCCTAGGAAAGATCGCCCCTGTCAGCTATAGAAACACACCCCAAAGGGCGGCAAGGGGGATAGTTGCAGCTTTGTTGGGAGGGAGGAGGGGGATATATTTCCAGCTGTCACAAAGGAGTATCCCTGCCACTGACTTTAATGACTAGAAAATCTTCTCCTAATACCAGGGGCTCTTGTCTGGATTTCAAGTCTGCGCTCCACCCCTCCCCCACCTCCCACAACGTGCTACCTAGAGTTCATTAACAGTCTTCCTGAAACATTCCGTCCCATCTCAGCTTGAGAAGCAGGCCTGGGCCTCGCGCTTGCTTCTCGGGATGCACATACCTATTTTGCTTGCTTGGCGACCTTTGTCTGTTTCTTCCTAAATGTTCATATTTAAAAACACCGTGTAAGAGGTGGGTCGAGGAGGCATGGGGAGGTTTTCAGACTCTGTAAAGATATTTCCTTTCCCTCCCCTCAGCCTGATGGATGCTAAGCTGAATGGCCATCCCGTCGAGGTGCTTTGGCCCTGTCTGGGGGGCCCTGAGCCATGTGAGCCCCCTGCTTCCACTCCGTGCAGGCGCCGGAGGCAGTGGTGTCCTTACAGGCTGCTTCCACGTGACACCCCTGGGAACCTGGCTCCCGCTCAACAGTCCCCTTTTGCCCTGGGTGGTTTGGATTTTCCCAGTTTTCTGCGCTCATTGAGGCTCATACTCCTGGGCTTGTGTGTTTTCCAGTGCTTCCTCCCCTCCCAGTCAAGGTAGAGCTACCAGCGTTCCTCTCTGTGTCTACCTGTGCCTCTCCGCCTTTGTGTAGAGTGGCTAGTCTCGACAAAATCAGTTACATGTTATCTTCCATCTGCTAAACACATCATAACAACAAAAGGCTCTCTGTTAAAAAAGAAAAGAAAAAGGCCTGCCTCTTCTAGTAGGAGAAAGTGGGCAACCAGACAGGATTTTTGAGCTGTTAGGGTCTTGGTTTGTACTGTTACTGTTTAGAAATTATTTGGAACATCTCATCAAAGTTTTTTAAAATGCAGACTGAATTCTCATTTTGCTTCTTTTTATCACCATGGACGTGTCACTGCACTGTCTTACCCAAGAGGAACTGAGGGAATTTAAAGGCAGAAGGCTTCTGTTCTTGAAGCCTCTGAGAATTACATGCCCCTACAAGTCTGCTTCCCTCAGGCCCCACAGTGCAGAGTAGATCTCTTAAGAGGGGATCAGTCTAGCTGCAGCCTGTTGCAGAGAAAACAAACGGACACCCCACTGTACACGCCAGACTGCTCCAGGGAGGACCAACACGGATGATCAAGGTTGAGCATGTGAGCTACTGACAAAGGACACCCACGCAGAGCCCAGGGTAGTTTATAAAGTCATTAATAGAAGCCAGACTCAGAATAGTATCCACTTCCCTGCAGCCACGTGTACCATTTGCTGTTACTTAGTTGGAAGATAACCTCAGCACCTCCTCTGTGCTGGAGGTCTCCTTGCTGGCCTGAATACCCATTGCTGCTGCTGCTGCTGCTGTTTAATCATTCAGCCGAGCTGTATCCAACTGTTTGTGACCTCATGGACTGTAGCTTGCCAGGCTCCTCTGTCCATAGGATTTCCCAGGCAGGAATACTGGAGTGGGTTTTCGTTTCCTTCGGCAGGGGATCTTCCCGACCCAGGGATCTAACCTGGGTATTCTGCATTGGAAGGTGGGTTCTTTACCACCGAGCCACCAGGGAAGCCCCAAATATCCATTGAAAGTGAAAGAAAGTGAAAGTGAAGTCGCTCAGTCATGTCCGACTCTTTGCGACCCCATGGACTGTAGCCTACCAGGCTCCTCCCTCCATGGGATTCTCCAGGCAAGAATACTGGAGTGGGTTGCCATTTCCTTCTCCAGGGGATCTTCCCAATCCAGGGATCAAACCCAGGTCTCCAGCGTTCCAGGCAGATGCTTTAACCTCTGAGCCACCAGGGAAGCTGTGTTTAACTCAACACAGCTAAAACCAAACTCCAAATTCCTGGTTTTGCTAGGTTTTTCTTCTGTGTCTTGATCTATCTTTCCCTCTCCACCATCACTCTCCCCCTCTTTCCTTTAAACTTTTCTGAATTCTTATTTGACTACAGTGGTCCCTCCTTGTCTGAGATTTCCTTTTCCACGATTTCAGTTACCCACAGTCAACCTTGGCCTGAAAATGAAAGATTCCGGAACAAGTAATTCATCAGTTTTAAATTGCACACCATTCTGAGTAGCATGGTGAAGTGGTGGTGCCAGCCTGTTCATCCTACCTGGAATGCGAATCTTTCCTTCTCCCAGCATATGCTGCCTGGTGGTCATTAGTTGCCAGCTTAGTTATCTGACCAACTGTGCGTATCACAGTTACCTGTGTTCACGTAGTCCTTGTTTGACTTAATAAGCACAAAAGTGATGATGCTGGCAATTTGGATGAGCCAACAAGAAGCCATAAAGTGCTTCCTTTAAGTGAAAAGATGAAACTTATAACCTCATAAAGAGAAAAATCATGTGCTTAGGTTGTTCAGATGAAATCTATCTGAAATTGGGAGGAAGGAAAAAGAAATCATGCTAGTTTTGCTGTTGCACTTCAAGCCACAAACATTTTGGCTGTGGTTCACGATAAGTGCTTAGAAAAAGACATTGCATTTGTGCAATAAGATATTTTGGGGAAAATATTTTGACAGAGAGGGGAACCCCATTCATGCAACTTTGAGTGCAATGTTTTGTTATAATGGTTCCATTTTACCATTGTTGTTAATTCCTAGTTGTGCCTAATTTCTAAATCAAGCTTTGTCATAGGTATGTATGTATAGGAAAAAAACATAAGGTTTGGTAGTGGTCTCAGGCATCTACTGAGGGTCTTGAACGTATCTCCTGTGGATAAGGGAGCTGACTAGACTAGATTCCTGTTGCCCCACTCCCTGGTCACTAGTCCTGGGATTCGCTGCCCCTTGCAGTTTGGCTCCTGTTGGTTTTTGTAGCTCTTGGAGGCTTAGATTCTTGTGCCATTTATGCCTTTCCCGTCACTGCCTCCTGTTCCTGTTGAGACAGTGTTTCATTGGCATTTTTCTACCCTTTTCTACTACTTCTCTCTTTACCTCTCTCACTCTTACCTCCACGTAAACCTGGAGTTAGTCCCTTGACTAAGTAGGTTAGTCAGTCTGCTAAAATATTGCAGCAAAAAAGCCCACCTTCTCTCAGTGCAGCAGAGCAAGTACATCACTAACACTTCATGATTTGGTCTCTGTCTCTCCAACCTGTTTGTCCCTGGAGCCTGCATGTTTACATTCGTTGCTAGTCATACTGAAGTAGTTACTTTCACGTACCTTGTGTTGATTCATTCCCTTGGCCTGAAATAGACCACTTCCCCTGGAATGCCAGGTAAAGTTGCTGGCTCAGCTTTGGCTTCTCCATGAAACTTCTCCTTATCCCCCAAGTAAGAGAAGTTATTCCATCAACAATCATAGGGTAAATGTACAAGGGAAATTATTCTAATGGTGGACCAATAGATGAAATCTGGATAAATTCTTATCCATTCTGAGTTTCAATGATTGTTTTCACTTTTTTTCGTGTGTGAGTCTTTATAGAGCAGTTTAATTGCATCATATCTTAATTCCTAAGGAAAAGAGCATCTTCGAATACAAAAAGCCTCACTCCAGTCTTGGATGTTGTCTCTTTCCCTTCACTGGGCATTACTTGGTTTTGCCTGACTTTCTGTTTTTTGCCAGTCTAATTGGGGGTGTGTGTGTTAAGAAATAAAACAAAAAATGTCAGATATGATAAGTGCATGACACAAGAAAAGAAAGAAAGGCAGGAAACAGAGGCATAAAGTGTGCCAGGGGTAGGGTAGAGCTGGCCCCAGATTAAATTAATCAGGATTGAAGTTTTGCCAGTCAAGAAGAGGGAAGACCCATAGATTTCCCAAAAATATATAAGGGAAATGATTTTAATGATAGAACAAGAGATGAAACCTGGATAAAATTGTACATATTTTCATTTGTTTTATGGACTGTTTGAATTTCTCTGTGAAATACCGTTTTATTTTTTCTTACCTGCAGGTTTAAAGGTTTAAAGTTTTGTTTTAAATATTAAATCTGTAATCATTCTGGGATTAATTTTATATAGATGTATGGTGGGAATCCAGTTTCCTATGGATAACCAATTATTAAGTAGTCCGTGCTTTCCCCAGTGATTGCAGTGCCAGCCCTGTTGTATATAAAGTTTCCATACAAAAGGGGATCTGTTTCTAGGCTATTCATTCTACTCCCATTGGTCCACTTGTCTAATCCTATGCCTATACCATACTGCCTTAATTACTGTAGCTTTTTAAAAAATGTTTTTACCTGTTATCTTTCACCATTTCCTCTTTGATCAGTTTATAGGATGATGAGTATGATCCAGTCGAATGGGGAAAGTCTTGACTACTCTTGATTTTTCCTCCTCAATATAAAAGTTTAGAATGATCTTGTCAAATTCCAACAAAGAACCTTGTTGAATTTTTATTAGAACTTCACTGAATCAGTATATTAATATGAAGATAGATAGATAACTGAATATTACAATAATACTATCTGTATATCTCTATTCATGAACATGGTATGTTTCTCAATTTACTTAGGTTTTCTTTTTTGTCTTTCAGTAGAATTTTATAGTTTCTCCATAACTATTTTGTTTATCTTTGGTTAGACTTACTTTAGATATCTTTGCTTTGTGGCTAATTAATTTTAAATTATATTCTGTTTGCTGGCATTTAGAAATGCAATTGATTTTGTATTTTAACTTTTGTAACCAAATACCTTGTCAGACTTCCTAATTCTCACATTGTATGTGTGGATTCTTTGGGGTTTTCTGTATAGATAGTCATCTGTAAATATTGAAATATTTATTCTATTCCAATGTTGTCTTTTTATTGCTTTATTGTATGAACCACAACTTCTAATACAAATCTTTAACAAGAAACGGTGATAAATAGGCACCTTTTTCGTATAGCAAAGATGCTAAACTGTTTCATTAACTTAAAAATTCTCTCTACTTTCCTGCTTCTTGGTCTAATGATATATATTTTAACCATTTAACCTATGGATAATTTTAATTAGTCTCTGGGTTTTGTTAGCTGTGTTATAAAAGATTGTTTCATGGTGCTAATCACTAGGTGAGCACTGGAACTAACAAAGATGTAAAAATAGCAGGTACCGTCAAAAGAGGCCCCAGTGGCAAACATGGTGCCTTAGAGTCATCGGGAGTTTATTCAAATGGCAGATTCTCAGATGTTCCCCCCAGCAAGTCTGACTCAAATGCCTACCCCTGCCCCTGGGGTCTTGCACTTATCACTGCCCTTTTTGTTACTGTTTGTTGTTTTCTTTTTTTAAAATCCTGTTCTTCATTTAGGGATCTCTTGATTCTCTCTAGAATATTAATGCTAGTTGTTTCTAAAGTTTTCTTTTTTCTCCATACAGTCCTTTTCTTTTTCTTTAACCTAGCTGCTTTTTTCTGTTTGTTCTGTGTCAGTTTTTCCTAGTAGGTGCTTGCTTCTGATTTCTGGTGATCCTCAGCTGCCTGGCTTGTGAGTGGAGCCATAGAAAAGCTGATGGGAGCTTTGTGTACTTAGATAGGCTTTGTCAACAAGGGCTTCGTTGTAGGGTAATACGGGTAAACCCTTCAGGACCGCCGTTGGTCCTTGTCGTGAGCTCTTTTCTCTTGGGCTAGTCAGCTTTCCCAGAGAAGACTCTTTCAGTCTCCTGTCTTGGAGAGTATAATAGGCCTGGCTGCCATTGTTCCGATCGCCAAATAGGGGAAGTATGCAAACTTCCACTTAATTCGCCCTGTGTCAGCACAGTACCCACTTCTCATACCCTCTGTCGGGAGGGGGTCAGACGGCTGAATGCACTGCCAGACTCGAAACCACTCTTTCTGTTTCTATGCCCACATGCATCCCCACTTCCAGAAGTTCCTAGAGCCTAAATTTGAGCCTTTTGATGGTTGCTTCATAGCTTTCCATCACTGCCTTAGCATTCAGCTTTCTTGGGACGGCTAAATCAGCTCCTGCTTGTTTACCTACTTTCCAGAACGTTGTTGCTCTTTTTTCCTTTCCTGTTATCTTAGGCTGTGTTTTTTGTGGGAAAAAAAATCTCATTAATACTATTTTTAAAAATTAATTTATTTTAAATGAAACAAAGATGGATATTTTTAATGATAAAAGGTACAATTCACAAAGAAGATAGACATCATACACCATTAGACACTTTCATTAATACTGTTTTAATAGAGTTTCAGGAGAGACTGAAGCTGCATACTTTAATTCGATTTACCATCTTTAACTTGACAGTATTACCATTACTTGTGACTAGAAGGTTAGCACCCTATCCTTTTTCATATTTTTCTTAGTGTGTAGATTTGATGTTCTGAAGCTGCGGTATAATTTTCTCTCTAAATATGAGATAAACAATTCACTTCAGCGTTCTGGCTTATTTTAGGCCTCATTTCTAAGAAAATAAGAGCTTAGTCACGGGTTAACAAAATGAAGTCTCTCCAGGTGACAGTTTAAAAGAGTCAGTAGGCAGCAAGGCTGATGGCTTGGCAGGCCGGGGAGGTGGGCCTTGTTGCGCGTGGCACTTCCCACAGCAGGACGGGCAGGGATGGAAAGGGGTAAGAGCCAGTTCCTTCTGCCACCAAGAGCAGATTGTCTCAAACGTTTAAAGTGGACATGTGTACCCAGTGTTGAGTAGTTCTGGAGGGAACACAGAGGAACCCTTTGTGGAAGTAGTTTCTCACCAAACCAGTCCTCCCTTCTGAGCCTGGGTTTTCCATGCTCGGCACCTCCACCATGGCCACCTTAGCCCGAGTCCCCTGTGGGCTCACCTGGACTTTGGTAATCGCTTCCTCAGTGGTCTCCCCATTTCACCATCTCACCATGTGGAAGAGACGCTCATTCCTCTGCCCGGGAATGACGAGGGAAGCAGGGGTTGGCCAGGTAGATCCTGGGTGGCACAACAGTCCAGGAAGGGGCACGGTGTGGAAAAGACAGAAGCCTGAGTGATGTTGAGCATGGTTAGCAAATAGCCAGTGGGTTGATCTGCAGCCTCAGTTGCCTTTGGGCCGCTGTGGGGCAGAGGTCTGCAGACATGGCAGGGTGACAGGCTTTGAGGGTCCAGCCTAGAATGCAGCCTACCCAGGAAGCTTCTTCCAAGTCAGCTCAGGTGTTGTGGATTTTAATGATGGTCTGTTAGTACTTTATTGAGGATGCACACACACATACACATTTTGATAACAGATTTTTAAAGATGCTGACAAATGAATCCCTGTGATTCGGAAGGCATCCTGCCCTCTAGTCAAAAGGTAGGCCTGTCTTACGTGATAGGATCTATTATATTATCATCTGTACCCCTATTTGAAATGAGATTTGTACAAAGTGTTTATTGCTTGAATTTCCAAAGAACATTATAGCGCCCTCCCCTCCCTTCCTCTTTTTAACCTTCACCTGATAAAATGCAGTGATTGAGGCATAAAATATATGGCCTGTGCCTTAGGAATTGTCATTGACTTTGTGAAGAGTCAAACTGAACTGATGGCACAAAGAGGGATTTTTCTCTTTTGTCATCTAAAAGCTGTGGTCCCTCTCCTTGCAAGAACTGCAATACACATGCCTCCAAATTTTCCACAGAATTTTGGAGAATTCAGAGTCATGGGCCCTGGAAGGTCTGCCATGGGCCCCACTTAAAAACCTCTGTTCTTAGTGAAGGCTGAAAACCCAGCCACAGCCATCTGGTAGGGGACTCAACAGGCCTCGCATCTATAATCCTCAGCTAAGTGATGAGTCCAGCCCTGGGAGCTCCCCTTTTACTGATTAGACATGTAATGAGCCCCGCCTCTTCTGGCATCTCCTTGCTCAGGTACAAGACCTATCACATTTCACAGTGCATGTGCACAACAGAAAGGTAGCAGTAGCAGCCACCTGGAGGTTCTGAGAATCTTCTTCCTCCTGCTAATGTTTCTGGATGGCTTTTTCATGATAGAGACTTGCTACTAGCGTCCTTCAAATATGGAGGGCAGCACCTCTCTAGAAGCCTCCTGGAGCCAAATAAACAGGGAATTTCCACCTGCCCTGCTCCATGATTGGCTGTTTCATATTGTGTGAGTATAAGAAGAAACAGAACTTTTAAAACTGACCTTAACACATTTATATAAAAGCCATCCTAGGTTTCAGGAGTATGAGTGGAAAAGAAATGTTTAGAATAGAACCTTCTTATCTACAAGGAGTGGTGATGAATGGAATAAAAAAAAAAACAAGAGTGCCCATGTTGGAAGACTAAAAATGGAAATTCAATTTCCTCCCAGAAATGGGCCTTGCATTGTGTCACTGGGGACAATGGAAATAGAAGCCAGAAGTCATAGTTTATTTTAAGAATGTTGTAAAACACTTGTCCCCCATTAGCTGATTGTGTTACGCAGCACTGGGGACGTCCTGGAACTCCACTTGTGCTCTGACCTCTCCCTCCACCGCCGTATACCACCAGCCCTCAGGGAACACAGTCCTTCCTGGCTGTTGCCATATATATATGTTCTTATTCCAATCTGATCCTCTCTCATCCCCAAAATAATCAGCACGAACAGAATGAAGCAGATGGCACAAGCCTTCTTTGGCATACGGGCAGATCTGTATCACTCACTCAGTATTTTTAGAATCAAGGGGATTGAAAATTATGTCCTGAGATGTTTTGGGGGAAGACTTACTCTCTTTCCAGGGTGACAGGTGCTGAAATATTACCATATTTAAGACTCAAATTCAATCTGTATGTCAGATCACAGGGCAGACTGATGATCATTGGGACCATCCCTTTGTTAGTTCTCTGTTTAGGATTGTTGGCGGTTGGCCAAATAATAGAAAGTTCATCACAAGTCTGTTTTAAGGGTGTGGCCAGAGCTCATCAGGTTTCAAGGAAAGATTGGAATCGGCAGCAGGCAGCCAGTACTGATCAAGTACATGGTGATGGGAGATGTTGTATTATCCACACAGCTTATTTTTTAAAAATAGCTGGGCTTTGATCCTCAGCCACAATGAATTTATAATCTGCTGAGAAAGGCTATGTTTATAGAAGTTTGTGATTATATCATGAAAACAGTGCAAATATTTATATTTGAAGATCCATATTAATGAAATACACAATTATGGTGAATGAAATGTTATAACTACTAGTGAATTTGAATACATCATTTAATAAAAAGCCTTCCTGAAGAAACTAAGGAATGCTTACTGTCATAAAGTAGTTGAGTTCAACATTTGAGGACCAATTTTGCACGTGGGGTTAGACTGGGTGTATTTAACACAGAGACCTAAAACTCAAAAAGATAAAAGTCTTGGGCAAAGACATTAATGCAGTAAGTTAAATAAGTGTAAAAATATTTATGTGACTTAATGTTATGTTGTTCTCTGCAGGTTTAATGGGGAAAGAGTTAGAGGAAATGTCTCACATTTAAATACAGTATAGTCATGTCTAAAATGTCTTGATTGTATACCCATTGTCTTTGAAGGCCCGAGGGAAATGTAGTGACATCTATAACTTGTTGGACTTTTGAATCTAGGGAAGTGACTGGAAAGTGGATTTGGGAAGCTTTAGTCAATGCTAACGGGCAGATACTTTTTCTTTAATTGAAAAAATCTGATTTTTCCTTTGTATTCTTGGTGGTATCTGTTGAGAAACAAAGACCTCGGGCCAGTTTTTACTTGCAACTTCATATGTCCTGTGTGTGTTGAGCACGTGTATTATCCAGGCTTCTGGTTCCTCCAACTATAAGTAACGGATGATAAAGTATATGCAGGGAGAGAACGTGTCTCTTTTCCATTACATCCATAGCTGAGTGGTTCAAACTGTGTGCCACTTTGCAGCTGATGGTTTCTACTTTTAATCCCAGTGTTCATAAATACTACCATATATTTGTATGGTGTGTTTTTAGATTACAGAGTGCTTTCAAGATTAATCTTGTTTCAGTTGGTTGTCCCCACTGGCTCATTTACATGCATCAAGTAAATATTACAAATGAGGAAACTGAAACTTAGGCGCTAACAAATGGATGAGCTGGAATTTGAACCAGGGAATCTGTCTACTATATTCATAAAACAAATGACTGGAGCTGGATATACACTTGCTGTGCTTCAGGGAAATGCATGAGGGCGAATCAGAGCTTAGTTGTGTCTGGAGGAAAGTGTTAGCCTTACCTTCACCTGTTGTGGCTCCTGTGTTTTCCAGCACAGCAGCCATTAGCTTTGTGTGGCTACTTAAATGACAATGTCAGTTTCTCAGCATCACATTTTGAGTGTTCAGTAGCCATTCATTTCCATCACAGAAAGTTCTGTTGGACACTGGTCATTTATCATAAATGCAGGAGTTGGGGAGAATCAATTTAGAGTATATATGCAAGGGGTTAGTGTAGATGAGAAAATATAAAATCTCACCACCAGACCAGCTCCTTCTCTTGAGTGACTAATGCTATTTTGAGTTCAGCTATAGAGAGAACAAGAAAAAAAAAGAATTTCAAGCTTCATATTGTGTATACATTTTAATCTCTTAAAATAGACCTGGAAAACACAGCAATCTCAAGTGAATGAGTATATTTAATGATGATGATAAATTCTGTGCCTTTTATGGCTGGGCCAGTATTATGGCCAGACTCAGGCTGGATGGAGAAGTAGGACACACCATGAATCCTGGCAGCAGAAACTCGGCCACACAGGATAGAATTCCTGGAAGGAATTACCCTGTCTGTGGCCAGGGTGCTTGGGATGCCTGGAGGCTGGGCCACGGGGTGAACTGGCGCACAGTGAGGGAATGGGGAGGTGGAGGAGAGGGGCTTGGACAGGGCCGGGACAGGGGCTCAGTTCAGATCATCCTTGGTCCCAGAGGAGTCTCTGTGTGCTGCCATCAGAAAGGAGGCTTGGTGCCAAGATGCTGGCTGAGAACGCCGGTGTCCCCAGCTTTGGATCAGTGCTTGAAGCTTCAGGTCAAAGTGCGCACGTCAGCTCTGAAGGTTCCAAGCAGGTGGGGCAGGACAGTGAGGGGCATCTGCCCGGTGCCGGCTCCTTGTGAACTCTGACCAGACATGAAAACATCTGAGCTAGTTGATGAGGAACACGAAAAGTTTCCTGCAGTTTTGCCCCTTATAAAAGGAATGTGTGTTTGTCTATGTGCATGTGCTAGTTGCTAATATAAAGATGCCTGAACTATTACTATAGTAAAACTTCATCTAGCTAGACTCCAGCTTTATGATCTGAAAATAGCTTCAGAGATAAGTAAAAATTAACTGAACAGTAAAGAGCAGCTCTAAAAGAGTTGGCAATAAATGAGTGACTGCAGGGACTAGACGCCTCGAAGTTCTGCCGAGATTGGTCAGATTCACACATGTGACTTGTTCACTTGACAAAGTTCAGAAAAGGCTGGCCTGTGTGCAGACGTTACTCCAGTGTGTTTAATGTAAGCAGACAGTATGCTTTGTTTTTTTTTTTTTTTTCAGTATCAGCACTTGAAAGGTTAACATCCGTTGCATGAGAATTCTCTTTCGTTAGAATAGCACCGGGGTTCTAGGTAGCCAGGCTTTTCCTGTGTTGTTGTTGATGCTGTGTTCATGATGCTGTTTTGGACTCTTAAGGCTGCCAAGTGATGGGTCTGTTGGCAGAAAAAGAAAAGCCTGGTCTTGGGTGATCTGCCTGGGTTGCAAGGATGGTAAGAACTGGGATTGCAGACAGGCTAAGGTGGCAAGCCGGTCTCCTAGGAGTGGCCTTCCAGCAGGTAGCTCCCCCACCCCCGCACCCCTGCTGGGTGGGGCTGGGGAATGAGGAAGTGTTCCCACAGACTAAAGGGAAAAAGAGGAGTGGACGGTTTCCTGGAAGATGGTGCCTGCATACCAGAATGTGCTGAGCTGTGCCCCAGCCGTCATCACTCTTGTCTTTGTGTGAATCTCGTCTCCCCTTCAAAGGCAACACCTCAGTGAATGAAACTAGCTTTATTCCCACTTTGTTTACGTCGTAGACTTGAGTCCTTCTGCACGGTAACCTCACAAACAAATCAACTTAGATATATACAAATTATTTCGTCTCATCCCCTGGAAGTTTAAACAGGTGTGATAAACAACTTATGTTCTGCCAACAGTGAGTGACGAGGAATAGCCAATGGTTTGAATAAGCGAGGATGCTTCTCTTTTCTGTACCAATAAGACACTCAAGCACACTGGGGGTGTGTGTGTGTGTTTTATTTTCCCCCTTTGAATTGGCAGACTGAACTTCACACTGACCTGAAATCATGGCTTGAAGTAGATGATACCAAGTCTGTGGAAATAGCTGTCTCTATCACAAGGGAAAGTGTGCTTCATCCGCCATCAGAACACTGTGCAGTTGACTCCTGCCACTTTGAAGAAGCACAGACAGGTGCATCCACATGCAGAAGGACCTGTTAAAGCACAGGGGAAGATGGAGAGGTGTGCCACATTAGAGCCATTTAAAGGAACACGTTGAGTCCAGGTAGTCGATGCTGAACGGGTGGACGAGAAGCATGGTTTGCCGACGGCTAATGCGCAGAAACTGTTCCTCTTCTCTCCACAGTCTGGTGACCCAGGACGTGCCCCAGCTCTAGTGATGCAGTCTGCCTTTCTGCTCGGGAACATCATCTGTGCCTCAGACTTGCTCCTCTCAGCCTGAGACCGCGTGGAAACTGGGATGTAGGATGCAGGAAGCAGAGATAGTGGTAACCCAGAGGCCCATGTCTGGGTAGATCCAGGTCGGGGACCACAACGCTGCCTCCCCGTGGGCCTGGCGGTCGGCTGCTGGGGCTCTGCTGATGTGCTCAGCACAGTCCTGTCCTTCTATTTGCACTTAGATGGCACAGAGTTTGGTCAGCGCATCTGAAAAGGAAAGTGTGAGAGACAAAACCCATGGCTACCTACCCCTGTCAGTTATGTGGCAAGACGTTCCTCACCCTGGAGAAGTTCACTATCCACAGTTATTCCCACTCCAGGGAGCGACCTTACAAGTGCTTGCAGCCAGACTGTGGCAAAGCCTTCATTTCCAGATATAAATTAATGAGGTGAGAGGCTTCAGAAAAGGTATGTGCTCTTCCACATACCTTTCAAAGGCTTTGCTTGCCCTCACACCGGACGCTGCAGGGGAAAGCGGATGCCCTTTAGCCTTTAAGGCTGTATCTCCAGTGATTACTATAGTTTTTCTACGACAGTTGTGCTCTGCAGTGTTCAGTTCACTTTTTCAACAAGTATGTCTTGTGTTCCTACAATAAGCCAGGCCTAAGAACAGAAAGATGAGAAGACCTATGGCCGGGGAGATAGTCATGAAACACCATTGAAATGTAATCCAAGGGCTTTAATCACAGAGCTGTGGAAGTGGTGGAAGTTGTTCTCCACTGCTTGGTGAGACCTGGGCTGGCTCATCAGAGTGGTAGTCTGTAGCTGTGATAAGAATGAATGAATGCGAGGCGGGACAGAGAGGAGGTTCTGGGAAAGCCCTAAGCCTTGGCCTGGAAGCACATGTGGACAGAGGGGCGTGCTGGAAGAGGATTCGGAGTGAGACCCAACCTGGAGGCAAGAGGGTAGCCGCTCAGAACAGGCCATGTCTACCGTCCTAAAAGGCTTGTTTTCTTCTGAGGAGTGTAGGAACTGAACAACATGATTTGATCAGGATGTTAGAAAGATGGCTCTGGCAGTAATTTGGAGAAGAGGGAAGAGGCAAGTAGACTGATGTACAATCTGTTGTAACAGTCCAGATATGAAATATGGAGAGCCTCTCCAGGCCCCAAGAGTGAGGATGGAGGGGAGGGATTCAACAAAGAGCAAAAACTACTTTGCGGAGATAGGCCCTTTTTTAAAAACAGTAACATTTAGTCTGAATTATTTCTTGATCGTCTTACTTCCATGAGAGAAATGGTATATGAGATGTAGTTTCTGCCTATAAAGGATTTTTATATCATAGAAAGACAGTACTCAAAATATACTCATAATGAGTATGTTGCACTGTAGGCTGATTGACAGTGAATGCTGTGCGTGTGCTTTGTATACCATACACTCAGAGTTGTACACACAGAGCTCCCATGAACGCATGCCTGTCTGGATACCTGGTTAAGGGAAATGCATCTTTGGCCTCTAGTCTTCATGTAACAAACTGTAACTTTCAGACCAGCAGATAAGTGCATAAGTGAGGGTGAGAATTGAGTGAGAGACAACTTCCATCTGAGTAAGCTATGAGCACGGGCCACCTTATGATCAAATTTGGGAGTGCTCCTGGAGGAAGGCACTGGGGAGAGTTAGAGAAATAAGTTATGTTCCTGGCCCTTATGAGTAGCCCTGTTATAGATCATTGATAAGCTGATTTGTTCAAATAAGCCTACGAGTGCTTAAAATTCAAATGTGTTCTGTACATTGGCCAATCTCTAGTTGCCATGAATATAAGTATTGAGTGCCTACGGTATGCACCAGTTTTGTTGCAAAGGTTTCCTGTTTTGCAGCACGCTTCTTATGTGTACACAGTAATTATCCTTACCCGAACATCAAAGGCAGGGTTAGCTGCAGTTAAGCCACAGTGAGGATACTATAACTGTGGGTAAAGACCAAAATACATATAGGAGATAAATATTTGGAACAGACAGTGGCGCCGACAGATTACTGGAATGACAGGAATTAGGTGGGATTACTGTGGTAAACCGCACTGAAGGAGATGTCTTAAGCAATATTTAGGAGCTGGTAGTTCTGTGCAAGGGAGACAACTTATTCAGCTAAGGGTATGAAGAGAGGCAAAAAAGCGAAGCAGTGTACTTTCTGCAAGGATGGCCTTCCCTGCCATAGCCACCAGCATGTCTTGCCTCTCTGGCCTGAAGCAGTGATCTAATAAAGGGAGGGAAGTGGGCAGGATGCCTTTTTTTATTTTTTAAAGGGTAGCATTCCATCCTGTGTCTCAGTTGCCACATAAAAGTTCCATTTCATAAGCAAAGGTTGAAGAAGAAAGTAACTGACTTGCTTAACTAGAAAAGAGCACATGGGACCTAAAATAGTGAAGGATGAAAGCAGTTAGACAGCCAAAGGCAGGAACAGACGATTTGGCAAGGCAGATGGAAGTCCCAGGGCCAGCAGTTAACCCCGGAAACATTCTAAGCTCATTGACGTGGCCCAGGTGACACCCAAAGATGGTGGTGGTTTGGAAGCTACAGGACAGACGGAAGTGGTGGTTTCCTGGGCTGTGAGGTGAGAAGTTAGGGAGGGCAGCAAGACGTGGCAGTCATTCTAGCTCTAAGGTGATCATGTTCTAGACTGGGATCGTTGCGTGAGCAAGTGAGGAGTAAATTACATGGAGAAGAACTGGATGCCAGGCAAAGGAAAAAGTAAAAAAAAAAAAAACGGGTTGGAAGCTCATGGGATGTGATGTGACGAGTGGTGGTACTGCTCAAGTGTGACTTGTGTCCCCCTGAACCTTTCTCACAGGACAAGAGCAGGACAGGAAATAGCAGGTCCAGAGCCTCTCACTTGGCATTGATCTATACATGGCTGATAAATGAGATCTGATCAGATAAAAATCCTCCACAGAGGCAAAAGGAGAGAGGGGCAAGATCAATCACAGAGCTTTAGGTTCCTGAACACTAGTGATGGCCCAGAGAGAAAATTGTTTAAATGCCAAGTTTGTTATTTGCCCTCTAGCCAGCTCGAGAAACCCTTTCTGCAACCTGTGAATGTATTTAAATACATCTGGAACTCAGAGAGACCATCATCACCTCAGACCCCAAATACCTATTGCGCTGGCCCCTGTTGCTCAGCATTGTTTGTGCACAGTCGGTGTCTGGTTCCCTCTCAGTGTCCATGAGCAGCAGCTTGGTGCTTCTAGAGAAAGTCCTTCTGAGTTTTGCCAGTGAAATTACCAGTGACCTTTAGGAAGTGAGTTGGAAGTGTCTAAGAGGGATCTTAAAGAAATGGAGACGGGGTTCATGCATCTGACATGAGAGCTCACTGGAAGGTATTAAACAGCAGAAACTTAAGACCTCACTGTAACGTTCTCCTGGGAGGCATGAGGGTGAAGCTCAGAGAACACGTGGTGGGGTTGCCATTCTGGGTCCATAATACATAATAGACACTTTCTCTGACGTTAAGGATAGTCCTTTTAGCATTATGTCTAAGGCCTGAACTTTCTATCAGGATTAAAGCAGAGATTGTACTAGAAACAGTAACGGTGGGGGGGGGGGGGGGGGGCGGGGGGGGGGCGCTGTAGAGTTCTGTGTAGAAGGCAAATTGGATCATTTTTGGAAATTCAGAAATTTTAAAGAGTATAGAATAGTCATTTAAACCCCTTCCTGAGAACTATTTCTTCATGATCATATATTTTAAAATACTTGTATATACTTGTGTTTAGAAATCTGTGTATCGATTAGGAAATAAGTTAATGCATGTTCTTTACAGGTGTGACGGCTGCATCGCATCAAGTAGTACTTTTTCTTTTATTATAAAGTTTATGTGTAGAAATCTGGAAAACGTAGAAGAGTATTTTAACAACTAAAATCTATATACCACCACCTGGAGAAAACTACTAACATGTTAATATTGTTTCTATATGTTTCTTTGGCCCTTAAAAAACTGTGTCTGTTGTGAATTTTTTTCTGTCTGTCCCTAGGCATATGGCTACACATTCACCCCTGAAATCTCACCAGTGTGTTTATTGTGAGAAGACTTTCAACCGGAAAGACCACCTGAAGAACCACCTCCAAACCCACGACCCCAACAAAATGGCCTTTGGGTGCGAGGAGTGTGGGAAGAAGTACAGCACCCTGCTGGGCTACAAGAGGCACCTGGCCCTCCACGCGGCCAGCAGTGGCGACCTCACCTGTGGGGTCTGCGCCCTGGAGCTGGAGAGCACGGAGGTGCTGCTCGACCACCTCAAAGCCCACGCCGAAGAGAAGCCCGCGACTGGAGCCAAGGAGAAGAAGCACCAGTGCGACCACTGCGAGAGATGCTTCTACACCCGGAAGGATGTGCGGCGCCACCTGGTGGTTCACACAGGCTGCAAGGACTTCCTGTGTCAGTTCTGTGCCCAGAGATTCGGGCGCAAAGACCACCTCACGCGTCACACCAAGAAAACCCACCCACAGGAGCTGATGAAGGAGAGCCTGCAGGCTGGAGACCTTCTGAATACTCTCCATGCTCTCTCTCCCCAGTTCCAATTGAAGGCTGCCCCTCTGTCTCCTTTTCCTATAGGGGCCCCTGTGCAGAATGGGCTTGCAGGTAGCTTGCCAGCTGAGGTACACACCCTCAATGCCTTGGATCAGTCCACCCAGCCTATACCAGTGCTGTCAGAGCTCCTGGCCCCGCTCCACCCCATGGCCGGCCCCAGCTCTCCCCCGGCACCCCTCCAGAATCACAAGTACAACACTGGTTCTACCTCATACCCCCCACTGGCAGGCCTGCCCATCAAAACAGATACTAAAGGATTTTGCAGTGCCAATTTGCTTGAGGACTTGCCTCTGCAAGAGCCTCAGTCACCTCACAAGCTCAGTGCAGGTTTTGACCTGGCTAAGGGAGGTGCAGGTAAAGTAAACCTGCCCAAAGAGCTAGCTGCAGATGCTGTGAACATATTACCTGCCTCTCTGGACCTCTCCCCTCTGTTGGGCTTCTGGCAGCTGCCCCCTCCTGCTACCCAGAATGCCTTTGGGAGTAGTGGTCTCGCCCTGGGGGCTGGGGAAGCTCTGCCGCATAGGCTGGGCTGTCTGGGGCAGCAGCCCCAAGACCCCTCACTAGCCATGAGCACTATGAGCCTGGGCCAGCTCCCCCTCCCGCCCATCCCCCACGTTTTCCAGGCTGGCACTGGTTCAGCTATCCTGCCTCATTTCCACCATGCATTCAGATGAATGGCTTTTGTTTTTTTAAGCATACTTTTCTTACTCTGAAAGATATTTTGAGAAGCATTTTAAACATCAGCTATGATAATACAAGGAAAGATTTAGGAAGCAGGACTGGAATATGGCTTATTCAGTGATGACTAGCTTGAGAGGAGAGAGTTCTCGAACTGCATGTATTGTGCCAATCTGTCCTGAGTGTTCATGCTTTGTACCAAATTTAATAAGCAAGTATTCTTCAATGGAACTGCAACCATTATCATAACCGACATCCATAGAGGGCTGCTATATATTAGTGTAGCTATATATTGGTGTTTGTCAACTTAATCGTAAGCCATCATCATAATAAGCAACTTTATGTTAGCTAAGCAACTTTATGTGGCACTGCCTAGTAAGGGAACTATGGCAAGGTCTGGATTTTTCCAAAATGGGAGGCTTTTTAACATAAGAAAGTAATCTTTATATCGCATATATTATCACTAGGCTGCGTATTTCTTTTCAGGGATTTTTCTATCTTCAGGGTTGGATGTAGTTTAGTTACTATTGCCATAGCCAACCTGTAGTTTTACAGAAACAATTTCTTGTGGAATAATAGACGTCTTCATTTTAAAGCATTTTAAATGTAGTTTGAATATTTTCCACAGGATGCTACAATGTGAGTTATCACTTCATTTATCTTAAAGACTAAACTGTCAGTTATATCTGACAGAAAAAAAAAAATCACTGTGTAACCAGGTTAAGTGGTAAAATAATCCAGGCGTCAGTCAAAATAAGCATTTTACTGACTTTAATATTGATTATATTTTTAACAGGAATTTAAGAATATTACTGGAATTTAAAAGTATATATATATCTATCTATTAAGCAAGAATTTCTTTTGCTCTGCTCTGTCTGGCTTAAAATACTACTCTGCTTAAGTATTTTTAATCACCAATAAGTAAACGCATTTTAAAATTCATCATTTAAGTCAATATTAGTTTTATTCACAAAATATAGCATTTTACAATGTAACTGTAATCTATCTCTGGAATTTGGTATCTAATGAGTTTTTAAACTGTAAAACCTAACCTTTTTTTAAAGCTCCTCTGTCTTTTGTGTTTAGAGGCTTTCAATATGAAGATATATCTTACATATAATAAATAAAGTACACATTCAGCAAATGACTTGATTCATTTTTATATACAACCACGTCCCGACTCTCCACACAGATGGAAAACATTGCCAGCTCCTCAGTCTGCTCCGTCATGCCCCCTCCTGGTCATCACATCCCCTACAGAAACAACTATTCTGACCTCTATTCAGCATTGATTAGAAACTATCTTTTTAAAACAATAATTTTGTTTAAGGTTGAAGCTTGTATGCTTCATTAAATTCACAGAGCAAAGAGCTTATTTCTAAACTTACTGTATGACATTGTGAATTCTTCCAGAATGCTGTGTAATTTATTTCTGATGTATAGGTCAGAATACTAGCTTCTGAAGTTTCATCTATACTGGGCTACCATGATCCAGTTTTACAGTGGTGTTTACCATTAGTTTCCAGTACAAATTATACATTATTTCTTATTGGGATGTCTTCAAAAAGTATGGCCCATAATACTGTTTATTTTTGCTTGTTTGACCTCCAAATAGGGTGGGGGTGGGTAGAGAAAGGGGAACCTTGAGTTCATTTGTCCTGTTAAAGCAGCATATTAGCCAAATGTGAGAAACCATGGTTCAACACAGTCCTTAGGAGTGAGCTGGTGACCGTAAAAGAAATGATACAACGGAACACACGTTACCTGGTCAGTAGGACTCCACCACTCTGGGATGTATAAGCTCCCATGTCCACTCTTAACTCTCACTTAGGGAAGGCAGGCTCTCAGAGCAAGTGGAGAGGGGTGGAGAGGGGTGGAGAGGGGCAGAGAGGCAGCTCACCCTGGCTAAAGCTTCCATTTTTCACTTATAGAAGCTTCCACAAACACTTTTACATGTCTTCAGTCAGTTCCAGAACATATACCTGATTTACCTGAGCATAAAACATAGCAATTGGTCCCCAAAATATAGATTGTAATACTTTCAGATGTTGTGTTTGCTATACCTGGAGGCTGGTACTCTTATTTAGACAAAAAAAATGGCTTATTCCTAAATAAAGTTCCCTGACCTTAATACAATTCTCTGATTAAAAAGCATGAATTAAGTATAAATAACTCTACCAAAAAAGTGTGCCAACCCTTAGGATGATCAAGAGAAAAAAATAGTTGAGACACCACCTCCCAACAGAGCTACATGAACTGAAAGTGTAATGAACAGTTGACTTCCAAGTTGGCCATGATAAGTAGATGGACTGAGTTCACTTAGAGGATTCTTTCTATAGGGTGGGAAGGTTATTGTAACCTGTTCCTTTCACTGTAGTGTTCCCCCAAGACACTGGTGTATTTGAGACAATTCTACACGGCATATAGATGGACATTTAGAATAGGAGTAGCTACTAATGGCAGTTTAATGTTCATTAGAAGCAAACATCAAAGTTTATCCATGCTGAGATTTCATGCCTATTATGTAGAATAAACTAGGTTAAAAAAAAGATTTTCCTAAGAAGTAATAAAGACTGTTTCACCAAATGTTTCTAATATCAAAGCAACATTTTCTTTAAAAAGACTAAAAAGTGTCCACTTTAAAAAAAGCTTAACACATATATATGGAATCTAGAAAAATGGTTACAGATGAACCTATTTGCAAAGCAGAAATAGGGATACAGACAGACAGAACAAATGTATGGACACCAAGCGGGGGAAGGGGGATGGTGGGATGGGATGAACTGGGAGATTGGGATCGACATATATACCCTACTGCACATAAAATGGGCTTCCCCGATGGCTCAGCTGGTAAAGAATCCACCCGCAATGCAGGAGACACAGGAGATGCCGGCTCAATCCCTGGGTCAGGAAGATCCCCTGGAAGAGGAAATGACAGCCCACTCCAGTATTCTTGCCTGGAGGATCCCACGGACAGAGGAGCCTGGTGGGCTACAGTCCAGAGGGTCAAACACGACCGAGCCACTGAGCACATGTGTATAAAATAGGTAACTAATCAGAACCTATTGTACAGCACAAGCGAAAAAGGCTTCAGGTGAATCTTCAAATCAAGCGTTATCATACAGGTTGATGCGTTGTTTAATGATTTGAGGGGAAAAATTTGAAAGGAGTAGATAAGAAAATTTGAATGTAGTTTTTACTTGTTCTACATGATGTCTCCAAAGAAATTGCAGGCATGTAAACAGATGCCTCCAGTTCCCTCACCTTAGGTGGAGTTCCTGGGTATGACCATCCAGGTTGAAGACGGTTAGGGAGCCAGGCTGAAAGCAGAAAGAGAAGGCACTTACTTTGGAACTTTGTTGTTCCCACATTGAGAATGTTAAGTAATACAGGCCTCTTTTAACTGTTCATTGTTTTTAACAATTCACAATATCAAGAATTGTCCAGCTTCATAGCAGTGTCTATTCAGTGACTATTCGGTGTCAATCTCAGGGACCTGTCTTTGTTTAGAAAAAGGGACAGGGCAGTAACCTTCCTGGTCAAAATGAAGAATCATTTCCCTTTCCTGTTAAATCCAAGAAACAAAATGAAAAATTATTCCTGCTTCCTGTCAAATCCGAGAAGCAAAAACTGAACATCATTTCAAACTATATGTTTAACAAAAGAGCAAGTTTCAAGAGCATACATTTTATCAACCCAAATCAGGATTTGCCCAAATTCCTCTTTGGCCTGCTGTGGATTCATTCTCTTAAAGGCTCATAAACTGTCTTGCCCATTAGATGACTGGCAACACGCAGAAGTTAAAATTTTTTTTTCCTTACCTGACCTCGAGGAGTTAATCTTTTTTAGAAGATTTAGTAAATCCTTGTCTGAGTTTTGCTCCAGAAGCAGGGTCCACAGCTGATCCTTTGCAGACATAAACAGATTTGTTGTTATGTAAAAGCAAACATTAGCAACAACAGAAAAAAGGGATGATTATGAAATTCTCACACTAGACTCAAAAGTCTCTATTCTTCCTTTTTGTTTTGGAGCTATAGACAAGTTCTCAGTCCCTATCCTGGGCCAGATAATAAGGCAAACAGAATCTAACGAAGCCCTCTGTCTTCTACCCTTAAGCCTTCACTTTTACCCATGGATGGGCCTGTAGGCCCACCACCTCAATGACCCCCCCCAATTTATACAAATTGACCCTCAACACCTGATCCTCACTATAGCCCCAGATTTCAAAATGTACCCCGAGAATGTTCCACATCTTCACAAAATTCTTTGCTTGCTCTCGTGCTAGAAAGGGTTTGATAAGCCTCATGGAAGCATGAGAGGCCTTCCCTCCCAGCGGTTATTTACACAGTGATGGACTCATTTCCCAAATGGGGCTCTTTTCCTCTGTGTTCAGCAGCAGTGCTAGGAATGGAGATATAGGAATCTATGGGCATAACACGCCACAGTTTGTGCTGGACCACATGGGATGGAACAGGATTCTCCGAGAAATCATTAAAAAAGAAAAAAGAACAGTACTCTCTGTCCTAGAGGCCTCTTTTCTAATCAGTGTTTTACAAAGGAAGAATGACCAAACCACCCCCAGGAAACTGTGAATCAATATCAAAGGACACAGGACAGAACTCAGTGATCATCTTACCCAAAGATTTACAAGCTTTGTTTTTTCCAAGGAATCAGTTACTGACCCTTCAATACTCATTACATTTGTTACACAATTAAGTTAGGTAAGGAAGGGAATATTCTTGCCTGAAAAATCCCATGGACAGTGGAGCCTGGCAGGCAACAGTCCATGGGGTCACAAAGAGTAGAACACGACTGAGCAACTGAGCATGCAAGCACAAGAAGGGGAGGCTAGTACAGGCAGGATGCTTAACGTGATCAAATCCACTGGCTCCAGAAACCAAAGCAGAAACCAGAACTAAAGCCTCATGGTGGTCTTAGTCTCTCTGTATAAAGGTGCTGGAGAAGCTGCTGCCCAGAGGTACCTTCCCTATAAATCTGTCACTCCTATATCAAATCCCTTGAGAAAATAGCCATGTAGATATTTGCTGACTAGGTTATAAACTCAGTTCTCATCTGAACATTAGAATCTTTGTGAGAAAAAAGAGCCATATCCTTTTCTAAAATAATTTCCTAAACATATATCTACTAAGTAATATACATATTTCTCCAGGGGATCTTCTTGACTCAGGGATCGAACCTGGGTCTCCTGCATTGCAGGCAGATTCTTTATCGTCTGTGCCACCAGGGAAGCCTAATATACTAGTATATGTTGTTCAGTCGCCCAGTCGTGTCCAGCTCTTTGAGACCCCCATGGACTGCAGCATACCAGGCCTCCCTGTCCCTCACTATCTCCTGAAGTTTGTGCAAGTTTATGCCCATTGCATTGGTGATACCATCCAGCCATCTCATCCTCTGATTCCCTTTTCTCCTTCTGCCCTCAATCTTCCCTAGCATCAGGGACTCTTCCAATGAGTCAGGTGTTCACATCAGATGACCAAAATACTGGAGCTTCAGCATCAGTCCTTCCAATGAGTATTCAGGGTTGATTTTCCTTAAAACTGACTGGTTTGAGTTCTGTGCTGTCCAAGGGACTTTCAAGAGTCTTCTCTAGTACCACAGTTCAAAAGCATCAGTTCTTTGGCATTCTGCCTTCTTTACGGTCCAACTGAATTATGAGATACTAGTATATAATATGTACTAAATAATATATATTTATATAAGTATCTCCTTAATGTTTTTTGGAGTAGTTTTCCCAAAGTAGATGAAGATTTGCTTGGCTCTACCATTTCCTGTTACAAACTCCTTATGCAAGTTGCTTCCCCTCTCTGTGCTTTCCTCACCTGCAAACCGGGATATTGAATAGCATGTCTGCTGCTCTGTGTTACGGTGAGGATTAAATAAGGATTAATGAAGATTCATATTTGAAGAGTTTAGAAGATCATACAATTAAAGCATGGGCTACTGTCCATGAAGAAGGGAAATATTCGGTACAGCAAAAAGCAGAGACAACCTATCTATTCAACATCAAGAAAATAGACAAGTTATATTGTCTTTTTGTGATATCATGTGTATCTTTGAAAACATATGATATTATGTTTTTAAAGAAACTCTTTGCCATAGGGAAATGTTCAAAGTTTGTGGGAAAAAAAAATCAAGATGTGTACATGGATCATGTGACTATGATCCTAATTTTAGATCAAAAGAAAACAAAAGAGGTGGCGAATAAAGAGAAAAAGTGAAAAGAGGTATCAATATTAACGGTAAACATGTCAGGGTATGGAATTATTGATGATTTTTATTCTCTTCATACTTTCTCTCCATTTTCTAAGATCTTCTACAGTAAGCGTTAATTTCTCCCATGGCAACTTTTTAAAAAATGTCCTTTCTCAAGAGACATTTTGGCAGGCTAACTTAAAGTCTATAGAACCAAAAAGTTCCTAGGTCATCATAAGAGCATTTCAGACACATGTGTCCAGGGCAGTGACACCAGCAATGGCATTAATCACACATAGTCTGGACACCTTGCTAAGCATTTATGGCCCTCCTTGCTCTAGTGCCAGCCTTCCGTTCTAACTTTAATCCCAGTTCTTCTCCACGCTTGGGCCAAATGCACCATTTTTCTTTTTCTCCCCAGATTATGTATTGTGTTATTTTCATATCTCTGTTGCTTCCGCAACTTTTCTCCATTGGTTAAAATCTAGCTCATCCCCAAAGCCTCCACCTCTATGAAATTTTTTCTCTCTGACCATTACCTCCTCCACAAAACCTCCTGGGAAAAGTAGATCTCTTTCTTGTAATCCCTTAAGACTTTTATATCCCACTGTTAAACATTAGATATAATGATTACTGACTTTGGATTGTGCCTAACACACATCTTCCCTCACTGTGAATTTAAAACAAAACGTTATACATGGGAGATTCTAAATGTTTGTTTTACTCAAGAGAGTCAAAGAATGAAAGCCTGGGTTTTAGAGGGCTAACTACCAGCTAGATGAAAGACAATAATAGGATTTACGCAGAAGGTATGTGACATCGAGTGGCCTAAACGATGGACTGTCAATCTAAAGATAGCTAGACCACCACCAACAGTTTTTTAAAGATCCTCTTATTACAAATAGATTAGTACTGACCAGATCAAAAACAATGGCCAGTAGATGAGAATCTGATTCATACATCAGCCTATTTACATTAGTAAAAAGTACTCAGGCTTTTCTCCAAGCCATAAACAGTTTTGAAAATTCACCTCCCCTCAATATACTTCTGCTTTCTCTCCAGAATGGCTTCAAATGAAATGTGACTAATTAAAAACCACACTAACCTTGGTGATTTTATTTTTAAATGTTAACAGGTGAGGCCACAGATAAGAACAGAAACTAAAATTGAAAAAGCATCTTGAACCAGAAATAAAAGAAAAAGCTATCTCTTAAAGCTAATTAATATGACTATCCATATTTCAGTAATTTAAGTGAGAAATTATAGACTCAAGATACCTACTTTGTCCAATATATTTCATTCAAAAACTATTTACTGAGCATTTCATAAATGCCACAAACAATTCTAACAAGTAGAGATGTGTGTGTGCTAAGTCACTTTAGCCGTGTCTAACTCTTTGCGACCCCATGGACTGTAGCCCGCCAGGCTCCTCTGTCCATGAGATTCTCCAGGCAAGAATACTGGAGTGGGTTACCATGCCCTCCTCCAGGGAATCTTCCCAATCCAGGGATTGAACCAAGTAGACAGGTTCCTGCCTCCTTGACGCTTACGTCCCCTTTTCTGGCATAGTGGGTGGGAGAGAAAGAAAATAAATATGTATTGAATATATTAGATGATGGTAACTGCTATTTTGGGAAACTACAAAAAGAATTATAGTGGGCTTGATTACTTTGAAACACAGAGGTTGGGCAGGTGTGGGGCCCACTGAGAAGACATTGCTAAGAGCTAGAGGGAGGAAAGGAGACAGCAGGGTAGATCACTGAGGGATATTTTGGTTTTCAGCAGAGGGGGCGGCCAGTGCAAAGGCCCTGAGCCAGGAGGGAGCAGGAGCAAGAGAGGCTGCTCCAGCCGGATGGAGAGAAGACAGTGGACAGTGCAGTCAGCTGGTGGCACAGAACCTCGTATGGGCTGGGTTGGATTCTGCCTTTTACTTAACATCACAGTGATCTACAAACCACTGTTGATGACTTAACAACAAATATGATATACTTTGCTTAGATCTGCTGGCCTGCTCATCTATTTCCTCGTGTATCAGAACAGTGTCTGTGTATCATCCTGCTCATCGCCACACACTGGGACACAGGACTGCTGCCCTGATTCAGGACCTTTCCACTTGTACCTTGCTGCTGCTGTAACTATGGAGTTCAAGGAAGGAAACTCTTTTCCTCTTTCAATACTAGGCCTATCTTCCCTCATTCTCAGTCTCTTTCCTGGTTTACTAAACCGGGGAGTGAAGGTCCTAGACTCCGAGGCTGTACTTGCATTTGACTTGGCACACTGTCAGAGTTGTCTAATCCCAATGAATTAAGAAATAGTCCCTCTTGACAAACAAACTCAAAAGGATGTTTTTCACTGAAAGGGAAGCATTATAATATATTCTTTGAAAACGTAAGAAGAAACTATAATATAAAGACATTGTCTTTTTTCAAGGACACTAGTCATTTTACTTTAGAAAAAAAAGCTTGTTAGTGGAAGTTTTACCAAAGAATACATAAATGATTTGAATTATTTTTTTCCTTAGTAAAAACTATAACCTACCTCATGGTTAAGTTTCTACAGATAATAACGATAAAAAAACAACTAGTGGTTTGAGTTTAGATGGCTATAGATTTTTAAAATATCAATTCAATTTTTCTCCCATGATAAGCAACTCAGGAGGAATTTAAAAACTAGTGATAAAGATTTCTGGTGCTGTTACCTTATGGACTATGAGACTGACACTTCTTATTCTTGTTCTGATAATACCTCCAGAATAAGGCTCCTGACCAGAGGTGCCAATATGGTCATGATTTCATTCATTGCCTTCACAGTGATGCTGACCATAAAGAAGAATGTTCATTACTAGCAATGCAGCTCAGTGAAGAGGAAAATCACAAGAGATATCTAATCCAGCTCTGCTGTCTACCAGTTGTGTGTCTTAAAAAACTCACCCTCTCTGAGCCTCAGTTCCGATTCCATAGGTTAAAACATTTGGAGGATTATTGTGAAGATTAAAAGAAATGAGTCAAGCATTATAAGTACTAAAATGGTGGGCATTCCTTTTTTCTACTTCAAGACATTATTTCATTCTAGGAAGAAAATTCTTCCCCATTTTCTTCTTTTCCAGCCTTATTGTGATCTAATTGAATATAATATGCAAGTTTAGGGTGTACAATGTGATGATTTATCACATGTATGTATTGCAAAATGATTACCACAGCAAGATTGGTTAACACACTCATCACCTTACATAGTTACTTTTGTGTATGTGTGTGTGTGTGTCTGTGTGGTGAGAATATTTAAGGTTTATCCTCTCAGCAACTTTTAAGTACTGTAAACAGTACTGTTAACTGTAGTCACCCTGCTGAATGTTAGATTCCCTGAACTCATTCATCTTATTACTGGAAGTTTGTACCCTTTGACCAACATCTCCCCATTTCTCCCACCCTACCCTCCACCCCTGGCAACCACCACTCTACTCTGTTTTTTGAGTTTAACATTTTAAGGTTCCACACGTGGCTTCCCAGGTGGTGCACTGGTAAAGAATCCACCTGCCAGTGCAGGAGATGCAAGAGATTCAGGTTTGATCCCTGGGTTGGGAAGATGCCCTGGGGAAGGGAATGGCAACCTACTCCAGGATTCTTGTCTGGAAAATTCCACAGAGGACATAGTGGGTTACAGCCCATGGGATGGCAAAGAATTGGACGTGACTGAGCATGAAGCTCAACATTCAGAAAACTAAGATCATGGCATCTGGTCCCATCACTTCATGGGAAATAGATGGGGAAACAGTGGAAACAGTGTCAGACTTTATTTTTTGGGGCTCCAAAATCACTGCAGATGGTGATTGCAGCTGTGAAATTAAAAGACGTTTACTTCTTGGAAGAAAAGTTATGACCAACCTAGATAGCATATTGAAAAGCAGAGACATTACTTTGCTAACAAAGGTCCGTCTAGTCAAGGCTATGGTTTTTCCAGTGGTCATGTATGGATGTGAGAGCTGGACTGTGAAGAAAGCTGAGCGCCCAAGAATTGATGCTTTTGAACTGTGGTGTTGGAGAAGACTCTTGAGAGTCCCTTGGACTGCAAAGAGATCCAACCAGTTCATTCTAAAGGAGATCAGTCCTGGGTGTTCTTTGGAAGGACTGATGCTAAAGCTGAAACACCAGTACTTTGGCCACCTAATGCGAACAGTTGACTTATTGGAAAAGACTCTGATGCTGGGAGGCATTCGGGGCAGGAAGAAAAGGGGACAACAGGGGATGAGATGGCTGGATGGCATCACCGACTCGATGGACGTGAGTTTGAGTGAACTCCAGGAGACGGTGTTGGACAGGGAAACCTGGCGTGCTGTGATTCATGGGGTTGCAGAGTTGGACATGACTGAGCGACTGAACTGAGCATGCACATAACCAAGATCATACAGTATTTGTCCTCCTTCTGACTTATTTCACCTCAAGGTTTATCCATGAAGTTGAAAATGGAAGGATTGCCTTCTCTGTTTATTGCTGAATAATATTCCATTGTGTATATATACCCCATCTTTATCCATTTATCCATCAGTGAATATGAAGGGTGTTTCTGTATCTTGGCTATTTGAAACATGCTGTAATGAACATGGAAGTACAGATATCCCTCTGAGACCACAAGTTCATTTTCTTCCCTTATTTTCAACACGAAACCTGACATATTGCCATCTCCCATCCTTAATCTCTTCTTAATTTTACCAGACCTGGGAACAACAGTTCTAGCCCCAGCTATTGTCATCAGATCTGATTTTGTATACTGTCAAGAGTTGTCTAATCTTGGTAAATTAGGAAATATCCTTTCTTGCCAAATAAGCTCTAAACCTCAAACAAACACATATCTTTATATCCCAAAGCAACTTTGGATGTCATAGCTTTTGCTGACTGCCAGCAAATCCCAGAGCCAACAGTGGTCTCCTCTGACCCCGTCATTCGATAGCTGAGATGCTCATTCCAACTCACCTGGCCTGGTTGGCGCTGCACTGGCCTCCAGGGCCCTGTTCTGTAGCAGAGCTCCCACAGCACTGGTTACAGTCAGTTCCTTTTTTGGACTCATTTGCGCTCTACCCTGGAGAGGGAGATGGAGGGAGAGGGAGACCAGCGGGGAGGTGGGGGGTTGGGGAGAAGGGAAGAGCTCTGTCAGCTCGGGAAGCATAAGGAGGTAATGTGGTCTCCCATGCACCAGCAGCAGGGTGGAGTCATGTCCAGGACCTCTGACCCTCAAGGGAGGGGGACCCACACACCCTGCACCTCAGTAACCTGGCTCCTGTCCTTCCTGCTGCGGCTCAAAACCGTGTCTGGGTTTTGGAGCTTTCGTTCCACAATCAAGCCCTTTGTGGGAGTGGTGATGTGTTAATCCTGTTCGATCGGTTGTGTGGAGACATAAGAAATCACTTACTGTCAATAAGGATAGTTATGGAGCATTTGGGCTTTTCATTACACTCGAAGATGATTTTGTTTTTAAATACGTGCACAGAGAAGAAAAACAGACACTGGCAGGCACCAAATGTTTTAAACGTGGAATTCCAACATCCCCGCGCCACTCCCCACCCTACTGAGTGGCGGTAGCCGAAGAGCTGTATTAACACGGAAGAAGGACCGAAAGGTTCCTTGGGAGTTCCTTTGTGCCCTCCCTTTTACCTTGCCACAGATCCCTCCACATTTCCATGGCAACTCCGGTACAAAGATAACCTGTTCCTCCAAGTGAGAATCCTCACTTGGGCAGGGCCTGCTGCGAGGTGATGGCATGCAGCTCATCCCCAGGCAAACAAAGAAAGCTATTTTCAGAGAACCCATCCTGGTCTCTTTTGGTTAAGGGTATAACACATTTTTAAAAGCTGATTATGTTTAAAATAGAAACACACTTCAGCTGTGCTGTTAACAGCCCTTCCAAACTGAGACAACACCTCCCTTTTTGTTCTCCCTCTGAATAAGCTCCACTATGAGGCAGGGCCCCAGAGTGGCGAAGCTGGCATGGGGGAAACAGCACTGCTGTTCAGATACACTCTACAGTGAGTTTACTCAGAAAGCAAGCAATTCAGAAAGCAAGCAATTTTTCTTCTGTGTTCCCAATCACCACTTTGCTCTGGAAGACAAGGAGAGGAACCAGGCCAAGTTGCTGGTTACGCTCGGGACAGCCAGCTGGCCTTCTTCAGGAATAAAAAGCACTTCCGTCCGCTGCTTCCCCCTCTGCTCCCCTTGGCCCCATGAACATTGACTCACTTCGTGGACTGCTTAGCAGTGTTCGAAGAAACAGAATGCACCCTTTACTGCTTTAGGAAGTCTAGGTAGAGTTGTACTTTTCCCCCCTACCAAAATTAAGCTGAATTCAGGTGGCCCAGATGGTAAAGAATCTGCCTGCAGCGTGGGAGACCCGGGTTCAATCCCTGAATTGAGAAGATCCCGTGGAGAAGGGAATGGCAACTCACTGCAGTATTCTTGTCTGGAGAATCCCATGGACAGAGGAGCCTGGTGGGCTACCGTCCATGGGGTTGCAAATAACTGGACACAACTGAGCGGCTAACATTTTCACTCTCATAAGTTCAAAGCAGTCATATTTCCCCCCAAACTGTGGTGCCTGCCCCACTCGAGAGGACTGTCAGAGAGGGGAAGGGGAGCCGGGGACAGTGTTGAGAGGGTAAAGGTAGGGGGGCCTGTGTGGTACTGCTGTTACTTGTGATCCCCCTAACAGCTCAGCCAGACACAGGCTAAAGTGAGTCTCAAAGAATTCAAGAACTTGTTGAAACTATCCTACAGATAGCATATTATAAAACTGAAGGTCAAACCCTGACTACTGATTGTAGAATCCAAGTTCTTCAGACTTCCCACGTTATTTCAGGTGTAAAGACTGAATCTCTGCAACTACAGTTATCATGGGCTCCTTGTCTGCCCCACCGAAATGACTGCCTCCCCACTGCTGCCTTCTGTCTTCTTTCATTTAGATGTGTGGTGTTATCTGCTCTGGAGCTAAAAGCCTCTTTGCCAACCCTGATACTCTTTCACTTTATATTCCAATCAGCTTCTCAGTTCCAACAATTATCTCTTAAATCCACACCCTCCACACAAACACCACCCCCGCACATCCCCACATTAGTCCTATGACTCTGGGCCCTCATTTTCTTTTCCGGTTGGCGTGGCTCTAACTGGTCTCTCACTAGTCCATCTTGAACACTAACCACCAGGGTGATCTTTCTGAGACACCAATTCCATGTCACTCAAGTCTTCATTATGCAACCAGTCTACATTGCATATAGAATGATGTGTGAGGCTAGTGATGGACAACGGGACAGAAAGGCTGAGTTTTGCAGAGAGAAGATGAAGCAGCAGAGGAGTAGGAAGAAGAGACAGAAGGAAAGATGGACAGGACTTCTGGGGTTCCTGGAGACTTTCAATCCTGCTTCCAGGCCCTCAGGTTTGTCGGCCTCAGATTTAAGGCATCTATCCACTTAATCCCTTTTCCTCCTCTCTGAGCCCACTTGGCTTAAACCCCTCCTGACTCTGATGCTCACCTGGCCTGTCCCAGCCCCTGTCACTTGCCCACAGGCTCTCTGTCCTTCAGCTCTACATGGGGGGCTCCTCAGGTCACGGGCTGGACATTTAGTGCATAATGTCCTTTCCAACTTCAAATTTAAACCAGTAAACTCATGTGATATTTTGGGTAAAGTATTTGCTCCTCCTTGAAGCTTTCCATGAATCCCAGTGGCCTCTGCCTCCACTGTGCTCCTGTACATGCCAACCACTACATCTTTCTACTGCACTGCTTCCAAGGGTGCCACCTCCTCTGAATCACAAATCCTTGATCAACCAGTACCTGACGCAGCAGCAGGTACAGCGTAGATATTCAGTAACTGTCTGAATATATGTGACCTCCACTGTATATGTGGAGGTCAGAATCCATAGTCTGTAGGGTGTGCTATTGTTAGCGAGGGTCCCATTCCTATGACACATTGGATATCATGGAAATCTTTCTAAACAATCTTCTACTGTTAAGTATTCAGACCCACTTAATCTTTTCTTTGGTATCTCTAACTGTCTTGAAGAGATCTCTAGTCTTTCCCATTCTATTGTTTTCCTCTGTTCCACTGCACTATTCACTTAAGAAGGCTTTCTTTTTTTTAATTAATTTATTTTAATTGGAGGCTAATTACTTTACAATATTGTAGTGGTTTTTGCCATACATTGACATGAATCAGCCATGGGTGTACATGTTTCCCCATCCTGAACCCCCCTCCCACCTTCCTCCCCATCCCATCCCTCAGGGTCATCCCAGTGCACCAGCCCTGAGCACCATGTCTCATGCATCGAACCTGGACTGGCGATCTATTTCACATATGATAATATACATGTTTCAATGCTATTCTCTCAGATCATCCCACCCTCGCCTTCTCCCACAGAGTCCAAAAGTCTGTTCTTAACATCTGTGTCTCTTTTACTGTCTCGCATACAGGGTTTTTGTTACCATCTTTCTAAATTCCCTACATATGCATGAATATACTGTATTGGTGTTTTTCTTTCTGACTTACTTCACTCTGTATAATAGGCTCCAGTTTTACCCACCTCATTAGAACTGATTCAGATGTATTCTTTTTAATGGCTGAGTAATATTCCATTGTATATATGTACCACAGCTTTCTTATCCACTCGTTTGCTGATGGACATCTAGATTGCTTCCATGTCCTGGCTATTGTAAACAGTGCTGCGATGAACATTGGGGTACACATGTCTCTTTCAATTCTGGTTTCCTCAGTGTGTATGCCCAGCAGTGAGATTGTTGGGTCGTATGGCAGCTCTATTTCCAGTTTTTTAAGGAATCTCCACACTGTTCTCCATAGTGGGTGTACTAGTCTGCATTCCCATCAACAGTGTAAGAGGGTTCCCTTTTCTCCACACCCTCTCCAGCATTTATTGTTTGTAAACTTTTTGATAACAGCCATTTAAGAAGGCTTTCTTATTTCTCCTTGCTATTCTTTAGCAGGAAATTAAAAGACACTTGCTCCTTGGAAGAAAAGCTATGACACATCTAGACAGTGTATTAAAAAGCAGAGATATCACTTTGCCAACAAAGATCTATATAGTCAAAGCTATGGCTTTTCCAGTAGTCATATACAGATGTGAGAGTTGGACCATAAAGAAGGCTGAGTGCCGAAGAATTGATGCTTTCAAATTGCGGTGCTGGAGAAGACTCTTGAGAGTCCCTTGGACAGCAAGGAGATCAAACCAGTCAATCCTAAAGGAAATCAACCCTAAATATTCATTGGAAGGACTGATGCTGAAGCTCCAATACTTTGGCCACCTGATATGAAGAGCTGACTTGTTGGAAAAGACCCTGATGCTGGGAAAGATTGAAGGTGGGAGAGGAAGGGGAAGGCAGAGGATGAGATGGTTGGATGACATCCCTGACTCAATGGACATGAGTTTGAGCAAACTCTGGGAGACAGTGAAAGGCAACGAAGCCTAGAGTGCTATAGTCCATGGAAGTTGCAAAGAGTCAGACATGATTTAGTGCCTGAACAATATAACAATCTCTTCTTGGTATCTAAGGCATGTTTATGAAACTAACAGTTTTCATAGTATACTGTAAGCTATGTCTCCAGTACCTTTGATGTGTATGGAGCTGTTTGCTGTTTCCAGTTGTTTTTATAAACATATTGTCTTCTTGCATTCAATCTTCCCCAGCATCAGGGTCTTTTGCAATTTATAATAGCTGTTTTACTTATTTACTTTACATTGATGATTCTGTGGCTTTGAATAGGCCGAAGACCCTTCTCCATAGAGCAAACACAAACCTGTAGAAGAGGCTCCTTGTGACAGTTTCCTCCACTTATGCCAGTTTCACTTCAGGTTCCAAATACTATTGAGGGTGGTTAAAGCTGATGATAATCACCAATGGTTAGAGTCTTACCATAACAGTATAGAAGCAACACTTAGATATCTAAGTCTTCAACCTAAGAACCTTCAGACCCTGTAGAGATTTTTTTCTACAACATCCAACAGTGCTGTTTAGCTGGAAAGTATTGCTCAAAAGTAGCCAAGTCCCATGAAGATGGGCTGTCCTGATCCTTACAGTTCTCAGGACAGGTGATTTAGGTTCCCTTGCAAATTCTACCTGCTTTCCCCAGGCAGACAAGGGCACAGGAGCCAACACCTGGGGTGAGAGACTTACCTGTGCTCTGGTTGCCAATCTGGCTGCTGTCTGGGCTGGATCAAAGACTCGGCGAGACTCTTGATCCTTGCAGAAATTAATATGTCGACTGGCTGCAGTTTCATTAAATCTCCTCTTACAGTATGGACACTGAATATAATCTGAAAGTAAAGATAATGAAAAGGCAACATTTCAAAAACAACTCTGGAAGGGAGGGACTATATAGAATATGAACTCTGCTCCAACGTGAAAGAGTGAGGTACCAAACTCTGGTTTGAGACAGCCTGTTCCAGACGGGAAGACATGCAAGGACTCGGATAAAGGACAAGGTGGAGGAAAATTTTTCTACCTATGTACTTATTTCAGTTACGAGTGTTCCCTTAAAATGTTTACATGCTATGCTTTTTTAGCAAATAGATTAATTATATTTGTGGTACTGATGAAATTTGGCATTGATGACTGAGAAAGTGAGAGTCGCTCAGTTGTGTCCAATTCTTTGGGACTCCATGGACTGGAATTCTCCAGGCCAGAATATTGGAGTGGGTAGCCTGTCCATTCTCCAGGTGATCCTCCCAACCCAGGGATCGAACCCAGGTCTCCCCCATTGCAGACGGATTCTTTACCAACTGAGTCAGCAGGAAAGCCCAAATGACTAGGGGAAGGGATTGGAATTTGAAGCCAACATCACTCTCCTTCAGCAGTAACTACATTTTCCTACTGAATTCCTAAGTGAAGAGACATTCATATGTTCAGAAAGGGGGTAAAGAAAAGGGAACAGGTGAGGGTTCCAAAAGACAAACAGGAAATAAGGGATGCTAGGACTCCAGCTTCCAGTGTCAGAACTTCTCTGGCAGCTGCTAGGGCCTGGAATCCTCTGAGGTTCTGGGCTGTACTCGATCGTCTCAGTCAGTCCAATCAGCAATTACTAGACAGTGGGAGGGGCTTCCCCGCTGACTCAGTGGTAAAGAATCTGCGTGCAATGTAGGAGACATGGGTTTGATTCTTGAAAACCTGGAGAAGGAAATGACAACCCACTCCAGTATTCTTGCCAGGATAATTGCATGGACAGAGGGGCCTGGCGGGCTACAGTCCATGGGGTTGCAGAGTCACACACAACTGAACGACTGAGCATGCGCACACCCAGTGGGAGAAAGGAGAAGTGTGAAAGATCCCCAGTCTTCTCAGATGAGGGAGATGATCACACGTTCTGAAGCCAACTGGTAGCCTCTTCCTTCTAAGGTGGGTGGTGGGGGTTGTGTTGTTTTGTTTTAGGCACCTTGAAGGGATGACAAAGTGGATATTCAAGAGGTAGGATAATAACTATCTCTCTTCCCTGGAAGGATATGAGATAGTACCATCTTAAGCTCTGCATAGAAGTTTGGTTTAGTGTATAGTCAAAACCCTTACATTTGTAAATAGATATTTAAAGTAGTGATATGTTCAAAGCTAAAGATTTTTTTGAAGGCATCTTTTTAAGCAGTTTGGAGAGTTTTCTTTTTCAATAGATCATTTCCTAAAATGAATACTCATAAAATGAAATAATTTGAATATATAAGAAATTGAAATAAAAGAAATAGTTAACACTTAACTTTTACTTCACACTTTGGCAGCTGTTGTTCAGTTGCTAAGTCATGTTCAACTTTTTGTGACCCCATGGACTGCAGCATGCCAGGCTTCCCTGTCCTTCACTGTCTCCTTGAGTATGTTCAAATTTATCTCCACTGAGTCAGTGATGCCATCCAACCATCTCATTCTCTGTTGCTCCTTTCTCCTCCTGCCCTCAATCTTTCCCAGCATTAGGGTCTTTTCCAGTGAGCTGGCTCTTTGCATTAGGTGACCAAACTATTGGAGATTTAGCTTCAGCATCAGTCCTTCCAGTGAATATTCAGGACTGGTTTCCTTTAGGATTGACTGGTTTGATCTCCTTGCTGTCCAAGGGACTTTCAAGAGTCTTCTCTAGCACCACAATTCAAACGCATCAGTTCTTTAGCACTCGCCTTCTTTATGGTCCAACTCTCACATCTGTATGTGAGTAATGGAAAAACCATAGCTTTGACTATACAGACCTTTGTTGGCAAAGTGATGTCTCTGCTTTTTAATACAGTATCAGGTTTGTCATAGCTTTTCTTCTAAGGAGTAAGTGTCTTTTAATTTCATGGCTGCATTCATCATCTGCAATGATTTTGGAGCCCAAGAAAATAAGATCTGTCATTGTTTCCACTTTTTCTCCATCTATTTGCCATGAAGTGATGGGACTGGATGTTATGATCTTAGTTTTTTGAATGTTGAGTTTTAAGCTAGCTCTTTTTTGAGGGGGGGGGTGGCTTTATTCCTCAGTGTATGTCATGTAAGGGTTAAGTCAGCTTTTTCATGCTCCTCCTTCACCCTTATTGAGAGGATCTTTGGTTCTTTACTTTCTGCCATTAGGGTGGTATCATCTGCATTATCTGAGGTTGTTGATATTTCTTTCAACAATCTTGATTCCAGCTTGTGATTTATCCAGGCTGGTATTTCATGCTCTGCACAGAAGTTAAATAAGCAGGGTGACAATATACAGCCTTGATGTACTCCTTTCCCAATCTGGAACCAGTCTGTTATTCTATGTCTGATTCTAAATGTTTCTTATTAACCTGCATACAGGTTTCTCAGGAGGCAGATAAGGTGGTCTGGTATTTCTATCTCTTGGAGAATTTTCCACAGTTTGTGTGATCCACACAGTCAAAGGCTTTAGCATAGTCAATGAAGCAGATGTTTTTCTGCATTTCCCTTGCTTTTTCTATGATCCAATGGATGTTGGCACTTTGATCTCTGGTTCCTCTGCTTTTTCTAAATTCAGTTTGTACATCTGGAATTTCTTGGTTCACATACTTTTGAAGCCTAGCTTGAAGGATTTTGAGCATTACCTTGCTAGCATGTGAAATGAATACGATTATACGGTAGTTTGAATATTCCTTGGCATTTTCTTTCTTTGGAATGAAAACTGACCTTTTCCCATCCTGTGGCCACTGTTGAGTTTTCCAAATTTGCTGGTATACTGAGGGCAGCACTTTAACAGCATTATCCCTTAGGATTTGAAATAGCTCAGCTGGAATTTCATCACCTCCATTAGCTTTGTTTATAGTAATGCTTCCTAAATCCCACTTGACTTCACACTCCAGGATGTCTGGCTCTAGGTGAGTGACCACATCATTGTGGTTATCCAGATCATTAAGACCTTTTTTGTACAGTTCTTCTGTGCATTCTTACCACCTCTTCTTAATCTCTTCTGCTTCCATTAGATCCTACCATTTCTGTCCTTTATTGGGCCTATCTTTGCATGAAATATTCCCTTATTGTTGTTCAGTCACTCCGTCATGTCTGACTGCAACCCCATGGATGGCAGCCCGCCAGGCTTCCCTGTCCATCACCATCTCCCTGAGTTTGCTAAAACTCATGTCCATTGAGTTGATGATGCCATCCAACCATCTCACCCTCTGCTGCCCTGTTCTCCTTTTGCCTTCAGTCTTTCCCAGCATCAGGGTCTTTTCCCAATGAGTTGGCTGTTCACATCAGGTGGACAAAGTACTGGAACTTCAGCTTCAGCCTGACTCCTTCCAGTGAATATTCAGGGTTGATTTCCTTTGGAATTGACTGGTTTGAACTGCTTGCTTTCCAGTAGTAGTAGTGTTAGTCACTCAGTCACGTCTGACTTTTTTTGACCCCACGGACTGTATAGCTCGCCACCATTCCCTTCTCCAAGGGATCTTCCTGACCCAGGGATCGAACCTGGGTCTCCTGCATGGCAGGCAGATTCTTTATCGTCTGAGTTACAGAGCTTTCACTTTCAAAAGTCTTCTCCAGCACCACAGTTCGAAGGCATCAATTCTTTGGCACTCAGCCTTTTTTATGGTCCACTCTCACATCCATACACGACTACTAGAAAAACCATAGCTTTGACTATATGGACCTTTCATTATTAATTCCATACTTACTCCAAGTAACTTCAGGATACAATGTCTCTGTAATCATGGGCTAAGCATTCTAACACAGAAACAAAAATTTTCCCATGGTGACAAATTTCTTGAGCAAAATAAAAGAAGACAGCATTGGGAAATGGTGAAGGCTCTACAGCCTGTCTGACTGGTTTTGAGCCCCAGCTCTTCACCTGTTACGTGTGTACACTTGGGCACGTTACTTAACCTCTTTAAGCTTCAATTTCCCCAGCACCTACATATCACCTATTTCATTGAGGTGTTGTGAAAGTTACCTATGATAATCCACAGCGGGGCGTGGCACAGTGGGCGAGTGGAACACGCTCTTACTATAAGGAAACAGGCCCAGCCGGCTTGTGTTCCAACTATCAAACAAGGGAGAAACTGCTTATGAAAAGTAAAATAGAAAGTGCCATTAGCATGCAGAACTCATTTACGGTAGTGTAGAAAACCATCTAGGACTGAGTTCATGGTTCAGTGGTTATCTCTTTAGTTTTACCAACTGCAAAGTTACAATTTATATGGTTTATATCATAGATACTGCTACCATAAGTGAGACAGTTTGGTCAAAGGCAATGATTACGGCAGTGACCATGTTGCTTCCTTAATCTGACTTGTCATTCCATTCATTGCACCTTTCTAGGGATTTGGCACTCACTATATCCCTCTGCGGAGACAACCAAACTGAAGTGTATTTTCCTGCTGACAAAAATCTCAGAGATGGCTAGAGGACTAGGAATACAATTACCACTTTGTGGAATAAGCTCCGAAAGGAGGAAGCTCTAGGTCCTCCAGGAGACCACAGGAGGAACCTGAAGCCCAGCCTTAAGAGGGCAAAGGAAGGGACTTCTCTGGTGGTCCAGCGGCTAAGAATCCGTGCTCCCAATGCAGTGGGCCCGGGCTCAAGCCCTGGTCAGAGACCTAGATCCCACATGCCACAACTAAGACCCAGCAACCCAGCACAGCCAAATAAATTTTAAAAAATTAAAACAAAAAAAAAAAAGCGAGCAGAGGAAGAGAAGATCAAACACACTGAGAATGGAAGAGGTTTTTTTCCTGCAACAATAGTTTGAACACAGCATGACTGAGCTACACATTCTACCCTCATCTCAATCCAGTCTCCTCTTCGTCTGCCAATAATGTCATAAAATCATGATGTGCTATTTCAACAGATAATGATTTTTAAAGTCTTACTCCAGATCTCATGAAAGATTAAAGTGGAAAATTAAGCATCATTTAAAAATGCAGGTATTTTGTTGAATACCCATGTATCAACATGTAGCCCTGTCAAACGGTGAGCAAATATCCCAGGACTCACTGAAAATCCCAATTGTAAATATTCTTTATCACTGCCCCATAAGCTGTCACATAATATTGGAAAGTTGAATGACTGCAAACTCACTTAAGTCATAAGAACTAGAATATATGCATGTCAAAAAACTGGGCTACAAAATAGGGAATCATGCTGGGGAAAAAAAAAGGAAATTACTTCCAAACTCATATACACTAGACCATATGATTAATAACTCTAGTTATGTCTGTATAAATTTTCTAAGTATTTAAGCTGGAGGATATATAGGCTAATATAAAATCCCTGTGCAATCAAAATAATTGGATCATAATGAAAATGTGCTATTGGAGGTAATCATTTTGCTTGGTGCATAAAATTATAATAAGGGCATGGGGAAGAATTTAATTATAAAACTATATTTTAGCATAAAAATTTAAAGGGCAGGAAAATAAACTGTACACTTGATGAGGCCTTACAAAGGGAATTATTTATTTTAAAGAAACAATAATCCCCACATTTTAAATCCAACGTGGAAATTAGAGAGAAATTCACACAGTGGGACATCTGACATGATTTCACTATTCAACTACAGAACTAGAAGTAGCCATCAACCCTGCAGCTTCTGCTATAAAATGAAGCAGTTCTCATAAAAGATGCTTTTATTATACAAAGCTTGTTGCCAAAGTCTTATCAAAATTACAGCCATAGATCTTTCTATGGAACATCTTAAGACAACAGACTATTCCAAGTCATATTTTTCTTTAGCACGTAGCAAAAGTGTAGCAGTTATTAAGAGTATTTTCTGGTATTGAGGTTCTGATGATTTTTTGGATGGTTTTTATAGTATTACACTGTGACTTTACTTCTAATTTAATTATTTATTTATTTTTTGCTGTGCTGTGTGGCTTGCACAATCTTAGTACTCCAATCAGGGAACGAACCCCTGGTAGCAAAATTGTGGAGTTCTAACCAGTGGACTGCCAAGGGAATTTTCTTTTTTCTTTACTTTTAAAAATAAACTTTGAGGAATAATTTACATACAATAAAATGCACCTATTTGAGTTCTGACAAATACATTCAATTGTGTAACCAACCCAATTAAAATATGGAACAAGTCTATTACTTCCAAAAGTCCCCTCATGCCCCTGTTTCAGTCAATATTCTCCCAAACACAGACTCCTATTTTCCTATTACTAAAGATGAGTGTTACCCCTTGTATATCTTACTATAACAGAGCATCCACGGTGCTACGTGTATAGTTACACTTTCTTCTTACTGTTCAGTTGTATTCCATTTTGTAGATATTCCACAATTTGCTTATCCATCTACTTGCTGATGGTCATTTTCTGTTGCTCCTAGTTTATGCTATTTAAAGGAAGCTGCTATGACCATTAATGTGTAAGTCTGTTTCAAGGACATGTTTTCCATTTTTTGCATAGTTAGGAATGGAATTGCTGTATAGGTAACTGTATGTTTAACTTAAGAAAATACCAGTGCAAAGTGACTATACTATTTTAGACTCCCAGTAGCAGCATATGAGAGTTCCAGCTGTTCTATATCTTAGCCCTAACTTGTATTGTCAGTCTTCAACTTTAGCCATTCAAGTGGGTGTATACTGGTATCTGATTGTGGTTTTAATTTACATGTCCCTGTTAAAAATGATGTTGAGTATCTTTTCATGTGCTTATTCATCATTATTTTGTGACATTCTGTTCAAATACATCTCTTGCCTTTTCCTTATTGGGTTGTTGTCTTATTACTAAGTCATAAAACTTCTTTAAATATTCCTGATATTTGACCTCCCTCAGACACATGTGTTATAAATATTTCCTCTTGCCCTATACCTCACCTTTGCATTCTCCTAATGGTGTCTCTCACAACTGAAGTTTTTAATGTTGGCAAAGCGCAGTTTATAAATTTCCTTTAAAAAAAATTGTTACCGTATCTTGTATCCAGCTTAAAAAATCTTCGTTGACTCTTAGATCAAAGTTGTTTGTTATTTCTAGAAATCTTAGAGTTACAGCACTTATGTTAGGTCAATGATTCATTTTGAATTTTTGTGTACATATATGAAGGAGATCAGCCCTGGGATTTCTTTGCAAGGAATGATGCTAAAGCTGAAACTCCGGTACTTTGGCCACCTCATGCGAAGAGTTGACTCATTGGAAAAGACTCTGATGCTGGGAGGGATTGGGGGCAGGAGGAGAAGGGGACGACAGAGGATGAGATGGCCGGATGGCATCACGGACTTGATGGACGTGAGTCTGAGTGAACTCCGGGAGTTGGTGATGGACAGGGAGGCCTGGCGTGCTGTGATTCATGGGGTCGCAAAGAGTCAGACACGACTGAGCGACTGAACTGAAGGATCAAAATTCATTTTTGCCATTTTGATATCCAGTTGTCTCAGCATGAATTGTTAGTAAGACTCTTTTCCCACTCTGAACTACTTTTGTTAAAAGTCAATTAACAAATTGATTGGAGGGAGGTCTACATTTAGATTCTCTTTTCTGTTCAGTTGATATTCTAATACCAAGTTGTCATGATTACTGTAGTATTATTTTAAGTCTTGACATCAGATAGGTAAGTCCTCGATTTTATTCTTTTTTCAAAACTATCCTGGCTTTGAATTTCTGTGTAATTTTAATATCAGCTGGTCAATTCCCATTGGCAAGAAAACTCACAGGGATCTTCATTGGAATTACATTTTGTCCACAGATCAATCTGGGGATAACTGACTTCGTAACACAATACATGAGTCTTCCAAACCACGAAAATGGTAAATATCTCTATTTATTTTGGTCCTCTGGTTTTCATTTTACAAGTCTTACACATATTTTGTTAAATATATACATAAATATTTCATGTTTTTTACATGACTGTAATGTCATTTTTCATATTTTTTTCAACTGTTTATGCCTAGTATCTGGAGAAGGAAATGGCAACCCACTCCAGTGTTCTTGCCTGGAGAATTCCATGGACGGAGGAGCCTGGTGGTCTGTGGTCCATGGGGTTGCAAAGAGTTGGACACGACTGAGCAACTAACCCACCCATGCCTGCTGCTGCTGCTAAGTCACTTCAGTTGTGTCTGACTCTGTGTGACCTCATAGACGGCAGCCCACCAGGCTCCCCTGTCCCTGGGATTCTCAAGGCAAGAACACTGGAGTGGGTTGCCATCTCCTTCTCCAATGCCTAGTATACAGAAATACAACTCACCTGTGTATACTGACTTTATATCCTGAAAGCCTGTTAAATTAACTTGTAATTTCAGTAGCACATTTACTCCTTCATGATCATGCTGTCTGTAAATAAGGAGAGTTTTACTTCTTCCTCTCCAACCTTTAAATTTATGCGTGTGTGTATAAAATATGTAATTTTTTTCTTATTACATTGGGTACTATGTCTAGGATAGTGCTGAACAGACGTGGTCAGAAAGGATATACTTGCTTCTGCTCTGAACTCAGTGGGAAAGTGTTCAGCTTTTCAACTTTAAGTTGATGTTAGCTATAGATTTTTCAGAGATGTCCTTTATTAAGGAAGTTCCCTTCTATTTCTACCTTTCTAAGAGCTTTTTTCTTTTTAAAACATGTATAGGCATTGTTTTTTGTACAGGCTTTTCCTGTATCTACTGAGATGATCATACACTTGAAAAAAATATTTTGTTAATATGATGAATTACATTTACTATTTTCTTCCTTATACTTAATTTAAGTGTAATTTGTTCTTCTTTTTCTAACTTTTTAAAGAGGAAGTTTAAGGCAATTGACTTAAACCTTTTTCCCCTTTTCTAATGCAAGCATTTAAAGCTATAAACTTTCCTTTAAGCACTGCTTTAGCTGAATCCCACAAATTTTGGTATGTTTTCATTACCATTCAGTTCAAAATATTTTCTAATTTTTCTTGTAATTTCTTCTTAGATACATGGGGTATTTAGAAATTATTTATTAATTTCCAAATATTCAAGAATTTTCTTGATATATTTTCATCATTAATTTCTAATTTAATTCTACTATACTCAAATAACATAGTCTGTATGATTTCAATCCTTTCAGATTTATTGAGATCTACTTTGTGGTCCTGCACAGGGTCTGTCTTGGTTGAATGTTCCATGTGTCAGTTCAGTTCAGTTGCTCAGTCGTGTCCGACTCTTTGCGACCCCATGAATCACAGTATGCCAGGCCTCCCTGTCCATCACCAACTCCCGGAGTTCACTCAGACTCACGTCCATCGAATTAGTGATGCCATCCAGCCATCTCATCCTCTGTCATCCCCTTCTCCTCCTGCCCCCAATCCCTCCCAGCATCAGAGTCTTTTCCAGTGAGTCAACTCTTTGCATGAGGTGGCCAAAGTACTGGAGTTTCATGTGTACTTGATAACAATTATATTCTGCTGTCACTGTGTATCACATTATAGCTACACATGTCAATTAGATCAAAATGATACAAGCTCAGGAGCAGCTGTCCCTCAGGGAAGGTGTAGCCTCTCTAGACCTACCTGGCTCACCTCCCCATCTTGTTACCTCCTGGCTTGCTTATTTGTGTCTTTAAAGTGTTTATTGTGGAAAGCGTACAATTGGACTCTGCTTTAGTATTCAGTTTGACAATCTCTGCATTTTATCTTATGTGTTCAGGTAATTTTTATAGGCAACTATCTTCAATAACCTCAGATATGCAGATGACACCACCCTTATGGCAGAAAGTGAAGAGGAACTAAAAAGCCTCTTGATGAAAGTGAAAGAGGAGAGTGAAAAAGTTGGCTTAAAGCTCAACATTCAGAAAACAAAGATCATGGCATCTGGTCCCATCACTTCATGGGAAATAGATGGGGAAACAGTGGAAACAGTGTCAGACTTCATTTTTTTGGGCTCCAAAATCACTGCAGATGGTGACTGAAGCCATGAAATTAAAAGATGCTTACTCCTTGGAAGGAAAGTTATGACCAACCTAGATAGCATATTCAAAAGCAGAGACATTACTTTGCTAACAAAGGTCCGTCTAGTCAAGGCTATGGTTTTTCCAGTGGTCATATATGGATATGAGAGTTGGACTGTGAAGAAAGCTGAGCACCGAGGAATTGATGCTTTTGAACTGTGGTGTTGGAGAAGACTCTTGAGAGTCCCTTGGACTGCAAGGAGATCCAACCAGTCCATTCTAAAGGAGATCAGTCCTGGGTGTTCTTTGGAAGGACTGATGCCAAAGCTGAAACTCCAATACTTTGGCCACCTCATGTGAAGAGTTGACTCATTGGGACAGGAGAAGAAGGGGATGACAGGGGATGAGATGGCTGGATGGCATCACCAACTCGATGGACGTGGGTTTGAGTGAACTCCGGGAGTTGGTGATGGACAGGGAGGCACAACCACAATTCATGTGGTTGCAAAGAGTCGGACACAACTGAGCGACTGAACTGAACTGAAGTGAATCATGCCTCTAGTCCTAATCTCCAATTTACAAAGACAGGAGGTGTAGAACAAGTTAAATGTTGATATGGCTTAACTGAAAGCCGCTCAGTCGTGTCCAACTCTTTGCGAGCCCATGGACTGCACAGTCCATGAAATTCTTCAGGCCAGAATACTGGAATGGGTAGCTGTTCCCTTCTCCAGAGGATCTTCCCAACCCAGGGATCAAACCCAGGTCTCCTGCATTGCAGGTGGATTCTTTACCAGAGAAGCCCAGCAGCAGACAAATCCAGTACATGAAACGTTCTATAAAATAACTGGGCTGGCAGGGGTGTTGTGCAGGATTAAAAGAGACTAAAGAGACAACAAAAGACAATGCACAGATCTTGACTGAATCCTGGATTGTGGCTGAGTGGTGAGGAGAGAGCTTCAAAGGACATTCTTAACATAACTGGGAAAATATGATGTATTAATACTTAGTGCAATAATAGCATTGTAGTTACAGAGGAAATGTACTTAAGAAATGCATGCTGAAATAGTTATAAAGTGTTATGATGTTTGAAGCTTACTTTTAAATCTTTCTGCCCCCCTCACAGAAAAAAAGGGAAAGAGACTGAAAATATGACAATGTCAAAATTGTCAAATTTAATGGAAGGTATATGAGTGATCATTGTATTAATTCCATCCACTTTTCTGTAATTTGAAAATGTTCAAAATAAAAAGCTTAGTGTAAAAACACTGTGGGCCACTAAACTGTACAATTTAAAATGGTGATTTTTATATTATGGAATTTGATCTCAAAAAAATAAAGAGCTGTGGGTATTTGATACTATGGAGTTATTACAGAACTGCTTAAACTGCTCTGCCTAGCTCCGTTATCATCAACCTGGACATGAACAGCATCCCCCGTAGTTCTGTAGTGCCATAACTTTGGGTACGGTGGTGATCTCATGTTAAAGTTAGGAGCAAACACAGAATCTTTATACAGAGGTGAAAAAATAGGATAAGATAATTTTTACGGTAAAATTACTTTTATATAATTTACTTGCTAATGTTTAAAATTTTAGAGTATACAGGAGGAAGCAAGGCATAATGACTAGGCCGAAAAATCAAGCATAGCCTCAACTGGCTAAGAGTAAAATGTCAAAAGCAAACCAAACTGTCCACACACCTGGGTTGACGGTCGGAGCAGGTGGAGGTGGGAGAGGCCGGCCTTCTTTAATGGCTAGTGTACACTGCTTTGCTGACTGCATCGCATTAATGAAGTCTTCATGATGTTGTCTCCAGTTAGATTTTCTCACGGGTTGTGGCTATAAAAAGAAATTAAACCAACATATACTAATCTAGGCTATATAGCTCACTGTTATAATCTTTTTTTTTAAGCTGGGATTTGAATTTACAAGAAACACAACTGTGAAATTTGGAGAAAAAAGAGAAATTTGCTTTCTAAAAACACTAAAAGAGGTTTGGAAAACACAGTAATAAAATTTTCAAGTCACAGTAGTGAGGGAAAATACAAAACAACAATCACAAAAAACAAAGAAATTACAAAACTTTAAAGGAAGACTTAAATGTAACCTTAAAAGTGACTGTCTTCCAAGTTAATTGCTGGATTTAATGCTACTCTAATGAAAATATAAACGAGATTTGTTTTCTGCCACATCTGGAAAGTATCTGAAATACATTTGGAAATCTAAGTGAGCATGATTAAAAAGAAAACAGTAAAGGTGGATTATACTTACATGACATTACATTGCCCTATCAAGCAAAAATGAAAGCAGAGAGCCAGAATGAGGCTTTCATGTACTGAAGGACATAATCAAGAACAGCAAGGAAGATATCGATAGTACCTTGGACTGAGGCTCCTTCCCCACAGTGGGAATGTCAGTGCCCTGCAATCTTTGTTTTAAGGAATTGAAAGGTTTACGTTTTTTGTTGAAGAGTTTTCTACAAATTGGTCCGTGTCTTTCCTAGAAAAGAAGGAGTGGGGATTAAAATTTTTAACATGTACAATCACAGAGTTCGTAATGGCTCAGTGTACTCAAGCAGCCCCCACTGCAGGGACTGGGTTGCACCTTCAGAGCCAAGTTCATTCTCTAACTCTCAAATCACAGCAGAGCAAATCCATCTGGCTCTCTTCACCCATGTTACACATAACTAGATATTGTGTTTGGGCAAGGTCAACAAAAGGCCTCTACAGCTAAAGAAACTGACTTAAAATTTAGTCTTACATATTTAACTTTACCACTTGGGCTCAGTAAATAGTTCCAAGCATTAAACAATATTGAAAAGACTCACTTTCTAGTTTAAATTGTAATAAATTATCTCTGATATTCGGCTAGGTACTCACTGAAGCCAAGGAAATTTTCTTAACTTCTTCTATTCTGTTTTCTGCCTTCACTGTTTCTAAATTCCAAAAGCAAGTCATCCAGGAATTGAGTCCCAACAACCTTGTTTTTCCATCCTTTTGAAGTAATTCTCTGCATACAAAAGTATGCAAAGTAAGGGGAAACTTAGCTTCTTATACAAGTGGAAACTTTTCAGAAAAACTCTTACCACTCAACATTTCAAAATTGAATTTAACTGGGTTGCTTTTCTACATACAGCAAATCAAACCACTTAACTCCTGAAAAAAATGAGTGGAGAGGTTTCAAAGAAATATTTGAGAACATCTGCAAGAAACAACTGGGACAACCATACGACAAATGAAAAATAGATCAATTCCATGTAAGTTATGAAGACATTTTCCCTTAGTGTGTCCAAACATTTTTCATGAAGTCATTTATTTTAGAGCAAACCTAAGCTTATAATATTAAACTTTAAAATATAGAATACACAGAAGAACTGTACAAAAAAGATCTTCATGACCCAGATAATCACGATGTGATCACTCACCTAGAGCCAGGCACCCTGGAATGTGAAGTCAAATGGGCCTTAGAAAGCATCACTATGAACAAAGCTAGTGGAGGTGATGGAATTCCAGTTGAGCTGTTTCAAATCCTGAAAGATGATGCTGTGAAAGTGCTGCACTCAATATGTCAGCAAATTTGCAAAACTCAGCAGTGGCCACAGGACTGGAAAAGGTCAGTTTTCATTCCAATCCCAAAGAAAGGCAATGCCAAAGAATGCTCAAACTACCGCACAATTGCACTCATCTCACATGCTAGTAAAGTAATGCTCAAAATTCTCCAAGCCAGGCTTCAGCAGTATGTGAACCGTGAACTTCCAGATGTTCAAGCTGGTTTTAGAAAAGGCAGAGGAACCAGAGATCAAATTGCCAACATCCGCTGGATCATGGAAAAAGCAAGAGAGTTCCAGAAAAACATCTATTTCTGCTTTATTGACTATGCCAAAGCCTTTGATTGTGTGGATCACAAGAAACTGTGGAAAATTCTGAGAGAGATGGGAATACCAGACCACCTGACCTACCTCTTGAGGAACCTATATGCAGGTCAGGAAGCAACAGTTAGAACTGGACATGGACAACAGACTGGTTCCAAATAGGAAAAGGAGTGCGTCAAGGCTGTATACTGTCACCCTGCTTATTTAACTTCTTTTTTTTTTTTTTTTTTGCTTATTTAACTTCTATGCAGAGTACATCATGAGAAACGCTGGACTGGAAGAAGCACAAGCTGGAATCAAGATTGCCGGGAGAAATATCAGTAACCTCAGATATGCAGATGACACCACCCTTATGGCAGAAAGTGAAGAGGAGCTAAAAAGCCTCTTGATGAAAGTGAAAAAGTTGGCTTAAAAGCTCAACATTCAGAAAACAAAGATCATGGCATCTGGTCCCATCACTTCATGGGAAATAGATGGGTAAACAGTGGAAACAGCGTCAGACTTTATTTTGGGGGGGCTCCAAAATCACTGCAGATGGTGATTGCAGCCATGAAATTAAAAGATGCTTACTCCTTGGAAGGAAAGTTATGACCAACCTAGATAGCATATTCAAAAGCAGAGACATTACTTTGCCAACAAAGGTCCGTCTAGTCGAGGCTGTTGTTTTCCCAGTGGTCATGTATGGATGTGAGAGTTGGACTGTGAAGAAAGCTGAGGGCCCAAGAATTGATGCTTTTGAACTGTGGTGTTGGAGAAGACTCTTGAGAGTCCCTTGGACTGCAAGGAGATCCAACCAGTCCATTCTAAAGGAGATCAGTCCTGGGTGTTCTTTGGAAGGACTGATGCCAAAGCTGAAACTCCAATACTTTGGCCACCTCATGTGGAGTTGACTCATTGGAAAAGACCCTGATGCTGGGAGGGATTGGGGACAGGAGAAGAAGGGGATGACAGGGGATGAGATGGCTGGATGGCATCACCAACTCGATGGATGCAAGTTTGAGTGAATTCCAGGAGTTTGTGATGGACAAGGAGGCCTGGCATGCTGCAATTCATGGGGTCACAAAGAGTCAGGCACGGCTGAGCGACTGAACTGAACTGAATTGATTACAATACTTACAAGACCATCGGCAGAGAAAACAACTCCAGCCAGTAGACCTGTAAAAACTCAGCATTTCTGGTACAAAAACCAGGGAAGCAGCACATAGAGCTTTGCCTGTGTTGTTTGTAGTTGTGATTTAGTCACTAAGCCATGTCTGACTCTTTTGCAACCCCATGGACAGTAGTCCGCCAAGCTCCTCTGTCCATGGGATTTCCCAGACAAGAATACTACCTGTGTACTATCTTTATAAAGTTACTGTACCACTAAAGGATTATGCCAATCTTTGCCTTCCACTCTAAGCGCTCTTCATTCATGGTCATGGAACTCATAGCAGCTATTACTTAGTTACTTTGTCCAGACCCAAAAAATACAGGATCCATGAAAATCACTGCACCTGGTGATGAACAAGCCATACCATTTTAAAACTGAAGGGGAGAAGAGAAAGAGCAGATCACTTGATCAAATGTTCTTTGTAGCCTAGAAATAGGTCAATGAAGTAAAACTCAAGAGGACTCAAGAATACTTAGCATTTAGTCATCTCTTTTCAAAGTTACCTCCCTAGGTCTCAAATCCAGTCTCATGGGGTGCAGTCTTGGGTTAGCAAAGGCAGCTCCCTAGGGGATTATTGGGCCACAATAGGCCCTGTGAGTTCCCCTTCTAGATCCAGGAAACTCTAGCTGCAGTTAACTAGAACAGATATTCTATTTTTAAATTCCCCAGAGAAATAAAACCTACAACCTCATTTGGTAGTCTTTCACCCCAAATGTAGTCAGGATTATACTCCAAATTCTTTAAGTTTGAAAACAAGTCTCTTTGATCTAAATGTCCCAGCTAATAGTTCATTATCTACTTAGTTGTGTTTTTTTTTTTTTTTTTTAATAAATTTTCTTGGGAACTCCTTCATAATATGGGACGTTTGTTTCCCTAATTTTGAAATAAATCAAGCCTTTATTCAACTTTATGGGCATCAATCAGGGGACTTGACATGCAGTTAGCTTAAATCTAATTAACAATTAGGTCCTGGAAGAGGACTAACACCCATTTTGTTCAAATTACATAAAATCCCTGAAACTGGAGAGTTCTGTCTTTATACGTGGCAAAGCAGGAAACAGAGGGAGGTTAAAGGACTTGTCAGAATTAGTGACAAATTTGAGGCTAAAAGCCAAGTTTCCAGATGCTCCAAGTTCAATGTTCATTCCTCTTGACTAGCTAATTTCCCTGGTGCTTTGGCCTTAAAATTTGAATTTTTGATGCTTATAGAAAAGGTGAAAGAGCCAAAACCTCTCAAGAGACGATCAGCTGTGCCAAGACACTTTTATCTGGCTTCCTTTCAGTAAGAGAACCAGATTTAAAAAGCTCTCTTTCGAAGGGGGCAGCATCAACCTACCTAAGTGTCCTCGGGGCCTGCCAGCCATAGGTTATGTACTTTTCTCTCCTTGCTTTCCCTCCACATCTGTCTTTAATCTTTGCCACTGCGGCCTCCTCACTAACTTGACAGTTCATTTAACTCCAATGAAACACATCTACAAAATGTCTTTATGTTTACCAGAACATCTGCTGCAAAGCGTCTTCCACAGACTTCACAGGGAAATAATTCCTGATTGCCATCTGTATAGGATCCAAAGCACATTATGTTAGTTTCGTGGAATTGCCTGCCCAAGAAGAAATGACTAAGGGGAGGAGACCTCAATAGCTTGATATCCTCACTCTCCCCCATCACCCAGTGACTTCCTTCTCTTAGGAAGATCCTTTGTAAAACTCACCCATGTTTTCCTAACATAGACTTCTCACTTCACTAAACAGATAAGTTCCATATGCTCAGGCAACCAGAGTACAATTATTTAATATATCATTAAACTAATGTCTAAAGAAAGCTATCCGGCACTAAGTACAAAGCTGATTTGTTGTTGTTTAGTGCTAGGTCACGTCCGACTCTTTTGTGACCCCATGGACTGCAGCCCGCCAGGCTCCTCTGTCCATAGAATTTCCCAGGGAAGAATACTGGAGTGGGTTGCCATTTCTTTCTTCAGGGGATTGAACGCATGCCTCCCTGCTTGGCAAGCGGATTCTTTACCACTGAGCCACCAAAGAACCCACCTGCCAGTGTAGAGGTGGGTTCGATCCCTGAGTTGGGAAGATCCCCTGGAGGAGGAAATGGCAACCCACTCCAGTATTCTTGCCTGGGAAATCCCATGGACAGAGAAGCCTGGCAGGCTACAGTCCACGGGGTCACAAAAGAGTCAGACATGACTACGTGACTAAACAACAAACAAAGCTGATACTCTAGTATTAAGTCACAAATAATCCAATGGTAACATCTTTAAGATTGCTACTAGAATGTAAGATCATGTGTGTGCTAAATGAAGGCATGCCAATTTATCATGGACTGTATGAAATGGGTTGCCTAGTCACTGAATTTAAGGTAAACTTTCCTGAGAAGCTGAAACTTCAAAACTTTGGCCACCTGATGCAAAGAACTGACTCATTGGAAAAGACCCTGATGCTGGGAAAGATTGAAGGCAGGAGGAGAAGGGGACGACAGAGGATGAGATGGTTGGATGGCATCACTGACTCAATGGACATAGGTTTGAGCAAGCTCTGGGAGTTGCTGATGGACAGGGAAGCCTGGTGTGCTGCAGTCCATGGGGTCGCAAAGAGTCAGACAAGACTGAGAGACTGAACTTTTTCCTGAGAATGGCTTTCTCAACAAATCTCTTTGCTAGGAAACTACCTGAGAGAAAGGAAGTAGGAGGATGAAATGGACCAAATAGAACCAGTGGGCTTTGCTCCAAACTAGGAAAGACAAAGCCATTACAATGAAGAAGCAGGTGAGAATGATGAACATCACCCCAAGTGTGGTGCTTCTGTGTCTGATCTCTTCACGGGGCCTGTGAAGAAGACTCACTGAAAACATTTAATATGTAGTAGAGAATAAGTGAAGAACTACAGTAATAATATACTCACTACTTGCTATTATTTTTCTAAAAAATATTCAATTGTTATAGTGTTTTCAAAATTAAATGAAGAATAAACTCAAAATATCTAAAAAAAAAAAAAAAAAAAAAAGGAAAGAAAAATACAAAACTCTGCCCACTCTGTCCCAATGTCTCAAAGTGCCTGACCCACAATAAGGTTCTCAATAATTACTTCTTGGATGTATGGGTTAAATGAGAATTGAGTTTCTACCATAGGACCAATTATTCATTCAATAAATAAACACCTGTTATATGCAACTCTGTGGGGATATTGAGAAAAACTATACATGGGTCCAGCATAGAAAAGGAGAGAAGGTATGCCCATAAATTACTTTAAATGAAGTTGGAAAAGCAAACCATTGTGGAAAAAAGTTTTGTTTCATATTACTGCCTTTCAGTTCATCTGGAGTTGAGAATAAAGATTTAAAAAGTAGGGACTTCCCTGGTGGCCCAGCAGTTAAGACTCTGTGCTCCCAATGCAGGGGGCTCAGGTTCCATCCCAGGTCAAGGAACTAAGATCAATTTAAAAAAAGGTCCTGCATGCCTCAATTAAGACCCGGTGAAGCCAAATTAATAAATTCATATAACATAAATATGTAAAATATAAAGATCATAAAAAAGCAGTTTGATTGTGGGGAATATTTTATATTAGACTAACCATCCGGTTAATCTCTATTATACAAAAAAGGGGAGCAACTGAGGATGTTGAGCAGGAAGAACCTGGATGGCACTGTAGAAGATTCATGTAACAAACCTGAGGAGGAATGAACAGATAGCGGTGGGGATGGAAAGTGGGATTTTACTTAAAAAGCTAACGGTGTAGACCTGAAACGGAAAGGAAAGAGGAAATGAGAGACACTGTGGCCAGAGAATCAATAAGATGATGACTGGATTTGGGGGATACTAGGAGGTGACAGAGGAGCCTGTGGGCTGCAGTCCATGGGGTCGCTAAGAGTCGGACACGACTGAGCGACTTCACTTTCACTTTTCACTTTCATGCATTGGAGAAGGAAATGGCAACCCACTCCAGAGCTCTTGCTTGGAGAATCCCAGGGACGGGGGAGCCTGGTGGGCTGCTGTCTATGGGGTCGCACAGAGTCGGACATGACTGAAGCAACTTAGCAGCGGCGGCAGCAGGAGGTGACAGAGAGAAGAATGCTCAGGGACTGAAAAGACAATAGGACTATGGAAAGAAAGAAATAATTCAAAAAGAAGGGACATCTTGTAAGAAAAATGACCTCAGCTTTGGAAATACTGAGTCTGAGATAGAGTCATCCAGCCAGCAGGATGGAAATGAGGGAGGTCAGGGCTAGAGACACAGATGTAGGCTTTGTTTGGAGAGTGATGTAAAGGCATGATATTGCCAGGGAAGAGGTCATGGAAAGAGAAGTACAGGGATGATCCCTAGGGAACTCCATATTTAAGGGCCAAGAAGATGATGATGATAAGCCAGAAGGAGAAAGCAGGAGAGAACAGGGTCATGGAAACCATGGGAAGACAGTTTGAGAAAGGAAGTCTTGATTAACAGGAATCAGATGGTAGCTCATTACAGACACTGTTGATTTAAATGATTTCTTCTCACATCTGCCAGATGGTATTGTATTAGAACACAGGTCATCCATTGCAGCATACAGAAATACCATTCTTCCTCTGTCCTTTTGGCCTTCTAACTCTGTAAAAACTAGGTCATAACTTTCTTTCTTCAGCAAGGATGTCCCATTCCTCCACATACTTACCCATTAATAAAAACTATTCATCCTAATTATAAAACTTTTTTCTAAAACACTAAGGAAGGATGCTTTACTTTTATGAATATTACAGTAACATTCGTAGGGTGATTTCCTGCTCCCCAAATACTTTTCCTACATAATCTCATTTAATCCTCACAACAATCCTGAGATAGGGTTGTTCCTTTTTCTTTTTTTTTGTTTCCTTAAGAGATAAGAAAATGAAGGTTCAAGATTAGGTGACTTCTTGAGGACAAGAGGTAGTAAGTGTTAACAGTGAGACTCAAACTTGAGTCTCTGTCTCCACAAGTATTAAGACTATTTACTCAACCATCGCCATAAATACACTGTATCAGTACTAACCTGCAAAGTAAATGGATGGAAGTCCCTGGAAGATCAATGGCCTTTGGTTTGAATCAGTTGGGTTTTGAGTCCAGTGAGTTTGAAATAATGACAAACACGATATGATTCAACTGAACTCCTAAAACAGATGGACCACCACGTTCTGAAACACATTCGACTTGGAAGCTTGACAACAAGGAGAAAAGGAAACACGGAGAACCAAACATGGAGATCAATAGAACCTTAGAAGAATCCTTGGAAACAACCAAGATGCCCTTCAATATGTGAATCGTTAAACAAGCTGTGATACATTCATACCCTGGAACACTGCTGAGCAACAGAAAGGAACTGATATACTGCCAACATCCACTGGATCATAGAAAAAAGGGGCTTCCAGAAAAACAACTGCTTCTGCTTGACTGACTACATTAAAGCCTTTGACTGTGTGGATCACAACAAACTGTGGAAAATTCAAGAGATGGGAATACTAGACCACCTGACCTGCCTCCTGAGAAACCTATATGCAGGTAAAGAAGCAACAGTTAGAACTGGACATGGAACAACAGGCTGGTTCCAAACAGGAAAAGGAGTATGTTAAGGCAGTATATTGGCACCCTGCTTATTTAACTTCTATGCAGAGTACATCTTGCTGGGCTGGATGGATCACAAGCTGGAATCAAGATTGCTAGGAGAAATACCAACAACTTCAGATATGTGATGATATTACTCTAACAGCAGAAAGCAAAGAGGAACAAAAGAGCTTCTTGATGAGGGTAAAGAGGACAGTGAAAAAGCTGGCTTAAAACTCAATATTCAAAAAACCAAGATCATGGCACCTGGTCCCAACATTTCATAGCAAATAGATGGGAAAAAGTGGAAACTGTGGCAGACTTTATTTTCTTGGGCTCCAGAATCACTGTGGACAGAGACCTCAGCCACAAAATTAAAAGATGCTTGCTCCTTGGAAAAAGAGCTATGACAAACCTAGACAGTGTATTAAAAAGCAGACATCACTTTGCTGACAAAGGACCAGATAGTCAAAGCTATGGTTCTTCCATGTACGGATGTGAGAGTTGGACCATAAAGGCTGATGGCTAAAGAATTGATACTTTCAAATGGTGGTGCTGGAGAAGACTCTTCAGAGTCCCTTGGACAGCAAGGAAATCAAACCAGTCAATCCTAAAGGAAATCAACCCTGAATATTCACTGGAGGGACTGATGCTGAAGCTCTGATACTTTGGCCACTTGATGGGAAGAGCTGCCTCATTGAAGGAGACTGATGCTGGGAAAGATTGAGGGCAGGAGAAGAGGGTGACAGAGGATGAGATGTTTGGATGACAACACCAACTCAATGGATATAAGTCTAAGCAAACTCCAGGAGATAGTGAAGGACAGGGAAGCCTGGCATGCTACAGACCATAAGGTCGCAAAGAATTGGACACAATTTAAGAGACTGAACAACTACTGATACATAAAACAACCTGATTCAATCTCACTGCTGAGTGAAAAGTTGTTCTCAAAAGGTCACATATGATTCCATTTGTAAAATATTCTCGAAATGACAGAAGGAGAGATGGAAGAGATTAGTGACTGCCAAGAGGTAGGGATGGTCAGTGAGGGAGGTGGAATGAGGAAGACCTTTGGGTGATGGGCTAGTTCTCTATCTTTACTGTGGTGTTGATGCATGTAGTAACATGGCATGGAATTACACTTGATCTTAGCTGAGAAGTGATGGCATGGAACTACAAACACTCACTGTACCAATGTATACTTTCTGGATTTAACATCTGTAGTTAAGATGTAACTTGGTGGAAACTAGATAAAGAGTGCAGGAATCTCCACAATTTTTTATGAATTGCATCAAAATTAAAAGTTTAAATACCTTTGCGTTGGCAACTCATGGCCCTTGGGCCCAATCTGAGGCTGCATGATCTTATAAATAAAGTTTTAATAGTACCCAGTCAGCCCCATTTGTTTATATATCTATTGCTATTTTCAAACTACAGAGGTAGAGTTGCATAGTAGTTGTAACAGAGACCAAATAGTCTGCAGTTATAAATACTTTTTGGCCTTTACAGAAGTAGGTTGCTAATGAGTGAATGAAAATGTAGTAATTAAAAATGATTTGTGGGAGAATAATAAGAAAATTTTAAGATGCATTTTATTCATGTATTTACAGATAGACTGGAAGGATATATATACATATATATATATGGTACACATACAACACATAATTACCCAGAGTGCAAAGAAAAAAGGTGAAACTTGAGTTTCCTAAATTTTCAATTTTTCTATATATATTATGCATTGCTGTTTAAAAGAAAGAATGACATTTAAAAAAACTTTTGATAGAAAAGATTCTAAAACAATGACATTAACTTACCTATTTCTAACTTTACCCTAACTGGAGTCTCGGGAGACTATTAAAGTGGCTATTGTTTTTATACATTGGTTCACAATCTTAAGACAATTTTTAAAATGAGGAAAGTGATCTGGAAGCGATCAACAGTTTTGTCTAGTATGTTAACAATGATAAATAAGCATTACAAAATCTCAGTTCAAAAATTTTATAAGAAACCTGGAGAGGATTATGGCTGCAGTGAAGTTGGAAAAAATTCTACTTGAGAGTAGACATTCTCTTTCTGAGCTGGAAGTTAAGATGCTTTGTAGAGACACTTATCAATCCACATTACTTATATTTCACCTTATAAAGACATTGCAAAGAAGGAAAATTATTTAGTTGTCAGTGAATCAAAAACTCTTGAGTCCTTTGCAGTCTAGAACATGCAAATACGAGCAATACAGACATCTTTCTGGGCCCTACAGCAAAGGGGCTGGCATACTAGCCAAAACTTATTATCTCAGGAACATGAGTTATAAAATAAAAGGAATTGAGACTAAGGAAATTAGGATGGCAGAGAATACCCCATTTTCTTTCTGCTTTCTCCCCACATCCTATGGTAAAGGGACTTAGAAACACGGAGAACCCTGAGGACAGGGAGGAATGAGGACAAAAGAAAAAAAAAAACAACTGGAATCCGGAAAGCTGAGGACATGGTAACCAACTTGGAGGACATAAAACTACATCAAAATCCACTTCCCAAGCTGATGGCAGAAAAAAAAACCGAGAACCATCCAGATTTACACACAGAACCCTTCAAAATCACAGAAACTTCTGAAGCAGGACATACCTCTGACACAGGGACAGGATACATGAGGAAGAAGAGATTGCAAAAATATGGAGAATCAGGGAGAAAGTCTTCTAAAAAGAGGTAGAGATTCCTAGACTCTTCTCCCTTCATCCCACAGCCGCTGCGTGATTGCCTTTCTCCAACTCTAGCAGAAGACTACTCTTCAGAAAGGATAAGACGGAAGGTCTGTGTACGAGTCAACAAGAGGCACAGCTGAAGGCATGGGTAGGTAGACACCACTCATATACACATAGTTGATTCTCAATATTTGTGCTAGTAACATTCCATATATCCCTGCCAAGCACTAAATGGGCAAATACTGACATTACTCCTGGGGGAAATACAAAGTTAAACTCCTGAGCCTCTGGGTCACATTTTAACCTCCTTTGTATTTGTTCAAAGACACCTTAAATATAGTTGATTCAACAACACTGAACTCATAGCCAAGCACATACTTCAAGCTGGCATGAAGATTATCTAACATATTTTAGATATGTAGCCCTGCAACACTATGCGTGGGAGCCTTTTAAACAGTGAAACCATCAAGAAAAAGTACATCATTATGAAAAGCATGGCATGAAGTAGACCATAAAGTGTTCACTTGTTTACAGTAGGACAGCTGAAACAAGCAGGCAGAGCGTCACATCGTGCTACCCTACCTGGGAGTGTGGGTGTTAGATGACTCAACTTTTAAACTGCTATGTACATGGCTGTGATCAGCCGTGAAAGCACCTTTGACTACTGATTATAAATTTTATGGAGTAGGTCAATTTGCAAAGAGGAACTCCATGGTTAATGAGGACTAACTGCATATGTGACATATGTGTGCATAATCTAGTGATTAATCTCATTTACAGTGATGCTGAAAGCAGAAAATATCCCACACCCACCTTCCTCTACTTGGCTCACAGAACTCTGCCTGCCAGACCCTTACTCTCAAGGCAGGATGCAAGCTTTCCTGAGAATATAATCATTCCATGGAGAAAGAGCTAAAGATACTGACACTGGGAAGATTCAGGAAACAGCTCACCCCAGACCACCCTACAATAAAAGCTCAAAATCATCTGATGCTACCCATCCATTCAGTCTCCAGTGTTTTCTTCCTCCAATCTTAACTGTGAACAACAGACAAGAATTTCCAAAGATCTGAGGGAAGTCTCCAGCATGTAAGCCCATAGCAAACACTATAAAGGAGAATTCAAGCTCTTAGAAATTAAAAGCCTTACATGAGAAATTGCAGGCAGAATTAGTGGAGTCTCCCTAAAAGTAGAGTAAAATGACAGAAATACTGAAACATAAGCAAATTACAGTACCTCTCCAGAAGGTCCTACTCCAAAATAGAAATTCAGGAGACAAAGGAGAAAATACAAGGAAGAAAATAAAAATAATTTTAAACTATTTCCAGAAGTGAAAGGACATCAGTCTCCTAAGATACAGCACAAATGAAAATAGATCTGTACCAGTATTATTGTAAAATTTTATAACACTGGAGACAGATTCTATTGACTTAGAAAAAAGTTAACTTACAAAGTATCAGGAGTCAGAATGGTTTCAGATTCACAAACAATAAAAATGAAAATAAGCAGGGAAAATTTTTCTAAACTTCTGATGGAAAATAACCTGCAATCTAGAGTTTCATACCCATACAATCTACCAATCAGATATGGGGGTAGAACACATTTCCAGACAAGTAAGCCTTCAAAGACTACATCCTATGTTCTCTGTCTCAAGAATTACTGGAGGATATATACTCCACATGGTGAGTACGAGATACAGCAACAGGCATTCAACACAAGGGGGAGAAGGATGACAGGACGACAGCTGGGCCCCGGAGCTAGAGAAGCAACCAGCTCCGACTGGAGGAGAGTGACCAAGATACAGATATGCTGAAGGTAGTCAGAACCTAGATATTCACAGCCTTTGTAATCTAAGGATACTATCTCCTATATTTATCTGGCTCTCATTCTGTTCTGTACTTGGTTTACTTGACCAAATCCCAGAAAAGTGCCTACTTGCTCTTCATATTGATGTCTAGATCAGCTGAGGAGACTCATCTCACTCCACAGGAAGGCTCTGCACTCATCTCTTCAGAGACGGAGAGAGGTCATGCTAAGTGGAGAAGCAGAAAACAAAACGACTAAGCAGACAGCCGCTAAGCCTATTTTGGCAGGAGATCCAGGATGCTCCAACTGTGGTGACTTGTGTTCCCAGGACTCACTCATCACCCAGTTCAGACATCTACACATGGGGTTCCTTAAACACTAGGAGCTGAAGACTCAGACTATTCAGCTATCTTCTCAAGGATGCCTTGATCAAAGAGTCACTGACCTAGACTTGTGCTTCTCAGGTGTTCAAAGCTAAACAAGATATTGTGTTCATAGGGATACCATGCAGATGTCGATTAATATAAAAGTCTAGATTGTAAGAGTTACCAAAGGGAAGAATAAATTGAATAAAAACACACAGGTGGTTTCTGTGTTCTATTTCTTAACTTGAATAACTCGTTCTACTTAACTTGAATAACTGGAATGTTTATTATATATTCTCCTGTAAGTTTTACAAGTAAAAATCAAGGCCATTAGAATCTTTACCTTCTTCTGACCTTTAACTGGAACAAGTAAGCTGAATAAAATATACTAATGGCAACACACAAGAAGGAATATAAAAGCATTGATAATTCAAAGTTACTGACAATCTTTATAAAGTTCTGTAGTGGTCACCTGAAGTGATCTGATGACATCACAATGGATGTGTGGATACGTCATAGGTGGCATAAATTATAACAGCTCTCGATACTTTGACTTGTAAAATAAGTTCTAAAGTATCCAAAAAAGTGACTTTATACCAATTACAGACAGTGTTTAAACAAAATAGGTCCTTAAAATACAGCAGGCAAATTCTTAAGTAATTTTTAACCACTATCTGGGATGCCTGAGGCCTTCTTTCTGGCTAAGACTGAATCTAGGTCCTTTTAAATTTAAGCAATTCTTTTCTGAAATATCTGTCCAAATAGCCATTCATTTTATATTACTTACTAATCACTTACTGAACGCCAAGCTCTGTTCTAGACACTGGAGATAACTTTGTAAAGAAAAATACTCTGCCCTCAGTGTGTTCTAGTGAGAGACTGAAAAGATAACATCTCAGATGCCAAAAGATGTTACAGAGAACATAAAAAAAGAAAGGAACATAAAGAATGCAGAGAAAGGTTTGAGCTATTATGAAAAACATGGTCAGGGAAAAGTTTATGGGGTAGGTGACAATTGAGTATCACCCTTAAGAAGATTTATTTACAGTTAAGGGCACTTCAGAGGGAACAGCAAGTACCAAGATTCTCATTTCAAGTGATACTTATCGCAATGACTTGACATTGCTGGTCATATTTTGTTGCACACACCCTGCCCCCTTGGACAATGCTGTCCTTGAAGGTGAAACTCCCTTATTACTTAGGACACCATACATTTAAACATAGAGCTGAAGTTTCCAACCATTGTTTATACATGACTCACATCATAAATATTTCAAAAAGTTATGAACTTATGTTCCTGATTAAAATCAAGATCTTTATATTTGGAAGATAATCTGCCCAAATCACAATGTTTCTCAGGAAGACTAATGGTTTTTAGTCACATTCTCCTAACTGCAAAATATATAACATGTTGACTTAAACCATTTGAGTCAGGTGTGGTAAAATTAGAAGTTCCACAGATGGAGTGTGAACACCACCAAGTCAAAGTAACATTCCACATCTTGTTAAGATTCTTGTGGTTTAAAAAACCTCCAAATGAGACAGCTACCAAAATATATGGTCATCTCTTTAGGATTTAGTACATTCCCAAAACAAATATAAATCATCATCTGGCCCTTTGCTTCTACAGGTTGGCATTTAAATTCATGCTCTCCAGTTTTCTACTTCTGTAACAAGCTCTTCAGCAAATTTTTTTTTGTATCAATGTCAGTAGAGCACTTAATGCTACTGTTTTCCACAACTCTTTAAATTCTACAGTAATTACTTAAGATTTAGAATACATAACATACAGAGAAAGATAACACCTATCAGCTTAGGAAAAGCCACAATTAAATTACAGATGAAGGCACTTCCTAATAATTTAGATATCAAATATAGCTTACCTGCTAAGAATGGTTGGGCCCCAGCCATTCTGTACCCTGCTCAGACCAACAGTGTCCAGATTTTTTTTTTTTTTTTTTTCAGAACAGTCCAGTTAACAAAGCATTAGTCACAGACACATGAACAAGGATCACTAACAACTTGTCTGTTGCAAGAAAGTCACACTTACCAAATAATTAACAATTGTGATGGTATCATTGCTTGAGCCTTGAAAAAGTTAAAAAAAAATCTCACCAAAAGACCGGGAGTTTTTTCAACTATGTATTTTAATCAGTATGAATGGTTCCAAGCATTAAATAATACTGAAAAGACAAGCTCTCTAGTTTGAACTTAAGTAAATATTTCTGATTTTGAGCCAGGTACTCACTGAAGCCAAGGAAGTTTTCTTGATTATTTCTTGTTTCCTGTCTTCACTGTTCCTAAATTCCAAAAACAAGTCAGCCAGTAACTGAGTCCCAATGACCTTGATATTGTTTTACCACCCTTTTGAAATAACCCTTTGCATACAGCAATGGGAAATTTAGCTTCCAACCAGTGGAACCTTCTCAAGGAAGCTTTTCTTGCCACTCTTGTTTCAAATTTGAATTTTTAACTGGGTTACTTTTCAACATACAGGAAATCAAACCACTTAAGTCTTGAAAAGGAGTGGAAAGCTTTCAAAGAAATATTTGAGAACATCTGCAAAAGGCAACTGGGACAACTGTACAAATAAATGAAGAATAAATCAATTCCATTTACGTTACGAAGATATTTTTCCTTTAATTTATCCAAACATTTCATGTCCACTGTTATTTATTTAAGCAAATTTAAGCCCATATTAAATTCTAAAATATTACCATATTTACAAGACAGCTGGCAGAGAAAACCTGGTGATATAAATACAAATACTGTACTGTTTTTTGTTTTTCAAAAAATACCTGCCAATAAAAATGGCAGACTGAACAGTTTTCTCTCTTTGAAGATCCTCGTTCATTTTTTAATGTTTAAGTCCCTAATGGGGAAAGCACCTTATCTTAAATGTTCCACTATCATAGCTTTAGCCCCTCAACATTCTTCTTCAAGTTCAGCAGCTCTTTTTCCTGCCTTCTTTTCTCCAGTTTGAAGGCTAATTTGTTAGCTTTCTTCTCCACTCTCCGTTCCTGTGCAAGAAAATGTTCATGTCACTCAGATCTTCACACTGACGTAGACTAACTTTACAAAAGAAACTCCCCATGAGCATACCTGCGCCGCCCCAGCTCTTTCTGAATCTCACATCTGAGACTAGTTTACCTTGCGCTCTTCTTTGATAGCTTGCTTTCGTGCTCTTTTGTCCTCCTTGCTTTCACTTTTAGAACGTGGTTGGGTTGACATCTTAGGGAGATCACTGTTATTGATCATCTGCATTCGTTCAACTTGCTTTGCTGTGAGTCCTTTCTTAGGTAAGACATTGAGAGGTATTCCTGTTTTAGAAGATAGTCGGATTTGTTTGGGCTGAAAGAAAGATAAAATGGAAATCGGGTTCTTTTCCACTCCTACTAAAAAACAGCTCACTAATGGCACATATTGTTGCTTGTCACAATGGTGTTGAAAGCCACAAAGAGGTAAAGCCCTGAGAAAATAATCTGTACACTCGTTCCTACACTGCATACTTCAAATAGCTCAGAACACTATGCCTTACCTTTGGTTGATATTTGATAAGCTGTGGATGGTTATATAAATTTGAGTATGTACCTTAAAAAAAAAACACAAACACACAAAAATCATGTATTAACAAGTCCACTTTCAGTTCAGCGAAAACATTACCGAGTTCCTCCTATATTCTTTAGTGTTTTCACAGTTCAAAATAACAATTGTGTCTGCTACATTTTTAAATATTTCGATTTACAACTAAGAAACTCCAGTACTTTGGCCACCTCATGCAAAAAGTTGACTCATTGGAAAAGACTCTGATGCTGGGAGGGATTGGGGGCAGGAGAAGGGGACAACAGAGGATGAGATGGCTGGATGGTATCACTGACTCGATGGACGTGAGTCTGAGTGAACTCCGGGAGTTGGTGATGGACAGGGAGGCCTGGCGTGCTGCGATTCATGGGGTCGCAAAGAGTCGGACACGACTGAGCGACTGACTGAACTGAACTGAAATGAATATTCACTGAAAGGACTGATGCTGAAGCTCCAAATCTTTGGCCACCTGATGTGAAGAGCCAATTCACTAGAAAAGATCCTGATGCTGGGAAACACTGAGGACAGGAGTTTGAGCAAACTGCGAGAGAGAGTGAGGGTTCAGGGAAACCTGGTGTGCTGCAGTTCCATGGGGTCACAAAAGAGTCAGACACCACTTAGTGACTGAACAAAAACAAACTGAAATATTTTCCCAAAATATGTACTTTTCCAAAAAGTCAATGTATTCAGTACTTTAAAATTATTACTGTACTTTCAGCAGTAAAACAGATACTTAAGATACTTACTACAAATAGATTCACAATCCCACTTTTCTTTGGCTTCTTCAAGAACTACAGTAACGATCTCTTCCTCCTCAGACCCATCTAGCTCATTCACTGGCAGGTCCTGATCCTCGAAGGGTTCAAGAGTATTCAGTTTTACACAACTTTTGGTTGAGTTTTCCAAAATGAAGATAGAGGAGGGGAAAAAAATACCACTTATTATTACACTATATGTTACTGAAACTACTAGCTAAGGAAACAACAGCCTTTTTTCAAATTCACAGACTCATTTGCCCCATCTGTTACTTCCTGTCACAATTAGCTCTATCCAGCCTTGCCTTTCCCCTGTCATTCTGCTGACAGGAAGGAAAAACCTATCTGTATCTTAACACAGTTTTAGCACATTAAACAAGATGGAAGTTTTCCTATATAACATTATCTTTTTTAAAGCCTTGAAAAGCATTAGCCCATCTGTCTCATCAAAGTATTCAAATAACTCAAAAAATGTAACCCTTGTCCTGCACTGGGATTTACATATGATAGTCATCAGGCAACACAGACCTTTTGAGCAGATGTAAACACCTCATTAGTTTCTCTCAGAGAAATCACCTTGATGTGGGTGATGATTTACCACAACGTTCAGCTAGAAAGTTATGCTAATCAGGTTGAAGAGACAAACTCTGATCTACTTCTCAGAACACCTTTTCATGAAGATGAAGAGTATATATACTGAGAAGTCAGAATGGTTCTTCAGCCGAAGAGACTAGAAGTACCATATCCTCCAAGTGTACGTGACCTTGTACTTTAATCCTGTTATTCCATCATGACTCAGGTCAAAGCTACAGAAAGTGGCTCTCAGTGTTTCCACTTACTGTTATATTCAGCTTCAGGACTCTTAATAGCAAAATACAAGTGAAAGGTTAGGGAAAATGTATTATTTTCAAAACACGGATTCTGACTGAGTAATTTTTGAGATTTTGCTGTGCGATTACAGACTTTATTTGAAAATGAAAACAAGCAAGAAGTCAAAGAAAAGTCACCATACTTCTCTGCCTTCTCTTTATAGTAGTCATTCAAAACTTCCTCTAAGCGATTGCTGTCTACTTGAATGGAACCTTCCAATTCAGCATTATCCAGAGCTCCAATTTCATCATCATCATATTGCTCATAAAACTTGAATGTAAAGAGAAAACATAACATGAAAAGTGAATGTAAAGACTATAGCATTTAAATGTTAATTTTACTCCTGTACAATATTTAAGGACTACCATGAGATCAACTAATCAAGTATTAGGAGAGATTTAGCACCGTAATCATATGATGTGGAAGACATTCTACTCAGCATTCTAAAACTGACATCAAGACTGAAAATAGGCTTTCATTTAACATGAAAATGACCACTGATATAAGAAAAAAACGCCTACACAATGGGAGAAAATATTTGGAAATGTTAAGACCATTAAAAGGTTAATACCCAATATACATAAACAGTTCATAAAACTCAACACCAAAAAAAAAAAAAAAAAAGCCCAAATAATCTGATTAAAAATGGGCAGAAGACATAAACAGACATTATTCCAAAGAGGAAATACAGATGGTCAACAGGCCATAAAAGATGTTCAAAATTGCCAATTAGCAGGGAAATGCAAACCAAAACTATAATGTGGTATCCCCTCACACCTGTTTGAATGGCTATCAGAAACAATAAAAATAACATATACTGGTGAGGATGTGGGGAAAAGGGAATCCTTGTACACTGTTGGTAGGAATGCAAATAGATGTAGCCAATATAGAAAACACTATGTAAGCTTCTCAAAAAACTAAAACAGAATTACCATATGACCCACCAATTCCACTTCAGGGTATATATTTGAAAGAAACAAAAACACTAACTTGGAAAGATATGTGTATCCCAATGTTCATAGAAGCACTATTTATAATAGCTAAGGCACAGAAGGAACCTAAGCACCCATCAACAGATGAATAAAGATGTGGTATGTGTATACACACCTATAAACACACACACACAAGACTACTACTCAGACATAAAAAAGAATGAAATTTTGCCATCTGCAGCAACATGGATGGACTTGAAGGGTATTACGCTAAGTGAAAGACAAATACTGTATGATATTGCTTATATGCAGAACCTAAGAAAATGCAATTAGTGAATACAAAAAATACTCAATATGGAGTACAAACTAGTGGTTACCAGTGGAGAGGGAAGGGACGAGGGGCAAAATAGGGGCAAATTAAGATGCATAAAAACTATTAGGTATAAAATAAGGACATACTGTACAATAGCCAATATTTTACAACTATAAATATTTCATAATAAATATAAATGGAATATAATCTTTAAAACTGTGAACCACTATACTGTATACCTGTTATTTATATAACATTGTACCTCAACTATAGTTTAATTTTTAAAAAGAAAGGCAGTCATTCTGTTCAGCTTGAACAAATCCTAGGCAGAAATCTTTACCTCAGAATATTTCAGATACTTCCATATTCAATGATTATGCAAGCTAATAGATTGTGTAAATAAATGGTGTTAATGCACAGATTTCACTCTTTGTTTAGATGATATTTACTGTATTATTCAAATGCTGTAAACACTGTCAGGGTTTGTAGAAGAATTAAGGGGTGATGTAACTCCTGAAAAGTGAGGTTATTAATAACAGTTTGCCTATTTCTTGGAGAAAAGAGGGAAATGAATACTCACTGAAAAGACAAAGTTAGAACCTTTATCTTAGGTATTCCTTGAAGGAATTTATTCATCATTTATTTAACAGTCTGAACTTCTGCCATACGCCAGATACCATATTGGTCTTGGGATATAACAGTAAGAAAAACACTCAAAAAACAAAAGAAAAGGGAAAAAAATAGAATTTTGTTTATGCCCTGGCCAATGCTTGAAGATAACATACTCTTAAGAGATTAGGATCAGAGAGGTTCAGAATCAAATTATCAGATTCTACGAGGAATGTCAGGAGGTTTGATCAGTCACTTTCTGACTTAAACACATTCTTTCCAGAATGAAAACTGGGGCCATTTTATGATCTGTTATTAAAAGACACAGTCTAACACTGAAAGTTCTAGCTTTGGGTTCCAATGCCATAATGTATACTAGGAACTGGTGTTAAAAGGCTCCCCATTTGGAAACCTTACCTTTTCAAACCTCTCATCATGTAGGGTCAACTGTTCATTCCTCCTCATGACTGAGGACGTCAAGGAATACTCAGTAAAGCGACTTTTTGTTTCCTCTTCCCAGAAGAAGTGATTTTCTACAGCCCCAAGAGGTTTGCCAGGGGCAGACAGATCCTCATCTGATGAGCCTGCACGGTCGTATCTACTGTCATCACCACCTCCTTCCTCATCACCCACATCTTCCCACTCACTGTCATCTTCGGCCTCAGATTTCCTAAAGTCAGAGCCATAAGTTAACTGTCAAAACAACTTGAAAAACAACAGAACCAAATGACTTTACACAAGTAAAATTTGAGGGTATTTCAGGCAGGATGCTTGTTTAGGCAAGAACAGCTGTGCTGTTTGACCTGTATGATTTGGTTGGAAAACTAATGAACTAGCAATCAAGCGACTTGGACTTTAGCCCCATCTATTGATGGCTTGTAGGGACCTCAAGTCCTAAAATGAGAAGACTCAGACTGAACGCTCTCAAAGGTCTCTTCCAGCTATAACTAATGGTTATAGTCCTACGGAAGCAACAGTCAGGGCATTCCTGCTTCAAAACAAGCCACACGTACTGTATCTCCATTCCCTCTTCCTCTTCTGTTGGCTTACTGGCCTGAAGGATGAAATCATCTTCAAGTAAGTTATCCGGATTATCAAAATCAAAATCATCATCAAGAGCTGCAACAATGTCAGGATCAAAATCTAACCGAGGTCCTAGAAGAAAAAACAAAAATTGAGCAGTAATTCCCAAGAAAGCATGATTCATTCACTTAACTAATATAATTCGGCAGCTATTACATGCCTGACTCTACATACTAAAAAACAGTGACTAAAATTTTTAAAAGTTCAGGAATAAAAACATAACTGCAAGAAAATTTAAAAAAGAAAAAGTCCCTCTGGTTCAAATACTCACTGGTAAAACATAGATCTAAAATATTAAGCTTTGTCTATTTAGCAAAATTCAAAGCTTTTACCCACAGGAAAAAATTGGGCTTTAAGTTCACCTGTTAGAAGAAACAAATTATTAGGCTGGTACAAAAGTAGTTGTGGTTTTGGACTGTGAATTTTACATCATTATAACTAGGCTCAAACACATCTTTATTAATCAAGGTAGGAACCATTATAATCAACACATTTTTGCTAATGAGAAATAAGCTTATTCCTATAGTGTAAAAATCCATGATTCAGGATTCAGTGAACTCCCAGAAAGTATTTTCTACATCCTATTGGTTGTGGAAGTATTTTCCCTGCAAAGTTGTTGAAATGCTTGAAGAAGTGGTAGTTGGCGAGAGGTCAAGCAAATATGGCATATGAAGTACAACTTTGTAGCCCAATTCATTCAGCTTCTGAAGTGTTGGTTGTGTGATGTGTGATCAAGTGTTGCTGTGGAGAACTAGGCCCATTATGTGACCAATACTGGCTGTAGGCTTTGCATTTTTTGGTGTATCTCATTGATTTGCTGAGCATACTTCTCAGCTGTAATGGTTTTGGTGGGATTCAGAAAGCTGCAGTGGATCAGGCCAGCAGCAGACCACCAAACAGTGATCATGACCTTTTTTGGGGTGCAAGTTTGACTTTGGGAATTGCTTTGGAGCTTCTCCATTCAACCACAGAGCTGGTTATCTCCAGCTGTTGTATCAAATCCACTTTTTCACTGTATGTCACAATCTGATCAAGAAATGGTTCATTGCTGCGTACAATAAAAGACATTTCAAAATGATTTTTTTGAGTTTCAGTCAGCTCACAAGGCACCCACTTATCAAGCCTTTTCATCTTTCCAATTTGCTTCAAATATCGAATGACAGTAGAATGGTTAACACCGAGTTCTTGGCAACTTCTCGGGGAGCTGTAAGAGGATCAGCTGTGATGGTTGCTCTCAATTGGTCACTATCAACCTTCTCTCATCGGCCACTATGCTCCCTCATCTTCAAGGCTCTCGTCTCCTTTGCAAAACTTCTTCAACTACTACTGCACTATAAGTTTCTTAGCAGTTCCTGGGCCTAATGAGTAGCTGATGTTGTGAATTGTCTCCACTGCTTTACGACCATGACCCAGTTTTGAACTCAAAAAAAAAAAAAAAAAAAAAAATTGCTCAAATTTGCTTTTTGTCTAACATCATTTCTACAGTCTAAAATAAACATGAAATGAACAGCAAGTAATATGTCATTAGTAAAAAAACACATAAAGCAGGAAATGCACATTAAAATGATGTATAACATAACCACTTTTGCTAAAGAATGGATTCCCATATCAAAGGGCAAAGTTCAATAATGCAAATCACAATTACTTTTGCACCAACCTAACAAGTATCTGTAGCCTGTGAAACTCCTGTCTTTTCAGACTTTTTGTCCTTTTAGACTATGAGATTTTATCAAATCCCAACCTGTTTCTTTGGCTGTGTTCTTCTATATGTAAAAATATTAGTCCTAGAAACACTTTCTAGTTCAAACCTGTAAACTGACATGGCTTTCAACACCCTTCACAGAGTGGCCATTACTTGACCTCCAGCCTTGTTTCACATTAACCCTTACCCTTCCTTCCAGGCCTACTACAGATAAAAGGTGTGCAGATTCCTATATTTATGCTTTTTCTTGGAGTATCCTCTCTTCCTCACCCCACCTCCATCTACCTACTTAAGTTCTACCTAAGACATCAATCACGACATCTTTGGGGCTTTACAACAATTCATTCATTTGTACTATGATTGTAATTTCCCATTCTTTGTCTATCTCTCCCAGCTGATGATAATTAAGAGGTCAGAGACAATGTTTTTTTCTGATTTAACCCAAACTCGGTCATAGTGCAACTAAAAAAATTTGCAGAATGGATTAAATGAATGAATGACACATGACAAGTGTTGGTCAATAATTAAGGCAGTTTAGTAAGAAATATCAAACACCACATCTGTGGACTTCTGTTTGTTCATTTTAGTCCTGGTACTGCAAAAAAGAGCCCAAACATTATTAATTTTTGGTGTATCTAGAATAAACGGTAAGATGGACTTCTATAAAATACTTCTCTACACTCTTGGGATAAATTCTGAACGCAAACAGATTAAGTATTTTCATGACTGCACGACATGAATGTAAGGCTGAGTTATCACTGTTTCCTTTGTGAGAGGTTAGGTCAAGGCTAAAATTCCCCTACTAGATCACCAAAAATAATTTTCCCACTTTTCTCTCCAAATAGGAACTTTAAAGATTAAGAATTTGATGGCAAAAAAGAGACGCTGATCACAGTTACCCTTCCTAATTTAATGATTTCTAATCTGAATTCAAATACATCTCAACTGTTCCAACACTTTATCAGGTACAGAAAAACTTTGTATCATTACTATATGTTGCTTTTTGTAAAATAAAGCTCTGTCCACTTGAAGTTAAAATTATACATACCTGAAACAGGAGCTGCTTTATTTAACAATCCAACATCTTCCTCAAACTCTGATGCAAACACTGAGGAAGGCAACTTAATTCCACTGGTCTTGAAAAATAAATTATGCAATGGTTAGATTTAGAAATACTTTTGAACTACTAAGAGTTGAAGTTCCCCCCAAATTCATGTCCATCCAGTTCAGAAAGTGACCTGGTTTGGAAACAGGTTCCTCACAGATGTAATTAGTTAAGATGAGATGATACTGGATGATGGTGTGTCCTTATAAGGAGGCCACGTGAAGACAATAAGACACACAAGGGAGAAAGGCGTATGAAGATGGAGGAAGACTGGAGTGCTATACCTACAGGCAACAGGAAACTAAGGATTGCTGGCAACTACCAGAAACTAGGAGACAGGCACAGAAAGATTCTTCCTGTGAGGCCCCGAGAAGGAACAACCTTCCAAAAGCTTGCTTTCAGACTTCTTGTGACAGAATACATCCCCGTTGTTTTAAGCCACCCAGTGGTAATATGTGGTAATTTGTTACGGCAATTCTACTAACATAACCATATTCTGCATTGTCTCACTTATACTCCAGTTACCAATTTTGAACATGCATATCCCCATCATCTCAAAAGCAACTTCCTTGTAATACTTCACAAAACTTAATCTAGTATATCACTTCACTTAATCCTATCGACTCCATGAGTTGTCAGCATGTTTTAGTCAAACACAAGCTATGAAAGGTTAAATGGCATGATTGCCTGAGACTAGTTAAGTGAGGTTTGGGGGATTCAAATCCTGGTCTCACAACGCCACTCTTCAAATTTCAAAACAAAATTAGTCTCCTCCTACCTAAACCAGAGGTAATGTCCTCAGCTCTGGTATTGGCACAACTTTTCTCTGAATTGGCTGCTTAAATCCTAGGAAGATCATATATCATTGTTACCCACTCACTGTTTTGAACTTCTGCATACAGTTACTTCACATCTATTTCCTGGGCACCATCTTACTCATGGCTAACCAGGGCACAGATGACAGTTAGATGTTGCTTAATCTACATCTAGTCCCATCTTTTATTCAGTTCAGTCGTTCAGTCGTGTCTGACTCTGAGATGCCATGAACTGTAGCATGCCAGGCTTCCCTGTCCATCACCAACTCCCGGAGTTTACTCAAACTCATGTCCATTGCAACAGTGATGCCATCCAACCATCTTATCCTCTGTCGTCCCCTTCTCCCACCTTCAATTGTTCCCAGCATCAGGGTCTTTTCAAATGAGTCAGTTCTTCACATCAGGTGGCCAAAGTATTGGAATTTCAGCTTCAGCATCAGTCCTTCCAATGAACATTGAGGACTGATTTCCTTTAGGATGGACTGGTTGGATCTCCTTGCAGTCCAAGGGACTCTCTCAAGAGTCTTCTCCAACACCACAGTTCAAAAGCATCAATTCTTTGGCACTCAGCTTTCTTTATAGCCCAACTCTCACATCCATACGTGACTACTGGAAAAGCCATATCTTTGACTAGTCAGATCTTTGCTGGCAAAGCAATGTCTCTGCTTTTGAATATGCTGTCTAGGTTGGTCCTATCTTTCCTTCCAAGAAGCAAGCGTCTTTTAATTTCATGGCTGCAGTCACCATCTGCAGTGATTTTGGAGCCCCCCAAAATAAAGCCTGTCACTATTTCCACTGTTTCCCCATCTATCTGCCATGAAGTGATGGGACCAGATGCCATTAGTTTTCTGAATGCTGAATTTTAAGCCAACTTTTCACTCTTCTCTTTCACTTTCATCAAGCGGTCTTTAGTTTTTTGTTTTCTGCTGTAAGGGTGATGTCATCTGCATATCTGAGGTTATTGATATTTCTTCCAGTAGTCTTGATTCCAGCTTGTACTTCATCCAGCCCAGTGTTTCTCATGATGTACTCTGCATATAAGTTAAATAAGCACGATGACAATATACAGCCTTGACGTACTCCTTTCCCTATCTGGAACCAGTCTGTTGTTCCATGTCCAGTTCCAACTGTTGCTTCTTGACCTGCATACAGATTTCTCAAGAGGAAGGTCAGGTGGTCTGGTATTCCCATCTCTTTCAGAATTTTCCAGTTTGTTGTAATCCACATAGTCAAAGGCTATTACTGCCAGATTAAAACTCCTTGTCTACTCTGTGTCCAGATTCCTTACTGTTACTCAGTAATGGAACCTCCACATAAAATCAAGTCCAGTTCCTTACATCATGGACTAATTCAAAGTAATTTATGGAGCACACATGTGCTAGACACAATGACCCACAATACTACCTCATGTCCCTTCTTTCTGAATGCAATGATCCTTCTCTCTTCACTAGAATCCACCCTTTTTAGTGGCCAGCTCAGTTTCTTTGTTCTCCATGAAGCTCTTCCCGATTACTGTTCTGGAACTTTACTGTGTCAACTCTCTCATTCTGCACACCATACAATCTACTTCAACATGGGCTGGCACATATTTTCTGACTGGTCTCTAAGCTTTAGTTTCATATTTTCAACCACACAGTTGACAATGTAAGAATCACTACACTGTGTTCTTGGACCTCAAAACTGTCCCATCCTCAGTCAAGGAGCAGGCAGGAAGCCAAGCTGCACACTCTCACCGGCTCACAGACAGAGCCTGCTGAAAGCCACTGAAGAGCACAAGGGCCTATCTAGTAAGCTCCTAGGGCTTCTAAAAGAGTTTTTTCAGGCGCATAAACATGGGCAAAGATTTGGCTTTCTGCTATAGAATCCTATTTCTTAAAAGATTTACTGACATATGGTTCACATATTACACAGTTCAGCCATTTAAAGTGCATAATTTAATAATTTTGATACATATTACAATAACTTTTTAAAAACTGTTGTAAAATATGTACTTTTAAAACACTTTGTGATTATCTATCCTTGGACTCTGGGGTTAAAAAGAGGAAGATCAGCTTGTGCTCAATGAATTACCTTTGGAGAAAAGAATCACATATATAGAGTTTAGACAGTAACTACATTTTGGATAAAGGCCTGTCACTTTTTTAGTGGTTGCAACGATTCTGAATTGCTCTCTGCTGTGACAGCACCTGCTTTACTTCATGAAAAATTCAGGGACTGATCACACATTACTAATTTCTTCACTGCCTTTCTGTACTGCTTTACTTTCTGTTTTTAGGGCATATTCAGTACTCCTAGTTTACTCACTTTGGTGGTTTGTTACACGTTACAGCTGAAGAAACACATGGGACCCATCCATATTTTTGCATCATGCTACTGAAAACCAATGGCACTTGTTTTTCCAACATAATCCACATATCCTTATAAATATCACTGAAGTGCCCTTCAATAGTCTTAGTCTGTTAGAAGAGTTAACTAGATAGTGGTTAATTTTATCCAAAATGAATTAAACAATCTTTTACTGGCCAATACAATTTAGCCAGAAGAATGTTAGGACTTCACAAGAATACACAGAAGAACTGTACAAAAAAGATCTTCAAGACCCAGATAATCACGATGGTGTGATCACTCACCTAGAGCCAGACACCCTGGAATGTGAAGTCAAGTGGGCCTTAGAAAGCATCACTATGAACAAAGCTAGTGGAGGTGATGGAATTCCAGTTGAGCATTTCAAATCCTGAAAGATGATGCTGTGAAAGTGCTGCACTCAATATGTCAGCAAATTTGCAAAACTCAGCAGTGGCCACAGGACTGGAAAAGGTCAGTTTTCATTCCAATCCCAAAGAAAGGCAATGCCAAAGAATGCTCAAACTACCGCACAATTGCACTCATCTCACATGCTAGTAAAGTAATGCTCAAAATTCTCCAAGCCAGACTTCAGCAGTACGTGAACCGTAAACTTCCAGATGTTCAAGCTGGTTTTAGAAAAGGCAGAGAAACCGGAGAGGAAATTGCCAACATCTGCTGGATCATGGAAAAAGCAAGAGAGTTCCAGAAAAACATCTATTTCTGCTTTATTGACTATTCCAAAGCCTTTGACAGTGTGGATCACAATAAACTGTGGAAAATTCTCAAAGAGATGGGAATACCAGACCACCTGACCTGCCTCTTGAGAAACCTATATGTAGGTCAGGAAGCAAGAGTTAGAACTGGACATGGAACAACAGACTGGTTCCAAATAGGAAAAGAAGTACGTCAAGGCTGTATATTGTCACCCTGCTTATTTAACTTATATGCAGAGTATATCATGAAAAACACTGGGCTGGAAGAAGCACAAGCTAGAATCAAGATTGCCGGGAGAAATATCAATAACCTCAGATATGCAGATGACACCACCCTTATGGCAGAAAGTGAAGAGGAGCTAAAAAGCCTCTTGATTAAAGTGAAAGAGGAGAGTGAAAAAGTTGGCTTAAAGCTCAACGTTCAGAAAACAAAGATCATGGCATCTGGTCCCATCACTTCATGGCAAATAGATGGGGAAACAGTGTCAGACTTTATTTTGGGGGGCTCCAAAATCACTGCAGATGGTGACTGCAGCCATGAAATTAAAAGACGCTTACTCCTTGGAAGGAAAGTTATGACCAACCCAGATAGCACATTGAAAAGCAGAGACATTACTTTGCCAACAAAGGTCCGTCTAGTCAAGCCTATGGTTTTCCCAGTGGTCACGTATGGATGTGAGAGTTGGACTGTGAAGAAAGCTGAGCGCCGAAGAACAGACGCTTTTGAACTGTGGTGTTGGTGAAGACTCTTGAGAGTCCCTTGGACTGCAAGGAGATCCAACCAGTCCATCCTAAAGGAGATCAGTCCTGGGTGTTCATTGAAGGATTGATGCTGAAGCTGAAACTTTAATACTTTGGCCACCTCATGCGAAGAGGTGACTCTCTGGAAAAGACCCTGATGCTGGGAGGGATTGGGGGCAGGAGGAGAAGGGGACAACAGAGGATGAGATATCTGGATGGCATCACCGACTCAATGGACATGAGTTTGGGTAAACTCCAGGAGTTGGTAATGGACAGGGGGGCCTGGCGTGCTGCAATTCATGGGGTTGCAAAGAGTCGGACATGACTGAGTGACTGAACTAAACTGAAAACGTTTATTACTTAGGATAAAGAAATTGAGCCACTTTCCCTCCTTTAATGGGTCATTGGAAGGAAATGAGTCAATAAGATACATATCGTACTCCGGATATAACAGGCTTGGGGAAGGTGTAGAGAAATAGGTTCTGGTAAAGATGTGGTAATGGGGTATGTGGCCTCCCAAGAGAGCTACAACCTAGTGGATGAATGATCAGGTGAACAGTTATTGTTAATAACTCTTTGGTATAACATGCTAATGCCTAACCCTTTTGACTTTTCTTAAGCAACAAGTATGGACTGGAGGAGCTTAGGATCACATCTTCCCCAAGGAAAAAGTGTAGACCATGGCAGGACTCGCGATGAGAAGTAGGGGAAATTGACACTCTTTGTATCTCTCCTTTCTGTCTATAAGCCCAATATATTCGTCTTTTTTTTTTTTTAAGTGCCAAAAGTGATATAAAAGTTTCACAGGAAAATTTACTATACACTCATACTAAACTAAAAAGAAGGACTTCCCTGGTAGTACAGTGGGTAAGAATCTGCCTGCCAGTGCAGAGGACATGGGTTTGAGTCCAGGTCTGGAAGATCCCACCTGCCGTGGGATCAGCTAAGCCCGTGCTTAGAGCCCATGAGCACCAACTATTGAGCGCAGATTCAGTTCTCTAGCTGACACCAATTTTTGCCTCAAACAGTTACCGTGATTTAAAAGTGATGGTTTACTCACTCACGGCCCTTCACACACACTCATACTCAAATTGCTAAAAAGTCTTACTGAAGTTACTAAAGGCTCTTCTCTCCCATCTCCCCTGTAAGGTGCACCGAAGGTACTTGTGGGAATGAGCTCCGAGGGGCCAGATGGTTCCTTCAGGTGCTGCAGGTAGTCATAGTCATCGTCAAAGAATACTCCATACTTCCTCTGCTCTGCTCGCCTTTCTTCATCTTTTATCTAGGGTAATAAACAAAATGGACATAGTACCTGTTCCAAGGATAAAACCCAGGAAACTTCCAATGAGCACAACTTTCAGAACATGGGGCAGATGACCCATGAACACTCTAGCTGATAGGAATGAGACAAAGACTTCTTGACAAACTCAGGAAACACAGGATGCCACATAAAATTAAAATGGAATGAAAATAGTTCTTCCTTCCATTAGACACTTCTGTACAACAATCCAAGCCAAGAAACACACACACACTATTTTACCAGGTTATGTGGAGAATTAAAAGACTAGGGCGCACTGAAAGGTAAGTACAATTTCCTGAATTTATATGCAAAGAAACTTCTCAAGGCATAACACCAATTGGCTTTACAACAAAGCTGAATATGCCTGGGTTCCCCAATACTTCCTTCCACATTACCCATACTTAACAAGTATACTCTGACTGATAATTACCAAATCGACCTCTTAAAAGCTCCCTTGCATTTTCTAAAGCTAACTCATGAGTTTTATATTTCATGAGATGACCAGGAGGCAAAAATACAGTTTGTGGTTATGAAATGCCAATATCTCATGGAAAGCAAAGACTGAGCATATGGTTGTGCCCTAAATAACACCATAAAGCATTGTTGCTGATGGATTAGTAAATATCTTCCATTACTCTACAAGAGTGCTCACTTAAACATCTCCAATAAAAATATTCTCTCAACAAAATAAACATGCATGATGTAAAAATGAACATATTTACTGAGAATTAAATCACATATTTTGTTTCCCAGAAGATCAGTTATCTGAGAACAGCAGCTGACTAATATAATTAAAAACAATCAACAATCCACCTACAAACTTACTGGCTATAGAAGAGGACCTACCTTCTGTGTAGGCAACAGAACCCTCTGGGGTGCAGTCTCGTCTGCTGCTAAAGGATCTCTTTGGCTCCGGTGGACCAGGTGAAAAGACACAGCTTTCTTCTTCTCTATAAAGGGTTTTTTCTTCCTGTGAGGCTTCAAAGAAACAGAATCACAGTAATAAATCAGAACAACAACAAAAAACACTGATTATACCCCCCACAGGCATCTTCAATAAGTTATGGGAAGGATCAACAGACTGTCAAAACTTGCACTTTCAGGGCAGGAAACATCAACTATGTTAAAAAAAAAAAAAACAACAAACTACCTTCCTTCAACAAACCTTTTTGGGGGAGGTACTCCGTGCCAAACCTAGTTACCAGTGCCGGGAATATGGCGATGGGAAAGTTAAAGTTCCTGTTCTCCACAGGCAAATCACCGAGAACCGGGTTTCAGGTGAAGGCAAGCAAAACAAGACACAGGAATGGGTAACGACTCATCAGTTACTTTAAAGTAGGGGCTCAGAGAAGGTCCCCGAGAGTCTGAACCAGAATGGGAGTCCACCACAGGAAAATCTGAGGAAGAGTTACAAGCAGGAGAAACACTTCTGTACCAACTATTAAAACCATGACACAACAGCTGAAGTTGAAATACAGGATTCACCATCGTTCTACCTTCTCGTTTCACTGCTCAACCTCGAGTTTATAAACTGAAAGATCATTCCAGTTGAGTAGGCCCAATCTTAGAAGCTCGTCTTCCCCAGAGTAGACAGATGAGCAGACACCTGCCACTGCAACGTCTGGAGACACGAGCAAACCCCTCTCCGCCTGACGTCACGGAGCACTGGGTGTCGCATCTGTGTGCTTTGTTATAGGTTGTTAGGCCTCTAGGAGGGTAAAGCGTAGGCCATCCCCTTCTGTCTACTCCACAGGCACGCTAGGCCGTAGAAGCCCCGCTCTAAACTGCAAACTATGCCCGCGGTGGTGAGGGTGACCCAAACCGAGACAATGGGCCCAAAGCCGCCTGCCTTTACCTTCGGACGTGCCATCCCAGTTCCAGGATGCAGAAGCCATTGGCTTAGGGGACCCAGCCTGGCCTCTGCCAAACCAGGGCGCCCCAACTCCTACTTACCATGCTTGCAGCCGCGCGGCGCTCACGCCAAACAGGGACGACAGCACTCTCCTAGTCGGACGGACGGTGACACGGTATCTCCCGAACGCCTCTGAGAATCAGCTCACCGCCCAGTCTTTAACTCCACTCCACACGTGCGGCTCCAGGAACCGGCTGGAAATCACTCAGCAGGCCGTGGAAACGGACCAATCGCCGAAAGGCTGAAGGATCACGACCGGAAATTACGCAAAGCTCACTCCGGCTCAAGGATCGCGAGAAGCTATTGGTGGGTGGGGCTGTTTCCACTCACGGGAGGGCGGGGCTCTTCTGTCCGTAAATAAATCAGCTGGGGAAGGGAATCGTGGGCGCTTGTGTGAGATGAGGCGCGAGAGGGGGTCGCTGTTTATGGGCGAACTTGCTTTTATATCGCCCTCTGCTGAGAACAGAAGCCACGGATCTAGCATCCCCATTGACAGTTGTATTTCCTGACTATTCCTCGCCGTAAACAAGACAAACAGAGCACACAAATAAACTACACAAAAGAAAGGTGGCCCCTCTCCTGGGTCCCCGACATTTCAGGTTCCCTTTTTGGGTGGGACGCAAAGCAACGGAGGAGCCTCAGTTCAGTCGCTCAGTCGTGTACTCTTTGCGACCCCATGGACTGCAGCACACCAGGCTTCCCTGTCCATCACCAACTCCCAGAGCTTACTCAAACTCATGTTCATGGAGTCGGTGATGCCATCCAACCATCTCATTCTCTGTCATCCTTTTCTCCTCCTGCCTTCACTCATTCCCAGCATCAGGGTCTTTTCACATGAGTCAGTTCTTCACATCAGGTGGCCAAAGTATTGAAGTTTCAACTTCAGCATCAGTCCTTCCAGTGAATATTCAGGACGGATTTCCATTAGGATGGACTGGTTTGATCTCCTTGCAGTCCAAGAAACACTCAAGAGTCTTCACCAATACCACAGTTCAAAGCATCAGTTGTTTGGTGCTCAGCTTTCTTTATGGTCCAACTCTCACATCCATACATGACTACTGGAAAAACCAAAGTTTTGGCTAGACTAGACAGCTTTGTCTGCAAAGTAATGTCTCTGCTTTTTAATATGCTGTCTAGGTTGGTCATAACTTTTCCTCCAAGGAGTAAGAGTCTTTTAATTTCATGGCTGCAGTCACCATCTGCAGTGATTTTGGAGCCCCCCAAAATAAAGTCTGACACTGTTTCCCCATCTATTTCCCATGAAATGATGGGACCAGATGCCATGATCTTCATTTTCTGAAATGTTGAGCTTTAAGCCTACTTTTTCACTCTCCTCTTTCACTTTCAAGAGGCTTTTTAGCTCTTCTTCACTTTCTGCCATAAGGGTGGTGTCATGTGCATATCTGAGGTTATTGATATTTTCTCCTGGCAATCTTGAGTCCAGCTTGTGCTTTACCCAGTCCAGCATTTCTCATGAAATGGGGCCTTGCTATTCTAGGCAGCACTTGGGCTTAATCAGGTCTTTATTTTCCACTTAATGAACTGTGTTCAAACATCCAGTTAACAACCTTTCCCCCCAACTCTGTTGCCAGTCGAGGCATTCAGACTAATATATTCAGAATCTCTTTGGTGTTTGCATACCTTAGCTTAGGAGGTGGAAACTAATGTTTATTATTTTTCAAGCTATCCCTCAAACATTTGGTCATAGTTTGAGCAAAGGCTATAAGCATATCTACTTAGGGCTTCCCTCGTAGCTCAGTAGGTAAAGAATCTGCCTGCAATGCAGGAGACCAGGGTTTGATTCCTGGGTCGGGAAGATCCCCTGGAGAAAGAAATGGCAACCCACTCCAGTATTCATGCCTGGAGAATCCCATGAACCGAGGAGCCTGGCAGACTACAATCCGTGGGGTGGCAAGAGTCAGGCACAACTTAGCAACTAAACAACCACCACCATTATCTACCCATCACCACCACAAGATTTCAGATGGGTGCTGGCCCACTCTCAGAGCTTTTCCTGGGCAAAAGAGGATGGTAGTGTAGTCAAGTTTTATCAGCAGCCCTTTCTTCAAATTTGTATTTCCTCTTCCCAATTGTTGGTGTCTTTCCAAAGTCTAAGTTTCCTTGAATTGTGTCTTTATATCCTACCTATGGTGGTGCAGTGGTAAAGAACCCAACTGCCAATATAGAAGGTACAAGAGACATGGGTTCCATCCTTGGGTCAGGAATATCCCTCGGAGAAGGAAATGGCAACCCACTCCAGTATTCTTGCCTGGACAATTTCATGGACAGTGGAGCCTGGCAAGCTACAACCCATGGGGTTGCAAAGAGTTAGACATATCTGAGCACCCCATGCATTGCTATTATAAATTTGTATGGAATATTATACTTTTATCACAGTGAAAATTACAGACAATTTAGGATCACAGAACTTGTGTTGGAATAATGCTTTGTAACAGGGATACTATCAATACAGAAACACTCCTATGTGCTACACATTCAGTATGACTAAGCTTCATGAGTGAAGGTTTTGTTTTGATCTGTTTTGTTTACTACCGTATCTATCTTCAGGACCTAAAATAGTGCCTGGCTGGTACACTCAATAAATACTTGTTTAAATGAAGTAACATCCTGACACTTTACCTGAATTATCTTAGATCTTCCTGACCATAGCACTATGAGAGAGATACTATTATAAACACTGAGTCAAAGCCAAGTCAAATCAGAATTGGATGGGTTTGCTTGTCTAAAAACATGCATCATTTTCCACTGAAGCACAAATTTCCCCCTATAATATTAAATAATAATAGTAATATACTTGGTATACTAGCTGAAATTGGTTTCTTGCCTTTGTTTTATTCTTATTGTGTAACCTGGGGCAAGACACCTTCAGTTTAGTGACCTGAATGTAAAATGGGATGAGAATATTATTAACACTTACCTCATGGGATTGTTGATGGGTTAAGTGAGAAACCACACGTGAAATGCATGGACCTGTGCATGGCTTGTGATCAGCGCTCCATGAAGGTGAGCAATTGTTCTCATCTCAGCTAAGTGTAATTATTTACCTATCATCGTTGCCTTAGAATCACCAGCTCCTGAAACTAGGGCCTTCAGCATCTGAGATCTGTCAGTGAGTATGTTCTTTGCCTCACTTCACATTTCACATCATAGGAATCTGTAAGCTTGCATCTTGACCCAAACTATCGGCTTCCTGGAATCCTAATCCTTTTGCTTTCCTTTCATTTCTGGTACCTTTCATGTCACTTAGATTACATGCATAGATTTTTTACTTGCTTCTAGTCCATAGTAATTGTATGTTCTTTAAAATTCTTTTTAACTGCACAATGATATTGCTTGGCTTTCTGCTTACTGACTCCTGTTCTTAGAGTCACAAGTACGTACATTTCATTGGTGAATACACTTTGGAAAGACTGATCCAAATTAATTTTCTTTACTATATCTTTCCAATTGTAAAATGATTTTTGAGTGTTTTTTTGTACGTTTCAGTTGTGTTCAAAGCACTCAGATGATGTGTAAATGAAATGATTTTACAGTCTTGGAGACAAAGTCAGGTGATGAAGAAATAGTTTATTAAAATTTCATTGTAGTACTTTCTTAATAGTCTTAGGCCCCATTGTCTACGGGGGTGTTTTTATCCTTTTCCACAACTTCCGTTACATGTGCTGATGAGTCTCATCTTCCTCTCTATAGCCCAGACCTTTTTCCTGACTTTCAGAGTCATGGATCCAACTGTACACCTATTGGCATATTGCTGTAGATGTTAACTCTTCATAATTGAATAAATACTCTAGAGAGAAAAGAACTGGCATTTTCAGTGCTCGTTGACCTAACGGTGTGTTCCTGGATGAACTTTTAACTTTGGTTGGCCCAAGTCAGACAATCTGGAATAGGGAGTCCTCAACGTAGAAAATAATTTGCCCCATTTGTTCTTGTAGGTATACTCAGCAGTTCAAATTCAAGCCATAAATGATCCCCTCCCACAGTTTAATAAGTTTGTTACCTCTTTAGTTCAGTCCCTGATTCCTTCGAAATCTTGGTCATTGCCTCACTGAGTCTTCTCCAACCTTTATTAACCTTGCTACCATATTATTCTTTCTTAAAGACAACTCTCGTATTATTCTGACTCAGAATTTTCCAATGAGTCTCCACTGCCTATTCAATACTTCCCAGGGGCCTTAGTCAGCCCTCAAGATCTTGTGCAGTTTCACCACAGACCACAGTTTCACACTACCTTCCTTTTATTTTTCACTCAAATTGAATGAGACCAATTTTCCCCCCAAATACAGCAGCGGCTCTTTCAGCATTACTTTGTTTACATCATTCTCTCCAACTGGAATTTTCTTCCGTTTTGTGACATCCCACTCATCCTATTAGGAGGGACTGAAATTTTTCTCCCACTATTTGCTTCCTAGAAATGGCACCACTTGTAGCTAAAGAGCAAAAAATCTTTACACAAATGTTACATTTTAAACCTTTCTCTAGAGTTTTATGCATTCTACTGCTGGCGTCCACTTTCTACAGGACAGACTTCAAAGTTCACAAACTGGACAAGGACTTGGGTTGTCTGGACAGCAGTGCTTGGCAGCAACTCCATGCCACGTCTGAGTTTATGTTCCACGAAGAGTTTAGTCGAATTTAATAAAATATCATCAATTTGATGCTATGAAAGCACTGCAGAAAATGAGAAAATTGTCTCTTACCTCCATTCAGTTTTATCTATTTATTGGCTGTGTTGCACAGCATGTGGGATCTTAGTTCCAAGATCAGGGCTTGAATCCACACCCCCGGCACTGGAAGTGCAGTCTTAACCAGTGGGGAAGTCCCTCTGTTAGGTTTTACAAAGTAATGTTTCCATTACTGATTCTTTTGGCTCTTTTCCCTTACCCTACAAACCTGAAATAAAACATTTTGGTTATGAGGAAAAAAGAAAGTAATGGTTCCATGTAGAAACTGGTTTTGTGTGAGAAAAATGAAAAGTGGTTGTTGAACTACTACACCTACCTTGGAGATGCACCCCTAAGTTTTAATAGCATACTTGGGTCCAGTTTTCAAACCTACTCTATTTTTTTGGTCCCGATCTTTTCTCTTACAAGTCCTCTCTCTAGGGTTGTTTTATTTCAGTTGCTCAGTCCTGTCCAACTCTTTGTGACCCCATGGAACTGTAGCAACCAGGCTTCCCTATCCTTCACCATCTCCCAGAGCTTGCTCAAACTCATGTCCATTGAGTTGGTGATACCATCCAACCATCTCGTCCTCTGTCGTCCCTTTCTCCTCCTGCCTTCATTCTTTCCCAGCATCAGGGTCTTTTCTAATGAGATGGCTCTTTGCATCAGGTGGCCCAAGTTTTGGAGCTTCCATTTCAGCACCAGTCCTTCCAATGAATATTCAGGGTTGATTTCCTTTAGAATTAACTGGTTTGATCTCCTTGCAGTCCAAGGGACTCTTAAGAGTCTTCTCCAGCACCACAGTTCAAAAGCATCAATTCTTTGGTGTTCAGCCTTTTTTATGGTCCAATTCTCACATCCCTACATGACTACTGGAAAAACCATAGCTTTGACTAGATGGACATTTGTCATAAAGGTACACAAAATTGCTTTTCAACTTCCATCTCATACCTTTGCTCTTGTCTTAGAGCATGAGGGAGGTTCACATATAATTTTTAACTACTGCTGAAAAACAGGAAAAGTATATTGCAATTCCTTTTCTAGTCAAAATATGTTCCCAAGCTCTCTCCTTGCTTGTAAACATATTCAATAGTAGGCATAATGAGGAAGTCTGTTTATTTTCTATATTACTAACTCTAAAGGGACTATCTTATTTTTTACACATTATAATGTGAATGAAAATAGCATTTTCAAATCTCTTCAGATGTCAAAAAGACAGACATAAAAAGACAGCTTATTTTTAAATAAAATGTAAAAATAAACTGTAAGTTGCTGTTTAAAGCAGTAATTCTTTAGACAGATATTTTTAATTAAAGGTACAAACCATGAGGACTTGCATACAAAAAGTTTTAAGTCAGGTGGAGTTGAAATTACAGGCAATTAGAAAAGCTATCTTATTCTTGCTTTACAGGTATGGACTCTGAGCTTTTAATTTAGAAATACTGAGCCCTGTCTGAATACAACAGAAATTGGAACAAACTAAAGCTGGGATTTCCCAATGATTTTATTGAGGTAACTTTTCCCAATTTTATACATATATGCATTTATATATACTTAAGAAAGCTAAACAATGTTCTAAGGCACTTGGAATTGTGCACGGCAAAGCATACTATAATATCATACAACTACACAGAGCATAATTTTGCATTTTAAATAACACAAACACCAATACAGAATAAAAAAGATAATACATAGTCTTTCTTTCAGGTTACAATAGTGGAATTACATATACATATGTGTGTATACTTGTAGATATTTATACCCACATACTATAATACAGTACAGGTTTCAGAACAACACACAAAAAAGAGAAACTGTCATGTTAATCAGTATACAGTTCCAGTTATTTACAGTCACAGATATTATACCTGTGTAATATGTAGGGTAAGATCACTCACTGGAAATTAGAAATCAGTCAGCCTGATAACGATCACAGCTTACCATTCTTATCACTTTCACCAAAGCTTGAAATAACAGAAGAATGTATATAGTTCTTTATTTAAACCTCACTGTTACGTAGAAAAAAAAATGACTAGGTTGAATTTTTAGTAGGTACTCAGTCTGGTGAAATTGGTACAGAATGTTTTGAATGCATTGGCACATCTCTAAGCCACAGAAGAAATATTTTTAAAAATAAAAATAAATAATTAGTGCCTCTATTTTTAGTGATGAAAGTGGTTTGACCCTAGATTCATTCAGGTTGTTTATGAATGCTAGTTAGCACTGCCATGGTGACTTCTTCATGTGGAAGCTCTCTAAGCAATGTAATATAGTCAAACTATAACAAAATATCCAGTAAGGGAAAAGCCCCCCAAACTGGCAAGTGGCACAAATGTTATTGGCATTTTAACACAGCACAAAATTGACCTGAGGGTGGAGTGGCGTTCTGCCTCATTTACTCCCTTCAATTTATTCTTAAAAAAAAAATTGGTATTTAACAAGAATTCTTAAGCACCATCTTAAAGTTCACAATACAACCACTTTTATTGGCTGAGTTAGTCTGCTTCAAAAAAGATTTAAGAAATTTTCATATTGAAAAAAAATTATAGTAGCTGACTTAATTTGATCCACTAGTCACAATTCATCCAATTATTTCAAGACACATTTATCATTCAGTTTTGATGATAAAAAGTTACAAAGAGAACAAGTATGTTTATGTATAGTTAATATAATAATACTTCCCCCAGGTAAAACTCGTTTTGTGAATGACTGTCATTGAAGTATGGAGGACAATATGCATGCAATCCAGAGCTCACCCTTCTTTCCTTCATAATTTAGTATTCACAGATCTAAAAGTTAAACTGCATGACTGTCTCTGCAGGGGAAATGCAAGCATTTGCGTGTCAATTAAATGCTTCTTTAACAGGATAAATGAGACTGTTTAGGAACTCATGGGATGCAGCTTACTAGGTGAAACCTAAATGGTGATTTTCAGAGACCACCAGTTTTGTTTATGTGTGGATAGTTAGCAGTCGTGTTTGTGGTTAAGCCATGCAGTGATCCTCATGACACTGACTAGGGCTACAACCAACAGTGTAGTTGTGAGGTAAAATTGTGAGGCAAAAAAAAAAAAAGTGTGCTTCATGTGAACTCTGTCCTTTACATACAGGGACTAACCAAGTGATGATGCCTGTTGGAACTGCCAAGCCTACCCAATAACCTTCTCCATGAAGAACTGGAAAACTAAAGTTGCCATCAGAAGGCTAGATGCGGAAGGCAAGAAAAATGACAGGGAAAAATGATTCAGGGCCCAAAGAAATGCAAGGCAGTCAAGATGAGGTTTTGAGATAGACACTTTTTCCTGTGTCCTCAAATTGCAGTAGACAGTGGTATTTAAGGGAGGTGGCACTGCCCTCCCAGGAGGGCATTTGAACATGGGGGAGGGCTTTTTACTTTTAGTATTTACAACAGTTGGGCATACTACTGGCATTTAGTTAGCAAGGGCCTGGGAGGGTAAACATCTTGCAACGCGTGAGACATTTCTGTAGAACAAAGAACTGCCCAGCTCAAAGGCCAGCAGCAGCCCTACTGAGAAACACGGATGGAGTGCTCTGCTTACATGCACAGCTATGCCAGCTAAATGGCATTGTTTCTGTAGTAAATCCTAGCATGGCTAAAAAATGACCCTTGCATTGAGGGCTGGCCTCCAATGCAAATAGCTGCTATAGGATTCTCTCTCTTTTTTTGGTGCCAGAAATCTTACAGTCTATACAATAGGGTTTCTTAATTTGGGATGACTGTCTTCAAAAAAGCACAAGTGGACTATTTTGGGGTTGTTTTCTAGAAATGCTACTGGTGGTCTGCCATTTCCACAAAGAGTTTAAGCTTATTGGTTACAAAAAGTAAACAAAAGTGAAAATGAGAATGGTTTGGGAGTATTCCACCCTATTTCTACCACCCTTTGATCACTAACAAATTATAATAGCACCTCATGCTGCTCTTTGAAAATTGGGTGTCCTCTATCTGGAGATGTGCTCTCTCTCAGAAAGATGGTCCTATTAATTTGATGATTACTTTTGCTGTTGCATTCGCCTCTAGGAAATAGTTCAGCTGGAAAAGTTCATTCTGCTTTGGCAAGTGAAGTACTGTGACAGACACTTAAACACGCAACAGTGGAAGACTAGCTGGTTCAAGTGGCCAAGGGAAAATTCTGTAAATAAGTCGTTATCTTAGTGGTTCCTTAGTGCTTATAACATTCTCTAACCATGTGAAGAAATTAATTCTTGTCTCAAAATATATATTTTTTCATTAGTAAGGTTAGGCTTCATAATATGATTGTATCTAGGAATGTTTAAGGCTACCATACTGATGAAATGACATAAATTTATGTCTTATACTAGCTTGATTCCATCTTACCTCCTTTGAAGATTTCTCATTAGATGTAAAAGGTGCTGCTGGAACCACTTAAAGAAGTACTCTGACGTTTCTGAAGAGCTGTTTAAATGTGGAGACACTGTATGAGACAGACAAGGTTGCTTTCTTCTATTGTGAAAGCAGTATAATTTGCGACAGTTGTGTCTGCTTCTATTAAGGATAAATACAAAGCCTATTTTGTGTTAAAATGTGGTACACATTAGGATATCTGCATTAGTGCAGATTTTTCTCTTTTAGGTGTAAGCTATTGTATTTTTTTTTTTTTTAAGTGCCAATGCAGCACTGAATTAACCACAGGTTGTAAAACTTGAGTTATGAGTTTTAAGGACTTATCCTCATTTTCAAAATTTGATGATTATTAAGGAGTGTATTCAGTTCCTCTATTTCCTTAAAAAGATTTTCACTGACATTTCACAAGTTTCTCCTAACACAATATATTTACTAATGTAAGAGAAAGATAAGTGATCTCAATCAATATGCTAATATAGGATATGAAAATGAAAGCAGAAAGTCAAATTTTCTGGATAAATCAGATAGAATGTGTTTTTTTCCCCCCTCAATTTGAAACAGCTGTTCAAATATCCAAACTAGTTCTCTACTATGGATTTTAGGAATTATCATAAAGGTAAACTATATTGAACAACAACAACAAAAAAATGCAAGCTATTTCACACATGTAGGAAATTATCAGGCAAGGCTGCCTAAAATTAACACTAATCGTCAGAGAACTAATTTTGTCAGACCATGAAGATAATGCTAAAGCTCATGGCATCTTCTTATTACCTTAACGTTAAGGTTCATTTTCTCTATTTTAAAAAAGATGGAAATGACCACTTTGGTTTTTACAAAACCAAACTAGTCTGTCTAGTTCTTTCGTGCCTGAGCTTTTCTGGAGATGGACTTGTTTTTCTTCCTTAATCATATCTCAGGGACTCAGAAAAAGCACTTACTTCTATGTCAGCCTAATGTCACATATTAAATAGGAAAAACCCTGATTCTGTACTGGAACAACCCAATTCACACACACACATTTATTTTTACAGAACCACAGCTTAATGGCTGGATTGCAGAAATGCTGGCACTAGGCTGATACATAATTCTATGGCGGCTGGTCCACATCCTTGTGTCCTTTCAGAGCTGCTTTGCAAGAGACCTCTGGATGGGCTGCTGATGTGGATATGCAGTGTTTCTGCCTTTTAAAACTAGCTATTAAAACAGAGCTTCATCTGTGAATGTAGCTTAGCTCATAATCCTTCCATTCTTTTTATTTAAAGGATTATCCCAATGAAATAATTCATGGTTTCAATTCTTAAACTAGTAGTGGTTAATATTTTTTTTTTTACTTTTAAATTTTCTTAAAAAAAGAGAAAAGTTTAAAACTTTTCCCTAGACACATCAATCAGTAGAAGAGAAAGTATGGGTAGTTCATAAATCTGACATATCACAGAAGGAAAATAATATATTGAGGACCCAGAATCTCATTTTCTTTTTCAGAGTCTTATTTTTTGTACTAAGTGCATCTCACTATAGGGAATAAAAAATTATATCACATGTACTGCTAGGGGGAAAAAATTGTTCCTTTTATCAACCAAATAGAGACTTTCTATGACATGCATCTTGAGTGATAAAACAGTGATAAATGTCTTATATTTGCCATTTTTATAGGAGCCTTGTGACTAGAAATCAAAACAGTGTTCTAGGATTATAATATAGAAAATTAAAATAACATTATAAGCCTTGGTATTTTTCCTAAGACACTAAAATGACAATAAAACAATACAAAAGGAAAAACATGACTTCAGCAAAAAAAACCTGGAACATAGTTAATATCTATGGCTGGATTTAAACACTATGAAATGAACAAAATTTCAACCAGATTAAAGACACTAGGACATGCAGAAAATTTTTTTCAAAGCAAAAATAAGTTATTCTATCAAAGAAATGACAATAGTGCAAAATTCTAGGTTTATTGTATTAATGCACACAGCTCTGTACAGCAAGAGATGCAATGATGCCAGCTACTTTTCTTAGTTAGAAATGGTCCTGGCTTTTTGTAATAGGCCAAGTGGGATGACATTTTTTATTTCTTACAAATCCAATTTTAAGTGATTCTTTAAAATATAAATGAGTGGCAGGACCCACATTTACCCATTAGATTAAATGTTTGCTTTTGGTTGAATAGAAAATTACAGTTTTCCATACAATGAACCAGAATCACTTCAGAAAATCGTAGTCCAAACTCCAAGAATAAAATAGTCTGTTTAGATCCTGTCTTGTTGTTCTACATCACATGTGTTTTTAACCAAAGGGGCACAAAATAATTGTGAAAGAACAATTAGATGCAAGGTAGTATTTACACGTGGTCATAGGTACTTGGGAGCGGAAGCCACGCTATGCCCATGACTCCATGGAAAATAGCAAGATGACAATAATGGCTTCTTAATGTAAACAATATTGACTGTAGGCTCATGGGGAAATCTTTCGTAACTTTGATTCACTGATCCTTTTGTACTGAAAGTCAGTTCTGTATTTATGGATGCAATTTGCAGACTCTTAAAATACCAAACGAGGTTCTCCTTACTTAACAACTTAGCAGACATTTTCTGTTCTTTTAAGTCTTTGGGTGAGTTTTTTTTTTTTTTAATCCATGTGCTTTATTTTTTTTTAATAGCAGCAATCCAACTTAATGCAGCATGAAAACTAAGTAGTTCTTTCCATTCCCATTCAGAGCCAACTGCTGGCAGAACACCTGTATTTTGCTTAAGTTTAACTTTGGATTCAGACTTTTTAAAAAGGTGCCATGATTGTAGATAGTATCTTCCTTAAATCAAGTAGGACTGTTTCAACTTTGGAGATAATTAAGCTAGGGAAAGACCAAATGATTCGTTTCTAAAGCTTGCTACAGATTTATAGGGTCACATTACATCTTGATTCCCAGTCCTGTTATCCTTGTGGAAGATTGGTATGTTAGGTAAGGAGTATTTAAAAGAATGTAAAGTGTGTATGTATAGCTATGCTACTTGAAGCATGCAACAAAATTTGGGTAAGCATGCTTATTAGAGTCAGTAAAAGCCTCTTGCATTTAAGAAAAAGATACATGAAAACACTCAAACTTATTTCTGGCAACTGGATTCACTGGCACAATGACAAGAAAATAATGGTACTACGCTGTACCAATATAATGGTGAAACAAGAATATTCTTCTGGGATCAGGTCTAAGAAATCCACATTCAGTGATTAAACTCCCAAATTCCTTAATAAGTTCTCAATTACCCAAAGCCTCTTCAAAAATACATTTATGCTTCTATTTCCTTTTTTCATTAACGTAATGAAGTATTTCTCTTGCTTTCTGATTTTCATCACCCCTCCCCCCCCACCCCCACAACCCTTTCCAGTGCTCAGAAATTCCATTCCCCATTCTTTAACCCACACTCTCAAATGTGGTTTTCTGGCAACAGCGATTGTCTTCTGCTCATCTTCTTTGATTAAAACTCCTGATGAAGAATAACTGGCATAAACATGGTGTCCCTTACCATCAATCCACATGCTGGATAGCAGGGTCGCTGAACAGCCGGGATGCTGAACCATCCCCTTTGCTTGTTGGCCCACCCGGGCTGTACAAGTGGGGAGCACTTTCCACACGCTTCCTTCACCACAAGTTAAACAGAAACACATACATTCAAATCCCAGTGCAATATCAGGTTTTCAGGAAGCGAGGCTTCCCCGCAAGATGATCAGTCTGTTTCCCAACAGTCTCATGCTTCATTATGGACGATGAAACCTGAAATACGAAACAGAAACTCTGTGATGTGGTAGAGAAACACAACTCTGTTCAGTGACGTGAATATGGTACAATCATGTTTAGCATCCCCAACCAAATTACTGTTCTCTTAATAAATTACTGTCATAACAGAAGATTATTATACATGTCATGTGGGAAAACAGAGACAGCTCTGCAAAAGATGCTGGTTTTATCATCCGAGATAGAGAGTAATCAATACACAAAAACATCACTATCTTGAGGGTCATGTTCTAACCTATATTGAACAAAGTGAGATGTTTCACAAAGGATTTGGTTACACCTGAACTGTCATTACAAAAAGGAAAACACCATCATGTAGACAATTTCACTAGCTTCAGCTTCTCTTCACTTGCCATTGAAGACTCCAAATGTACTTTCTATACCTGAATTTTCAAACACCTCCCAGGCATTTCCTTACAAATGTTCCACAGGCAACATGCTAAGCATGTATACAACAAATTATCTTTCCTTGTGAACCTGCCTTTATGCTTTCTATCTTGTTAAATGTTATACCTTTAAAAATACTTTCAGTCTAGAAGCCTAAGATTGCAATGTTCTCCCTTTCACCCTCCACATCTCATTAGTCACCAAGTCCTGCCCCAACTGCCTGTCTCTGGATTCATTCAAGCCTTCACCACCTTTTGCTGAAATTACTAACGATACTAACAGCATGCTAGCTAGCTGGCTGGATTCATGCCCCTCCATGAGAGTTCCTAAACAGTCCTTGTGATTTTGTAGCCCTCTGCTTTTGAACATGTTCCTCTCTAATACTGCAATCACTCCCTTCATTTTCCATATATATTTTCATATCTAAGATCAAAGTTAAAAGCCATCTTCTCCAGAAGCCCTTATCTGATTCACTTCTTCAGCCTACTTCTGTGATTCCACAATTATGCAATTCTACTTGGTATTTCACTTATCTTGCCTATTCTCATGTTCATTTGTTCAAGTAAAATCTAATGTTCATCTGCCCAGACTCCAAATTAATTTCCTGCTCAGGCTCATAGACTGGGAGATCAAATCTATGCTCCACACTGTCACTGGCACTATTACCATAAATACTGACCCAATCATCCTAGATCTTTGTTACTATCATTGCACTGTTCCCCACTATTGATAAAATTGAAATTTCTTAAAGTGATGGCTGAGGCTTTTCAGGGTGTGGCCCAACCCATGTTTCTAACTTCACAACCACTCCCTAAATTCCAATCACTTGCCCTCCTAAAGGCTCTCCACTTTTTCCTTTACCCTTATCTTTCCTCCCATCTCCATCTCCTACAATCTTCCTCTGTGAGTCCTCAAACTCCTTTTTCCTCCACCTCTCAGAAAAGTAATAAATGCTCCTATTCTGTGTACCCACAATATTTGGTTTATACCAGTCACTGATCATTGTGTGTGTGTGTGTGTGTGTGTGTGTGTGTGTGTGTGTGTGTATGGGTGTATCTCCTTTTAGACCGTGAGATGCTGAGAAAAGACTTGGGCTTACTTTCATATACTCATAGAATACAATATCTAGTGTATGGTATTACTTAATAAATGTTGCTATGTTGAATCAAGCATTAAAAATGAAAAATTAAAGACATAAGAACAGATGAAACAAGATTGGCTATAAGTTGATAACTGGAGCTATATGAAGGATGTACGGAGCCTGTGACATGACGTTACTTCGGCATGTTCGACAGAAGTCAAAATAAAATAGGTTATACCAAGTTTTCCAAAATGAGCAAACACGTTGTGATTCAAGTAGGGATGTGTCCACCGTGAGTTCAATTCTTGACTCTATTCTGTCCACAACCTTGGGCAGGTGTGTGAACCTCCATGTTCTACAGTGTTACACAGGGACAACATGACTGTTTCAGTTGCCTGAGCTTTATTCCTGCCCTCTGATCATGCAAAATCCTTGCCACCTCAGGCCTCTTGCAGCAGCTCTCCCCGCTACATTAGCTGATACCCTTAGGGGAAGTGTTTTTCTCTCCCCAAACAGTGCTGACAACTTCCTCTTGTCATTTAAATCACAGAGTAAGTTTAATTTCCTCAAGAGACCCCGTTCATAGCCATTCTATCCATATCTACCCTCACTCTTGGCACAGTGTCCTGTTAACGTTTTTTTTTTTCATAGCACTTAGCACTGTCTGAAATGATCTTTTTTTTTTTTTTTTCATAGCACTTAGCACTGTCTGAAATGTCTAGGGACTTCCTGGGTGGTCCCACGGCTAAGACTCCGTGCTACCAATGCAGGGGATCTAGGTTTGACCCCTGGTCAGGGAACTAGATCCCATGTGCCGCAACTAAGACCCAACATAGCCAAGTAAATAAATATTTAAAATAAAAAAGAGCACCCACCCTTTTAAAAAGAAAAGAAATGATTATTGTCAACTTGTTCATTTACTTGCTAACGGTCTGTCTCCCTCACTACAACACAAGCATGTGCGAGTGAGGACTTTGACATGTTCTAAACTCCTAGGGTCCAGCAAAGTATGACTCACTCTGTGCTCCATAAATACTTGCTAACACATGAACGATTGAGTACATATATACAGGTGCACTTGGTTATTTGATTACTTGTTCTGTAAGTAATTCTATGTAACTGAAGAGTTTAATCATGAGATTCACTTAACATTAATTATAGGAAAGTGAAGTCGCTCAGTCGCGTCCGACTCTTTGCGACCCCGTGGACTGTAGCCTACCAGGCTCCTCCATCCATGGGATTCTCCAGGCGAAAATACTGGAGTGGGCTGCCATTTCTATAACTGAGCAATATACTAATCCATGATAACCCATTGCTGTCTAGGAAGAGTCAACTATAACCTGAAGAAAAACTATGGAAATTGTATAAAAATGTCTCAAGAGCAATCGAAAACCTCTTAAAATCAAACATATAAAATGTGAAAGAAAGGCAGATAATAATAATACCTAACAATTAAATTTGGTGCCCCTAGCAGTAAAGAATCTGCCTGCCAATGCAGGAGACATGAGATGAGGGTTCTAGCCCTAGGTCGGGAAGATCCTCTGGAGGAGAAAATGGCAACCCACTCCAGTATTCTTGCCAGGAAAATTTCTATGGACAGAGGAGCCTGACAGCCTACAGTCTATGGGGTTGCAAAGAGTCACACGTGACCGAGCACACACATTAAATTCTACTATGTGTAATCTTCAAAATAATCCTAGAGGTAAGTACTCCTGTATCCTTGTTGTACAGATGTAGAAACTGAGGCACAGGCACAGCGATGCTCAGTCATGTACTCAAGGCAGACAGCTTGAAGGCCAGGCTCTAGACTCTGTATTCCTAACCTATCTGAGACTATGAGATTAAAACATGTCTATCTATGCATGCGTGCATCCTAAGTCTCTTCAGTTGTCATCCATGCTTTCATTCAAAGGGTACTTTTGTTGCTCTCTGGGTAGAATGGAATGGAAAACATAATCAGTTGGATTTCTACATTCACCAGTTTTGATCAATTCTGACCAGAGAAAAATCTTGGTCCATATTTCTAGGCTACACTTTGATTGTTACAGTTGTCTCAAACACATTTGCCTTTTGCCACACAGCGAACTAGATGAAAATGGGCTCAGCACAAACTTTCTCAATTACCAGAAAAAGCCAGGCCAGTGATGCCCTCGGGTGGGGGGCGGCAGGGAGAGCGAAACGAGAAGCAGGACAGAGGAGCACCACCCACACCACGAGGAGGGAGGAGGAGCACCGGGAGCCCTGAATACACAAACATACCGCACCTGCAGGATCTTCACACCCTGACCGAGCAAAGATCCCTCTTTGCTGGATTCATTTCCACCCCCCCCCCCGGGAATTAAATATAAATTCATCCAACTTAGCAATTTTCTAAGGTCTCTCCAAATTTGCAGGACCAATCATTCCACAGTGTCCTAATCTTCACTTGGCCTTGGGTTCCAAGAACAAGTGTGGGGAAGACACAAGAGGCTTTCTCTTCAATCAGTAATGTCTCTGGGAGGAAGACGGTAAATTAAGAATAGGGTTGGGTGAGACCTCCCAATGCAAGGGCCCTGGGTTCGATCCCTCGTCAGGGAACTTAGATCCTGCATGCTGCCACTAAGATCCGGTGCAGCCAAATAATAAATAAATAAATATTTAAAAAGAAATTGGGTTGGGCAACAATGGGAGTAGCCAGTGGACCAGATAAGATTTAGCACCTTTTAAAACCCAGCATTTTCCTGGAAAGTGTCTTGCTTTTAATTTCCAAAAATTAGCAGGACACTACAATTTTTTTGTGTGTTTTTCTGCAGACACTATTTGCCCATGGATCCCATTACAGAATGAGTTCACAGACTGGATTTTGTTGGAAAGTCAGGCCATCAGCATAGCGTCTAGACTGGGGAGAAGACGACAACTAACCAATACTCTGAATGCAGTAATATGCTGACAAAGCTGGGGGGTCAGAACTGTAACCTCTCCTTATAAGCACTGCCCAGATCTGGTCAAAATACCCATATATTTCCTTATACTATCCAATCAGAAAGGAACATTTATATCCTGTTTAAATTAGGCATCTTATCTTCAAAATCCACTCCAACATTTTATGGTTAGAGGTGCTGAAAATGCAAAATTATTCTTAAGTTTGGTACCGCTCAGTGGTTTGCATTCATTTTGAGGTACACGAAGTTCAGCTTTACCTCCGGGGAAGTTTGCCTACCTGACAGAATGACAGCTTGGCTTTAGGCTTCAAGTTGATGAAGCAATAAATAGCATTACTGTGCCCTCACGATACTTAAGCTTTTCATCTACCCTTTTTTCAGAACTTTCCTGAAACTCAAACTTGGAAGCTATATTTTCTTCGCGTTAAAAACGTCAATAATTTTTTTTCTTATATTCATAGTTTTGAGAGAGAGTGAATAGGAGCAAAAAACTAACTTTAAGTCATGGAATTCAGGTAAAAATAACTCTTTCCCATAATGGCTCCTCCACAAATACATAAAAATTTCTTCACCTTCCTATAAATTCAGTTCAGACAATATAAAATATGAAATGTCTCTCTAAGTGTAAAACATTACTTTCCTGTACTCTCCTAGTTGATATTTTCAGAAATCCTGAGTAATTAATTTCCTCTTTATTTAAAAGGGTTAAATGGTCAAGGCACATACAGTTATGTTAAACAAATGAGGACGTTCTCCTAGACCACTGCTCCTTGTTCAACTGAAGTCAGATCACATGCTGGATGGGAATTCGTGAGTCCGAATACGAAGCCATGCTTGCAACTCTGGGGGTCTAAGCGACATTTTGCAATTCTTTTCAGTTTCTGTCCAGGCAGCAAGGAAATGGAGCCCTCAAGAGAGTATCTCTACAGAAGCAGCCTTCTCATTCTCTGTGGTGGTAGTGGTTTAGTTGCTAAATCATGTCTGACTCTTGTGACCCATGGACTGTAGCCTGCCAGGATCCTCAGTCCATGGGATTCTCCAAGCAAGAATACTGGAGTGGTTTGCCATTTCCTTCTCATTCTCTGCGGAGGGCCCTTAATTAAATTTTTTTTTTTTTTTTAAATTTTTGGCCACACTGCACAGCATGTGAGATCTTAGTTCCCTGACCAGGGATCGAACCCTTGCTGCCTGAGCGGAAGCACAGAGTCTTAACCACTGGACCACGACGGAAGTCACTGGATTAATGTTTATTGAGGTCACAAGTATAGTTCTTGCCATGTCGCATTTTGATAAGCCTGTGTAGAAAGCTCAAAGGGTAGTTTAATTTATCTGTAAATCTACATAGGCTATAATAGCTCAAGATGTCACAGAATGAGATAATTACCGTATTAAAAAAATATTTACTTATCTGGCTGCACCAGGTCTTAGTTGCAGTATGCAGTATTTTAGTTGTGGCATGTGGGATCTAGTTCCTTTACCAGGGACTGAACCTGATTTCCCTGCATTAGGAGTACAGAGTCTTAACCACTGGACCAGCAGGGAAGTCCCTAGATAATTACTTTAAACACACACACATGCACAAACACACTTCTCAACATAACTACATTAGGGAAACTTGAAAAGTAGAGAAAAACTCCCTATAGGTCCACTCTAGGACACACCATTAAGAGTTGTTTTTTTTCCCTTAAGACTTGGCATTACTTATTTTTATCTATCTATTCATTTATTTATTTTTATTGAAGTAGAATTGATTTATAATATTGAGTGTGTTTCAGGTGTACAACAAATAGATTCAATCATATAAAGACTTTTTTCAGACTATTTTCCATTATAGGTTATTAAAAGATACTGAATATAATTACTTATGTTATATAGTAAATTATTGTTATCTAGTTTATGTATAGTAGTTTATATATATTAATTCCACACTCCTAATTTGTCCCTTCTACCCTTTTTCCCCTTTGGTAACTACATGTTTGTTTTCATGTCTGAGTTTGTTTCTGTTTTGTATATAGGTTCATTTGTATTTTTTAGATTTTGCATATAAGTGATATCAGATAATATTTGTCTTTCTCTGTCGGACTTACTTTACTTAATAGGATATTCTCTAGGGCCATCCATGCTGCTACAAATGGCAATATTTCATTCTTTTTATGGATGTTTTAATGTTATGTCCCAATCTTTCTCCTATGCATCTGAATTTTAAAACAAACCACTGCTACATACGTATACTTTAGTCAGTATCTGGATTTCTCCACTCAACATTATGCCAGTAATCTCTTGAGGCCCATTTTGATTCTAAGAGTTATCAATTTAATGATTCTTTGCTTAATATATTAAGCAAATAATATAGAAACTAATAAAATTATATAAGGGGCTTCCCAGATGGCTCAGTGGTAAAAGAAACCTCCTGCAATGCAGGAGATGTGGGTTTGATCTCTGGGTCAGGAAGATCCCCTGGAGGAGGAAATGGCAACCCACTCCAGTATTCTCGTTGGCAAAATCTCATGAACAGAGGAACCTGGCAAGCTTCCATCCCAGAGCGTCAGACACACTGAGCAGCTGAGCACCCAAGGCACATACATGCACCCACAGAGAATTATACGTATGAAAGCATTATTTTGCACACTCTAAAAATGTTCTTGTTTACAAAATTCGATGTTTATTTTTTAAAGCAATATTCTCTCTTGATTATAAGTCTGATACATGTTGACATTTTAAAAAATTTGGAAAACAGAATATTCAAAGGTTACAACTAGTCATAGATCCTACCATTCAGCTGTAACCATTTTAAAGTTTAGTTTTTTATGTAAAGTCTTTTCAAACAATTTACATGTCTTTATAATTTAAAGAATTACTTTGAAATTGTAGAAATCCCATTTACTTTGGAAAGGGAAGTGGGTTTTCTTTGCCATGGTGATTTCTTTCCAGAATGCACTGGCCCTATTTAATAGTCCAGTGCTCTTCAAATGGTCTTTTGGGGTTTGAACAGTGGACCAGGTGGGCAGCTGCTGGGGTGGGGAGAAATGCAGCTGGACAAGCTGAAAATGTTCTAAAGAACAGAGGTTAGAGCTTGGTACCTTGCAAGCCAAAGGATGAACTCTTATACGGGCCACTTATCCTCATGCTTCTCATATGGCCCTAGAATGTGTTTCAATTTCAAGAGCTATCTGGAGAAACAGAGAATCAGATGAAGGAGTGGACCTTTCCACTCTAGATGGATGGGCTACAATCCATCTTCAGGTCAAGCGTTCAGAGAACGTACTCATGACGGAGTTTTTAGAAGTGTCTTCGTGGTACACCAATAGCAGGCATGTCACGGTAGCAGTGCCAGCACACTACTCAGGAAAAACCACCATGCTGGAAACCTCACTGATAGAAAGACAACTTCGGAAATGGATCCTTCATTTTTTTAAAATTTAAAACCATGTTCAACAAGGTGATACATTCTCATGTTTCAAAAATCCAAAAGGTTCAGAAGGGTAAGTAGTGTCGTCTCCCCACCGTGCCTGGCCCCTAGTCATCTAATTTCCCTCCTAGAGACAACCAATGTTACCAGCTTTTTATGACTCTCTCCGGAGATACAGAGCTAAGGAAGGGAATGGGGAATGTGGGAATGGGTCCTCCTAGAGTTGACTAACACATCACTATGTGGGAGATTATCTCTGGATAAAGAGGTGCCTGGACAGACGAAGCAGTGCTGTCTCAATCCTTTTATTAACCATCCTAAATCCGCAGGCAGCTAATAGGTTTAGATTTTGAAGGGAAGGCTTCCTCTTATAAGCAGATAACGCCTGGCACTAATGAGAAAGGCTAATAATTGAGTTGCTCTATGTCGGGTTCCATTTAAAGAGCCAGGTCATGATTCATGCCGTGTTTATTCCCTCTAAGGATGGCTGGGGCTAAGAGCACCATAATCTTCCATATGAGCAATTTTCTAAACGTAAAACATTATCATATGTTTGTATTATTTTGATAAGACTCAGCAGCATTTACCAAACCTCTTACTGTTTAAAGAAATACTGAAAACAACTTGAAAATCATAAGTATTATTTTTATAAGTTTCAGAGCCTAAATATCTCAACCATAATGTAACACTAATGATGTAATATAAATTAATGGAAAAATACCAGGAGACATTTGCTTTACTGCCAAGTTTTAAAGAATACCTAAGCCCGGAATATTCATCTCAGTGATATGAACACTTTTTCCTTCTCTGGAAATTTAATTTTCTAGAAAATGGAACTGTAATTGACTTGTGTGTGCTTAGTTGCTCAGTCATGTCCGACTCTTTTCGACCCCATGGACTGTAGCCTGCCAGGCTCCTCTGTCCATGGGGATTCTCCAGGCTAGAATATTGGAGTGGGTTGCCATGCCCTCCTCCAGGGGATCTTGCCAACCCAGGGACTGAACCCAAGTCTCCTGCATTGCAGACGAATTCGTTACAGTCTGAGTCACCAGGGAAGCCCAAGCATACTGGAGCGGTAGCCTATCCCTTTTCCAGGGGATCTTCCTGACCCAGGAATCAAGCGGGGGTAGGGCGGGGGGTCTCCCGCATTGCAGGCAGATTCTTTACCAGCTGAGTTACCTGGGAATTATATTTGTTTCAGATATACAACATAAGTGATTCAGTATTTTTATACATTATGAAGTGATCACTATGATAAGTCTGTTACCATTTATCACTGTAGAAAGTTATTACAATATTATTGACTGTATTTCCTCTGCTGTACATTACTTTGCTGTACATTACTGGTAGTTTGTACCTCTTAATCCCCTTCATCTAATTCACCCACTCCTCCACCAATGTCTTCAAAGACATTTTAAAGAGTGTTAACCACTATATTGTGGGAAATACTTTTAAAGCTTACATTCATATCAGCTGTTACCAAAAACAAAACAAAACAAAACCCATTGCAGATACCATCACACCCTGATGTAAGGCTGCTTTACAGAGGCTGTTTCTAGTTTTGGGATCAGTATTTGCTTTCCAGAAAGATCTACCATGGTATTCTTCATGTAATCATCTGTCCCAGTAACTTTGTTTTTTTTTTTTTTTTAAACAATGTAAGTTTCAAAGTAAGGAGATCAAATCAGTCAATCCTAAAAAAAAAATCAACCCTGAATACTCATTGGAAGGACTGATGCTGAAGCTGAAGCTCCAGTACTTTGTCCACCTGATCACTGGAAAAGACCCTACTGCTGGGAAAGACTAAAGGCAAAAGGAGAAGAGGGCAGCAGAGGATGATATGGTTGGATAGCATCACTGACTCAAAACATGAACCTGGGCAAACTCTGGGAGATAGTAAGGGACAGGGAGGCCTGGCATGCTGTAGTCCATGGGGTTGCAAACAGTAGGACACCACTTAGTGACTGAACAACAACAGGCTTCAAAGATTTGACTGACATGCAAATTCTTTGAAAAATCTTATAGAACATCTGTTATGTATATATAGCAAAGGGGCTTCCCAGGTGGCTCAGTGGTAAAGAATCCACCTGTCAAAGCAGGAGATGCAAGAGATGGGTTTGATCCCTGGGTTGGAAGATCTTCTGGAGTAGGAAATGGCAACCCACTCCAAGATTCTTGTAGTGGTAAAGAAGCTTGCCTGGAAGATTTCATGGACAGAGGAGCCTGGCAGGCTTTAGTCCACGGGGTGGCAAAGGAGTCAGACACAACTGAGCACACACACACACACATATAGCAAAGCTCTTAAACCCATACGAGAGAAATAAACAGAACACCTATGAAGTACGGGGGTCAGACTATATGATCACTCAAGCCTCTTCCAGTTTTAGCGGCCTGTGAAACTGAAGTGTGTTGGCAGGAAAAATGGTAGGACTATAGTGAGCTTCTGTGGCATCAGTAAAAATCAGATTCCTTTCTAAGCTATGCCTTCTAAAAACTGAGCTTCTACCCTTTCTAAGCTATGTCTACTGTGAGTCCTAAGTAGACATGTCTGTGCCCACACTGACTTTCACCAGCATCTGTTCTGGGCATAAAACTTCAACTGAGTCTCTTTAAGAGCAGAATAAATGATGCTGACGCTTGTTTTTTGGACCAGAATATAAAACTAAGAAAAAAACCAAAACACAGCCGTCTAGAATGATTTAGACTTCTTTGGAAGAAAACAAACAAAAAAAGGGACTTAATTTCAGAAATGTTCACTAGATGGTGTTGTGCTAACCTATATTTTTTAAAAAATTAAACTGTGATGAAATACATGTAACATAAAGTTTACCATCTTACTCATTTTTAATTTGCACAACTGCATACCTACCTGGTAAACTGTCGACTCTCTTCATGAACTTCCATTTCTGTGCTTTTAAATTCATTTAGTTCTTTCCTTATTGCTGCCTAAGTAGGAAATAATAGATAAACAGAATTTCTAGTTAGAGCACACATTTCCTCAGCATATATAGAATCAATGAAGCAGACATTCTTTTATGAAGTATCTTGAAGAAAGGAATTTCAAGTTCCTACCTCTAAAGATGGGATAAATGTAGTATCGATACTACAGCCAAACAAAAACCAGGACAGATCTCTGCAAGTGTCACTGACAAGGCAGAGAGGAAGGGGGCCTTTGCCAAACCCACCCTGGGGCCTGATCTATGAGTCACACACCCACTGCATCCTCGATGACCACAAGGATAGTACAGGTCATGAGTTTTTCTGAGAAACAGTATCATTTTCCTATGAAAGTTCTGCATTTCATACCACCCACAGCAGCATGGCTTTGACAAGCTGCCACAGAGCTACAGAGAAGGCAACTGCTCTTTATTCTTTGGTATTGAAAGTTTAGACAATTAGAATTAAACATTTCAGCACAGCACTTAAAGCCACTCAAAGAAAATATCTAAGAGAATGCTGTTTCCATTATTATTTATTGAATACATCATCCAAGCCATGTACATGCTGGGGTTGGAAGAGATGCTTACAGGTTGAAAAGCTGAGATACTCATTCAAATGTGAACACCGGTTATCACTAACAATACTGGCTAGATCATGGATGGTTTTTTGGTTTCAATTTTATGCTTATCTTTACTTTCTAATTTTTCTATGAAGAAGATTTTTTTTTTTTTGGCTGCTTGAGATCTTTGTTGCTGGGAGTGGGCAGATTGCTCTAGCTGTGGCAAGCAGGGGCTACTCTCTGGTTGTGGTATACAGGCTTCTCATTGTGGTGGCTTCTCTTGTTATGGAGCATGGGCCCTAAAATGCACAGGCCCAGTAGTTGCAACTCACGGGCTTAGTTGCTCTGAACCATGTGGAGTCTTCCTGCAACAGGGATCAAACCAGAGTCCCCTGCATTGGTAGGCAGATTCTTTACCACTGAACCACCAGGGAAGTCCTTATGAAGAAGTTTTGTAAATGAAAAAATACTCATAAAAGCATCCTCAGAACCTCTGAGAAATGGACTTCTCAGCTGAAACACAGAATGAAGTTACAAACCACGGTGATAAGAAAATCTACTTTGTGATTGGGGGGCTTTCCCACTAACTCATCAGGTAAAGAATCCACCTACAATACAGGAGACACAGGACATGCAGGTTTGATCCCTGGGTCAGAAGGATCCCCTGGAGGAGGAAATGGCAACCCACTCCAGTTCTCTTGCCTGAAAAATCCCACGGAACCTGGCTGGCTACAATCCAAAGGGTCGAAAAGAGCTGGACACGGCTGAATGACAGAGCCCAGAATACACACTTTGTGGTTGGAAAATGATGTATTTTAGAAAAGGAAAAAAAAAAAAAACAGAAGAAATCCCTGAGGCTTCTCTCTGGCTTTCTCTCATCGCTAGCTATCACTCTGCAATATATAAGCTTTTCCCCAATGCTGTTTTCAATCTTATGTTTAAATCCTACAGTCACAGATTGTTTTTCTCTCCAAATCTATTCCTCAGTCCCTGTAGTTTCTATGAGGAACCTGAGGCTGGGAACTGTGGCCATGGTCCTTGCCACTGGCTTTTGAAAGAGGATGAATCCAGTAGAGAAACATTTCAGGGCCCAAGTCCCCTGTGATAAGAGTACATATCTTGTTTCACAAATGAGATCAACAGTAAGGACACTGTTCTTTACTCACTGTAAAAACTGATACCCAGAACCAGGAGCTAAAATAGTGAAGAATGGGGCTTCCCTGATGGTCCAGTGGCTAAGAATCCACCTCACAATGCTGGGGACACCGGTTTGATAGCTAGTCTGGGAAGATCCCAAATGTCAAGGGGCAACTAAGCCTGCATGCCACGACTGCTGAAGCCCACGCTTAGAGCCTGTGCTCTAAAACAAGAGACGTCACCACGAGAATCTTGTGCACTGCAAGGAAGAATGGACCCCACTCACTGCAACTAAAGAAAGGCTGAGTTCATTTCAGCTCATTTCAGTCGCTCAGTCGTGTCCGACTCTTTGCGACGCCATGAATCGCAGCACGCCAGGCCTCCCTGTCCATCACCAACTCCCGGAGTTCACTCTGATTATGTCCATCGAGTCAGTGATGCCATCCAGCCATCTCATCCTCTGTCGTCCCCTTCTCCTCCTGCCCCAATCCCTCCCAGCATCAGAGTCTTTTCCAATGAGTCAACTCTTTGCATGAAGTGACCAAAGGACTGGAATTTCAGCTTTAGCATCACTCCTTCCAAAGAAATCCCAGGGCTGATCTCCTTCAGAATGGACTGGTTGGATCTCCTTGAAGTCCAAGGGACTCTCAAGAGTCTTCTCCAACACCACAGTTCAAAAGCATCAATTCTTCGGCCCTCAGCCTTTATAGTCCAACTCTCACATCCATACATGACTACTGGAAAAACCATAGCCTTGACCAGACAGACCTTAGTCGGCAAAGTAATGTCTCTGCCTTTGAATATGCTGTCTAGGTTGGTCATAACATTTCTTCCAAGGAGTAAGCATCTTTTAATTTCATGGCAGCAGTCACCATTTGCAGTGATTTTGGAGCCCCCCAAAAATAAAGTCTGACACTGTTTCCACTGTTTCCCCATCTATTTCCCATGAAGTGATGGGACCAGATGCCATGATCTTCGTTTTCTGAATGTTGAGCTTTAAGCCAACTTTTTCACTTTCACTTTCATCAAGAGGCTTTTTAGTTCCTCTTCACTTTCTGCCATAAGGGTGGTATCATCTGCATATCTGAGGTTATTGATATTTCTCCCGGCAATCTTGATTCCAGCTTGTGTTTCTTCCAGTCCAGCATTTCTCATGATGTACTCTGCATAGAAGTTAAATAAGCAGGGTGGCAATATACAGCCTTGACATACTCTTTTTCCTATTTGGAACCAGTCTGTTGTTCCATGTCCAGTTCTAACTGTTGAGCGCAACACCAAAAACCCAACGTAGCCAAAAAAGAAACATATTTAAAACAGCAAAGACTCTCTATACTCATCACCAATTAACATCTATCAAAAAGCTTCCCTTCGTCTACTCAAGTGTCCACTGATAGATGAATGGATAAAGAAGATACAGTATATGTACATACATATAGTATGTATGTATACTATACTACATATAGTATGTATGTATACTATACTACATATAGTATGTATGTATACTATACTACATATAGTATACGCACACACGTATACACACACACACAATGGAGTATTACTCAGCCATAAAAATAATGAAATCTTGCCATTTGCAACAACATGGATAGACCTAGAGGGTACTATGTTGAGTGAACTAAGTCAGACAGAGAAAAATAAAGTATGATGATTCATTTATACGTGGAATCTAAAAAAACAAATGAACAGATATAACAAACAGGAAACAGATGCATGGATGCAAAGAACAAACTGGTGGCTGCCAGGGGTAAGAGGGGTAGGAAGAAGGATGAGTAAAATAGGTGAGAGAGATTAAGAGGTACAAACTTTCAGTTATAAAATAAATGAGTCATAGGGATATAATGTATAGCACAGGGATACAGTCATTATTATTGTGACGACTCTGTACGGAGACAGATAGGCCCTCTTACTTCAAGTCCCACACTCTTTCTAATAAAATGAACTCCAGGGTCTATGTCATCCACATAACTGTCTCAGATCTCTACACTATGTGTGCTGGTTATAATTAGAAATGCCGAGTCAATTACAGGCAGTGAATATGATAGGAAATTACAGGGGCTGGTTATTTGAAAAGATACATCAGGAAGATGTGACTCTAGGCAGTTAAAGGAATGCAATACTCATTTAAAAAATCTACTGAAGAAAGACCACGGCTTTGTTCCACAAGTTACTCCCTCTTATCATTTAAAGTTTCCTGAGAGAGTTTTGAAAGGAAAAAAAAAGTAATTAAATGTCCTTTATGTTAGGGAAATGCATGGACAATAATCTTAACTCCTTTCTATAAAAATGAGACCAGAATTGAAGTCTAATAACTATTCACATAAGTATAAATGGCACTGATATTTTTTTGAGTTGTTTTTTTGTGTGTGTTTGTCTGTTTTTGGCCTCACTCTGCAGCATGTGGGATCTTAATTCCCTGACCAGGGATAACTTGTGCCTCCTGCATTGAAAGCATGGAGTCTCAACCACAGGACCACCAGGGAAGTCCTGGGACTGATATATATATATATTTTTTGAAAGATAATGGGACAGGAAGAGGTAGGCAGAGTTAGTGGGATTGGAGCCTGAATGGTGCTGAGTTCTATCAACCATGGGAAGTCATTCAGCCAAAACTAGGTATTTCTAAGATAGAAACAAATCAAGCCCACAGAAGACAGTACTGGCACCAAGTAGTAATTTTTGGTACCATGAGAATTATGAAAGGACAAACGAAAAAAACAAAAAAGACTGGAACTAGGTTTAAAACTGATGACTGGTTACTTGTGATGACTGGTAACAGAACATCTATTTATCCCTCCCAGTCCACTCAAGGGTCAGCCTGGCCAGAGGCAACAGGTGATTTGCTGAATACACAGACCTTGCTGCTTTCTCAAATAACATAATCTGTGAAGCCACGATGAACTAGAACTCCCATCATTTTCATGTCTTTTGTTTATTTCTTTGATAAAAATCTGATATTTAACATGGAGAGGATTTCTTGACTACTCATCAAGATCAATGCCATGGGTAGGTAAGTATACTCAGCTGTCTGGGTAAGCACGAACAAGCCAAAGAATATCTCCATATGGCATTAAAATCTCAGTCTTTCCTAGGACCTGTTTAGACACTGTATCCCTGGAAGGGTGGTATGTTCTATTCATTCTTATGTTCCCAGCATTTAAGATAATACTTAATATATTAGGAGGTTTTTAATAAATGACTACTAGGTAACTTGTTGGACAAACCCATGTATCATCTGAAAAATTCTGGATTCTCTTTCATTGGATACATTTAGACTAGACTGTAAACTGAGGCTTCAATGAGTAGTGAAAATGTCACCAGTGGGGAACAAAGCTTCAATTATCAAGCCTGACCATGAATGTAATACTGGTAAGAGTTACCATTTATTGATGAGCTGAAACTTCACAAATAACCTACCTAATTCTTAAGATAGATCTAATTGGATCTACTTTACTAGTGAGGAAACCCAAGTTAAATGCCTTGGCCAAGGTCAAACATCTACCAAGTGGCCAAGCAGGAATTTAATCCATAAGCACCCAGCTCTAAAGCCTGCCTTCCCCACCCATGGAGCTTCCATGGCCAACCCCAGGGAAATGGCAACTGCTGTGTGAGCCTTGGTCTTCAAGCCAAGCTGATGGCCTTCTCTGGCTCTACTTGTCACCTTAGGGTTCATCTACCTCAGCACAGATACTGATATAGGCCATATGTAGATTACATAGGCCACATATATCTTACTATATGTGTATTTGTTTCTTGTGCTCTACCCAAGCACTGACTCAATGGACATGAGTTTTGAGCAAACTCCAGGAGATGATGAAGGGCAGGGAAGCCTGGCATGCTGCAGTCCATGGGGGGGGGGTGGGGTCACAAAAAGTCAGACACAACTAAGCGACCGAACAACCTACCTGAGCACAGATATTCTAAAATAAAAAATTTTACCTTAAAGGTGACTTAAGCTCCATTGAGTCTGCAATTAATAAGGCATTTCCCCCACCACTTCTCTTTCCCATTGTGGGCAGTTTAACATGACTACCAGATTTAAGGGTTTCTCTGGTGGCTCAGATCGGAGAAGGCAATGGCACCCCACTCCAGTACTCTTGCCTGGAAAATCTTATGGACGAAGGAGCCTGGTAGGCTGCAGTCCATGGGGTCGCAAAGAGTCGGACACGACTGAAGTGACTTAGCAGCAGCAGCAGCAGCTGGTGGCTCAGATAGTAAAGAATCTGTCAGCAATGCATGAGACCAAGGTTCAACCCCTGGCCTGGGAAGATCCCCCTGGAGAAGGGAATGGCTGGCTACCCACTCCAGTAGGCATGCCTGTAGAATTCCATGGACAGAGGAGCCTGGTGTGCCATACAGTCCATGGGGTTGCAAAGAGTGACTAACACACACCAGGTTTATGACATTTCCCAGAGCACCTGACAGTGTTTTCATAGACTGGGCATTGATTGGTTATTGACTAATTGACACTGATCCCTTTTCTTTACACTTGAAGTTCAAAGAAATTTTAAATGCAAAGTGGTATCTTAGTGGGGCTAAGAAAATAGCACTAACAAAAGAGAGAGAAAGGATGGCTTCTTTAGCCTGGCAGGAAGTTCAGTGTTTATTCTGAGAGCAGAAGTAGAAATATTTACTTTCAATAGTTTTTTTTTCTTTAAATGGGATATATAGTTCAAAAGCAAAACTTCTTAATATGAAAGGTAAATACAAGTTTTTATTATCAATTAACTAAAACTATATTATTATAAATCTTATTATATATTATGAAATGTTTTAAGGTAAAAAGCAACAGATATCCAGAAATGATTTTTATAGTAATGATAATTAGCATACATTTTCATTCTAAAATAAAATATATCCTAAGACTGTTGATACTTTTAGTATCTCTGGGCAATAAGTAACACTTCACTATACAAATCTTTTAACATCAAGAGAAAATAAATGATCTTTCCCAGTGTTAGGTTAAAAACAACATTTTTAGGAACTCTTAAAAATATCATGCATTGATATGCACTGTAATTGTTATTTTCTCATCTTGTACTTTTGAATATTCTGATTTCTGCCAATGAACATGAGTCACTTGTGTGTATACAAAGTACTATACATTAAAAGCATTTTTATTTTCTTTTAAAAAATTTTTGTTGAAGTACAGTTGATTTACAATCTGTTAGTTTCAGGTGTACAGCAAAAGAAGTATTTTAAATTGCCTTTTTTTCTGTCTTTAAAAAGTATACAACATTTTTTTTCTATCTAAAAAGAAATTGTTCTTATTTTTCTTTAAGGAAGGAAAAAAACCTACAATACAAATCCAGTTCTAAAAATGCAGTCATCGAGACCTTCGGAAATCTTAGGGTTAAGGGGAGAGAGAATGCCAAAGGAGAAAATGAGTCTCGTGTATGGGTAGAGAGGCCCCTGGCTTAGCTCTGCCGCTCAGGGTTCAATCGGCAAGGGAAACTTGAATGTCATGTGCTTTCAAGTTACTCATGAACAGACCTTAAGCCTGCAGAAGAAAACCTGACCAAATACATATCCCCTGCAGCCTACAAGTTCAGCACAAGAATCTATTCTTGTTTCAATAACAAAATTTAAAAGAAAGACCCTTTCTGTTATTATAGCTCGAGGTGGATAAACTTTACCTTCCAATAACAAACAAGAGTTAGGAAGGAGTATTTCGAGCATATGGGAAAATGCAGTTTACACACGAGGGTGGTTAATCATTTAGATTCTCACTGCTTGTACACTCTGCACTTGCATGGGATTTCTACTCATTTACCTGGCCACCCTCTACCTGCCTTTCTGAAGTTCAACATTTGAGTAACATAACAACTAGGAATGGTGGAAATGGCAAACTGCATTTTCCAAAGATGGCAGCAATAATTATTCCAGCTCACACGCTCTTCTGCAATCTGACCTTGCCACCATTCCCCCCACTGAAAGATAGAGCTAATTATCTTCCCTTTGAATCTGAGCTGACCTTATGACTTGCTTAGAACTAAGAGAATGTTGGGAAAGTGAGGCTGGGTGCCTTCTAAAGCTGGGTCAGAAAAGTCCACGCAGCTTTTACCTGGTTTTCTCTGGGCACGTGCTCTGGGACAAGCCAGCCACCATGTAAGAAATCTGACAACAACTCTGAGGCCACCATGCTGAAAAAGCCACATGTTGGTGGTTTGGTGGACAGCCCCAGCTGAGCCTAGGGCTAAGCCTAGCCTCTGAGACATCGTCAGGTGGTAAACAATCTGCCAGCAATGCAGGAGACCGGGGTTTGATCCCTGGGTCAGGAAGATCCCCTGGAGAAGGGAAAGGCAACCATTCCAGTATTCTTTCCTGGAGAATTCCATGGACAGAGAAGCTTAGGGGGGCTACAGTTCATGGGGTCCCAAAGAATCAGATGCAACCGAGTTACTAACACTTTCTTTTCACTTTTTGCCAAGGCACCAGATATGTAAACAAGCCACTTCAGACCCTCCACAGAAGCCCATTTGTCAGCTGAGCAACAGTCAATGACCTGGTCTCTCTTGCCTAAGGGCAAGAGACCACATTAAGTAGTTTACAGGCAATTCTTGGAAACCCATAAACTTGACTAGTTCCTTCAGGAAACGTGGTAGTGATTGATGGTGGGCTTGACCCAGGACCTGAGTATCACAGTCTCCTTCACGCCCTCATGGCTGCCCTCAATCCACGTGATTCCACCTGCCTGGGAAAGCCTCCTCCTTCAGTGCACCTTCCTCCGCCTCGCTGACCATCCCACCCTCAAGGGTTTTCTCCTCACCTTCTCTGCATAAGCAGTGACTTGCCGCTCCATTGATTATGCACCACTCTGTCACTGACTGACTTTTTCTCCCAGAGGCAACCTTTCCCTTTCTTTTGGCTCCTTTCTCATGGCATAAAAGATGGCTCGAGTATTTCCCACAGATTAGAAAAAAAATCATTCTCTTGATATTCTCATTTTCCAAATCTACTCACTCAAGCTTGCAGCATCCCCAATCATTCTCCCTCAAGTGACTAGCTCATATTTCTTCTTCACAGCAAGACTCTTGGGACTGTGTTTTATTGTCAGGGTTCCCACCACAGTCAGACTTCCACCTGCCAGTCTGTTAAAATGCCTCCTCTCACTACGTAACCAACCACTTGTGAGCGGACACTCCCCTCCCCAGGCTGCTGGGCTAGCTCTTCTCTCTCCCCACCTCATAGATATTTCATTTCAGTGTTTTTTAATGGCTCTTCATGTTGGCTTCAATTCAGCTCAGTCGCTCATTCGTGTCCAACTCTTTGCGACCTCATGGACTGCCGCACACCAGGCCTCCCTGTCCATCACCAACTCCCCGAGCTTGCTCAAACTCATGTCCATTGAGTCGGTGATGCCATCCAACCGTCTCATCTTCTGTCATCCCTTTCTCCTCCTGCCATCAATCTTTCCCAGCATCAGAGTCTTTCCCAATGAGTCAGTTCTTCGAATCAGGTGGCCAAAGTACTGGAGTTTCAGCTTCAGCATCAGTCCTTTCAGTGAGGGACTGATTGGCTTTCCTGGGTGCTATTTCTCAGCCTCCAGAATTCCCTTTTCATTCGGAACATTCTTCCTTTGTGACCTTACTCCTTCCTAGTTTTCACTTCTTATGAGCTAAGAATTACTGACTCTATATCTCCAATATGAGCCTGACTCAAACTAGGTGCTTTACAGAATGAATTCAATTAAATGGTGTCAGCATAGAGTATAACTAAACGCCTAGTTCTAATATTAAGACTGGGTATGACATGGGTTTATTTGATACCAAATTTTGTTCAGAGACAAAAATTAGGAACCATTATTTGGGAGATCAGGAAAACTTTAAAATGAAAAATGTAAAGACAAGCAACTGATTGGCAAAATTCTTTAACTATGTAATCATAATACTCATAAGACTGTCTTTCTTCATGATGGAACCCTCTATATATATCTATATATTTTTCTGAACCGTGAGGCATGAAAGAGATTGAGGGTTGGTAAACCATGACCCACAGGCCAAATGTGGTCCACGATCTTTTTTTTTTTTTAAGTTTTTAATTGAAGGATAATTGCTTTACAGTTTTGTGGCTTTCTGTCATATGTCAAGGAGAATCAGCCAGGGATACACCCATGCCCCCTTCCTCCTGGACCTCCAGCCCATCTCCCTCCATCCCAACCTTCAGCCTGTCACAGGGACCCTGTTTGAGTTCCTTGAGTCATACAGCAAATTCCCATTAGCTATCTATTTTACATTTGGTATTGCAAATTTCTATGTTACTCTCTCCATAAATCTCCCCTCTCCCTCCTCTGCTCCCACCATGTCCATAGGTCTGTTCCCTATGTCAATTTCTCCACTGCTGCCCTGAAAATAAATTCATCGGTACCATCTCTTCAGATTCCATATATATGTGTCAGAATACAATATTCATATTTCTCTTTCTGACTTACTTCACTCTGTATAATAGTCTCTAGTTTCATCCACCTCATTAGAATAGATTCAAATGAGTTCCTTTTTATGGCTGAGTAGTATTCCATTATCTATATGTACCACAGCTTCTTTATCCATTCATCTGTTGATGGACATCTAGGTTGCTTCCATGTTCTAGCTATTGTAAATAGTGCTGCAATGAACACTGGAATACATGTGTCTTTTTCAGTTTTGATTTCCTCAGGGTATATGCCTAGGAGTGTGATTGCTGGGTCATATGGTGGTTTTATTCCTAGCTTTTTAAGGAGTCTCCATTATGGCTCCCACAGTGGCTATATCAGTTTACATTCCCACCAGCAATGCAGGAGTGTTCCCTTTTCTCCACACCCTCTCCAGCATTTATTGTTTGTAGACTTTTTAATGATGGCCATTCTGACTGGTGTGAAGTGGTATCTCATTGTAGTTTTGATTTGCATTTCTCTAATTATGAGTGATGTTGAGCATCTTCTCATGTGCTTGTTAGCCATCTGTATGTTTTTTTTTTTGGAGAAATGTCTCTTCAGGTCCCTTTCCCACTTTTTGATTGGGTTGTTTGCTTCTCTGGTATTGAGCTGTATGAGCTGCTTGTATATATTTGGAAATTAATTCTTTATCAGTTGTTTCCTTTGCTATTTATTTTCTCCCATTCTGAGGGTTGTCTTTTCACCTTGTTTGTAGTTTCCTTTGCTGTGCAAAAGCTTTTAATCAGATCCCACTTGTTTATTTTTGTTTTTATTTCCATTACTCTAGGAGGTGGGTCATAGAAGATCTTGCTTTGATTCATGTCATCGAGTGTTCTGCCTCATCATCTGTTTTTATAAAGTTTTATTGGACCACATACAGATCCACTCACTTACATATTGTCTATGGCTGCTTCCCTGCTATAAAGGCAAAGTTGAGCCATTGTAATAAAGACTGGATGGCCTACAAAGCCTAAAATATTGACTTTCTGGCCATTTATAGAAAATGTGTGCCAGCCTCAATACACATCAATACCTTTTCCAAGAATAACTTGTTTATTTTCTAAGTGTAAGGGTAAATATTGGTTGTGGGAAAGCACTCTCCCACCCCAATTCAGATTTGTTTGCAGATGGGTTACATGGTAACTAAGAACAAGTTTTTTTTCTGAAACTCAGTTGAAAGAACTATGTCGATATTAAATATATCACTTAAGCGGCTTAAATAATCAAAGGCAGAAAAGTATTAGGATATTTGGTAATACTTGATCTCCCAAGATGACTAAGTAGAGGGTAAGTAGGTACTGGCAATTTCAGAAAAGCAATAAAATCATAAATAAATAAAATCATGGCTCATGCCACTGAAGTCTTGCCTTGTCTGCAGGTGTTAACCTGGCCCAGGGCTTGTCTGCCCGGCGATCATAGTCAGGTGAATCGGTGACTTCCACATACTCGTTAAACCGCAGGATCCTTCGAGCCTGCAGCTCTGCCACTGTGGGTCTCAGGCTGAGCTGCAGGAGGATAAAGAAAAAAGGATAGTTCAATAAACCATTTACAGCCTCATGGTGGCATGTTTTTCTATAGAGAACTTCAAAGTTATAAGGTCACTTTCAGATATCAAAAAAAAAAAAAAGGCAGCAGCATCTTGGGAGTTTCTAATGAGAACTAGAAAGCAGTATGCCCTAATTTTGAGGCTATAAAAATCATCCTTGTTAGATAGGTCACAATCTTTGGCAACTGGCTGCATTGTGCTATCTTCCCCACCTTGCCTGGCATCTCTGACATGGGGAACAGGAAGCAGTACAGACACAATAGTAATCCAGATATGGAATGGCTGGCTTAAAGATTGAATTATCAAAACAGAAGCCCTACAAACTGTAGAAATGAGAATAAAAATCCCTGTTCCTTCTACATTATACCTGCATATTCACAGATGCACAAAGTTATAACAAAGAAATAGTCCAGTGAAGGGTGAGCCTACAACAGTCTTCTGTGAGAGTCTAAGGACCCAGGCCAAGATTTGACATTTACCCTTGGCCAGGGAAACTGATGTGCAGGAATGATGAAGGGGGGACTTACTGGAAAACTGCACTTTAGGGAGGTCACAACTGCTTAAAACCAGCTGCAACCTTTAAGACACTTCCAGTGGATTCTGTCTGTGGTCTTTGTGAAATTCAAATTTACAGTTATATTTAATCTACCATACCCTGTGCACATTTGCTTTCCTCTTTTGGACCCTTCTCAAGCCCAAGAATAAGACAGAAATGGTTCTTAAGAGACTAAAGAAACTTAGCCCCTGGTTGACAGGTATCATCCACTCTCCAATATAAAGATTCATGATTTTGCAACCTTTCTCAGTTGGGAGGTGTCATAGTATTGTCAGTTTGGTAGACTCAGTCCTCTGTTTTACAGAAAAGGTCCATTTTCAGTCTCTCTCTCTCCATGTGTATATATATATATGTATATGTATACAGCCAGACTATCTATGATCTAAGTGGACCTCTTTGGAATCATTCCTTATTTGCATGGGCTCAATTTTTGGAAAAATTAAGCATGCTCACCCCAAAATGGATGCTTTTGTAGTCAAAAATATTTCCTTTCTTCAGCTTCCTCTTGAGTAAAACCAGAGGCTGAACTGTCAGTGCCCTAACATTCAAGGCATTCAGGGATTCTTAGATAGTCTGGGTCTACACCCTGAACCCATTTGACCTGGGATATAGCAACTTGGCTCCTTCTATATTCATAAAGCCCTGGTAGGTGATGGACAAAGGAAGGAACAATCTAAGTGGTTTTGTTATCGTCTCAGTTACTGTCCTATATATATAATGGAGAAGGAAATGGCAACCCACTCCAGCATTCTTGCCTGGAAAATCCCAGGGACAGAGGAGCCTGGTGGGCTGCCATCTATGGGGTCGCACAGAGTTGGACACAACTGAAGTGACTTAGCAGCAGCTTCTTACTGCCTTTCCAGGGTGGATACAGTTGAGGAAGTAGAGAAACCCTTGCCTCTGGTGACTTCCCAAAAGGCAAGTAACCAATGGCCACACAGGTTAGAAATTCTCCATCCAGTCTTGTCCTTCAGGGCTGTGCCAGTCCCAGGGTGGCTATTAGGTCTATGGAATGTTTTGCATCTGTAGGAGGGAGCTCTGTGCAGTACAGGCAATCGGAGGTAGGGCAGGTCTGCTGCCTCCTGGAAGCCCCCAAACGGATTGAGAAAAGATCATATGTATGACAGGAGTGGACTGAGCAAGGGGAAGGGGTTATTGCTCATCCGTAGTTGGTAACATGCGCACGAAGTTGCCTTAGTCGTGTCTGACTCTTTGTGACCCTATGGACTGTAGCCATCCGGGCTCCTCTGTCCCTGGAATTCTCCAGGCAAGAATACTGGAGTGGGCTGCCATACCCTTCCTCCGAGGGAGCTGGTAACTTAACGGCCATGAATTGCTAGAAGAGCCATCTCTAGAATGGCTTACAGCATCTTTCTCAGCTTATTATTTGATGTTTAGGCTCTTTGAGGAAAAAAAGAGATGAATTAAGGATCTTTTGCCCTAAAAATCAAAACCAAAACCTCTCGACATACAGTCTCCACCCTTCCAATGGGAATGGAGTGCTTCTTCTACCTGCCTGTGAATGCTTTTGCTGTGAATCCACAGCCAGCCCAGATTAAATGTGGGTCAGGTCACACACTTTGCCGCAGATGTCATATTTTAGTCTTCCTGCCTGATTCAGGTGTGAAAGGTTTATCTAAAGAATGTCTGAACAAGGTGTTTATAATACATGAAAATTCGGATAGCGCTTAATTTTTCTGAAGACTATTACTATTTTAATACTTAAAGAAAAAAGCTATGGTCTTAGTATCAGATTTTTATTTTCATAAATCAGTAGAAACAACTGACTGAGTTTTGGAGCAAAACCATTTGTCAACTTGGGTAACACTGCAGCAGGCAAGCTGGATGATTAAGTTCACTTTATAAATTACTCACTCAGTTCAGAATCTTCAATAATAACCAAATATTTATTCAGTATTTCAAAGACCATGTGGAAAGCGTGAGCGTTTTTTAAAACTATAGACTGAAATGTTAATAATGGCTATTATGAATAGGAGATATTTGCATGATTTTCCAGTCTTTTCTGTTTCTTGTGGTGTTTAAGTTTTTTCACACAGATTATGCTATTTTCATAATTGGCACATGTAATTTAGAACTTTTGATTGTCAACTTTTCAAAATTAGCATATTATGCAATTGTTAATATAAACATAATTTACATTATAAGCATTGCATTTATTTTAATGTCCGTGATTAGTTAGCACGTTAATAGGAATGTTTATGGTTAGTAGGTTAATAGGAATATTCCTAAATATCAGATTTACATGTATAGCACTGATCTACAGTTTACAAATGAAGTATATCTCAAAATACACATGCTCATTAACAGTCACAGTTTCATTACCTTTCTGCTGAGTCTGCGTTTAAGTTCCATTTTTGCTTCTTGCTCTTCTTCTTCATTTTTTTCTGTTTATTAATTGAGTGGGGGAGGGGAGGAAAGGCATGAAGATTTAGTTACTATAAAAGATTATATAATCAGAAAAGTAGATTAGGCCAGGTATTTGACTTCACATTGATCAAACACTTCACCAACATCTTTAAAAAGCTGTTCAAGATTCTGCAGAAAGATTGATCATTAATTTATAGATATATTATTTTTTTCCTTACAGCATTGGTTTATTTACTAACAGTAAAACTTTTGCCTCCTGATTTCTTGTTTCCTTCTGAAAAAAACCCGAGAATGCCCATACTCTGGTGAACGTCTCTCACTGCTGATCATCTCATAGGCGTATAAGAACAATCTATCTGAATTCAGATAAAAACATTACTGGATCTAGTCTTCATGTGAAAATCTGAATCACATCAAAAGAACAAATTAAAACCATCTGATGCATGTCTGAGTTGCTGATTTCCATTCAAATCCAAGCAAAATACTTGATTTTTTTGCTTTGATTTCCATAGAAGCAGAATGTAATCATTTCTTTGGATTTTGCTTTCAAACCAGAATGTTCTGAATGGGGTTATGGTGTTTGGTTGATGTGGATGATTTATTTTCTTGTGACTCTAACTTTCCAAAGTCTTCTCTTTCTCCAGCGCTTCACCAAGTAGTACAATTTAATGGCCAACTCAAATGAATGCTGTCCAACAGATGGGATTAAGAAAAAAATGTCCAGAACTTTAAAAGAAATAAACACTGCTCAGGATTTAATGCTTGCTACTTGATGAACTTCTCTTGGTTGCTTCCTGTCGCTCAGTATTTGTTTGGTAAGTGAGCACAGATTCTCGGATACCAAAGCTTATGAAAGATTATCTTTTAGAAAGTGCCATAATGAATTCTACTGAAGGAAAGTCACACTTAGTATAAAGGCTCAACCAAAGAGCTGAAAAAGTCTCCTCTACAATTTTTAAAATCAAATAGACTTCTTACTGTTAAGACTGTTTTTACTGTGAATATAATATCAGTATTCAATATTGCAACATTTGTATTTGCTTGCTGAGCATGCTAAATTCTCTATTAATTTTCCTTATCTGGACAGGGAAAAGTTTTGATGTTCTTCTGAAATGCTAGTTTTAATTCATAAGAAAGAGGACAATCTGGTTATTTAGACAGAGAGTGGACATAAACTGAAATCACCTTGTAAGACAAGAAATGACTAGTTAGTATGTTTTCATTAAGTGTCTGAGAGAGCCAAATAAAATTTGATTATAATTCAGATTTCTTCTGAAAATACTGTAGGTTTTTCAATTGCTTCACAAAATATATATCCTTTGATATCCCTAAAATACATCCTTAGGGTCAAATACTTTATATGAGTTGGATAAGGCATGTGGGTTGTAAATTACTTGTAACAGACAAACACCAAACTCGTGGTTCACGTGATCCAAACAAGGGCTTTACAAGGTTAGGTATTTGATGATTTTAAGAAAAAAAACATAATCATTAAAACCTTTTTAGTCATTCTTCCTATACAATGATTATGCTACAATTTTCAAAAGTACTTTTCAAAGACAAAATACTCATCATCTAATATGACTCAAAGCTAACAAATGCCCCAATATTCATTAAATATATGAAATTTCATTTCCTTGAAGAGACTATTACCTAATTTTGCTCTATGAAGCACACTGCACATCTAGGTGTCAGCCAGTGATGTTTTTAAAAAAGAAGGGCCAACTGTAGTTAGTTAAATACATAGGACTTTATATACCAATTGGGAATTCCTCTCTAACATCAGGAACTGACTTCCTTACATTTCCCATTTTTGAAATTATGTTTCTAAAGAAATTAGAGGAAGAGGGTGAGATGTGGAAGAAGCCTAATGTGATTCTTCCTCTGAATGTGTTAAATAGTCATTGTTAAATCTTTTACTAAGAGTCAAAATTAAACCTTAAACTTAGTTTGAAAAAATTCACCAAGTTTCTAGAACTTAAAAAAAAATTATTAGAGGGTTAATTATAAAGTAGGATGTAAACATGTCACTTTAAACAGACTGGAAGAATGCTCATGAAGGAAGCTGCTGGCTCACTGACAAATCTTGCCCTCAGTAGCTCATCAGAGTCAGAACAGCCACAGAAAGCACTTGCCGTGAACCCACAAAAAATACACGCAGTTGAACATCAGTGTACACTGCAGGAAACTTGCCCTCCAAGTGCTGCCCAGAACCTCATATGGATGAGCTAAAAGGAGAAACAGAGAAGCAGCAAAGTGCCAGCAACCGGAGTGACGATACTCTTCACCAACCCAGACAAGATGGGTTCAAAAAAAGCTAAACATTTTTTCGTGAGATTGTTTTCACTTTGTGCTGTTTTACGTTTCTCTATGGGTTTTGTTAACAAACAAGAATGCAGTAATAAACCTACTTTGAAATGCATCCAAAAACAAAATGACTCCATAGATGGACAGATGTGTGACAAAGTAAGATGTTAATGGTAGAATATAGATAGTAGATACATGCATATTACTGTAAAATTGTTTCAAGTTTTCTGTATGCTTAAAAAATTTCATAACAAAATGCCAGGGAAAAATACATGTAGAACTCAATGACTTAACACATGTTTTTTTCTATGGAAGATTGAGCTGGAATTATAGTCATAACTAAATAGTATAAGAAGATCTGAATATTTTATCCCTACCCTGTCAAAGGTGTCCCATGAACATCTCTTTTCCTGATAAGCAAAAGCTGACCTTTCAAGCACCAAAAGTTGCTTTCTATTTTAACAATATTAAGAAACTAGTACAAAAATCTAACTTAAATATATATATATATATATATTTAAAAAACACCTAGATGCATTAAAATAAGAAAGAGATCAAGTCAGGTGTGATACTGGGAATGATACTAAGAAATAAAATTTGTCCTGTGGTCTCTGATTAAAGCCATGAGCGTTGTGTGCCATTTGATTCATGTTTATGAAACTAGTGACAGGCTTGGATTTGAGAACTGTTGAATGTTTTATGCTGTGAATTAGCTCCCTAATCTGTCAAGAAAGGATGACCCAGTTAAGCATGTATCCTTAAAAATCACACACCACACACACACTTCTTCAAATAGACAGTCATTATTTCTTTTGAACAAAAGGCTGGAGATGAAACAAACAAGAGTAATCTGCATGGAAGAACATAAATATGACCCGACTGATGAGTAAAAAGTAAAGTCAAGGAAAGTAGAGGAGGAAAGAGAATGGGAAAATGAAGCCACCTGGTTCCCTGGGACTGCTCAGAAGAATGTTCTGGGCGACCTCCACCAGTTCTCTTTTCTGCTTCCCTTGGCCACACAATATTGTGTCAGGAGATCATAGCCATTTATCAGCCTCTATAGACTGGAAACGTGTCTTTTGTTTCCAGAATAAGCATGCACAGACAAACTAAGAAAGAAGTTTAAAAAAGAGGGGCTGGAGTCAAATCTGAAGTTGACTTTGGCGTTTCACCCTTTCCTGAACCTCCAGGAAAATGGAGTATTAACGCCAAGACAGCACTTAAGATCAATGTGTGATAAATTTCTAGATCTATGAAACAGTTCCTCAAATAACCAAACACCAATGTGGTTTGGCACAGTCTGTCTCCCAGGAACAGGAAAGAATTACCCAGAATTCACTCTTTCTTTTTTTCTAGGTATTGCATCAGGCAGCCAATAAGACACACTCTGTGTTTCAGGAGCTTATGGACTACATTTGAGCTTATCTACAATTTAATTCCACCAGTATTTCCCAGGAACCTATTATCAAAAGCCATGAGTCTTTCTGGTTTAGGTTTTTTCTCAAAATTAGACGTTGCTTTCATTCTTCTTCCTCAGAAAGCTAAACGCAAATTTTTTTTTTTTTCTTATCTAGCTGTGACTTTTTCCATCTCCAAACTGGCTTCTCTACACACTGATGATCACTTAAGTCCTTGGGTTCCACTTCAGTTATGCTCACAGCCAGAAAGAAACCTTCCCAAGGAAAGAACCTCATAGACAGTCTTCATAGTTGGCTTTTCTTAGCAAAAGCAACTGCAGAATACATATGCTGCTAAAAAAAATCTTTCTTTTCCTTTGGGAAAGAAAACAACCTACTTGGAGAATGGGGATCATCCAGACAGGCCAACTTGACTCTAAAAGCCTGGTTGAAAAAGATTTCCCACACACTGGCGACTCATTACTATTACAGTACTCTCTGGAGTTTTGCCCAGCCCTACTCTTTGATATTTCATACAATAAAAAGCTCTTTTGAAACTGGGCTAATAATATATAAAACTACAGCTAGGCTCAATTTAAAAATATCCATTACTTAACTCACTGCGGTTAGTAACCACATCGATCCACTACAGCAGGACAAGCTGCTTCTATTCATTTTATAGCTTCAACATATGAACTCCAGTAACGTAAATACGACCAGACTGATGAGTAAAAAGTGAAGTCAAAGAAAATAAAGGGGGAAAGAGAATGGGAAAATGAAGTAGGAAAATGAATGGAGAACTCCTTAGGAGCTGAGAAATTATAAATAACTCAGGAGGGAAATAAGTGTTATCATAACAAAGGAAAATGAAATGGATTGAAAAATTCCTTTTCCCAAAATCCTGTTTTAAATGGAGTCATTTGTTAAACCTGGCAACAAACTGTATTATTAATAATAATATAGGAATGTTTGATTTATTTCCTTGTGGATTCTTAGGCCTTTTCTTTGACATTTAGTTGCAAGCACACTAAAGCATTTTCTTCTATTTAGTATCTGGGTGAAAGAATACATGGAATATATTTCATGCTTTTCAAAAACAAATGTCACAACCGCAACTGCTGTGCGGGATATCAGGCTTCAAGCCATAAAATTAAATTCATACTTCAAGAAATTATTTTTAACACGACAAATAAATAATTGTATTAAAATGTGATCTAAATGGGTCATTTCAATCATTTGTGAATAAATATATTAAGGTTCCCTGTTGATAAATGGATCGTCTCTAGAGGGAGCTTGTTCATGTTTACCCAAGGAATTCACTGTGTAGTACATGATACTCACGCTTCAGGATATTTCTCTGTTCTAATTCTTCAGTGGTGGGCCTCTGGCTAAGTCTCCTATGATGACAAAACAGATACACGGCAGGTTACAAACAAGGTCCCCTTAGTGGGAGATGCAAAATAAAGCAACAAGCAAAGCTGCATTTTTTCATGTTTTGAGAAACAAAAATCCATTTAAAAATTATTTATTTATTTGATTGATTGTGTCAGCTCTTAGTTGTGGCACATGGGATGTTAATTTAGTCATGGGGGATTTTTTTTTTTTTTTTTTTTTTTTGCTGTGGTGTGCAGGCTTAGCTGCTCCATAGCATGTGGGATCTTAGTTCCCTGACCAAGAGTTGAACCCAAGTCCCTTAACTGCAAGGCAGATTTTTTACCACTGAATCACCAGAAACGTTTCACAAAAATCCATTTTTAAGCCTACAAAATAAAAGCCTCCTTTCCAATAGTTTGGAGACTGGAGATTGTGGCTAAGACTGCTAACTACACATCCTCCCTTCTTTTGTCTAGAAGCAGAACTCCCAGAGTTTTAGCTAAACACACAACTATAAATTTCTGCCTCCCCAGTGGCAAGGTACAGTCACGTGACTGAGTTCTTGTGATCTGGGATGTGAGCAGAAGTGGTGTTTGTAACGTCTGCTTTTTACCCTTAAAATGACTGGGAGTGTATTCCCTTCTCTCTCTTTCCTTCTTCCACAGGCCAGAACTTGAACGTGGTCATGTGGGCCAGCTCAGATTATACAGATGGGGATATCATGGAGACCAAAGAGCAACACGATGGAAGGCACCTGGGAACCTGTCTGACTGCCAGAAGCTGCATACCCCACCCACCCTGGACAGCCCACCTCTCTCTACACTGCTATGTCAAAAAGAAACAAACACGTCAAAGTGCCTTGCTTGGACCATGGCACTTTTTGGTCTCTGTTAAGGGGCTTCCTTGGTGGTTCAGATGGTAGAGAATCTGCCTACAGTGCAGGAGGCTCGGGTTCAATCCTTGGTCAGGAAGATACCCTGGAGAAGGAAACGGCTACCCACTTCAATGTTTTTGCCAGGGAAATCCCATGGACAGAGGAGCCTGGCAGGCTACGGTCCATAGAGTCGCAAAGAGTCAGACGTGAATGAGCAATTAACAGTTTCTTTCAGATCAGCTTAGCCTGTACCCTAATTAACATACAAATCATTAGAATCTAAGAAAAGGCTGCTGCTCAGGGATCATACCAACTCATGAGATGATCAATCTCTAATGTACAGTGTTTTCAGGAAAACACTGCTTTGGGATCTCAAATAATTTTACCATGCATATAAAGTTATCTCGGGCTACATAAGCCCTTCCATCTACCTTTGAGAAAAGCCAGGCTCAGTTGGGATTAGTACCTAACCATTTATACATAAGAGCTCAATGTCCTAATAACCCTTGGTCTTGGTCTTACTTACATTACTAATTTGTTGTTAATCACTGACAAAAACTTCCTCTGGATGTAGACTGAATCTGTGCAAATTAAACTACTATACATGAAAGGCAATCAGTACAAGACACTGTCAACTCTGTTTATGGCTGTATAGAAATGGTATGAAGAATTAAAATCAATGCTATCTTGAATAACTCATTAAAAAGTCTAACATTTAATCTTCATTAGAGCTATCCTGACAGAGAAGGCGATGGCACCTCAATCCAGTACTCTTCCCTGGAAAATCCCATGGACAGAGGCGCCTGGTAGGCTACGGTCCATGGGGTCGCGAAGAGTCAGACACAACTGAGCGAATTAACTTTCACTTTTCACTATCTTGCATTGGAGAAGGAAATGGCAACCTACTCCAGTGTTCTTGCCTGGAGAATCCCAGGGACGGGGGAGCCTGGTGGGCTGCCGTCTATGGGGTCACACAGAGTCGGACACGACTGAAGTGACTTAGCAGCAGCAGCAGAGCTATCCTGAAATTCACTTAATATGTGAGCCCACCGGAAGCCTCAGTGAAAATCTATGCCAGCCAAATTCTGTGCCATTCATGTATCCTATATTACATATCTGTACCTTATTGTCCCCCAAAGACACTGTTCTTCTCTTGCTTATGGACTTTCTTTATCTGGAATGCCCTTCTCTCCCTCTTTGCCCACTGAAATCTCATAAATTATTAAAGGCTCCTGGTTCTTTATCCCTCTACAATGGTTCTAAATAAATTATGAAAGTGAAAAAGTGAAAGCTAGTCACACAGTCGTGTCTGACCTTTTGTGATCCCATGGACCATAGCTTACCAGGCTCCTCTGTCCACAGAATTCTCCAGGCAAGAGAACTGGAGTGGGTTGCCATTTCCTTCTTCAGAGGATCTTCCCAACCCATGAATCAAACCCAGGTCTCCTGAATTGCAGGCAGATTCTTTACCAATTGAGCTACTAGGGAAGCCCCCCCGCCCCAAAAGTGAAAGTCACTCAGTAGTGTCTGACTCTTTGCAATAGTCCACGGAATTCTCAAGGCCAGAATACTGGAACGGGTAGCCTTTCCCTTCTCCAGGGGATCTTCCCAACCCAGGGATCGAACCCAGGTCTGCCACATTGCAGATAGAGTCTTTACCAGCTGAGCCACAAGGGAAGGCCAAGAACACTGAACACTAGAGTGGGTCACCTGTCCCTTCTCCAGGGGATCTTCCCGACCCAGGAATCGAACCAGGGTCTCCTGCATTGCAGGCAGATTCATTACTAACTGAGCTATCAGAGAAGCCCCACATAAATTATACATCTATTAAATTAAACATTAAAGAACTTATCAACATAAAGATAATAATCACTGCATACAGTGAGAGCAGCCATGAAATCAGAAGACGATCGCTTCTTGGCAGGAAAGCTATGACAAACCTAGTGCGTTGAAAAGCAGAGACATTACTCTGCCAGCAAAGGTCCATATAGTGAAGGCAGCAGTCTTCCCAGTGGTCATGCATGGTTGTGAGAGCTGGACCATAAAGAAGGCAGAATGCCAAAGAATTGATGCCTTAGAACTGTGGTGCTGGAGAAGATCCTGAAAGTCCCTTGGACAGCAAGGAAATCAAACCAGTCACTCTTGAGGGAAACCAACCCTGAATACGCTTTGGGAGGACTGATGCTGAAGCTGAAGCTCCAGTATTTTGGTCATCTGATGCAAACAGTCAACTCACTGGAAAAGTCTGTGATGCTGGGAAAGATTGAGGGCAGAAGGAAAAGAGGGTGTCAGAGTATGAGATGGCTGGATGGCATCACTGATGCAATGGGCATGAACTTGGGCAAACTTCGGGAGATGATGGGGAGAGGGAGGGCTGTGTGCTGCAGTCCATGGGGTCGAAAAGAGTTGGACACCACTGGGCAACTGAACAACAACAACATGGTTGTTTCATGGTGTCAACTTCTCACAGTGTTCTTCATCAGTCCCTGTCTTGGAGTGTTTGGGGTCTGTTTTAATTTGTCACTGCGATAAATACCCTTGAAATAAATATCTTTGTAAAATATAGCGTCTTTTTTTCTCCCCCTGGTTGGATTATTTCCTTCTTGTGTAAAACCTTCCAGATAGTATTATCATGTAAAGAAATACTGCTTTAGAATTATTTTCTCATATTAAGTCGCTCTTCAGAAACACTGAACTAGAGCAATGTAGACATGTCTATTTTTTCATAAAGTTGCTGACTTTGGGTTTAATGTTTAGAAGTGTTTTACCAATTTAAGGGATACATAATAATTTAACTTAATGAAAAATACTTAATTGTATTTAGTGCTCACTAGGATCCACGGTTTCAGTGTACTATCTATTTTACCAGCATAAGCGCTGGGCTTGGCCCCAATCTGTAAAACAGATAATGGCTTCTGGAACCCTCATGGCCAACCCTGCAGGTACATCACAGTCATAGAAATCTCCCACGCTCAAGCAAGGGGAGGACTTCTCTCCCACCTCCAAATTTTGTTCTGGTGGTTCAGACTGTTCTCTTCTCCCTAATTGATGCAACCTGTTTTTTTATGCAGTGTGAGGGAAGGTAGCAAAATAATACTTAAATAAGCTTATATCGATAATAAAAAGGAGAGCTTCAGCACTCACTGCTATTAAAACTGCCAGTTATGAATATACGTGGCATCTGGTAAAACAATATGGATGAACCTATTTCCAGGACAAGAATAGAGATGCACACATAGAGAATAGACATGTGGGCACAGGAGGAGAAGGGGAGGGTGGGGCGAACTGGGAGATTAGGATATATACACTAATATGTGTGAAATAGCTAGTGGGAAGCTGCTGCACAGCACAGGAAGCTCAGCTTGGTGCTGTGATGACCTGGAGGGGTGGGATGGGGGGAATGGGGTGGAAAGGAGGTCCAAGAGGGCAAGGATGTATGTATTCACGTGGCTGATTCACTTTGTTGTACAGCAGAAACTAACACAACATTGCAAAGCAATTATAAAATACATAACTCCAATAAAAATAATACTTAAAAAAAACCTGCCAATTACATGGCTCTCGAAGACACAAGTGGCAAAGTAGACATCCTACAATGACTAAAAGCAGGAAGTACAGTCAGAGACTATTTATTTGGAGTAAAAAGTGGGAAGTTTTCATTAAGGGGCTATGGTTCCCTGACTTGGATGTAATTGGCCACTGACACTAACTAATATTTCTATCGTCTCACAGCCCCAAGGGCAGAACCTTGAGGCAATCACAGCAATGTTAGGGAGTCCATGAATCAGACCAGGAGATGAGCAAACTATGGGTGGCTGGGCAAACTGTGGGTGGCAGGTCAAATGTGGCCTGTTGCCTGTTTTGGTGAAGAACGTTTTCTTGGAATGTAGCCACACTCATCCATTTCTGTGTTGTTTATGGCTGCTTCCATGCTACCACAGCACAGTCCAGCAGCTGCAACAGGGACTGTCTGGCCAACAAAGCCTAAAATATTTACTAACTGGTCCTTTATAGAAAGAGCCTGTCCCTACTTGGATCAGGCTTTGGCGACCTCAAAGCCAACTGGCTAGCTGGACCAATAAGCAGGTGCCTTGCACTTCCTCAGTGGTTCAGTGGTTAAGACCCCAAGCTTCCACTGCAGGGGGCATGGGTTTGATCCCTGGTTGGGGAACTAAGATCCCATATGTTACAGGGCATGGCCAAAAAATTAAAAAGTAAAAAACAGTATTTTTTTTAAAGCCAGGCTCATTAAGTGATTTACCATTGAAGACCAACTTTAAAAGATCAGAGAGGCCACGTATGCCCTTCCAGGAGGAATTCACAGTGATCTCAGTCAGGCAGGGAATTGCAAGAGAGGGAAAAGTAAGAACTCATCAGAGCTCTTCCCAAACGTCAGCAATCACCTGACGAGCTTGGTTCCAATCTGCTGTCGGATTTCCTGCCTCTCTTCTTCAGATGTGCACTGCAAGATGTTTTTGTCCTCTAATTCCTTCTTAGATGGTCTGTTGCCAAGTTTGATAGCAAGAGTGTCCCTTCGTCGTATCTTGCTTGCCAAAGCACCTGAGGATTAGAAAAGGCAGAAGCCCAGAGAAAGGCTTTTAACAAGTGGCCCTCAGGTTACACATGGCAGAGTCTTTTTAAACAGAGCCAGACCAAATTCTTTATCCACATGCAAGAGCAGAATTTCAATTAACCTAAAGTAAAAAAATGTTTCGCGTTAGATGCAATTCATGCTGAAAAACTGTTTGTTTTTTAATGTTCTGAAAAAAGTCGGGAAACTCTGGAAAAACCTGCAACTATCACCTCATCATTTGGACAGTGATGATGAATGAAGTGGCTCAGTCGTGCCTGACTCTCTGGATCTCATGGACTGCAGCCTACCAGGCTCCTCTGTCCATGGAACCGGACAGTGGTGTCTGAAGTTTATTCTGCTGAGACAGCATATCATGGAAATCACTGAATGCATAATACCCTTTTCTTTTCTTTTTCAAGTCTTAAAACCTAGCCTCCTTGCTTATTTTGTATAGTAAATCTTTGTCTTCTCTTTTCCTCCCCTCACTCAGAAAACCACACCAAAAGAAGTCTATCTCCAATGCACACACGTGTGCTAATTCACTTTAGTTGTCTCCGACTCTTTGTGAACCCATGGATTGTAGCCTGCCAGGCTCCTCTGTCCATGGGATTCCCCAGGCAAGAATACTGGAGTGGGCTGGCATTTCCTCCTCCAGGGGATCTTCCCGACTCAGGGATTGAAACTGTGTCTCTTCTGTCTCCTTCACTGGCACGCGGGTTCTCTACCGCTAGTGCCACCTGGGAGGCCCCTATCTTCCATACCAATGTTTTAATCCTAAATTACCCAAGAATCTCTGATATCTCAGAGGATAGTAAACACCAGAGGATGACAATGATTTTTGCTGTTGCTTGATTTTATTGTTGTTCAGTACAAACTAGAAGGAATTTGACAAACTGCTATTTAATCATGAATATATTAATAACTTTTCATAAACTGTAAATTCCATAGCGAATCCCTCCCAAGTCATCCTTCTCAGAAGCTTTTTAAAGAATAGCGTCCTTCCAGTTGCCTAAGTTATATGTACATGGTTGGCCTTATCCACTTTACTATCATTCCTTCTTAGAAAGCATACCATTATATTATTATGACTGAGTGACTGCTTTTAGTTCTTAAAAGGTATTAGTCATTCTTGACTCATTCCTCATTTTAAACTACAGTATAAAAGTGAGTGAAATTCTCAAACACCTCCCATGAGTAATCCAGCGAATCCCCGTTGATGCTCATTATTCAAGAAAGGCCCCAGGGTAGAAGGGTCATCTCGGACCAACCTGAGGAAGGCCTCTGTCGTCTGACTTTTTAGACAAGTTCAAATAGGCATACTAGCCTCATAGACTGTCTCCCTCACCCCTCTGCCCTGTGGAATCATCTTTCAGAAAGGTCTGTCATCTACACTTAAACTTCGGAAGATAAACATTTCTAATCTGAGAAGAGCAGATGAGGGGAAAGAAAGCATCAGGTGTCTGGTTCCTGATGACGCTTTTGTTTTTTCAGAATGCACCTGCTTCTGGCCACCGTGGACTTCCCTCCCTCCCTCCCTCTTGAAAAGTCTTACTTTCTCCACTGCCGTCCTCGTCCTCATCTTCTTCATCGTCGTCGTCATCAGTGTACAAGATAGGTCCGTCAGAGTCGGAATCATTGGCCTGGTATTCCCTTTGGCCTTCGTCCTCTGAAGATTCTCCCATCAGCCCAGGAGTCAGGAGCCGAGGCGCTGCCTTCCCCAGCTCGTCTTTGGTGGTGAAGCTATGAAAGGCACAGACACATGGGGGTGGTGTGAAGCTCAGAGCAACCCTCGAGCAAGATGCCAACACAGGAGACAGAGCTCTAGTTTCATAAGCATCCTTTGGGCTGTGAAAGGAGAAAGCAGACACCAGCCAGCTAAAGTCGCTGAAACAGGGCAACAGTACTGCCGTCCTTAATTCTCAAGGTTTTAGTCTCATCTGGCAAATGAAAAGGATTGACCAGGTAGTGACCAATACATTTAGTATGTGAATACTGGAAAACTGTATTTTGAAAATGTATTTTTCCCTAGCCTTAGGGAGGTTCAGTGGAAAGAACAATGAGCCAGAAGCGCTTGGATATTTGACTATGTACTTTTTCTTGAGTCTGTAACTGACTTATCCTTCCTGGTCTAGGTTAGAGACTAACTCTCTGAGGAATATTTCACTGCCCATCAAACTAGTACCTTGCCTCCCTCTCCCTACTCCCATGGTGACCTGACGCCCACCCTACTGGCGCACTTAGCACATGCATCTCAGTCTGCCTCCCCAAACCTGCAAAGTTCCTTGACAAGGAGGACTCATCTTGTTTTACAGCCCAGCACCTAGAAGGCTCCTGCCACAGAAATGTACATCTTCTTCAACTGCTATGTGAATGAATCCTATTTTTTCATCACAGCCAGTGTACTGTCAAAAACTATATATCTTCTTTGTGCTTCAATTTCTCCATTTATAAAACTTCTGTCATATTATATGATATTAACATTACCATAAGATGCTGGGAAGGATTGGGGGCAGGAGGAGAAGGGGATGACAGAGGATGAGATGGCTGTATGGCATCGCCGACTCAACGGACATGGGTTTGGGTAAACTCCGGGAGTTGGTGATGGACAGGGAGGCCTGGTGTGCTGCGATACATGGGGTTGCAAAGCGTCAGACATGACTGAGTAACTGAATTGAACTGACGATTATATTAACAATACAAGATGGAAAATGTGAAAGCTAAGTGGCCTCTCTAGAAGAAAGATGATACGTAAGGATGCAACGATTTTCTATTATTTAGCTCGATAACAAAGCTTGCCAATTTCACAGACTAGAATTTTAAAAATACTTTACATCAAAAACATATCACATCAGAAACAATGCAATCTTCATTTTAAGATACAGAAGCTCCCCACACTGCTTTCTGATATAAAAAGAATCCAAATTTGAATGTCACACTTCTGAACGACCATTTAGTGCCAAACATGTGCTTGTGGTTCACACTGCAAAAGAAATTTTTTTTAATAGTTGTTTGAATGATAAAAACAGGTATGCTTTGTCAGACTCTAAGGTATTGAAAATCCTACTTTGTGTTTGATAAGCCTGAAATAGTCAATTTTAAACTTATTAGGAAAATCCAACAGCCAAAAATTCTTATTTTCAAGTGAGGAAATACGAAATTTGAGAAGGAAATGGCAACCCACTCCAGTATTCTTGCCTGGAGAATCCCATGGACAGAGGAGCTTGGTAGGCTACAGTCCACAAAGAGTCGGACACGACTGAGTGAACCAGTGGTAGTAGCTCTTTAATTGCATAAAATACATAAAGCATAAAATTTACCATTTTAACCATTTTGAAGTGTTTAGTTCAGTGGCATTAAGTGTATTTATACTGTCGTGCAACTGTCACCAACATCCATCTCCAGAGTTTTTCATCTTCCCAAACTCAAACTCTGTACCCACTAAACAGAAGTGTCCATTCCTCCTCCCTTAACTCATGGCAACCACGTTCTGTCTCTATAAATCTGACAGTCTTTGGTGCTTCTTTACGTGAAATTATGCAACACTTGTCCTTTTGTGTCTGACTTACACTCACTTTGGATGTCTTAAAAGTTCCTGCATGTTGTAGCATGTGTCAGGATTTCCGTCCTTTTCAAAGCTGCTTAGTGTTCCACTGCATGTATATGTCACATTTTGTTTATCAGTTCATCATTCTATGGACATGTGGGTTGTTTCTACCTTCTGGTTGTTGTGAATGATGCAGCTATGGATGTGTGTGTGTGCTCAGGTGCTCAGTCATGTCTGACTCTTTGCGAGCCCATGGACTGTAGCCCACCAGGCTCCTCTGTCCATGGGATTTTCCAGGCAAAAATACTGGAGTGGGTTGCCGTTACCTACTCCAGGGGATCTTCCCACATCTATGGACATTGGTGTATAAATATCTGTTTGAGTACCTGCTTTCAAATTTTTTGGTTATATGCACAGAAGAGGGCTTCTCCAGTGACTCGCCAATAAAGAATCCACCTTCAGTGCAAGAGACGTGAATTTGAGCCCTGAGTCAGCAAGATCCTCTGCAGGAGGGCATGGCAACCCACTCCAGTATTCTTGCCTGGACAATCCCATGGAAAGAGGAGCCTGGCAGGCTACAGTCCATAGGGTCGCAAAGAGTCAGACACAACTGAAGCGGGTTAGCACACACACACAGAAGTAGAGTTGCGGAATCATACAGTAATCTTATGTTTAATTTTGTGAGAAACTACCACATTGCTTCCAAAGTATGAAATCTCACTTTAAATACGAGAAGATTTATTTTGTGGAAAAACTTTTTCACAGTCTGGATTTCTAGTGTACTGCCACTGGAGGCCATTCTTGCTTGGAGAGTCTGCCACAGTGGGTGACTGAAGCACATTAAAAAGATATGCCAACTATTAACACATTCTGAGAAGCAGAACAAAGCTACCTCAGGAATGAGTCCTAGTATTTGCTCATATCACTGTTCATTAATTTATCATGATACTGATTATTATTTTAATCTTATCATTTGCGTTTTATACTGCTTTGCAGTTTTTAGACTTCTGCCTACATTGACAACTTAACCATTGTTCTACAGCAGCAGTCCCCAACTTTTTTGGCAGCAGGGACCAGTTTCACAGAAGACAGTTTTTCCATGAATCGAAGTGGGAGATGGTTTTGGCTTCACCTGCTGTTCACCACCCGCTGTGTGGCCTGGTTCCTAACAGGCCATGGGCCTGTGTGGAGGGGAGACCTATGTTCTATAGTATAAGGATGGCAGGTAATGTATAGTTCATGGAACCCAAGAATGCCATGAACGAGCTGCCCAAACAAGGTGGCAAGTCCAGTCTACAACCCAGACTCAAAACTCTATCAAATGTTATGTTATTAAGATTCACAGTCTACCTATCAAATGTGATGTTATATTTTAATTCATACCTAATAATATGTTGATATATTATATATTATATTTAATTTAAAGTTAAATATTTTACTCTAAATTTTTATCATTCAATTCATGACTTGGCTCTTATTTTACCCCTACATTTCTTGGGCACACTGTAAAATACAGTGAACTCTATAAATGTTTGTGGATAAAAGAGTTGAATCTCATTTGGATATGGGCTTCAAATGGATGCATTAGTTTCTGCTTTACATTACACCAGAATTATACACTACTAAAGAACCTACCAACAAACAGAAATCTACCAAATAGTTACTAGTCTGCACTATGTGAATAAAAGTAGGTGTTTTTACACAGGGCCACTTGTCTTCTTTCAAGTGTTCACATTTGCATTCCCAACAAAAGCCTCTTCATAAAATGACAGAATTTTCATACATTCGTTGACTAAACATAACTGAGGGAGAGTTCTAAGTACAGAAAGAGACGAAGAGCCAGAAATTCTAATTCACATCTCCACTTAAAAACGGAAGAAAGTATTTGGAAGGAAATTTGAGAGACTACTTACTCCAAGCTCATTAACTCAAAAGCAAACACAAACTGTCCCTGTGGGATGAACTGTAATTTAAATTTTTAATTTTGAAGAATGTACAGAGAAGAAAATCTCCATGCCCTCTTCTAGGAAAGCATTATAGTTACCCTGACTGACAGGAAACTCTATTCTAAATACCTTGTGGTCTAATGATGTTCTCAGCTCACTCCCTCTGATCACAGTCCCAGTGGAAATGGAGCAGAGATCCTCACCTCTCTTGTCTGTCAATCCTCCAAGTACTCAGGCTAAAGACGGATATTAAGCCTCCAGCATGAAGCTTAGCACTGTATAGTGCCCTTCCTAAAATGATTCTGCTAGTGAGCTGGACAGAATCAGGTCACCTTTGGAAATGGGCTTTCTCAGCGCTTGAGACTATCCGAGGAATTATTTCATATTTTATATCTTGTTCTTTTATATACTGAATAGTGAATCCATGTATTCAATCTTCTTCCCTAATTATTTTGGTAAAAACTAATCTTGGTTTTTTTTTAATCTTTTTTTTGGGGGGGGCCATGCACCATAGCATGTAGGATCTTAGTTTCCTGACTAGGGATCAAACCCACGGCCCCTGTTATGGAAGGGCAGATCTTAACCACTGGACTGCCACGGAAGCCCAGGTAAAAACTAATCTTAATTATAATGTCTTGTCCACTTTTTTTATCTTTGGTGCTTTATATATTGCCTGGCACATAGCAGGCAAGCAAAAAATATACAGTCGAATGACTGTTCTGTTCTAAAGACTGGAATTGATGCTGATGTTAGCAAACACTAATAATTAAATGAAGACATCTGCTCTGGGCTGGAAGTATTCAGGACAGCATAAGAATTCAATATATTCTTTTTCATATCATTTATTAAAATATAAAAAAATTGTACGTTAACATTTATGTATCTTCCCTTGGCTTTCTTTTGAATGATAGTACTCAAAATGATAGAAACAAACACAAAAGAACCTGCAAAAGAAGTAGAAGCAAGGGTTTGGAAACTTATGAAATTCCATAGTCATGTATGGATGTGAGAGTTGGACCATAAAGAAGGCTTGAGCACCAAAGAATTGATGCTTTCAAATTGTGGTGCTGGAGAAGACTCCTGAGAGTCCCTTGGACAGCAAGGAGATCAAATCAGTCAATACTAAAAGAAATCAACTCTGAGTATTCACTGGAAGGACTGATGCTGAAGCTGAAGCTTCAGTACTTTGGCCACCTGATGCGAAGAGCTGACTCACTGGTAAAGACCCTGATTCTGCAAAAGATTGAGGGTAGGAGGACAAGCGGGCAATAGAGGAAGAGACAGTTGGATGGCATCATCAACTCAATGGACATGAGTTTGAACAATCTCTGGGAGACAGTGAAGGACAGGGAAGCCTGATGTGCTGTAGTCCATGGGGTCACAAAGAGTTGGACATGACTTAGTTACTGAACAACAGAGCACTGAATTTGATGTGCAGCTCTGGGTTTGTATCCTGTCACTTCCTACCTGGGTGATCTTGGGCAAACTCTCTTATCTTTTTTGGCATCAATTTTTTCACCTATTAAACAGAAATACTTCAGGAGAAACGGATGTGAATTAAATAACTGGCAGTTCCTGACATCAAATAAGTATTCAGTAGATGAAGGTCAACATTATTAGCAATTAAATAATTAAAGTTGATACTTGAGTCTCTTGATCCAAATCAATTTAATTAATGTACAATCTTTTTTAAGTATAACATACAAAGTTTTTTTGAAAGGAGAAATAGTAAATTAAACAAAGAGTGAATTTGTATATTATTCTTAGAAGAAAGAGACTGGATTTAAGAGCTCCAGGGCTTTCCCAGACAGAATTGGCAATGACATCTACTACACTCTGACAGTCTTCTCATACTCAAGGGACAGGAGAGCTAACGTGTCTTATTGATCTTTAAGTAGAAAATTTATAGGACTTTGTGAGTGATTGGATCTGGAAAGCAGAGGAGAATGAGCACCCTATGATGAATTCTGGCTTGGGAAACTGGATGATGTCATACCTATGTCATACCAGATTTTGTACTGGTTGCTGCAGATAAGAAGCAAATAAGACACAGTGGTTAGTTCTGTCCCATGTTGTTGTTTGTGTTTAGTTGCTAAGTCATGTCCGACTATTGTGACCCCATGGACTGTATCTCCTCTAAACATGGGATTGTCTAAGCAAGAATACTGGAATAGGTTGCCATTTTCTACTCCAGGGGATTGTCCCAACCCAGGGCTCGAACCTGCATCTCCTCCACTGGCGTGTGTACATGCTAAGTCACTTCAGTAGTGTCTGACTCTTTGTGACCCTATAGACTGTAGTCCACCTGGCTCCTCTGTCTGTGGGATTCTCCAGGCAAGAATACTGGAGTGGGTTGCCATGCCCTTTTCCAGGGGATCTTCCTGGAAGGCAGGTTCTTTACCACTGAGTCACCAGGGAAGCCCAGTTCTGCCTCACAGTTGGGAGAAAAAAAGCACTGTCAGAGTATATGTAATAGCCAATTTTGTCTGGATGAATATCAAAAGGCTTCAGAAAGGATAACACTTAAACTGGGTTGGGGACTGAGAAAGCAAGAAAGATAATCACTCTAAGGCTGGAGGAAAAGGAGTTGGAAAAGAGTTCTTTTCTGATCCTCTTTATTTTCTTGGAGATGGAGAATGCTAAGCAACTTGTTGAAATGAAGATGGCTTTCAGGAGTGGGTGGAGCAATCTGGACACTGGTGGTAAAGATCTAAAATAATCACTAAGAGGAGGAAACTGTTTAGGAAAGAGAAAAAGGACTGCTAAGTACTGATGAAGCAGACTCTACTGTTCTTGAAGCCACAGGTCTGAATATCTGTCAGTAGGACCACTGTCTCCAGCAGCCCCTGGCAATCCTGGGGCAGGGCTATGAAAAATCAAGACTCATGCACCCCAATGCTCACAGCAACACTATTTACAATAGCCAAGGCAGGGACACAACCTAAATGTCCATCAACAGATTAATGGGTAAAGAAGATGCGGTACACATCTATCTATATATATGAGCGAACAGTACTCAGTCACAAAAAGAATGAAATAATGCTATTGGCAGCAACATGGTTGGACCTAGAGATTATCAGGCTAAGTCAGACAAACACAAATATCATGATATCACTTATATATGGAATCTAAACAAATGAAACAAATGAACTGATTTATAAAGCAGAAATAGACTCACAGAGAAAACAAACCTATGGTTACCAAAGGGAATAGCAGGAGGAGGGAGGGATAAATTAAGAGTTTGGGATTAACAGACAGACTACTTCCAAGCAGACAGTGTTATATATGGTAGTATATAACACTGCCATATATAAAAGAGATAAACAACAAGGGCCTATTTATACAGCACAGGGAAATATATTCAATATCTTTCAACATATAAGGGAAAAAAATCTGAGAAACAAAGTATATACACACACATACATACATACATACATACATACACATATATATATATATATATATGAATCACTTGGCAGTACTCCTGAAACTAACATTGGAAATCAGCTGTACTTCAATTAGAAAAATAAATCGATGATTGGATTACAGGTGTGCTTAGCTAACATTAACTAGATTACATTATAAAAGAAACCAAAGTAAGTCCTTCATTGCCAGTAGAGTGAGTTAGTGATCTTTAGTTCCCAGCTGCATAGTAACATGGACAGAACATGGGGTTTTGCCCCAACTCACCATTTTCCATTTTCTCTGCTAATACTTATGCCAGTGCCTGAGCGGACAGTGCTTCTGTCTGTCGCCTCTTCAGTCCAGAGAAGCTGACCTGGGTCTAAGGCAGGGAGGTCGGCTCCATTGCTGATCAGGACGACAGGGGTGTCCGAGGCCACAGCATTCTGCTCCTCCCGAGGGAGAGAAGGGGCGGGGGTGGGAGGCGCTGGAGTCACCGGGGGCGGAGGGACTGCGGACTTGGGTTTGCCTGTGGTCTGCTCCTCGGCCCCAGGGACAGTCTGCTCGGGGGTGAGACTCTCCACCCTGGCCTCCGAAGGCTCCCCTTTAAGGTCAGATGTGCCAGAAGTGGTTGCCTCTGAGGACAGTCGAGACGTTGGCTGCTTGCCAGTTTTCTTCTTGCCCTTTGTGATTCCCACTGTCCCCATTTTGCTAGAAACTGTCTCCTTGGAAGCTTTGGGACGAGATGAGGTGGAGGAAGTAGACGGTGAAGCTGATGCTTTGGAGCCAGTTGTTTTTCTTGAATGAGAGGATCCAGCTGAAGCAGAGAGATTTTGCATTAAGAGTCCAAGAAGAGAACACATTTTAAAAACAAATAACCGAGTTGTAATTGCCAATGATACTGTTCCCTTTAAACTCTAAAACTCTGAATAAATGCATTAAGGAAAACAGGTAAATGATAACAATGGTCTGGTTTCCTGGCCCCTCCCTGCCCCAACCTAGAAGGGAGCAAGTCATGCTTGAGGCCAAACCCTAAGGTACAAGGTCCTCTCCCTCCTCCAGTCTTTAGCTGAGCCAAAGAGAATGCCTCACCTCTTTGCCCTATGGTCACCTGAAAAAGTCTCTGTATGCTCCAAAGAAGGGACATTATAGTGTGGAGAGGACAAGACACCAGCAGCTACCTGGGCATAGTACAAGCTTCCTCTCATCACAAACTATACACATTGTATGATGCCTTTCTGGGAACAGAGCAGCCCACACTCAGAAGAGGCTGGTGTCTATACCATCTGCTCCTTTCTGGCCAAAAGCAAATTTACTCATCTTACTGCTAAAAGAGCGAACTCCAAACCAGCTCTCCCCGGTGGCTAGAGACAGACGCTTGCCATGCTGCCCTATCTCTTCGTCATGCAGGGGTGATGGGGCAAAGGGAAAAAAAAAAAAAAAACACATGGTCGCATACGAAAGACAAGTCCCTTTCAAAACATCAAGAGGCAGAAAACAGTCTTTTTTTTTTTAAACCAAAAATGTGTTAATGGGTAGTGTTTGAATAAACTGAAGGGAAGGAGTATCATTATCAGATCTTCTGAAACTACTTATGTTCCTAGAAGGAGGACAGCCGGGGTCATGATCATGGCCGTGGCACGTTGGTCTACTTCTGGACAGAACTGCCTTCAACCAAACCATTTTCAGGGAAAATAAAATTTAACCCTCTTTTTCTTTATATCATAGAAATACATTTAAACTAGTATTTCATGACCTTTATGATCAATGCATTTCCCTTAATTGCTTCTTCTGTGACAAGGCTGTACATTCCCTCTTTTTCCTGAGGGATCAAACTATCTTCCACAGAAAAATTAGAAAAATCTTGTTAGATTGTGGAGCCAACCCACACTGCACACAGATGTTATTTATTGTAACTTACCTCTGGTTATAACTTTACTGAAGCCAACTGGGAGGGTCAGGAGAAGAACAAATAAAGGAATAGACAATGAGATGTATGACTCTCCCAACTCTGACCTACCGAGAAAAGCCAGTCTTACTGTGTGTGTGTGTGTAAAGACGCAGGCTTAAAACAAGTCTCTGTGGCTTGAGGGCTTTATTGTTTTAGATACCTGTAATTACAAGAATTCTCCTCCCCCATGTCAGGGCTTGTCAATGTTTCTTTGAAATAAACAATCTTCACTTGCTTATTGGACAAACATAGGAAGCACACTCTGGAGTCTAAGTACAGTTGAAATTTATCTTTCACAACCAAGATGCTAAAGACTTGCTGTCTGTCCAATCATGTTCAGTTAGGTCTTAGATAAGGTGAACAGAATTTCTTCTACACATCAGTTCTAATTATTTTTTCTTTTAAAAAGTTCTTTCTTTTCTAACAGCAAAGTTAACTTCAGCCTTGCTTAAGAAAAAAGAATTTTTAAGCCTAGTGTGCAAATTCACACCATGTTAATATATTTCTCTTTGACCATCTCCTAAAAAGAGGATTTTGCTGAAGTGTTGCTCAAGTTACATTTAATTATGGCTACGATTAAAAATGAAATGCTACCTCTTCTCGGTTAAATATTTCTGTTGTTAACAGAGTGTATAACAACGAGAAAGAAAAACATATAAGATGTTACTTTACTAGCAAAGCAGGTGAATGTGCTAACCTGCATCTGGTGATCTGGAGGACTAACTAACTTAGTAACACAGGAAGAATCTGAACCAACAGATTTTTTGAAACAGCATAAACCTTCTGACTAAAAATCGGGAGTTACATTTGAAATAACTTTTCCGAAATGTCAACATTACTCATATAAAGCAAAGTTACCAAGTAGAAAGTTCCAGATGGTTACAAATGGAATATGAGTAGGATTCAGAAGGAGCATGACTGACATTCAATAAATGGATCTTCACACGCTGGGCTTGGTAGACTTCAAGGCAATCCTGTTTCTCTCTGATAACCCTGAGAACAGCAACCTTCTTGTTCACACTAAGGGCCAGTTGGGCCTCTTTTAATACAGTGGATAACATGACTGTACTTTGCTCTTAAGAACATCCTGAGTTAATAAATTAGTCTTCAAATAAAATACCTGGAAATAACTCAAAATCTCTCCTGAAGTAACAGAGGACAAGCCAAGTCTATTGTGAGCTGCTGCTGTGTGGGGCGTGGGGAGGTGGGTCTTCATGCCCAGAAACGGGGTAGGACTTTCGGGCTTCTCTTCAGGAAATAAATCAGCAACAGCCTCACTTGAAGCATTTGTCCTGGGGCGTGCTAGGTAGTCTGGGTGATACACATAGACACCAACAGGAGCGGACGCTGATGTGTGATGGCAGCTGGTCCCTGAGAAAATGGCCTGTAGGCCCTGCAGGCACAGCATTCTGAGATGTTCATTTCAGAGCTTATTAGAAGAGACCCAGACAAGCCAGGTCAAAGGTGGACAACAGGAACACTGGCAGAGAGCAGCCTATTTACAGTGAGTTCTGTTATACTGTCACCTAAGCCATTCCCTGAACCTGAGCATTATGCGTATAAATTATCATGGGGAAAGATCAACACCAAGGCATATCGTGGTAGTTGATTTTGAGAAAGTGGCTGCTGATTTTAAGGAGAATAAGGTTTGCTAGGCACAGCAGACCTTCTAACATGGAGAACTTTTATGCATGTGATGGGAAAAAGCCGCTCAGCGTATGTATTTGGATTAATATCCTTTTAAAAGCTGGATGACAGGGGAGGCTTCTTCATTCCACTTTACTAGAACGGTGACTGCACTTTGCATTAAGCATGTCTGACATGGAAGGGAAAGCTGGACACACACGACATGAAGTGACAGAATCACCCAAACATCCCCTGGTGATCTGCAGTGGCAGCTTGCAACCGCACCCCTTGTAACATGTTGAAGTTTATGGGGTCAGGAAGCGGACACTGAGCATGTAACGTCCAACTCTGTTGAGCAGTTGTGACCTCAGTAGAGAGTGGGGGAGGGGTGGAGCAACTAAGTGATGTGAGCCCTTTCTCATTAGAAAGATGACTATAAGATTTAAGACATTAAGATCCAGCAAATATGTCAAAGATGTGTCGTGTTGTAATGTGCAAACTTGAGATGTTTTGAAAGAAAAAACTCAAGCCAAAGAGCCACCCATAAACTCAATAGGCAGGCCAGTCGAAATTTCCATAATGTCAGATCGTGCATGCTAAGTCGCTTCGATCAGGTCCAACTCTTTGTTGACCCTATGGACTATAGCCTGTCAGGCTCCCCTGTCCATGGGATTCTCCAGACAAGAATACTGGAGTGGGTTGCCATGCCCTCCTCCAGGGGGTCTTCCCAACCCAGGGATCAAACCCACCTCTCTTATGTCTCCGGCACTGGCAGATGGGTCCTTTACTACGAGTGGCACCCTGAGAAGGCACTAATGTCAGATCATATCATCGCTACTCATCAGGCAGACAACTCCCTGTATCCTTCTGCTGGGTTTTGTGCAGATAGTGGAGACTCAGGAAGAAAGACATCTGCTCACCCTAAACCTAATGAGGGATCCACCTGGTAGAGATAGCAACAAAGGAATCTCCAGGGCATTCTGTGTTACAACTGAATCTGCTGGTGTTACATCCAAAGATGCCAGACTCCAAAAAGACTATCGTTCCTAGAAGAAGCAGTGAACCCACCCCAGAGCCAAGCACCCTAGACTCAGCCCCACAGAGGGCATACTCACCAGCCTCTCGGGTTGCATTTCGGCTTGCCGGCTTGGGTGGTGGGACGGGGACCTGCTTACCAGGAGCCTTGGTGTTTTTTTTAATAGGAGGCACTTCGTCACCCTTGGGGCTGGCCCCAGCAGCGGCCCCTTTTGGAGGCACAGGTGTTTTTTTGGGCTTAGGTTTGGGTTTAGGCTTAGGAAGAGCTGGAGGAGGTGGAGCAGGAGTTGCCGGTGTTTCAGAGTGGTTTTCAGTGTTCTCTACAAATGAGAAAGTGAACAGAAGCAGACTGATACAGACACACACCATACAGATAGAAGGAGCGAGGCACAGGGCGACAGTGATACAAACACGTGGCTGCTTAGCCCTGGGAACCAGCGGGGCTTCTGCACCAGAGAGGCTGAAGGTTGGGGTAAAGGGGATCAAAGGCTGAAAACCAACCTGGGGTGTGTTCTCTAGGTCCCTTCATCACTCCTGTGATAAAACAAGAGTTGCACAAGTGACTGTGATGAGGTCTACGGTGAGTGTAAATGTCCACCATCAGGGGCTGACACCTGGATGGGGGGTTGGTCGACAATGATGTGGGTATGAGTGCTAAATTCTCAAAGAAACTGAAGGGCCCAAGGAGTGGCAGATCAGTGCATTACACACACCGCCATGGGGTGGGGGCTGACTGCACAGCTGCGGCTGGGCTCAAGGTTACCCTCCACTGAGGGACTTTCTCGGGAGAAAAATCCCCATCAACTTGAAAGGGATGTGTGCCCTGTGTCTGTCTCACTGTGGTCAAAAAAATCAATTATTTTTTAAGTGAAGGGAGACTCTCTAGAATCTGGTACAGGAAACACAATGCACCGAAGAATAAACTATTTTCTGCTACTGAATTTTTCTCAAGCTCTCCCAGTGTACTCGGGCAGCTTCCTGTTTTACTCTAACTTCCTCTGACCTTTTCAGTGTCACAACTGTAGGTAGTGGAGGGTGCAGAATCCAAAAGAAAAAAAAAAAAAAAACCACCAAACTTGTTTTGTCATGTAAACACAAGTAACAAGTTTGAAAAAATAAAGGTTAAAATTCATTTAAAAAAAATCACACCTACAAACAGAAGCCTCGTGTAAGATTTTGCATAACTAGAGGAGTATTAGTCTGTCATTTTAAAAAGTGGAGACGCTGAATGTTCATTCATATTTTCATATCCTTATCTTTTCTCATTGTGACTAATTAAAATTAAAATACAGTTTGGATCCAAAGAGCTAAGCAGCATTTCTTTAAAAGTGGAGCACAACAGAAAATGTAAGACAGTGTTAAGACAAGACTAAGCCTTTACTGAAGGTGTTGTTCTATTAGTAAATGACCAAGAAAGGATTTTAATATTGAAATGCATCTTATTTTATTATCTCTTTCGTTTCACTGCTCACCCCAGTGCATGTGAGGTGGGACTCCTCCCCTCTTTTCTACATCCCCATCAATTCATGTATAACTACCATAAAAGTGATTTAAAGTGCAGTAAGTAATGGATAAAACTTTTCTTTTACCTTTCCTCAGCCATGAAACCCACCCATCACAACAGCCCACATGGAGCCCTCCTGCATTTGAACTTAACTGTACACATAGTCTGAGCTCCTCAGTCAACATTTATCAGAGGCTCCTTTGTATGTGTGCCTTTCTGTTTACACATCTTGACTCCTCAACTAAGCTGCTAAGAGTCTTTAACACAGGAATAGCTCTCCTAACCCACCTGGTCTGAACCGGCAAACCAGTGCATCACCAAGTGTTAGTTGGGGCTGAGAAAGAGATGAGTTGACAGTCACTGAAAACATCTTAATGTAAAACTTACAAATACCCATTGACTTGCTAGTCTTTTGATTCAGGGTAGAGGACGGTTCTTTCAATACATCTTTGCACCTTTAGCCTCCTGCATGATAATCCAGCCCTATAAGAGCACCGTCCAGACTGAGAGCCAGAAACAATGATCTGCGCATTTGGTCCCTTAATTCTCTCTTGCTACAACCCTCGCATCTCTTATTTTCTGCCTTTATGCCATATTACTGGGGGATCTTTTTTAGATCTGCCTAAAGGTTTTCAAATTCTAAAGTTATCCAGCTACTGGGTTTGAGAAGGAGATGGTTCACTCTATGACAGTTGGGAATGACAACCCCTCCTGGATTGAGAATGTACTCACTACACAAAATTTCTGGCCACTCTTGGAGAAGCACAGTCCATCCTCCTTCCTCTGTAAGTTCTATCAATTATCTGTGTGTGTTTGCCAGGTAGCCAATGTTTATGTTTATTCTCTGGTGATTCCTAATGGGTGCGTGTGTGTATGCGTGCGCATGCATGCAAACAGTATGCTTTTCTGACTAAATCATGACCTCCTTTTGTCTGAAGTGTTACATCCCATCAAGCATGATGCTCAAAACATTATGTCTGTTCAGTGAATGTGCCTGATCAGCTGACAGATATTAACACACACATCAGGAGGGAGCAAACTCTTGTATCTGGGAGACAATGAACATAAGTCAGGAAGTATTTTTTACTATTACCATATGATCTGAAGAAAAGACCGATGGCGGAGAGAGTATAATGTTTTCAAGAGGAGGTTAAGAAAGGGCTGCCTGTGCTCTCTGGCTTGATGAGGATACTACATGTCACAACAATGGTCTGGAGGCGAGTGGCAGACTGCTACACTTCCAGGTCTGCCTCCTTCCACCACATCGAGAGTCAAGTTTAACAACACTGCAGGCAGCCTGAATCTTGCCTAGAATGCCCTTCTGCCCCCAACTCCCTACTTCACCTGACTGCTTCCTTCTGGTCTCCTCCAGGTCTCCATTTGGAAATATCTTCCTCTAAGATCCTATTTGGTACCTTGCAAGCTCCCTGGCTTGCTGTCCTCAGGTCTCCCAGAGCACTTTGCACTTGCACTGCAGTGGCCTGTATACATGCTGGTCTCCATAGAGGCCACGATCTGCTTGAAGGCAAGGATGTCTCTCACGTTCACTGTGCTCTTTGATTGGCCCCTGTGGCCAACATCTTCATGCTCACATGGGGAACAACTGCACACATGTGACCTGTTACTTCACGGAAAGCCCTCTACAACAACTCAATAGAAATAATATCTGATACTTTTTCTGATTTCTCATATTTAATACCATGCTATATTTAACAGATTGCAGATCAGTTTTTCTGCCTCTTATATATTTATTGAGAAGGAATAATGAGAGACTAACAGACCCAGAAGGCTTACGGGAAAAGTCTCCAGCGATAGGCAGAAAAGGCCACACTGCTCCAACTCCAGAATGGGGCACTTGGGAGCCTCTTGGGAGCCCCAGAAATACCATGAGTCCTAAGTAGAACCTACCCACAGAGTAGGGTAAAGGTCATTTGCCATTTGTTTGTTCTCTTTGATGCAGGTATTTCAAATAGTAAAATGTCAATATGCTGTCTTAAAAAGATACACAAGCATCCAGGTTGGCACTAGTTTTGCAAATATAACCAATTAACAGGTGAAATGAAGCTCATGGGTAAGCTGATTTAATGCAAAAGGAAGGGGAACACTGAACCCCCAAATAAAGGATAAACTGAGAACATGGGAAGGTGGATCTACACAGCAGTAAGCTCACATAAGAAGTGAGATCAGAAGAGGAACAGAGATAAGAGTGACTCTTAAGCTATATATATATATATTTTAGAATTAAATGCTGTCTTTCCAGAGCAATGAATTGGTTGTTTAAAAGGTATTTTCTATTTAACATGATACTCTGTGATGTTGGTTAGGACTGATATTCCTTTCAGTGTCAGCAAACGGCTTCTCCTCACTCAGCATGGCTTCGGTGGGGACACTGTCCACACAGTGAAAGGGAGGCTCCTCTGTCTTACTAGGGCTGTGGTAGCAAGACCAGCATTTTCATCTCCTCATGTACAGACCAGCCAAAGCATGATGCTATCTCGGACCTTATATTTGACCAAAACGAACAGAATGTACTAGTCCAAAATAAAAAATAGGAAAACAAAAACATCTCTCAAATATCCATGAACCTATGAAGTCTGCCATCTTTATGGAACGTCCAGGCCTGAGGGTTTAATTAACATAAAACTGTCAGCAACTTTTTATTATGCTGATAAAGGAAACCCGTCCTTTGAAGCCTGTCCAGTCCACTGACTGATACTCCACATGGACAAGGCAAGCACTAGAGATAGCTCTGTTACACAATGAAGGATGTGAAAAGGCTGGACCAGGGCAAAACCACAGGTGGATCTAAAATTTAACAATGTGGTGAGACAGGACAGTTGGACTGAAAAAAAAAAAAAAGATATAAGTAAAAAAAATGAAACGACTGCACTAATGCTTTCACCTAAATACTCTTAAAATCTATTCAGGTCTGTTTTGCTTTTATTTTCCAGGAATCGTATCACTAAAAACACTAGTAATTTCTTATAATCAGTATTCTTAAGCATAACCAGAGTTGTTCAACAGAAAGACTAAAGTAAAGCTCCATGAGCACCATACTTAATACTGAATAAAGCAAAATAATTTTCAACAGGTTATTAATAGAGGCTTCTAAAAACTTTAAAGGCTAATTTACATGCAAATAATAAGGCGCTATGGACTACCCGAGGACATGATCTTAAATTATAACATCTGTCAAATGTTCTTTCATTCCCTTTGTCTTTGGAAGATCTGGGTCAAGAACAGAGGAAGAGAAATTTCCTTCCAGCAGTTTCTAAGAGTCTTCAAAACGCCTAGAAAGTTCAGATTAGGTCTGACAAATTTTTGCCATCCAACTCAGAAGGAGACATTATGGAAAACTAGCCTACTTCCTGACGATTCATTTATATGTAGCAGGAAATCATCTAAACTGTTCCACTGGGCATTTCAGTTCAGGCTGGCATAAGAGGCTTGGGGGTTCCTGCAGCTGTGATAGATGTGGTATGGATAATGCAGTCTCTGTCAGTGCCCAGGAACCCCTGTGAATGTTCTGGGGGTCCCTGACAGACATGTATTTTGCAGCTCTGTAATTTACCACAGTATTTCACACGGGAAACCAAGGTCTCAAAAGAAAGCTTCTGGGAATGGCATAATCGTTTCTGGCATATTTTAAAATTTCCAACTGCACAGACAAATCATGGGGCAGAGGCTATGGCCACTCCAGCAATCCAGATCCCTGGCATTACTGGGAACCATTCCTGGTCTCCCAGAAATGTCTGAGCCTGGATCAGAACTACAGTGTTGGGTGTGTGGATGCTACCAGCCAAGCTCCCACTTCGGAAGAGGTGGTGCTGGGCTGAGTGAGCCATCTTGTTTTGCTATTCCTCCAAGCTAAGCTGCTATAACTGTCAAGTAACCTGCAGAGAAAGGTTCAGACTGCTGGCTTCTTTTTTTTTTAAAGAAGATACTGAGAAAAAACTCCTGATGAAAGGATAACATTCCCAGACACCTCTAATGATAGAAGAAGCCACCACTTCTGATTCTTACCATTAATTAGCCCTCTTTAATAAAACATTAAATGATGTGCTTATAAAATGTATGTATCTACCTGAGGAAACCATCCCATTTCTCTTTGCTAGTTATCATTTCTCTCCTTGTATTTATAGAACTCCTCTCTATTGGTCTCAGGGTCACTATGTGGAGCCCAAGACCTGCTTCTCAACTTTGAGCTGTAAAAGAATTGTGGGGTTTCTCTTGATTTTACCTTTCTTATCTTCTGCCTTTTCCTCCAGAGGTGGTCCTTTTTCGGCTACAGAGCCATTACCTTCTTCAGATCTTACTACATTTTCCTCTCGGGTAGATTCCTCTCCGATGGGTATCATGTGCCCGTTTGAATTTTCAAAGTTAACTGTTACATCTCCATCTACAAATGGGGAGAGAAACACCTAGATGTCTAACTCTGACGGCTTTCTTAACCCCCAGTTTTTCAGGTACTGGGAACCAAATACATTCTGGACTATTTTCACCATGTTTTACTGAATAATTCATTCAAATGAAAGAGCCAGGAAGTTCTTAGTGTTGGGGGAAAGTAGCTATGGAGGGGGTATTCAGATGCCATCTCAAGATAGGAATGATTAGCCTAATTATAAAATATCCCTGGACAGGAGAGTCCCTCTCTTCTTGGACTTAGTTTTGGTTGAAGTCACACTTGGGAGTCTCTTTGTCATTCAGAAACTGAACGATAAAAGGAGGAATCTGAAAAATGGAATAAACATTTTTAACAAGCACCAAAAACACAAGGTGAATGCAAATACACAAATAACATGAAAAGCAATCACACATACAAACGATTAGTGGGAGACATGAACATTTCCAAGCACCACTGTCTTCAGAATATTATATCCATGACACGTTAACTTTACACAGTAGTATACCCTCCGCTCTACTTAGGGAAAGATGTCAGTAAGGCTAACTGTATTTTCATTTTTTTATTTATGGAAATATTAAAATGTACTCAGGGAATTGTTGTATATTGCTGGCCAAAAAGTCTTTAAGTTGGGTCAATAATAATTTGAAAACATTAAGAAAAAAATGTTAAGAAAAAAGCAATTAGAGGGAATATTTTTAAAAATAAAAACTGAAATTAAAATTTAATGTTATCTAAACCATAAATAATTAATTTAACACCCATGAATGTTTATACATTTCTAGGAGTTTCTAAAGTAAGAGAGATTTTGCAGGAACTCTTAATTCAGTGATGCTTGAAAATTTAACACTAGTTCATACCAGGAAAATTTTAAGAAGCTGTGCTACCATTGGAAAAAAAACTAATGATACTATTTTTACTTAGCAAACTTGAAGAAATGTATAATTAGAGCTAATTTTAGGCAAGTTTGATTAATTTTACTTTGGCAATTATTCTGAACAGAATGACCATCTCCTAATTTTTCTTTAAATATGATTGAATTGCTTTGGCTCAACAATAAAATCCACTGGCCTTTTTGACAAAAACAAATATGGCATTTTTAACAAGTAAAATACATATAATGCAATCATATTAAAAATGAACAAATAATTGTCCCTCAGTCATGTAACTTCTAAGCACCTATAATCTGATACTTGTATAAAACTAAAATAGATAACTGGCAATGTTATTGCAAGTAAATCTTAACTATGTCAATAAAACTAAGGTAATAATTTTTAAAAGACTATATGACAAATCAAAAAGAAAAGATCCTTGGTTCTTATTACTGAATCCCAAGAAATTTACTATTAAAAAAAGAGGGAGGGGAGACACAATATAATGTTCAGGTATTGGATTCAAAACAATAAATAATCTAAGAATGGAAAATCCCAGACAGAATAGAAAACCATCTCTTTATATAAAAAATCCTCAGTTTTTAGGTAACTCAAATACAAATTTATTTTTGTTTTCTATGACTTTCCTAGTAATACAAACATGCTGAAATCATGTTAATGACAATTTAATTCTATTTTAACCATATTACATTAAAAATTCTTTAGTAGATTAACTAATTTTTAAAATTCAGAACAAAAATGCTAGAGAGAAAATTAAACAATTGTGGCATAAGAAGAAACTGGATTAGCACATGATAAAGAGAAATGGTCAGTAATGTATAAAAATACTTACTGAGATATTTATATGAAATAAAGCTAAAGTATAGGCAATAATAGAAAAATGAGCCATGTTTGTAATAAATATGGAATTCAAGAAGAAAAACAGAGGAGAACTAAAGTTAATTAACTAGTGTGTGTACTGAAAAGGTTTTCTAGTTTTTTGTGTTGTCTTGGAATTAAAGTAAGTCCTGAGCCAGGCTGCCAGTTATAGTAAGATGTCTTACAGGAGCATTTGTATGCAAAGAAAGGAGAAAACTCAGACAAGAGTCCTAAGCTTAAAGTAAACCAAGAGATAAAGCATACAGAAATAAGTGGTTAAATAAGAAGCAAGAGAGCCTTTGAGGGGTTTCCCTCTTTCAGGTAAACAGGTTCTTTGGGGATACAGTTAACAGAGGAACAGAGACAAGAAGAAAATCATGAACAGAAGATAAGTGACTCATTAAAAAAGGCATCCCAGGAGAAAAGGAAAAGAGGCTGGTATGCAGACAAAAACATCTGCATGCCTTCAGGTTAAAGCTAAGGGAAAAGAAAGGTAAGAACCAGAAGATGACTAAACTTGGATTAGATCATGGACTTCTCAGGAGAGAAGACCAATCACTGAATTTTTAGATTGAAGTTAGATTTTGGTATAAAAAAAGGTCATCTAAGAGGAATAATAATAGCTGGGAGTAAGGGTATGGGGTGGAATGGGACGAGGTCAAACCCAGGGTAGTTGGCGGTACTTTAAAAGTCTATTTGGCTGACCGAATAAAGGGCATAACTGACAAGCACTGTCAAGAGCTAAGGCAAGGTCAAGAACATCAAGGAAAGAATGAACCTTGACTGGCAGAAGAGAGCAGGTTGTCACCAAGCACAGCAGTTTCCAGTTTCTGGCTAGGGCTGAAAACAGACTGAAATTCTCAAGATAACTGCTTTTGGAAAAATGACAAAAACTATTTTCTACAGCCCCTGGCTGAAACGGGGGTGGGGGTGGGGGGGTGGGGGAAAGGAGTCTATTTACAATAAGCCTCACTGGGAACTTCTAAGTATTAGGTAATTTATGTAGTTCTATATAAGGGCACACAAAAAGTAGAAAGTAAAATTCAGTTAATTGATGACTTCCCAAACATTAAACCTATTACACCATGCTTAGGTTTAAAGCTTAAGCATGTTTGTTATTTTATGATTTGAAACTTATAATGTTCAGTCTGCAAACATTAAACAAAAAGACTGAACAGAGTTAGACTTCTGGAAAATAAGTAAACGAAATTGCAATCTATCTTGCAAATAGCTTAACAGATTAGGCAAAATAAAAACCAAGCAATACTAAGCATTTCCTTAAGCCACTTGTTTTTAGAAAAAGTAAATGCTTTTCTAGCTATAATTTTAAATGGATTAAAAAAGAGACCTTTAGTCTCTATCTTTAATATTCATTAACAGTTCTGGTCATAAATTTTTCCACTTCTTTTTCTTCCTTTAAAAGGTTTCCAAATAAAGGTTACCAAACCAGTGCAGTGGCCCATCCTGTAATGGTGATCACCCAACACGGAGTTTTCAGTGGACATGCAATTTCTCTGCCTTTTCCAGGGAGATAAGAGAGGAGGCAGACTTTGATACTGCAAGTCCACCTTCAAGCACAAAAATATTAAGGACGTACATTTTTTATTTCTAAAAGCCCTAGGCAGACAATGAATAGCTTCAAGGTTAACAGAAAATTAGGGGCTACTTAAAAGTTCATTCATAAAATGAAGTGAAAGTGAAAGTCACTCAGTTGTGTCTGACTCTTTGCAACCCCATGGTATAGGCCAAGGAATTTCCAGGCCAGAATGCTGGAGTGGGTAGCTGTTCCCTTCTCCAGGTGAACTTCCGAACCCAGGAATCAAACCCAGGTCTCCCATATGACAGGCGGATTCTTAACTGTCCGAGTCCAAAATAGAGTGAGAGAAGTATAATAAGAAAAATACCTAAAATTTTGAGGGCTCAAGAAAAATGGCATTATTTATTCAGGACTTCCCTGTTTTCTTTAAAGCAGGAATAAAATAGGAAAGCATCTCTTAGCTTCTTCTAGAATATTCATACGTTGAATATCATGTCATTTGGATTTACGAATAGTGAATACCAAAAGACGTTAAGCTCTTTGCAAGGAACATATTTTAGGAAAAGAGGAGTACTATTGTTTTGATTCTAAATTAATAGCACTTTATTGTGCCCATAAAAGCACAACAATATTTTACCTCAGTAAGCATTCAGAGGATGAAGTGAGGAAGGCATGAGGTAAACCAACAATGTTGCAACAAAAATTTCCATAAGTTTTATAGTAGTGGGAGCAATGACGATTATTCACTATTATTTATTTGGAGAAATAACCAATCTCGGTATCTTCCTTTGAGGGTCTATCTCAGTTTCTATCTAATCCTTGTCTTTTTGAGCAAGATTACCCCTTGGGAGGATAGAGGGATAAAGGGAAGAAGATTAGATGTAGGGGATAAAATACTTGGAAACAATAATTGTTAGTGAAAAGGTGAGGCAGATTCGAAGAAATGAAAAGAGAACAAAGCTGGGAAAATTACTTGAGAGGTGCATAAAGCAGACTAATGTAATCTGCCCATTCATGCCTTATTGAATGTACATGAGTGTATTATAGAGAATAAAGGACAAGAGGTCCGTTTATCATGTCTGTTTTCTTTTACTGGTAGACTTAAGAAACCAAAAGGCATGAGTTAAAACTTTGAGCTAAAACTTTGCATTTACTCAAACAATTGAGTTTACTTGTAGAGACAGACTGAAGCTCAAGAACAGAGCATGAATCAGGTAAGCATTTGTATCTTGTCTGTATCTCCTGCCACAGAGAAGCTTTGTTAAGCTTTAGGTTTAGGATGACACATGGTGAAGGACTCACCAAAAAGTTCATTGAATTTCTTCTTTAGAATACCTTAGATACCATGCAGCCCACAAAGGCTGTCTGAATTAAAGCAAGATTCTCAGATTGTCGTACTTTATCTCCCAAAGACCATGATCATCTTAAATTTCAAAAGAAAATGAAAGAAAGAAAGATCAAAGAATGAAGGATCAAATTACTTTAAATGTATGATTAATTTCCTCACCTTGATCAGGCAATTCCTTAAGAACTCCCCTTCTTATCAGCTCCTCTCTACTTTGTCTTGTAGAAATCTTCCTTTCTAATACTTTTAAAAAGAATAAGCACAAGTAAGAATCTTCATTGCTTAAAATAATTATGAAAAACATTCCAACTAGAATTGAGTATATTCATTCTGTTCACTTGAGGGCTCAGACCCCAGGTTTTCTAGTTGCCCCACAATCCACGTGAATGGAATCAACATAATCAGGATGGGCAAATGACCCGAGCTGACGATCTGAAGCCCAGTCGCTGTGTCTTGTCTTCCAAATGATGGTATTTGGCCTAGAATTCAGACACATTACCTCAAATCAAGTACGGAGCACCAAAGCTACTTCCCACTTTGAAATATTCCTTTCTTAATGCATTCTAAAACATAGGCTTTTATGAATGGACAATGAATACAGAGGCTATGCATGCTTACATGAAAACAAACTTTCAGTAGACATTCAGGTAACTCATCTGAATCCCAGACAGAAGGACCACTTTCCTAGTGTTTTCTTTCTCACACCGTCTATTACAGAAGTCCGACATTTATGTAATTCTTTTCCCTGCCATACTCACAAGTTCTAGAGTATTCTGGTGTATTCCCTGACAAATACCAAGTTTTGGGAGGATGGAGTCAATTCATGCTTTCACAGAATGTAATGGGACAGGAAACTCAACAGTGATTCTTCTTCAGGAAGAAATCTAAATTCCTGGTGCAACTTCAGAATGGAGCTTAGGGGCTCAGGATGAGACTTCAGTAGTAGTCATCCTATGTTTACAGTGTTACTTCCTAAACCTTACATGTCATATAACCACTAGCTGCAGTCCCCACTTTCAGGGGCCAAGAAGGTGTGTCAAGTTAACACAGGGCAAACCATCTATGAATTCTTTGAATCAACATTCCTCACAGTGCATTCTGCCATACTCTATTTCCTCCAGATGCCCTGTTCAAGAAAGCACCTTGGCACTCAAAAAAGGGCCAGAGCAGGGGTCAAGCCAGGGCTCTTTAGGGGAGAAGGAAAGGTTCATTGGTGGAGAGTGGGTAGCCACAGCAGGACTAGATTCTGACTCTCCCTAAAATTTCTACTCCTGGCCTCGTAATCTGTAACTCCTAAAGTCACCCTGGACAATAAAATTCAAGACCCAACCAGAACCCCATTACCCTACGCCATCAGTTCAGTTCAGCTGCTCAGTTGTGTCCAACTCTTTGCGACCCCATGAACTGCAGCACCCTATGCCATCCTTAGCACATACAAACAGAGCTCGTAATGACGCTAATAACATGCCTTTTGGGGGTTCTCCAGGTGGCCTGAAGCTAGGACACTGGGGAGGGAGTGGGGAGGGAGCCGGGGGTGCCTTGGATCAGCAGCTTTGTATTAAGCAATGACATGAACCCCAGAAGAGCTACACTGAGCATCTTTTGAAGAAACTGGAATATTTTTCTCCTTTCTGATAACTAGGAATTGTGTATCCTGGTTGCCAGAAAAGTCAGAGTAAAGCTTGATCTATACCACCGATTTCATACGGCAATTCATGGATGAATTCTGTTTCCTCCTTCTTAGGGACCTCACTTCATTTACATTTTATTTAGCGCATATGTGTTCTTTGTTCTAAGTTTTGTCGAACTTTTTTGGGCTGAATCAAGTGTAAACAAATGAGGAAATGAACGAGTGAATGAATGAAAAGTCAAAAGAATAATAATGAACATCTCATTGGTTCACATGAAGACACACAAAGAATTCGCCCTCCTTCCTTTAGCTCACTCACCCACCCTCCAACATCCCTTCCAGAAACAGATGAACAACAGCTCACTGGAACGTTGGCAGTTTCAACAGAACAAAGTTAATTGGGTGTGGGGGCCAGCAGGAGTAGTGGGAGCTCTTGTTTGTAAAAAAGAGTGCTGTTACTTAAATGTAGCTTCAGTGGGTTCAAGCTTTTGTCAAAGAGGAGAGAACTCCCTTCAGCACAGGAAGCCAAATGCCACCCCCCACAGTGATGCTGGGGCCCTGCCCAGACAGAGCAGGGTTCAGCAAGACCCTCGCCACTGCAGTCTCCTAAGGATGGTACCATCCATTCATGCTTGACTGGGGCTCCAAGAGGTCTAAGACCTCTTGCAGCCAAGGTCTCAGCCCCCACTTTTGGGGGGTGGGCCCTGATCATGCCCTCCCTCCCACCCAGCTGTGTGCAGGAAGCTCGAGGCTGCAGGTGCCACTGGACACGGATGAGGCCACATCCTGGGAAAGCGAGGGCACTGCTGATACAGAACAGTCATTGTGGCTGTCTGTCCCTGGTTCTTAGGAAACAGAGCTTCTCACTGTGTTTGCTGCTTCGATAAAGTGCCCTAAAACCCAAAACAGTTGTCAGAAGTCCTGGATTCTAGTCCCAGAACTTCCACGGCCAGTTGTATGATGCTGGGAACTCTTCAGGTTCCAAGGCTTTGATTCATTAGCTGCAAACTGAGGGATGCGATTCAATGGCCGCTAAAGGACAGCCCATCCAGCTCAAATATGGGGTGATCCTGGATCATTAATGAAGGCCATTCTGTAATCTCTGTTTGTGCATGCGTACTTCACCCACGGCTGGCTCTTTGCAACCCCATGGACTGTAGTCTGCCAGGCTCCTCTGTCCACGGGGATTCTCCAGGCAAGAGTACTAGAGTGGGCTGCGAAGTCCTCCTCCAGGGGATCTTCCTGACCCAAGGATTGAACCCAAGTCTCTTGGGTCTCCTGCATTGGCCGGTGACCACTAGAGTCACCTGGGAAGCCCAATCTCTGCTTCGGGTATCTTTAAAAGCTTTCAAACTTGAACTTAAAAAAAAAAAAAAAATCAACAGACGGCCCAGAAGTTATCCCCTTGTTGTTTCTGCCTTTCCATTATGGATCTCCAAGAATCCCTTAGTTTTAGAGTTAAGTTTTCTGTTGCTTTCATTCTAATTTAATCTCAGCTAAAAATCCCCCCTCTTTCTTCTGTGTAAATACTGCAGCTAGAAGCGGCAGCTTGGCTTCTTGCCAAGAATCAAACTTGACAGCGTTGTTCTTTCGCTCTACCTCGCATAAAGGGGCCCTGATAGGAAAATGCCTTTGGATATTTGTTTGGTCTTTGGCTGAGGGCATTTTTAACACAGATGCAGATAACTGTGTCCTGGGCCAAGGAGAACAAACTGCAGGCGACTAAGCAGGGAAGGTATGCTGTCAGGGCACCAAGTTCCAACCACCGCGCTCCCAGAACAAGCATCTCACTCTTCATCTTTTAAAATATGTGCCTCATGTTTACAGAGTGTCTGTCTGTTTGCAGAACACATTCACAAGACAGTTTTTCATGGGCCCAGAAGTGTTTTGCATTGGAATGAATCTGCGAGGTCATTCTAGTCCAACATGCCACACCAAGCAAGAGTCCTTTCAGGAACATTCCTGAGATGTGCTCACCTGTCTAAAGATATTTGAAGGCAAGAGGGTCCCTTTACAGCAGAGTCCCCTCCAGTTCTCCATCGCTTCTCACTTCTCACTTTATTCCTCGTAAGAAGGAATTCAAACTTAACATTCAAAAAACTAAGATCGTGGCATCCGGTCCCGTCACTTCATGGCAAATAGATGGGGAAAAAAATGGAAACCGTGGCAGATTTTATTTTCTTTGGCTCCAAAATCACTGCAGATGGTGACTGCAGCCATGAAATTAAAAGATGCCTGCTCCTTGGGAGAAAGGCTTGGACAAACCTACACAGCGTATTAAAAAGCAGAGCCATCACTCTGCTGATGAAGGTCTGTAGAGTCAAAGCTATGGTTTTTCCAGTAGATGTGAGCTTGAGCAAACTTCAGGAGAAAATGAAGGACAGGGAAGGCTGGTGTGCCGCAGTTCATGGGGTTGCAGAGTTGGATGTGACTTAGCAACTGAACGAAGAAGTCACCACTGCACTCCATCCCTGTAACTGTAGCCATTAATCAAGGTCACACTCCCCACTGCTCTAGACCTGAGCAAGTAATCTGCGAATGGAAAACAGCACAGGTGCCACTGGGTCCACTGGGAGCAGAGCGTGTCATGGGAGCCTCCTAGAATCTGATCCTAAGTATCCACCAGCTGCTCTTCAACTCTGAAGCTCTCACTCGTCTGTGCAACAACAGCACTAATACTGGGGGCAGGCGGGGGGGATCTCACTCACAGCAGCAGCATACCCAGAATCTTGTAGGACACAGATCACTGGATGGAATAGCGGGGCTTTTCCATGAAAAGTATTGTTGCCAGTTAAGTAAATGGCTCACAGTTACTCACTTTTATCCTAATTAAAAAAGCACATGTGTTTTTTACACCAAGGCCAAGGAAAACTATGATTTCTTTTTCCCTTTTTTTAATATAGCTGATTTATATTATTACATTAGTTTCAGGTGTACAACACGGTGATTCAATATTTTATAGATTATACTTCATTTAAAGTTATTACAAAATCATTGCTATATTTCCCCATGCTGTACAATATATTCTTACTGCTTGGTGCTTTTATATGTGATCGTTTCTATATCTTAATCCGCTACCTCACCTTGGCCCTCCGCCCTTCCCTCTCCCCAGCTGGTAACCACTAGTTGGTTCTCTATTTCTGGGATCTGTTTCTCTGTCGTTATATTCACTCATTTTAGTTTGTAGATTCCACATATAAGTGATAATACAGTACTGGTCTTTCTCTGTTTGACATTTTTCACTAAGTAAAATAACCTCTAGGTCCATTTATACTGCTGCAAATGGCAGGATTATATTCTTTTTATGGCCAAGTAATATTCCATTGTAAATATAGACCACATCTTCCTCTCCATTCTTCCACTAATGGATGTTTGGGTGTGTCCATATTTTGGCTATTGTAAGTAATGCTACTGTGAACACTGGGGTGCATGTATTTTTTTCAAATTAGTGTTTTCATTTTCTTTAGATATATTCCCAGGGATGAAATTGCTGATTACATGGTAGTTCGACTTTAGTTTTTTGAGGAACCTCCCTACTCTTTTGCACAGTGGCTGCTCCAATTTACATTTTCATCAACAGTGTCAGAGGGTTCCCTTTTCTCCACACCTTGGCCAGTAATACTCTGTGCAAAACCGTGATTTCTGTTTAACTCCCCACCTTGGGTGACTCAAAGTTCTGACGGTTCAATCCTGATTACAACAGCTCATGTTCTAAGTGAAGGAAGCACTGTGTCCCATTTTCCTGACTTCACACTTAAACTCTGGGTTTTCAAGTATTTGAAAAGGACTGATCTTCCAAACACTTCTAATAGCCATCTGTCCATCTCATACTGCATAATATCTCAGCTCCTTGGCATGGTCTCTATGATGCCCCCCAACGCAAGATGGCCTTCCCCCCAACCTGATCCTCTCCTAACCACTCCCTCCCCTGGCTCTCTCTGCTCTAGCCCCTGCTGCTTCTCACCTGAGGCCAATCCCTGCCTCGTGGCCTCTGGCCTTACCAGGATGAGATTTTTCAAACCCCACATGGCTCATCTCATCAATTCCTTCAAGTCTTTGCTCAAAGGTCCCCTTATCTGAAGTCCTTCCCCGCACACCTGATGGAGGACAGTTTGTTTCTTTTCTGATCTTTATCCTTAACCCACAGAATGTGTCCTGACACATTTGGGGACCTACTACTTTGGGTAAGTGCAGGACTCACACAAAGTAGCAAGTAGGACCTACTACTGTGTGTAAATGTAGCCTCCACTGACTGCTGTATGCCCATCAGTGCTCTGCAGGTTGTTGCGTGCATGCGTGCTAAGTCGCTTCAGTTGTGTCTGACTCTTTGCGACCCTATGGACCATAGGCCACCAGGCTCCTCTGTCCAGGGGATTCTCCAGGCACGAATACTGGAGTGGGTTGCCATTTCCTTCTCCAGGAGATCTTCCCAACCTAGGGATCGAACCCGAGTCTCTTATGTCTCCTGCGTTGGAAGGTGGGTCTACCACCAGTACCACCTGGTTGTTGCAGGTTGTTGACACTCAGTAAAAAAAAAAAACCGTATTTGTTAGAGGAAAAAAAAAGGATTAAAAAATGAGTTAAAAAAGAAAATAGGCTAATAAGATCTTATTTTCTGCCCTTTCCCCACCTCCAGTCTAGAGAACACACAGGCAAGACCTGTGGCTAAACTCTAAGAACAAGAGTCTTCAGTCTTCTCCCTCTTGGACTGCTTGGCTGGACCAGCCGAAAGGAAAATCCTCCGTTCTCCGTCCTATGGCTCATCTGAAAAAGTCTCTGTATGTTCTGAAGAAGGGAGGTCACAGTGCGTAGAGGACAGACACCAGCCAGCTAGCAGGGTGTAGCACACGATGGGGCTCATCATAAATTATAAGTGATTTATGGTGTCCTTCTGGGCACCGAGCCCGCATTCAGGGAAGGAGGCTGGGGCATATGCCTCCGGCTCCTTTCTGTGGACGCTTGGCCAAGATTTTATGTTACTCTGGAAGTATCTGTGAGAATAAATCTTGCAGTCAACAAGCCACTTGTGTTTTCTTTTGGCAAGGAAAGAGAGTCCTAATTCTCGATTCTAACACCGTTTAATGTCGGAACAAAATAGAAGAGCAAATAGAAGACCATTAAATAAGTGGACCATGTTATCTTCTTGGTCCTGAGTACTGAATGGCCTTACTGTGAAACACAGACAGACACAGAGACCCGCTTGTCTTGGGTGGAAAGTGTTCTATAAGCGCCTGGCTTTGCTTTACCTCGCCCCAGTAGTCGGTACAGAAAGCAGAATGTCAAGAAATGATCTCCTTTTTAAAAGACCCTTCACTAAGGCTTAGCTAAATCATTTAAAGAACTACAGCCACTGAAATGCCACCCAATGGGACATTTGCAAAAACCTTCCAAAACATCTCAAGAATGTCAGGCAGAGAAATAAAGCCAACATCTCCATCTCAAAACACTCAGGGGTCTGGCTGTTTTCTTGTTTATCCAGGCCACTCCCCTACTCACAAATCCTACGGACTCCAGAACAAGTCCAGCTCCTTGGAGCAGCTGCCAAGCTTTATAACCGGCCTCAAAGCACCATTCTTCCCCCTACTTTTTCTTTTTCGTTTCACTTTTGCACAAGCCCAAAGTTAAAGTCAACCATTGCTTCTTGTCATTTCCTCTTCCTGCACGACCTCTGCTCCGTCCCTTCATTTGTTTCCTTCTCCTAGAATCAGGCTATTTCCCTCTCCCTCTCCACTGAAATCTTGCTTGAACTTTAAATTCTCTTCAAACAGCGCCCCCTAGACGGCGAGCTCACTGTTCTGGTTGGTAAAATGTATAACTCCCAGCACCTAGAGCACTTTTATTTTCCATTCAAGTATAGTTGATTTACAACGTTGTGTTCGCTTCAAGTGTACAGCAAAGTGATATATATATATATATTCTTTTAAAGGTTTTTTCATATAGATTATTAAAAGATATTGAATATAGTTCCCTGTGCTATACAGTAGGTCCTTGTTTACCTGTTTTATATATAGTCATCTATATATATCAATCCCAAATTCCTAATTTATCCCTCTCCCCTCTCCCTTCTCTCTTGGTAACTGTATTATCTAAGTAGAGAAGTTTTAAATAACTTATCTGTGCCTCAGTCTTCTCACCTATAAAATGGGATAAGAGCTGCTACTTTCTAGTTCTTCTGGAGGTTAAATGAGTTAAGAAGTGGAAATGTTAGATTAATACCTAGAATCTAGAAAGCACTGAATAAATGTTAGCTATTACTATTAGTGTTATTAGCTACTGTTAGCTACTATTATTAAGTTATAGAACTACATTTTTGATTGTGCACTATGTGTACAAAGTTGAGTATTCACGTGACTCTAGTCCAAGCCCTAACAAGGAAGCTCTGTATATCATTCCACCTCCACTATGCCAAAAACTATACAATGCACAGAGAAGATACTGTGGACTTCTGCTTTATTTTGTTTTTACAAGGAGGCAGAGGAGCTATATCTACAGCTCCTTTCTACCTTTTCTACTCATCTTAGAAATAGCCCTCGTGATCTGTAGCCTTTCACCTTCCCCGCTCTGAGTCCATGTTACCTGTGTGAAGCCAATCCCATCTCTGGGGTCCCAGACTCCCAGGCTTATCCAATCAGAGCCCAGTATCTTACAGGCATTGGTGACTGGTGCAGAGAGGGGCTGTGTCCGAACTGCACCAGTGAGATTCAGGCCCGAGAACTCTGGTGTAACAACAGGAAAGAAAGATGTTTCTTTTCTTCTGGATCTGTAGAACTAGCTGAACAGGAGCGTGGGCCTGCTAGTGGTCAGTCACTTTGCCTCCAAAAAAAGGAGAGCCTAACTTAAAAAAAGAAAGAAAGAAAGCCAATACAGAGGAATGCAGACTCAAAAGGAGGAGAAGGATTCCTAATCTTAGTTTCTAAGGACCTAGATCCAACTCCATGCTTGAAGGTTGTTTGCCCCTGGGCTTCTTGGTTAAGTGAACCAATAAATTCCCTATTTGCTAAAGCCTGTTACCATTCATCAGCAGTGAAAAGCTCTGACTAATCAAGGTTTTAAATAGATGCTTTTTAACGCTAAATTTTCTTCCAGCAGAGCCCAAGAAGTCTCTAGTTTTCAAGGCAGAAATATGAAAGAAGAACTATAAAGACCCTCTTTTTCCCCCTCAAGGCCTTAAGAAAGAGGAAGGTGTCTATGGTCCCTTCTTCCTATTGGGAAATCAGTGTCACAACTTCCTCCAGAAACGTGACAGCAATCATCTGTTTATGTGGTGCTTAGATAGCATTTTTGTATTTATTTTCTCATCAGTCCTCCCAGTATTCCTGAAAGACAGGCTAATCAATTATTATTCTTATTTCTCTCAAATAGATAAGGACACTGAGACTTAAAAGAAGCCAAACATGTTTTCCAGTCACAGATTTAGAATCTGGTTGAACCCTAATGTGTCTGAGCAAAAGCCTACCACTTGCATTCTCCATCCTGAATTGACAATTACAAAGATTTCAAATTTCTCAAGAGCGACAATGCTTTTTAATTTTCCTTTAAGACATGAGACAGAAGAAAACCTTTTATTTTCCCCGAACAGTTATGAACTGTTTTCTATGAACAGTTATCATAGCTTTGTTTCAAGGCATTAAATCAAATTTTATAAAAATACTAGGTAATATTTTGTACAGGTAATAGTCACATTCTGAAATTTTAAAATATAGTACACATTTGGAAGTCTCGCTCTTATTGGTCATATGTATATTCTTTCATTGTTTATGCACATATAAACATATGTAAATATATATTCTATTTTTAAAAGTTGAAGTATAGTTAATTTATAATGCTATATTAGTTTCAGGTGTACAATACAGATATTCAATATTTCCATAGATAATATTTCACTTAAAAGTTAACTAAAAACAATGACTATATTTCCCTATGCTGTACAATATATCTTGTTGCCTATCTAATTTTATACATAGTTGTGTTTTTTAATCCCATACCTCTTCATTCTCCCCATTAGTATCCACTAGTTTTTTCCCTATAGCTGTAAGTTTGCTTCTATTTTTTAATATACATTCATTTGCTTTATCTAATAAATTCTGCATATGTGGTAACGAAATCGTCTCAGAAGGAAACCTTTTTAAAGTTAATTTTCAATGGGCAATTTTTGAATAGTAGTACACTCTCATAGTTCAAATTATAAAAGGATCAAGTAGAAAAAAAATCTCACTTTCTTTCTATTCCCCACTGGCTCTCACCTTGACCCCACCTATTCAAACTGAACCTCATCTTTACTCCACAAGCAAATAACCACTTTTATTAGTGTTCTTGTATCCTCCCAGACTTTCTTAGGCAAATTCAAACATTCATTTTAATTTTTTCCATTTTCTACCCAAAAGATAGGATGTTTAAAAACTGTTCAGCATCATTCTTTTTCATTAAACAGTTATTAATGCTTCTAAAATTTCAGGTGACAGAGCTGAGATGGAAGAGGTGATGGCTTCTGCCTTGTGCAAACAGCAGTGGCAGCTGAAATCATTGCTGTTTCCAAAGGGGTTGAGCTGAGAACGGTCATGGTAAATCCATCCAAAGGGACTCATGGGGTTTATTCCCAAGGGATAAAGGTTCAGGACTAGAACAATGAGCAAGTCCTCGATCCCAGATGGGCCAGGAAGTACAAGTGATCTCAGGAGAGTAATCAGAGGCCAGGATTTGTGAGCTACGTGAAACTCTGCTTGTCATTCCCCCTTCCAGGCTGATTCTCGTAAAGTCATGAGAGGCAAAATTGCACTAGACAGGTGCCCTGGGGGTTCACCCCGTTTGATGGAAAGTCTGTGTGTTTCCATTTCTTGTTTCTCCACATTCAAAGAGAGTAAACTCCAAATAGTGTGAGACTAGCAAAGGCACAGATGTGTGGAAGAAGAATAATGATAATCATCCTTAGAGAAATTAAATTCTAACTTCCCAATAACAGGCTAGAGAAGTGACCGAAAAATGAATCTCAGCTCTGAATGGTGAAGAGATATTTTAAGCTAAAAGATTGTAAACAATACCCGTGAAAGAAGAGACATCTAGAGACTGAACTTCGGATTCTGACACACTTCCCCATAATCTGCTTTAGGACAGTCTTATCCATTTCAGGGATTTGACACAGATTGAAATGGGACAATGTTTAATTTTAACACTGATCAGGTAGCCAAATGACAAGCCAAGAGCGGATATGAAAGAGACCTCGGAACTATAGGAAATTAGGGGGCTTGCCAGGTGGCGCAGTGTAAAGAAGGTGCAGCAGTAAAGAATCTGCCCACCAATGCAGGAGACGCCAGAGATATGGATTCAATCCCTGGGTCAGAAGATACCCTGAAGTAGGAAATGGCAACCCACTCCAGTATTATTCCCTAGAAAATTCCCTGGACAGAGGAGCCTGGCAGGCTAGTCTGTGGGGTTGCAAAGAGTCAGACACAATGGAGCACACACGTGCACTCACAATTAAGATATTCTCACCCATTTAAATATCAAATTCCATTGTCCAGGATTAAAAGCATCTGAAAATTAGGCCAATATATATATTTTTTAAACGGGGGTTACCATAACCCTGGGATTTCTTTGGAAGGAATGATGCTAAAGCTGAAACTCCAGTACTTTGGCCACCTCATGTGAAGAGCTGACTCATTGGAAAAGACTCTGATGCTGGGAGGGATTGGGGGCAGGAGGAGAAGGGGACGACAGAGGATGAGATGGCTGGATGGCATCACTGACTCGATGGACGTGAGTCTGAGTGAACTCCGGGAGTTGGTGATGGACAGGGAGGCTTGGCGTGCTGCGATTCATGGGGTTGCAGAGTCGGACACTACTGAGCGACTGAACTGACTGACTGACGGACTGACCATAATCTTTAACAGCCTGCTTTTTTTAAATTGAGAAAAATGTAACTGAGATACAACATTATATCAATTTCAGGAATTTAGCACCTATTTAGTTAGCCTATGACCAATATCGGAAAAGGCAATGGCAACCCACTCCAGTACTCTTGCCTGGCAGTCCATGGGGTCACTAGGAGTCGGACACGACTGAGCGACTTCACTTCCACGTACAGGAAATGGCAACCCAGTCCAGTGCTCTTGCCTGGAGAATTCCAGGGACTGGGGAGCCTGGTGGGCTGCCGTCTATGGGGTCATACAGAGTCGGACATGACTGAAGCGACTTAGCAGCAGCAGCAGCATGACCAATATATCTTAAAACATTAGCAATTAAAACTGAGAGGTGTGAGTACCCAGTCTGTGGGAAGATTCAGCAGGCATGACCCCCAAGTCCACGTTCACGACTTTCACGTACACATCTAGCAGGCTCCCCTGGTGGCTCAGTAGTAAAGAACCTGCCTGCCAATGCAGAAGACACAGGTTCGATCCCTGAGTTGCAAGATCCCTTGGAGGAGTAAATGGCAACCCACTCCGGTATTCTTGCTTGGAGAATCCCTTGGACAGAGGAGTCTTGTGGGGTATAGTCCATGGGGTTGCAAAGAGTCAGATACGACTGAGCAACTCAACAACACATCTAATCAGATCAGCTTCCTTAAAATGACTAAGAAGTTAGTGCTCCTGAGCATTTTAAACATTCCTCTCTTCTACCAACTATCTTGCCTACACAACAGAATGAACAATATCTATACAGAACAGTATTTCTCTGGAAAAACTGGCCCATGCCTAGACTAAACCCAGATGCTTGCCTGACACTTCAGAGAGACAACCAAGAGTATTCACTAAAACTTATTTTTCAAGGTAAAACATCAGTTTTTTGGGGGGAAAAAGTACCTTTTGATGAAGGTAAAAGAGGAAAACGAAAAAGCTAGCTTGAAACTCAACATTCAAAAAACTAAGATCATGGCATCCGGTCCCTTAACTTCACAGCAAACAGAAGGAGAAAAAGTGGAGGCAGTGGCAGATTTTCTTTTCTTGGGCTCCAAAATCACTGCAGACAGTGACAACAGCCATGGAATTCAAAGATGCTTGCTCCTTGGAAGGAAACCTGTGATAAACCTAGACAGTGTTTTTAAAAGTAGAGACATCACTTTGACAACAACGGTCCATATGGTCAAAGCTATAGTTTTTCCAGCAGTCATGTATGGATATGAGGGTTGGACCATAAAGGAGGCTGAGCGCCAAAGAACTGATGCTTTTAAATTGTGGTGCTGGAGAAGCTCTTGAGAGTCCCTTGGACTGCAGGATCAAATCAGTCAATCCTAAAGGAAATCAACCCTGAATAGTCATTGGAAGAACTGTTGCTGAACCTGAAGCTCCAAACTTTTTGGCCACCTGATGCAAAAGAGCTGACTCATTGGAAAACACCCTGATGCTGAGAAAGACTGAAAGCTAAAGGAGAAGGTGCCAGTAAAGGATGAAATGGTTAGATAGCATCATCGATTCAATGGATATGAATTTGAGCAAACTCTGGGAGATAGTGGAAGAGAGAGGTGCCAGGTGTGCTGCAATCCATGAGGTGCAAAGAGTCAGACACGACTTAGCAACTGAACAACAACAACAACAACCTTTGCATTGTAACTGGAACTATAATGTTCAAAGTCTGATAGCAATGCATACTTTCCATTTTGATATAATGCTCCCTTTTAGTATTCTTTCCACTCTGTTTTTAAATTTCTGATTATGGAAGTGAGAAAGCTAGCTTAATAAAGCTAGAAAATAGAAAATGAAAGTATATATTCTAGCCCTTCAAAAAATACAACTCAAGCTCAAATTCAGACCTTGCAACTTGCAGGTGATCAGAGGCAAACTCCTCAACTTCTTCATGCCTTAGTTTCTGCAGATGAAAACAGAGGTTGTGCAGCCTGACTTGGAAGCAGACATTAGAATGATTAAAATGTCTTATAAAGTGTTTGACACAAAGTAGGGACCCCATAAGTATTAGATATTTTCCTCCTCTGCTTTCCATCTTCTCTTTCTATATATCTGTATGCCTTTGACAATATTCTGATATTTTTACCTGATAGGCTTATTCATGCACGCACAGGCTTATTGATCTAGAAAGCAGCACAATACAGGAGTCAAGAATGAAGACTGGAGGTTCCTGAGGTTCAAATACAGGCTATTCTACTCACAAGCAAAGGAACCTGCTGCTGCTACTGCTGCTAAGTCACTTCAGTCGTGTCCGACTCTGTGCAACCCCATAGACGGCAGCCCACCAGGCTCCCCCATCCCTGGGATTCTCCAGGCAAGAACACTGGAGTGGGTTGCCATTTCCTTCTCCAATGCATGAAAGTGAAAAATGAAAGTGAAGTCACACAGTCGTGTCCAACTCTTAGTGACCCCATGGACTGCAGCCCACCAGGCTCCTCCATTCTTGGAAGGAATCTAGAGCAAGTTATTTAACTTTTCTGTGCTTCAGTTTATCCATTACTGAAATGAGGATTATAATAGTGACCGATCCACAGAGTAACTGGGAAGACATCAAGCATTTAATACAGCATCTGGTTAAAAACTCAAGGGTTCAGTTCAGTTCAGTTCAGTCACTCAGTTGTGTCCAACTCTTTTTGACCCCATGAATCGCAGCATGCCAGGCCTCCTTGTCCATCACCAACTCCTGGAGTTCACTCAGATTCATGTCCATCAAGTCAGTGATGCCATCCAGCCATCTCATCTTCTGTCATCCCCTTCTCCTCCTGCCCCTAAGCCCTCCCAGCATCAATAAGTTGACTTATTTTCCAATAAGTCAACTCTTCGCATGAGGTGGCCAAAGTACTGGAGTTTCAGCTTTAGCATCATTCCTTCCAAAGAAATCCCAGGGTTGATCTCCTTCAGAATGGACTGGTTGGATCTCCTTGCAGTCCAAGGGACTCTCAAGAGTCTTCTCCAACACCACAGTTCAAAAGCATCAATTCTTCGGCACTCAGCCTTCTTCACAGTCCAACTCTCACATCCATACATGACCACTGGAAAAACCATAGCCTTGACTAGATGGACCTTAGTTAGTTATTATTAATATCCATGTTTCTTGTTCCTCCTTTAAGTTTAATCACAAATAGAACTTCAAGTGAGTAACAGAAATAAAGTTTATTTTATCTGTATTTAAAAAAAAAACACTTTGTATGCTACACATGTAGTAAATTATTCGAAGGGAACATTTTTTTTGGTGCGCCTTGTGTAATCTTAGTTCCCTGACTGGGGATTGAACCTGTGCTCTCAGTGGGGAAAGCGCAGACTGAACCACTGGACCACTAAGGAATTCCCTAAAGGAACACTTATTCAACCTCATAAGGTAGTAACTAAAGCTAACGTTTTAGCATTGAATTGAAAAACAAAGAAAGACTATGTAAGGCTAGCAATATGTTAACACCAGATTTAAATAGGTGATTATGTTTTAGCTCCTGTCACTGAAGTTTTACATTTGATTCGCTTAAGGTTTTTTAAGACAAATTACAGGGGCCGAGGAAATGGGGAATTGCTGTTTAATGGGCAGAGTTTAACTTTTACAAGATGAAAAGGTTCTGGACGTCTGTTGCACAACAATGTAAACATACTTGACCCTAGTGAACTGCACTTAAAAATGGTAAAGGTGGTAAATTGTATGTGCCTTCTACCACAATTTTTAAAATAAACTGTAAGATATTTTTGAACTACATTAAGGATGAGAGCCATATCTAAGATCAAGAAGAGATCAGAACGAATTTTCAAAGAATTTTAACTACACTGATGTATTATGTGTTCACTCTTTTCCAGAAACCAGTTTTCCCTCCAACCATGCTGTTTATTCTCATCTATTTCTCACATTTTGGGCTTCCCAGGTGGTGCAGTGGTAAAGAATCCACCTGCCAATGCAGGAGACGCAAGAGATGTGGGTTCAGTCCCTGGGTGGGAAAGATCCCCTGGAGGAGTAAATGACAACCCACTCCAGTATTCTTGCCTGAAAACTGTCACGGACAGAGCAGCCTGGTGGGCTTCTGTCCGTGGGGTCGCAAAGAGTCAGACACGACTGAGAGACTGGAGCACACATTTCTCACAATGTCTCTCATGCCGTATCTTATAATAGGTACTAGGTAAACATACTTTCAAATAAAGAAAAATTTAAAAATATCTATTTCAAAAACTAAAGGGTCTGAATTTGAGAAAGCAATTGAGGAAAACTCAGGACAAAAAAAAAAAAGTTAAAAACCACGATGAACAAAATCCTTTCACCTAACAAAGAGAAATACAAATTAAGCTCTAATTTATATTCCAAGTGGGAAACAAATCAGGAAAACATGCCAAAAACCAGTCACTTTCCAGGACTTAGCCCTTAGTGATAAAGACCGGATTCGTATCACAGGATGAAAAAAAAAAAAAAAAAAAAAACCACAAAGGGAAATAATATGCAAAGGAAATAAAATAATGGACTTTCCTGACATGAGTTCTCTGACTCAGGCCAGAAGGAGCTCTGTAGTACCTTTAAAAGTGTTTAAAAGTGGCCCCACTCCCAAGGAAAATGAAATTAGGAAATTATCCACCCAAGTAAGGCATATAAACAATCAGATCCTCTTTTAAAACAATACAAAGTCACTAGGTCTCATCCCTGTGGAAGCTGTTTTTTATTAAAAATATCAATGGGAACACTGCTCCTTTCCTCCACATTCCCCTTGGGAAGTAAATATGACAAAGAAAAAAAGAATCAAGAGTTAACAATTCTATTTCATACTAGTGGGTGTGATTTTTTTTTAATGTCATTTATAATTAGCAAAATCTGATTATTAGATATCAGACAGTATCCATGGCATGTTGGAGGATGTTTTCATAGGATGCTCAGCAAAAATGCCTTGCATGAGTTCACTTGCCCTAAAAAACCTAAATTCCCCCTGGAAAAGGCTAGAGGCCTCAGATCCTAGTCAGCTCTATAGTTCAACAAATTTAAACCTAGAGCTCAGCCTGGATTCAACAAACAAGATCACATTTTCTAGAATGTTCAGGAAACAAAGGAGTCTCTTCAACTCCTTAGAAATAAGGTTTCATGGTTTCTAGTTATCTATAGGAGATGGGTCATGATGGTTTGGTCATTCATTGTGCAGCTGGCTATTTTAAACCTGTGATGGAAGGTTTTCATATTTATGAAACCACTAATTTCAATTATGACAAACATACAAAAAGTTAGCACTCATAGTATACTACTCTTTCCCATAAATTGGTTCTACCCTAGAACAGATCTATAATGAATAATAAATGCTCCATATGTAAAAAGGTGGGGCCATAATGATCCTTCACATTCATCTGTGAGTAAGCCTGAAACCAAGAAAAAATTCATTCTACTGGGAGAAAAAAAAAGGAAGAGAAATAGTGTCTTTCACATTCAATGCACAGAGGAAATTTGTTTAAACATCATATATCTTTAGGAAAACAGAATAAAAGCATTTCAAGAAAGTATGATGGAAAGATTATTATACATTATCTCTTATTCACAGAATTTCTAACTCTCATTTGGTCTGATTAGCTTCAGTTATAAAATATGTAAGTATGTAACTGGTTGAACTAAAACACAAGGCCCACCCTCCTCTGTTTTTTGTCAATGATGCCCTCACATTGAGCTTTAAAAGGCTGTTACCACACAGTGCAGACAGTAATATTTACTTAAGTTCATCATCCATTCATGAAGAATGGGCCCTCATCCTGTCCATTAAATTTGATGAAATATTCATTTTGTCTATTTTGGCTATTCCTGATTCCTTAAAGCTCTTAAGAAGCTCTAAAATGATATGAACATGAAGTAAAGATGAAAATGAGGATAGATGTTCCCCTCCAAAATTCTAACATTTTCCAAATCACAAATTTATTTGCCAAGGTACCACATGACTGAAGCGACTTCAGTTCAGTTCAGTTCAGTTCAGTCGCTCAGTCGTGTCCAACTCTCTGCAACCCCATGAATCACAGCATGACAGGCCTCCTTGTCCATCACCAACTTGCGGAGTCCACCCAAACCCATGTCCAACGAGCCGGTGATGCCATCCAACCATCTTATCCTCTGTCGCCCCTTTCGTTCACCTCCTACCCTCAATCTTTCCCACCATCAGGGTCTTTTCCAATGAGTCAGCTCTTTGTATCAGGTGGCCAAAATATTGGAGTTTCAGCTTCAACATCAGTCCTTCAGTGAACACCCAGGACTGATCTCCTTTAGGATGGACTGGTTGGATCCCCTAGCAGTCCAAGGGACTCTCAACAGTCTTCTCCAACACCACAGTTCAAAAGCATCAATTCTTCAGCGCTCAGCTTTCTTCACAGTCCAACTCTCACATCCATATGTGACCACTGGAAAAACCATAGCCTTGACTAGATGGACCTTTGTTGGCAAAGTAATGTCTCTGCTTTTGAATATACTGTCTAGGTTGGTCATAACTTTCCTTTCAAGGAGTAAGTGTCTTTTAATTTCATGGCTGCAATCACCATCTGCAGTGATTTTGGAGCCCCCAAAAATAAAGTCTGACACTGTTTCCACTGTTTCCCCATCTATTTGCTATGAAGTGATGGGACCAGATGCCATGATCTTCGTTTTCTGAATGTTGAGCTTTAAGCCAACATTTTCACTCTCCACTTTCACTTTCATCAAGAGGCTCTTTAGTTCTTCACTTTCTACCATTAGGGTGGTGTCATCTGTATTTCTGAGGTTATTGATATTTCTCCCGGCAATCTTGAAGCAACTTAGCACAGCACAGCACACATACTGGGATAGGGTAAGGCCCACCAAGAGCCTTTCATTAACTCATTCATTTGACAAACTCTTACTGAATGCTTAACATAAACCAGGCACTATTCTAGTTGCTTGGGATTTTATCAGGAAAAAAACAAAAATGAAAAGCCCCATCCTCATGGAATTTATAATCTAGCAGGAAGTGGAACCAGATAACAAACAATAGAAAGAATAATAACTGTTAGAAAGTAAAACATGCTATGGAAAACAAAGTAAGGCATATATATACATGACTATGTATAAAAAAGACAACTAATGAGAACCTAGTGAATAGCATGGGGAACTCTACTTAATGCTAAGTGGTGACCTAAATGGGAAAGAAATCCAAAAGAGAGGATATATGTATACGTACGGCTGATTTATTTTGCAGAAAATAACACAACGTTGTAAAGCAACCATACCCCAATAAATCTTTTTTTTTAATGCAGAAAAAGAGGAACCTAGAGTGCCAAGGGATCAATTTTATATCCATCAGGATGGTAACAATAAGACAAATAGGCAAGACAAATACTTCCCAGAATGTGGATAAACTGGAACCCTCATACACGACTGCTGTGAATGTAAAATGATGCAGCTGCTTTGGAAAACAATCTTGGCAGTTCCTTAAAATGTTAAACATCGAATTTTCATACGACTCAGCTATTCCATTTCTAGTTATATAATCAAGAGAAGTGAAAACATGCATCCACAGAAACTTATACACAAATGTTCCTAGCAGCATGATTCATAATAGCCAACAGTAGAAACAACTCCAATGTTTGTCAACTGCTGGGTAAAGTGTGGTTTATTCAAACAATGAAACATTATTTGATAATAAAAAGAAATTAAATCTTGACACATGTCACAACATAGATAAACCTCGCAAACAGTACGCTAACTGAAAGGAGCCAGTCACAAAGACCACATATTTATTACATGATTCCATTTCTATGAAACATCAGGAATAGGCAGAACTATAGAGACAGATCTATAGAGGCAAATCTATAGAGACAGAAAATAGAGCTGGGGGTTGGGAAGAAAATGGGGAGTGACCCCTAATGGAATGGGGTTTTTTCAGGACGCTGAAACTGTTTAAAGTTGATTGCGATGATGGCTGCATAGCTTGTGACTATTACTTAAAAGCACTGAATTACACATTAAACAAGTGAATTGCATGGTAAATATGTTATATCTTTAAAAAGCTGTTAAAAAAAAGATTGCTAGTGGGTAAAAGAGATTCAACATAGGATGAACTAGGTAGGACTCACTGAGAATTTAGAATATGAACATGGATTTCAATGAAGGAGAGGAGATTGTTGCTGTTGTTCACCCACTAAATTGTGTCTGACTCTGCGACTTCATGAACTCCAGGCTTCCCTGTCCTTCACCATTTCCCAGAATTTGCTGAAACTCATGTCCACTGGGTTGGTGATGCAATCCAATCATCTCATCCTCTGTCGCCCCCTTTCCCTCCTGCCGTCAATCTTTCCCAATATCAGGGTCTTTTTCAATGAGTCAGTTCTTCCCATCAGGTGGCCAAAGTGTTGGAGCTTCAGCTTCACCATCAGTCCTTCTAATGGATATTCAGGGTTGATTTCCTTTAGGATTGACTGGTTTGATGAGGTTGCTCAGTTCAGTTCAGTTCAGTGGCTCAGTCATGTCCGACTCTTTGCAACCCCATGAATCGCAGCACGCCAAGGCTCCCTGTCCATCACCAACTCCCGGAGTTCACTCAGACTCACGTTCATCGAGTCAGTGATGCCATCCAGCCATCTCATCCTTGATCGTCCCCTTTTTCTCCTGCCCCCAGTCCCTACCAGCATCAAAGTCTTTTTCAATGAGTCAACTCTTCACATGAGGTGGCCAAAGTACTGGAGTTTCAGCTTTAGCATCATTCCTTCCAAAGGAATCCCAGGGTTGATCTCATTCAGAATGGACTGGTTAACCATAAAGAAATCTGGAGGAAGGGCCTCCCTCTGTTTTCCATTCAAAGCATCAGAGGTCCTATCAAAATGCACCCAAGATAAAAGAGATAAACTTAATGGTCCTATAACAATTAAAGAAATAAAATTTGCAGTTTAAAACCTTCTTTAAAAAGAAGTCTTCACAGCAAAAAAGACACAGGTGTGTATAGCGGACTTTTGGACTCAGAGGGAGAGGGTGGGATGATTTCGGAGAATGGCATTGAAACATGTATACTATCATGTAAGAATCGAATCGGCAGTCTATGTCTGATGCAGGATACAGCATGCTTGGGGCTGGTGCACGGGGATGACCCAGAGGGATGTTATGGGGAGGGAGGTGGGAGGGGGGTTCATGTTTGGGAACGCATGTACACCCGTGGTGGATTCATGTCAATGTATGGCAAAACCAACACAGTACTGTAAAGTAAAATAAAGTAAAAATAAAAATTAAAAAGAAATAAATAAATAAAAGCACTGGAAAAAAAAAAAAAAAAGAAGTCTTCAAGTCCAGATGGTTTCACTGGTGAGTTCTATCAAACATTTAAGGAAGAAATAATGCCAAGTCTGCATAATCTTTTTCAGGAATAGAAGGGGAAAGAGTAAAGAAGGGCTTCCTAACTCACTCTATGGGATCAGCATCACACTGATACCAAAGAAAGCAAAAACAGTACAAGATAAGACACTACAGACCAATATCATGAATCTTCAACAAAATATTATTAAATAAAGCCCAGCAGCATACAAAAGAATAATAAATTACAACTCAGTGGGGTTTGTCCTAGGAAAGCTGGTTCAATATTCAAAAAAATCTATCAATGTAACCAAGCACTGTAATAGTCTAAAGAAGAAAAACTATTAATACATAATTATATATACTGAGGCAGAAAAAATATTTGAGAAATTCAACATCTATTCATAATATCTTAGGAATTCAGGCATTATATGGTACTTCACCCTGATAAAGTGTATCCACAAAAAACCCATCAGCTAACATCATACTTCATAAATGCTTCCTTGTAAGAATGGGAACAAGGCAAGACTCTCCCTTTCACCTACTCCTACTTACTGTTGTACTGGAAGCCCTACCTAGTGCAAAAGGGCAAAAAATGACATGAAAGGCATAAAGATTGGAAAGGAAGAAATAAAACCGTCCCTACTTATAGATGATATATTAATAATTATCTAGATAGACAATCATAAAAAATTTACTAGAATTAGTAACTTTGGCAAGGTAGCATGATACAACTGTATTGCTAGAAAGTAGCAGTGAACAACTGCAAACAGACATTTAAAAAATGTCATTTACAATAGCTTTTATAAAAAGAAATAATAAGTTTAATTAGGTCCCATTTGTTTATTTTTGCTTTTATTTCCAATATTTTGGGAGGTGGGTCATAGAGGATCCTGCTGTGATTTATGTCGGAGAGTGTTTTGCCTATGTTCTCCTCTAGAGTTTTATAGTTTCTGGTCTTATGTTTAGATCTTTAATCCATTTTGAGTTTATTTTTGTGTATGGTGTTAGAAAGTGTTTTAGTTTCATTCTTTTACAAGTGGTTGACCAGTTTTCCCAGCACCACTTGTTAAAGAGATTGTCTTTAATCCTTTGTCAAAGATAAGGTGTCCATAGGTGCGTGGATTTATCTCTGGGCTTTCTATTTTGTTCCATTGATCTGTATTTCTGTCTTTGTGCCAGTACCATACTGTCTTGATGACTGTGGCTTTGCAGTAGAGCCTGAAGTCAGGCAGGTTGATTCCTCCAGTTCCATTCTTCTTTCTCAAGATTGCTTTGGCTATTCGAGGTTTTTTGTATTTCCATACAAATTGTGAAATTATTTAAAAGCTTCTGCACAACAAAGGAAACTATAAGCAAGGTGAAAAGACCGCGTTCAGAATGGGAGAAAATAATAGCAAATGAAGCAACTGGCAAACAACTAATCTCAAAAATATACAAGAACCTCCTGCAGCTCAATTTCAGAAAAATAAACGACCCAATCAAAAAATGGGCCAAAGAATTAAATAGACATTTCTCCAAAGAAGACATACAGATGGCTAACAAACACATGAAAAGATGCTCAACATCACTCATTATTAGAGAAATGCAAATCAAGACCACAATGAGGTACCATTTCACACCAGTCAGAATGGCTGCGATCCAAAAGCCTACAAGCAATAAATGCTGGAGAGGTTGTGGAGAAAAGGGAACCCTCTTACACTGTTGGTGGGAATGTAAACTAGTACAGCCACTATGGAGAACAGTGTGGAGATTCCTTAAAAAACTGCAAATAGAACTGCCTTATGACCCAGCAATCCCACTGGTGGGCATACACACCGAGGAAACCAGAATTGAAAGAGACACGTGTACCCCAATGCTCATCGCAGCACTGTTTATAATAGCCAGGACATGGAAGCAACCTAGATGTCCATCAGCAGATGAATGGATAAGAAAGCTGTGGTACATATGAACGATGGAGTATTACTCAGCCATTAAAAAGAATACATGTGAATCAGTTCTAATGAGGTGGATGAAACTGGAGCCTATTATACAGAGTGAAGTAAGCCCAAAAGAAAAACACCAATACAGCATACTAACGCATATATTTGGAATTTAGAAAGATGGTAACGATAACCCTGTATGCGAGACAACAAAAAGATACAGATGTATAGAACAGTCTTTTGGACTCTGTGGGAGACAGAGAGGGTGGGATGATTTGGGAGAATGGCATTGAAACATGTATAATATCATACATGAAACGAATTGCCAGTTCAGTTCGATGCATGATACTGGATGCTTGGGGCTGGTGCACTGGGACGACCCACAGGGATCATACAGGGAGGGAGGAGGGAGGGGGGTTCAGGATGGGGAACACGTGTATACCTGTGGCAGATTCATTTTGATGTATGGGAAAACCAATACAATATTGTAAAGTAATTAACCTCCAATTAAAATAAATAAATTTATATTAAAAAGAAAGAATAAGAAAGAAATAGGAATAAACTTAATATTGTTTTCTAAAAATTTCCAAATACAAATGAAAGAAACAGATGAGCTCATTAAATGGAGAGGCATATCAGTTTATACATTAGAGGATTCAACATAGAAAAGATATCAGTTCCACCTAAACTGCACTATGGATTTAATGTAATTCCAATAAAAATCTCAGTAGGAAATTTTGAGAATATAAAGAAGCTGATTGTAAACTGTATATGAAGCACAAAGAAACTAGATTAGTAAAACAATTTTGAAAATGAAGAATAAAGTTGGAGAAACTGCAGAACCTGATTTTCAGGCTTATAAAGCCACAGTAATCAAGATAACAAGATATTGGTGAAGGAACAGATGTACAGATGAAGAGCACAGAAGAGTGAATCTGATAATAGATCCACACAAACATAGATCTTAATTTTTGATAAAGACTACCTGGTCAATTAATTTTTGACAAAGCTGCAAGGCAGTTCAATGGAGAAAGAATAGCTTTTTCAACAAACGCTCTTGAAAGTTCTTTGCATTTTTGTTTTGCATATGAATGTTCACAGCAGGTTTATTTGTAATGAAAGTTCTTATACATGATACCAAGAGCATGATCCTAAAAGAAAGAAGTGACAAACTGTGCTTCATAAACAAAAAGACTTTTTGCTCTATAAATGACACTGTTAAAGAATGGAAAGACAAGTTACAGTCTGGCAGAAAATAACTTTAATAACATATCCGACAAAAGCATTGCACATATCTAGACCATATAAAGTACTCTCAAAACTCAACATTAAGGAGACAAACAACTCAATAAAAAATTGGTCAGAGGACTTGAACACACCTTTACCAAAGAAGAGTATATGGAAGAAAAACATGTTCATTGGTCTTCAATGATGCAAAAGCAATTTAATGGGGACAGGATGGTCTTTTCGAAAAATGCTATTGAAAAAAATGAACACTTAAATGCAAAAAATGAATCTTGACAGAAACCTTATACCTTACATAAAAAATAACATAAAAATGATCATAGATTTAGATGTAAAAGACTAAAATATAAAACTTTCAGGAGAAATTATAGGAAAAACTTTTTGTGGTTTGGGGTTAGGCAAAGAGACCAGCTGGGAGAAAATATGTGCAAATCACATACCTGACCAAGAACCTGTATCCAGAATACATAAAGAGCTCTCAAAATGTAACAGGAAGAAAGCAAACAATCAGAAAACAGGCAAAATACTTAAACAGAAACTTTACTAAAGAGGGTTTATAGATGGCAGGTAAGTATATGAACAGAAATTGAACGTAATTAGCCATTAGGGAAATACATCACCGATTCAATGGACATGAATTTGAGCAAACTGCAGGAGCTAGTGAAGGACAGAGGAGCCTGGAGTGCTGTAGTCCATTAGGCCTCAAAGAGTCAGACACAACTAAACGGCTGAACAACAACAAGGGAAATGCATATTAAAGCCATGATAAAATTCTACTACATACCTTCTAGAATGGCTAAAATAAAAAAATAATGACAGCACATCCATGTTCTGAGTAGCAACAGCCAAGAGATGCAAGCAACCCAAATACCATTGATGACCGTACGAACAAAATGTGGTATGTGTATGCAATGAAATACGATGTTATTTTTAAAAGGAGGGAAATGTTGTCACATGCTTCAACATGAATGAACTTTGAGGACATGATAAATGAAATAAAACAGTTATAAAAGTGACAACTACTCGACGGTTCCACTTATATGAAGTATCTAATGTAGTCAAATAATAGAAAGAGAAAGTAGACTGGTGATCACCAGGCACTGGGGAGAGGGGGTAAAGGGGAATTGTTTAATAGGTACAGAATTTCAGTTCCTTACAAATGAAAAAGTTCTGGAGATTTGCTTTATTATTATTATTCTGGCCACACTGCACGGCATGAGGGAATCTTAGTTCCCCAACCAGGGATCGAACCTGTGTCCCTGCAGTAGAAGCATGGATTCTTAACCACCGGATCACTGGGGAAGTCCCTGGAGATTTGCTTTACAATAATGTAAATGTGTCTTACTACTGAACTGTACATTTAAAAAAATGATTGAGATTATAAATTTTATGATATGTTTTCACCACAATAAAAAACATTAGAGTGATAACACAAAGTGCTGACAAGGATATGGAGCAACTGGAACTCTCTGACACTGCTGGTAGGAGTGTACAAGTCTGGGAAATAGTTTGGCAGTTGCTTATAACGTTAAAAACGCATTTAACATAGGACCCAAAATCTACTCCCACATATTTTCCCTAGAGAAAGAAAACCTTTTGTTCACACAAAAACCTTTACAGAATGTTGACAGCAGTTCTACTCATAATGACCCCAAACTGGAAACAATCCAGAAGTCCTTCAACAGGTGGGCAAATAAACAAACTGTGAACATTCATACCAAAGAATGCTACCTAACAATCACAAGGAACAACTGATACACACAACAACCTGCATGAACCTCAGAGGTGCTATGCTGAGTGATAGAAGCCAGTCTCAAGAGATTTCATGCTCAATGATTACAAGTGTAATGACATACGTGAAACAACAATATGACAGTGAAGAAAAACACAGCAGTGTCTGCCAGAGGTCAGAAGTTCAGGGGGTGGGTAGAGAGGAAGTAGGGCGTAACCATAAAAAAAATAGCACAGGGGAGATTGTGGGAGTGATGGAACCGTGATCTATCTTGATTATGGTGGTAGTTACCCAAACTATACATGCATTAAAATTCACAGAACTGGGACTTCCCTGGTGATCCAGTGGTTAAGATTTTGCCTTTCAATGCAAGGGGTGAGGGTTCAGTCCCCGGTCAGGGAGGTTAAGATCCCACATGCCTTGCAGCCAAAAAAAAAACAAAAGAAAAAACAGAAACTATATTGTAACAAATTCAATAAAGACTTTACAAATGGTCCACATCAAAAAAAAAAGAAAACCTTTTAAAAATTCATAAAACCGTGGTGGTGGTTCAGTCACCAAGTTGTGTCCAACATTTGTGACCCTATGGACCGCAGTCCTCCAGACTCCTCTGTCCATGGGGTTCTCTGGGCAAGAATACTGGAGTGGGTTGCCACTGTACACACACACACACACACACACACACACACACACACACACACACACAGAGAATGCAAGAGTAGTGAATGACCAAAAAATGACCTCTTTAGAGAAAGTCCTGATCACAAATGCTGTGACAGAGTATGAACTAGCTGGTGGTTCCTTTGTATATCTGCCTCCTACAGCCACTTCTAAGAAAATCTCAGGAGTCCAACATCACAACTGTCAGGAAGAAACGGAGTATCTTCCTGTGGAATACAGGCTCACTGACTCAAGACCACAGTCCAAAAGAGAGGCCAGGCAGGGAAAAGTTTCAGAAAAATACAAATCCTATTCATGTTTTCTGAAAGAGGTATGGTTTGACATTGCAAGCACAAACCAGTGCTCTGTGAAAAGCCTCCTTCCGAGGGGCCTGGTTTGTTGGGGAAAGTTGACAGCAAATGTTTCCAAGAGGAGCTGCCAAAAAACTGACTACAGGTAACCTTGAGACCCAGGGGTCTGGACTGTGCAGAAACCATTCCAGTGATCTCTTGGCTGTGACCTTTGCTTCTCTTCCTTGGAGAGATGCCACCGGTAGAGCTATAAATACAAAGCAGTTTTCCCACAAGGGAAAGTAAAGGAGTTAGGGAACATCACCCTTTGCTCTGGAAAAGGTGAATAATATCTAGAAGGAATGGGAGAATAATACAGTTAAGGAAGTTACAAAGAGAAATATTTTGAGGAAGAAAAAAAGGAATCAAAACAGCAGTTGAGAGGTTGAGAAGAGGAAAAAGTTAACACAAAGGAAGGGGAAAGCTGACGGGCTCTGCAGATCTGGGGCTGGACAGCAGGTCAGAGACAGACGAGAACAGTGGTACCAGACACACTAAAGCAAAGAGCACAGGACAAAGTTCATAAGCCCGGGAACTTTCCCTTTTTGTTAACTCTTGTGTCCCCCACGCCTGGAACAGATCTGAGCTCCCAGTAGATCAATGAAGGTTTGCTGTACGAATGAACAAGAAGGGCGATGGATGAGAACCAGCAGCAAGAGTCCAGCCGCAGTCACCCAGGAACTGCTACTGATGCGTGGACTGTGTGGGCCAGCAGACGGAAGGCTGGCTTTTCATGATGTTTCTTAGGACACCAAGGAGGACATGCCAAGATGTCGCCAACTTTCCTCTACTGATTTTTTTTAAAATAGGAATAATCGTCTTCCTAGAAGCAATCAGACAGAAGTCCTGAGGGGGAAACAGAAAGGTATGGAAGACTGGCTGTGGTTTTCTTCTCTTCTGGCTGGAGATCATGACATGCAAAGAGCGAACAAAAACTGTGAACAGCCATTTGAACAAATAGTGTCACAGACGAGGGCAGATTTTCTGGACCATAACATCCATACAATAATGTTAGGCCTGGCGGGACACAGGGTCTGCTCCATGAAGAAATGATACACTGGGTGGAGACTAAGCTGGTCTACTGAAGTTGAATGAGGGATGAAGGAAAAACAACTCAGATAATAGCATAAAATCAGCCATCTTGGAGGACAGCAGTGTGGACATAAAAAACAAGAATGGAGAATGCCACTTGTTTTCAGAGCAAACAGCATCCAGAGGAGTGGGTGTAGTACGAATGGGTGCAATAAAAGTAGAGTATTAATAATAAAACAAAGTGCTATGAGGTATCAGCATAAGAATAATTTTTGAGGCATGGTGGGACAGGATTCTGGATGGCTCAAAGGAGACAGATCTGATACAAAAGAGAGGTCTAATGTCAGGAGGAAGTATGTCTTGATGGACACCATCAGAAAGGTGAATGCCTGTGGGAAAACGCACAGAACTGAGGGGGAACACGTCTTAGAGAGTGTGTAGAAGTGGAGACCTAGAAAGAGCATACAACATACTGTTGTAAGGAGGTGAAACAGATCACCCAACTAGGAGAATCTGGGTGATATTTTTCTATATATAGAACATTCAGTTCAGTTCAGTTGCTCAGTCGTGTCCGACTGTTTGCGACCCCATGAATTGCAGCACGCCAGGCCTCTCTGTCCATCACCAACTCCCAGAGTTCACTCAAACTCATGTCCATCGAGTCGGTGATGCCATCCAGCCATCTCATCCTCTGTCGTCCCCTTCTTCTCCTGCCCCCAATCCCTCCCAGCATCAGAGTCTTTTCCAATGAGTCAACTCTTCCCATGAGGTGGCCAAAGTACTGAAGTTTCAGCTTCAGCATCATTCCTTCCAATGAACACACAGAACTGATCTCCTTTAGAATGGACTGGTTGGATCTCCTTGCAGTCCAAGGGACTCTCAAGAGTTCTCCAACACCACAGTTCAAAAGCATCAATTCTTCGGTGCTCAGCCTTCTTCACAGTCCAACTTTCACATCCATACATGACTACTGAAAAAACCATAGCCTTGACTAGATGGACCTTTGTTGGCAAAGTAATGTCTCTGCTTTTGAATATACTGTCTAGGTTGGTCATAACTTTCCTTCCAAGGAGTAAGCGTCTTTTAATTTCATGGCTGTAATCACCATCTGCAGTGATTTTTGGAGCCCCCCAAAATAAAGTCTGACAGAGTTTCCACTGTTTCTCCATCTATTTGTCATGAAGTGATGGGACCAGATGCCACAATCTCAGTTTTCTGAATGTTGAGCTTTAAGCCAACTTTTTCACTCTCCTCTTTCACTTTCATCAAGAGGGTCTTTAGTTCTTCACTTTCTGCCTTAAGGGTGGTGTCATCTGCATATCTGAGGTGATTGATATTTCTCCTGGCAATCTTGATTCCAGCTTGTGTTTCTTCCAGCCCAGCGTTTCTCATGATGTACTCTGTATATAAGTTAAATAAGCAGGGTGACAATATACAGCCTTGACATACTCCTTTTCCTATTTGGAACCAGTCTGTTGTTCCATGTCCAATTCTAACTGTTGCTTCCTGACCTGCATATGGGTTTCTCAAGAGGCAGGTCAGGTGGTCTGGTATTCCCATCTCTTTCAGAATTTTCCACAGTTTACTGTGATCCACACAGTCAAAGGCTTTGGCGTAGTCAATAAAGCAGAAATAGATGTTTTTCTGGAACTCTCTTGCTTTTTCGATGACCCAGCAGATGTCGGCAATTTGATCTCTGGTTCCTCTGCTTTTTCTAAAACCAGCTTGAACAGCAGGAAGTTCACGGTTCATGTATTGCTGAAGCCTGGCTTGGAGAATTTTGAGCATCACTTTACTAGCGTGTGAAAGTGAAAGTGAAGTCACTCAGTCGTGTCCGACTCTTTGCGACCCCATGGACTGTAGCCTATCAGGCTCCTCTGTCCTTGGGATTTTCTAGGCAAGAGTGCTGGAGTGAATTGCCATTTCCTTCTCCAGGGGATCTTCCCAACCCAGGAATTGAACCCAGGTCTCCCGCATTGCAGGCAGATGCTTTACTGTCTGAGCCACAGATGAGTGCAATTGTGCGGTAGTTTGAGCATTCTTTGGCATTGCCTTTCTTTGGGATTGGAATGAAAACTGACCTTTTCCAGTCCTGGGGCCACTGCTGAGTTTTCCAAATTTGCTGGCATATTGAGTGCAGCACTTTCACAGCATCATCTTTCAGGATTTGAAATAGCTCAACTGCAATTCCATCACCTCCCCTAGCTTTGGTCGTAGTGATGCTTTTTAAGGCCCACTTGACTTCACATTCCAGGATGTCTGGCTCTAGGTGAGTGATCACACCATTGTGATTATCTGGGTCATGAAGCTCTTATTTGTACAGTTCTTCTGTGTATTCTTGCCACCTCTTCTTAATATCTTCTGCTTCTGTTAGGTCCATACCATTTCTGTCCTTTATTGAGCCCATCTTTGCATGAAATGTTCCCTTGGTATCTCTAATTTCTTGAAGAGATATCTAGTCTTTCCCATTCTGTTGTTTTCATCTATTTCTCTGCATTGATCATTTAAATGAGCATAAATGTAATCTAGATTGTCAACGGGGGACTTTCAATTCCTTAGACATTTAAAAGATTTTTAATTCCTACTGACAAATTCTTACCACTTTAATAACAGAATAAATTTCTCTTCTGGACACTGATTCTAAATATTAAAAATGTGGATGGTAAAGTGCCATAATAGGAATTTGAGGGAGAGTTACCATGTTATCTTGGCATTAAAACAGTCAAGACTAAGAACATGAGGTATGGCTAGACCCACAGGCTGCCTTATAGGCTCCATGAAAGGCAGGTAGCTTGTCAGGCTTGTTCCCCTCTATAACCCAGCACCTGAGGCATTAGGTCTGGCACTCAATAAAAACTACTTGAATAATTAGGCAATTTAGAATGGTGAGGAACTCTAAATCGAAAATAGATTAAGGGGATGAAAGAACTTCAGAAAGAGATGGGAGGACCATTTTGTACCAATGTGATTAGGAGACAGAGAGACAGATAAGTACCTAGGTGGTGCTAATGGTAAAGAACTCGCCTGCCAATGAAGGAGATGAAAGAGGCCTGGGTTCGATCCCTGGGTCAAGAAGATCCTCTGGAGGAAGGCATGGCAACTCCCTTCAGCATTCTTAAATGGAGAATCCCATGGACAGAGAAGCCTGGTGGGCTACGATCCACAGGATCCCAAAGAGTCGGACATGACTGAAGCGACTGAGCGTGCATGCACCAGGGGATAGACAGTTAGAAGAACTGGAGAGAATCTGTTTCAGGACAATATAAAAGAAAACATCCTCAATAATGAGAGCTAGGAATTAGGATCTCAGGAAGAAACTGACTATATATTATTAGGGTTGCTGGAGCCGAGAGTGATTCCCTGGAGACAGATCTAGATGACTAGTAAAGTTCTTTACAACCCTGAATTTCTCCATTAAAAATTTCCATTGAAAACTCAGACGGCGTCTTGCTTCAGTAACAATAAATAGTGTTTGGCTGTATTTGGAGGAATGAGTCTTAATAGTCCCAGGTTTCAGGTGTGTTGGGGATTAAACTGAATTTTGTAAATTAATTTGGGTACTTACTTGTCATTCCTTGTACTCTAACCCAGCAATATGGGGACATCACTAACTAGCGGTGTTTGAACACTGAAGCAATAACACATTGTTTTGACTTACAGAGGTAATCTTGAACTTGATATTTGGAGCCACCAAAAAAATATCATCATATGAGGGATTCGAAATTTGGACTCCATGAAGCTGACTATCTGATCGCCTGTCAGAATCTGGCTCTTAGATTTGAATTTGAGAAAGGAAGCCATAATGAAACATTTGTATTATAGAGCTAAATCCCTTTCTTGGATTCCTGTTCCTCTTCTAGTAGAGTTGTAGAGTAAAATTATGTGATTTTTTTCAGAACTAGGATGCCAACAACAGACATCAAGATTCGCAACCGTGAGGTTCATGAATGTGAAAGCATTTAACTGTTAAATTATTGGATAAAGTTTATATTGGATTTTACTTACAGTGTATTAACTCTATTATCAGGTAGAAGAAAACACATGCTATCTCTTAACTCATGTGATCACTTAATAGGATTTCCTTGTGCTTTTCTTTCTTTCCCTCTTGTTTTTGTTCAAATATTGCCTTCCCAGTGAAGTTTCCCCGACCATCCCAATTTTTTGGTTTGTTTGTTTTGTTTCGGGTTTTTTTTTTTTTTCTTTTGGCTGCATGGGGAGACTTGTGGGATGTTAGTTTCCCAACCAGGGATCAAACCAAGTTCCTTTCAGTGGAAGCGCAGAGTCCTAACCATTGGATCACCAGGGAAGTCCCTGACAACCTCATTTTAAACTGAAACTTCTCTCCCACATTCCTCACTCTTTGCTGTATCTTTTTCCCTCTCACGTTATAACACACCATGTAATGTATTGAGTTTACTCTGCCTCCTACTCCTCTTATAATGCACATCCCATAAGAGAAGGCGGTTTGTCTCTTTTGTTCCTGCTGTATCACAAGAGTCTACAACACTGCCTGACATTTAACAGACGTAGATGCTCAACAAACGTCCATTGAGAGGGCAAGAGTATTGTCTAGCATATAAGCAAGGGGCCCTACCTACATGGACCAGGATGTGTCGTGTGGTCTTTGTGAGCTATGTGACTTCTTTCTGCTGCTGTATGTTGGGAAAAGTGAGAGAGTCTCCTCACTTCCTCCAGTATGACGTGAGAGTGAATGATCCATGAAGGCAGTTCCATCTTCTTAGTGGAACAAGACAGAAAATCAAAATTCTGTCATTTATTCATGCAACCAGACCAGTCCTGAACAAATAATACCCCAGGAAAATCCTCTAATTTTGCCCCACCTTCTAGATATACGAATTAAACACCATAAGCAACATTATGCCTCTATGACAACAAAAACCACTATCTTAACTGAACCAAACATAATTTTGATCCTTGTCAACCATTCTTCTGTGTACACAGCCTGAAATCAGGCTAGGCAAGTAGAACCAAAATAATTCTTCAGACCAAATCCTTTTTAAAGCAAAAGCTCCAGTAACAGAAGCATATCCAGGAATTAGGATCATCCTTCAGTGATCAATCCTTACTGGTCTGAATATGAAGTTATCTTCCACAGAGGCCACAAGGTGTAACGGTACAGAGTTTTGGCTATAGCACCATACTGCTTGGGTTCAAATACTGCTTCTGCCTCCTGCTAGGTGTGTTTCCTTGGGTAAGCCATTTGAATGTTCTGGCCTTAGTGTTCTCATTAGTAAAATTGGGATAATAGTAGCACTTAAACTGCATAACCTTTGAGAATTAAGTGAGTTAACAGGAACAAAGTTTTTATAGCAGAACCTGGCACATATAGCATTCAATAAAAACGGAGCCATTATATTATCAGGGAGTGAGAGTTCCTTTAGTAAACTGAAGTTTTTACCAGATGACTTTGAGCAAATTACTCTGACGCCTAGCTGCTGCTGCTCAGTCGCTCAGTCGTGTCTGACTTTTTGTGACCCCATGGACTCTACCAGGCTCTTCTGTCCATGGGGTTCTCCAGGCAAGAATACTGACTGGGTAGCCATTCCCTCTTCAAGGGATCTTTCCGACCCAGGGATCAAGCCCAGGGGTCCTTCCACATTGCAGGTGGACTCCTTACCATTTGAGCCACAAGGCAAGCCCCTGACTCCTAGAAGGCTGATAATTTGCAACAACGTTATCTGAAAATTAAGACAGGCATTCCCTCTCCATTACTAGCAACACAAGTAAAAGTCACAATTATAATGAAAATAAACTGTCTTGATTTTCATCGTTTAGGAGTATAACTTTTAAAATAAGGATAAAAAGATAAAATTTCCCCTAGATATTTTATTGGCTTTTTAATAGTTGTACATAGTTGCAATTGTGCATACATGCTTTTGGTTTGTATTTTAATTTATTGTCATCCTTCTACATGATATTTTTTCAATCTTCAATTTCTTTTATAAAGTCCTAAAGCACCCAGGACTGTTTCCGTTAGACTGTTTCCGTTATAGTGGAGAGTCAATAAATAACCAACTCAAGGCGTATTTTAAGAGTACATACCAGGTTCAAATTATCATGTAAAGCACAGGAAGTGGGGCAAAGATGAGTGAGAGAGTCACCTCCTTTAAATAATTTACATAGTAAATTGGCAGCAGACACCTAAACCAGGAAAGAGGTTCAAGTCCACACGTCCTAACAGAAGGATAAGCACAAGAGAGGAGGTTCCTACTAGACAATGCTCAATCAAGGACAAGAATATCTTACGGAAAGAAGAGACAAGTTGGGACCCTTGCAGGTCTGGCTTTTCCCCAGGTGCAGCTGTAGGAGGAAGGTGCTCAGAGAAAGGGAAGAGCAAGAAGAAAGGCCTGGGGACAGGGAGGCTCAGGGCATGCTCAGTGAGGGACCCAAGGGGACGGAAGTCCAAAGCAAACGACTAAAAGCAGAAAGATAAGGCAGGAAAGGTCATTTTGAATTACACTGAGAAGAGCTGAAGAGGCTGGAATTCATTCAGGAAATAATGTGGAGTCAGTCACACTTGTTGAGCAAGAACCAAAGGACCAAAGCTCCACGTGAGGCAGAGTTCCTAGTGGTACACAGGATGATCCGGGAGGGTGGGGAGAGATTTCCCCATCTAGTCCCAAATCCACAACAGTCCCTGATCTCTCGGGCCACCCAACTCTTGGGCTGTGTCCTTGTAGAAAAGAGGAGCTCCAGTATCTGAGATCTGGCATCTAAGGAGGCCACTCTTGCAGACCTATCCCCTGTGTTCCACTTCAAACAGTGAGTTTCTGTCCTGAATCCTTTGATAACTTCCTGCCCTAATTACCTACTCTATTGCCTGGTTCCTTAAAAAAAAAAAAAGTGGGGGTGGTGAGGCCTGTTTGAGTCTTTTTGGTTCCGGCACCATCTGCCCATGAATACTACCATCTAAATAAAGAACACACTGACTCCTAAAGCTTGCCTGCACTGCCCAGCCTCGCTCACAGGGTGCTCTGTTACCCTTCCTGGTGGAACAAGTGCCATTTCGTTGTGAAGGACCCATTGCTCTATTTGCTGGTCTGAGACCCGAACACTGTTCTGATTACTCTAGGGTTCCTGACGGCCTGCACCATCCTGAATCTTCTCTGTCAGCCTCACCAGCTGGGTTAGGTTCTCCTCCTACAGGGAGGCTTAATGCTAGAACCCAGCCTCTCCCTGCTCCTCTAGCATTCCACAGCTTTCTAGAGCCAGGATGGCTCATACCTAAGTAGAGCAAAGAGGCAATCTGCAATCATTGAGACCTTCAGTGATAAGGACCAGATAACGGAGAAACCGAAAGAAAGGCCGAGAGTAGAGACCTGCACAAGGAGAAAGAAATCAAATAAATCACAGGTTCAGGACCTGAAAGAATGCAGAAGACAGCAACAGGCAAGGACAGATCAAAGAACTCCATGGTCAAAGTCTGGATGACGAAGAAAGCCAGACTGGGGAAGGCGGGGGATCTGCTTCGATTTGGAAAGCATTTATACACAGAACTTTCCCCCTCCCCGTCTCCTCCCTCTCTGTGCTCATTCAGAGCAGGTGTCGTCCCTTTCCTCTCTAAAACCTTTTCCTCTCTTTAGTTTAAGTTAACAGATAGAAATAAGTAGGGCTAGCATAATGAAAATCCCATGGATGGAGGAGTCTGGTGGGCTGCAGTCCATGGGGTCGCGAAGAGTCGGACACGACTGAGCGACTTCACTTTCACTTTTCACTTTCATGCACTGGAGAAGGAGATGGCAACCCACTCCAGTGCTCTTGCCTGGAGAATCCCAGGGATGGGGGAGCCTGGTGGGCTGCCGTCTATGGGGTTGCACAGAGTCGGACACGACTGAAGCAACTTAGCAGCAGCAGCAGCAGCAGCAGAATGAAACCTTCTGGTGACCGCTACTGCTGCCAAGTGAACTTTAAATTTTCTACCTCGCTTCACTAAAAATAATTTGTTTCTATTCCTGAAATTGTATTTTAATACCATCCCAAAACACAGAAGTATTTCTGAACGTAGAAGTTTGCTGTTGCTGTTTAGTCGCTAAGTCGTGTCTGACTCTTTGTGACCCCATGGACTGCAGCACGCCAGGCTTCCCTGTCCTTCACTATCTCCTGGAGTTTGCTCAGATTCATGTCCATTGATACAATGATGCTATCTAACCATCTCATCCTCTGCCACTCTCTTCTCCTTTTGCCTTCAGTATTTCCCAGCATCAGGGTCTTTTCTAATGAGTCAGGTCTTCACGTCAGGTGGTCAAAATGTTGGAGCTTCAGCTTCAACAACAGTCCTTCCAATGACTATTCAGGGTTGATTTCCTTTAGGATTGACTGGTTTGATCTCCTTGCACTCCAAGGGACTCTCAAGAGTCTTCTCCAGCACCACAATTCAAAGACATCAATTCCTTGGCATTCAGCCTTCTTTATGGTCCAACTCTCACGGAAAAGTAAAGATATTAAAGTGAAGACATTTTAGATGTTAAGCCAATATTAAGCATTAACTGCGGATATGTGCTGAAGAGAATCAAGAATCAAGTTGTAAGATCTCTGGTGCCACTGCCTTAAACAGTATTGAAGAATCATTCTCACAAAAGATTATTGCTGGTATATCATACTCTGTTCAAATCTTGTGATACCTTTAGGGAGGAATGGAATTAGATGATTACTACTCCAGGCACCTGCCCCATCACTCAGCAGTTTGAGGAAGAACTGAATATGGTCAGAGGTCCACAGACCCTCTCTTCTAAACCACAGGGCATACAGCAGATATTCACAGCACTGCTCTCAGACATCAAAATATCTCACTGCAAAAACTTCTCAGTCTAACTCTGCAATCTTACGGTCCAACTTAACTGAATGTCTCTCCTGACTGTGTGAAAGCAAAGTCTGATGCATGTTTCTTAAAAGAAAAGCCTCATCAAAATACCTGATTTTAATTAAAAAATTGACATCCGGAAGGAAATTAATCGATGCCTGGCATGTACCATCTTTTCAATATATGGATAGATTATATAGACCATATGAGTGGATTTTGAGTTAACACATGGTCCTCAGGCACTGCTGCCCATCAGGTACTTGGGTCAATGTGCCTGGGCCTCCGTTGGAACCTGGGTTTGAGAGATGTGCACACTGAGAAGAGCGTGGGGTGAGGAAGGGTACATGCACAGAAAGAGAAGGGCTGAGACAGGTACCAAACCTCTCCCATGGGTTTAGGAGAAATGGGAAGGGGAAGAGAGGGGACAAAAGAGAAAGAAAAGTCAAAGACAACCAGAATAAAGGCATCTTTTGAAAGTCAGTAAGAGCTGTTTTGTGAAAGAAGAAAGGCACGCCAGAGAAGGCACAAGTGGTGGAGAATGAGATGGATGAAAATGAGAGTAACACTGAATGTCAGGATTGGGAGGCTTGGTGCCTCCTGGATGGAATGAGTGCTGGGTGCAGGGGCAGATGGCAGATGGAAAGCGATGATACTGTGGAGGAAGCAGAAGCAGAGGAAAAGGCTGGGTTTTCAAGACGTTTGGTCTCGGTCATAAACAGCCATGCAGAAGAGGAACAGCCATGTTTAGATAGGGGGCTTGTTTGTATTGTCAGCTTTGGGGAGATGAAAGTAGGGAGGAACCTCAGCCACCACTACCTACCCACCCCTACTACCCCCTAAAAAAGGGGAAGAAATGACTATGTAGGGGAAACGTCTAAATGAGATTGTGAATTCTAAAGATAGGGAAGGGACAGAGCTTAGGTGGGACCCAAGAAGGGTCCTTTCACTCAGGAGATGAAAAGTGAAGAAAAGAATCACTGAGGGAGAGTAAACAGACAAAGGCAATTCTTCCATAAAACCGAACAGCCTGCAGATTGTTCCAAACAGAACTGAAGACACAAGTAAATTTCTGCTATAAAACAAGCCCAGAGAACTTGAAGTCAGGGCATAGGCCCAGCCTGCCTTAAGAGGACAAGACAGCCTTCCAAATCTAACTGACTCAAGGATGATCAAGCAGGCAGAAGACAGGACCTTTCTTAACTTCCACTGCCATAAATGTGTGAGAACAATGACATTTATTACAATGGAATTAATAAATCAGTGTTGCGTCCTACCTTCCACCCATGAATAGAGCAATGGATAAAGAAGATGTGGTACCTATAGACAATGGAATATTACTCTGCCATAAAAAGCAACAAAATTGTGCCTTTGCGGAGACATGGATGGACCTAGACACTATCATACACGGTGAAGTAAGCCAGAAAGAGAAAAACAAATATTGTGTAACATCACTTACATGCGGAATCCAGAAAAATGGTACAGATGAACTTATTTGCAAAGCAGAACTGAGACATAGCTGTAGATAACAAACATAACGCTACTAAGACGGGAAGGGAGGTAGGATGAATTTGAGATGGGGATATATACACTATATGAGATTGACATATATACACTACTACGTGTAAAACTGATAACTAATGAGAACCTACTGTATAGCACAGGGAACTCTACTCAATGCTCTGTGGCAACCTAAATGGGAAGGAAATGCAAAGAAAGAGACGATATATGCATATGTATGACTGATATATATACACACAAAACTTTGCTGCACAGCAGAAACTAACGCAACATTGTAAAGCAACTATACTCCAATAAAAATTAATTTGAGAAAATTCCTACAACAGACACCCAGACTAGGAAAAGTGGTAATAATCACTGTGTAAAGAAAGACAGTAAGATTCACATTCTTATGACTCTAAAGTCAAGAGTTTAGAAGAAAGCAAAACAAAGAAGAGTTACTTTTCTTGGAAGAAATTAATCTTCTTTCATATCCCCAAATATTGTAGATCTTGCATAAGGTGATCTTTGACTGCAGATGGCCTTGGTCATATCCAAACCCCTAGATTTCACTGCTTGGGACAATGTATGAAAGAAGAGAACACCCTTCTCTTGGTTATTTCCAAATGCATCAGTCTTCCTCTAAATGTGACATCTTCCCTCAATGTGGAAAAAACATGTTAGACCATTTCATCCCACCCTTTATTTTAGGCTTTACTAATACATTCCATAAAGCTCAGCAGAAATTGAAGCCTTAAAATAAGCATATGTATATATACATTTGAGTGAACTCCAGGATATGATGATGGACAGGGAGGCCTGGCGTGCTGCGATTCATGGGGTGGCAAATAGTTGGACACAACTGAGCGACTGAACTGAACTGAACTGAATATATACATATGTTTATATATAAGGTGACAGCAAAGTACTTGGGACACTTGATAACATCTTAGGAAAATTTGAGCCAAATATCAGTAATAATATGGGTTTAAAAAGAAATGATGTGAGTAAATGCAGCAGAAAAATTCACAATGAATTATTAATACATCCACTTGGCTTGTTTTTACTCTGTTATGTCACAATTTTGATGCAAATACAAAAAACAACCCAGTGAGGCATCTAATAACTTTCTTGGGTTTTTAATGTAATTCAGTAGTCTTAGGAACTAGAAATAGCATATCCATAAACAACTTCTATATAAAATCTTGTGTGAATCTGAAAAGGAAACAATAAAAAGATGGATAAGCTATCCTCAATAAATATGGGATAATATAAAGTAACACTTAGTGAAGTTTAAAATGACTTTTCTTAAATATTCTGGGTTGGTAGAAATGTTATAGCCTCCCTACTATTAAAATAATTAAAAAGAGGTGACAAAAAAAGATGAAGGGCAGTTCTTTGTAACTGCTTCTGCTTTAGGGAGAGAAGTTAGCAGACGAGATTCAGGAAAAGGGTAAGAGAGACAACTGAAGAGATGTCCATCACCTCTTTTCAATGTCTTCTTACTGCTACTGTCCAGAGACTTACTTCCATCTTGGCTTTCCATGGTAACTTGAAAAGCCAGATTCCTCCAATGCTTAGGAAAACCTGAGAGGGATGTACTTAAGAAGGCCAGTGTAATTCCATCTACAACTGAAGAACAAGGCAGAACAAGATGCCCAGATAGGAGTTCAAAGGAGTTAAGGACCCACAACAGAATCTGGGACTGAAAGCACATTAGCATTCAACTCATTCAATTCTGATCTAACTTGTTCAAGGTTACATGGCATCTTGGTGGCAAGGACTCAACTAGAACCCAGGTATCTTGCCTAGCACCAGGCTCAGTGCATCACTTCCCACTGCTCCTAACCCAAGAACCCAATTAGGAGCTAAAGAGAATTCAATAAGCAAGCTATCATTATTGCCCCTAAGTCAAGCCTTTTTTCTTTGCCTGTCTTTCTATTACAGAAACTTTCCAATTCCCACGAATAGAGATAGGAGAATAATAAACTCCATACACCTATCACCCAGCTTAAATAATTACCAACTTATGCCTGATCATCTTTCATCTATCCTCCTCTCCCTTCCAGGATTATTTTAAAACAAATACCAGACATAGTATCATTCAGTTCAGTTCAGTCGCTAAGTCGTGTCCGACTCTGCGACCCCATGAATCAGAGCCTAACAGGCCTCCCTGTCCATCACCAACTCCTGGAGTTCACTCAAACTCACGTCCATCGAGTCAGTGATGCCATCCAGCCATCTCATCCTCTGTTGTCCCCTTCTCCTCCTGCCCCCAGTCCCTCCCAGCATCACAGTCTTTTCCAATGAGTCAACTCTTCGCATGAGGTTGCCAAAGTACTGGAGTTTCAGCTTTAGCATTCCTTCCAAAGAACACCCAGGACTGATCTCCTTTAGAATGGACTGGTTGGATCTCCTTGCAGTCCAAGGGACTCTCAACAGTCTTCTCCAACACCACACTTCAAAAGCATCAATTCTTTGGCGCTCAGCCTTCTTCACAGTCCAACTCTCACATCCATACATGACTACTGGAAAAACCATAGCCTTGACTAGATGGACCATCATTACTACTTTTTAAATATGAAAGGCTCAAAGAAATGACATAGCTGTAGATGCAGCAGAGACAGTTTTCTTTAGGAAGTCCTGGTGTCTCTATCTTATACCCTTGTGCTGTTGGTGGTGTTTTCCATTTTATTTCACAGCTCTCGAACTAAAGGCCAGCTCTTATTTCAGCACAGACTGGTAAGACATGCTCTGTAATCCACGGATGATACTAGATTCTGGGGCAGTGAGGAATTTTTGATGAAGGGATTATTTTAGACAACAAACATGGAAAAAGCTGAACTTACACCAAGAGATAAAATGTTTTTCTACCTTAAACAATACCACTGATATTGTACACTTGTTTAAATCAAGCTTAATTCTGGCCTGAGATTTAAAACCAACTTCATCCATGAGTCCATATGAAAGGTACTAAATAATGTAATTCTTAAGGCTTAACAAATTCACAAAATAAAATAACAATAAAAAGTTTTCACACCAATAGCACTATGTGTCCTCCAGGACACACACCATTTATTTGTCCTAAGGACATGATAGAAATTTAAAATTAATAAATATAGCAACATTTCTTTTTCATACAGACATTTAAAGTCTGCCCACAGAACAAGTACATTTGAAAGACATTTTGAAAATTCTTAATTAACAAATAGGATCATGCTAATGGAACTAAGAAGACAGAGATAATAGAGTGTGTATATATATAAATGGATACTTGCAGCTATAATACTGACAAATAACATTTCCACTTCTAATTTTCCATTTCGTCTTCCTCTCCCTATACATTAATTTTTATATGAATTTACAAGTACATATTTAAAAATAAGACTACGTTAAAAAAGCCAAAGTGAATAGAAACAGAAGACAAATCAGAACCTTAAGTTGTATCACCCTTAAATGAAATAATTTCATTTCAAATACAGATTAATTTTTTTCCCAGAAAAAAAAAAAGTCTGCAAAATACAATCTTTTACCTTTTGGAAAATTTAACAATTTATCCTTGAATAAAGTTATGATATTCATACCTGCTGATGTTTCTCTAAATTTGTCACTCGTCTTCTTTTTCCTCCATTTCCAAGGTTTAAAAATTTTACCAATGGTGGAGAGTTTCCCCTTTCTCTTGAAGGGAGGTGTTTGGGAGCCTGCTGTTGGGCCATCTGAGTTTGCTATAGAAGCTTTGTCCAGTCCATCAACTGTAGAAAGAAAAGTCAAGTCAGAGAAAAGCTGTAATAAAACAACATCATCTATTTCTTCCTGCATTGTTCAGAGTAAGCATACCCACTTTAACTGGAATTTCACATAAAGTTTATTTTGCCCATTTGCCTGCTGGTAGAGCTCTCCTCTAATATCAATCAATAAATCAATCACTCAGAAATTATAGTCCCTTAGATACTCATTGTGAGGTAACAGAAAAGAAGCAAAAGACTTACAGAAAAGTTAAGGCCAGATAAATAAGGGTCTGCAAAACACAGCTGAATCCATCTGTAACAATTACATCTATATTTTTGTGCAGAAGTAGAGTATTGCCTGGAAGGTCCCATGGACGGAGGAGCCTGGTGGGCTGCGGTCCATGGGGTTGCTAGGAGTCGGACTCGACTGAGCAGCTTCACTTTCATGCACTGGCGAAGGAAATGGCAGCCCACTCCAGTGTTCTTGCCTGGAGAATCCCAGGGACGGGGGAGCCTGATGGGCTGCCGTCTATGGGGTCGCACAGAGTCGGACACGACTGAAGCAACTTAGCAGCAGCGGCAGCAGCAGAGTACTGTAAGTGAAACAGGATGTTCTTCCAGAGACTAATTTGGCATTTTCAGTAATGAATATGACATTCATGGTGTAGTTGAAACCAGGCTTTTTTTTCTTCACAAAATAAAATTTAATGCCGGGAAGCTTAATTTTAAATATTACCACACCAAAACTCTTTTGCTTCTATTACCAAAAAAATTTTTAGCTTCAAATAAACTGATAGCTATCACAAATGACAAGAAATATGTGAGGAAGGTGGATGTTTTAGGTAATAGAATGCATTTTTATGTGCCTCAATCTTTTCGTCAACCAGAAGAAAGGCCCTGAACTTTATGTTGCCGTGTACTACATTCATAACTGAAAGAAGACGGTGATAATTTATATTACCCAACAATCAAATTTTAGTGACAAAAGATTGGAAGCAACTCAGAATGAATAAATGATGGTATTATTCATGCAATGAAATAGCACTTAGCAATTTTTTTAAAAGGCGCTATTGGTACCTACAACATGAATGCATCTCAGAAACACCGTGCTGAAAAAACTAAAAAAAAGGGACACAAAAAGAATATGTGCTGTGGGGTTTTATTCATATGAAGTTTTTAAAAAAGGCAAAATGAATTTTGGAGAAAAGAAAGAAGAAAACAATCAGAACAGATGTTGTTTCCTGGAGTGAGATGGAGGTAGAATTAATTGAGCAGAGATCTGAGGTATCTTCCTGAGGTCCTAGAAATTATCTCAGTAAAGGATGGACTATACAAAATACGTGCTTCCCAGGTGGCACCAGTGGTCAGGAACCCACCTGCCAATGCAGGAGATGTGGGTTCGATCTCTGGGTTGGGCAGATCCCCTGGAGGAGGGCATGGCAACCCACTCCAGGATTCTTGCCTGGAGAATCCCATGGACAAAGGAGCCTTGAGGGCTACAGTTCATGGGGTTGCAGAGTCAGGCACGACTGAAGTGACTTAGCGTGCGTGCATACGAAACACATCAAATGGTATTTATGATATTGTGTATTTCACTTTATGTAAAATCTACCTTTAAAAAACTATCAATAGTAAAGTCCAATTAATGGCATGCATGCTGATAGCGATGAAGTGTACTGATGTTCATCAAAAATAATAAATTGATGGATAGAATGGGGATAGATAAATATATAATATAGTAAAATGTAGCTAAGTATTGAATCTAGGTGGTGGATGTGTGGTGATTAGTTGTATAATTCTTCCATCTTCAAAACTTTCAAAATAAAATATTAGGAAATACTAGGATAAATAAAACAAAAATTGAATGGCAAGAACCTCTGCTTTTAGGAAAATGGAATAGACTTACTTTTTACTATTTCTCCTGCTAAATACAACTAAAAGATACCCTGGAGGCTATATATAAAACAAACACAAGGGACTTTCCCTGACGGTCCAGAGGTTAAGACTCCATGCTTCCACTGCAGGGGGTTTGATTCCTGGTCAGGAAACTAATATCCTGTATGCTGTGTGGGGTGGCCAAAAACAGACAAACAAACCAACCATGAATAGACTAACAAGCTGAAAAGAAAGTAGACCAGCTTGGGACCTCGAGACCTAAGAAACAACATGGAGGTAAGATCCCTGTGTTTTCTTTTAGTCTCATGTATTCCCGACTTGCAGCTGAAGTGGTCACCAACAAATAGCCTGCTCCCTCTAGTCAAACGAGCCAAAAAGGACAGGCTAGCAAAACAGAAAATTTTTAGACGAAAACTGCTCCACTCCAGATAAACAAAGCAACCCACTCCAGTACTCTTGCCTGGAAAATCCCATGGATGGAGGAGTCTAGTGGGCTACAGTTCATGGGGTCGCGAAGAGGCGGACACGACTGAGCGACTTCACTTTCACTTTTCACTTTCATGCATTGGAGAAGGAAATGGCAACCCACTCCAGTGTTCTTGCCTGGAGAATCCCAGGGATGGGGGAGCCTGGTGGGCTGCCGTCTACGGGGTCACACAGAGTCGGACACGACTGACGTGACTTAGCAGCAGCTCCACTCCAGACAAACACCACAGAAGGAACTGTGACCACCCAAGCCAACAAAGGCTGAGTAGGGAGATCAGATGTCCATCCTCACAAAGCTGTAAGGAGGAGCCCCAACACCCCTCAAAGAGTGGTGTCAGAGAGGACCAAGTAGAGAGCCGGAACCTTCCTGCGTGCCAGCTATAACGAAGCATCGTCTACAGTGTCAGTGGAGACCACACGGGAGCCTGGACTTCCACCCACACCCAGGCACGAGGCATCTCTTCTTTGCCCTCCCTCCCCAAATTGGGATCACACCAAACCACTGCCCAGAGGAACAAGACAACCTCCATCCACTATGGTGTCACTAGAGACCACGTGGGGATCTGGAAATCGAACTATGCCCGGAGTAACGAAGACCCCTCTCCCTGTTTCTGCCACGAGATACCAACAGAGAATGAAGGGCTGAACCTGGGTTTTTAACCTCCTGGCAGGAGTGAGGCAGCCCCCTTTGCCTCCTTGCCTGGAGAAGTGTCAAACAAAGCCAGTTAAAACAAAGGGTTTCAATAAAGATTTACAGTCTAATACAATACAAAAGTGCTGAAGCTTCAATCAAAAATCACCTGACGTAACACAAACAAGGAAAATCTTAAACTAAGTGAGAAAAGATAATCAGTACACACCAACATCTAAATCCTTAGGAGTTCTCCTTGCAAACAAGAATGATAAATCCCATTCTTCCCACTCTGAACGTCGACTCTAATCTCAGGCAGAAATGCAAGAACTACAGTGACTGAGTCTTTAGTAAATGATCCCATGCTGGCCACAGTGCAGCAGGCAGAGAGAGAGATGGGTCAGACTAATCGTAAAGCTAAGTCAGAGTTTAAAAGTAAAATCCTTCTTTACTTCACTTCCAACTGCTGTCCAACTGCTTTCCTTAAACTAGGAGCAAAACCAGGGAAAAACTGAGTGTATGATATTTCTTCTTCATGGAGACTTTGTGCTGAAGATTCAACTTTGAAACAATTTAAATGTTGTGAAATATAAAAGGACTACTACAAACCTGGGAACTAAAGCTACCATCTCCAATTCACCTCTGTGGCTACAGACACACACTTAGTTCTCATTTTCTCTAAACCAACAACCCTGACACACCATCAAAATTCTGCTTTTGATCTGAACCACTAAGGAATAATCTATTTTTTTTTCTCCTGAAAAGAAAAGCAAATGAAAACAAAAATTAATTCCTTCGTTGACAGAATGTGACAGGTAGGGAGATTGAATGAGGTAGTTGAAAAATGAAAAATGAAGGTCTTAAAGTTAAATTCATAGCTACACGAGACATCAACTGCCATACTTTTTTTCATTTTGCATTTACAGTTTTAGTCTTTATCTCTGCCCTGGAAAGTGCCAGGGCAGTGTCCTGGGCCAATGACCACAGCACAGTTCACACACACATATCTTTTTCCTGATTGAAAGAATCCACCCATAATTTTGTAATTATGGGGCGATTACAGTAAACCACACTTACAATTAGGAAACATATATTGGCATAGTTGGCCACACTGCCATGGTATTTCTCTTCAGTTATGAACATGAAGGGAACTGTCACCTGCTTTGGAGTCATATGAACAGAAATTTTACTCCCTTCTTTTCCCCAAACACCTACGATACTGCCAGGACCACTGATCATTCTACTATTTTTCATCTGGGCCAGTGTACCATTAAAGTTGACTTGAAACTTTCTAAAATTGTTTTCACAACAAGTCTAGTGAGTTTGGCATTTACCCACAGATAAAAACAAATCACCAGGTAAATCCTAGATGAAAGTCTGAATTTCCCGTTTTAAATGTTAATTTTGACTGACTTACATGTTATGAAGAGAGACCTAACATTCATCAGGTTTTCCTTTTTCACAATGAAAATCAACATTATAAAATAATTTAAATATTATTTAAATATTGTTAAAACCAGTCATTAGCTCTTTGAATGTAGACAATTCAAATGACACAGCTCAGTCTATCTTCCCACCAAAGTCAGTCCATTCCTAACAGAACTTGCCCACACCAACCAGTAAGATCCAGAAAACACATGAAGGTTTTCTCTTTCATTTAAACAGAAATTTATCAATTAGGCAATCCCAGTGCTAATGTGGGAGAAGGCAATGGCGCCCCACTCCAGTACTCTTGCCTGGAAAATCCCATGGGCAGAGGGGCCTGGTAGGCTGCAGTCCATGGGGTCGCTAAGAGTCAGACACGACTGAGCTACTTCACTTGCACTTTTCACTTTCATTCATTGGAGAAGGAGATGGCAACCCACTCCAGTGTTCTTGCCTGGAGAATCCCAGGGATGGGGGAGCCCGGTGGGCTGCCGTCTATGGGGTTGCACAGAGTCGGACACGACTGAAGCGACTTCGCAGCAGCAGTGCTAATGTGATCATAGAAGCAAAAAATAAATGAAGCTAGATAATTATCATATACATTAAATTCTAGACTTGGGAGAACCTTTTCTTTGATATTTGAGAACTGAATGACAAGGATTCTTAGAAAAATGAAACTATTCAATATGAGAGTGTGTCGTACTTTTTATAATACTTGATAGTTCTCTGATATTCCAGATACTCATTTCTGATTTTTCTCCACACAATTATTTCAGTCATTGAGAAAGTGAGATAAATGTGACAGAGCATTCCACCTCACAAATTTCACAGGTGAAAGAACATTTAGAAAAGAACCTCAATAAAAGAATTCCTGGGGACCGATTCTAAAGAAAGTGATAGCCACTCTATGAGAGAACAAGTGGTGAAGATGGCCTCAACTGTCCCCTGAAATCCTTACATATCTGAAGGTTAATGAGAACACGTTTTTGAAGCCCAATAATAACAAAAACAAAGAAAAATCATATGTGATTTTAAGAAAAATGCTGAGAATTCTCTGTTGTACTAAGTATACACTTACAATACTACTCATAGTGATTTGACTATATCAAAGAATATACCTATTAAAAGGGCACTGTACAAAAATGTTTGACATTCAAAAATCAAGAACCTAAAGGAAGTAAGAAAACAAGCAAACCAATGTTTATTTCCTTAAAATATGGCTTCTAGGCTATCCTCTTCGTGCATTTGTAAATTATTATGCTTACATAATATTATCACCATATATAAATATATTCATTTTAATTTCTATTACAGTTTTTTTACATTTCCACTATAATTCTGCCACCTTCCTCTTTAAAAGCTACAGAACACACAGCAAAGAAACATAGGGCAGCACTCGGGGAACATTTAACTCTATTTCCTACCCTTCCGTGAGGCCTCTCTCTCATAAAGTGACTTAAAAAATATGCTGTCAGACAGGGGCGTACATGCAATTCTGGGCACAGAACCAAGTAGACAACGAGGTCAGAGGGAACTGGCGCTATGCGCCATTGCAGATGAAACTGGCTAACAGTTTCTAGGAAAGCCGGTGGCTCTCCTTGTCTTCAGTCATCTAAAGGAGATCCTTCTTGTTGCTGTTGTTTAGGCACCATGACTCTTGGGACCCCATGGGCTGTAGCCTGCCAGGCTCCTCTGGCCGTGGGATTTCCCAAGCAAGAATACTGGAGTGGGTTGCCGTTTCCTTCTCTAGGGGATCTTTCTGCACCAGGGATCGAACCTGTGTCTCCTGCATTGGCAGGCGGCTTCTTTACCACTGAGCCACCTGGGAAGCCCACAGAAGAAGATCCTTACTCTTGCTAATCAGCACAGACATTTGGGTTGGATCAAATCTCTCTCTTTTGGGGGGAAGGATGAATACCCAGTGGAAGGAAAGTGAAAAGGAACAGAAGAATAAAAATGTGTGTTATTACATGGGGTTAGGAGTTAATCCTGAAACTGGTATACTTGTAAACAGGATGGAACAATGGATAATAGATGTTAGGAGCCAGATTTCTCATTCTTGGAAATGGAGGTTACAGATAAGCAAAGGGGGAAGCCAGAATGATTGATGTGGACTGGATTAGAGTCAGAGATATCAGTATGAACTCCTGTTTTGAATAGAGAGAGAGAGGGAGGGAGAGAGGAAAGATATAGATAGATAGATAGATTGTAAGTATATGTATATACATGGTTTGGTATACATACTTGTATTTTCCATTCATTCTAGGGGCTAGAAGTAGTGACATCCCAGTGAGCACTCAGCCTTTGGTTTCTAACAGCATGCTCCAATAAAAGGAAGCAGACCTCTTTCCAGAAATGGCTGCTTCCAGGGCCGGGGCAAGGAAATTACTAGATAAGCCTGGAGCATTTTCCTTTTCAGAAAGGAAACAAGTGCTCAAAACACATTCTCATGAGAGAATGTCAAAGTCACACAGGAGCCAACAGAGAGTTCCACAGGCCAAAGACAGAACAATCTGGGCAATAGTGCAGTTTTAGATCATCATCCAAACTGATGAACAGTGAATAAATAAATAAGTATGGGATATAACATCTGTATGGAAGAATTGCAACTAATTTATACAAAGCTCCACTCTCAAGAAGGTGGGTCTTAACTTCCCACTCCTGAAATGTGTGGGTTTTACATGGTGACTTCCCTTTAAAGACTTCAGTATGGAAAGGTGGGGGAAAGGAGGCACTTACAGTGAAGAAACTGACAAACACTGCCTCAGCCACGTGACGGATGTTGACTTGATCACTGCTAAGTCATGTTGAGAGCATGGACCCTTGATACGATGGATGAGAATCAGACCTCAAAACCTATAACCCCACTGTATACCTTTAAGACCATGGATCTTTTCAAATGAGTCAGCTCTTTGCATCAGGTGGCCAAAGTATTGGAATTTCAGCTTCAGCATCAGTCCTTCCAATGAACACCCAGGACTGGTCTCCTTTAGGATGGACTGATTGGATCTTCTTGCAGTCCAAGGGACTCTCAAGAGTCTCCTCCAGCACCACAGTTCAAAAGCATCAGTTCTTCGGCGTTCAGCTTTCTTCACAGTCCAACTCTCACATCCATACATGACCACTGGAAAAACCGTAGCCTTGACTAGACGATATTTACAAGTCATCAAATTGCTGTCTCAACACTTTGTATTACCTGATGGATTCTAATGAGGTAAGTGGCATCTAACATCCTACAAAAGAGTAGACCATGGGCCCAGTAACTACTGATCCCAGTTACTGTGGAACCACACAGTGGCAATTAAACATGATGAGTTTTTTCACAGCTCTTCTTTTAAGAAAGGATATCATTTCCACTTTCTTTATCTGGAAAACATAAATAATAACTCCTTTGCCTTACTAGATTTATGAGAAAACTAATAGACCATTCAAACCATCTTTTCAGGTTGCCCTGAAGCCATGCTAAATTGGAAGCTCACCTCAACAAGCTTAGGGATGGAGAAGCAGTTTATTTTCTGTAAATAATGACAGCTTTTTAGTCTTATTCTGCATCTGACAGCAGCAGTAGTCTGAGCAGCGCAGTTCAGAGAAACACTGAGTATAACATTATCCATTAAAGGATCAACTGTGTTAGTACAGGAGTCTTCCACTATCTTAAGTACATTAGAGACCTATATATGAGGACACTGAGACCCAAGAAGGTTAGTGACTTTCCAAATCATTAACTACTCACAGATACATAGTCTAGGTCATCTGATTCCTGACTAGGGGCTTTTCTCCCATTCTCCCTGCTGTCCTCATTGGAATATGATAGCTAAACTCAAGGTGAACCAGCAGCACATCCTAGTACCTCTAGATGAGCAGTAAGACTCTGTTTATAGAGCAAAAAGCAAAGAAGACATCACATAATCAGCATAGACAATAACTCTCAGTTAATATTCGGAATTTTGAGCATCCAGTTGGGATGGCTCACTGTAATCTGAGAAGAGAACTGAGTCCCAGACTCAGCTCTGCTACTTAACTGGCCCTGTGACCTTGAGCAAAGACCCCAATATTTCATTGCTGAGATTATCAGATTCAGTTAAAGGGTCTCTAGGTGCAATAAAATTGATATACTTTTATGTCACATATAGACCTGTTCTAAGTGCTTCATGATTATTGCCTTGTTGTCATCACAACCCTATAAAGTAAGGTGCTATTAGTATTTCCATTTTATAAATGAGGAAGTTGAAGTCCAGAGAGACCGAGCAGTTTACCCAAGGTCACAGAGCCCGTCAGAGAGATTTAAACTCCAGATGGTCTACCTCCTGAGTGTCCCTTGCACAATATGGGCCAGGGGCTTGTGGGTGGGAATATGGCTATATTTTAAGAGAAGGCAAGACATAAAGCCTGATGAATAATAATTCAAGTCTATGCCCAACTGCTTCTTTGGACTAATCTAACGAGTCGGGGCAGATACTGTTCTAGTCTCTGAAACGATGCCCACTGTCATCACAGTTAAGTTCATGTGGGCTGCAGGCAGTGTGTCCTCTTCGCTTATAATAACTACGGTCCTTTGATTGCACAGAATCCTTATTTAACACAGCATTAATTTTAGAAATTTGATACCATCAATTTTTGGACTTGTTTTTCTAACAGAGGCAGCCATTATTTTTAAACCCCCAAAGGGAAAAGCGACTAAAGACTTCCATCTGTCTCGCAAACACAGAGAGAATTTCAGAGTTTAAACTTGCGGGCCGATGGGCTGCAGAAGGGGCGTGTTTGTGCAGCTGTGTGACATCCTGGCGCACTGACGTGAACAACAGACCCTAGACTTACTTCAGGACATTTAACAGATTAAATAATGTCACTTGTGCTTAGGGTTGGAAGAAATTCTGATTGAACAGGAGAAAGGTCACCTGACAAAAGAGAAATCAATTTTAATATAAACAAAAGCATAGTAAGTTTCATATATCACTATTATTGCTGCAAGTCAAGGGTTCTAGAAAGAGTTAGGATGGCTGTGTTTAGGAATAGCGAGACGTGTGCTATAGAGAAATGAACAAACCCACTTCCTACCTTCCTGAGCCATCTCCTCAGAGACCGGGGTGGAGAGCAGGTCATGGTGTATGGTGGGTGTGCTGTCTTTGTGGAAAGGTTTGACACACCTCCAGTGGGCAAACTGCCAAGTAAGAGAAAATCTCACCTCTAAGTGAAGATGGTGACTATTTCCTTTACGCTGAGCTTGTACTTAGGGAGGAAACTTTAGGAGAGAAGCTGGAAGACCTTAGATATAAATTATAAAATAAACTGCAAAATAAAATCTAACAACATCTGGGACTTCCCTGGTGGTCCAGCAGTTAAGACTCTGCACTTCCACTGCAGGGGGCACAGGTTTGATCCCTGGTCAGGGTACTAAGACCCCACATTTCTAGTGGTGTGGCCAAAAATAAAAATAAATAAATAAATAATACAAGAGACTTCCCTGGCGGCCCAGAGGTTAACACTTCGCCTTCCAATGCAGAGGGTGCGGGTTCAATCCCTGGTCAGGGAGCTAAGATGCCACGTGACTTGCAGCCAAATAATCAAAACATAAAACAGAAACAGCATTATAACAAATTCAATGAAGGCTTTTTAAAAAATATGGTCCACATAAGAAAGTCTTTTAAATTTTTTTAAAATAAAAAATATGCTAAAGACAATTAAAATTTTTTAAATGTAATGATTTTGGATCCACTTTGCCCCATACAAAATTATGAAAAACTTCCCAGTAGAGGATGAATGTAATAGAAATATTATTAAAATAACACATTAAATCTGGACTAGTAGCTTTGGGTCAAAAGATCCATAAGAGTCTACTTATACTGTGACTAATCCTCTCTGCAGTCCAACAGTCCCCTGGGAATCACACCAAGTTCTGTGAAGAGATGGGTGGCCACGTGTAAAATTCTGGACTATCCCCCCAAGGCAGAAATGAAACCTTATACAAGGGAACGCAGGACACTAGGAGATACAAGCTGTAGGCTTATACAATAGAAGGCAGAAAGCTGGGAGAATTTATGTCAATTAGTCATAAAGAGTCCCCAATGCACTCAGCTTTATATCCCTATCATTCAGTTAAAAGAGGGAACTGTAACAACCCAGGCATCTGAACTTGGACTGGAGCAAAGAAAAAGGACTAGAAATGATGAATGCCTCCAACAGACATTGAGAAGGAAGAAGTAAGGAGGCCAAGGAGCTGCCTGGAAAAGACATGGGCAGCTCCAGGGTCTGAATCTCTCCGAGGATGCAGTGGGATGTAAAGAGATGAAGGCTTAGAGAAAAGGTTTGTGGCTTGAGTTCAAGCACCCTGAACATTCAAGGGAAGATGTGAGTAAATACAGTACTGCTGGTGCTGCTAAGTCGTTTCAGTCGTGTCTGACTCTGTGCGACCCCATGGAGGGCAGCCCACCAGTCTCCTCTGTCCCTTGGATTCTCCAGGCAAGAATAATGGAGTGGGTTGCCATTTCCTTCTCCAATGCATGAGAGTGAAAAGTGAAAGTGAAGTCACTCAGTCGTGTCCGACCCTTAGCGACCCCATGGACTGCAGCCTACCAGGTTCCTCCGTCCATAGGATTCTCCAGGCAAGAGTACTGGAGTGGGTTGCCATTGCCTTCTCCATTACAGAAACTGATCTATGTTAAAAAGAAAAAGACATTTAACAGTACTAGACATTAGCAAGAAAACAGAGGTGAAGTTAAAGAAGTTATTAGGAGTGGTTTTTCCAAATAAAAGCAGAGCTAAGTTGACCTCTTAGAGGATGATTACATGAAGGAGATAGTAACTTCCCTGGTGGCTCAGATGGTAAAGAATCCGCCTGCTATGTGGGAGACCTGGGTTTGATCCCTGGGTTGGGAAGATCCCCTGGAGGAGGGCATAGCAGCCCTCTAGTACTCTTGTCTGGAGAATCTCCATGGACAGAGGAGCCTGGTGGGCTACAGTCCATGGGGTTGCAAAGAGTCAAGACACGACTAAGGGCAGACACAACTGAGCAACTAAGCACACCCACACACTTTCACTAGGAAAGGTATCTAACTAAATTGGAGCTAAAACCCAATTGCTTTTGTTTTTTCTATTTTTCAGGGATTACACATGAGAATTCGAATTTCTCATATTAGGAAACCAGCTAGAAAACCACGAAACCGTTTTTTTAAACCTGTTATATTCTTTCATAACATTATTAGGGGTATTGAGCTATGTGTTGCTACTTAAAACTTTTGATTCACTCAATACACTGCAAACTGGTAGAATTACAAGGCCCTTTGCATAGCAGCCCAGTGTCTGGTGGCAAATATCTGACTATATAATGTAACATGCTCAATTATCAGGAATCATTCTTTAAAATAGGCAACCCACAAGTTACTGTTCCATTTTAAACAGAAAACACCACCTCTTCTATCTTCTATCTTCTCAATTGAGAATCAAATATCTCCTGGGATGCCAGTCTGTTAAAGCAGGCAAACACAAATCGAGAAATGATTGATACTTACGTTGCTCTATATGAAAACTTCCAGAGAAGTAAGCAAATGTTTTGTTAAATTCCAAGAACCTTGGACTTCTTTGGTACTGAGAGTCATCAGGTAAAGGAAAAAGTTTATTTATTTTTTTAAATTCACACAGTGTATATGCGTGTGTTGAGGGGTTGAGGGGGGATGCTGCTCCACCGTGTTTATGGGCTAAGAAGAAAGCCTGGAGGGAGAGAGAAAGTGAAGATCTGAGACAGAATACACTAGAATGTGAGAACTGAACGCCTGCAGGATAAGGGCAAGGCGTGGGTGGAGGGGCAGAGCCCGAACCTCACATGGTGAATATCAGGAAGTCACCAGAAAGTCAGGAAATGACAGCAGCAAAGACGTGGGAAGAGAGACTCAGCAGGATGGCACATATTTCAAATGAGAAATAACTTTCAAAAGAAAGTTGACCTCCTAGAGGATGATTACATTAGAGAGGTAGCAGCTTCCCTGGAGGCTCAGACGGTAAAGAATCACCTGCAATGTGCGAGACCAGGATTTAATGCCTGGGATGGGAAGATTCCCTGGAGGAGGGCAACTTAACTCCTCTTCCACGCAATACCAGAAGCAAAACAGGCAGGAGTGGTGGGCGATCAGGAATGGATAGAAGGTCAGTAGTGAGGGGTGAAGGAACACAGCCTCTTCCACCAAGGCAGAGTTGCCAAGGAGAGGTGGGTTTCTGATCAAACAAAAAAGAAGAGGAAGAAGTCCACAAAGAGATGAGGATGTAGGGAACTCTGCTTCCTGTGGAACAGAGTCATCCATCCGTAATTAATTTCTTGAGACAAGGTAATGCACTGGGGCTTTGAGTGAGCAAAAATGGACTGGATCTCTGCCCTTAGGACGCTTATTTATGGTCTCTGATGGGAGCTGACATTATCCTGGCAACATCCACTCCAGCACAGAAATACAGCAGGTACTGAGAGCACAGGGGGTGAGGCGGCTGAGTGAGGCAGGGCAGCACGAGTTCTTGGGACAGGCATAGCATGAAATGGTCTCCCAGTTCTGAATTAAAATTCAGGATAAAATTGTTTGAGGGGTACAGAGATTTAGCCCAGTTTCATAACACTACTTAAAAAGTAGAAACACCCTGTCTCAATTAAGCAGGAGACCACTGAAAACTCACTGAAAAGCAAAGGATTAACATTCCTTAGTTTGAACAACACCTAATTCTCTAACTACAGAGACAGAGACAAGAAAGACAGAATTCCATTAGCTGTGTTTTGAAAAAATAATATTACAGTAATGATGCTTTCAAAGTTGATGTTAATTTTTTTTCTCCAATATAGTCACTAAAGATATCCCAATTACAAGATGTTCTATTTCAGTTTCCTTCTTGAAAATGACATGTGTGTTAAGCAAGCATTCCAGAGAACGAGCTGTACCAGCAGGACTTGGATATAACACTACACAGAAAGCCTCTGAATCCAATTAGGGCACCATCGAGCCAACCAGCTGATTCCAAAGTCCTTTTCTGATATTATTTTTATTAAGATTTTCAATACTGGCCAGAAGGAATGTTGACCGTGTACTAGAATGATGAAAAATGCCCATAACTGAGCTTCAGAAGTAGCTAGTTGTTACAGACTTCCCGGAAGCCACAAAATTATTCTTAACTACTGTTCTTATCAAGTGAGTAGGGGAAAAAAGATTGTCTCTTTGAAGAGTTAGGACATGAAACAAAAGAAAAAAAGGACTAGTCTTCCCTGCTATATCGGGAGTCCCATGATTCCCAGTGATACCCCCCACCCTGAACATAAGCCACAGAAGGTACTTGATAAATATTTACAAAATGAATAACTAAGTCATGCACAAACGTTTGGCAATAATTTACAAAGCCTGGCCTATCTAGGCTATGATTTATTTTAGCAGGTCTTTAGATTTTTCACACAGGGGAAATTGTTTCCAACAGCGCTTTCCTGTAGAATTCCAAATATTTTGAAAGATAATATAACAGACACTAAAGTTTGAAATTAAGAAAATATCAAAGCCACCAGAAAGGGTGATTAACACTCAGAAGAATGGTACATGCATTGTTGACAAACTTTTCAGGTGCACAAACACTTGCTGCTTACTATGTAATTTTAAATAATGTAAAAAGACAATAATTAAAGATAAATCATGAAAAAAAAAAACCAGTTGGAATTATTTAGAGGTGAACTTATCTTTTAAGAACTTCCTACTGAGATTTCCCTGGCAGTCCAACACTTCAAATGCAGGTGGTGTGGGTTCGATCCCTGGTTGGCAAACTAGGATCCCATATGCCTCATGGCGCTCCCCAACTCCCACCAAAAAAGAACTTCCTATTTTCACCACACAGCGTGAGTGGTGAAAATTGTCAGTTTTTAAGAAGCTACTCATCCACACACACCACACTGACATCGCTTTTTGCTTCTCTGAACACTACAAGCACATCAGGCATCCCAGGTTTGCCGATCTTCCCAACCCAGGGATCGAACCCACATCTCTTGCATCTCTTGCACTACAGGCAGATGCTTTACAGCTGAACCATGGGGGAAGCCGCAAGCAACTAGAAAGGAGCTATGAAAAGGTCTGGAGGGGAATAAATGATAGAAGTGGATTATTTCTGATCTGGAGCAATGGAAGCAATGGGATGTCTTTGAAAGCTATTTTTCTGGTCTTCCAGCAGGTTCCAGAAAAACAAAAACATCTCCCTCCACAACAGATACCTGCATAGAGCCACCTGCAATCTCCACTGGTCTCCAGACAATTGCTGGGAGCTGCTGAGGCGAATGAGTACTCAGGGGAGATCCCTGTTATCCTCCAGCAGAAATGCTCTGGACTCAGGGAAGAAACAAAGCAAGAAAGCGGACATCACCGAGAATGAGAGAACAAACCCACATCTGGACTCGGCTCTAAATTGCACAATTTATTTTTATGCTTAAACTTGCAAAAAATTTAAAGAGTTAAAAAAAAAAGTTTTATTCAAAAGACTGGTTGCTTGCTTGGTTAATATAATACTTAGTGATTCATGTTGAAAACCCAGTTATAGAACTGCCTACATGTAGTGGGGCTACAAGTTGTTCCTTTAACTTTTGTTGTTGTTGCTGTTATAGCTGCCAAGCACAGGAAGTTGCATTTTACTCCTGTTTCCAAATATACCTAATGTCAAAATCTAAAGAGGGAAAAAAGTTCCGCTTTATGACTCTTAACCTCAGATCCTTTGCAGTTAAGGCCTTTAGGTTTAACACAGGTAGCTCAGTCCTTAAGGACTCTAGTTCACTGGGATAGGTTATCCACTGGACTGGCTAAGAAATCGCTGCAAAGGAAGCCTCTGTTTATTCTGCACCTTTCCCTATTTGAAAGTTAACCAGAACCTTGTGCCCATTCTCTTCACCCCTAGGACCAGATCTCCAGCAAGAAAAATAAGGTTAGACTGGCACTGTGAGACCACAAGTAATTATTCATTAAATCCTGATCTGTTATTTCCATTGTATAAGAAGTTCATTCCTAAGCCTGAGGCTACTGAATTTTGCATCTGAAATATCAGGGTCTTGGGCCAGGTGAAATGCTCTCACTTGGAAGACAGCAGTGTTCTGTGACTTTTAACCTTCCTTAGATTGCGTGTTTAGCAGATTCTAATCTGCAAAATGCCTTAAAAGATGAGAAAGTGACAGAGTCACAATTAGTGGGAGAGGGGGCTTGGCTAAGAGTTTCTGTATGCCCCCACCTCCACCCCATCACTATTAGGATTCAGATCAAGGCCCCCAAAGAACCAGGTCTTTTGTGAAGCTCTTTTGGGGCAGTGTTTTCTATCTCAGCTATATCAAGGTCTAACTTACTTCTGGGCTTCCCCGGTGGCTCAGCAGTAAAGAATACACCTGCAATGGAGAAGACATAGGAGATGTGAGTTTGATCCCTGGGTCGGAAGATCCCCTGGAGGAGGGCACGGCAACCCACTCAGTTTTCTTGCCTGGAGAATCACACACACACACACACACCCCTTAATTCTAGGAAACTCCTGGTCCAGAACATGCCTTAAACAATGAAATAATTTCTGACGTTACTGGAGAATTTTAAATCCTTTTCAGAAAGGACCTAGGATTGCTAGACTCAGATGCACCCAAATCTTACTTGTGTGCTTAACTCTCTGGAGGGACCTATTCAATTTAAATTACGAAAATTTGAACCTCAAAAAGGTGAGTGTGCTTTTGAAGCATTATCTTCATGATTTGTGACAAGATGAGCAAGTCCACCCAACTGTGCATCCCAGTGAATAATGTCTTTTAATACAGGATAGGAAGGTCTTCTGCCCATTTTTTGATTGGGTTGTTTGTTTCATTGATATTGAGCTGCATGAGCTCTTTGAATATTTTGGAGATTAATTTCCTGTCAGTTGTTTCATTTGCAAATATTTTCTCATTTGCAAATATTTTCTGAGGGTTGTCTTTTCATCTAGTTTATGTTTTCTGGCCAGCGGGGGGTGGGGGTGGGGTGGGAGGGTGTTGTTGTGGGATGATGAGTTAGTGTTTAATGGGAACAGAGTTTCAATTTAGGAAGGTGAAAAATTCCAGAGATGGATGAAGGTGAGAGTTGCATAGCATGTGTATGTATTAGGACTACTGAATAGTAGACTTAACTATGGTTAAAATAGTATATTTTATATTATGTGACTTTTACCACAATAAAAAGAAACACACATTTAAAAAAAGAGAGGTAGGAAGGTATCAACGAAAGCCTTCTGAGTATTTTGCAATGTGATGGGATATAACACAAATGTGTTTAGTCACACACGAATCATCTTTGGATTACCAACGCGATTCAATGAGGCTGTGAGAACATTCCTGTTCGGGTTTTACTTTGACAGGTGTTTAAACACTATCTTTCTTTAGCATCCCTATTCATTTCCTTTCTTATTTTAGCAGCTCTTTGTGAAGAGACATGTCACTCTGCTGGATACCAAACACATCTAAGACAATGAAAGCATACCAAGTAAGAAAAATCAAACCCAGCACAGAAAAAGTATATATGGAGTGACATTTGGAAACAAAACATTTCTCTATATAGCATGCCTCACCCTCCAGGGGCCTTGAAGAAGATTACGAAACCAATCAGGTAGCACATATATAGTGGATGACCACACTGGAATTAGGATCTTGATAAGCTATTTTTTTCTCTCTCAGTGTTACTCAAATCAAGTTGGTGTTCCAGTCACAAGATACTGGTAATTATTTCTTATGCAATTATGGTGGCAATGTAATATTCACGTAGACTATTTCCCAATTTCACCCTATAGATACTTTACATTCTACGCTTCACTTCCTGAGTGGCACTGCCTCATGACATTCGTTGATTGCCATTGCTGAAAATCGCCTTCAGAGCATCTTCTCACTCAAGTCATTCCTGCTGAATATGTGGTACTGCTGGAGGTGAGCAGAGAAGAGGCTGGGATCTGTTAGTGAGTGGAATTGAAGAAACCAGAGAAAGATAACAGATCTGAGGTGCTTTATGGGCCACTGTGAATGGACCCCCCAGTTTGCAAACCTGTTTCAAGAACAGGGTTACAGGCTGAATTGTGTCCCCCCAAATTCACATGTTGAAGTCACACCAAAAGCCTCAGAATGTGACTATATTGGATATGGCCTTCAACGAGATAATTACGGTAAAAATGAGGTCCTATGGGTGGGCCCTCATCCAATATGACTGATGTCTTTATAAGAAGATGATTTTGGACGTAGACATGTGTATGCGCAGAGAAAAGACCCCAAGAGGACACAGGGAGAAGGGGGTGCCTACAAGGCCTCAGAAGAAAACACACCTTGATCTTGGATTTCTGAGTCCTCAGCTCTTGGACTCAAAACTGAGAAAAGAAATTTTGGCTGTTTTGACTCTGACCATTTGTTATAGCTGCCCTGGCAAACTAACACAGGCATTTACCATTGTCTGTAAAGCTATTTATTCAAGGGCTTCCCCGACAGTTCAGCAGTAAAGAATCCACCTGCAATGCAGGAGACGCAGGTTTAATCCCTGGGTTGGGAAAACCCCCTGAAGGAGGAAATGGCAACCCACTCCAGCATTCCTGCCTGAAAAATCCCAGGAACACACTGAAAGCGATGAAAACGCCGCATGGCTTTCAACTTCACCTCTACCTCTCCCCACTGAAAAGAGGGGAAAAGAAAGCTTCGTTAAAGACTTCTGCTCTGCCGACTGGATGGCGGCTTTGTAAATTAAAACATCATCGTTTGGAAAATGAGGTATAAAGTGTTCTGATATTCTGTGGTTGGATGACTCAAGAGGGGGTCGGATTTCTAAAAGTGCACAGTTCTAGATTCTTTTCCAAATCTCCAGTTCGATTTTATCCTTTTCATGTTTTCTTTCCAAAAACTGGCAGCCAAGTACTTTCCAAGAGACAGAACACCAGTCGCGCACATATGTATACAATTCCGTTTTAGAAGACGTTAGGAAAATGAGGCTCAGCTCAGTCTGGCCCACAGGAACATTCGACGTGAGCTCCGTTAACTCCTTCTTCCAAGTTTCCATCCTCAGCCGGCTCCTCCACAGACAGCCTGGCATGTCAGCACAAGTAAACTTTACAGATGTAGAGGAAATTTTTAAAAACACAAAAATAGATGGAATCAGCAACAGCGATCCTGAATTGTCCCGTCACGTTGTCCCATCTCAGCCCCGTGGTGGCTACCCAGCTATGGTCAGAAGCACTTATATTCTAGAAGGAAGGTCCGAGGCCAACTCAGCAGGCCCACCTCAGAACACCTCAGGCAGTCAACGGAGGCCTTCCTAGGAGAGGCTGAGAGACTCTTTAGAAAAAGCTTTTAAGAGAACTGACTAGAATTTACTTCACAATGGGCAAGGTACTGCAAATAGGCCCACCGTTGACAGGAAAGACCCCTGAAGTACAGAGGCAAAAATAAAAAGCTAAACGTTTCCAAAAAGGAACATATGAAAAGAATTTTTAAATAAACGACTGCTTCCTTTTGGAGTTTTCAGAATGTGCTGCCTACATCTCTGAAGGGCTCGCCTTCTTTTTAGAAATACGTTTCAGTCAAATCTTTCTTACAGTTCCTCCCACTCATTATTAAACACCTGTTTTCATCCAGTGCCCTGTTCTTTGACTTTGGTTCCTCCTTCAGTAATTAGACCACAGCTACCTCCAATGCAGTTCACAGGGGTCTTCCTGAAAAGGCAACAGAATTGAAATTCTATGACTTTCCCTTAAATAGTAACTGACCTTCTGAAGCCTCTTTCCCTTTGAATGTAACTACATTTAGCTCAAACGTGACTACTGTGGGAAATGAATTATTTTGCAGCTAATAATATCAATAAAATGTAAGCAAGATTTTCCAGCAATGAGATTTCACCAAAATTGTACTTGGAAATGGGAATACTTGCTTCTGAACAGGACATGTTAATGAGCAAATCCATCAAGGCACTGGGTACAGAACATCAGTGTTTTTTAACTGGACGCTCTGTAATTTCTACCTCAAGTCAAGACAAGATACACATTGCTGGCAAAGAAATTTTGATCTGAAGCCACCCTCTGAATATTACTAATCTCCAAAGGAGCTTTCTCACAAGAATCTTCTGGAACACTTGTTAAAAAACCAGATTTCAAGACCCCTCTTCAAAAGATTCTGATTTTGCTCATCTAGAATATGGAGCCCCAAATTGAGGGTTTTTAGCAAGCATGTAGGTGATTCTCACAATTGGACAAGTTCATGAAATACTAACCTTTAATTGTAACACGCTAGGTTTCTGTTTGGACCAGTATCCCACATCCTTAAAATGCACAAAATACAGGAAAATTACAGTTATTCTAAACAGACCTTAAACATGTATCTTTTAAAAAAAATGGTAGCAGATTATTATCAAAATAAACTCTGGCTGCTCAAAGGGTAAGGAATCCATCTGCAATGCAGGAGACTCAAGTTCAGTTCCTGGGTTGGGAAGATCCCCTGGAGCAGGGAATGGCAACCCACTCCAGTATTCTTGCCTGGTGAATTCAATGAACAGAGGAGCCTGGTGGGCTACATTACATGAGGCTGCAGAGTCGGACATGATTGAGCAAATAACACTTTCACTATTCAAACATTTTAATAAGTCTGTTCAGCTATGAAACTTGTAAACTTTCATAAAACATTTTTTACATTGTGATAACAAAAGTAGGTCAAAGTCAAGTTCTTGTGGGACAATCATCCAACAAAGTCTTGAAATGAATAAAAATCTGCTAAACTTCTAAAAAATAAAGTCTTCTAAAAAAAGAGAAAAAGTTAATCATGATGGATTATAAGTGGCAATGGGTGTTTGCACATATACAGTAAGTTTGCTTTTGCTAGCTTTATGACCCACCCAAGCAATCAAGTATGAAGGCAGGAAAAACAGGTACTAACACAAGGTGTGTGGGGGTGGGGGGTGGGGAAGAGGACTTCCTTGGTGGTACAGTGGATAGGAATCCGCCTGCCAATGCAGGGGATACAGGTTTGATCCCTGGTCCAGGAAAATTCCACAAGCTGCAGAGCAACTGAAGCCTCAGCTGTGGAGCCTGGGTGCTGCAACTCCTGAAGCCCGTGCATCTGGAGCCTGTGCCCGGCAACGAGAGAAGCCACCACAATAAGAAGCCCACGCACCACGACAAAGAGCAGACCCTGCTCACTGCAACAAGAGAAAGCTGATGTGCCGATGGGCAGCAAGAAAGACCCAGTGCAACCAAGTAAATAATTTAAAAGGGGGGAGGGGCTTCCCTGGTGGTCCAGTGGCTGGGAGTCCACCCGCCAATGCAAGGGGCATGGATTCGATTTCTGGTTGGGGAAAGACTGCACATCCATGGGATAACTAAGCCTGTGTGCCACATTTACTGAAGCCCACTCGCCCTAGAGCCCACGCTCTGCAACAAGGGAAGCCACTGCAATGAAAAGCCCACACACCAAAACTAGTAGAGGAGCCCCCGTCACTGCAACTAGAGAAGGTTCGCACACAGCAACGAAGACGATGCGGCCAAAAATGAGAAAGAGATAAATTTTAAAAAACGAAAGAAAGAAAGAAAATCCCCAGGAGCTTTTCTCAAGAAGCTATCTGTGTGCTCGGCCAAAATAAGGAAATAGATGCAGGGAAAACGTCAGACATGGCTCTAGCTATCTGGAGATCCAACAGAAGAGGGAAATAGTAGAAATCCCCAGAATGATGAGACGAGAGATCCCAGGGCAACAGCCTATTTCCTATTTAGAGGAAATAGGGCCCAAATTGGAACAAAGACCTCAGATAAACTTCTCAAAGAAGAACTTGAAAGAATAACGAAATTGTCTGGACATACTGAGAAGAGACCTATGTAACTGGGGGAAGGTTTGGGGATGGGAATACAGGATCCTCAGCCAAAACATTAGTAGGGAAAGCAAAAGCAAGGCAGGCAGGAAAAAGGAACCACGGTTTACCTCAAGGCTTAGCTGTCATCAGCTTTTATGTAGTTATAAGTGATACTGATCTAATCTAAAGGACAACAGAAAAATGTTGGGAAGATGAGAACATCATCAAAGGACGGGAAATGCATGACTGGGGTGGGGGCAGGGGTGAGACAGTTTGAGAAAGGAATGTGTCAAGCTGAACAGCCAATAATTAACATTGTAAACACAGTATTTAGAGATTGGAGGCAAAATACTAAATCAGTTTAAATGACTCTAGTTTCTTGGATGCCATTTAACTTTCCAATCACGGCCTATCACTCTACTAATATATGACACGGTCAAATAGACTATTCATTTATTCAGCAGTTTTTTGTGTCCAGACCCATCTAAGAATAAGAAGGGTCTTCCTTGGTGTCTCAGACGTTAAAGAATCTGCCTGCAATGTAAGAGACCAGGGTTTGATCCCTGGGTCAGGAAGATCCCCTGAGAAGGGCATGGCAACCCACTCCAGTATTCTTGCCTGGAGAATCCCATGGACAGAGGAGCCCTGCAGGCTACAGTCCACGGGGCTGCAAAGAGTCGGACACGACTGAGTGACTAATACGCTCGTGTTCACAGGAATAAGAAGACACGCTGGTAGACAACACAGGTAAGTCCTTCGCTCTTGGAGCTTAGGTCCTAGTGAAGGGAGGCAAAGAAAAAACAACCACATAAACAAGATAATCTGAGTGATAAGTGCAATGACAGAGAAGTGTGACTGAGGGGTGGGCAGGAGAGGTTCCTGTGAAGAGGGTGATGCAGGAGCTAAAAACAAGGAGCCAGCTTTGGAAAGAGCCAGAGGCAGAGTGTCTCAGATCTCCTGGACTTACAGGAACCAACTGCCAAAGTCATGGGTAAAAGTGAGCCAGGCTTGTGAGATGACGGGAAATGGAACTGAAATTGTTGGGGTTAATAGTGAGGGGCAACGTAGTGGAGATGAAGTCAAGAGTTGGTGGTTTAGTCACTAAGTTGTGTCTGACTCTTGAGACCCCATGGACTGTAGCCCACCAGGCTCCTCTGTCCATGGGATTTCCCAGGTAAGAATACTGAAGTTGACTGCCATTTCCTTCTCCAGGGGATCTTTCCGACTCAGGGATCAAACTCGGGTCTCCTGCATTGCAAGAGGTCTCCTGCACTGCAGGTGGATTCTTTACTGACTGAGCCACCAGAAAAGTCAGAGAGATGGGAGGAAATCAGGGATCACATGGAATCATGTATGGCTTTGAGGATGCCAGGGTGAAATCCAGATTTTATTCTAAATGCAACAGCAAGTCATAGGAAGGTCTTGTGTAAGGAAGTGACATGATTTATGCTTTTAAAAAATTATTTTGGCTGTTGTGTGGGAAATGAATTGCACAAGGTTGAGAACACAAGCAGGATACAAGTGCGAACCTACCGAGGTTAGGGACGCAATGGATGGACCGTAGAGAGAGACGGTGGATTGGACGGTGGCAGTAGACAGAGAGGGAAGTGAGCAGACTTTGAGATGTACTCTCAAAGAAGAATGGGCAGGACATTCTAATAGATCAACATGAAGAGGAAAGGGAAAAACCCAAGGATGAATCCTAGATTTCTGGCTAGAATGAGTGAGTGATTAAGAGGTATTTTGCTGAAATGTAGAAAGTCAAAGGAAGAACCAGTTGGGAGGGCAAAATCAAGTCTTCCATTGAACTTCCCTGGTGGCTCAGATGGTAAAGCGTCTGTCTACATTGTGAGAGACCTGGGTTTGATCCCTGGGTTGGGAAGATTCCCTGGAGAAGGAAATGGCAACCCACTCCAGTACTCTCGCCTTGAAAACCCCATGGATGGAGGAGCTTGGTGCAGGCTACTATCCATGGGGTCGCAAAGAGTCGGGCACAACTGAGCAACTTCACTTCACTTGTGAGATGCGCATTAAGGATTCAAGCAGATCTGTGAAATAGGCAGCTGTCTATTTGAGCCTGGAGCATGAAGAAAGGGCAGATTTGCAGATACAAACTTGGGCATCACCCAGGCACCTCCCCCGCCAGGTCAGGTGTTCATTCCAGCTTGATGGATTTTCGGAGTCTACCTCTTGCTTCTTGTCTTCAGTCTACCCCCACGAAATCAGTACTGCAAGCAGCCAGGCAAATTCAGCCCTTTAAAGAAAAGCTCTCATCATCTCTCACTTAATAAAAAGCCTTCCATCATTCTCACCACCTGCACCCCCCATGTCTTGCACTCTTGCCTTCCTGCCCTCTCCAGCTCAGGTTGAATTCTTGTTCCTCTTCTGTCATTTTTAGCCTCCCAGGTCTGCCCCCACAGTTTTCTGGCATCCCTTTCCCTTCCAGCCCCATTTCTGCACATCTTTACTAAGTGTCTCCTTGGTTTGAATCCTGTGGGCAAGGTCTGTGCCTGATTTATCTTTGAATCTTTCCTCCAAAGTTTAGCCCGGTACCTTACACATAATTACTCCAGTTCCAGAAACTGCTTGTTAGATGAAGGTGCCACTCTTTCTCCTCACTATCCCCTCACAAAATGAGTTGATTTGTAGGAATATCTCAAAACTGTCCTAGTATTAAGGCTTCCAGTGTTATAGCTGACAGAAGGCTTACATGAATAAACACATCCAGTCCCTTGAAATGGAGATAAATGAAGGAGTAATTTACAAACATAAGTGATAATGGTCAGATCCGACTTCGAAGTCATATTATCTGCCCATTCCCTTCTGGGAAACAAAAGCTATTTCAGTTTTGGTTCCCCTGCTTCAGATGGGGGTGGGGTGGGGCAACCAAGAAGTGTTTCTTTTCTTAAGACTATTTCCATCTCAATATCACTTTTCTATAAGTTGAGTCTTCACTAAATATGATTCTTTATTTCCAAGAATAGAAACTCACAGTCAGTTACACTAAAGTCCCTAGGACAAGAAAGTATGTTGGAACCTTTCCTCTATTTAAATTAAACAGGCTTAATTAAAGGATCAACAATTCAAGTTTCTTATCTCCTTCCCTCCTGCATTAAGTAAGCAAAGGATGAAGTCTGACTCGCCCATCAGTTGTTATCTTTTCAGACAGCTGAAGATAAAATGAATTTATGTTAAAAACATCACTGCTGACAGTGACTGCAGCCTTGAAATTAAAAGATGCTTGATCCTTGGAATAAAGGTTATGACAAACCTAGACAGCATACTGAAAAGCAGAGACATCATTTTGCCAACAAAGGTGCAGAGTCAAAGCTGTGGTTTTTCAAGCAGTCATGTATGGATGTGAGAGTTGGACCATAAAGAAAGCTGAGCGCCAAAGAACTGATGCTTTAGAATTGTGGTGCTGGAGAAGATTATTGAGAGTCCCCTGGGCAGCAAAGAGTTCAAACCAGCCAATCCTACAGGAACTCAACCCTGAATATTCACTGGAAGGACTGATGCTGAGGCTGAAGCTCCAATACTTTGGTTACCTGATGGGAAGTGCCAACTCATTGGAAAAGACCCTGATGCTGGGAAAGATTGAGGGCAGCAGGAGAAGGGGGCAACAGATGATGAGATGGTTGGATGGCATCACCGACGTGATGGACATGTGTTTGCACAAACTCTGGGAGATAGCAGTGAAGGACGGGGAAGCCTGGCGTGCAGCATTCCACGGGGCTACAAAGAGCCAGACACAACTGAGCAACCCAACAACAACAAAAAACCATTCAGGATATTACTCACTGGCCAGACCTGATGGGCAACAGACCAAAGAGAAGTAATAAGGTTCACATTTGTGTTCATTTTCTTTTTCTCCAGTGGATTGACATTTTTCTTAGTCAAAGAAAAGAAAAACTAAAAAAGCAGGTTTACTATAGGCTATAGTAGGACCTATATTTTTGTTTTATCATTGAATTCACAGGAAATAGTAAAACTGGTTGAAAAACAGTCATTGACCTTAAAGCTGAGTCAGAGTCCATGACAGCTGGAGAAAAACTGATACACCTGCAGGTCAGCTATGGCTTTAATTCCAGAGGAGGTCCCGGTGGATGCTGCGCATGGAAACTCTGGCCTTGATCATGTCCAAAGCAGAGGAAAGCCATGACTGTCACACTTTTCATAAATGAATTTCCTCTTTGTCTGCCTGTATAGATTTTTCTCCATGCACATATTTTAAAACTAGAATTATATAACTTCAAATAACTGCTTTTTCACATTCTTACACTATTTATTATGAAAATCACTTTATAATAATATTGTTACATCATTTTTAACTGGCCAGTTTTATTACATGACTATATCTCAGTTGGGATTCCCTCAGCGGTAAAGAAGCTGCCTGCCAATGCAGGAGCCATAGGTTCGATCCCTGAGTCAGGAGGATCCCCTGGAGAAGGAAATGGCAACTCACTCCAGTAGTCTTACCCGGAAAATTTCATGGACAGAGGGGCCTGATGGGCTACAGTCCATGGGTTGCAAAAGAGTCAGACAAAACTTAGTGACTAGACAACAACAAATCTCAACTAATTAATTATATTGTTTGACTATTAGGTTATTTCCGATTTGGGGCTTTGAGAAACACTGCTCCAGTGAGCAATGTATAACATGCACATTTTAAGATTTTTAATACATAATACCAAGCTGCTCTCCTGGTTGCTGTTGTTGTTCAGTCAATCAGTCATGTCCGACTCTTTGTGACCTCGTGGACTGCAACACACCCAGGTTTCCCTCTCCTTCACCATCTCTCAGAGCTTGCTCAAACTCATGCCCATCGAAGTGATGCCATTCAACCATCTCACCCTTCATCATTTCCTTCTCCTCCTAACCTCGATCTTTCCCAGTATCAGGGTCTTTTCCAATGAGCTGGCTCTTCGCATCAGGTGGCCAAAGTATTGGAGCTTCGGTTTCAGCATCAGTCCTTCTAAAGAATATTGAGCGCTGATTTCCTTTAGGATGGACTGGTTGGATCTCCCTGCAGTCCAAGGGACGCTCAAGAGTCTTCTCCAACACCACAGTTTAAAAGCATCAATTCTTCGATGTTCAGCCTTCTTTATGGTCCAGCTCTCACATCCTGTACCAATTTCAACTACCACAAGACAACATCTCCCAGAAATCATTCCTTTTAATCTTTACTAAATTCATAGGTGATCACTGGCATCCATTTTTTTTCACTGAACTGCTTAAATTTTACTCATTATATCAAATGGTCGCTTGCATTTCTTCTTTGGTTGAGTAATGTGGGCAAGTTAATTCTTATGCTTCAGCTGTCCTCATCTGCAAAACGTAGATATTCCAGTATGACCAGTGTCCTTATAAAAAGACAGCTATGAAGACGACATAAGAACACCATGTGTTCACAAAGACAGAGATTGGAGTTATGCTGCTGCAAGCCAGCGAACATGAAAGATTGTCAGCAAACCACCAAGAGCTAGGGGAGACGGAAGGAAGGATCCCCGACAGGATTTAGAGAGTAGCCCTGCCAAAACCCTAATGTTGGACTTCTAGCCTCCAGGACTCTAAGACAACACATTTCTTCTGTTTTAAGTCCCCAAGTTAGTGGTAGGTACTTCATTACAGTAGCCCTGGGAAACGAATACACCAAGTAACTTAGAAACACATTCTAGTGTCTGCCCAGATGACTGTTTAGCCCCCGAGCGCTTCTCAGATAGTTATCACTTGCCCCTGTCACATCTGTCAGATAACTTGGTGCCCAATCACATGGGCTGAAGACCAAGGACAACATGTGTGCAATTGAGACCGTATGTCTTGGAAATACCTAAGAACACTGACTCACAGCGAATAGTTTATTGAATTTGCCAACGCTGTGTTCACTTTCTGGGAAGCTAGTAATTGTATATTTTTGTTCATTTTTGAAAGGGCAGTGATTCACAGTATGAACTATGCTGTTTTCATGTAGCAGCATTTAGCTGTGCCTACCTTGAAGGAAAAACTGTGAGGTTTAAACAACTATAGATTATCCATGAGTCTGTCCTTTTGTCTTGATTTCATTGCCATATTTAGTGAGACTGCAGCTTGTCCAAGTTTGGAAAATCACTATGCTCCTTGGCTTAAAAAAACCTAAACCAGAAGTATAGTTTATTCCATACTTTGCTAAAAAATAAGTCTTCACTAGGAAAATAACTGTTATGTTGAATGAACATATGAAATATGATTTAAGACCTAATTTTCCTTTTATAGTATCAGAAGGAGAGAAGAGTCGAGAAGTATCACCAATCTCACAGGACACCTTGTTGTAACATACTTTCCCCCACAATCTCTTAACATCCCTGATTTATTCTCCTCCTCTCAAAGAATACCCTCTAAAGCCTGTGACTGGTGCCTGAAATTCTAAAAACGATCCTGTTGTTGTTTTTTTAAATAATGGGCACTGCCTTCTGGCAGATATGATTTAAAAGCAAAACTGACAGTAGCTTTTTCACAATTCTTTTACAGTGCCAAGTACTGTGTTAAATGCCTTTATGGATATCACTGCACTAAACTTTATGAAACTCTATGAAGGGTAGCGAGGTATGTCCTGATGAAGAATTTAAAGTTCAAATTACGTTATGTTACAAGATCTAGTAAACAGCACTTCGGGTTTATATCCAGGGCTGCCTGAATCACAACGTATTTCCATGCCCTATGCTCTCGTTTTCCCAGAGTCAGAGTGTGAAGGGCAAGAGCACGGGGCGAGAAGGGAAGCAGGAAGGTGTCTCAACAGAGAAGAGAGAGAAGAGAAGCATTGAGGACAAAGTGCTGGCATCTTCTAATTTTGCCTAAGGCCTTCCTTGAACCATTTAGATGTGCTCTATTACGATGGCATGAATGGTATTACTGAGCACTTGAAATGAGGCTAATATACTTGTGTGTATAAAATGCACACAAGTCTTTAAAGACTTAATATGAAAAAGAATGCAAAATATCTCACTAACATCTTTATTTTGATTACATGGTGAGTGATAATAACTAGATGTATTGCATTAGATAAAATGTACTATTAAAAATTTAAGTGCAGATATTAATGGTAGTTACTCTATATGGATGTTGTGAGGATTAAAAAGTTAATTCAAGGGAGGGGGGTTCATGTTTGGGAACGCATGTAAGAATTAAAGATTTTAAAATTAAAAAATAAATAAAATTTAAAAAAAATTAAAATAAAATAAAATAAATTTAAAAAAAAGTGAATTCAAGTAAAGCACTTGGAATAATTCCTGACTCATAGTGAATTCACAATTATGGCCAATAGATATTTTGAAAACTTTTTGTTCATGATCTCCACTCAGTTTTCTATTTGAGTGTTTGCCTTTTTCTTACTGATTTCTTTCTCAGATTTTTAAGATGTCTTACTACATTAAAATATTAATCATTGTTTTCTATATACAATGCACATTTTTTTCAACTTTATGATTTCCTTTTTCAAGTTGCGGATGGTTTTTTGCCAGGCAGTTTAAGGATTTAATATCATTATTCACTTTAAATGAGAATCACTTACAGAGATTAAATGTCAAATATGAGAAAAACAGCAAAGGAAAACATGTTTCTTAATAACTCCAGTTAAGAAAGAAAAGGATAGGTATGACTCTATAAAATTTTGAAGTTTTAACATTAAAAAAAATCAAACAAACATGAGGTAAGAAAAACACAGAAAAATATTCACAATATATGATAGATACAGACTAATCTTGACATACAAATCTTTGAGAAAAGAAAATATAAAATAAGGAAAGGCTATAAATAAGCAGTTCAAAGAAAAAGAAATACAAACATCCTATTTCACTTATAATCAAAATGAGATACCACTTTTTTACATATAGATTTACAAGGATTTTTAAAAAGTTAATTATGCACAATATTGTGGTCCCATACGGTTGGCTCAGTCGGTAAAGAATCTGCCTGCAATGCAGCTGACCCAGGCTCTATCCCTGGGTTGGGAAGACCCTCTGGAAAAGGGAATGGCAACCCACTTCAGTATTCTTGTATGGAGAATCTCGTGGATAGAGGAGCCTGGCGAGCTATGGTCCATGGGGTCGCAAAGAGTCGGACATGACTTAGCGACTAAACAATAAGAATTGTGCAAGAATGTTTACTGCGCAAAGGCAACCAGACAAGAGGGAGAGTTGGACTGAAGTCCTGCTACTGAACTGCTAGTTAAACCATATTCCTGCAGTACTGCCTCACCCAGAGGGAGTGACTTCTATTTCTTACAAAGGACCGGGTGCTTCAAGAGAGATCCTGATATGCAGTGCTGGTGAGAGGGCAGAAAAAGGAAATCTCATCCAGCGAGAAAATATACTGATACAGCTCTTAGGGAGTAATCTGGCAAAGTCTATCAAAATAAAACATATAAATCTTTTAACCCAGCAATTTCATTGCTATGATTTTACTGGTACACAGAGTGCAAGAAGTTTGGATAAGGATGATCATTTCAACTTTGTTCATAATAATACACACAAAACAACCTAGAAACAATATAAAAATACAAACAAAATATAAAAACACAATAGAGTTCTTTTTAAAGGAAATTATGATATATCCACATATTACAATATTGTTTATAAATTAAAAAGCATTAATATGAAATATTTTCAAGTTACATTGCATGAAAAATCTCAGCCTCTAGAGCAGTAAGCACACTATTCTTGCTGGTATTTTGATAAAGATATATACATGAAGGAAAACTGGAGTGAAAAAAAGTTGTTCATGCTTAGTTATAATTTTAAAGGGACTGAGGGGCCTAGAAAGGAATAAAATTCACTTTTATCCTGTCTGAATTGTCTTGTAAAGTTTGACTTCTGAACTTTATGCATGTTATTTTCATTAAGAAAAACAGACAATCAATTTTTGTTTTATGATTTCTTCTAATATGGACTTTGCAAGGAAATGGATAAACATCCTGGGCAGGACAAAAATAAGTCTCTGATCAAACTACGGAAACACAGAGAGATACAGGTTCTACCATGGCCTAGGCATGAACTTATATACTTTATTCATTTGTTCTCTCATCTCCTAAAAGTGAGAAAAGAGGTTCTGTCTGCCCTTTCAACTCAAGGGATAATGCAAAAACACCCAAGAGCTGATCTGTTGCACAGTGAGCATGGGGTGGGGCTGAAGACTGAAAGAAATAGTTACTAGGCTCAGATACCATCCTTCCAACAACAGAGCCAGAGCAGCATGCAATTTTTGAAGTTAAAAAGAATAAAAATAATCTCATTCACATAATCATTGGCTTAAAGTAGTCAGACTGCATTGAGAATATGTGTTGACTAATTCATATGCTCAACAAACTTCTTTTGTATCCAATCTATTATGCCCTGTACTTGGCAGTGAGATTACTGTAAGTCTCAACTCTTCTAAGGCATGAGGTTAGAGAGCACGGAAACCACGCTATCTGGGGACACACTTGTTTAGCCTGTGCTTAGAAATAATAAATCTAATCCTCAATAAAATAAAAGGAAATCAAAACCAGCAACATATAAATAGGATTATATATCATATTCAAGTAGACTTTATATCCCAAGAATACAAAGTTGGTTTAACATCTGAAATATTAATAGAATGAAGGACAAAAATATGCCATATTAATAGAATGAAGGACAAAACCCTTATGATCATCTCAATAAGGGCAAAGAAAAAGCCTCTGACAAAATCTAACATTTGCATGATAAAGATGCTCAAAACTAAGACTAGAAGGGAACTTCTTGATAAAGGGCATCTATGAAAAACCCACAGCTAACATGACACTTAGTGTTGAAAGACTGATTGCTTTCCTCCTTAGATGAGGAACAAGACAAGAATGTTCACTCTTGCTTCTTCTCTTCAACATTATACTCTATAAAAAGTGAGGGCAATTAGACAAGGAAAAGAAAAGACATTCAGATGGAAAAGATGAAGTAAAAGTATCTCTATTTGCACATGACCTTGTATATATATCTTGTATATAATATGATCTTGTATATAGCAATGCTAAAGAAGCCACTAAAGAACTATTAGGACTAAAAAACTGAGTTCAGCAAATTTACAGGCAACAAGATCAATATATAAAACTCAATGTATAAATCAATATATAAAAATGTATATTCTATCACTGGCAAGCAACATTCTGAAGATGAAATAAGAACACAATTTCATTTAAACTAGCACAAAATGATAAAAATACTGATAAACAATAAATTTAACAAAGGAACAACAAGCCTTAATACACTGAAAACTAATAAACATTGTGGGAAAAAATCAAAGATCTGAATTAAATGGAAAGACACTGTCCATGTCCATTCCTTGCCTTTATGGGTTGAAACACTTCATTGTTAAGAGAACAGTATCACTCAAATTAATCTACAAGTTCAACACAATCCCTATCATACTACACATAAAAACTAACTTAAAATGTATCACAGACCTAAATGTATGAGCTAAAATTATAAAACTTTTCAAAGAAAACGTATGTGTAAATCTTGTTGTTGGTTAGGCTATGGTTTCCCAGCAAGGAAACCAAAAATGCAAACAACAATAAAACATATAAACTGGACACAATAAAAAATTTCAGTTGCCAATCATAGGATCAGAAAAGTGAAAAGGAAGAAAAAGTGAAAAGACAACCTAGAGAAGGGGAAAATATCTGCAAATCACATTATCTGATAAGGGATTTGTATCCAGTATACAAAGAACTCTTATAACGCAATAATAGGAAGTCAAATTGCTAATTAAAGTTAGGCAAAAGATCTGAATAGACATTCTCCAAAGAGGATATACGAATGGCCAATAAGCACACGAAAAGATGCACAATGTCATTAGAAATCAGGGAAATGCAAATCATAATCACAATGAAATATAACTTCACACCTATTGGATAGCCATAATCAAAATATAATAACAATTGTTGATGAGGATGCAGAGAAACTGGAACCTTCATACACTGCTGGCGGCAATGGAAAATGGTACAGCCACTCTGCAAAGCAAGCAGTTCCTTAAAACATAACATAAATGTAGAATTAACATATGACCCAGCAATTCCACTCCTATAAATACTGCTGTTACCCAAGAGAAATGAAAATACACTCAAGAAAAACTTTTACCTGAAGATCATGGCAGTACTATTCAGAGAGACAAGAAGTAAAAATATTAATAACCCAAATGACCAACTGACAGATGGATAAATAAAATGTGGTACGTTAATACAGTGGAATATCATTAGGCAATACAAAACAAATGAGGCACTGATACAGGCTACACACGGCAGACCCTTGAAAACATCATGCTAAGTGAAAGAAGCCAGTCACAGAAGGCATGTTGTGTTGTATGATCCCACTTACATATATTCTTCCTACAGAGACAGAAAGAGGATTCGTGGTTAATTAGGCCTAGGAATGGAGGGTTGAGAAGGATGGGAATAGGGACTGATGGTTGCAGAACACTGTGAAAATACTGAAAAACGGTATGCTAATTATATGTCAATAAAGCTGTTTTAAAAAATAGAAACAATGACTCTAATTGCATGTTTTCAGCAATAATTAATTATCACTGGTCTTCTTAGAGCCCAGAGAAATAGTCGCGGTCCTAAACTGAAGGGTTCAAGAGGGTCTGAAATGGACAAAGAGAAGCAAGCTAACCTGTGGCCCACAGAGCTGATTTTCACAAAAGCCCAAGTCGAGTAACAGCTGTAAACTATCCTACTCTGTGCTACAATTGACTCCTTAGACTCAGATTCTGTTAAGCATTTAACATGGGAATTATCTTCACCACTGTAATCCCTAGCAGCCACTCTAGACTAAAACACCTAGTAGATAACAGATCACATGGAACAAGGATCTTCATACCACTCGTGAAGCCACTGGCAAACAGCTAACAAGGAGTCAACAAGATACTTGGAAGAGTAGAGGGTTTGATGTTTTCAGACTCAGAGAAGAACACCAACGTGAATACAAAACCTAGATATGGCAATCACAGGTTCTGTTTTTGTTGTATTTTTAATTTTTGTTTGGAATCTGATGGCAAAACTTCAGGGAAATGGAGTGATAATAATACACTGAGAGGACCTAAGCGGGTTATCATTAGAAAATCGGACTGCTTTTAACCATCAAAAAACCAACCAAACAAAACTAAGAAACCCTCTACTCATGACGTTTGGATTGGACACTTCAATATATACAAGCTTTTAATCAACTAAACAGAGGACCTGTTATTTAATTATAACACCATTCCATGAGATATTTCTTTGAAATATCTTTTATGGTCAAGCACAATTTTTTAAGTTACTTTTTGTCTTAATAAACTGCCCAATCTTTTGACATGATTAATCAGTGTATTAGGAATTATAGCAATCTGGGTGTTTTTTGCTGTACTGGGTAAGAGTTAGGAGGGCTTACCAGGGGGCACGGTGGTAAAGAATCCACCTGCCAATGCAGGAGACACAAGAGAAATAGGTTCAATCCCTGGGTCGGGAAGATTCCCTGGAGAAGGAAATGGCAACCCACTCCAGTATTCTTGCCCTGAAAAGGCCATAGACAGAGGAGCCTGGTGGGCTACCGTCCATGGGGTAGCAGACTGTAATAGAGCTGAGCACTCACACAACCCAAGTGGTTGTGTTTTAGGATTCTACTCTGCATCTTAGCATCATTTATGTAACATTCCTTGATTTTTATAAAAGCAAAATTCGCTTTTTACCTATTAACCCTAACAATACTGTGTGGCTAAAGAACTAAATTCAGAGCAGTACTCTATACCTACTGTACCAGAGTACTCATCTAATTCTGTTTTGCCAGTGCAGAAATTTAAATATATAACTCTTTCTTGAAAGAAGTCACACTGCTTTAAAGACAAATGAGAGTAAGTCTTAATTGCACAAAATAGTTTATACTAAGATTAAGATCCTAATGAACACTCCCCTCCAAAATGCCCCCAAACACTATCAATATGAAGTCTCTTCTGTTCCAACCTTGTCATGAACAGTAAGGGAAGGTGTGATTTCTTCTGGACTCTGATTTCTCTCCTTTGCAGAGGGGTTGGTTCTCCTGAGGCAAAATCTTATAATATATCAAGGAGTGAAGTTCTGCAATCTAAACCAACCCAAGTGGGGTGAAGCTGGAATGGTAGAATCCTATCGAGTTAGAGACATCCTGGAGCTGATTAAAAACAAAAAACAAACAAACAAAAAAAACTTCATCTGCGCCCTGTCATTTCCTTTCAGCAAGATCCCTTTGATGTTTACTCAATTTGCAAAGTGCATCAAATATCTCAAGAAATAACGTAAATCTTCCCTCTGAGGATTTTTTTAATTCTTGACGGAAAAAAAATGTCAAAATAATACCTTTCAAACTTGTCTCATTGTCCAAGCACAAGTATCCCCATCAAAAGGTTGTTTGTCCCTACAGTACTGGAGAAACGCCAGACATACGTACCTTCCTTCCTTTTTTTTTTAAGAAAATGAAAAAATGATACTTCAAACGGGGCAATAGACTTCAGAAACATTACACATGTTTCCATAAAACTAGATAACTGAGTTCATGAAAAGTTTCCCCTAGTTTTACAGCCTGTCTAATAAAAAGCATCATTTAAAACAATTAAGCTTTTTTCTGTTACTAAGTATTCAACATTCTGCCTGGATAAGAGAGGGCAATCAGCACTCTACTCCGAAAAAACAAACCATAAATCAGTTGACAAGCTTGAAAGAATTCAGTTCTAGTCTGCTCAGAAGCCAAGTGTGAATACAGAGAAACCTGTTGGCGCGTTTATCTTGCTCTTTAAGTTTCGCGTTTTAAAAACAAAGCAATACGCATATGGCGTTTCTCGTAAATTTCAGGCTCAGAAGTGATTCAGACCGACCCGAAAGCGAGGCATCTCCGACAGAAAATGGAGCCTGTGCCTTTAAGGTAAAATCGGCTGGATCCCAAAAGGCATTCCACTTTTCCACGACAAAGAGTTTGGGGGAGCGCTACCTCTCGGGTTTCTCGGAGGGACTCGGCCGGTGCGGGCAGAGCCCGGCTCGCCGCAGAGCCCTCGGCCGCCCCCGCTGCCCTGAGCCGGTCCCGCGCCCGCGCGGCGGGAGCGCATCGCGCGCGCCCCGGACTCACCGCTGCTGGGCTGCGGGGACAGCGTGGAGACCGAGGTCTGGCCCATGTCTCGGGTCGCAGGGCCAGCTCCGGCGATCACGCGGCTCTTTCGGTCCTTGGATCATGGGTCCGCTCGCAGACAGAGTTCCAAGCGTTCATTTCCCAGTCGGTGCGGAGCTGCCCGCCGAGTCCCCTCACCTTCTCCCCCTTCGCGGGTCTCCCAGTCCGGCCGGCCGCAGCCGGCGCGGCGGATCCTGCCCAGCGGATGCCTGTCATTCCTCTATGCAGATTAGCTGGGGTCAAGGGTCACGGGGGAGGAGAGAGGGGGAGTGGGCGACTGGGGCGGTGGAATGAGGGGGCGAGGAAGTGGGCAGGGGAGAGGCTCGGGCTGGTCCGGCCGCGCCTGCGGGGTCTGTGAGCCCCGCAACCCCCCACCCCACCCCCCAATAGCAGAGAGTTCGGGCGACTCCCCATTAAACTTAAAAGGTTCACTGGCAAATGATCCTTTAGGGCTGGAAGAAAAGGAATTAGAGTACTTAGTCACGGTACTTAATTTAAGAAAATTTGTTTCTAGAAAGTTAGTTCCTTCCTCTCATTGCTGTTATGTGTGCGGTTTTTTTTTTTCTCGTTTTAAAAATCTTCCTTTTAACAAATAGAATTTTGCAGTATTAGTGGCCTCAATCAGGTTGAACAGTGAATCTGAATGATGGGTCTATGTGTCAGATCAACAAAGGATACACTTTGCTCTCTACCATCTACACTCTGCGATGCTCACCTCTCCTATATTCAAAAGAATCACTGTGAGACTATGAAACTGTATTTAAAATGTCCTAAAGGTGAAGACCACAGTAATTTATTTTAGAAGTTAAAATTCCATAAAAGTTAAACAATCCTGCTGTAATTAAATGATAACCTCTAACTTCTTGAAAATATGAATAAAAGTAAATACTCTTGGTATTTAAGACATGAGAACTTTAGATGCCATGTCTATCTCCATCTATAGATCGGTAGGTAGAGATAGATATGGCATTGGGGTGGTGGTTACAGAAATGTGATTCACTTTATGGAAATTCGTTGAACCATATATTATGATTTGTACACTTTTATGAACCTATATATTTCATTGAAAAGTTTTTGAAGTGTATTTTTTTTGAGAGGGCTGGGCTACGAGGCTTATGGGATTTTAACTCCTCTACTACAGAGAAAATCTTGGACCCTGGCAGTAAGAGTGCCAAGCCCTAACCACTGGACCAGGAAGGGATTCCAAAAAAAAAGCGTATGTTTTAATTTTTAACTGATTTTTATTGAAGTTTAGTTGATTTACAATGTTGTGTGAGTTTCTGCTGTACAGCAAAGTGAATCAGTTATACACACACACATACTCACTCTTTTCCCATATAGGTCGTTATAGAGTATTGAGTACAGGTCCCTGTGCTACACAGTAGGTCCCCATTAGTTATCTCTTTTATATACAATAGTGTGTATATGTCAATCCCAATCTCCCAATTTATCCCTCCCCTTCCCTTAAACGTGTATTTTATTAAAAAACATATTTAGGTCACTTGCATAGGTTTCACATTTTAGGTTATCCCAGGCAGTTGACTCAGAGAAGGTGATGGCACCCCTCTCCAGTACTCTTGCCTGGAAAATCCCATGGACGGAGGAGCCTGGGAGGCTGCAGTCCATGGGGTCGCTAGAAGTTGGACACGACTAAGTGACTTCACTTTCACTTTTCACTTCCATGCACTGGGGAAGGAAATGGCAACCCACTCCAGTGTTCTTGCCTGGAGAATCCCAGAGACAGGGGAGCCTGATGGGCTGCCATCTATGGGGTCGCACAGAGTTGGACACGACTGAAGCGACTTAGCAGCAGCAGCAGCAGCAGCAGCAGGCAATCGACTGTGAACTATTAAAAATCTATATAGTGTATAATTATTACAGAAATGCAAATCAAATGAGATATCACCTCACACAGGTCAGATTGGCCATCACTTAAAAATTTACAAACAATAAGTGCTGGAGAGGGTATGGAGAAAAGAGAACTGTCCTACACTGTTGATGGGGGAATGTAAATTGGTATAGTCATTATGGAGAACAATATGAAGTTTCCTTAAAAAACTAAAAACAGAGCTACCATATGATCCTGCAATCCACTCCCGGGCATATATCCAGAGAAAACCATAATTTGAAATGATCCATGCACCCTAATATTCACTGCAGCGCTATTTACAGTAGCCAAGACATGGAAGTTATCTCAATGTCCATTAAGAGAGAAATGCATAAAGAAAATGTGGCAGATATATACAATAGAATATTGCTCAGCCATAATAAATAGCAAAATAATGCCATTTGCAGCAACATGGATGAGTTAAGAGATTGTCATACTGAGTGAAGTAAGTCAGAGAAAGACAAATATCACATGATATCGATTATATATGGAATAAAAAAAATTATTGCTGGGAGGAGGGGAGAGGGAGTGGGAAAGAGAAAGATAAATTGGGATATTGGGACTGACATATATACACTACCATATATAAAATAGATAACTAAGAAGAACCTACTGTATAGCACAATTAATATTCTGTAATGACCTATATGGGAAAATAGTCTTTAAAAGAGTGGATATATGGATGTGTATAACTGATTCACTTTGCTGTTCAGCAGAAACTAACACAACTTTGTAAATCAACTATATGCCAATAAAACTTTTTTCAAAATAAATCTGTATAGTATATCTATTTTATAAAATAATAAATTATTAATGCTTTACACATGCAAATTTTTTCCTAAAGTTTGTATTATTAAGATCACATAGAGCCTAGATTTGTTTTTTGAAAGATGTTTGCTTCTCTGTCTCATCATTTAAATACATTGCCCTATTTTTTTCATACCCAAATAGCCCACCCTCTATTGTGGGGAAAACTCTTTCCCTAGAATAGTATGATCAATTATCTACTTCCTTTTTCCTAATTCACTCTAAAGAAACTCTGATATTTCTTTTGAATGGCTACAAAGACATTTTCAAATTATTTAAAATGTTGGCATTTATGTAATCACGTGTACACATAAAACAATTACACAGAGTCTTCAGGTCTCTGGGGTCTAATGTGGTTCACACATGACCCTGCCAGGGACTCAGATGAGACCAGGCTTGGAGCACTGGGCTTTGAAAAACATCCTCCTAAGAACCTGAGAGAAGTTGGGTGACAAGGAGAGGGTCACTTCACGGGTTTGGCTTAACCCCACTGCTCAGATCTCCACTTTGAGCTCCTTTCCCATCTTCACAGAAGGGGACCCATTTTCAGACTGTATCCCCACTGCATACAAACCCAGTCCCTAACATCTCGATGCAGCAAATGCATCCAAGAATCACTGGACCAGGTCTTTATTAACATATTTATATCAGAGAAAAAAAGGCACTTTGGGAGCAATACAGTTCACTCGCCTACACATTCATCATTCTAGACAAAGTAAAAAATGGTTAGTTTCTCAAGTGAGTTAACTGAGTGGTTGACACAATAACAAAACTGTTCCCTAGTCCTTCCAGGGGCTTCCTTGGTGGCTCAGAAGGTAAAGAATCTGCCTACAATGCAGGAGACTCAGGTCCGATCCCTGGATTGGAAAGATCCCCCAGAGAAGGGAATGCAACCCACTCCAGTATTCTTGCCTGGAGAATCCCATGGACAGAGGAGCCTGGCGGGCTACAGTCCATGGGGTCACAAAGAGTCGGACACAACTGAGCGATTAACACAAACACAGCCCTTACAGGGGCACTGAAGGAGGCACATCTCTAGATGAGGCCCGGTGCCAGGTCAGCTGGACCTTGGCAGAGCTCAAAGCCTGATGCCCAGGAAGCCTGACATCTTTCCTAAGCAAAAACACCTAGCCTAGAGGTGCTGTCTTCTCCCCAAACCCCGAGGGCAGGTGAGGAGGGCTGCAGTGGTAGCCAGGCTGGGAGCAGAGCCAGGAGAGGCGGGGTGGGAATGCTTCAGTCGGGTCACCAAAGCCGTAGAGACCTCAATCCATCCAAGCTGCCACTGCGGAGCTGGTGGATCAGTGCCATAAAGAAACCCTGATTTTTTTTTTCCAATGAATTTGAGGATTAACCAAACTGTGAGTTCTAATTAGGACAATGAAATTAATCCCAACTAAATTTCCTTATAAAGTGAAAAACTGGTGAGCTTTGGGAACACATTCTACCTAGAGGGTTCGGCAGTGAGAGAAAACAATTACAACGGCTCTTCTGTTTCTTCCCTTAAATCGCCTTAAAACAACAACCATAGAAAGGCAGATTGTGTGTTCTCTCAATCTAGGTTGAGAAAAGGAAGCTTCTCACTCCTTTTCCTATCGATAGAGCCTGAGGGGAGGTCACTGATCAGAGGCAATATACAGTAAATTTTGCATATTAGAATATGTTGTTGTTCAGTCACTAAGTACTGTCAGGTTCTTGGCGACACCATGGACTGCAGCACGCCAGGCTCCCCTGTCCTTCACTATCTCAGATTCACGTCCATCGAGTTGGTGATGCTATCTAACCATTTCATCCTCTGCCATCCCCTTCTCCTTCGCCTTCAATCTTTCCCAGCATCAGGGTCTTTTCCAATGAGTTGGCTCTATCTGTTTGGTACATTTACATTATATATAAATATAACGATTTTCTTTGAAATTGACAAAAGCAAAACTTTGAGGTACAATGTTATTTTTGCTGTCATTATTCCTCCTTGAGAAACAATGTGTTTCCTTTTATTTCTTCTCCAAATTTGTATTTCAAACATCAAAGGGGTACACTATAGCTCTGGTCTTTCAGGATTTGCTAAATCCATCTATATTTACTTTATTCAAAACCTTTCATGATTTGCTAGTTAATATAATCTTAGCCTCATCTGGGATTCTTATAATCCCTCGATCGGGTTACACACTTTCCTCTGAAATTTTTCCAGTTCCATTACAGTATCCTTGAAGCATGTCAACCAAAACTGCAGGAAGTGTGCATTAAGATCTCTTTATAAGGGTGGGACAGTTTATTCTATTTTGTTTCCAGTGCTTCCGATGAGGCATGGTGTTTTAACATCCTTTTTATCATAACTAACAAATTATATTAGTGAACACAGAAGAAGTCTACAGAAATCCCTAAATTTCATTTATAGGTCAAAATATAAAGGTTAGAATCTATCATCTAACAAGCTTATGTTAAGATAATCTTCCCCCAATTGCCTTTTTCTTGTTTTATTACAGCTCATCTGCTATTATTGAGCCAACTCACAATTTTACTAAGAGCTCTGGGTGTTATTTCCTTGAATTTATAGTTTAACTGTGCAAATGTTTGTCATCTGAAAAGAAAAAAAAATAAGGACATTTCTCTGTGTGTTACCTCTTTCCAGAGAATTTACAAAAGTGCTAAAGAAATTAGTGCCAACATCTAACTCAGAGGAAACTATCTGTTCATAAATCTTCAGCATTTATCCCATTGGTCCTGCTCTTTGGTCTATATTTCTAAACCAGTTTCTTATCCAGTGATATCCTGGCAAATGCTCAATGATTGGTTTGCTATTTTTCTATGATATAAATATTCCTATGATGACCAATTCAGTGAATGGTCAACTGGCTTACAAGATTATATCACCTGGTTTGCCAAATTTCTGGAAATATAACAACTGGCCTACATAAGCTGTCTTCAGCATAGCACCATTTCATCTTTCATAGCATGCAGTCATCAAATTATATCATGACTGACTGTGTGAAACAGTGTATGTTAAACCTTCCTAAAAATATAGATTGACAGCATCTACTGATTTTTTCCACAATACAGTCTAAATATTTTTCAACCCCTGAAAGATCTTCTGTGATTTTTTTTTCTTTACTTTCGGAAAGAAATTAAATTGGGTGGATTAGAGAGAATTTTCTCCCTGAAACTTGTTTGCCTTTTGACAGAGGTTGCTCTTCTTGAGGTTTTCAAGCATTCTCCCCTATAACTGGCTTGTTAGATTTCACTGGCTTGTCCAATGTAGGGGTTATTAAGTTCATCCATCTGGGGTACCCAAGTGACACTTGCACTTTTCATGGGTGGAAGACACTCATTACATTAGATAAAAGTTAAAAGCAGACATAAACTTAAACTTTAGCAATCTATTTGTGGAAAAGTCCTTTCCTACTAGGTCAAAGTCCAAACTGTAGACATACAAGTTGGTGGCCAGAGAGACAGTTTACAATAAGTATAGTCATTATTACCATCCCTGGTGGCTCAGAGGGTAAAGCGTCTGCCTGCAGTGCGGGGGACCTGGATTTGATCCCTAGGTTGGGAAGATCCCCTGGAGAAGGATATGGTAACCCACTCCAGTACTCTTGCCTGGAAAATTCCATGGACAGAGGAGCCTGATTGCCTACAGTCCATGGGGTCGCAAAGAGTCGGATACGACTGAGCAACTTCACTTTCACTTTAACTGTAACTTAGGTCACTGACAGGCTTTTCTAGTGGCCAAATCTAGCTTGGAGCAGGAGAAAGAGTGAGATCTACCCTCAAAGCACACATGCCATGAGAACTCATCCTGGGCGTCTTCTCTCCCAGATGATGTCTGCTAAGACCCCATTTTGAGATACCGGCAGGTGGGCAGGGGCACAGGGCTGGGGAAAGGGTTAGGCAGAGCTCGGAAGATGAGACAGTTGATCAGAGCAGTGGTGCTTCAGGAAGAATAGTGGTTGGTGGTGGCCATGTACAAGTAGGTGAACTCTCTTAACTGGTGACACTTATTCCTGGACTTGGAGAAGGAAATGGCAACCCACTCCAGTGTTCTTGCCTGGAGTATCCCATGGACAGAGGAGCCTGGTGGGCCACAGTCCACAGGGGTCACAAAGAGTCGGACATGACTGAGCACATCACAACATTCCGGAATTTGGCCATGAAGATCTAGTGAATAACCGACGTTTGCCTGAGTAATGGGAGTTACAGACACAGAAAACCTTCTCCTAGTGGGAAGAAAATGAAATTTAGTAATTAAAACTTAGTAAGGTGGTGCAGTGGTAAAGAATCCGCCTGCCAATGCTGGAGATGTCAGAGACGCGGGTTGGATCCCTGGGTTGGGAAGATCCGCTGGAGGAGGAAATGGCAATGCACTCCAGTATTTTCGCTTGGAGAATCCCATGGACAGAGGAGCCTGGCGGGCCATAGTCCATGAGGTCGCAATGAGTTGAACATGACTGAGCATGCAATGTAGTTTGTTTTCTAGATACAATGGTCAGAAGAAACAACAGACACTCACAGATCATCTGAAAGTATCAGTTTCTTCTACCTACCATTATCAGATTTATTAAAGAACAGAAAACTGTCTTTTCTCCCTTTCTCTGATGGAGGTTCTAAAGGGCAAAATTTTAAGTTAGAAGGCTATTTTTAACACAAGAGGTTCTAATAATCCTGTAAAAAAAAAGTATATAACTCAGAAACTAAACAGTGGCATGCAAAAGTTTTTAAGCATTAAGGTAGGTTTTTATTAGAATATCTTCCAGTTTTAAAATACTTTGTGTTACTCCAAAACTTGGCTACATTTTGTAAAAGTCAGCTTACTTAGAAACATATAACTGCTAAGAAGCAAATAGAATGTTATAATTTCAGTTGAAATTCTGTATATGCAACCTTTTTGAAAAATGTTACCCTATAGCAACTGTCACCAAATGCTTCCTATAACTTTTGTTTGGACAGTTCTGAGAGATTTTAGTTTTAACAGGGTGATAATATACACAGACAAAGGAGAACTCTGGCTAAGAAAAGAATGACAACTTCAGACCTTCTAGTTATATTCAGCATCAAGAGGAGAGAAAACCACATTCCAGAAGTATTAGAACAGGAAACAAACCTGTAAGACAGGCTTTTCTTTCCTATTGTTCTCATATTTTTATATGATTTATTTCCTGAGTTTTTCTTCTACTGCTTGTTCAGGCTAAAAGGATTAACAAAATACCTACTCTGTTTTGCCCTGAGTGAGTCTCTGCAGAGGGCGTGGTGTGTCACATGTGTGCTTACTTAGTGATTGAGCTGGATGGTTGGAAGATTTACTCTGGAAAATAAATACCTCGAGGGGTGGTGCTGGAATTTCCTTTTCCAGAAACTTTCCCTCACCCCCGGAGAAAGAGTGTAGTTTGCCACACTTCGTTTTACAAGAAAAACAAAATACTTACCCACAGCATTTAAAACTCTGACAACTGTATAAAATTAATAATCTTTAAGTTACTAACCAAAATCTAGAGAGAACATTTCCTCAAGACATCTTTAATAATTACTGCCCAATTTAAAGGAAGTAATTGTTTAAAATAAGTTCCAAATCGTTGTTTTATTAACTATCATGTCCATCCTTAGAACTTAGAAAAGTGTGTGGCACATAAAGGGCACTCAATACACACATGATAAATCAAAGAATAAGCATTTATGTGATTTCCTCAATTATAGCAGCTTGAAGCATGGATGAAAAAATACAGCTAGGAATAAGTGTATGATTTTGGTGATATTATATGGACTGCATAGCAAGACAATATCAGTTTCTGTCGCTGGTAAATTTCCTTTTATATGCCATTCTACTCGTAATCATCTAGTCCTTGAGCTAGAATTATCTCAGGATCTCCCATGGGTCTCACACCTCTAGGGCATAGGACATGAGGATAAGTGAGGGACAGACCATACCCTGGAGTTCAAGGCAGACCATACCTGTTCAAGCTCAGACCGTACCTGGAGTTTATATATATTATATATATATGTATGGTAGAGGGTGGGTGTTGGGTCTTACAAGTAAATGACTATAACAGTGAGTACTGTGATAGAGGTGTGTTCCACCAAGAGTAAAGGATGAACACTGTATGGTTACAGGGAAGGCTCTGAACTTTATGAACTGCTAAATCCACATCTTCCCAATACAGAGTCAGCAACTTATTCTGAAGATGTGCCAAAGATTGTCAAGTGCTTCCTAATTAAATTCTGATCATATGCAGTTAATATGAATTGTAATTTTTTTTATTGCTTATAGCTTTTGAGGAATAATTTACATACTCTAAATTCTGCTATTTTAAGTAAACAATGAGTTTTAGTTAATATATAGTGCAATCGGAGAAGGCAATGGTAACCCACTCCAGTATTCTTGCCTGGAAAATCCCATGGATGGAGGAGCCTGGTAGGCTGCAGTCCATGGGGTCGCTAAGAGTCGGACATGACTGAGTGACTTCACTTTCACTTTTGACTTTCATGCATTGGCGAAGGAAATGGCAACCCACTCCAGTGTTCTTGCCTGGAGAATCCCAGGGATGGGGGAGCCTGGTGGGCTGCCGTCTATGAGGTCGCACAGAGTCGGACACGACTGAAGTGACTTAGCAGTAGCAGCAGCATAGTACAATCACTACTATAGTCAGATTTAAGAAAATTTTGAGAACCCTAAAGAGTTCCATCAGCTCTTGGAGTTAATCCCAGTCCCACCCCCTGGCATCAGGCAACTACTGACAGGCTTTTCATCTTCATAGTTTAGACTTTTGAAAATTTTATATAAATGGAATAACAGCATATGACATTTTCTATATCCGTTTTTTTTTTCACATAATGTTTTGATATTCTTCCATGTTGTATTTTATATCAGTATTTTGTTCTGAGTCAAGCTCCATTGTATGGCTATATCAAAGTTTTGATTATCTATTTACCAGTTAATGAGCATTTGGGTTGTAACTATATTTCACTGTATTTCCATTCTCTAAAAATACAGAAGATAAATATATATATATCATATCATATATATATACATATATCAGTTGGGCTTCCCAGTTGGTGCTAGTGGTAAAGAACCCATCTACCCATGCAGGAGACACAAGAGACGTGGGTTCGATCCCTGGGTCAGGAGGATCCCCTGGAGGAGAGCATGGTAACCCACTCCAGTAATTTTGCCTGGAGAATTCCATGGACAAAGGATCCTCACAGGCTACAGTCCATAGGATAACAAAGAGTTGGACATGACTGAAGCAACTTAGCATGCATGCACATATATATCAGTCATCTAACAAATATTTATTATGCATCTTCTTTGTACCAGGTTCTGTTCTAGGTATTTGAGATATAGAATTAAAACAAAAAGTGTAAATGTATGCACTCAGAGAGCTTACATTTTTATGAAAGAACAGAAAATAAGCAATGAACATAATCCATAAAATTTATAGCAATTTAGAAAATGAAAAGTGCTATGAAATAGACAGGGAAGGGTAAGAGAGATGGATTTGTAAGTCATAGTTAAAGTAGGCCTCACTGAAAAGGCAGTCATTGAACACAGACCCAAAAGACATGATGGAGTTAGCCACGTGGTTATCTGGAAAAAGCACATCCTAAGCAAAAAAGACCACTTCATATAAAGATGAGAGCATGCTGCGAGAAACACTAAGGGGCCAGTGTGACTGGAGGACAGTAAGTTAAGGGGAGATGGGAAGGGGATTATAAGCCATGTAAGACCTTGTCACTGACCATAAAGACATTGATTTTTACTATAAGTGAGATGGGGAAGCAATGACAGTTTTGAGCAAAGGAATGGCATAATCTATCTTATATTTTAAAATCACTGTTGCTTCTGAGCAGAGGATAGAAGAGACGAGGTGGGAAGCAGAGAGACAAGGAGAAACTACAAGAATACACAAGGCAAGATATAACAGGGGCTTAGACCCGGTTGGCAGCAGTGGGAAAAGTGAAATGTACCTGGATTCTGGATGCATTTTTAAGGTGGAGCCAAATTTCTTCATAGAGTGAATGTGGAGTATGGGAGAAAAGAGATGAAGCAAGGAGGACTTCAAAGTTTTGTCTGAGCACTCGGAAGGACTGAGTGGTTCTTAATTAAGTCTGAGACAAGAGTGAGTGAGGTGGGTTTGGCATTAAAAAATTAGAAGCTCAAATTTGAAATGTTCAATTAGATATCCAACTACAGAATGAAAATAATCCTAGATGTCACCAAGGGAAAAAATCAACCTATACTTAGATATATCGTAGGACACTGAGTATTAAGAATAAAGAGAAAGTAGTGGGTAGAGAAGTCAGATGCCACTACAAGGAATCACAATAAAATCAAGATGACTAGAATCATATATTCTTGGTGCTATAGGGACACAACTTAGAATTCCATACCCAGATAAATAGTTATTCGTCAAATCAAAAACTCACTCACTGAAAGTGGTTAATCACTAAAGGAACGTCTATAGAAAATTCGTCAGCAAGAAAGAAAGAGTTCAGAGTAAGGGTGGGATACAGGGCTTCCATTGTACCTCAGCTGGTAGAGAATCTGTCTGCAATGCAGGAGACCCCGGTTTGATCCCTGGGTCAGGAAGATCCCCTGGAGAAGGGCTAGGATACTCACTCCCATATTCTTGGGTTTCCCTGGCAGCTCAGCTGGTAAAGAATCCACCTGCAATGCGGGAGACCTGGGTTCGATCCTGGTGTTGGGAAGATATGCTGGAGAAGGAAATGTCAACCCACTCCACTATTCTGGTCTGGAGAATTCCATGGACTGTACAGTCAATGGGTTCTCAAAGAGGTGGACAAAAAACAACAGTGAGCATCAGTTCAGTTCAGTTAAGTCACTCAGTCATGTCCGACTCTTTGCAACCCAATGAATCGAAGCACACCAGTCCTCCCTGTCCATCACCATCTCCCGGAGTTCACTCAGACTCGCGTCCATCAAGTCAGTGATGCCATCCAGCCATCTCATCCTCTGTCATCCCCTTCTCCTCCTGCCCTCAGTCCCTCCCAGCATCAGAGTCTTTTCCAATGAGTCAACTCTTCGCATGAGGTGGCCAAAGTACTGGAGTTCAGCTTTAGCATCATTCCTTCCAAAGAACACCCAGGACTGATCTCCTTTAGAATGGACTGGTTGGATCTCCTTGCAGTCCAAGGGACTCTCAAGAGTCTTCTCCAACACCATAGTTCAAAAGCATCAATCCTTCGGCGCTCAGCCTTCTTCACAGTCCATACATGAGCACTGGAAAAACCATAGCCTTGACTAGACGGACCTTAGTCGGCAAAGTAATGTCTCTGCTTTTGAATATATTATCTAGGTTGCTCATAAACTTTTCTTCCAAGGAGTAAGCGTCTTTTAATTTCATGGCTGCAATCACCATCTGCAGTGATTTTGGAGTCCAAAAAAATAAAGTCTGACACTGTTTCCACTGTTTCCCCGTCTATTTCCCATGAAGTGATGGGACCGGATGCCATGATCTTCGTTTTCTGAATGTTGAGCTTTAAGCCAACTTTTTCACTCTCCTCTTTTACTTTCATCAAGAGGCTTTCTAGTTCCTCTTCACTTTCTGCCATAAGGGTGGTGTCATCTGCATATCTGAGGTTATTGATATTCCTCCCGGCAATCTTGATTCCAGCTTGTGTTTCTTTCAGTCCAGCGTTTCTCATGATGTATTCTGCAAATAAGTTAAATAAGCAGGGTGACAATGTACAGCCTTGACGCACTCCTTTTCCTATTTGGAACCAGTCTGTTGTTCCATGTCCAGTTCTAACTGTTGCTTCCTGGCCTGATTACAGATTTCTCAAGAGGCAGGTCAGGTAGTCTGGTATTCCCATCTCTTTCAGAATTTTCCACAGTGTATTGTGATCCACACAGTCAAAGGCTTTGGCATAGTCAATAAAGCAGAAATAGATGTTTTTCTGGAACTCTCTTGCTTTTTCCATGATCCAGCGGATGTTGGCAATTTGATCTCTGGTTCCTCTGCCTTTTCTAAAACCAGCTTGAACATCAGGAAGTTCACGGTTCACGTATTGCTGAAGCCTGGCTTGGAGAATTTTGAGCATTACTTTACTAGCATGTGAGATGAGTGCAATTGTATGGTAGTTTGAGCATTCTTTGGCATTGCCTTTCTTTGGGATTGGAATGAAAACTGACCTTTTCCAGTCCTGTGTTCACTGCTGAGTTTTCCAAATTTACTGGCATACTGAGTGCAGCACTTTCACAGCATCATCTTTTAGGATTTGAAATAGCTCAATAGGAATTCCATCACCTCCACTAGCTTTGTTCATAGTGATGCTTCTAAGGCCCACTTGACTTCACATTCCAGGATGTCTGGCTCTAGGTGAGTGATCACATCATCATGATTATCCGGGTCGTGAAGATTTTTTTTGTACAGTTCTTCTGTGTATTCTTGCCACCTCTTCTTAATATCTTCTGCTTCTGTTAGGTCCATACCATTTCTGTCCTTGATTGAGCCCATCTTTGCATGAAATGTTCCCTTGGTATCTTTAATTTTCTTGAAGAGAGCTCTACTCTTTCTCATTCTGTTCTTTTCCTCTATTTCTTTGCATTGATTGCTGAAGAAGGCTTTCTTATCTCTTCTTGCTATTCTTTGGAACTCTGCATTCAGATGGTTATATCTTTCCTTTCCTCCTTGCCTTTTCACTTCTCTTTTTTTCACAGCTATTTGTAAGGCTTCCCCAGACAGCCATTTTGCTTTTTTGCATTTCTTTTCCATGGGGATGGTCTTGATCCCTGTCTCCTGTACAATGTCACGAACCTCCGTCCATAGTTCATCAGGCACTCTATCTATCAGATCTAGGCCCTTAAATCTATTTCTCACTTCCACTGTATAATCATAAGGGATTTGATTTAGGTCATACCTGAATGGTCTAGTGGTTTTCCCTGCTTTTTTCAATTTAAGTCTGAATTTGGTAATAAGGAGTTCATGATCTGAGCCACAGTCAGCTCCCTGTCTTATTTTTGTTGACTGTATAGAGCTTCTCCATCTTTGGCTGCAAAGAATAGAATCAATCTGATTTCGGTGTTGACCATCTGGTGATGTCCATGTGTAGAGTCTTCTCTTGTGTTGTTGGAAGAGGGTGTTTGCTATGACCAGTGCATTTTCTTGGCAAAACTCTATTAGTCTTTGCCCTGCTTCATTCCACATTCCAAGGCCAAATTTGCCTGTTACTCCAGGTGTTTCTTGACTTCCTACTTTTGCATTCCAGTCCCCTATAATGAAAAGGACGTCTTTTTGGGGTGTTAGTTCTACAAGGTCTTGTAGATCTTCATAGGACCGTTCAACTTCAGCTTCATCAGCATTACTGGTTGGGGCATAGACTTGGATTACTGTGCTATTGAATGGTTTGCCTTGGAAACGAACGGAGATCATTCTGTCATTTTTGAGACTTTATCCGAGTACTGCATTTCGGACTCTTTTGTTGACCATGATGGCTACTCCATTTCTTCTGAGGGATTCCTGCCTGCAGTGGTAGATATAATGGTCATCTGAGGTAAATTCACCCGTTCCAGTCCATTTTAGTTCACTGATTCCTAGAATGTCGAGGTTCACTCTTGCCATCTCTTGTTTGACCGACCACTTCCAATTTGCCTTGATTCATGGACCTGACATTCCAGGTTCCTATGCAATATTGCTCTTTATAGCATCGGACCTTGCTTCTCTCACCAGTCACATCCACAGCCGGGTATTGTTTTTGCTTTGGCTCCATCCTTTCAGTCTTTCTGGAGTTATTTCTCCACTGACCTCCAGTAGCATTTTTGGCACCTTCTGAACTAGGGAGTACCTCTTTCAGTATCCTACCATTTTGCCTTTTCATACTATTCATGGGGTTCTCAAGGCAAGAATACTGAAGTGGTTTGCCATTCCCTTCTCCAGTGGACCACATTCTGTCAGACCTCTCCACCATGACCCGCCCGTCTTGGGTTGCCCCACAGGCATGGCTTGGTTTCATTGAGTTAGACAAGGTTGTGGTCCTAGTGTGATTAGAATGACTAGTTTTCTGTGAGTATGGTTTCAGTGTGTCTGCCCTCTGACGCCCTCTTGCAACACCTACCATCTTACTTGGGTTTCTCTTACCTTGGGCATAGGGTATCTCTTTATGGCTGCTCCAGCAAAGCACAGCCGCTGCTCCTTACCTTGGATGAAGGGATCTCCTCCCGCTGCCCTTCCTGACCTTCAACGTGGGATAACTGACAAAATTATGGTGAATTTAATAAACCATTGGTTGTGCAAAATGGAGAGGTAGTCAGTGAATTTTAACATATGTTGAGGTCCTGATTTTGATATTAGGAGGGTAGACAAAATAAATACTTCTTGAGTTTATCAGAAAAATGTGCTATTTCAAATAATAAGAAAAATATAATAATAAGTTTCCAAATCAGTAAATAAAAGGAAGGGGAATAAAAAATGTTTCACTAATCCAATAATGAAAAAAGAAAATGAGAGAAAATTTGAAAAAGAGCTGGCTAAAAGAGATGACACAAATTAAGATGTCAAATTAAGTCCAAAACAGTAATTGCAAAAAATGTGAAAGGAATATTCATATCTAATGACAGTAAAAGATTGGAGGGAGCAGAAATATAGTACATGTCTCTATCTGCCAATTTTAGAAGATACATCCCAAACAGCAAAAGCTGAAAATAAAAGCATGAAAAATACATCCTTAAGCAAATACTTACTAAGGGAAATTTGGTATTTCAATATTAATAATAGATGAATTAAAGCTGAAGTAAAAACAATAAAAAATAATAAATGGGATTCCCATTTATTTATGTATTATCCCATTTATTATTTATTCCCGGTGGTAAAGAATCCACCTGCCAATGCAGGAGACACAGGAGATGAAAGTTCGATCCCTGAGTCGGGAAGATCCCCTGGAGGATGAAATGGCAACCCACTCCAGTATTCTTACTTGGAAAATTGCACAGGCAGAGGAGCCTGCCTGTGGGGTACAGTCCATGGGGTTGCAAAGAGCTGGACATGACTGAGCATGCACATATGCATGCAAAAACAATAAACTGCATAAAGGTATTGATTAGATAATAATAAAAAGTAATTTAACAAGAAATAGATGTGTAAATTATCAGCTAGTATGCCCCTAGCGTCAGAATCTTAAAATATAAAAATCAAAAACAGAATTAGTTATGATTATTAGCTAATATTTATATTAACAAGTTAAGATGAGTAAGAATTAGTTAAGATTATAATTAGCGGAGAGTGAAAAAGCTGGCTTAAAACTCAGCATTCAAAAAACTAAGATCATGGCATCCAGTCCTATCTCTTCATGGAAAATAGATGGGGAAAAACTGGAAACAGTGGCAGATTTTATTTTCTTGGGCTTCAGAATCACTGCAGATGGTGATGGCAGCCATGAAAATAAAAGACGCTTGCTCTTTGGCAGAAAAGCTATGATAAACCAAGACAGTGTGTTAAAAAGCAGAGACATCACTTTGCCAACAAAGGTACGTATAGTCAAAGCGATGGTTTTTCCAGTAGTCATGTATGGATGTGAGAGTTGGATCACAAAGAAAGCTGAGCACCGAAAAATTGATGTTTTTGAACTGCGGTGCTGGAGAAGACACTTGCACAGAAAGGAAATCAAAGCAGTCAGTCCAAAAGGAAATCAACCTTGAATATTCATTGGAAGGACTGATGCTAAAGCTGAAGCTCCATACTTTAGCTACCTGATGCAAAGAGCTGACTCGTTGGAAAAGATCCTGATGCTAGGAAAGATTGAGGGCAGTAGGAGAAGGGGACAACAGACGATGGGATGGTTGGATGGCATCACTGACTCAGTGGACACCAGTTTGAGCAAGCTTAGGGAGACAGTGAAGCACAGAGAAGTCTGAAGTGCTGCAGTCCATGGGGTCACAAAGAATCAGACATGACTTAGTGACTAACAACAACAGAATTAGAAGCATAAACAGACAAATCCACAATAATATGGTGAGATTATCATAAAGTAATACGATACGAAGGGTTTCCTCAGGATTCTCAGTGGTCAAGAAACAACCGTCCCACACTTTTTTGGAAACAAATAAATAAAAAAGCACTCCTAAGTAACACAAGGAAATCAAATTGTAACATAATGTGTGAAGAATAAAAAATGAAAGCATTAAAAATTATGAGAGATGGTGGTAATGTGGTAATCAGAGGTATATTTAAAGTCTTAAATGCATCTTTAAAAACAGAGGTTTATTCAGAGAGAAGTAATACATAAGTAAATTAGGTAAGTATTAAACTGATTAAGCTAAAAAGGAAAGAAAAAAGAAAAAGAACAGAGTAAGAAAGGAAGATATTTAAAAAAAAAAGATTGCAAATGAAAGAACTAAAATTCAAGAAATTTGCTTTGCTATATAAAGAATCTTCTACAGTCCATGGGGTTGCAAAGAGCTGGACACGACTGAGCAACTGAACTGAACTGACTGATACAGAACCTTCATTCACCCATGTGAATAAGGTTAATTCTCTTAATAAGAGAATGTTCTGCATTTTTCAATGAATAAAAGCAAATGAAATGCAGGTAAAGAAAATTCAAGATGAAAAACAACTATCTGAGTAATTCCAAAAACTGAAACATCACTAGTAGAAAGGTGAATTAAAAACTTACTATTCTGCATCCTGGGGAAAACACAGATGCATATTTAGTATTTTATTCCATTATTAAATAACACAGCATTCTATAACTAAAAACAGATGAAGAACTCCAATCTACTGCTTATTTCTGTTTTCTTTAGAGTAAATATCTCTCTGTAGTATTTGTTATTTGTAGTACCGTGGTATCTTTAAAACTCCAAATGACATCTTAAGGGAATTACAAATAAGTAGTTTCTTATATTTAACAAGCTTAACTTCAATTGTTCTTTACTTTTATGCTTCTGATATTTTAAAACAGAATAAGAAAAAGCTATAAGATTGGTTTCTGAAAACATATTTAGTTTTATTAGAACTTAAATCTAAACCTAAGATGCCTCCAAGTAAAACAGCCCTCTAGGGAAAGTTGTACATATTGAAGCATTAGAATATAAAATGGATTTCAGTAACTGCAAATTACTTCTCAACTAAGGAAAGTTGACACATTCTTCAAACAGGTGATAAAGATGGAAGCCAAGAAGGGGGATGAGGCAACTTGCAGGTGTTTAGATTTAATCTTTCATCAAAACAAGATTTATTCAGGGGGAAATCATATAATCACACAATTAAGAAGTAGATATACAAAATGGGCTTGGAATATCGCCATATAAAATCTATATACCACTCTCCAAAGCAATGAGGCTCTGACACTGAAGGGTTTTCATTCCCCAACTTCCTTAAGCAGAGGGCTTTCAATTATGAGAATGCACAAGGGAAATCTTTACCAGAGAGAAAGAGGCCCAATATACAATACAAAGGAATATTAACCTGAAAGATTTATTGTTATACTTTAAAAGAATAGTGTTATTCTCTGTCTCTCTTTATTTATTTATTTATCAGGAGAAAGTGTTGTGGGTTTTGCTTTGCTATAAATATTCCAAAACCCACATAAAGCTCCAAAGATTTCACCATCTCTACAGATTTTTATGTCTTCTTTATAGGTGTATATACCGTACTGTTTTGTGAGCCAATTATACATCTAGTGATTTGTTTCTGTGAGCCAATACTGACTACAATACTCAGTTACATTTATCAATGAAATACTCAACACTAATATACATTTCTCACTTGAGTCTGTGATTTTAGGATGATAAGTTTTGCTTTTTTCTGAGCTAAATATTACCCTATTTCATCTAAGGTAATAAAATTTTCATTTTATGCAAGAACATACGAGTATTTAGTTGTAGTCCATTATTTGCGTCAATGTAGAAATATGTAGTACCTTATTCTGCAAATAGTTATTACCATGTGAAAAATGAGACTTTCATTATAGCTTGGCAAAAGTGCACTTACTAAATATTCATGGCTTATTTTCTTCCCATGTTCTGTCTAGGTTTCTATCAAGGCTTGGTTCTCAGAGGGTAAAGAATCTGCCTGCAATGCAGGAGACCAGGTTCAATCCCTGGGTCGGGAAGATCCCCTGGAGAAGGGAATGGCTACCCACTCCAGTATTCTTGCCTGGAAAATCCCATGGACAGAGGAGCCTGGCGGGCTATAGTTCATGGTGTTGCAAAGAGTTGGACATGACTCAGCGACTGACACTTTCTGGTTCTCAAACCTCTGTTCATCTCCCTCTTTTATTGCTAACTGGAGCACTCCTCATTCCTTGAGTTTTCTGTCTACTTTGGTTGGTTAATTCTCAATATCTTGCCTCCAATTCTCCTACATTTTATGATCTAAGAGATACATTGGCTTAGATGTCAAATCCTCTGGGACCTAAATCTGTATATCTCCATGGCAACCTGCCGCCATGGTATTTACCTCAAGGCTGTCTCCTCATCTGTCTCTTGCACTGAACTGAATGTCACCTGGAGGCCATGTCTGGTTCACCATTATAACACCAGTACAGGGCCAGAACATGGGTAAGTGCTCAGGAAGTATGTACTTTATATGCAAGTGAATGAAGGAATGAATGGATCTGATCTGCATCAATGCACCATTTAGATCTATGGCTGCCAGGAGAAACACAAAAAGAAAACTGGGGATTCGTAACAGTGGGTTACTATCAGGTCCAGCAATAAGCGGTAGTCAGTAGAACACCATTTACAGAGGATCACTTAGGTTTTCTGGTTCAGCGATTCAGAAAACACAGAATCAGAATATTGTCATAATTACATTCATATGCATCTAATAAACACATACATTATATTTTCAAGAGCCCTAGTTAAAGCTTTGTTCAGTTTCTCATCTGAGATTACTGGCCTATGTCTTATTAAAAATTCAGTATTTGGTTGAGATATAGCTGTGCTAAAACCAAACAGGAATGTTCATTAACTTACAGATCATTGTGTACAGTGCTGTATACAGCACTTACCCATTGTATACATTGATGAACAAACTGGATGGAGACTTCTAGCTTACTCTGCTTTTGCAGAGAAAAAACGTTTGACTGAAGTAACACAAGAAGTGTTTCTTAATATTGAGGGTGCAGTAGAAAGGGTAAGGTGGCCTGCGGATAGTCACACCATCATGGAAGTCCCTTCTCTTGAAGGCAGATGGGATCTGTGACTTTCTTTTAACCAATCGACTCTGGGGATGATGTGTGTGTGTGTGTGTGTGTGTGTGTGTGTGTGTGTGTGTGTGTTGCATGTGTGATTATGTTGTATAAGATTGAAACACCTGTCTTGCTGGAAGACACTCATGCTCTTCCTGGCTTTGAAGAAGCACCTGTAAATCACCACCTGGAGAGGGCCATGGGGCAAGGAGCAGAGGGCAACCTTGGGCTGATGGCCAGCAAGAAACTGAGGCCCCCACTCTGGCATTCTGCAGGGAATGGAATGCTGCCAGCAGCCACGTGAGCTTGGGAATATAGCCTTCCCCAGTGAAGCCTTAGTGAGATCACAGCTCCCGGCTGACACCGTGATTGCACCTTTATGATATGCCGAGACTCTAAGCAAAGGACTCCACGAAGCTGTGCCCTAACTGCTGACACATAGCAACTGAGATACAACACATGTTGTTTTAAGCTGCTCAGTTTGTGGTAGCATTGTTCTCCAGCAATATGTAACAAACACAGGTGGGAACATGGCTTACTTAAAAAGAAGATCTACTCAGTCCAAATGGAGGACTGGAAGAAGTAGGGTAGATGAAGTTTCTTCACCTTTGAGGGAGAAATGTAGCCTGGAATAGGAAGGAGAGGCAGCAGAGGAAGAAAGCCAGGTGGTTAAGCTGACGCTCTCCCCTCTGATGACTTCAGAGAGGGCCAGAGCCAGAAAAGTAAGACTACAGACAATAGCTGGGGAGAAATGTAGCTCGTATAGCAAGATATGTAGCATTTATGAACCTAGATCATATTTCGTTTAAAAATATACTGGCATAGCCAAACTGTCCATACCTACCAGGCATCTCTCAATTGCAGAAGCAATTCTTTGAGGTCACTTAAATCAGTCAGAGCCCAGAGAATGAGTTCAGGTTCCAAAGAGTGTGACCTGTGATCTATTCTCAACTCTCAAACAATTCTCTGGACCCATATCTGCAACCCTGAGACACTCAGTTGTCAATGCCTATTGTGCCACCTAATGTAGAGTAGTTTACTAATAGAGTGCACTGTAGGTAGTTTACATCCTAACACTCTATCTTTTTAATTACTATCCCAAATAGAAAACATGGTCTGAAAGCCCAAGAAGAGTAAAACTGCTCATATTTCCTATCTATCTGTTTCCTACTATTGGAATGTAAGCTCCACAAGGAAAAGATTTTTTTTAAACACCTTATCTCTTTGCAAGTTGGTGGCAATCAATCAATATTTGTTGAATGAAGCAGGTCCATCTTTCCCTATCCTTTTTTCATTGGTAAAAATGGGGGTAATAATAATAGTACTTCCGAATCAAGTGTAAGGATTAAGTGGTGTAACACATGTGAACAGATTAGAACATGGCCTTGTCTTGCATATAGTATCTGATCAGTAAAACTTAGCTGCTATTAAGTCATAATACCTAAATATACTTTGTTGAAGGAAGCTGTTAGGAAAAAGAACCTGAGTACTGTAATTCATTTTCTAGTACAAGAGAACCTTACCAAGGCCTTCCTTCATGGGTCAGCAGTTTAAAAACTCTGCACTGCCAGTGCAGGGGACACAGATCCAATCCCAGGTCAGGGAACTAAATCCCACTTGCCACAGCTGAAAGCTGGCATGCTGCAGCAAAGACCCCACATGGCCCAACAAAGACCTAGCATGGCCAAATAAATAATAAATAAAAAGAAGTAAACATGGGCTTCCCCGATGGCTCGGTGGCTAAGAATCTGCCTTGCAATGCAGGAGACATGAGTTCGATCCCTGGTCTGGGAAGTACCTACATGCCACAGGGCAACTAAGCCTGTGTGCACAACTACTGAGCCTGCGCTCTGGAGTTCTTGATCCGCAGCTACTGAAGCCTGCATGCCTTAGAGCCTGTGCTCCAGAAAAGCAGCCACCACAGCGAGAAGCCTGAGCACCCCAACTGGAGAGCAGCCCCGCTCTCGGCAACTGGAGAGAAAGCCCACACAGCAACGAAGACCCAATACAGTCAAAAATAAATAAAATTTAAATAAATGAATATTTTTAAAAATAGAAATAAGTAAACATTAAGAAAAATAAATCAGCTGCATCCCCTGGGAAAAAATAGAGAGAAACCTTACCTCTAAGGAGGTTCAACTACAGGTTAAGCTTTAAGTGCACATTTAGTTTAATCTGAAGTTCAAAAATTTAAACTAATTTTGAAATAAATTTGCATATGGCAGTACATCACCAAAAAAACAAAGGGCTTGAAGTCAACAAGTTAAATGTGATTTTTGCTGTAGAAATATGTATGAAATTGTGCTTGCTGTGTATCATAAATTCAGAATCTGTCTAGTCTAAACTCTAATTCAAGCAGAAATTCCTTTTGCTATTTCCATCTAAGTGATCAGGACACTTTCCGAGTCTTTTCTGTATGTCTTTAAAAAGATCGATCATACCAAATGCCGGCAAGAATATACAACAACTGGGATTTTCATACATTGTAGGAGTGTAAAATGACAATTTGGAATTGGGAAACCTGGCCTGGCATTTTCTATAATGTTAAACATGCACTTATCCTATCAGACAGAAGTTCTACTTCTAGACATTTATCCAAGACAAATGAAAACATATATCCATAAAAAGACTGTTCGAGAGTGCCCATAGCAGCTTTCTTAATAATAACCCCCAAGTTGGAACGGATCAACAGCCCATCACCAGAAGCAGGAGTGAATGAATATAATTTGGTGTGTCCATTTTGGCAGAACACTACTCAGTCATAAAGAAAGCACTGTGCTGTCCACTCCCCTCAGAATTGAAGGACTTACTTCTCCATCTGCTGGGGCTGTTCTGGAAGACAGCCAACAGCAGTCAGCCCCTCTGGGGAAGGGGCATATTTTCTTGGCTGAAACAGTCTTACCCAAAGTACCAATCTCTTTCTGGAGAAGCAGCCCCTGTCCAAGGCCAGATTAACATGGGAGTGGGGGCAACTTGAAATTACTCTGACAGGCCATGCAGCTCCAGTGCTCCCATTGGCAGGCGAGAACTCTACCTGTGGCAGCTGATGCTGAGAGCTCCCCAGGGGACCCAGCCAGAGCTGGTGGCAGTGCTGTCAGAAGTTTCACTTCTCCCTCTGCTCGATCCTGTTTCTTTCCCTCCCTTCCAAAGCCTTAGATCCCAAGAGCCTTCCTTAATAAATGCCCTGCAAGCTAATCATTGTGTCTTTCCAGGGAATCCAACCTGTGAGAAACTACTGATAAACCCGGCTCAATGGATGACCCTCAAAACCAATTTACTGAGTGAAAGAAGACAGACACAAAGGGGTATATGTTGTATGAGTCCACTGATAGAGTTCTAGGACTGGAAAAACCAATCGAGGGAGGAAGAAATTAGAACCGCATTTGTCTCTGGGTAGGGACTGACTGGGAGGGGCCATGAGGGATCTTTTGTGGGGTTGGGAATATTCTGTATCTTGATAGGGGTGTAGGTTGCATATAAGTATGTATGCAATTGTCAAAACGCACTGAATTGTTCTCTTAAAAAGAGAACAATTTATATGTTCAGTGCGTTTCACTGTATATAAATTATACCCCAGGCAGAAAAGAAAAGTAACCACATCAAATTTGGTTCAAATAGAACTTATCAGTCAACACTGGATATATTTTAAAGTTTCACTATGGCCAGCTGAGCCTCTATTCATTTGGAACCTGGTAGTTAGCTTTAGAGAAGGCAATGGCAACCCACTCCAGTACTCTTGCCTGGAAAATCCCATGGACGGAGGAGCCTGGTGGGCTGCAGTCCATGGGGTTGCTAAGAGTCGGGCACAACTGAGCAACTTCACTTTCACTTTTCACTTTCATGCATTGGAGAAGGAAATGGCAACCCACTCCAGTGTTTTTGCCTGGAGAATCACAGGGACAGAGGAGCCTAGTGGGCTGCCGTCTATGGGGTCGCACAGAGTCGAACATGACTGAAGTGACTTAGCAGCAGCAGCAGCAGCAGTTAGTTTTATAAACTAAGTTTGGAAATTGATGTCTGTTGTGCTCATCTTTATATGGGTCACCAAACTAACAGACTTGCTCTTTCTTTTTGAGACATTAACTTAAAATGCCATGCTAATGGATTCATGCATATGTATGGCTGAGTCCCTTTGCTTTCCACTTGAAACTATCACAACACTGTTAACTGGCTGTACTCCAATATAAAATAAAAAGTTTAAAAATTGCTATGCTAATCAGTTACAGCTCCAGAGGCCTAAGAAAAGTCATGAGATTGCTTCTTTTATGACATTTACTCATTACTCCAAGTATTGGGTACAGTTTTCATTCAACTGTAGATTTATCTACTTGTATGCTCATGTAGCAGGCTTCCCAAGTGGCACAGTGGTAAAGAATCCAACTGCCAATGCAGGCAACACAAGAGACATGGGTTTGATCCTTGGGTCAGGAAGATCCCTTGGAGTAGGAAATAGCAACCCACTCCAGTATTCTTGCTTGGGAAATTCCATGGACAGAAGAGCCTGGAGGGATACAGTCCATGGTGTTGCAAAGAGAGACACGAATGAGCACCCAACACATGCTCATTTAGCAGTGATCTTCAAAGAATTCTAGATCAAATTATGAAAGCATAAAATCTAGATTTTTAGATCTAGAAAGACTTGAGATCACTCAGTTCAATGACAAAGGGAGCTTAGGCTCACAGGAGACAATTGAGTTGCTAAAGTCAGTTGCCTAGGTCTAGGCAAGAGTAGGCTGACATCCCAGGGTGCATCCCATCAGGCAGCCGTGCCCCATGCTCTGAACCAATGCTCCCCTCCGCAGCTCGGCTTAGCGAACACCTAAAAGTGTATTTTATCCTGTGGATTTTCTCTTCCCTCCATTGATGTTCCTTACTTAATAACACTTGCCCAGCTTAGGATAAGAAGTTCAGCTGGTGGAATAAAGTACTCTTCTTTGATTTTGACAGAGATATAATTTTTGCCATAAAGTAGGGGGAAAGAGCACATCTGTGTGCTCTCTGCTTTCCTCTACCTCTCACGTGGCAATTTGTTGAAGGCATATTTGGTGAAAAGTAAACTATATCTGATTCTCGGTAGACAGATTTGAGCAAGAAACTGAAATTTTATTAAGATTTCAAAGCTCTTCCATCTCTGTGCAAGAGAAGAGAAGAGCTCGTATGTGGTAATAGGTTCAAAGTTAAGAATTAAGTCGGAAACATGAACAAAAAGGAAATCTTAAAAGTACACACTGTATGCAACCATCTTTATCGCTAGCTTTTTCTCACAAATCCTATGGTTTCCACAATGGGTTATAAATCTTTGCTTCTTTCTAAGAAACATCTGGAAAAGAAGATGAAGGCCAAGAGAGGAGAACGAAAAATAGAGGAAACCTACAATTAATAAGAGAGTTCATCCTCTCTATCCATCTATTTTTTTTTAATACCCATGAGAAAGATAAAAAGTTAAAATTTGGTCAATATCAAGTGTTGAGGATGTAGAAATAGCAGAGTTTAGTTCCACACTGACTAGAGTGTCATAGGTATGAGCACTTTGGAAAAGATTGGCATCAGCTAATCTCTACACCACACACACACACACACACACACAACCTGGAATATTACTCAGCCATTTATTATACTCAGATTTATTATAAAGAAAAATCTAGCCATTTGCAACAACATGGATGGATCTAGATGATATTATGCTAACTGAAAAAAGTCAGACACAGAAAAATATTGCATGATCTATTTATAGGCAGAATATAAGAAACAAAAACAAAAAACAATGAAAACAGATTCACAGATATGAAGAACAAATGCGTGGTTGTTGCCAGAAGCAAGGGCAGTGTGGTGCCAGGTAAAACAGGTGAAGAGGATTAAGCTCAAGCTTCTAGGTATTTATGTAAGTCATGGGGGTGTTATATCCTATGTAAGAAATATGTTCAAAAAATATTGTAATCACACCAAGGACAGATGACAATGTTATCTCACATATGTGGGCTTCCCTGGTGGCTCAGAGGTAAAGAATCCGCCTGCAGTGCAGGAAACCCGGCTTCAATCCCTGGGTCAGAAAGATCCCAGGGGAGGAGTGGGAAGTGGCAACCCACTCCAGTATTCTTGCCTGGAGAATCCCACAACAGAGGAGCCTGGTGGGCTACAGGCCATGGGGTCGCAAGAGTTGAACACGACTTGGCGACTAAGCAACAACAACAGTCTCTTCCCACCTATTTTCTATGCTTGCTTTATTATAACATCTTTTTTTTTGGCCATGCCATGCAGCCTGTGGGATCTTAGTTCCCCAATCAGGGATCAAACCGGTGCCCCTTGCTTTGGGAGGGTGGAGTCTTAACCACTGGACCGCCAGGGAAGTCCCTATAACATCTTAACTGAGATGTGATTCTCATAGCATACAAGTCATTCATTTAAAGTCTATAAGTAAATGGTTTTATTACTCACAGAGTTGTGTGACTGTCATTACAACCAATTTTAGAAATTTTCATCACCCCAAGAAACTCTATACCTGCTAGCATCACTCCCCATTTCGCCACCACTCCCCAGCCCCAGGCAACCACTAAAGGCACTTTCTGTCTCTAGGAATTTGCCTATTCTGGACTTCATATACAGAGAAGGTAGTGGCACCCCACTTCAGTACTCTTGCCTGGAGAATCCCATGGACGGAGGAGCCTGGTAGGCTGCAGTCCATGGGGTTGCTAAGAGTGGAATACAACATGTGGCTTTCTTTAACGAAGTACAATGTTTTCAAGGGCCATCTGTGTTATAGCGCATATCAGTATTTCATTTCTTTTTATTGCCAAATCATATTCCATTGTGTATAGATACTATATGCTTTCATCCATTTATTGGTTGGATGGACGTCTGCATTTTTTCTACTGTGGGGTTACTATGAATAATGCTGCTAGGAAATTCATGGACAAGTTTTTGTGAAACATATTTTCATTTTTTTGTGCATATACCTAGGCGTGAAACTGCTGGTCATATTATAAGTCTATGATTAATTATTTGAGGAATTTTTTTTTTTAATCTTTGGTTGTTGGATCTCTTTATTTTGTACTTAAGAGAAACCAGTGTCAGAATACAGCATCTAAAACTTTAAATTACAATTGAAAAAAAGAAAAGGAATGAAAACACATTTACCTGGACCTCAGCCCTAGTAAATAAAATGGAATATTTATATGGAGGCTTCCCCCTGCTCTGGCATTAATTTTATTTCTTTCTTTTTTTTTTTTTTAAATTTTAAAATCTTTAATTCTTACATGCGTTCCCAAACATGAAACCCCCTCCCACCTCCCTCCCCACAACATCTCTCTGGGTCATCCCCATGCATCAGCCCCAAGCATGCTGCACCCTACGTCAGACATGGACTGGCGATTCAATTCTTACATGACAGTATACATGTTAGAATTCCCGTTCTCCCAAATCATCCCACCCTCTCCCTCTCCCTCTGAGTCCAAAACCTCTCCCTCTGAGTCCAAAATATTTGAGGAATTGACAGACATTTTCTTCAACATATCCTTTGAAGCACAAAAGCTTTTAGTTTGATGATGTCCAAGTTATCTATTTTTTCTTTGGAGTCTGGTATCATTTTTCTTCTTTTTTTTTAGTTGTAGCATGTGGAATCTGGTTCCCTGACCAGGGGTCAAACCTGGGAGCGCTGCACTAGGAGCTCAGAGTCTTAGCCAGTGGACCACCAAGGAGCCAAGATACCTCTGGTATCATATTTAAGAAATCATTGCCTCATCCAAGATCATAAAGATTTATATCTATGTTTTCTTTTAATAGTGTTATAGTTTTAGCTTTACATTCAGATCTTCAGTCAATTTTGAGTTAATATTTTAAAATATGATGTGAGATTGAGTTCCTACTTCATTCTTTGGTATGTGGATATCTAGTTTCCTTGGCATCATTTACTGAAAAGATGGTTCTTTTCTCTATTGAAGTATCTTGACAGTCAATTTATCCTTGTTGAAAAACCAATTTTCCATAAATGTGAGAGTTTATTTCCAGATTCTCAATTGTTGTTGTTATTTAGTTGCTAAGTCATGTCCAACTCTTTTGCGACCCCATGGACTGTAGCCCACCAGGCTCCTCTGTCCATGGGATTTCTCAGGCAAGAATACCACTTCCTTCTCCAGGGGATCTTCCCAACCCAGTGATCAAACAGGGGTCTCCAAGTTTCCTGCACTGCAGGCAGATTCTTTATCACTGAGCCACCTGGGAAGCCTGAGACTCTTAATATTCTCCCATTTATTGCATATATAAACTACATCTCCACAAATAAACTTGGCATGTGGAAAGCTTGTTCATTCTTTCAGGTCAGTAGTAAACTACTAGTCCTTAAAGCCCTATAAGAAACAGTTCGGAGATTTTAGCTTCATGTTTCCACAGTCTATTAAGGTAAGAAGTTTAGTAGCAGCAGTGGAAAACCAATCCATTGTCTCATTCCAAGTAAGAAGGTGAAATTCACAGGGAGGAGTCAGAGCAGCCTTCGTTGTGTCTGACTTAGCGGACTGTATGACTCATGGACTGTAGCCCACCAGGCTCCTCTGTCCATGGGATTCTCCAGGCAAGAATACTGGAGTAGGTGCCATTCCCTTTTCCAGGGGATCTTCCCGACCCAGGGATCAAACCCATGTCTCCTGCATTGGCGGGCAGTTTCTTTACCGCTGAGCCACTTGAGAAGCCCAGCCTTCATTACACGAAGTGGAAAGACCAACTCACTTTAACAGCTTTTCCAAAATCCAGAGTGAAACCTCAAAGCAGCCCGGTTTCTAAGCACGAGTCAGCTTCCTGGCGTGCCCCGTGACTGGCCTTGTCCCAAAGGGTCAAAGCTTAATCGCACAGGATGCCTCAGAGACAGCCGGTTGCAGAGGTGTCCGGGACAAATACTGCGGCAGCGAGGTGATAGACACCACATGCAATAAAGCACGTGCAACCAAGTGCTCCTCTCCTCTTTTGGGAAACCTGCCAAACACAGTGTTTAAGGGAGGAGGAGGAGGCTGCTGCTGGGAACACCTGGTGCTTTTCTATTGTCTGCCAGGAACTTCCGGCCTAAAGCCTGCCGGAAATAACAGGGATGTTCCCGAGATGGGGATGGGGCCCTGCCTGCACCGGGCTCATGAATTATCCTGTTGAGCACGGCTGCCAAAAATCAACTGAATTTCAGATGCTATGAATTATTATCTCACATACACACACACACACACACACACACACCGATCTACCAAGAGACAAACAGTCCAGGTGTGACAGCCAAGGCTTAGCTCCAGGTGGGTGTTCAGCTTCATTTCAGCTCCTGGGTGTGCAATGTCACTGCTTCTGATAAAATCACTCTCAGTTCTGTCTACCTCACAGGTTATTTAGAAATTCTGAGGGCTGCTCACTTTTGTCAACAGGAATTAGCCCCACAGTTGGGTTCCCAAAACTCTGAGCTTTGTTATAAGACCTTAAAACTGACCCACTTCAGAAGGAACTTATGTAACGGCGAAGCAAAAGCCAAGCACATATATGTATTCATGATATCTACAGGTAATTCTCACATCTCACAGTGAAAAATGAATCACTCAGAAGAGATTTTTCATTTGAGAAATGCTGGCTGAAAAGCCCTTCAGCTAAAACAATCAAGCAGACACAGGAAAAGAAGCAGGTGCTCAAGTACCCTTGTTGAGGTCAAGGTTGGAATCTGATGCAGTTAGGTCAAGCTTCATTTTCCTGGAAGAAGCTAAAACATTTTTTATTGAGGATTTCACATTTAATGACAAAGACCCCCAAAACTCACCTATACTTAAAAAATTCATTTCAGTGGTGATCATTTTGTAATATAAAGAAATATCAAGTCAATATGATGTGTACCTAGAACTAACCCAGTACTGTAGATCACTTATATTTCAATTTTTTAAAATGGGAAGGGAAAAAAAACACTCGTCAAGACATAAGTGCATTAGGCAATGGCTTTCTCTCCTTTTTGGTCAAACATCCTAGAGTTCTCTAGCAAACTCGTGGCCCTGAAAACACACACACACATACCCTTCTTTAAGTATGAATGAGAATCTACAAAGCCTATCAACACTTTAAATTCAAGGCAAAAAACCTCATTTGTGCACCCCTTAAATTTTCTCTGATTCAGGCTCATTCCATACCCTTCTTAGCCTTTAAGCTTGAATGTCAGTGTTTATAAACGAACATACAAAAAGAAAGGAAAAGAGGAAGGAAAAGCTGTTGACTTTGGATTGTGGTTGGTAGGGCACAGGAAACCACAAGGGACGCAAGATCTGGTCGGCTTCACTGAGCTGACACGCGCACGCACACACGCACTTCTGGGGAGAAGAAGCCTTTGCGGGAAAGAAAGGCCCCCGTCCACCCGCCTCAGCAGACTGAGAGCTGGCTTGCCCCTTCCACGGTGCCCACAGGCGTCAGCTAGAGAATGAGTGCCTTAGAGCCTGGAAAAACCCACCTGTTCTTCACTCCTTCTACCTCAGGCTACCACCCTCACTGACACAGGCTGGGACCTGAAACCTGGGGCCTGGGACCCTCTGCTGCAGTGCTTGCACCTGGACAAACATCTCAAGGCGACAAAATACAAAGAAAATATAACAGACCAAAAATAACTCTATATGTGCACAACTGGGGCACATTACGAACAGTAAGTTATAAAAAGACCAAAAACCCAACTGCCGCTTCTGAGGAGTCGGGGCACAAGCGGGATGTGCATTCTGCCCATAGCACCATCAAGGCAGTGGGCAGACCACCCGAGCCACCCTGCGAGCCCAGCCCCAGGATCCACCCTTGCCCTCCCGGATAAGAAACCGGCTTGCCAATCCCTCCCTCCCTGCCTCCCATCCCTGTCTCTGCCTGGGGCAGCATCAGTTCAATTCAGTCACTCAGTCCTGTCCGACTCTTTGCGACCCCATGGACTGCACGCCAGGCCTCCCTGTCTATCACCAACTCCCAGAGCTTACTCAAAATCATGTCTATCGAGTTGGTGATGCCATCAAACCATCTCATCCTCTGGCGTCCCCTTCTCCTCCCACCTTCAATCTTTCCCAGAATCAGGGTCTTTTCCAATGAGCTAGCTCTTCACATCAGGTGGCCAAAGTATTGGAGTTTCACCTTCAGTATCAGGACTGATTTTCTTTATGATGGACTGGTTGGATCTCCTTGCAGTCCAAGGGACACTCAAGAGTCTTCTCCAACGCCACAGCTCAAAAGCATCAATTCTTCGGCACTCAGCTTTCTTCACAGTCCAAATGAGCTCCCCAGGGAAATGCAAACGGGTTATAACAACCTTCCCCTATCTCAAAACACCCACCACTGTGACCAGATCTTGCCTTCTCCAAGGATATACAGGAGATACTGGAAGAATTTGCAGCCTTCAACACAGTTCTCTCTATTTTTCCCCCTTTGGTCCTACCTGAAGCATGTGTGATTTTAGTTCCCCAACCAGGAATCAAACCTGCAGTGGAAACACAGAGTCTTAACCCCTGGACTACCAGGGAAGTCCCTACAGTGCAGTTCTTAACAGAACATTGTCTTTATTGATCAGTTGGTCTGTTTTGAGTTTTATTCGTATCCCCAGCTAGACAGTAAATCCCCTGGATTCTCAAAATAAACTCCAAATGCAACCACTCTCAGTCTTTCCACTGCTGACGCTGCATCTCAGCCCTTATCTCTCTCTGGGGGATGAGGGCAACATCTTAACTGCCCTTCCTATTTTCTCTATAATTGCTTGACAGCATGTCCTCCAAAAGCCAGGGTTATGGAGACCCAGTCTCTCCACTGTGCCCAACTCTTCAATGGGTTCCTATTGCATATGTAAAAGAAAAAAAAAGTAAACTCTTACCACAGGCTACAAAGCCTCCTGGTTGGCTCTGTTTCCTCAGTTCCACTTATCCTTTCCTTCACTTTTCCCTCTCCAGCCACACTGACAGTCCTTATTTTCCTCAAACACAAGCGTGTTCCCACCTCAGGGCCTCGCTGTTCCTTCCTTGACACATGCTCCTCTCTCCAAATATCTGCATGACTTCATGCGTCGTTCATCCTCACTTCATCCAAGGTCTCCTGCAAGCCAACAATTCTCAAGGAGGCTTCTCTGCCTCTATAGAAAGTTGTCCCTCTCATAAGGTCTGTCTATTTTCCTTTCTTTTCCTCCCATAAAGTGAAAGTGTTAGTCACTCAGTTGTGTCCAACTCTTTGTGACCCCATGGACTGTAGCCTACCAGGCTCATCTGTCCATGGAATTCTCCAAGCAAGAATCCTAAAGTGGGTTGTCATTCCCCTCACCAGCAGACTTCCAAGCCCAAATATTGAGCCCTGGTTTCCCGCACTGTGGGGAGACTCTTTACCAACTGAGCCACCACTTAACTATTATCAGGTATTTATACATTTGGAACAAATGCAAGCTTACAAAGGCAGGGACCTAGCCTGTCCTCACCATCGTACCCTTAGAGACTAGCTGAGGGCCTAGCACACTGTCAGTGTGAATGAGCAGACACATGTTAAACTGTCCTCCTCTACTGCAGGAAGTTTGAGAGGAAAGTAGATCATTGGTTAAGAACAGGGTTTAAAGTCAGGTTGTTCTGGATTTGGATCTTGCTATGAGAACTCAGCAAGTTTGTTAACCTCTCTGAATCTTGGTTTCTCTCCTGCAAAATGGAAGTAATATCAAAATTACATCAAAATTATGTGAAGTGCTTATTGCAACAGGTATCATTTAGTAGTGGCTCAATCAGTTCAGTTCAGCTCAGTCGTTCAGTCATGTCTGACTTTTTGTGACCCCATGGACTGTAGCATGCCAGGCTTCCCAGTCCATTACCAACCCCTAGAGCTTGCTCAAACTCATGTCCATTGAGTTGGTGATGCCATCCAACCATCTCATCCCCTGTCATCCCCTTCTCCTCCTGATTTCAACCTTTCCCAGCATCAGGGTCTTTTCCAATGAGTCAGTTCTTTGCATCAGGTGGCCAAAGTACTGGAGTTTCAGCTTCAACATCAGTCCTTCCAATGAATATTCAGGACTGATTTCCTTTAGGATGGACTGGTCTGATCTTCTTGCAGTCCAAGGGATTCTCAAGAATCTTCTCCAACACCATATTTCAAAATAATCGATTCTTCAGCACTCAGCTTTCTTTATGGTCCAACTCTCACATCTATACATGACTACTGGAAAAACCACAGTTTTGACTAGATAGACCTTTGTCGGCAAAGTAATGTCTCTGCTTTTTAATATGTTGTCTAGGTTTGCCATAGCTTTTCTTCCAAGGAGCAAGCATGTTGTAATATTTCCAGTTATCAGCAGAGGTCAGTAGCAACTGACCACAGAAGGTTTTACATTTTAATAGAGACCTAGAATACTTTGTTTTGCTCCTTTTAGTTCTTTAAGAAAATATAACTGTTGACAGCATGCTTTTAAAAAAAGTTACTATTGACAGAATGGTAAAGCCTTGCTCAAAACACACGCTTAAATCTTGAGAAGCAAGTCTCACCCCACTGTAGGCACTTAAGAAATGTTGACTATAGAGAAGAAAAAGAATTATAAGACTGTTATTTTAGTAGAAACATCACAAAGAATGGGAAAATGTTGTTCTTTGTTGTTCTGAAACTAAGCCCTGGCCTGATAGTTAGCATGCTGAGCATAACTTCATGTCAGGGGAGACGAAGGTTTTTCTTGCATATTTTTTCAGGCTATTCAGATATTAGCGCTTGGGGGAAATTCCTTGAGAAGCATTTTGAGCAGCCTCAAGTCCATCTATATACTGGGTTAAATTTAAAGGTGAGGTCAGAGTGCATGTACCCTTCTTGACAGTTCAAGAAAAGCAGATGTCTATCTTCTCTTTTTGTTCCATGAACCCAGAAAAGGGGGCTGTGGTTCAATCATGCAAAGTGGGACTCTTTTTCAGTTGTATTGGAAGGATAAAGTTATGTCTAAGAAGTGACAATATTATACTAACAAACAAGTATATGTGTTTGTATATGTCTGTCAAATAAAGGCAATTAGGTCCTAGGGGTCTGTTAGTCATTATATCACAGATACTTGGAAGTTACTTAATTTAGTTATCTTAAAAAGTCATTATGACATTAATGTTAGATAAAACTGACTCTATTTAGAGGTTTTAAAGTGGGATATAGTTTTATAATTTAAAGATAACCATTTATGGACAGATACTAACAATGGAAATGAAACTCTAGATTTGGGGCCATTTGAAGGGCTCACCTGAGTCTAATCTGTATCTCCTAGCCTATGACTTCAGACATATCGGGAGATTATTTAAATACCTGTTAAAGAACTAGAGGACACATATGTTATTTATTTTTTGTTTTTATTTTTAAATTAATTTTTATTGGAGTATAGTTGCTTTACAATGCTGTGTTAATTTCTACTGTACAACAAAGTGAATCAGCTATACGTGTACATATATCTCCTCTTTGTTGGGTTTATTTCCCATTTAGGTCACAACAGAGCATTGAGTAGAGTTTTCCTGTGCTATACAATATATAAGAACCTATATAATAGGTTCTTATTAGTTATATATTCTATACATAGTATCAATAGTGTATATATGTCAATTCCAATCTCTCAATTCATCCAACCCTCCTCCATCCTTGGTATCCATATGTTTGTAGGAGAATAAACATTTTAATATAAAAAGGTTTTTAAAGTATTCATGCCATTGTTTCAAACATGGTTACCCCTGCATAAATATTTCTCCCAGTTTTAAAAAATTTATATTTTCTTAGGGAGCATTGGTTTACATTTATAGATACTCAAACCTTCCAATCAATTCTTTTATATGTTTTCTGATATTAGTGTTGTATTAAAGAATGGCTTTCATACTCTAATGGTATGTAATACAGTTTTTTCATATTTTCTTCTAGTATTCTTACTTTTCATTGGGTTGGAAAGATCCGCTAGAGAAGGGATAGGCTAACCACTCTAGTATTCTCGGGCTTCCCTTGTGGCTCAGCTGTTACAGAATCCACCTGCAATGCAGGAGACCTGAGTTTGATGTCTGGGTTGCAAAGATCCCATGGAGAAGGGAAATGCTACCCACTCCTGGAGAATTCCATGGACTGTATAGTCCATGAGGTCGCAAAGAGTTGGACACGACTGAGCAAATTTCACTTTACTTTTCACAGGTAAATCTTTATTTCACCTGTAATTTATTTTTGTGTATCGCATGAGGTAAGATATATGCAGTCTCCTCCAAATTGTTCATTAATAATGCCAAACTCTACTTACTAATATGTATTTGTTTTCTATTGATTTCAAAGACATAAACCAAAAATTATCTTATAGATCAGACATCTATATTCTCAAACAATGGAAAAGATGGAGAATTATTAATGCCAACACAATCATTCTTAATATATCCACCTGAAGTTTTTCTTTCCTGTGAGGAATTTACTCCCCAAGTAAAACAAATCCGCAAAATCTTTCATTATATTCACACCTTAAAGTTGGAGATATCAGATCTAAAGAACTTCCCAGGTGGCGCTAGTGGTAAAGAATCTGCCTGCACGTGCAGGAGACATAAGAGATACTGCTTCGATCTCTGGGTTGGGAAGATCCCCTGGAGTAGGAGCCGGCAAGCCACTCCAGTATTCTTGTCTGGAAAATTCCGTGGACAGATGAGCCTGGGAGGCTACAGTCCATGGGGTCACAAAGAGTCAGACACGGCTGAGCAATTGAGCACCCATACAGACTGGACTTAAAGCACACAATTACAAACATGCCCTCTATCACTGAATCTAACTGTAAATAAACAAACAACCCATATCTTCTATTATGAAAACTAAGTCTTAAAAGAGCTCAAGTACATGTCATGAAAAGCCATTTGGGCGTAAATATGTCATAATAATACAGACTGATAACTGTACTAGGGTATAAAATTTCAGTGTATTTTAGGTATTCTTCAACAAGTAAGTTGACTTTTACATTCAGTACAAGGCAAAACATATAAATGTTTAATAGCTTGAAGTATCAGCTATTAACCATTTAAGGAACATTACTTAGCTCTTTAAAATTGTGTTTTATTTAGAATTCTGTTGTTACTTTTCTTTAATGAGACAAAAAAAAATTTTAATTGACAATCCTAGGAGAGGCAGATGCTTATTCTTTCCTCTGAAATCATGCTGCCTCTAATCTCTTTTGATATCCAGCAAGCAACATCAAGCCCATATAGGGACTTGTACAAAGGAGAAACAAGTTGTAATAAATTACTTCTTTCCAGGGCTTTATTTAATATCAATGCATCATGGAAACAGAACACTAAATTGCTACTTATAAACTAAATATGCATTTCAAATAAAACATTTAACATTCTAAAGAGCTAGATTAAAAATGCCTAGAGGTCTGATTTTAAATGATAAGCAAAGGTGAAAATTAAAGGTCATTATCTAGACCTGAACATTTATGAGCCATGTACATAGTGAGTTTTATACTTTTACCTCTATTTTACTACAGGGATAGCACTGCTTTGTGGAACTAAATTTCATAGTTTACTGTTAGGTACATTATCCTGGCTCAATATCCGTAGATAAATGAAATAATTCATAAGGCCATTTTAATGCTAATAGTGAATCTAAAAAAGGTTTCATTTTCTTATAGTAGGTAAATGTTCTGTGCATAGAAATTACTTCAATTCCTAGGATTATCTAAATTAGCTTGTTCTTCCTAAAATAATGAAAAAACTTAAATATTAGTGCTGATTTTTAAATTAGTGAAGAGCTGTCAATTTGTGGCAATGAGATCCCTTGGGGACAAGACTGTGTTTGATACCTGCTGCAATTCCTGTTTCTTCTGCCAGCCAGACCCAATGAACAAATATCTGTGGCATGTAAGTCACCCAGGGTTTGCCTGCAGCACTCTGCACATGCCCAGCTGTGCAGTCATCAGCCTGACACCTTAGAACATAGATGCTGCTGGCTTTTATCATCTTGGCATGAATCCAAGGCTCATTCTCCAATGGAACAGACAAGAGATAAATCATCTTACTGACTCAACCTCGCCATCACCAGACTCCTTTGTTGTGAACACTTAGCACACAATGAACACAAACTGATCAGCAGCATGAGTCACAGCTGGCCCTGAGACCTCAGTGTAAAAATCAGACCAGCTTTTCTTCAATAGCCTCTAAGTATATAAATACCAGCTTCAAATATTTAGGATGCTACATACCAAGAAGGAAAAGTGCAAATTTCATTTGCAGCAAAACTGCTCTCTCACTGAATGATCAGAACTCAGTGTTCCCATTCTGGCAAGATCAGACAGCGGGAAAAATATATTTGTTTAATTACAGTCTTTGAAGAGAATAGCACATAGCCTTCTCCAGGGGTTCTTCCCGACCCCCTGGAGATTGCACCCGGGTCTCCCGCGTTGCAGGCAGACACTTTACCCTCTGAGCCACCAGGGAAGCTCCAAGTGTGGTACCATTTCCTTCTCCAGAGGATCTTCCCAACCCAGGGATCGAACCCAGGTCTCCTGCACTGCAGACAGATTCTTTACCGTCTGAGCCACCAGGCAGCCCACTGCCAGGAAGACCCATTGAGTACAGTAAAAATGAGGTCTGTAGACATATTTGCAATTTATTGTTTTCTAAAAATAGAATGAATGTAATTGTCAGAATCATTTCATGACTCCACCTTGATATGTAAAATATTTGCTTCTAAACCAAGACTGTTTCTACGTCAATCTTTTTTTTTTTTCATTAAATGAGTGATTTATTATTTTTCTAGAAAGAATCTTTTACTTCTGGGTCAGTCCACACAGAGAGCATCCAGCATCACTCTGGTGACTAGGAGCCACCTCTCTGCTACTGCTAAGTCCCTTCAGTCGTGTCCGACTCTGTGCGACCCCATAGACAGCAGCCCACCAGGCTCCCCCGTCCCCGGGATTCTCCAGGCAAGAACACTGGAGTGGGTTGCCATTTCCTTCTCCAATGCAGGAAAGTGAAAAGTGAAAGGGAAGTCGCTCAGTCGTGTCCGACTCTTAGCGACCCCATGGACTGCAGCCTACCAGGCTCCTCCGTCCATGGGATTTACCAGGCAAGAGTACTGGAGTGGGGTGCCATTGCCTTCTCTAAGCCACCTCTCTAATTCGCATAATCTTCTTCTTTTTCAGTCGCTAAGTCGTATCCAACTCTTTGTGATCCCTGTGAACTGCAGCATGCCAGGCTCCTCTGTCCTCCACTACCTCCTAGAGTTTGCTCAAATTCATGTCCATTGAGTCAGTGTTGCTATCTAACCATATCATCCTCTGCTGCCCTCTTCTCCTTTTGCCTTCAATCTTTCCCAGCATCAGGGTCTTTTCCAATGAGCTGGGTTTTTTTGCATCAGGTGGCCAAATAACCTTCTACTTCAATCTTAAACCTATATTTTACAAATTCATTTTAAAAAAAGAACAACTGGACATCCGTATGAAAAAAAAAAAAGTTAATCTAGACAGAGAGCTTAGAGCCCTCATAAAAATTAACTCAAAATGGATCCTGGACCTAAATGTAAAACACAAAACTATAAAGCTGCTAAAGATAACAAAGGAGAGACATCTATATGACCTTGAGTAAGGAGATGATTTTTTAGATATAGCACCAAAGATAAGATCCACAAAAGGCAGTCGATAAGACTTCATTAAAATTAAAACCATTTTTTTAGAGAATGTCAAGAGAGTGAGAACTCAAGCCTCAGCCTGGAAAACATTTGCAAAAGACACATCTGATAAAGGACTGTTATTCAAAATAAATAAAGAACTAAAAACTTAAAAATAAAATAATCCAATTTTTATATGGCAAAAGATATGAACAGACAAAAGTAAGCATATGAAAAGATGCCTAACATCATATGTCATTCAGGAGATGCAAATTAAAGCAACAATAAGATACCCTGATGCTGGGAAAGACTGAGGACAGGAGGAGAAGGGGATGACAGAGGGTGAGATGGTTGGATGACATCACTGACACAGTGGACATGAGTTTGAGGAAATTCCAGGAGATGGTGAAGGACGTGGAAGCCTGGCGTGTTGCAGCCCACAGGGTCGCAAAGAGTCAGACACAACTTAGCTACTGAACAGCAACAACACCCATCTATTAGAATGGCCACCATGCCCAATGCTGATAAAGATGAGGAATAACAGGAACTCACATTCATTGCTGGTGGGAGTACAAAGTGGTATAGCCACTTTGGAAGACGGTGTGGTAATTACATATGAAACTAAACATACTCGTACTATGTGACCCAGCAATTATGCTTCCAGGTATTTCACTAAATGAACTGAAAACTTACATCCATACAAAACTCTGTACCTGGGTAGTCTACAGCAGCTTTATTCATAATTGCCAAAACTCGGAAGCAACCTATCCCTTCAGTAGGTGAAGGGATAAATAAACTGTGGTACATCCAGACAATGGAATATTATTCAGTGCTAAAAATAAATAAGAAATAAGCTATCAAGCATGAAAAGGCAAGAAGGAAACAAAGTTTAAAAAAGTTAATTTGAAAAGTAGTAGTTTGTATGATTCAAACTATAGGCCATTACGGAAAGTGCAAAACTATGGAGACAGTAAAAAGATTAGTGGTTGCCACGGGCTCTAGAGGGGTGGGAAGGACTGCTACACAGAGTGTAGAGGATTTTCAGGGCAGTGAAACTATTCTGTGTAATGCTACTACACTTTTGTCAAAACCCACAGGACGTTCAACATCAAAAGGGGTTTTTGAGCAGGAAGGCCTGAAGCGCAAAGCCGCTACTGAAGAAACTCAAGAGGCTGCAGTGGCAGAGGATGGGGTAATGGAAAGCAGGGTCCAACCACTGAAGACGGCTGCCTTTCCTCCAGGCTTCAGCATTTCGGAAATTAAGAACAAACAATGGTGACACTTAACATTTGGTAGAAATAGCAGCAGCGGAAGAAAAAGTTGGCAGTTAAGAAAAACTCAGAGAGAGGCTCTCAGTGATAAGGTTCCACCAAAGCCTGTACCCAAGACCAGGGACAACCAGTGAAATGTATGATGAAAACGTAGTATATATCCTCATGATGAAGAGGTTGTTTATGACGAAGCTACAGACAAATTTGTTTCTTACTTCAACAGACAAACTTCTCCCAAGATTCTCATCACTATATCAGGTTGATCTCATGAGAGAACAGTACGACTCTATGACCATTTCTCTGCAGTTATACCAAACTCACATGCTTATTACAGAAGAGCGCTGGTTCTGAAAAAATTATTTCACATTGCCATCTCAAGAGATTTCACAGACCTGATTGTTATTAATGAAGATCATAAAATGCCAAATGGATTAATTCTGAGTCAGCTGCCAAACGGCTCAGTTGCTCAGTTTGAGCAATGTTCATCTGCATAAAGAAATTAAACAAAGTGGAGTCGCTCAGTCATGTCCGATTCTTCGCGACCCCATGGACTATTGCCTACCAGACTCCTCCGTCCATGGGATTTTCCAGGCAAGGGTACTGGAGTGGGGTGCCATTTCCTTCTCCAGGGGATCTTCCCGACCCAGGGCATGAACCCAGGTCTCCCGCATTGTAGACAGACACTTTACCGTCTGAGCCACCAGGGAAGTTAAAGAAATTGAGAAGAGGCAACGACCCAATAGTACACACACCTGAAATAATTTTGAACAATTTTAACAACACGACTGGGTCATTCTATTGGATATATGTTTGCATCTCTCTTTCCGCTTAATCCTCAATTTATTGGAAGGCAGGTTGCCACATTCCACAATCAACAGAATTATATAATCTTCGGATGTCACAGATACATATTCAAGAGTGAAAAGAAAATGGGAATTCAGGAACTTGCACCACATTTTACCTTAAAATTAGGATCTCTTCAGAAAGGAACCTTTGATTCTAAATATGGAGAATATGAATGTGTCCATAAGCCCTGGGAAATGGATAGAAGTAGAAGAAAATTCCATTTATAAAGGACTGAGGGGGTACTATTGGATTGTGATGAATAGGCCTATCTTGAATTTATGAAACAAGACCCTTTTCAAAACGGCAACTCCTGATTTCATGAAACTTCTTTCATGTATAAAGAAAGCTGAGTGCCAAAGAATTGATGCTTTTGAACTGTGGTGTTGGAGAAGACTCTTGAGGGTCCCTTGGACTGCAAGGAGATCCAACCAGTCCATCCTAAAAAGAAATCACTCCTGCATATTCATTGGAAGGACTGATGCTGAAGCTGAAACTCCAATACTTTGGCCACCTGATGCAAGGAACTGATTCATTTGAAAAGACCCTGATGCTGGGAAAGACTGAAGGCTGGAGGAGAAGGGGATGACAGAGGATGAGATGGTTGGATGGCATCACCGACTCAATGGACATGAGTGAGTAAACTCCGGGAATTGCTGATGGATAGGGGGCTTGGTGTGCTGCAGTCCATGGGGTTGCAAACAGTCGGATGCAACTGAGTGACTGAACTGAACTGAACTGAACTTTCATGTCTGCACAAAGTATCAAGTACCACGAATTACTACTATTTATGCAGCAAATAAAAAATCATGTTGGTAAGAAACAAGGTGATTTCTAATGTAGACCATGACAGACTTTGCATGACAATGATAGGTTAATGTAGGTTCATCCATTGTAACAAATGCACCACTCTGGTGAGGGGTGTGGATAATAGGGAGAGTTGTACATGTGTGGAGACAAGAATAAATGGGAACTCCCCGTATTATTGGCTCAGTTTTCCTGTGAACCTAAAAATTACTCTAAAAAAAAGAAAATGTATTAGTTAAAAAGTCAAACATTCAAAATCGCATTTGCCAATTTTAGGAAATACCAGTTTAAGGTATTTTAGTAAGTTGGAGAGCTCTAAATAGGATAATTAAATTGCATTACAACGTTGTGTTGGTTTCTGCCTTACAACAACGTGACTCAGCCATAGGTACACATGTAACCCTTCCCTCTTGAACCTCCCTCCCACCTCCCACCCCATCCCACCCCTCTAGGTGGTCACAGAGTGCCAGGCTGAGCTGCCTGCATCACACAGCAAGTTCCTACTGGCCATCTATTTTCCATTTGGTAACGTACATGCTTTAGCGCCACCCTCTCAATTTGTCTCACCCTCTCTTTCCACTGCTGTGTCCACAAGCCTGTTCTCTATGCCTGCATTCTCTATTGCTGCCTTGCAAGTAGGTTCATTAGTAGGATTTTTCTGGATCCCAAATATATGCATTAGGATACTATATTTGTTTATCTTTTTCTGACTTACTTTACTCTGTATAACAGGCTCTAGATTCATCCACTTCACTAGAACTGACTCAAATGCATTCATTTTTATGGCTGAGTAATACTCCCTTGTAAAATGTAATTTTTAAAATATAACAAATATATAGGTAAAATGTAGACACCCAGGAGAAGGTATAAAAACATACTTGCTGCTGCTGCTGCTAAGTCGCTTCAGTTGTGTCCGACTCTGTGCGACCCCATAGATGGCAGCCCACCAGGCTCCCCTGTCCCTGGGATTCTCCAGGCAAGAACACTGGAGTGGGTTGCCATTTCCTTCTCCAATGCAGGAAAGTGAAAAAACAAAGTGAAGTCGCTCAGTCGTGTCTTACTCTTAGCGACCCCATGGACTGCAGCTTACCATACTTAGTGTCCCACAAATAGAAGCAGCCTAAAGAACAGTATCATGTGGATTTCAAAGAAGCGGCGTCTCTAGGTGAGCTTTAGCCAGTGCTTGAGGTGGGGGAAAGGAAACAGCTTAAGGTTCTGCTTTGGGCGGTTCATGTACTTTTGCTTCTCCAATTCTGGAGGAATACACACTGAGCATTAGCTTAGCATCAGGTCAAGGGAGGGTCCGGCTGAGGCGGTTTGGGTGATGGGCGGCAGACCTGGGAAGTGATACATCTCAGTTCCTTTACTGGGCTTTCAAGGTCAATCTATAGCAGTATGTTTCTGGCTTAGTTCCCTCATTACTTACTTTCATACCTTAGTTACAAATTTCCAGAATAAATGGCATTGTACCATAATCCTAGAAATGGAATAGATTCCATGGAAACAGCCCTACAGAATAAGAAAGAATCTTAGGGCTACCATTATTTTTTTCCTTTTCTACTCACTATGTCTCTTAATGATGCTTTTTTAGAATACCTGCCCTTTATGAAGGGCTTCCCTTGTGGTTCAGCTAGTAAAGAATCCGCCTGCAACGCAAGAGATCTGGGATCGATCCCTGGGTTGGGAAAATTCCCCCAGAGAAGGGAAAGGCTACCCACTCCAGAATTCTAGCCTGGAGAATTCCATGGAATTTATAGTCCATTGTTCACAAAGTGTCAGACACAACTGAACGACTTTCACTGAGCCCTTTATGAGAAGTCCAACATTTCTAAGATGCATATACAGTTGCAAGGAACAGGATCTAAACTTCCTTTGCTGATAAGACCCAGTTTGTGGGATTTGGGAGTGAAGTTAGATCCATGGCCTTGTATTTTCCCTGTTAGAGTGAGAAAGTCTTCAACTGAGTGCATACTCAATGGATGTACCGTGGGCAGAGCACTGCTGCAGGCAATGTAGATGGCGCCAGGAAGGGTTCTAGAGACTGCTCTCCTTAAAGAAGCTTAAATCTCTTTGAAGTACACCATACATAAGTTGCTGCTGCTAAGTCACTTCAGTCGTGTCTGACTCTGTGCGACCCCATAGACGGCAGCCCACCAGGCTCCCCCGTCCCTGGGATTCTCCAGGCAAGAACACTGGAGTGGGTTGCCATTTCCTTCTCCAATGCATGAAAGTGAAAAGTGAAAGCGAAGTCGCTCAGTCGTGTCCGACCCTCAGCGATCCCGTGGACTGCAGCCTTCCAGGCTCCTCCATCCATGAGATTTTCCAGGCAAGAGTACTGGAGTGGGTTGCCATTGCTTCTCCAATATATTAAAACCTGAGCATGTTGCGTTTTTGCATAAAGCACTTTAATCCCTGCCTCATGACTTTCAACAAGGAACTCTGCTGTTGAAGAGAGAGGAAGAAGAAAGAATTTGTGGTACAAGGCATACCTATAGCTTGTGTTTCTTCAAGTAACAGAAACATGAAGCACTGGGAATTCGATGGCAGTCCAGTGGTTAGATTTCATACTTTCACTGCCATGGCCCAGGTTCGATCCTGGTTAGGGAACTAAGATCCCACAAATTGCACAGTGTGCCCCCACACCAAAAAAAAAAAAAAAAATCAACCAACAAAGCAATCAATCAAACAACAACAACAAAAAACATAACACAGTGCTTGTTAAGAAGACCTATGAGTAACTTACTGTGAGAGACTTGGAGTACAAAAGATCCCCTTACTGTTACCCCAAGTGAATCAAGTATGATACAGGCCTGCTTTATTAAGTTCAGGCAAACAAAGGAATTTACTTTGTCTTACCAAGAGAGATGCATAAGTGGAATTCACTCTCCTGTTCTTTATTCACTTTATAAATAATATCTCAGGAATGGGGCTCTACTAATATTAGCTCATTTAGCCTATGTAATGGGGCTTCCTAGGTGGCAAAGTGGTAAAGAATCTGTCTGCCAATGCAGAAGACAAAAAAGACACAGGTTTGATCCCTAGGTCGGGAAGATCCTCTGCAGTAGGAAATGGCAACTTACTCCAATATTACTGCCTGGAAAATTCCATGAACAGAGGAACTTGGTGGTCTACAGGCCATGGATCACAAAGAGTTGGACACGACTGAACACTGAACAACCTATGTAACAACCCCATGAAGGATTAATGATAGCTGTCTACTTAGCATTAGTTTTACTAAGTATTTATTTTTGAGCTATAATAAGGGGATAGGTGTTTAGTAATAAAATTATTTGGGTAAATGAGTTGGAACTGGAAAAACAGTACATCAAAATTTCCAGGAGAAATATCAACAACCTCAGACATGCAGATGATACCATTCTAATGGCACAAAGTGAAGAGGAACCAAAGAGCCTCTTGATAAAGATGAAAGAGGAGAGTGAAAAAGCTGACTTAAAACTCAGCATTCAAAAAAGTAAGATCACGTCATTCGGTCCCATCACTTCATGGCAAATAGATGGGGGAAAAGTGGAAGCAGTGACAGATTTTATTTTCTTGGGCTCCAAAATCACTGCAGATAGTGACAGCAGCTATGAAATTAAAAGACACTTGCTCCTTGGAAGAAAAGGTATGACAACCTAGACAGCATATTAAAAACCAAAGAATATCACATTGCCGACAAAAGTCTGTATAGTCAAAGCTATGATTTTCCCATTAGTCATATATGGATGTAGAGTTAGACCATAAGGAAGGCTGAGCACCAAAGAACTGATGCTTTTGAACTATGGTGCTGGAGAAGACTCTTGAGAGTCCCTTGGACAGCAAGGAGATCAAACCAGTTAATCCTAAAGAAAATCAACCTTGAATATTCATTGGAAGGACTGATGCTAAAGCTGAAGCTCCAATTCTACGGCCACCTGATGCAAAGAGCCTACTCATTGGAAAAGACCCTGCTGGTGGGAAAGATTGAAGGCAAGAAAAGGGGATGACAGATGATGAGATGGTTGGATGGCATCACTGATTCAATGGACAACAGTTTGAGCAAACTCCAGGAGACAGTGAACGACAGGAAAGCCTGGAGTGTTGCAGTCCATGGGGTCGCCAAAAGTCGGACACAACTGAGCAACTGAGCAACATACAGTTCAGTTCAGTTCAGTCGCTCAGTCGTGTCCGACTCTTTGCGACCCCATGAATCGCAGCACGCCAGGCCTCCCTGTTCATCACCATCTCTCAGAGTTCACTCAGACTCATGTCCATCGAGTTCGTGATGCCATCCAGCCATCTCATCCTCGGTCGTCCCCTTCTCCTGCCCCCAATCCCTCCCAGCATCAGACCTACAGAGATCCTACAACCATAACCAAACATGTCGCCCAATTGATGATTTGATATTTCTTAAGTTTCCTCTAAAATTAGATTAAATTGATATGACTGACTGTGGCTTCCTGGACACACTTCATCCATACAAGACAAGAGGATTTTCACGTGATAGTAAAATAAAGGCTGTTAATCTTAAACAAACAATATCTATGAAGACTCATCTTACTATTATAAGGTGAAGTGAAGTGAAGTCGCTCAGTCGTGTCCGACTCTTTGCAACCTCATGGACTGTAGCCTACCAGGCTCCTCTGTCCATGGGATTTTCCAGGCAAGAATACTGGAGCGGGGTGCCATTTGCTTCTCCAAGGGATCTTCCCGACCCAGGGATCAAACCCGGGTCTCTTGCATTGTAGGCAGATGCTTTACCATCTGAGCCACTAGGGACTATTGTAAGAAAGAGTCAAATCACATTATTTATTTTTGTCAGTCATTCGAGATTTTCATCCTCCTCTTGTCACAGACATCACCTTAGCAGAAAGTGCAAACCACAGGAAGGTGAAACCACAGAAGCAGCAATTCCGTTGACTGTTTTTCAGAGGTCAGCTTGGATCACACTGTCTGCTCTCTGATGAGGTCTGGGATGCTATGTGTTACAGATGGCGCATCTTACAGGTTGTTCCCAGTGATGCATAACACATTGCAGAGAACACTTCAGATGAATCTGAGCAGCAGTCTGAACGCTCCTTTAATTTGAATTTCATTATTCCAGGGCTGAGAATTTTTGTCCTGGAAGAGCACACTGCTCTGTTTGGGCTCCCTTTCAATAAGTGTCTCCTTGCAATTTTTTCCTCCCCTTGGCAGCGCACTCAGCAGTAAACAACTCCACGGGACTGCCACGCAGTGACACAACACTGTGAGTGAAAGGCCTCCTACACGCAAGAGCCTCTTCATGCCCCGTCAAGTGGCTAGTACAACCTTCAGCTTCTGCACAGCATGTCTCACCAATTTGTATCACCTTCCATCCCCACACTCAAGGGCTTTTTCTGGAGATACCATGATGAAGCCAAACTGTATTTCTTCATCACAGAGAGGTGTTAGCTACGTTAGAAGAAAGCTGATATTACTTAATTTAATGTTTAGTTGATTTCTCACCAAAAGTGGGGCTTGATAGAAATTCAAATGCTGCAACTTCATGTGTTTTTAAAAATACCACCAAAAGGAAAATTTAGACTGGGCACCAGAAATATGTTCTTCTCTTTCTGAGATGGTAAAATTCCTTCCCTGACACTTTCTAGCTATTTTTCCCCCCAGGAACTGTCCAGGGAAAGGACGTACAATAAATATGATTTTCATATAATAGATCTGTATTCATACTTGGAATTAGAAAATCTCATCATTTCTATGGGCGTCTTTAAGAAAACCATAAACTACACCCTCCTTCATTTCATAATGTAATCATCATCACCATCTTCTATGCATTTAAAAAATTTTTGTTTATTTATCTTTTTACGGCTGCCCACAGGCTTTTTCTAGTTTCAGCAAGCAGGGGCTTCTCTCTTGTTGCAGTGTTTGGACTTCTCTGCAGGGGCTTTTCCTGTTGCAGAGCATGCGCTCCAGGGTGTGCAGGTCTCAGCAGTTGTGGGGCATGGGCCTAGTTGCCTCACAATATGTGGAAACTTCCCAGACCAGGGATTGAACCCATGTCCCCTGCACTGGTAGGTGGATTCTTAACCACTGGACCACCAGGAAAATCCACCACTTTCTGTATCAATTGAACGTGTACTCTGACCTCTATTAGGCACTGGGGATAAAGAGATTAATAGTCCATGGGGTTGCTACGAGTTGGACATGACTGAGCGACTTCACTTTCACTTTTCACTTTCCTGCATTGGAGAAGGAAATGGCAGCCCACTCCAGTATTCTTGCCTGGAGAATCCCATGGACAGAGAAGCCTGGTGGGCCATAGTCCATGGGGCTGCAAAAGAGTCAGACATGTCTTAGCAACTGAACAACAACGAAGGCCATCTTTACCCTCATGTATTTGCAATCCAGCAAATTTTGCACAACAAATTTTGCAATCCAAAATTCTAATGCATTTAAGTTTTTACCTTACCATTGGCCAGAAAGTGAAGGGAAAGAACCTTAAAAATGAAACCTTCAGTAGGGAAAATACAGCCTGGCGAGGGTTGGGACTAGCACTGAAAAAGAAATCAGAGTTCTCTTAAGCAAGAAAACCCACAGTGATGGGCTGAAGAACATTCCAATTCCTCCACCCCAGATGGCCACATCCTAACCTCTAGAATCTGTGCATGTTGCTGTTGTTGTTCAGTTGCCCAGTCATGTCCAATACTTTGTGACCCCATGGACTGTAGCACACGAGGCTTCCCTGTGCATATGTTACCTTATATGACAGAAGAGACTTTGCAAGTATGATTAAATTAGATCTTGAGATTATCCTGGATTATCTGGGTGGGCTCAGTCTAACTACAAGACTCCTTAGAAAAGGCAGGCAAGAGGATGAGAATCAGGGGAGAAGATGTAAGGACCAGAGCAGATGTTAGAGATGAGAAGAAGTGGTGGTACTGGCTTTGAAGATGGAGAAAGGGGCCATGTGCCAAGGGGTGTGGGTGGACTCTACATGAAAGTAAAGGCAAGGAAATTAACTCTCCTCTAGAGCTTCGCAGGTGGTGCTAGTGGTAAAGAACTCGTCTGTCAGTGCAGGAGATACAAGAGATATGGGTTCAATTCCTAGGTCAGGAAGATCCACTGGAGAAGGAAATGGCAACCCACTCCAGTATTCCTGCCTAGAGAATCCCATGGACAGATTCTGCTGGGCTACAGTCCATGGGGCTACAAAGAGTCAGATACAATTGAAGAGACTTAGCACACACCTAGCACACACACTAGAGTTTCCAAAGAAATGCAGCCCTACTGGCACACTTCAGATTCCAGAGCCATAAGAAAATAAACTTGTGTGGCTTAAGCCACTAAGCTTGCAGTTATTTGTTACAGCAATGACAGGAAACTAATGCTGACTCTCGTTACCCCACTAGAAGCCAGACTTGGTTCCCAGCACAAAGACAGATACATTTGATCCTTGCAGCTCCAAGTATAGTAAACCTTTGTGCATGTGTGCTCAATCATGTGTGACTCTTTGTGACCCCATGCACTGCCGCCAGGCTCCTCTGTCCATGGAATTTTCCAGGCAAGAATACTGGAGTAGGTTGCCATTTCCTCTTCCAGAGGATCTTCCTGACCCAGGGATTGAAGCTGAGTCTCCTGCAGCCAGATTCTTTACCACTGAGCCACCTGGGAAGCCCGCAATAAACTTTCAGCACTGGCCTATCCTAAATTGACCATTTCTTTGAACTTGTCTTCTACCACTCTCCCTTGAAATCATGTCACTTCCTCTGTGTTGACCTCCAAGCCATCCCTCCAATGGATGAAGCCTGCCCAATCGCATGTTGTTCCCTTTTCCTGATACTCGCAGCGTCTTCACAAATCTGCATGTCCTCAGAGACACCTTCCTTGACCACTCTGTTGTCAAGCAGCCCTGTCATGCTCCTGACACCACATTCTATTTTGCTTCACAACACTTACGACTACCTCATATATTTGCTCATGTATCCATCTCCCCTGATAGAATGTAAGCCCTGTTTTGTTCACTGCTATATGGCCAGAACCTGGACAATTTCTGCAACACTGTGGGTGCTCAACACAAAATTTTTGAGTACACAAAACTACTATGGGGGGTATTGAGTGGCACAGCAAATAGTGCTGGGGTATCTCTCTTTCTCCAGATAAAGAACATTAGCTCTAGGCCTTTCCTTGTTAGAGTGTCTAATCTTTGTATACTTCTGGAGTTAATAAGGAAAAATAAGCAGCAACTTCCCTTGGAAATATTAAGAAAGATATCTTTCACTTTTTGAGTGAGAGAAAGGGAGAGTTTTATTTCAGATGAGGCAATAGAATAAATATGCTATATGGAAATAACTGTTGAATTGAATTGTTGAAATCTAACCTCAATATCTCTCTGAGCCCTAAGACACTCCCTCTCTTTCTCTCTCTCCCATCTTTTATAAACTTATGTCTATACTTTATATAGCAAAAGATACATATTGGGATAGTACACAATTTATGAAACTTTACTCCACAAACAAAACCTTTAATGATATCTCAAAAGGCTATGAATTACTAATAGGTGGATCATAGACCTGGCTCAAATTGAGTAACTTTCTATAAGACCTAAGCTATTACAGAGAATAAGATAATGCTTATGACTGAGAAGATACTCACAAGTTCATATTTTAAGCAATATAACAATACTTGTGTGTAATATTATAACAAATATAGTAAACACAAAATAATAAAAATGGCTTTTAAACAATCAAACTATAATTCACAGAGCAAACTGACTATTTCCTGCCTAAAATCAATCCTCTTGTGAAGTACTTCACTCATCCTAATGAGGTTATTAGTGTTCAGAGCATTTTTATAAATTCAATTGAAATTACCATCAGAGATGGAAGAAAGAAGATATATGACCAGCAAACATAAGAAGATAAATGACCAGCAAACATAAGAAAGAAAGCTCAACATCATTAGTCATAAGAGTAATGCAAATCAAAACCATGGTGAGACAATATTTCACATCACTAGGATGGCTATTAGTTAAAAAGTGAAAAGTGACCTGTGTTGATGAGGATATTCATAAGCTGGAACCCTCATATATTACTAGTGGGCATGTGAAATGGTGCGGCCACTGTGGAAACAGTTTAGCAGTTCCTCAAAAGTTAAACACAGAATTATCATATGACTTAGCAAGTCTACTTCTAGGCATATACCCCAAAGAACTGAAAACAGATACCCAAAAAACACATGTACACAAATGCTTACAATATTTAACACTCTTCATGACAGCTAAATGGTACAAACAACGCAAATGGCCATCAGTGGATGAATGGACACACAAAATGTGCATATCTATACAGAATCCATACTGGTGTTATTCAGGCATAAAAAAGAACAGAGTATTGTTGCATTCTATAATGTAGATGAACCTCGAAAACTTTATCCTAAGTAAAAAAAACAATCAGATAATAAAAGGTCATATACTATATGATCCCATTTATAGGAATGTTCAGAATAGGTAAATCCACATGGAGAGAAAGCAGATTGGTGCATATAAGAGGCTTAGGTGGAGAGGAAAGTAGAGAATGCACAGCAGATACAGAAAGAGTTTCCTTTTGGGTGATGAAAATATTTTAGAACTAGGTAGAGTAGTTGGTGGGCTTCCTAGGTGGTGCTAGTGGTAAAGAACCCACCTGTCAAAGCAGGAGACATAAGAGATGGCAGTCCAATCCCTGGGTCGGGAAAATCCCCTGGAGGAGGGAATGGCAACCCACTCCAGTATTCTTGCCTAGAGAATCCTATGGACAGAGGACCCTGGTGGGCTACAGTTCCATAGGGTTGCAAAGAGTCGGACATGACTGAAGCAACTTGGTATGCATGCACAGAGTAATTGGTAGTTATACAACACCATGAATTTACTATATACCACTGAATTGTATACTTTAAAGTGGTTCACTTTATACTACATAAATTTCACCTCAATTAAAAAAAATTTTTTTAAAGATGAGAAGATTCTTTTGAATTCTCCAGGGCTACCTACATAGTGACATACCATATTGCTTGTGGTAAGTTACTTAATAAATACTTATGAAACTTAATGGTAGAAAGTATTTATGCCCTGAAAGCAAAGTCATTTTTTAGAATTGGTCAAGATCATTCTAGGACAAGTCAGCTGAATAAGTTATCAAACTGAATTATGCCATCTTAGTTGTGAAAATAATAATGTGTAACTACAAAATCAGAGACCACTGCCAGAAATGAATGAAACCGAGCAGGACCCTGTGGGGCCTTTCAAGGGATAGATCCCCCTACCCCCACCCCTCAGGTTCCCTGTTTCTTGTTTGAAAAGCTTTAGCCTCCTAGGCCTTCCCCAAGTTCCAAAGAGCAGATTTAATTAGAGAAGTGAGAAAATGCAGAAACAAAGGAAAGCAGTCAATCAAGACAAAACAGAGTTTAGCCATAAAACAAAGACAAGGGCCTTTAGTTCCTTCTCAAGTGCAAGCGATAATATTCTGAGGCATATCTTTGGGTTATTTTGAAGATACTAAAACTCCCATCAAGTAGAAGAAGTTAACTTCAAGCTAACACCAGAATGTTGACCCCAGACCAGTTGGAACCAGATGTTGATAATGTTGACTCCTGAAATACCACCCAGGTTCTCCACCATCAACCAAGCAGAAGAATGTCCACGAGTTGATCAGGTACCTTGTGACCCTCTCCCTCAACTTACCTTTAAAAGCCCTTCCCTGAAAGCCATTGGGGAGGCCAGGTCTTTTGAGCATGAGCTGCCTGTTCTCCTTGTTTGATCCCTTGTTAGTTACTTTGCAATAAATACCGTACTTTCCTTCACCACAGTCCAGGGTCCGTATATTGGCATTACTGCACATGGGCGAATAGACTTAGGTTTGGCTTGGTAACTCCTGTTTCCCTCTGCTTAGAGAACCTATTCCTCAAACCCTCAGCCCACATGTCACCTCCCCTTGAAGCTTCTCCACTCTTGTCAAGCAGAGCTTCCTCTTGAATCTTCCCCTTTGTACTATACACAGCTGCCCTAAGCACTTCCTCTTCTAGAACTTATCTGTCTTCCCACAACAGTGTCAGCTCAAAAGAAAACAATAGTTCCATTTTACTGACAGACACTTAGCAAGAAGCACCATGTTGGCAGATAGAAGGCTTCACAAATGTTTGTTGAGTGACAAATGAATGAACAAAGTTTGGGGTGGTCTGTAAACTGACTTGAGAGACAACTTGAAAATCAGAATTTCCTATTTGTTTTGAGTAATATCAACATTCTGAAATTAATGTATACCCATCCAGTGTGGTTTCTGAAAGAAATTCTCTTTGGCTGTTTAAGTTCTAATATCTTTGCTAAAATCCATCCCTGTCCTTTAATTGACATCTTATACTTTTTCTGCCTAGAGTGACTGGCATGCACAGAATTCTTAACCATCTTAAGAAAGACACTCTTAAGAAGGCGCTCTTATTTTTCAAAATAAACCTGTGCTAAACTGATCTCATAAAAGTAAACAACAGGGCTTTGTCATTAAGGAAGAAATGTTTTAATATTTTTGTAATCAAGCTGCCACTGCAATTCTGCCAGGCCTCTCTTATCTCATGGGAACATCCTCTGATAACAATGCAGTTTTGTGCTAAATTTCAAACAAATCTGGGCCACTGCAGGTTTGAAGGGGTGGGGATGGTCATGTAATTATGTGGCTTCATTCTGTTGTTACCCAAAACAAGATGAAATTCTTAGCATTTTTCTTTGACATTGGGCAACTTCTTGAAACTTGAAACAGCATGAATACTTAAAAGCATTCAAGCAAATTAAGAAAAAAAAAATCAATGTTCAACTGAAACCACACAAAACTGATAACAAGATTTTACAAAGCTATGCTTACAAATCTCCTGAGTTCTGTAACTCAGTCTTATTTAAACAGCCAATCATTGGAATGGAATTCACATTACCAAAAATAGTACTTCCATCCCCCCAGCACAAGCACTCAGGGTTCTGATCACTACTTGGCTTATCAGTTCAGTTCAGTTCAGTTCAGTTCAGTCATTCAGTCATGTCCAACTCTCTGCGACCCCATGAATCGCAGCATGCCAGGCCTCCCTGTCCATCACCATCTCCCAGAGTTCACTCAGACTCAAGTCCATCGAGTCCGTGATGCCATCCAGCCATCTCATCCTCGGTCATCCCCTTCTCCTCCTGCCCCCAATCCCTCCCAGCATAACAGTCTTTTCCAATGAGTCAACTCTTCCCATGAGGTGGCCAAAGTACTGGAGTTTCAGCTTTAGCATCATTCCTTCCAAAGAAATCCCAGGGCTGATCTCCTTCAGAATGGACTGGTTGGATCTCCTTGCAGTCCAAGGGACTCTCAAGAGTCTTCTCCAACACCACAGTTCAAAAGCATCAATCCTTCAGCGCTCTGCCTTCTTCACAGTCCAACTCTCACATCCATACATGACTACTGGAAAAACCAGAGCCTTGACTAGACGGACCTTAGTTGGCAAAGTAATGTCTCTGCTTTTGAATATACTATCTAGGTTGGTCATAACTTTCCTTCCAAGGAGTAAGCGTCTTTTAATTTCATGGCTGCAGTCACCGTCTGCAGTGATTTTGGAGCCCCCCAAAAATAAAGTCTGACACTGTTTCCACTGTTTCCCCATCTATTTGCCATGAAGTGATGGGACCAGATGCCATGATCTTTGTTTTCTGAATGTTGAGCTTTAAGCAAACTTTTTCACTCTCCTCTTTCACTTTCATCAAGAGGCTTTTTAGTTTCTCTTCACTTTCTGCCATAAGGGTGGTGTCATCTGCATATCTGAGGTTATTGATATTTCTCCCGGCAACCTTGATTCCAGCTTGTGTTTCTTCCAGCCCACCGTTTTCTCATGATGTACTCTGCATAGAAGTTAAATAAGCAGAGTGACAATATACAGCCTTGACATACTCCTTTTCCTATTTGGAACCAGTCTGTTGTTCCATGTCCAGTTCTAACTGTTGCTTCCTGGCCTGATTACAGATTTCTCAAGAGGCAGGTCAGGTGGTCTGGTATTCCCATCTCTTTCAGAATTTTCCACAGTTTACTGTGATCCACACAGTCAAAGGCTTTGGCATAGTCAATAAAGCAGAAATAGATGTTTTTCTGGAACTCTCTTGCTTTTTCCATGATCCAGCGGATGTTGGCAATTTGATCTCTGGTTCCTCTGCCTTTTCTAAAACCAGCTTGAACATCAGGAAGTTCACGGTTCACATATTGCTGAAGCCTGGCTTGGAGAATTTTGAGCATTACTTTATTAGCGTGTGAGATGAGTGCAATTGTGCGGTAGTTTGAGCATTCTTTGGCATTGCCTTTCTTTGGGATTGGAATGAAAACTGACCTTTTCCAGTCCTGTGGCCACTGCTGAGTTTTCCAAATTTGCTGGCACATACATACATACGTATATACACACACACTTTTGGGTTTTGTCTGCACTGAGCAGCATGAGGGATCTTAGCTCCCCCACCAGGGATCAAACCTGTGCTCCCTGCAGTGGACGCATGGAATCTTAACCCCTGGACCACCAGGGAAGTCCTTGCGACCATATTTTTAACGTGAGAGAACTAATATACTCAGCAAGTATTTATAACAGGAGACCAAGGTACTAATACTTTATTTGCCCCCAACATATTTCTTGACTCCTGGTTCATTACGGTATTTTTTTTTTTCAGCTCTCCATCTCTCATTTCTACTACTGCACTCAACTCTTAGACTCAGTGATAACTCAGATTCACCGCCCTGGCTGGGTCACCCTCTGGCTTCCTGGCTCAGCCCTTCTAGAAGCCCCTCACCTGATCCAGTGCCCTCCAGGGGCTGCCCTTAAAGACAGTTAGAATGCCACGCCCCCATCTAGCAGACACAGTGGAGTTTACCCATCTGAATCCAACTATATGCCATGAAAACCAACTGCTTCCCTACAACTTGAACATGGATTGAGGATATATTTCCAAGTTGCTTACTTTAGCCATAAATCTCAAGTCCACTCTCAACACAGGAAGACAAAAGAAAATCTAGTTCAAATTTTTAAAAAAAAAATTTTTTTTTAATTTTAAATTTTTGGCCACACTGTGCAGCATGGAGGATCTTAGTTCACTGACCAGGGACTGAATCCGTGCCCTCTGCCTTGGAAGCACGAAGTCTTCTTAACCACTGGGTCACCAGAAGAAGTTAAAAAATCTAGCTGAAATGTTCTTATTGTGGTCATGTTGTTGTTTAGCCACTCAATTGTGACTGACTCTTTATGATCCTGTGGACTGCAGCCCACCAGACTCCTCTGTCCTTGAGATTTCCCAGGCAAGAATACTAGAGTGAGCTGCCACTTTCTTCTCCAGAGGATCTTCCCCACCCACAGATTGAACCTGCGTCGCGTTTGTCTCCTGCATTGGCGGGTGGATTCTTTACCACTAGCCCCACATTGGGAAGCCCTGCAAATGAATCACGAGGACCAAATGCTTATAAGGTAAGTATTAACAAGATTTCACAGCTAGTTCTGATGAATGAAAGAAGAAATTCAATAATAGCTTGTGTTGGGGCGGTGTGCAGAATGATGATAAGACAGGACCTTCAAACCACTCACCCTAAAATACTGTGAGGTGGGGACCCACATTGTTAGTATCTGAGGTATATTTACTCAGGCCATTGGGTCCCACATGGCAAGGCAGTATAATCTGTGCTGCTTTCTGGTTAACTGATGCAAAAACACAACTTACTGGCTTTTAAACATTTCTAAAGGCAGTGCATGCTTATTGTAAAAGCAAAACTCAGAAGACCTCAAACAAAATCGAAAAGTACGAAGTAAAATATAAATGTTCCCTCTCATTCCCCAGGGATTGAGAACTGCTAATAGCTTAGGATATACTCTTTCCAGACATTGCTCATGAACACACAAATTGTTTTTATAATTACAAAACTGGTTTCATATGCCATAATCACATTATTTTTAACAAAAGCTCAGAACTATGTCTCTCTCATCTGGGCATTACATTTAAGTTTTTCCCCCACCTTCTAGGTATGAAGAGCAAGATACATTTAAGCCCAGTGATATATTTTAGGTATTTTGAAAAAAAATTTCTCTTTCTGAGGAAGGCAATTGGAAATATTCAAAGAAAATGGATATAAAGTCTCACTAGATTGAGCCCTTTGCCAGTTGAACTCTGGTTTCTTTTTCCTTCTCATGTATGTGGAAGTTTCAGGTGTCTCATTCCTTTGATATACTCAAATCCTCCTTAAGGGAGTTAAAAAAAACAAAACCTTTGTTTAGTTACATGGTACTTCATGAGCTATCAAATTTAACACATATTTTATACATACTATAATTATTACATGTTCTAGCTTCCCCTACAAGGAACCTCTACAAAAATATACATTTAAAAATTATAGATTTGAGGATATCCCTGGTTGGTGGTCCAGTGGTTAGGACTTCACCATCCAATGTAGGCAGTGTGGGTTTGATCTCTGGTGGATCCCACATGCCTTGGGGCCAAAAAAACCCAAAACAAAAAACAGAAGCAACATTGCAACAAATCCAATAAAGACTTTTAAAAAATTCTAGATTTGGTTTAATGGCAGTCAAGCAGTGGCTCAGAAGGTAAAGAATCTGCCTGCAATGTGGGAGACCTGGATTTGATCTCTGGGTTGGGAAGATCCCCTGGAGAAGGGAACGGCTACCCACTCCAGTAATCTGGCCTGGAGAATTCTATGGACAGGGAAGCCTGGTGGGCTATAGTCCATGGAGTTGCGAAGAGTTGGACTTTCAGTTTCATTTTCAAGCAGGAAAAAAAATCAAGATTCCCAGCAACCACACCTGGAGGTATAAGGAGTTTACCAATAAGAATGTACAGATCTACCGTCATCAGCTCAGTTCAGTCACTCAGTCATGTCCGACTCTTTGTGATCCCATGGACTGCAGCACACTAGACTTCCCTGTCCATCACCAACTCCCAGAGCTTGCTCAAACTCATGTCTATCGAGTGGGTGATGCCATCCAACCATCTCATCCTCTGTCATCCCCTTCTCCTCCTGCCTTCAATCCTTCCCAGCATCAGGGTCTTTTCCAATGAGTCAGTTCTTCGCATCAGGTAGCCAAACTGTTGGAGCTTCAGCTTCAGAATCAGTCCTTCCAAAGAGTAATTAGGACTGACCTCCTTTAGGACTGACTGGTTTGCCATCATGGTGCTACATAAAACATTTTGCAGCTTAGTAACAATGGTGCAAGCAGTGAGTCAGCCAGCGTACACTAAGAACCTACTACTGTGTGCCACATACGGGGCTAGGCCTTAAGGAAACCAAGGAGAAGACAACTTTGCCCTTGAGCCACTGCTCAAGGTGTGGACCTGGATGATGGGGATCATGGAGGTAAAGGATCAATGACAATACAATGGTATGTTGGCCAGGAGAGCTCAGGAAGTAGGTAACCCTGCAGTCAGGTGGAGAAGGGTTTCCAGAATGGTGATAATAAACTGAGTTTCCTGAAAGACAAACAGGAATCCACCAGGTGAAGAACAGGGAAGAAACAGGGGACAGGGAAAAGAGCATGGTGCAAAGGAGAGAAGTAAGAAGACATAATATTGAGGGTGAGACGGAGAGCCTGGAGTGTCAGGGCCCAAGGCACTGGGACTAGAAAGGGAAAGAAAGTGAAAGTTGCTCAGTCATGTCTGACTCTGTGACCCAGGCCTGAATTCTCCAGGCCAGAATACTGGAGGGAGTAGCTGTTCCCTTCTCCAGGGGATCTTCCCAACCCAGGGATCGAATCCAGGTCTCCTGCATTGCAGGCAGATTCTTTACCAGCTGAGCCACAAGGGGAGCCCAAGAATACTGGAGTGGGTAGCCTATCCCTTCTCCAGAGGATCTTCCTGACCCAGGAATTGAACTGGGGTCTCCTGCACTGCAGGCGGATTCTTTACCAACTGAGCTATCAGGGAAGCCATGTGACTAGAGGTGGAGATAATGTCGCTGACACAGGTTGTTGCTCTTATAAGCAGACAAGAACTTTGTGTGAGAACCTTGAATTTTCATTTTGCCCTGAGAGCATGGGCAAGATCAGTGAAGATTTTGTCAAAAGCTAGGAAATAAATTGAACTGCCACGTAGTTTAAGTAAATGTCAAAAAAATTCATGAACTCCAGCTCATACACATGAATCACAGGAAAACTACTCAGGCCCTCACGGGGTCTGTGTCCTATTACTTTGGATAAAAGGATAACAGTCTTGACCATCTGGTTTCCTAGACCACAAAAGATAAGAAACAGCACATGCAAACATTTTTTATTTGGTATCTAATATAAGATGATAGATGTTAACTAAAATGATTGTGATGATCATTTCACAAGATATGTAAGTCAAGTCATGATTCTATACACCTTAACCTGATACAGTGCTCTTATATCAATTATATCTCAATAATACTGAAAGGAAAAAAGAAAGAAACAGCTCATGGAAAGGGAGGGAAATGGAACTGCCAGAAGCCAGTGCACTTAAAACAGCAAAAAGGGACAACCAAGCATCAGAAGATGCAAGGTCAGAGGGCAGGGGAGCCAGACCAGGCTTGGTGGGGGGCCCTCTCAACCACTTGAAAGGTAGCTGTCAGGATCAAATGAGTCATATTTGTAAAGATTTAAAATGCACGTGGGCACTAAATGAGTCTGCTGTTATGTTATACTTCTACTAGAGCCAAGCGTAATTAACCCTGCATTTCAGTGAGGAAAGTGAGCTCGTGGATGTGCCCAACACGCCATGCCAGTCTGTGGAAGAGACTTAGCCAGGAAACACATCCTCCTTTTCTGACTCCAAGCCTGGTTTCTTTCCACGACTCCAAATAGTTGAGCATGTTCAATTGGAGAAGACAGGAAAGTGTGATGCACTTAGTTGCAAATATAAGAATGCTGCTGCTGCTGCTGCTAAGTCGCTTCAGTCGTGTCCGACTCTGCTCGACCCCATAGACGGCAGCCCACCAGGCTCCCCCATCCCTGGGATTCTCCAGGCAAGAACACTGGAGTGGGTTGCCATTTCCTTCTCCAGTGCATGAAAGTGAAAAGTGAAAGTGAAGTCGCTCAGTTGTGTCCGACTCTCAGCGACCCCATGGACTGCAGCCTACCAGGCTCCTCCGTCCATGGGATTGTCCAGGCAAGAGTACTGTAGTGGGGTGCCATTGCCTTCTCCCAAATACATGAATGACTCTCATGCAAAATATAAACCCGAGAGTTGGCGGTGGGTGAGCATCCTCATTGCTGCTGGTCTCCTGAGTCCTGTGCTGTTCCAGAAAGGATGCCACTATGGTAATAAAATGCCCTTCCACACCGAGGGGGCTGGGGGTGTGTGGGAACTCAGCCCTGATCTCCTGCATTTTTCTTGTTGAATAAGCCAGAATGAAACTTGTGCCACCCTCCCCAATGGCTTCTGTTGACCTGCTTCATAAACTAGTATCTGCTTTGGTTTCTCTCTCTAATTTGCCCGAATCCCCTACCCAGTACTTCAGTCCCTACTCCGGAACTGGATCTCCATGCCCAATCTCTCTGAAAATGTTAGGGCTGCTTATTTGTTATACTCTTGCCCTTTCCCTGGGAGTTCATACTGCCCCCCACGTCTGCTCCCCACCTGCCATATAAACACATGCCTTTCGTATGCTTGGACCCCTCATTAATGAACTTCTACTGGAATTTCCAGCTGATTTCATCTCCAATCAACCGACTGCATATCCAAGTACAGACAGCTTCAAGATGACAGATTGGGACAGTTGTGTTTCATGGACACTGTGACCAAAGCCATTTGTCTGTCCTCCCCTGAGACAGCCTCTGTGGCCAGGACAAATATAACCACATTTCCCTGAAAAACAATATTGTATGCAACCCAAGGGGTAAATTGTGTTTGGCTTTCCTTCTGCATAAAAGTCAATGGGAATCAGATTTGGCATGGCCCATGCCTCATGATTTGGCAAGTAGCCAAGCATATCCTCAACCAGACATGCTTTTTCTATGTCAATACAACTTTTCCCGTGGTGCAGTTAAGCTATGCATGAGGCTAATCTCTGAAAATAAATACTAAATACACTTCTTTGCCTTAGTTTCAGATCTGTAAAAGTAGAACTGATCACTTGAAATGTTTACATAATTCACTGGATAACTGTGAGAAATGAACTATATCTGTTAGCATTTTTGAAGATGAAAGGGATATTATTGAAGCATGTACAGTATTCAAAAAAAGTTACTTATTTCTCAGTTTGTGTTTAAAAAAAAAAAAGTTCTGTGGGACTCAATTTTCTTTTAAAATTACCCAAGAACCCAAAAGTACATTAGGAGTTTTTGTACTTTTGAAGGTCCATGAAAACCTTCTTTGGAACTGCTAGGGACAAAGCCCCATGTCTGTTAGCAAAAAGGACGCCTCCGTTTAGAGAAGATTAGAGTTGTGATGAAAACTGACACAAGCCAGGAAATTTAAAAGCTACTGGTGGTGCTTCATTCTAAATGTATGCCGCAGATCTGGTTCTCTACAAAGTCTGCATTTTAAAGGCAAAGCTGGCTTTTGTCTTCAACCCTCTGGCCTTTTTCAACTAGAGTCATAGCCACACAACTATTTAAACATATGTATTTGAACTTTCTTAAGTTAAAAGACTGATTCTTAGGTTAACGAGTGTTGTAAAATGCTTGTTGTTTGAGCAAATGGGTTGGCTCCACCTACTGACGTCTGTTCCATAAATACCACAGACAAGCATCGCGGGTACTGTGAAAATACAAGTCTCACAGGGGACACTTAAGATATTTTTGCTCTTGAACCATGCTGGCCATTCTCATAGGTCAAGACTGGCCATCTTTGCTTTAATAAGGGCTTGTGGTTGTTGTTTAGTTGCTAAGTCATTTTTGACTCTTTCTTTACGACCAACCTAGATAGCATATTGAAAAGTAGACACATTACTTTGCCAACAAAGGTCCATCTAGTCAAGGCTATGGTTTTGCCAGTGGTCATGTATGGATGTGAGAGTTGGACTGTGAAGAAAGCAGAGTGCTGAAGAATTGATGCTTTTGAACTGTGGTATTGGAGAAGACTCTTGAGAGTCCCTTGGACTGCAAGGAGATCCAACCAGTCCATTCTAAAGGTCCTGGGTGTTCTTTGGAAGGAATAATGCTGAAGCTGAAACTCCAATACTTTGGCACCTCATGCGAAGATTTGACTCATTGGAAAAGACTCTGATGCTGGGAGGGATTGGGGGCAGGAGGAAAAGGAGATGACAGAGGATGAGATGGCTGGATGGCATCACTGACTCAATGGACGTGAGTCTGAGTGAATTCTGGGAGTTGGTGATGGACAGGGAGGCCTGGCGTGCTGTGATTCACGGGGTCGCAAAGAGTCAGACACGACTGAGTGACTGGACTGAACTGAACTGGTCCCATGGACTATAGCCACCAGGCTCCTCTGTCCATGGAACTTCTCAGGCAAGATACTGGAGTGGGTTGCCATTTCCTTCTCAGGGGGGTCTTCCTGACCCCGGGATCAAACCTGCATCTCCTGAGTTGTGCTGATTCTTTACCACTGAGAAGCCCTTAATAAGGGGGTACCCGTATTTTAAATGCCCTGAGTTAAGCTGCTTGTAAAAATAGATGGTTGCCAATTTTCATTGCTAAGAAAATCACACCCAAGTATACAAAAAGCAAACAGAGGCAGGTAGCAGGTGATAAACGAAAAGCAAGCTGGGCGGGTGAAGTTTCAAGGAAGTCTCAGCCAAGGTGCTCTCCACAGGGGAGAGGGTGAACAGAACACAGCCTTACCTCCCCTCCTGGGCAACTGCCTCACTGAGAGACGCTTCTTTGTTTACAGCTTGGTGAAGGTCTCCAATAGGATCTGTCAGAGCAATCTTGTAAATAGCACGAGATCTTCCTGATTGTAGTAATAATGTGATTTCATAAGCACAACAATCAAGTATCTTAAAAATACACAAAGCAGTGAAACTTGCTGTCTGAGCAGCTTTGTTAAAGGTCCCTTAGACCAACGAGTCTTACCAGTATGCAGTATATCCATGAAATATTCTTTATACAGCTGTCCTTTCTTCCCATGGGAGATTCTAGATTGAGACTGACTGGGTTGGCAATAGACAGATGTCTTCCTCTTATATTGTGTGTGTGCTTAGTCACTCAGTCATGTCCAACTCCTTGCAACCCTATGGACTGCAGATGGCCAGGCTCCTTTGTCCATGGGGATTCTCTAGGCAAGAATACTGGAGTGAGTTACCATGCCCTCCTCCAGGGAATCTTCCCGACCCAGGGATCGAACCTGTGTCTCCTGTGATTTCTGCATTGCAGGTGGATTCTTTAGTGCTGAGCCACAAGGGAAGCCCAGATAGATAAACAGGAAGACAGGTAGACAAACAGGGAGATGATACAACAGGTAGGTAGATAGACAGATTTTAATTCCATAAGTGATTCTGATGAGCTCCCCACTGCTTGTCTTAAATGGTAAGTGGCTACATCATTCAACTGCCAGTATAAATTAATTCGTGGTTTCTATGTAAGCAGGAGCACACAATACAAGACACACCTCAGGCTTTATTTCAGCCAGTTTATTCCTTTGCCCTCTTATTGAACATGTATCTTCCTTTAGACGCTCCACTAGGGGATGAGCTTATGAAGAAGATAGCCCTGTCCTTTGGGGCATGTGTCCTGGTCCAAAGGGTGGACACACAGAAGAGCATCGGAGCACACGCAGCACGTGTGGGAAGGCGGGGGAGAGTGTTCATGGCAGTAGAGAAAAGAGAAGACTGATTCTATCCCCAGAAACTGCAGAAGGATCCACAGAGGAGGGGACAATGGAGTTGGGACTTATTCAATGAGGAGCTGTTTCAAACCCGTGAGGGGTGGCCACGATGGGGGGTCCACACAGAAGGATCAACATGTTTAATGATGTGTGTTTGAGGGGCATACTGAGAAGTACAGGGTGGCCCCCCCTATAGTCTGTGAGGGGGGTGGGGAGAAGAGGCAGGAGGTGGAGCAGGAGGGGCCGTGAGTTGGGGGGATACCAGGAATGTGGTGCAGGGGTGACATCACAGGCAAAACCGGGATGGGGGCCCCTCGGAGCCTCCAATACTAGATGCTTCATTTGCCAAAAAAAGCTCTCAAAGCTTAAAACCCTCTGCCATACTTTTTCAAGTGATGCTCAGGACCATATGAGATAATTACATTTAACATTATGAAAGATGATTTTAATGAATTCTGTTGTTTCCATTAAGAGTTCTATATTAAGCTTTGTGTAAAAAGCATCACTTTGTTTGTAGTGATGCTTTCAAAGGCCCACTTGACTTCACATTCCAGGATGTCTGGCTCTAGGTGAGTGATCACACCATCGTGATTATCTGGGTCATGAAGATCTTTTTTATACAGTTCTTCTGTGTATTCTTGCCACCTCTTCTTAATATCTTCTGCTTCTGTTAGGTCCAAACCATTTCTGTCCTTTATTGAGCACATCTTTGCATGAAATGTTCCCTTGGTAGCTCTAATTTTCTTGAAGAGATCTCTAGTCTTTCTCATTCTGTTCTTTTCCTCTATTTCTTTGCATTGATCGCTGAGGAAGGCTTTCTTATCTCTTCTTGCTATTCTTTGGAACTCTGCATTCAGATGCTTATATCTTTCCTTTTCTCCTTTGCTTTTCGCTTCTCTTCTTTTCACAGCTATTTGTAAGGCCTCCTCAGACAGTCATTTTGCTTTTTGCATTTCTTTCCCATGGGGATGGCCTTGATCCCTGTCTCCTGTACAATGTCATGAACCTCCATCCATAGTTCATCAGGCACTCTATCTATCATATCTATCTTTCCACAGTTTAATAGCCCTTAAATCTATTTCTCACTTCCACTGTATAATCATAAGGGATTTGATTTAGGTGACATCTGAATGGTCTAGTGGTTTTCCCTACTTTCTTCAATTTCAGTCTGAATTTGGCAATAAGGAGTTCATGATCTGAGCCATAGTCAGCTCCTGGTTTTGTTTTTGTTGACTGTATAGAGCTTCCCCATCTTTGGCTGCAAAGAATATAATCAGTCTGATTTCGGTGTTGATCATCTCGTGATGTCTATGTGTAGAGTCTGCTCTTGTGTTGTTGGAAGAGGGTGTTCGCTATGGCCAGTGCATTTTCTTAGCAAAACTCTATTAGTCTTTGCCCTGATTCATTCCATATTCCTAGGCCAAATTTGCCTGTTACTCCAGGTGTTTCTTGACTTCCTACTTTTGCATTCCAGTTTCCTATAATGAAAAGGACATCTTTTTTGGGCGAAGGTGATGGAATTCCAGGTGAGCTATTTCGAATCCTGAAAGATGATGCTGTAAAAGTGCTGCACTCAATGTGCCAGCAAATTTGGAAAACTCAGCAGTGGCCACAGGACTGGAAAAGGTCAGTTTTCATTCCAATCCCAAAGAAAGGCAATGCCAAGGAATGCTCAAACTACCGCACAATTGCACTCATCTCACACGCTAGTAAAGTAATGCTCAAAATTCTCCAAGCCAGGCTTCAGCAATATGTGAACCGTGAACTCCCAGATGTTCAAGCTGGTTTTAGAAAAGGCAAAGGAACCAGAGATCAAATTGCCAACATCTGCTGGATCATGGAAAAAGCAAGAGAGTTCCAGAAAAACATCTATTTCTGCTTTATTGACTATGCCAAAGCCTTTGACTGTGTGGATCACAATAAACTGTGGAAAATTCTGAAAGAGATGGGAATACCAGACCACCTGACCTGCCTCTTGAGAAACCTATATGCAGGTCAGGAAGCAACAGTTAGAACTGGACATGCAACAACAGACTGGTTCCAAATAGGAAAAGGAGTACGTCAAGGCTGTATATTGTCACCCTGCTTATTTAACTTGTATGCAGAGTACATCATGAGAAAACGCTGGGCTGGAAGAAACACAAGCTGGAATCAAGATTGCCAGGAGAAATATTAATCACCTCAGATATGCAGATGACACCACTCTTATGGCAGAAAGTGAAGAGGAACTAAAAAGCCTCTTGGTGAAAGTAGAAGAGGAGAGTGAAAAAGTTTGCTTAAATCTCAACATTCAGAAAACGAAGATCATGGCATCTGGTCCCATCACTTCATGGCAAATAGATGGGGAAACAGTGGAAACAGTGGCAGACTTTATTTTGGGGGGCTCCAAAATCACTGCAGATGGTGATTGCAGCCATAAAATTAAAAGACGCTTACTCCCTGGAAGGAAAGTTATGACCAAGCTAGATAGCATATTCAAAAGCAGAGATATTACTCTGCTAACAAAGGTCCGTCTAGTCAAGGCTATGGTTTTCCCAGTGGTCATGTATGGATGTGAGAGTTGGACTGTCAAGAAAGCTGAGGGCTGAAGAATTGATGCTTTTGAACCGTGGTGTTGGAGAAGACTCTTGAGAGTCCCTTGGACTGCAAGGCGATCCAACCAGTCCATTCTAAAGGAGATCAACCCTGGGATTTCTTTGGAATGAATGATGCTAAAGCTGAAACTCTGGTACTTTGGCCACCTCATGGGAAGAGTTGACTCATTGGAAAAGACTCTGATGCTGGGAGGGATTGGGGGCAGGAGGAGAAGGGGACGACAGAGGGTGAGATGGCTGTATGGCATCACTGACTTGATGGATGTGAGTCTGAGTGAACTCCGGGAGTTGGTGATGGACAGGGAGGCCTGGCGTGCTATGATTCATGGGGTCATAAGAGTCGGACACGACTGAGCGACTGAACTAAACTGAACTGAACTGAAAAAGCATCACTTTTTAACCAAAATACTCAGAAAAGCAAATTGTTGAATTAGCACCATGCTTCAATATTTAAGGTCACAGTCAGCTCAAAATGATGAAACTCATTCTGAGGTATGCATGTTTGGAGGCGGGACTCTTAGGTGGACAGGACCTATTTCTCTATCACTAAAAAGCAGGATGCCTGTGGTGACTGGTGAGTCACATGATACAGCAATCAGAGCATCTGTATTTAATATTGGCTCTGACCCAGCCACTCAGCACAGATACACAGCTAGGGATGGTTAAATCATAGCCGTACTCTTCAGGGTCTAATAATGTACCTTTTCTATTAGATAAAACTTAACAAGGGATGTTTAACATCTCTTATTAGTTAAAACCCACATGTAAAGTCTCACCAGAGAACATTTCTGCTGCTACGGTGAGTTGTTACTCAATATTTAATTTGCTAGGGAGACACTGGAGAAGGAAACAAGCTTCCCAATTAGGAAGTTTCTCCACACCGCCTTCTTCGATCAGGTCCACATACTCCCAAAGGACGGATTACAGAAAGCCAGGACTCAGCTTGCTGCGCTCCTCTCCTGCTGCTATCTTCCAGAAGCAGCCTTTGCCTCTTCTGCCCTTCTCTTTCAGCTGTTTCCTCAGAGGTCTCTTCACCTGACCAGCCTCACAGTCTACCGGGAAACAGATAATCCGCAAGCACAAATCCTCAGCTTGACTGGCCTACTCTTTGTGGGAAGAAAGAGGGAGGAGAGGCAGAAGAAGAGAAGAGAGAGGAAGGGGGTGAAGAGCTGGCTGCCAACTTCTGCAAGGTAGTGATATCTATGAATAGATGTCTGAAACAGTCATTCTCATCTGGTTGCCCATTAGAATAGCCTGAGGAGCTTTTAAACAAATCCCAGTGTCCCGACTCCACTCCAGGGATGTGATCGAGTTTGCCCAGGGTGGGGCCCAGCGATGGATATACTTTATAAGCTCTCCAGGCGCTTCTGCGGGATGGCCGCAGTTGAGAACTCTAATTCTTTAACTCTTTGGAGGATACAACAAATGTCCATGATGTGTCAACTGCCGTCAAGCTGCTTGAAGACTGGGAAGAAAAGCCTGGACTGGGGGTCATCTCAGAGAGGCCACCAAGAGGTACAAAACTGTGTGGTGAGCTCTTTTCAGTGCTGCAAGGAAAGGCAGGGCCTTGAGACCTAAGGGAAGACACGCTGAAGGTGGGATGTGCGCTGGGCCTTGAAACAAGAGCTGGGTTTTCATCAGGTTCTCTCTCCTCATCCCAATGCCACACCACAGTCTAGCCCCTTCTCAACAGATTTCATCTTTAGGGGCTTTCCTTTCTTGCTTGTCTCCTGTCTGTCCTTCCCAGGGTTATGCCTTGAAATCATCAGTCCTGTCTCACCACTGTGTGCTGTTCAGGCTCTCAGCCGTGTCCGGCTCTTTGCAACCCCACTGACTGCAGCACGCCAGGCTTCCCCGTCCTTCACCATCTCCCGCTTTCACCATGACTGTGCCCAAAACTTACTGGCAGAATGAAAGCCAGGACACAGATTTTTCCTGCTAGGCCTGAGGCCCCTTTATGAACTTCACAGCACTCGTTCCAACCCAAGCATTTTATCTATTCCTTCTTAACTTCTGCTTTCTCTGCTAGGATGAATTTCCATGATGACAAGCTCTGTTCCATTCATTTGTACCCACAATGACTGGCATAGGGCCTGGCATAGAGTGAGTGACCAGGAAATATTTCCTGGATGTAAGGAAATAAGAGTGACTGAGGAACTTCCCTGGCAGTCTAGTGGCCAAGACTCCACCGTCCAATGCGTGGGGTACGGGTTCAGTCCCTGGTCGGGCAACTAAGGTCCCACATGCCACAGGGGTATGGGCCATAATTAGAAAAGAAAACAAAAACAAAAAGAGTGACTGAGTGAGAGGGGGAAAGGCTAGTCAAGGTGGGGAACAAGGGTAAGAAAGGGGAACATGCACGCGTGTTTGTGTCTGCAGAAGAGAGAGTAGGACAGCCCAAGGGGAACAGAGGGTACTCTGGAAATAAGCAAATCACGTATAGTCAGGTCCTTGTAGCGACAGATGTCAAGGCTTGAACTTCATACCTGTTAAGGTGTAAAAACTGCCCCAGGACTGAATGATCCAGGGCTAAAAAAGGAAATGTTTCTAAAGCACAGAAAGTAATGAGGCATAATTTTAGTTACTGTATATAATCAGAAGATTAAAGAGTTGGAAAAAAATTGGCTTCTGTGAGGAAATTCAAGCTAATTTTTGGGAGATAGATAACTGGATGTTAGAGAATTATCTTCTATTAAGCTATTATTCAGAGCTTCTTATCAAAATGTTGTAAATACTTTGATCAAACATTATATCAAACAGTATACCAATCTCTTTGAAACTATGGCTTCTCTTGAAATACATATTAAAATTTAAATAAAGAAGAGTATTATTTCCCAGCACATTTTTTCAAATTTTCTAGTGGCTCACAGGAAAGTACAGAATTTGAAAAGAACTAATGTGATGTAAGATCTCGTTGTGCACAGATGTAAAAAGAGATGTAACCACAACTATTCTGCGACATTCTCTTTGACCACTATTTCACTGAATGAAAATGAAAGGGTCTAATTCTCCAGTTGTCCAGAATGTCTCTGCACTTTATTTAAATACCACTTAAAAATTCTTTCATGCCTCTTTTCATAATTTCTGCTAATGATCCTAATATTATCACATTCTTCAAGTGAAATTTTTGAATACCTTTTTCACAGCAGTAACAAATTTCACAGGTGGACTCTATCAAAAAGCATTCTATTTTACAAATTGTCATAACTGTATGAATGTTTATGAAAAAACCACTTCAACTATCTTTTTTCTTACCCATGTACTGACTTTTAGAGAAGGGAATGGCAACCCATTCTAATATTCTGGCCTGGAGGATTCCATGGACAGAGGAGCCTGGCAGACTACAGTCCATGGGGTCACAAGAGTTGGACATGACTGAGTGATTAACACACACACACACACACACACACTGACTTCTACCAAGTAAAGCATATACATAGAAGATCATCTCTAACCTTGGTATTCAAAACAGAATTTCCTTTTGGAAAAATTGCTCTGCACTTATTAAATGATGGGGTTTCTCAGGTGGTGCAGTGGTAGGGAATCCACCTGCCAATCCAGGAGATACAGAAGACTCAGATTCAATCCCTGGGTCAGGAAGATTCCCTGGATCAGGAAATGGCAACTTCATCCAGCATTCTTGCCTGGAGAATTCCACAGACAGAAGAGCCTGGCGGGCTACAGGCCATGGGGGTCACAAAGAGTCAGACTCTACGCACACACAATTAAATGACATTTGACTTGTTTTTAAAATATTTATCATGTGCATCCCAGGTACTGTCCTTGATGCTATGGAAGATACAAAATGAAGAATTCTCACTCTCAAAACAAAATGACAGCATGAATACTGCTGGGTTGAATTTTACTAATGTAAAAAAGGGTTGGACTTGAGTTTATAAATCACCTATTTATTGAGTGAGCTCTTACTTAATCTCAGTTTCCTCACGTATAACTTGGGGAAAATAACATTTACTTACAACTGGATTGCAAGAATTAATGGTGTCAGTTCAGTTCAGTCACTCAGCCATGTCTGATTCTTTGCGACCCCATGGACTGCAGGGCCAGGGGGCCCTGTCCATCCCCAACTCCTGCAGCTTGCTCAAACTCATGTCCATCGAGTCGGTGATGGCATCCAACCATCTCATCCTCTGTCATCCCCTTCTCCTCCCGCCTTCAATCCTTCCCAGCATCAGGGTCTTTTCCAAAGAGTCAGTTGTTCACATCAAGTGGCCAAAGCATTGGAGTTTCAGCTTTAGCATCAGTCCTTCCAATGAATATTCAAGACTGATTTCCTTTACGATGGACTGGTCTGATCTCCTTGAAGTCCAAGGGACTCTCAAGCATCTTCTCTAACACCACAGTTCAAATTAATGATACAGCCTATAAAAAATAATTAAGTTGGTGCCTACAACATAATAGGCATTTTTAAAAAGTAAGCTCCCTTCCTTTGAAGACATTTGACATTTAGTTAAATAGGATTTGCCTTTGTTATATATGTTCTTGATACCTGACTTACAAAGCAGACCTCTGAAATTAGCTTTTTACATATAAAATCTCCTGTCATCAATCTTTAATAATTCATGTGAAATGTTAGTTTGGATAAATAAAATCTGCACATTGCTCCTAATCTCATAGATGTAATTGAATCCCACTCATCTCCAAAGCAGGTTTGAGTACCAGCTCCCTTTGCTTCCTTATTTTATCTGATGGTGATGTTAACAAGCAGAGAAGTGCCCCAAAGCCTAGAAACAAGGAACAAGAAGAGAAATCCTGAACAGAGCTGACACGAATATTTAATTTCTAAAGAATTAAGCATCGATATTTATACAAGTGAATAGTTTGCTAGTTCCTTCAAATGACTTCTATATTGGGAAACAGGAAGTTGAGAAGAATTCAGTTAATAATAAGATGATAAAGGACAGCAAAAATGAGAATGAAGGAATTTTAACAGTGATCCTCAAATCTGATTATACACTTTGTGACTAGGCATCCCCAGGAGAACCTATAGTTAATACAACTGAGAAATGCTGCCATTTGTATTCTTTCTTGGGAATTCACATGTATATTAGCACAGGCTAGAATTTACATGTCCATTCTATTAGTACGTTTAAAAATCTGTTTAACACTGTTAAACTCAGCAATTCCCAAAACTGTCCAAATACCAAATTCTGTGTTTGTGCATGTGGTTGTGAGCACAGGGGTGAGACTTTATTAATATTCTGCGGAATTAATATGCAATGGCATATAATTCAGAAAATGTTAGATTATTGATTTCTCCTGTCTGCCACCAAAATGCATCCTTGCTGGTTCTTTATGTCTTTTCTTCACCCGAGAACACCATTTGATGAGAATTCCTGTTTTATCTTATGGATATAGAAATATTAGAATTTGTTTTGCCTCTGGAAAGATGAGTGGCTGCAAAGGAAACTCTCAGAACTAATATCAGTGATCTGAAAAACAAAAAAACTAAAACAAAACTCAAAACTTTGTTTTAGAAACAAAGACTTTGTTCTGCTTCTGACAAGATACTCTTATGCCAAGTCTGCCAGTTCATTCTTGAGAAGCCAAAGTTATTGTACAATTAGAGTCAAAAAGTACTAAAATGACTGTTTTAGAGTACTTTTATGTTTTAACACAAATCTATTTTTCCGTTTGGCATTTTTGTTTTAAAGGACAGGAATTTCTATAATAATATTGGCATTTTGCAAACAGACGTTCCAAAAAGCAGATTACTTATATTTTAATCTCTCCCTTAGAAATAAGTCTTTATATGAATCCTGGGTGCTCTTAGAAATATTTATTTGATAAACTATGAAATGCTACAGTAGCACCATAAATCACAATAAATTCGAAGGGAAATGCTATAAGTTTTATAGCTAATAAAATGTTCAATCAGATGGTAAAGAATCTGCCTGCAATGCAGAAGACCCAGCTTCAGTCCCTGGGTTGGGAAGATCCTCTGCAGAAGGGAACGGCCACCCACTCCAGTATTCTTGCCTGGAAAATTCCATGGACCGGGGAGCGTGGAGGGCTACGGTTCATGGGGTAGCAAAGAGTAGGACATGACTAAGCAACTAACACTTATATAAGGAGGATTTCAGAGAATAAGAATTAATTTCTTTTTTAATTAAAAAGGAAACGTTCTAATTTTCATTGTTTGTCCCCCTACATCAAGGCTGATAATCAAAGAATCCACTCACAAGTACATATATAAAGTATATATTATATTGTGCTGTGCTGTGCTTAGTCGCTCAGTTATGTCTGACTCTTTGTGACCCCATGGACTGTAGCCTGCCAAGCTCCTCTGTACATGAGGATTTTCCAGGCAAGAATACTGGAGTGGGTTGCCATGCCCTCCTTCAGAGGATGTTCCCAACCCAGCGATCAAACCCAGGTCTCTCGCACTGCAGACAGATTCTTTACCATCTGAGCCACTAGGGAAGCCCAAGAATACTGGAGTAGGTAAGCCTCACCCTTCTGCAGGGGATCTTCCTAACCCAGGAACTGAACTGGGGCCTCCTGCATTGCAGGTGGATTCTTTACCAGCTGAGCTACCAGGGAAGCACATATATTACATTCAGCTCAGTTCAGTCGCTCAGTCGTGTCCGACTCTTTGCGACCCCATGAATCGCAGCACGCCAGGCCTCCCTGTCCATCACCAACTCCAGGAGTTCACTCAAACTCATGTCCATCGAGTCGGTGATGGCATCCAGCCATCTCATCCTCTGTCGTCCCCTTCTCCTCCTGCCCCCAATCCCTCCCAGCATCAGAGTCTTTTCCAATGAGTCAACTCTTCCCATGAGGTGGCCAAATATGCAAATATATGCATATGTAATCTGTAGCTATATATATGTATATAACATTGTATTTCTAAAAAGTGTCATGGTTAACACAATTATAAATACTAAGACAAGACATCATTAAGGCAGGGAATTAGAGGCGAAATTCTTAATTGCACCTGATAGTTTTCAAACAGCCAAATGTCCTAGAAAGTATTCATCTTAAAACAAATTAATTCACATAAATATTTGCTCCACTAGGTAACCATTCTCCCGTGTTACCTTCTTCAGTTCTTCAGGAACTTAGTGATAACAGGCTGAGTGTGAAGGTAAATTCTCCTACGAAAGTTTTGAACCAGTTAGAAATGAAATGTCTTTGTGCCTACATTTTCTTATATAACAGCCTGGCCTTTACCTAAATTATTTCAGTGTTTAGGGGCATGTTTCTCTGGGCCTGGTCTTATCTCCATCTGTGTTGAAAAGATTTTCAAGAAGCATTTGAAAATCTCCTTTTTCTCTAGTATACCACAGGGTCTCCCACAGGGTGGGTGGAGAAAAAACAGGAAAGCGTGCTCTCAGGTTCATTGGGCTGAACAAAACAAAGCATATGCAAGATAGAAAATATTTTAAATTGGCAGTAAAATACAAGCAAACAAATAATCCTGCATTATCTCAAATCCACGCTTAGTAAGGAATTATGTATGTGTGTATGTGTATATATATATACACTGTATTAAAAAGTCATCATAAACAGTTATTAAGACTAGTAGGTCACACAGAGGTGTTTCAAACCCAACAATTTCAAGATGGAACTCATTATTTTTCCCTTAAAATTCCTCTTGTTTTCCTACAGGATAAGACTATGACTTAGATTCTCAAAACTAGAATCTTCAGAGGTTTTCTCTTTTGCCTGCCCTATCCACTCATCACGCTCTACTGATCTGTACACAGGCCACCCCTCAATCCCACCCCCATGGCACCACCCACATCAATTTCCAATCACACTCTTGGGACAGCCACCCAACTGGCCTCTGCTATAACTGCCATCTTTCCACACCATCACTACACTGCTAGAGCCATCCTACTAGAGCATATATTTGTTCATCAAGCAGCCCTGCTTCAGTTTTTCTGATGGTTCGTTCAACAGCCAACATGTATTCAACATTGCCATAATCCAGCCATTGTAACAAAAGCTTTACAGATATTATCTTATTTCTCTTCATGACAATCCTATGAGATGGATACAATTATTACTGGCACTTAACAGATGAGAAAATCAATGCATACAGAACTTATATAGCTTGTTCACGGTCACTGGGAGAGCAGATGGCAGAACCAACGTCCATCTCAGATTATCAGATGCTCTTGATGGCTCCATTATAAACCTTCCTTCAGTTTGGTTCCCAAACAACTCTCTAGTCTTTTTTGCAAGGAGATCATAGACTATGAACCTCTGACTTTCAGGGATTTTACATCAAGGATCAGAAGCCCTTCAGCCACTGGCTAGGATGTAAGATGAGGGCTTAGGGCTCTCAGAACTGCCACCTGCCCTCCAAATGAATGTGCCTTTTTCAACACACATGATTACAGAAATATCTTAATTCCAAGCAAGAAAAAATTAGTTCACACGTGCTGCAGAACTTCTTATACTACTTTGCCACTGTAGAATGCAGAATCGGATTTCAACCCATTGCTTTTCAGAGCTTAATCACACACAACTAACCAACTTCGCCTCAGCATCTCTCTCCACAACTCATTCATTCAGGACAGTCATTTGATGAAGGCCAGGCAGAGAGGAAGCCAAGGGACACAAGCGCAGGGACAGAGCAATGGGGACTGAAGATGTGATCAGAGGCTTGTTTTTATAAGCCTCTGATAAAACAACCATCCATCTGAGTTGTTATGGAATTTACATGAAGAGATAGTCATATGAAAAGGAAAAAAAGAAGAAAAGGTTAGATATTGTTAAGGCTGCCCTGACATATTCCACATATACTGTTTGATAAATATTTTATTGTTATTCCAGGAAAAGCTTTTAAAGGAATGTATAAGCCAGCAATTATGGGGAAGGGATGTCTCCTTCTCAGAGATAGTAGGAATGTCAGTTCTTGCTTCTAAAGAGAAGGTGAACACACTCACCCCTGGCAGACTTGCTGAAATGAACATATATTCCCTGAAAGAGCCAGAAGTCCCAGGCAGCCATCCTTTCTTATTTGTTAATAATAGAAAAACACACACAAATAGCTCTAATGCAGCCTCTGTGTGATCTGAATAAATCAGAGGCACTCAGCTCATGTGTAGTAATCATTGCGCTTTTTTTTCTAACAATTATCCAAATCCCAACACAGAAAGCCTTTCTGGAAGAAAGCCTGACTCCTTAGAGCTGATGGTCCAATCGGCAGGACTGGTGCTCAGCTCTTAACTGCTGGCCTCTGTTATCAGGGCCTGAACCCATCTCTGATGGGAAAAATTTAGGCAGACAACATCATTATCTTGTTTAAATTAAATGGGAGAAATTGCAGTACTCCAAGTTAATTGGGTGTTTTGGTATGATGTTAAAGATATTTTGAGGGTTTTTCCTTTTTGGCCACTTACCAGTACCATCTCAAATGCCTTCCTTATAGTCAATACAATTTATTGAAAGGGTGTGTGTGTGTGTGTGTGTGTGTGTGTGTGTGTGTGAGAGAGAGAGAGAGAGAGAGAGAGAGAGAGAGAGAAATAAATGTTTGCATTGCCCTCCTATAAGACAGGCTGCTTACATCATCATGAAATTACCATGAAAAGTGATTGGTAGGAGCCAATTCACCATTATAAGAAAGATGTTATTTATGAAATATTTTAAAAATGTCACTTAAAATCCTGTTATTCCACTCATAGGTATACATAGCCAAATCTGAGATTCCACCTAAAATTTGAAATGATATAGAGATTGCTGCTTTAAAAGCCACTTGACACAGTGCATAAATATTCTTAAACATGTGAGGAGCAAAGGTATTTTTTGAATGGCATTTAAAACCATAATCAAGTATAAAATTGTGACAACACTTATCCCCCTAAGCTATGGTTAGCCAAAAAGTAAATCATAACCTTTAGCATTTTTTTAAACCTACAAAAAGTCTGCTACAGTAGTTTCTTTCTTTTTCTTAAATGGCCCTGAAATAAATATATGAGTCAGTTAAGAAAAGCATTTGCTTGAATTAAAGTGATAATTCTGCCTGGACATCAGTATAATTAATTGTGGGTGGCAGGAGTTTTAAATGAGGTTAAATTAGGGATTTGGGTTTATTTATTTATTTTTTTACTCACTCTCCTGCTGTAACTAGAAAAGCTTTTGGTTGATCTTGAAATTGCGCCTTGTCATGGAATATCACATCTACATGCTTTTATGCTAAGCACTATGGCAAATTTTTTTCATGAGCAAGATGGGGAAAGAATGCATACGCATCAACCCAGGCTCTTCCTCAGTTACTACTACTATTACTACTACTACTACACACACAGGCACACACACACACACACACACACACACACACACACACCCTAATATGTGTTTCTTTCACAACCCTCAATGTTCATCCCAAATAACGTAGTGTCCCAATTTATTTCAATGCTTTCCATGTCAAATACAAAATTATTTTAGGCACAGAGTTTGACTCCTGGTAAGTGATTTCACAAAAGACCTCAAAACACTCTGTCTTCAAAATTTCTGCTTGCCTGCAATATCTGGGCCAAGCCCTGAAACAGCTACATTTCATAAACAAACATGCTTTCAAAAGAAATGGGGAGGGGGTCTTACTGTGTACAATGTGTTTTACATGGTGTATTATTCTCTTAGCAGAGCTGACTGCACCTCAGGAGCTATAGGCATTGCTGTAAAACGGACACCAGCAGAGGAACTGAACTAATACCCTTCAGGAGGCAGAGGATCCATAACACAGTTGGGAGAATTCTGCTTTAAGTGTCAGCAACCCTGAAATAGGAAGTAATCCCACAGTGTGTATCATCTAAAAGTTCAATATAGCAAAGGCAAGAGAAAAAGTTCTGCCTGAGAAGCAGCTTTATGCTAATCAGTCGACTGGCATTAGAAGACTTCTGTAGTCATGCATGTCTAGCTATCAAGTAAAGATGTTAAAAACCAACACATTATTAAAAGGTGCGTAATTGGCCCCTAATGTCTGTACTCTGAAATTAAAACATCGGACGATCCTGAGACATTTCCTACATTGCATCTAACATGAAGACGAAGCGTCGGACACAAGGATTTGTCGGCTGTGACACTCTACATCTTGTAACGGTGAAAAAAACATTTTTGTTCAGCTCATTAACACCATCTACCTTTTGCCCCCACCTCCTGCCCTTAGTACTAGTTTTATCATTCACTACCTGCGCTTTTCACCCACTGTTCTGAGCACAAAAGAATCAAATAGCACACAAGCCTGCAGCCGAAATAACAGTGCAGTCTTCCAAAAGGTGAATGTGGAATTACAATCCGCGTTCCCAATTCCTGAACTTGAAAGCAAACACTAATTGCCTTGTGGACAATGCTGCAGGGTTAACCCATTGTATAGCTCCCGGTCCTGAACCTTTCAGGACAGAAAAAGACCAACAAATAGGCAAACCTTCTGCAGCAAAGGATGGAGACAGCAAACGAGCCCCAGAGGCTGTGAAGAAGGACATGCTTGCTTTACCTACCGGCATTGTCCATGTCTCAGGAGTGACGAGTTCTGGAGCCTAGCAGCTAGGAAGCCCGGCTCCTCTCCTGGCTAACGAAGCACCCTGCCCTTCTGCTGATTATCAGTCCTTGCTGGCACACAGAGCATACTTCATGCACTGTCTGCAGGAGACACCGCCAGGAAATTTATATCTCCAAGGATGACAAACAGCCATTAGCTCCATTACGGGCTGATTAAGAGAGACTGAGCCTATCAAGTGGGTACTTGAATCCACTGGGGTTTTCACCTCTGTTCCAAGCAAGGGAGGGAAAAAAAAATCACTGCAATGTGGAGTGTATTGCACATTTCCCAAAAGCAGCGCACATGCTACGCAGAGCACAGTGCTTTTCCAAAAGATGCCAGAGCAAACACGAACAGGAAGAGGCACAGATAATTAAAAGGTAAAAAGAAATCTTAAAAAAAATGCAATAAATTATCCTTCATGGGGGGCTAATCTAAACGTGGTCCAGCCTTTGTCACTGACATCACTGGATGACTGGGCAACTTTTCCATTTAGAATTTTAAAGTTTATTTTCAGTTATTGTTGTTGCTGTTGGGGGTGGGCAAGGAACAGCAGATCCAGCATTCTAAAATAAAGGCCATCTGTAATATTTCTGCTCTACATACATACTAATAAGGTAAGTATTTTCATTTCATTTTGGTCATGTTTTCATCATGACTCGTGTTCCTATTTCTGGTCAGAACTTCTGCCCACCTGTGTTAACACAGAAATTCAAAGAGATCTCCCTAAATGTCACTAATAACACAAGAAATAATTGTCAGAAGATGGCGGGGAATCCTATAGTTTGTTACAATCTGTAGTCATCAAAGTAACAGAAATTTGAGGATCAAGAAAAATGCATTTACTAACACAAGAAAGTCCATCTCACTCCTTTTCTTTAATTTGGCTATATAAAGATGACCCTCAAAGCCACCAGACACTGCACTACTTCCTCCAGGGTCAGTGCATAAAGATGGACAGAGTGCTCATGCCCTGAGGATGTTATATTAGAATCTGGGGAGAGCACAATTCTGTTTACTGCATTTTCTCAGCTATAGAAAAAAAAAATAGAGTGGCCTCATTTAACCTATGAAACAATGACTCCGTAGTATAGTAAGGCTCTACAGGTTTTTAATTTTCACAAGTTTTAAAAAAGCAGTTGCAGTGTTATCAAACCCCCTGCATTGTTAAATTTTAAAAAGCAATTCATTTATTTAGTATTTCTTGATGCCACTAGAATTCCAAGCAACAAACAAGTTGCAAATTATTTACAATCTGGGTTTCTCTTTCAACAGTTTCTACGTATTTTTGTTTTTAATGTCACCAGACTTACTTATAGATTTGAGGTTTCTGTACTGTTTAGGCGATATACTTCATTTGTGATAGAACATATATTTTCCTCAAAGAAAAGCTGCATTTTTCAGTGATTTTGCCCTGAGATTTTCATCCCCATTATTTTAATTCTATCACACTAATTGGAGGATATATCACTAAGATTAATTTCAGAAAACCATTCTTCATATGTTTTTGAAAATTGCTTTGATCCCAGGAGACTCAAATCACTGTGGCTTCCATAACTCATCTACCTGCCCTGATTAAGACTCTCAACTACCCAGAATGAGTGTTGTCTGTACGAAATCTAGGGCAAACTAATCATTAAAAAAAGAAGAAGAGTTAGGGAAATACAAAAGCTAAATGAGAGAGACAGCATATTACGAAGTTTGAGATTTTGGTAAGGAATAGCTCAGAAGTGTCATCTGTTCATCATGCATGCTGACTGATAGGAATATATTCATATTAACTTTCAGGCTTCCCTGGTGGCCCAGTAGTAAAGAATCCACCTACAGTGCAAAAGATGTGGGTTCAATTCCTTGGTCAGGAATATCCTCTGGAGAAGGAAATGGCAACCCATTCCAGCATTCTTGCCTGGAGAATCCCATGAACAGAGGAGCCTGGTGGGCTAGAGTACATAGGGTCACAAAAGTCAGACACAACTCAGCGACTAAACAACAAACATATGATCTTCGCACAGAGTTCAACGTGTGAGTCGATTATTTTTATTAATACAATCAGTCCCTAAAGTACAAACAGACTGTGCTCTAGAAGTTTGTTTAGAAAACAGACTCACATAGGAAATAAACTTATGGTTACCAAAGGGGAAAGGTGGGAGGAGGGATTAATTAGGAGTTTGGAATTAACATATAAACATCCCTATATAAAATAAATAACCAACAAGGACCTACTATATAGTATAGGGAACTCTGCCCAATATTTCATAATAATCTATATGAGAAAGAATGAGAAAAAGGAGATATATATATATATATATACACAAAAATATATGGACTTCCCTGGTGGCTCAGTGGTAAAGAATCTGCCTGTCAATGCGGGAGACAAGGGTTCTAACTCTAGGTCAGGAAGATGCCCTGGAGTAACAGGCAAATTTGGCCTTGGAATGCAGAATGTAGCAGCGCAGAGGCTAATAGAGTTTTGCCAAGGGAACACACTGGTCATAGCAAACACCCTCATCCAATAACACAGGAGAAGACGCTACACATGGACATCACCAGATGGTCAACACCGAAATCAGACTGATTATATTCTTTGCAGCCAAAGATGGAGAAGCTCTATATAGTCAACAAAAACAAGACCGGGAGCTGACTATGGCTCAGATCATGAACTCCTTATTGCCAAATTCAGACTGAAATTGAAGAAAGTAGGGAAAACCACTAGACCACTCAGGTATGACCTAAATCAAATTCCTTATGATTATACAGTGGAAGTGAGAAATAGATTTAAGGGACTAGATCTGATAGATAGAGTGCCTGATGAACTATGGACAGAGGTTCGTGACATTGTACAGGAGACAGGAATCAAGGCCATCCCCATGGGAAAGAAATGCAAAAAAAGCAAAATGGCTGTCTGAGGAGGCCTTACAAATAGCTGTGAAAAGAAGAGAAGCGAAAAGCAAAGGAGAAAAGGAAAGATATAAGCATCTGAATGCAGAGTTCCAAAGAATAGCAAGAAGAGATAAGAAAGCCTTCCTCAGCGATCAATGCAAAGAAATAGAGGAAAAGAACAGAATGAGAAAGACTAGAGATCTCCTCAAGAAAATTAGAGATACCAAGGGAACATTTCATGCAAAGATGGGCTCAATAAAGGACAGAAATGGTATGGACCTAACAGAAGCAGAAGATATTAAGAAGAGGTGGCAAGAATACACAGAAGAACTGTACAAAAAGGATCTTCACAACCCGGATAATCACGATGGTGTGATCACTCACCTAGAGCCAGACATCTTGGAATGTGAAGTCAAATGGGCCTTAGAAAGCGTCACTACGAACAAAGCTAGTGGAGGTGATGGAATTCCAGTTGAGCTATTTCAAACCCTGAATGATGATGCTGTGAAAGTGCTGCACTCAATATGCCAGCACATTTGGAAAACTCAGCAGTGGCCACAGGACTGGAAAAGGTCAGTTTTCATTCCAATCCCAAAGAAAGGCAATGCCAAAGAATGCTCAAACTACTGGACAATTGTACTCATCTCACACGCTAGTAAAGCGATGCTCAAAATTCTCCAAGCCAGGCTTCAGCAATATGTGAACCATGAGCTTCCAGATGCTCAAGCTGGTTTTAGAAAAGGCAGAGGAACCAGAGATCAAATTGCTAACATCCGCTGGATCCTTGAAAAACCAAGAGTACCAGAAAAATATCTATTTCTGCTTTATTGACTATGCCAAAGCCTTTGACTGTGTGGATCACAATAAACTGTGGAAAATTCTGAAGGAGATGGGAATAGCAGACCACCTAACCTGCTTCTTGAGAAATCTGTAATCAGGTCAGGAAGCAACAGTTAGAACTGGACATGCAACAACAGACTGGTTCCATATAGGAAAAGAAGTATGTCAAGGCTGTATATTGTCACCCTGCTTATTTAACTCCTATGCAGAGTACATCATGAGAAACGCAGGGCTGGAGGAAGCACAAGCTGGAATCAAGATTGCCTCAGATATGCATATGACACCACCCTTACGGCAGAAAGTGAAGAAAAACTGAAAAGCCTCTTGATGAAAGTGGAAGAGGAGAGTGAAAAAGTTGGCATAAAGCTCAACATTCAGAAAACAAAGATCATGGCATCTGGTCCCATCACTTCATGGCAAATAGATGGGGAAACAGTGGAAACAGTGGCTGACTTTATTTGGGGGGCTCCAAAATCACTGCAGATGGTGACTGCAGCCCTGAAATTGAAAAACGCTTACTCCTTGGAAGGAAAGTTATGACCAACCTAGATAGCATAATAAAAAGCAGAGACATTACTTTGCCAACTAAGGTCCGTCTAGTCAAGGCTATGGTTTTTCCAGTGGTCATGTATGGATGCGAGAGTTGGACTGTGAAGAAAGCTGAGCGCCGAAGAATTGATGCTTTTGAACTGTGGTGTTGGAGAAGACTCTTGAGAGTCCCTTGGACTGCAAGGAGATCCAACTAGTCCATTCTAAGGGAGATTAGTCCTGGGTGTTCATTGGAAGGACCAATGCTAAAGCTGAAACTCCAATACTTTGGCCACCTCATGAGAAGAGTTGACTCACTGGAAAAGACTCTGATGCTGGGAGCGGTTGGGGGCAGGAGGAGAAGGGGATGGCAGAGGATGAGATGGCTGGATGGCATCACTACTCAATGGACGTGAGTTTGAGTGAACCCCGGGAGTTGGTGATGGACAGGGAGGCCTGGCATGCTGCGATTCATGGGGTCGCAAAGAGTTGGACACGACTGAGCGACTGAACTGAACTGAACTTGCTCTCCCACTTGCAGGAAGAAGGCTACAGCTTACCCACAGGGTTTTCTAAACTGTTTGCCTGAGGTGGGTTGTGAGGTGTTTGTGGCTCCAGGCCTGGACAGCCACGGTAGCAAGAGCAAAGCCACCAGTGGTGTCCAGCACCTTCAAATGTATCACCAGGCACCTGGTGATCACCTAGCTAGTATCACATCTTCATCAAGAAAACAGAGCAAGCTTCCCTGGTGGCTCAGTGGTAAAGAATCCAGCTGCCAATGCTGGAGACTTGAGTTCGATCCTTGACCTGGGAAGGTCCCACGTGCTGTGGAACAACTAAGCCCGTGCACCACAACCATTGAGTCCACACTCTAGAGCCCATGCACCCCAACTCCTGAGTTGGTGCTCTGGAGTCAGAGCTCCACAGCAAGAAAAGCCAGTGCAAAGAGAAGCCTGCACACAACTAGAGAAAAGCCTGGCAGCCACGAAGACCCAGCACAGCCAAAAATAAATAAATACAATTATTTTAAAACAAAACAAAACTCTATTAGCATCTCTCCCTTTCAATTTCAAAGCTGTCTTGGCTTCCCAGAGAAGTTCTCCTTATTTGACATTATTTCTTCACCCATCACCCAGTTTTATTGAGATATCACTGATATAGCACTTAGTTTAAGATGTACAGCATAATGCTGTGCTGTGCCTAGTCACTCAGTCATGTCCAACTCTTTGCAATCCCATGGACTGTAGCCCACCAGGCTCCTTTGTTCATGGGGATTTTCCAGGCAATAATACTGGAGTGGGTTGCCTTGCCCTCCTCCAGGGGATCTTCCTAACTCAGAGATCAGACCCAGGTCTCCCGCATTGCAGGCAAATTCTTTACCATCTGAACCACCAGGGAAGTTCACAGCATAATGACCTACACTTATTGCAAAAGGATTATCACAATAAGTTTAACACCTATAATCTCATATAGATACAAAAGAAAAAAATGGTTTTTTCCTGTGATAAGAACTTGTGATCCACTTTCTTACAACTTTCAATTACACCACACAGCCAGGTTGATTATAGTCACCAGATTGTACTTTACCTCCCAGGACTTATCCTATAACTGAAAGTTTGTACTTCTCATATTGTTTCATATTATTTCTCAACTTTCCTAGCAGGTGCTTTCTTGTGTTGGGGACATAGGGAAGAAACTGTGGCAACCACACTCTACTTCTTCTGACGGGAATCAGAGCCCAGGTGTACCAAGAGCTGTTCAAATGAACACTGCGCAGAACTAGAAGCAGGACGTCTTTTCCAGGAGGTGTAATAACTCCAGAAACGTAGGCTACAAATACGGCTTGGCTCTCAGGACTAATGGGTTCCTTCTCTACAAAGTTAAACTCTTTTCCTTAGAACAGAACAATCAGGGAATAAATTGCCCAGGCCGTAGTAATGCTGCTTGGCTCAGCAGATCTCTGGGAGACCCTGGTCAGCCTGTCATCTCTTGATTCATCCAAAGAAAGAAGTATTGAAATATCAACTACCAATTAGGAAATAGTCAAGCTTGCTTCCAGTGCCTACTGGAAATCTGCTCTGAAAAGATTCTTGCCACTACTCTGACAAGAACAGCTGTGGGACACAGATAGTTTTGATGAATAAATTGCTTGGATTTATAACTCTCTTAAGTACTAAACCCAATCCCTGAACTACTTTTAAAAAAGTTCATAGGATGAAGTTCTGCAACAGATATTATTTCCAGGAATATCTGGGCAGAAAAACAACAGACATTTATCTAATGTTACATTATCTGGATTTTAGGACAATATTTACTTGACACACCTATGTTTTTTATTATTCCTAACCATTCTCATTTAGAGATTTCTACTGTAAGGTGAGAGTGTGGGGAGGGGTCTTCTGAATTACTTGTTAACTTTTGCTTCTCTTTCCTTATATGTGATCCTTAGATTACGACTTCCATTCACACAGACTTTAAGAACATCTTAATGAAAAGGACAGGGAACTTTTCAACAATATTAGAACTCAGCTGGCATCTAGACCTTGATGAGCTATTGCTGTTGTTGTTCAGTTGCTAAGTCATGTCCAACTCTTTGCAACCCCATGGACTGTAGCACACCAGGCTTCCTGTCCTTCACTGTCCCCTGGAGTTTGCTCAAACTCATGTCCATTGAGTCGGTGATGCCATCCAATCATCTCATTCTCTGTTGCTCCCTTCTGCTGCCATCAATCTTCCCCAGCATTGGGTCTTTTCCAGTGAGTCAGCTCTTCACATCAGGTGGCCAAAGTATTGGAGCTTCAGCTTCAGCATCAGTCTATCCAATGAATATTCAGGGTTGATGAGCTATAACCACCAGATAGTCTTCTGACAGGTTTGGACTTTTGGTTCAGAACACCAAAGACATAGTAATGTGACAAAATGTTAAATAGGTAAGTCACAGCTGGACTGGAGAACCTATATAACCATTTCCATGAATTAGAAAGGAGCAGAAGGTTCAAAGCACTGACTCAGCTTCCACTGAGCCGTGCTGTGCTCAAGGAGCAAAAGCAGGGGCTCCAGCCCAGGCGCTTGGCTCCTGTGTGGTGATGGATTAAAAGGAGCTCCACTTCAGAAAGGAGGGGTCAGAGTCAGGCTCTACTTGAAAAGGGCTCCTTGACTCAAGAAAAGAAGTCTAAAAATGGCTGTTGACTTATTTCCAGAAGTCAAGACTTTATAAAGCCTCGGTGGGCGGAGGGAGGATAAACCCTCACAAGCAAGAACAAAATAAGCTTCATGCTGTCACATGCCACAATATGAGAACTGCAATATCCCCTCAAAATAAAGCAGGAGCCCCCAAAGTCATTAAGAAGTCTTGACTCTAGACTGGAGGACCAGAGGAACAAGGTGGAGGCAACTTCACATCATAAGACTATTAGACAGGAAAAGAGTTGAAACCAAAACCAATGAGGCAAATAATTTTTAAAAAAGACCTTCCACTCAAAATGAATGCACAAGCTGAATTCCAAATATTTGGAGTTCCAAAAATCCACAATTTGACAAAGCAAATAAATAAAATAACCAATAAAACATGATTTCAATATTAATAATATCAATGCCATGGAAGTCTCATGAAGATTTTTTAATGACTGTGTTTATCAAAGAGACCGTGAAGGGATGACCTCTATAAAAAAAAAAAACAGGAAAAGAAAACAGGTGGCTCTGGGACAATAATAGATGGATATGGAAAATAACTTACAGGAAATCTTGGAAATGAAACAGAGTCATGACACTCAGACCAACAGAGACTTCTTATCATCAATGACAGATGCCAGAAGACAAGAGGCTGAAAGAAAATAAAGGTCAACCTTGAATTGTATACCCAGCTTTACTACTTACTGCTCATGACTAAAACATTGATACATTCATTGATACAGACACAGAAACTAAAAATTACTAAAGGATACAATTTATGAGATGAAAAGTCAACCCGGAGAGAAGGAAAAGAATTTAAAAAAAAATGAGTAAGAAACTCATAAGATGCATTTGGATATTTAAATAACTATTGGTTATGAAACAGTATTTTTATAATTCACAAAACATCTGCAAAAAAAGAAGTCAAACAGGATAAACATAACAAAATAGGGGGGATATGTTCCATGAGACCTTAAAGTGTGAAAGGAAAAGAGAAACAGTGAATAACTTTAGATTTAAATTTTAAATTGTTAGATAAATTTGTAGTTATATATGTCTCATAAAAATTAGGAACAACCACTAAAAGAGCAGAAATACTTTGGTTACTTAGATCAAATTTCTAAAATCAACTGAATTGCACACTGGGGAGGTACAAAGTGATCCCACTGTCTTGAGGGAAGAAAATACCAAAATGTCTATTAACAGTGATTTTTGTATAAAAGATTAAAAGCTATAATGATATTTAATATTCAGGTTTTCTTGGCACTTTCACTTTTCTGTATGTCAGACTTGAAACAAATAGTTCTATATAAAGTCGATCCAAATTTAGGAAACCATTTTCTTAATTTGGTTTTAAAAGTTTCAAATGAATTTTAGTTAAATGATTTTTAACTCATTTGCTGAAATATAATTGTGCAACACATATTGATTAGTTTTCAAGAATAACCAATGACAACAGGGGAGAAATTCATTTACTAGCTGAATTTCAACCAAGAGCTCCACATGAAAAGTTGATGGGACTGAACTATGATTTAACAAGCTCAGTCAATGATGCAGTTTTTCAACTCAGATATCTTTTTCAAGATATCTGATTGCCATTAAAGCCAGGTATCACAATAAACTCACTGAGAATCAAATAACGGACTTGCTATTTCTTGAAGTATTAAACCAAGATTTTTAAAGAAATGATCCACACTCAATCACTGCCTTCATTAAAAATAAATAATTTTGTCCATAGGACTTTTGTCTTATTAATAAATTTTTATTATTTCTGAAATATCGGTGATTTCACCTTGATTCTGGCCTTTAAAATGTTTTGTTTTTATGCTACATAATATACACGATATATCAATATTAGTATAGTAGGTAAAAAAATGTGTGTTAGCCGTTCAGTCATATTCAACTCTTGGCGACTTCATGGACTGTAGCCCATCCATGGAGTTCTCCAGGCAAGAAAACTAGGGAGTGAACTGCCATTTCCTCCTCCAAGGAATTTTCCTGACCTAGGCAGGGATCGAATCCGGGTCGTCTGCACTGCAGGCAGATTCTTTACCATCTGAGCCACCAGGCAACAAACATAACTTCTCAATTAGTAAGCACACATACATTGAGAAAACATGCTAATTTTTTTCTGATTTAGATTACTATAGCACCCTGATTGTCAGGCATCTGCAGCACAGACTCCGCCCATGCATTTACTCTCCTATCAATCACTGGGTCACTTTTCTTCCTTCATTCAAGGAATTACATCCTTCTCACCTTGTCTATAAAACTTTCCCTAACAACCTAGGAGCACATGAAACTTGTGGCACTCTACTTTTGCAGATCACCATACAAAATATAATACTATTTGGCTTGTTTATACTAATATTTTACTTAATTCATTTTTAATTCATTGTAAGTAAAGATACCAAATATAGTTCCATGTGCTATACAGTAAGTCCTTGTTGGTTATTGGTTTTATATACAGTGGTATGCAGTTAATTCCATGCTCCTAATTTATCCCTCCCTTTCCCATTTCACCTTTGGTAACCATAAGTGTGTTGTCTATGAAAAATTTCTTTTAAGGCTGCAGGTTTATGTCTCAATTTGCCTAATAAAATGTTTAAAGCTAATCTTTTGTGCTCACCAAAAAAGAAATCTCTTAGTCTTCAATAATACTCAATAGTGTTGATATGAAATTAAGCATGGTAGAGTTTCTGCCTGAAAAGAGACATATGAGCCTGTCTCTATATTCCAGGAGAGAGCTGCATTTAAAAATTATTTCTGAAGGGAGACTATCTTATAAATCTATTAAGTTATAGCAGAATGATATATGCTTACCATTATCCAGATTGATGTATTTATCACTTTAAGGATTTTTAAAAATAGTTTTCAGGAAATTTCCACCTACTTTATTATGGCCAATTCTCAAAAAAATAAAAAAATCATTGAATCAGCTGCAATACAACCAGGTCATTGGAATGTAGAGGAAGGCATCTGTCTGATTGGTACTGAGCAATTGGCAAAAGACAGCTCCTGACTCCATCCATCAGCCAAAAGGATGGCTTAAAGGGCAGTTACTAATGCTTGTGGATGAGTTGACTGTTATAAAAACAAGCAAACAAAGGAAAAAACTGACTCAGAATCTGCTCCAGCAATATACAGCCTCAAGTTCTCCCCACGATTCATCACTTAGCCAAAAGCATGATGAGTGCCCCCTTCAACTAGAGAGCAAATTCTCTTAAACTAACAGATGGCTGGCAGGTGCTGGCAGGTGGCTGACTGGAGGCAGCCTGCCACCCAAACTCACAGAGATGATCGTCTTTGTCAGGCTTGCAGAAAGGGTCAGACTACTGTTTTCTTAGATGAGCAATCAAGGGCTGTCAACCGACAGTCTAATCAAATCTGGCCCACTAACGTGATCATTTGGCCAGATCAAACCCCAGAATCTTAAGATGAGTCACATGTTCTCAGTCTGCAAAAGACCCCACCACTCCCTATTATCTTACACTGAGCTGCACACACCTTTGTGACCTGCCTGGCTCTTGAAAGCATCTGTGTCTAAGCCAGCAGAATGGATTCAAGATCTCTCAAATCCTTTCCTGAATCATAGTTATGTAAAGAAAGGGGTGGGATATTTCAGCTACCTGTACAGCTTGGAGACGTGGAAATGTTTAGGCTGGATCTTAATAAGCTGTCCCTACACGGTGGCACAGGAAACATCACTTTGCAACCAGAAAGTGTTCCTTCATGGGATACCTCTCTGGGATTCTTGCAACAACGTGCTTTGGGCTCTAAGTGACTTATATTAAATGGCTAACATTTCTTTAGTGATAAGGTGTTTCTCAACTTGCATTCAGTTCAGTTGCTCAGTCATGTCCGACTCTTTGCGACCCCATGAATCACAGCACGCCAGGCCTCCCTGTCCATCACCACCTCCCGGAGTTCACTCAAACTCACTTCCATTGAGTCAGTGATGCCATCCAGCCATCTCGTCTTCTGTTGTCCCCTTCTCCTTCTGCCCCGAATCCCTCCCAGCATCAGAGTCTTTTCCAATGAGTCAACTCTTCCCATGAGGTGGCCAAAGTACTGGAGTTTCAGCTTTAGCATCATTCCTTCCAAAGAACAGCCAGGACTGATCTCTTTTAGGATGGACTGGTTGGATCTCCTTGTAGTACAAGGGACTCTCCAGAGACTTCTCCAACACCACAGTCCAAAAGCATCAATTCTTCGGTGCTCAGCTTTCTTCATAGTCCAACTCTCACATCCATACGTGACCACTGGAAAAACCATAGCCTTGACTAGATGGACCTTTGAATTCCTTATTAAACATGTACTGATTACATCTACTGCAAGACACAGTCCACAAAAGGAGGGATCTGGTCATTCTTTCTCGTAGCTCTGAAAACAGTACTAAATGCTGCGCAATTACCTTTAGAATGAGTCCATGACTAGATACGTGATGGATAGAAACAAATACTGTGGTCCAGGCACATTCATTTCACTAACAGCAGAATTCCACCATGCCTCAAAAGCACTGGTCACTTTTTTTCACTCAGTCATCAAATTCTGCCTGGTCTCTTTAAAAGGCCCAACAAAAATTTGGTCACCTCAGTCAAAAGTACACTTTGGCATCTATTAGTAAAAAGTTGATAAGTACTGACATGTACTTAGTCTTCAGATCAGTTGGGGTAATGATTCTTTCTCTCTATGCTCCTTCTTTCTTCTCATTCAGGCCCTCATTGACGAGAGCAGCAGATGACCTGAGTTTTTCATATCAGCGCAGGACACCTAGAGCAAAGTGCTGAGTACACAAGGCAGTATCAATAAATACCTAGCTGATTTAACTGGGGACTAAGTTCTCTGACTTTTCCCACTAACATGATTGTTCTAAGGGAGTGAGAGATAAGATCCCATCTAAGTTTAATTACTAGGGACTAGTCTCATGTGCTTAGTACTTAACCCACTAAACCTGGCACAGAGAATAGTGAGAAACACTAGCCATCTAAACGGTTCTAGAAGAACTCATTGGGACCACAGGAAACATCTAGCTGCAATCTTTGAGGTCTGGAAAGCCGAGTGATTTCTCCAAGTTAGTTAGAAAAGTTTCTGGGAGCCATGGGATTTAAAAAAAAAAAAAAAAAGGCAAGACAAGGAAAGGCACTGGATAAAAATCAGGGTTTAACCAGGTTCTGAAAGAACAGTATGGAAATGGGCCAAGACAGGGAGCGCATGTGGTTGTTCTTAGAAAAGAAATCAGCCGTCCTATGACTGCTTGCTCTGCCTGATTCATGGTGCTGCTTTCAACTTGCTCCCTCCATTGTCTTTTCATCTGTATTAGCTTCCTGTTGCCACTGTAATAAATCACCACAAATTTAGTGGCTTCTAACTACCTAAATTTATACATATAGTTCCAGGGGTCAGAAGTGTGAAATAAGGTTTTATGTGGCTGAAATTAAAGTGATGACTTGACTGGTCTTCTGGCGGCTCCAGGGGAGAAAGCACTCCCTGCCTCTTGCTTGGCTTGCAGCTGTATCGCTCTAATCTTTATTTCTGCTGTCACATTGCCTTCTCCACGCCTGATCTTTTTGCCTCCCTATTATGAGGACCCTTGCGATTACACTGAGCTCAACTGAATAATCCAGGATAATTTCCTCAACTCAAGATCCTTAACTTAATCATGACTGCAAAGTCCCCATTGAGACTCAGGAGACCTGGGTTCAAATTAAATTAGTTAAGTTTGATGATGAGTAGACCCTCTTACTACTTCTGCTTCATTGACTATGCCAAAACCTTTGACTGTGTGGATCACAACAAACTGTGGGAAATTCTGAAAGAGATGGGAATACCAGATCACCTGACCTGCCTCCTGAGAAACCGGTATGCAGGTCAAGAACCAACAGTTAGAACCGGACATGGAACAACAGACTGGTTCCAAATCAGGAAAGGGATATGTCAAGGCTGTATATTGTCATCCTGCTTATTTAACTTATATGCAGAGTACATCATGTGAAATGCTGTGCTGGATGAAGCACAAGTTTGGATCAAGATTTCTGGGAGAACTATCAATAACCTCAGATACACAGATGACACCACCCTTATGGCAGAAAGCAAAGAAGAGCTAAAGAGCTTCTTGATGAAAGTGAAAGAGGAGAGTGAAAAAGTTGGTTTAAAACTCAACATGCAAAAAACAAAGATTATGGTATCCGGTCCCATCACTTCATGGCAAATAGACGGGGAAACAATGGAAACAGTGAGAGACTTTACTTCTCTGGGCTCCAAAATTACTGCAGATGGTGGCTGCAGCCACGAAATTAAAAGCCGCTTGCTTCCTGGAAGAAAAGCTATGACCAACATAGACAGCATTTTAAAAAGCAGAGACATTCCTTTGCCAACATTGCTTTGCCAACAAAAGTCCATCTAGTCAAAGCCATAGTTTTTCCAGTAGTCATGTATGGATGTGAGAGTTGGACTATAAAAAGAGTTGAATGCCAAAGAATTGATGCTTTTAAACTGTGGTGTTGGAGAAGTCTCTTGAGAGTCCCTTGGACTCCAAGGAGATCAAACCAGTCAACCCTAAAGGAAATCAGTCCTGAATGATCATTGGAAGGTCTGATGCTAAAGATGAAAACTCCAATATGCCACCTGATGTGAAGAACTGACTCATTGGAAAAGACTCTGACGCTGGGAAGGATTGAAGATAGGAGGAAAAGGGGACAACAGAGGATGAGATGGTTGGATGGCACCGACTCAATGGACATGAGTTTGAGCAAGCTCTGGGAGTTGGTGATGGACAGGGAAGCCTAGCGTGCTACAGTCCATGGGGTTGCAAAGAGTGGGACATGACTGAGTGACTGAACTATCTGACTGAGACTGTCTTAACTTTATAGAATCTCTGCAAACTGAATAATTCTCAAACACACTCTTAAATTCTTTAAAGTAGTATTGTGAGCGCCCCCAGGAGCCATCACTTATATCAAATAGTTGGAACATGGGAATCTTCCAAGGAATTTGAGAGGAACAAACTTCTAAGTGAGACTACCTACAACCCACCTATTCAGAAATGGGGGTGGCGGGGGCCGGGGGTGGGGGAAGATACAGAATTAACGTTAAAATAGTAACATCAGCCTGCAGTGATTCACCAGTGTGTGTATCTTTGGAGGGCTAAATTAAGTAGAACATTCTGGTGACATTCTTTTTCTTTATTCTAACAGCATTCTTTCTCCCTTTTAAAAACAAGAACAACAAAACAAGCTCTGGCCCTCTTCATGAAAGCCTAATGCAGGACTCTGTTCCCTTGAACTCTAGATAAAGTTTGAAGTTTGTAATTTAAAATGTGAATGCCAAGATAACATACATGTGGAACTTTACAGTTAGCGTTGCTTGTCAATGTCCCCTGCGATGTTAGCTTTGGGCACACCTTACAGCTTGCTCTGTGAAAGTGCGAACTAAAAATATGTTGGCTCATCAGTCATTTGAGTCTGGAAACATTTAAATAATTAAGCTCCAAAGCCAGCCAGTATCATAGAATGCTATGACCCCAGAGACGTCCTGGGCCCTGAGGGTTCCACATCAAAAGATTATAAAAATATCCCCCAGCCCCAAGTAAATGTGGCATAAAACCCCTCTATCTAGTAAATGTAGCACAAAACCATTTTCGTTTCATGCCAAATAAAGCTAGAATATCAGAAGCCCATCACCGACCCTCCTTTTTTTCCGCCTAATTAGCCTTTCCTGTGTTACTTGACATCCTTACCCTTGTTCATGTATATTTCAGTGTCCATCATCTAATTGGACTTCTTACTGAGCGACATCATTCTTTGTCCGTCTATATTTTGCATCAAATGCGTCACACCTTATAAAGGCTTCTAAATGTGTTCTTACTATAGGATTCTAAAATTAGCTTGCTTCTGAAAACCTGAATTGAAAATGTAACAGAAAAAAAGACCAGTTTTAGAAAGCTGTACATTATTCTTAAAATCATTATATAATAGTCTTCCTTTCAGCACTTCTTCCCCTCAATCCCTAAATGAGGTGTTTGCAAAGAAAGTCCGCTAAAACCAGCAGATTGGAAAAAGAGAGCCCCGAGTCAAAAGTCCCTACAGACAGAATTCTCGCTACTGACAGCCTGGTGAGTGGGAGCACCCAGGGACCCGTGCTCTACTGTAGCGGCCCCCGCGCAGTGCCCCTGCACTGGAGCAGGGGCCGAGCCTTACCTGCCCAAAAGTGCAGGCTGTTGGCACTAGATGGGTTGGCGGCTGGCTCCAGAAAAAGCCTGCATGCTGGTCTGCTGGATCTGGCCAAGGCCAGTGCCAAGGCGGAAGCCCAGGCCTGCTCCCCGGCCATCATCATCAAGTCAAGGGCCTTTCCTACTTTCCTTCCCCCGAGAGAGCAGCCAGATCCACTTAGAAGAAAATTAGGGGCGCTCACCCTGATATTCATTGCTGCCCTGTTCACAATAGCCAGGACATGGAAGCAACCTCGAAGTCCATCAACAGAGGGATGGATAAAGAAAGTGTGGTACATATATATATATATATAGTAGAATATTAGTGTTAGTGTTAGTCGCTCAATTGTGCCCGACTCTTTGCAACCCCATGGACTGCAGCCCACGGGCTCCTCTGTCCATGAGATTTTCCAGGCAAGGATACTGGAGTGGGTTGCCATTTCCTTCTCCAAGTAGAGTATTACTCAGCCATAAAAAGGAGCATAATAATGCTATTTTGCAGTGACATTGATGGACACAGAGACTGTCATACAGAGTGAAAGAAGTCAGATAGAGAAGTATTATATAATATTGATTATATGTGGAATCCAGAAAAATGGTACAGATGAACTTATGTGCAAAGCAGAAATAGTCACAGATGTAGAAAGCAAACTTAGAGTTACCAACGGGGGATGGAGGAGAGGGGTGAACTGGGAGATTGCGATCGACATATAAACATTACTGTATATAAAATAGCTAATGAGAAGCTACTGTATAGCACAGGGAACTCTACTCAGTGAGACCTAAGTGGGAAGGAAATCTAAAAAAGAGCAGATACATGTATATGCGTAACTGATTCACTTTGCTGCACAAGCAGGCATGTTAAGTTGCTTCAGTCGTGTCCAAATCTGTGTAACCCATTGGACTGTAACCCTCCAGGCTTCTCTGTTCATGGGATTCTCCAGCCCTTCTCCAGCAGAATCTTCCCAACCCAGGGATCGAACCTGGGTCTCCTGCATTACAAATGGTCTCTTTACGAGCTGAGCCACCAAGGAAGCCCAGCAGAATTAACATAATATTGTGAAGCAATTATACTCCAGTCTAAAAAGAGAGAGAGAGAAGGGAATTAGAGGCGTTCAGTCTATGCCAATCCCTGGGTATTGTTTCTATATCCCAGTGAATATTTTCATTGGTTCTAAACACAAGCATTTGTGTTTGAATGGGATTTTCAGTTTGCAGTGTCCTCGAAAGAGGGCAGCATTTCCCTATATTGTGAGAGAGGGGTAAGTGGAGAGGCCAAGGGGGTCTGGGGCAGGCTCCTCATGCCTGGGTCTGAGCGCGGCACTGGGGGCACATCTACACTCCTCCCAGCCTCCTCTGGGAAGGCCCACCTGGCCCTCACTGGTCTTCACTGGTCTTGCACCAGAGGCCCTCGGAGGTCACCGCTGAGTCCTTCCTGAACATACAGCCTCCACGGGTCTGTGGCTTCTCTGTGGCCTGTACATGCTGCTCTGGGTGCCTGGAAACCTTCTGCTTTTCTCACATGATTCTGGGCCAGGGAGAGGCTGCCCCGGGCCCTGCTGGCGTCACCAGCTCATTCTCTGCTCTCGCGGGGGCAGGGAGCTTGGTGACACTCTCCGGCAAGTGGCCCAGAACACCAAGCAGATGTTTCTTTTTCTTTCTCAGCAGGCTTCATGCAAGGTCCCTCCAGAGTGTCCTAAATGTGTCTCCGTCTGTCTGCCTCGGTGATTATCCTCAAGGAATTCTTTCCAGCCTTTTATCTTACGCCAGGCCCAGGCTTTGGAAACTCAGAAGTCAAGAATTGACCTCACTGGCCTCTGTCTTCGGCTGTCACCCTTTCCTTAGGAAGTGAAGGCAGAATGCCCCAGCTGCCTGCACCAAAGGCGATGTTGCAAGGCACAAAGAGTTACAGGAAAAAAGAAAAAGAAAAATCTGCTACTATTTCAAAATACTATCTCCAAAAACATACATAAAATTAATATAAGAAATGCTGTCCTTCATCTACCAATATGACGACATTGGCCAATCAGCCGTAGTATATAGATGAGTTTTTCTGGGAGCAGGTATGGATTTGTTCCACTTTGTCCATGGCCTCAGCTCACCCAACTGGTGACCAGCACATACCCTGGCAAGATGCCCCCCTGGGTCCTGGGGACTGGATGAGGCCACACAATGGAACAACTGTATCCACCCACACCAAGACATCATAACACTGTTCTTGCGACCAGTCTTCCCACAGTAACCTCAGCAAATAAGACACAAGGCTTTTTCTTTCTTAGATCTTCAGAAATAGCATATAAGACAGCTTGTTCCCATAACTGACAAAATAAGCAAACACACAAATAAGTAAATAAATAGAAAGTCGTTGAACTCCCTGAGTGCATGTACACCTAAAGGGCTTACTGAATGGTCGTTGCTTGGGGGTATTTCCTTCCTTTCTGTCTTCAATAGCACCCACTTGTATTCATAGATGCCTACTGACTGTGCAATCCAGAATACTGTAATTAGCTTTCTAACACTGATTTCCTATTAAGGTACATAAATAACAAGAGGGAGGTGAAATGCTAGGCTCCTCTTGAATAGTGTCTTAAAATAACAGAAGGAAGCAACCACATGCTGATAAATGTTGGCTCCAAAAGTACATTTAAAGTCAGAGACTGGCATTTGCTGCTGAACAGTTCAACCAGAAGCTCATCAGGACTCGCATGAAAACAATGATCCTATGAAGGTGGATCCTTCACCCGCAAAGTGGTGAGTTCCTGGAAGGCATCAGCAGCACGTGAAAAGCTTTTATGACTATAAGACCAAATATAGGAAAGATGCCACGGTAAAAATCAGGTTTGTAAAAGGCCTGTAGATTTAAATGAACATCAGCCCACCCAAAATTCCAATTCTTATGTAAATCTTATTTACTTTCAAGTAAGTACATTTCCTTTAATCACTTAAATACCAGTAACTAATTTTAAACTCTATCAGTATGAGTTTTAATTGTTGAGCACAGACTTTTAGTGACTATAATACTCTGAAATAACCTGGGCATGGTTATCATATTTTTAAATAGATCATTGGATTAGGTTATAAACACTTTGTTTAGGAATTCCCTATCTACTTTGGTGAGTGAGAGTCATTTGTATTTTCCCTTCTGGCTTTAGAATGAGCTGAGCTGTATTTCACTATTTTCTGTAATATGAAATAGCTTGTGTAAGATTAGTGTTAAGAGCTGAATTGTATTCCTCAAATGCATATATTGAAGTTCTAACCCCTAATAGCTCAGAATATAATTGATTTGGCGTTAGGACCTCTAAAGAGGTGATTAAGTTAAAATGAGGCCCTTGGGGTGGGCCTTAATCCAATCTAACCAGTGTCCTTATAAGAAGAAATTTGGACATAAAGAGACACCAGGGATGTTCACACATAGAGAGAAAGGGTCTTGTAAGGACACAAGAAGAAGGAAGCCATCTTCAAGCCAAGGTTGAGAGGCCTTAGAAGACATCAGTTCTGCTCATATCTTTATCTTGGTCTTCTAGCTTCCAGACTTGTGAGAAGATAAATTTCTGTTTAGGACACCCGGTCTATGGTGTTTCGTTACAGCAGCCTTACCAGACATACAATTAGAATGACTTGTTCCTTGAAAGTTGAGTTGAATTGACTAGTCAAAATCTTTTGGGTCCAGTGAAACATTTTGATCACTGATTTAAATTAGTTAATAGTTTCAGGACTTTTCAGTTTTCTAGTTTTTCTTGAGCCAGTTTTGACAAGTTAAATGTATCTTTCACCTATTTTTAAGGATGTGTGTTCATTTGCTCAGTTGTGTCCAACTCTTTGGGATTTCCGGGTGGCGCTAGTGGTAAAGAACCTGCCTGCCAATGCTGGAGATGAAAGAGATGTGGGTTTGATCCCTGGGTCAGTCAGGAAGATCCCCTGAAGGAGGAAATGGCAGCCCACTCTGGTATTCTTACCTGGAAAAATCCCATAGCCAGAGCAGCCTGGTGGGCCATGGTCCACAGGGCTGCAAAGAGCTGGACATGACTGAAGCAGCTTGGCACATCCAACTCTCTGTGACCCCATGGACTGTAGCTTGCCAGGCTCCCCTGTCTATGGAATTTACCAGGCAAGAATACTAGAGTGGGTTGCCATTTTCTACTCCAGGGGATCTTTGTGACCCAAGGATCAAACCCATTTCTCATGAGTCTCCTGGACTGGCAGGAAGATTCTTTACCACTCTGCCACCTGGAAAGTCCATTTTCAAGGTTATAGAAATCAAACTGTTAATTCCATCCTCTTGCTACCTTTTAATCTGTGCAACCTCCATAGATATATTCCTTTTCATGTCTACTACTGTTTATTGGGTATTTCGTCTCTCCCTTATGGATATTCCCAGGTATGTCATTTCTATTAGTCTCTTCATAGAGTGAACCTTTGGTTTTATTGATCCTTGTATATTTGTTTCTGTTTCATGAAGTCTCATATTTACCTTTATTATTTCCTTCCTTCTGCTTTCTTTGGGTTGATTCTGGGAAAGTCTTACTCTGAGAACTGACATTTGGGATATCGAGTACAAGTCAGTGGTTTTCAAACTCTGCTGTGCAGAAGACCCTGGGATATTCCTGGGGAGGGGAGTTGTTGTCTCAGAGGCTACCATCCAGAGTTCCTCTCTCCTACCCACTCCAGTTGCCACCAAGAAAGCTCAGCTGTTTTCATCAAAGTAACTCTGGGGACTCCCTAGTGGTCAAGTGTGTGGACTCCACACCCACTGCAGGAAGTACAGGTTTGATTCCTAGTCAGGAAGCTAAGATCCCTCAAGCTGCATGGCAAGGGCAAAAAAAAAAAAAAAAAAAATCAACTTTGCTCTACTTTTATCAATCCTACATGTAGAATTTCCATAAAATTTGGGGGGGGGGAAACGGTTGCATCTTCTAAAAAATAAGATGGTTTTTAAAAGTTTGAAGGCTACAGAAGAACTGAGACAAGGTGTATTTCTAGTACTTACAGATACACATATTCCTATTGACAATGTAGTGAGTTAATATTAAAGCACCAATTTATAACTAGGGAAATCTCCCCACATTTGTCAATGCCAGAACCCTTCTAAATTGAGATCCTGTAATTCTATCTGTACTTACAAGATCAATGACCTTAAGTATAAAAGGCTTTGGAAGATCCTCCACAGGCCAGCAGTATTTAGAATTTGTGCTGAATATTAGCTAATTTTTGACTCTAAATATCCCTTCAGGTAAAGTTCTATGAGACGGATGAAAGACTGGTATTTCTCAATTTCATCTTGCTTTCAAGTATTTCATTAGTTTGCTGAATATGTCTATGAAAAACTCTTCCAGCTTTTTCCTCATCTCCAGACTTAATCTTTTAATGTTGCATGAGTTGTTAACAAGCTTTTGGTAAATTATCCTGTTGTAGATCACTGTCATAAACAATGAGAGACGAGTTAATAACATCAGATTGTATTTCTTAGTGTAAAAATTTGGATAACATTAAGTCATTCAATATATGCCTTTGATTCCACAAGCAGAAATAATTTATGGGCCTATCTATATGATTTGGCATAAATAGTCTATAAATGTTTCTCTTATGTCTGTATCACATTTTGTTGTCAAAAATTAATGTGATGGGTTCTTAGAAAACCAAGTTGAAAATTAAAATACTATAGGACAGTACTGAGTCTTAGCTATAGCTCTCTTTTTTTCACACTTGCAGATAAGTAATTGGATTTAAAATTAATAATAATTATCATGTCTTTCCACCATGGTAAATAGATGATTACCTGCCTTCATGCAATTGATGTGGATTTCACAAACCAGGAGCAGTAATTAGCTGAACCTGCTAGCTAATTACCATCAGGAGAAAAAAAAGACTCAACAATAACAAATATCTCAACTGCTGGTTTAGACAATCTTTAATATTGTAGTAATGGTGCTAAACACCATTAAATAGGGCATCCTTTCAGAGCTTGGGAGGAAGATATGTTTCAGCTAACGACTTCCCTGGTGGCTCAGTTAGTAAAGAACCTGCCTGCAATGCAGGAGACCTGGGTTCAATCCCTAGGTTGGGAAGATCCCTTGGAGGAGGGCATGACAACCCACTCCAGTATTCTTGCCTGGGAAATCCCATGGACAGAGGATCCTGGCAGAGCACAGTCCATGGGGGTCTCAAACAGTCGGACACGACTGAGCAACTAAACTGCCACCATCATGTTTGAGCTAAAGAAGTACAATGGACCCATGGCAGGTCTCACAATTAGACAAACCTTGGTTCCTCTGAGCTATTTTATGCTCTTAAAATTACCCAAAATAAGAACTTCTTTTCCACTCTGTATAATGCAGAAGGCACAGTTTTCATCCAAGCATATACTAAAAGGGTTTCCAAGGTTTATGTTCTGTTTTAACAAAAAAAATAATCTGTCCTTTCCATGAATGCTGCTGCTGCTGCTAAGTTGCTTCAGTCATGTCCAACTCTGTGCGACCCCATAGACGGCAGCCCACCAGGCTCCCCCGTCCCTGGGATTCTCCAGGCAAGAACACTGGAGTGGGTTTCCATTTCCTTCTCCAGTGCATGAAAGTGAAAAGTGAAAGTGAAGTTGCTCAGTCGTGTCCGACTCTTTGTGACCCCATGGACTGCAGCCTACCAGGCTCCTCTGTCCATGGGATTTTCCAGGCAAGAGTACTGGAGTGGGGTGCCATTGCCTTCTCCAGAAGTGCTAGCAGTCCCAGCTTAATGCCCTACTGTTGGGCTCATCAAATATACTGGACATTGGTTCCCTAGCCATAGCTACCTTGCATCAAATTACATAAGAAGCCTCATTCTTCCAGGTCATTTTGAGGGGTTTGGGGGCAGAGTCACTCACATAGCTCATTCACCCACAATCATTCGTTGAGCATCTATGAGGTATCAAGCCTGGTGACAATCAGGAAATACTGTCCTCACAAAGCTTGCTTTCTAGTCCTGGCTGGTCTTCTTCAGATCCCAGGATTCCCAAGACAACGCCTTCAGCCTCTGCACTGCGCCCTGAGCTGCAGGGCGCCCCTGGAGTATCCTGCTTGGTAGGGTGCTCTACAGACTCTGATTCTGAATCCAATCCCCAACCCCCTAAGCCTGAGGTCAGCAGTGAACCTAGTTCCCTCTTTCCCATGCATTGTGTTTCTCCTATCTGGTATCTTAGTTTCTACTTTAAACAGAGATTTTGCCCGGGCTAAATCATTCTCACCCTGACTTGAAAGTCAGCTTCCAATCCCTTCCTACTGGCTGGAATCCAGCTCTAACAGACAGACCAGCTTCGTGACAGGGACCGCTTAGCTGCTCTTCCAAAGTCCCCCCCAGCCCCCAGCCCTGTCCATTTCCGGTCACAAGGCTCTGCCTGTATCTGAGTGCAGACGCAGTTCTACCCCGTTGAGCCCCCACTCTCAGTCCCTGCAGCCCATTAAGATTCTTCCACTGGTTTCCCTTGGTGTCTGGGTCAAACACAGGAGCCTGGTCCTGCCCATCCACCCTGCCTTAATTGCTGATTAGACACTCATGTGTTTCCCCTACTAGAGTTACGACAGCCAAGCCTAGAGAGCTGAGCTTCCTCCATGTGGACCAGACAAATCAGGCTTTTGATGTTTAGAGGAGAAAGCCAGCATCCTCCTTTCCACGGCTCCCAGTTGTACACTCTTCTCTCCCTTGGGGCTGGGGTCCTAGTCTTTATCACCCGTCCACTACTCTGGTCCCAAAGAAAGAAACTCCTCCCCCCAGCTCAGCTGGTGCCTCTCACCCTGGACTCACCCCTCCCAGGGAGCCGTGGTGGATATGATCAGCTAGAGTCTGACAGTCTCTGGGTCAGCAGTGCGCATTTGTTCATTTCTTACACTGAGAGGTAGAGATTGGCCAAGGTTTGTTGAATAATTGCATGAAGCCCTATACATCGTTTGAACCTCTTAAGTCTTCCAGGATGGATGAAATCTGCCTTAGTGTCTCCGGGGAATATCATCAAGTAAAGCCAGCAGGTTCTGGTGCCATAACTAGAGGTCATATGAAGCTTCACTTGTCAGAATGGAACGCTTATTCCATTCTTTACCCTTTTCCCTCCAAAACTCAGAGCTTGATCTTCCCTTTAAGTCGTAGCTGGGACCAACTTTTGTTGTACAAGAGAGGGATCTGGATGCTCGTCCAGCACCCTGAGATTCAACATCAAGTCACTTTTCCATTCATCTCTCTTCATATCTTGAATTTTCTGGTCCCAGCAATCATCACTTAACTGCTGTGATCCCAAAAGCCAATCCATCTGAACCCAAGTCCTAATAGTTGGCCCTGAGGCCAAACCTCTTTCTTAATTATGTCCTTATTACTGTAATTTCCAGAGCTGGTAATTCCGTTTTGCTAGTTCTCCACCCAATGGTTTTGAATCTGAGTCCAGAAGCGTGTGTACTTATCACATGTTAGATGCAAAACAATCATTAATTGGTCAATTGATTTAAAAATACCTGGGCTGCTATAATAGATGGTAGGCATCAAACCCAGAGAAAGATTTAGAGTAGCCAGAATTCACTCAAATAAGGACTTCCGGGATTCACTCAAGTGAGAACTAAAGGGCAAGGACTGTGTCTTTTTTAAAATGTATTTCATTGAAGTATAGCTGGTTTACAATGTTGTGTTAATTTCTACTGTACCGTGAAGTGATTCAGCACTTATCATTCTTATTCATATTCTACTCCATTATGGTTTATCACAGGATTTTTTTTTTTTTTACTTTTTACTTTATATCTGAGTATAGTTAATTTAAAATGTTGTGTTAGTTTCAGGTGTACAACAAAGTGATTCAGCTATCCATATCCATATATCTATTCTTTTTCAATCTTTTCCCAATTAGATTGTTACAGAATATTGATAAGAGTTCCCTGTGCTATTCAGTAGGTCCTTACTGGTTATCCATTTTAAATATAGCAGTGTGTATATGTCATTCCCAAACCTCTTAACAACTGAGTGAAGTTATAGGTGGAATCCAAAAAAAAAAAAAAGATACAAATGAACTTATTTACAAACCAGAAACAGACTCACAGACTTAAGAGAACAAACGTATGGTTACCAGGATGGAAGGGGACGGGGGAGGGACAGTTACGGACTGTGTGCTACTGATTCACTGCTGCCTCTCTACCTTGGCACCATGCCTGGCACCCAGGATACTCTTTACAGTGTGATACAGGAATGGATTTACAGATGGCACGCACTGTCAGACGACTCCCTGCAGCTGCCTGTCTCCCTGCCGGCCAATTAGCTCTCCTCCTCCAAGATTTCCCACTGTCACGCTGTGCCAAACTGCTCTGAACCACAGCCACCTCCTCCGACCTTCCATCCTTCCGAGGATGTTAACTGTGAACCAGAAGCACTCTCTGTGGTTGTGGCCATAACCTCTGGAGGCTGTGTGCTGTCAGCCCCCTGAACTGACCGAAGCTTCATTATAACGCGCATGCCTCCCACCTCACCCCCAGCCCCTCATTCCCCCACCACATTGCCGCGGCACAGACAACTGGGCTGAGTCAAACTGTGCACACCTGGTTGGCACCAGAAACAATTCAGGTCTCCCCCAAAGGATCTTCTCTAGCCTCCATGTCTTCTGTTTCTTCAACTGATCCTCATGGAACACAACTTCAGATTTCAGGATTCTAATTTGCATCTTCTAAATTAATTTTCTTCTACATGACATTCCTATGGTGTCATATGCCAGACTGAACACTACAGATATGATTTTTTTGTAACAACCATCAACCTCCATCCACAAACACTGACTGAGAGCCTGCTAGGTTTCAGGTGCTTGTGATAGGCCAGCAGCTAATAAATTTCTTGCTAGCAAGGCCAGGGTTTAACTACTTTACTCTCTGCATGTGTGCTAAGTCTCTTTAGTCACGTCCAACTCTTTGCCACGCTATGGACTGCAGCCTGCCAGGCTCCTCTGTCCATGGGATTCTCCAGTCAAGCATTCTGGAGTGGGTTGCATGCCCACGTCTCTTATGTCTCCTGCATTGGCAGGCAGGTTCTTTACCACTAGTGCCACCTGAGAAGCCCACTTTACTTTCTATCTCACAGCTATTACAGTGCTGGGCTCCTGGCCACAGTCACGGTTACATGGACAGGAAGAGATAAGACAACAGTCTGTTTCCCAAAGTAGGAGCTGCAAGTAGGTGCGATGGCGCTACTTCCGTGTCACTGTTGCAAAGCTGGCACTAAGGGGAATGGGAGGTTAAGGAATAATAAGAGCTGTAGACCCATCGAGCTATTTGAGGAAGCCCATCCCTCCTATAAATTCTTATATAAACTGGGTCTAGGGAAATTTCTGCAACTCAAAAAATCAAGCCTTCTAAGCGAAATTCCTTTTCCAAATAAACAAGTTGAGGATGATAATAACAAGTCGAGGATGAATGATAAACTTCAACTCTCATCCTGAACCACCCCTGCTGCTGCTGCTGCTGCTGCTAAGTAGCTTCAGTTGTGTCCGACTCTGTGCGAAAGCATACATAGTCTCCAGAAAGCCCAACTCTGCCAACAGCTGTTCCCTTAGGATGAGCCTTGCTGTCAGAAGCCACTGACAGACCTATACGCCGGATGCTGCTATGGAACATTCAATCCACAAAATGATCCATGATCAAAATCAAAATTTGCATGAGAAAAACATCCAAAAAGATCCATAACCATGTCTGAATATAACTGATGGTACAGAGTGGCTCTCAGAAAGAATAGACAACCCACCCCTCTCCAAGGAGCCCGTTAATACCAAAGCATGGGGCTGCTTTGCTAGGAATGAGAGGTGCTTAGATTTTCATGACTGCTATCTTTTTTCTGTGCAGGAAAAACTGCTTACAAAATATCCTCAACCCCTCATCCCAGGTTCTGACTAAACTATTAAAAACAGTAGCTAACATTTTAGGATAGTTCCTAAGTGCCCAGTAGTGAGCTAAATTTATAACCCTTACAACAACTCTGTAATGAAGGTACTATTATTAGACCCATTCTACAGATGAGAAAATTGAGTCAGAGAGATGTACCAACTTACCTAGGATTACACAACTAGTATGGAGTATAGTACAGTCGGTATTTGAATAGAGGCAACTGGATGGCAAAGCTCACACTTAACTATGATGCTCACTTTACTTCACTAAGCTCCATAGTAAAAATATGTCCTTTATATCTTGCCAGTCTCTTTGGCTTCATTTGATCCACATTAAAATCTCCCTGAGGTCAGGAATCATGTCTTTTAAAAATTTGTATCCACAACCTTTAGCAGTGTTTGAAAAGTATTAAGTTTCCAATTCAATCAACACTTGAACCAGCAATCCTAGATCTGGACATGTATCTGGAGAAAATAATAATTTCAAAAGATACATGTACTCCAAAGTTCACTACAGCATTACTTACAACAGCCAGGACATGGAGGCAACCTAAGTGTCCATCAGTGGAGGAATGGATAAAGATGTCATACAATGGAATATTACTCAGCCACAACAAAAAGGGAAATAATGCCATTTGCGACAACACGGATGGACCTAGAGATTGCCGTTCTGAGTGAAGCCATACAAAGACAAACATCATATGATATTGCTTATCTGTGGAATCTTTAAAAAAATGGCGCATATGAACTTACAAAACAGAAATAGAGTTACGGATGTAAAAAACAAGCTTATGGTTACCACGGAAAGGGGGATGAGCGAATTGGGAGATTGGAATTGACATATACACACCACTATATATAACCTAGATAACTAACAAGAACCTACTTAAAACAGCTACTCCACACTCTGTAATGACCTATATGGGAAAAGAATCTAAAAAAGAGTGGATTATCTATATATGTGTAGGTGATCCACTTTGCTGTACAGCACAAAACACTGTAAATCAACTCTACTCCAATAAAAATTAATTTACAAAACAAAATTAAATTTAAAAATTTTTTAAAAATCAACATTTGTTGAATGAATGAATCAAGCTGTACTACCACACAGATTTGAATCTACTGCTGTCTACCTTAGGTAGGACTCACTGCCTTCCAGTCAAGAGAGAGGTGCCTCATAGCTGTGTTATCGCCAGTCCCATAGTACTTGTATTCTACAGACCTCTTTTCATAAGTTCTTGCCAAATTCCCTTCTTCTGTGATTAAGCAAAGTGCAAACATATCATTTCGTCACTTGGCAACTTTAGGATAAATCTCCGAGAGTGTAAACCAATGTTCTACCAATCTCAAAAGTGAGAAAGGATTGTGTTTTCTTTATAGATGGTTCTGTGCAGATATAATCTGAAGATAGCTGCTAGTATGCATTTTTGTAATCCACCTTTATATGATATGACAAGTGCTTTCATTAGCTCAATCACTGTTTAGTAAAAAAAATATTCAATCTTCTGGACTCCTAGCAACAGAAGGATTGCAAAGGAATGTTCTATATTGCTACTATGAGTCATGGTGAAATCACTGGTAACTAAGTGGCCCATATTTTGGCTCTTACAGGGTAAATAGATGATACAAAATTACATTCAAAGACAGGAACAGAAATTTACTAACTCCTAAGTTCTCTGAGTTTCCTACTCAAAATAGAAAGATTCAGTACGGTGTTTCTAATTCAAGTGTGTGAATTCTGACTGCATGTTTTAAGTGCATCAGGGTTAGAAATTAAAGTCTATGTGAACAAACTATTATTTTAATACTTAAATTCTTAGTAGACTTTTCTCTTTTAATATAGCCGAATCCTTCAACAAATTTTGGCAAAGCTAATCATTTTCCTATGCCCTTTCTGTCACTGCTAAATACATCAAATACATATTTAAACAGTGTAAAATATTTTTATTTAGCTAAATAATTTAGACAGCTGAACCCTGTCATATTTGGCAGGCATTTTTTGATTTTGTTTTTATTCCTAAATGTTATATTGTAAGCACATACTCATGTCACTAAAGCTGTTGATGAATATGAATAATACCCTATAATTTCTATCATTTACTTACTTGTTATCCTATTCTTGAATATGAAGGATATCCAAGTTTTTTTTCTTACTATTATAAGTAACACTATGATGAATATCATCATATATCCATATCTGATCCTTCTTTGGTAAAAACTGGCAAGGAATCAAGTCGTTAAATAGAAGATAATGAATGTTCTTGAGGTTTTTCAGTAAACAGCCAAATTGTGTTCCAGTTACCTGCCATGGCATCAAATTACCTGCTTTCTCTGCCCCTGCTGGTATCTACTGTCTGTATCTGATAATTAGAAATCTAATTTTATGTCATATTATGTTCTTTCTGTCTCCCTCTGTTTGTGGCTTGCTTCTTAGTGTGTTGTTACTGGGGTTTGTGAGCAAACGGTCAGCTAAGAATCATGGGAATGGCATAGGCTTGGACTGAGGTTCCACTTCCAGGAAGAGTTTGCTCTGGATTGTGCCAGTACCCCAATGGAGTTCCAATCTGGAACAAACTCAGGTTATTTGTTTAGCTAAATAAGTGGCATAAATTCTAGGCCCAACTTACGTGAGGATGGGACTATGGTTATAAAATTTTATAGGTGATCTTTTTCTATCCACAGCCTAAGCGGAAACAGGTAAATGTCCGTGTGTGCTAGTCACTCAGTCATGTCCAGCTCTTTGTAGCCCCATGGACTGCAGCCCACCAGGCTCCTCTGTCCACGGGATTTTCTAGGCAAGAATACTGCAGTGGGTTGCCATTTCCTCCTCTGGGGGACTTCCTGACCCAGGGATAAAATTCGTGTCTCCTGCATTGGCAGATGGATTCTTTACCACTGAGCCACCTGGGAAGCCACAGTTAAGTTTCTTTATCCACTTTTAAATATATATATATGCTTTTAAAAAATTTATTTTGGCCACACTGTACGGGCATGAGGGATCTTCCCCAAACAGGGATCGAACCCTTGCTTACTGCAATGGAAGCTCAGAGTCTTAACCACCAGGGAAGCCCTCCTTATTCCTTTTAATGACAATTTTTTCCCTCTAACTTTTCCTCCTGCTAAGGGTAAAACTCTTTGTTTAGGATCTATGTGATACACCTAGGCATTAAAACCCAAGGTTCAGGTGCCAGTTCCCAGGAGACTGCCTTGCCATCCCTGTGTCTAACTGTCTAGATAAACTGCATTAATTTAAAGGGGTCTTGGTGGTCCGGCAGATGAGGGGAGAAAGGCTTGTTACATTCATCTTCACACTCCACCCTTACTTTCCAGGTCAATGAGAGACATCAACTCAGCCAGTAGCAGGACACCAGATGACCTCACCCCTGTCTACTTGGAGACCAGAGAGATTCCTCCCAAGCCTTCAGATGCTGACAAAAGCCCTGAGGTCAGCAGTGGCTTGAGTGACTGTTTATCATGGTGTTGTCCAACTCCCTCTGGCTTTGGCTCCATAGTTTTGAAATTTCACCTTGACATTTAGAGGGATGTATCTCATTCTGGGCTTCCCTGGTGGCTCAGATAGTAAAGAATCCACCTGCAACACAGGAGACCTGGGTTTGATCTCTGGGTAGGGAAGATCCCCTGGAGAAGGGAATGGCAACCCACTCAAGTATTCTTGCCTGGGAAATCCCATGGACAGAGGTGCCTGGGGGGCTACGGTCCATGGGGTCTCAAGAGTCAGACACGACTTAGTGACTAAAACTAACCAGTCAACCATCTCATTCTGACTCCCTGATTTGTAGGTGCTCTGCAGTGGAAGAGTATTCAGGGTTATCTCCTCTGCCATGTTGCCAGAAGTGGTCCCATCCATCATCTCTAGACCTCCTCTCACTACCTTCCGCCCCACGCTCCAGAGTTGCTGGCATCCTGCCTACGGTTCTGTCTCCACTCCAAGCCTTCTCATCATCCTGGGCCATGTCAGCACAGATGTGGGCGACCCATCCAATATCTCAGCCTCTCAATCCCTCCTCACTTTTAATGATTAATGATCTTTATTTTCACCTTCTTTCAGTCACCTACTATGGCCTTTTCCACCACATCAGTGACACCACCTTTACAAATGTGAATTCCATCATGTTCCTCTTGAACCATGATCTCTTATATTTCCAGTCCTCTCATGCAGTTACTTCCTTGACATTTCCTCCAGTCTTCCCTTTCCTTCCTGTCCTGTTTACATACTAGAGTCCATAATTTACACTCAGTCCACCCACTTTGCCCAGACACATTTCAGGGGCACCTGCCTGAACAACAACAAACTTGGAGAAATGCAAGTCTGCCTTTTTCATACTTTCCCCTTGAGCTTATGCAAAAATCCACATAAACTATGTACATGGTGCCTCTTATATTCAAGTTCTGTGTCTATCTAAACTGCTCCGCAATGCTTTCAGGTCTCTATCATTCTGTCTGCCATGATACACAATCATCATTGCAGGGCTTCTCCAGGAAACCGTGACTCTCTCCACAGCCCCTGACAAAAGAATTGTCCCCCTACTTCACAGGAGAAACGGACGCCATCAGAGAACTCCTCAGCCTTCCTGCCACCAAATTTCTACCTTACCCCACTGTGGCAGGCAGGCAGCCTTGTAATGGCCCTGCTTCCCGAGATTCACACTCCTGTACAGTCACCTTCCTTTGAGTGAGGGCTGGGCCAAATGACTCCATTGTAACAGAGTTCAGCAGAAGTGACTGGATACGTCACTTCTGAGGGTGATAACAGACAGTGACCTTCACCTTGCTGGCCCTCTCTTGCTCTCTCTCGGTTTCACTCTGCCACGTTTCAAGCTGCCCTGTGCAGAGGCCGATGGGGCAAGAAACAGGGGCAGAGCGCCAGCCAGCGAGCACCCAGGACCTGGGATCCTCAGTCCAATGGCTCCCCAAGGCCAAAACCCTGCCAACAGCCTGCTGAGTGAGCTTGAAAGCAGATCCTTCGTGAATTGAGGGTGGAGATGCTACAGTCCCGGTACATACCTGGACTGCAATTTCAGAGACTGTCTGAGTCAGAGGACTCAGCTAAGATGCCTGGATTCCTGACCACAGATATAATCACTGCATTGTTGGAGGCAGCTACATCTTGGGGTAATTTGTTGTCACACAGCAACAGGTGAGGAATACACACGCCCACTCAGCCTTCCTGCCCTTGTGGCAGTGGGAAGGCTGCATCTCCCAGCCTGGGAACATTCCACCACCAGGTGGAGAGGCCCTTTTCCTTCTCCTGCTCCCAGGTCCTAGTCTGTCCCCCACAGACTAGGACCTCCTCCTTCTCATCACACGTGTCTACACGCCTCCTTTAAGAGTAGAACCTTAAAGGAGCCAGGAGCCACGCTGCTCTGGCTCATCGTTGGGCCCTCAGTTCCCACCACCATTCTTTGAACATGAAAGGTTCTTCATCATAATTTGGTGAATAAAAGTATCAGGAATGGATATTCAAAGAGTTTTTGGAGATAGTCTGTGTCTTTGGTGTGGGTTGGCACTGCCATGTCATTCGTTTTAAATCTTAAAGATGAAAATCTGGTTTGAAACTATACCCATGATGGTCATTTGCTGAAATGGGTGCTATGGCTGCATTGTTGGATTTGGTGTTTTGTCTTGGCTGTTTTGTTCAGGCAGCATCTCAGTTCCCCCCCAAGGAATGGAACCCTGAGCCCCCTGCAGTGGAAGCATGGAGTCTTAACCACCGGACCACCAGGGAATTCACACACATGTATTTTTTCAATGAAAAGAATTCGCTAAGCTATATCATTAAATGAAGAGGCCCATATCAGCCTCTTAAGGACAGTTCCTAAGTCCACACGACTACTTTTCAGGGAGTCATAAGAATTTGCTTTAAAAACACTTCAGGAGACAAGAGGGCTGCTGCACACAGTTCCCTGGTGGGTGCCCTGCAGATTAGGGCCCAGGGGCTCCCGCAAACACTCTGTCAGCCTCAGAGCAAAAACAAGAGAAGAGCATGTCTTAGTATTGGTATATTGTCTTTTTCTTTTTGGCCGTGCCATGCGGCATGAGAGACCTTAGTTCCCCAACTAGGGATGGAACCCAGGCTCCCTGCAGTAGAAGCATGAAGTCTTAACCACTGGACTGCTGGGGAATTCCCTGAGTTGTTGTTGATATTGCTTTCTACTAAAGCCAGCCTCCTGCCAAATGAAAATATCTTCCTTCCTTCAACCAGGTCATCTGCTAGCCAATAACGCCCCCTCATGCAAAATTTTTAAAGCGGGTCTCTTTTCTTCTTGGCATCTTCCCAGGGGGCACAGTGGTAAAGAACTCGCCTGGCAGTGCAGGAGATCCAAGAGACTCAGGTTTGATCCCTGGGTCACGACGATCCCCTAGGGAAGGAAATGATAACCCTCTCTAGTATTCTGACCTGCAAAGTTCCATGGACAGAGGAACCTGGAAGGCTATAGTCCATGGAGTCACAAAGAGTCGGACACAACTGAGATACTGAGCACACACAACTGTGAGAATATGAAAAACTTTTCTTCTTGGCAGCTTCCCAGCTTGGCAAGCAGTGTGCGGGCTGGATTTCAGGACACACTCTCCCCCAGAGCTGATGCTCTCATGCAGTGAACAGTCTACACATCCTTACATCGCTACCCTGCTCAACCCTTCATACAGGGAAAAGCCAATTTGTTCTCTTGAGTCCTGGGCTCCCTTGCCTCCCCGAAGAAAGTCAAGGGCCAATAAGAGTTGAATTACATTAGATGATCCAAGAAGTGGGGGGATAGAGAATGCTGCTTCGCATTGAAGAGGGGAAGGGGTAAAGCTGGCTAGGATTTCCCTCCCCTGGGGAAGGCAAGTCTGGAGGCGCATCTCCAGCAGCCACAGGGCCCCCCATCCCACATGCAATGGCCAGTGAAGGAGCAACAGTGATTGTGAGCAGAAGGAGCAGAGAAAAATGCCTCTCCCTCGACTGACCCACAGGAGGGGCAGGGGGCCGGGCAAGCAGTCGACCAGGGCAATCTCCCCAGTGTTGGCAAATCAATGAGGGATGGGGTGTCTTGGACCAGATTACATTAATGTAAAAAGATAAATAATCAGACTTTACCTACACAGCATAACATTATATCTGTACCCAGATTCCCACTAAACCTCCCAAGTATCCCTTATTGCTATCTGCACTCCTTAAGCCTTTGCTGAGGTTCTATTTCTTGCTCAGATGGTAAAGAATTCACCTGCGATGTGGGAGACCCAGGTTTGATCCCTGGGTCAAGAAGATACCCTGGAGAAGGGAATGGCTACCCACTCTGGTGTTCTTGTCTGGAGAATCTCCATGGACAGAAGAGCCTGGCGGGCTACAGTCCATGGAGTCACAAAGAGTCAGACATGACTGACAGACTTTAACTCACTCATTCATTTCATATTTGAGCTACTTAAATAGGTATTTCATTGCTCTCCCTGCATCTCTCTTCTCTCACTTCCCCTCAACCTATTATATGATTACCAGATTCATCTCTTTACGTGAAGATTTTCATGAAGACTTTCAGGATATCACTGTGGTACCCAAAAATTTTCAACTGCTCCCTACTTATTACAGGCTGTAACTCCAAGTCATTGCCTGGGTTCAAAGCCTTGCCCAGTAGGATTTCAACGTATACATTCTGTTCCATCTCCCATTCTCCTAACTTGTGATTCCAGCCAAACTGAAAATTCACCTGGAGCTCTCTCCTCTTAATGCCTCTGTTCATCCCATTTCTTCTGGTTGGGATTTTTGACACTTTTTTTTTAAACAAAATCTTATATAATCTTTAACATATTGATGGTTAAATATTAACATGAAAATTTTCCCTTCTCCCAAATCCTTTCCTAACTCCTTCAGCCCCTAAAGTCTCTTCCCGTCTTTTATATTATTTGTGATCACAATTAAATTTTCCTACATCATGCAATAATTTATCTTAAAATGCTGAGGCCCTTGACTATGAATTCATAGGGGCAGGAATAAGAGCAATTGTTTACTATTTTACATCTTAGATCCCCTGGAGTAAGAAATGGCAACCCACTCCAATATTCCTGCCTGGAAAATTCCATGGACAGAGAAGCCTGACAGGCTACAGTCCATGGGACTGCAAAGAATCAGACATGACTGAGCATGTATGCACTCTTTATGCTGCCTGGTATAAGGTTTTGCATATAAGCAAAGTAAAACGATGCATGGATTGAGTCTTCCTTTTACCCGAAGATCCACCATTAACAAAATTCTCTGTGGACTTAAAGTATGACTTTGAAAATAAAAAAAAATTTTTTGTTACATGCCACTCAACTTCTCACAAAAAAAATTCACTTAAAGTTTAATTGCAAATTCTGAAAAATGTATCTTAACAAAATTAAAGGATTAAATACATAATCTAAAAAAAATAAAATAAAATAAAATAAATACATAATCTGATTTCAAAGCCTTCTGCTTTGTGTGTCTCTATATGTGCGTATGTGTGTCACTGAGTTTGAAGTATAGTTTATCTACAACATAACCTGTGGTGGAAAATCTGGCCCTCGGTGAAGAATTTTAGGCTGCTAACTTTAAAAAGAATGATTACCTGTTTCAACTTATGTTTTAAAACCGAAAAGCTGAATAGTAGAAATAAACTTCTCACTGGCAGGGCTTTAGGTAGTAATGAATACTCTTCTGAAAGTTCATAGACGTAAAGTCTGTTAAAAATTTTTGCTTTCAAAACAGCTCCTTTTTGAATGAACGGAACTCGGCAAGCTTTCATTTACAGGAATAGAAAATTACCCTGTGACTTGTAAAATATGTAGTCCAAAAAATGTGGGAGAAGGGGCACCTTTTCAGAGCCAGATCAGGAGATCCCAGGGTCATTCATACAGCGGCCTTCCTCACTAGTTACACTCTGGGTGTAATTAAGAGAATCAGGCATGGGGTGCAAATCCTATCACACAAAGAGCAATCTACTGGGAAGTCACCAAGTTTGGAGACGCTCCATATGTCTGGCCAACATAAAGAAAAACCCTATGGATAGACAGGTCTTATCAACTACATCAGCTGTGTTGGACACTGATGGAAAAGAGATCCAATTCAGCCCAGGGCATTGGCTTTCTCGGACATTTCTCATTCCAGAAACATTATTATGCCCTATTAACTGAAAATAGGGACCCTTGAAAAGTTCCTACAAACTTTTTAAACAATTGTTCACAGCCTGGACACAGACTCCTTTTTCTAATCGAAAACAAATGTCCGCTTAGAAAGACTCAGTGTACTTAAGAATCAATTGTATTCTGAAAACAATTTACCCCAAGAGGGACTGGCTTTTTAACAAAACAGTCCAATAATGGTTTTAATAGATTGGAAGATAAATAAATATTAAGTCGTTAAAAACAAAAAGTCACTCATCTAATATTAGTTCTCAAAGACGATAGTACTTTACAGGAGGAGAAAACTCAAAAGAACAGCATTTATAGGTACATCTGTCTTTTCAATAGAAACTATTAAGTGCAAATAACAAGTCTCCTTTGTGGCTAACTTTTGCTGATCCGTAAAACCATTATGCCATCTAGTGGCTAAACTTCAAACAGCAACTAAGGAGAGATTTTTTTTTTTTTTTTCCCCCCTGCAAGCTCATCTATCTGAATGCCATCTTTTAAGAAGGTGTTTTGAAACTAGTTTATTACTAAGAATATAAAGGACGGATTGTTTATATATGAACCATTCTGCACCATAAAATGTCTACGTGTCTTAGGAAATTAAGATTCAGTTTAGTTCAATTCAGTCGCTCAGTCGTGTCCAACTCTTTGTGACCCCACGAATCACAGCACGCCAGGCCTCCCGGTCCATCACCAACTGCCGGAGTTCACTCAAACTCACCTCCATCGAGTCAGTGATGCCATCCAGCCATCTCATCCTCTGTCGTCCCCTTCTCCTCCTGCCCCCAATCCCTCCCAGCATCAGAGTCTTTTCCAATGAGTCAATTCTTCGCATGAGGTGGCATGGAGTTTCAGCTTTAGCATCATTCCTTCCAAAGAACACCCAGGACTGATCTCCTTTAGAATGGGCTGGTTGAATCTCCTTGCAGTCCAAGGGACTCTCAAGAGTCTTCTCCAACACCACAGTTCAAATGCATCAATTCTTCAGTGCTCAGCTTTCTTCACAGTCCAACTCTCACATCCATACATGACCACTGGAAAAACCACAGCCTTGACTAGACGGACCTTAGTCGGCAAAGTAATGTCTCTGCTTTTGAATATACTATCTAGGTTGGTCATAACTTTTCTTCCAAGGAGTAAGCGTCTTTTAATTTCATGGCTGCAGTCACCATCTGCAGTGATTTTGGAGCCCCCCAAAATAAAGTCTGACACTGTTTCCACTGTTTCCCCATCTATTTCCCATGAAGTGATGGGACCGGATGCCATGATCTTCGTTTTCTGAATGTTGAGCTTTAAGCCAACTCTTTCACTCTCCTCTTTCACTTTCATCAAGAGGCTTTTTAGCTCCTCTTCACTTTCTGCCATAAGGGTGGTGTCAGCTGCATATCTGAGGTTATTGATATTTCTCCCAGCAATCTTGATTCCAGCTTGTGCTTCTTCCAGCCCACCGTTTCTCATGATGTGCTCTGCATATAAGTTAAATGAGCAGGGTGACAATATACAGCCTTGACGTACTCCTTTTCCTATTTGGAACCAGTCTGTTGTTCCATGTCCAGTTCTAACTCTTGCTTCCTGGCCTGATTACAGATTTCTCAAGAGGCAGGTCAGGTGGTCTGGTATTCCCATCTCTCTCAGAATTTTCCACAGTTTATTGTGATCCACACAGTCAAAGGCTTTGGCATAGTCAATAAAGCAGAAATAGATGTTTTTCTGGAACTCTCTTGCTTTTTCCATGATCCAGCAGATGTTGGCAATTTGATCTCTGGTTCCTCTGCCTTTTCTAAAACCAGCTTGAGCATCTGGAAGCTCACGGTTCACATATTGCTGAAGCCTTGCTTGGAGTATTTTGAGCATCACTTTACTAGCGTGTGAGATGAGTACAATTGTCCAGTAGTTTGAGCATTCTTTGGCATTGCCTTTCTTTGGGATTGGAATGAAAACTGACCTTTTCCAGTCCTGTGGTCACTGCTGAGTTTTCCAAATTTGCTGGCATATTGAGGGCAGCACTTTCACAGCATCATCTTTCAGGATTTGAAAAAGCTCAACTGGAATTCCATCACCTCCACTAGCTTTGTTCGTAGTGATGCTTTCTAAGGCCCACTTGATTTCACATTCCAGGATGTCTGGCTCTAGGTGAGTGATCACACCATCATGATTATCTGGGTCATGAAGATCTTTTTTGTACAGTTCTTCTGTGTATTCTTGCCACCTCTTCTTAATATCTTCTGCTTCTGTTAGGTCCATACCATTTCTTTTTCTTTTCTTTTTTTTTCTTTTAGTTTTTTATTTTTCTTAATTTTAAAATCTTTAATTCTTACATGAGTTCCCAAACATGAACCCCCCTCCCACCTCCCTCCCCATAACATCTCTGTGGGTCATCCCCATGCACCAGCCCCAAGCATGCTGTATCCTGCGTCAGACATAGACTGGCGATTCAATTCTTACATGATAGTATACATGTTAGAATGCCATTCTCCCAAATCATCCCACCCTCTCCCTCTCCCTCTGAGTCCAAAAGTCCGTTATACACATCTGTGTCTTTTTTCCTGTCTTGCATACAGGGTCGTCATTGCCATCTTTCTAAATTCCATATATATGTGTTAGTATACTGTATTGGTGTTTTTCTTTCTGGCTTACTTCACTCTGTATAATCGGCTCCAGTTTCATCCATCTCATCAGAACTGATTCAAATGAATTCTTTTTAATGGCTGAGTAATACTCCATTGTGTATATGTACCACAGCTTTCTTATCCATTCATCTGCTGATGAGGTCCATACCATTTCTGTCCTTTATCAAGCCCATCTTTGCATGAAATGTTCCCTTGGTATCTCTAATTTTCTTGAAGAGATCTTGGGTTTCTATAAATGTCACACAAAATATAAAAAAAATATTTTCTAAAAAAATCACAGGTAAAGATAGGAGTTAAGTTAACCAACTTATATTTTAAGACTTTTTGTAAAGGACAAGGCTAAGGCATGTTATTGAACTGTGGCTAGGAATTATGACATTCATATACTGTACAGTTAAAATGGGGGAAAATACTGGAAGATATAAAGTCAAACATAAAAATAAAATATATGCAAGAAAATAATTTATTGATTGGAAATATTTTCAGAGTTGTCAACGATTATTTATTTATTCACCTAATTATAGCTCTAAACTATTGTACAAAAGGATATTTTGTTGGAATTACCTAGCCAAGTAAATATTGAGAAATCTAATCTGACCTTTATATCTAGCCATTCTGTAGAGATAAAGAAAAATCTGCCCAAATTTCACAGGTCCCTATTAAAAGCATTGTTTTTTACATTTGGGAAAGGAGTTTGCTTTTTAGTTAACACCATTCTATTACTGAAAAACAAATGGCAGAAAGCCAGCTGTTAGATTTAGAATTTAAATGAAATATCCGTAGGAGACAGGGCCTCATGGTTCGTGGCTCTTCTCAATATTGCTATTGAAGAGGTCCCAATTTGTTTGAAAAATATTTACATCAAATTTCCAATGCAACCAACTCTAGGAACTGTTGCTTTTTTAAATGTAATTAAAAGAACATAAAAATAATTTGAAATTTTAAACATGTCCTCAAGAATCATTTTATTATGAATACTTATGAAATGATTCAACCAAAAGAAAATGCATATGATCATAAAAAGAAATTTCAAGTAAACTCATGTCTTTCCTAAGGTGAAAAAAAAATATCTATAATTTTTAAAAACTGAATTTTATAGGAGCATATATGTTGGGAGATATAAAAGCCCCTTATGGAGCTAAAAGAAGACACAGGCAGATCTCATTGTGTAGCACTTTACTGTGCTTCACAGACATTGTGGGTTTTTTTTTTTCCTTTGTTTTGTTTTATAAAAGTGAAGGTTTGTGGCAACTCGGAGTCGAGCAAGTGTATCGATGCCATTTTTCCAAAAGAATTTGCTCAAGTCATGTCTCTAGGTCACATTCTGGTAATTCTTGTAATATTTCAAGTGTTTCATTATTCCTATATTTGTAATGATGACCTATGATCCGTGATCTTTGATGTTACTACTACACTCATTGAAGGCTCAGATGGTTAGCATTTTTTAAGCAATAAAGTATTTTAAAATTAAGGCATGTAAACTGGTTTATGTATATATATAATACTACTACTGAACACTTAATAGTGTGATGCATGCGTGCACAGATGCTCACTTGTATCTGACTCTTTGCGACCCCATGAACTGTTAGGCGGCCAGGCTCCCCTGTCCATGGAATTTTCCCAGCAAGAATAGTAGAGAGGGTTGCCATTTCCTCCGCGTGGGGCAATTCCTGACCCAGGAATCTCACACTTAATACACTGTATTGTAAACATAAAGTGAAAGTGTTGGTTGCTCAGTCGAGCCTGACTCTTTGTGACCCCATGGACTGTAGCCCGCCAGATTCCTGTCCATAGAATTCTCCAGGCAAGAATACTGGAGTGGGTAGCCATTCCCTTCTCCAGGGGATCTTCCCAACGCAGGGGTTTATTTTTATTTTTGGCTGTGCTGGGTCTTTGTTGTTATGTGAGCTCTTCTCTAGCTGCGGTGAGCAGGGGCCACTCTTTGCTGCAGCATGTGGGCTTCTCATTGCAGAGGCTTCTCGTTGCAGGCGCTTCTCATTGCAGGGGCTTCTCGTTGCAGGCGCTTCTCATTGCAGGGGCTTCTCGTTGCAGGCGCTTCTCATTGCAGGGGCTTCTCGCTGCAGGCGCTTCTCATTGCAGGGGCTTCTCGTTGCAGGGGCTTCTCGTTGCAGGCGCTTCTCGTTGCAGAGGCTTCTCGTGCTGCAGGACCTGGGCTCTGGGGCGCGTGAGCTCAGTAACAGCGGCTCCTGAGCGCTAGAGCACAGGCTCAGTAGTCACGGTGCATGGGCTTTAGCTGCTCCACACATGTAGGATCTTCCCGGATCAGGAATCGTACCCGTGTCTCCTGCACTGGCAGGCAGACTCTTTATCACTGAGCCACCAGAGAAGTCCTGTAAACATAGCTTTATATGCAATGGGAAACTGAGAGACTCCTGTGACTCACTTTATCACAATATAACTTTATTGCGGTGGTTCTGCGGCTGAACCCACAAGATCTCCTGAACTTTGAACATGAACATTGAAAGTAGTGTGGAGGGCAGACCCTAAGGTGACCCATGGTGATTTCCCATCCCCTGATGTCCACGCCTTTGAATCGCCCCCAGTGCTTGGGTGAGAATCAGACCTGTGATTTGTTAGCCAGTAGAATGTGCCAAAGTGGGTGGGGTGTCCCTCTGTGGCTATATGGTGTTATATAAGACTGTTTCAGCAGACCTGAGCAAGAGCTCCTCCTCTCTGGGTTAAGGAAGTGAGCAGCCAGGTTGAGGAAACCCACTGAACAGCCTTTGATCAACAGTCAGCAAAAACCTGGAGTCCTCAGTCATACAGCCCCAGGAAAGGAATTCTGCCAACAAGGTGAATGAGCTTAGAAGTAGACTCTGCCCCAGTCAAGCCTCCAGGTGAGAACATACCCCAGTGACACCCTGATTGCAGTCTGGCAAGACCCTAAACAGAGAACCCAGTTGAGCTGTCTCATGCTTCTTATTCAGAGAAGTTATGACTTGTTTTAGCTGCTAAATTTGTGATAATTTGTGATGCAGTGATATAAGTGGCATGGTAAACAAAATTCACATTTCTACAAACACATGTGGAGAACTAGGTCCAGATCTGAGCCTGGCGTAGAATAGACCTTGACAGCATAGCTAAACAGAGGTGCTATGCCCATATAAAGATCAGAAAGGGAGGCAAGAGTTTACTGCCTAGTTTCGAGAATATCATAATCTATTTGAAGGAAAATGGACATGTGATTGCCTCTGAGGAATAACTAAAATAAACAGTGACACGGGTACAAGCAACATGACAGGATGCACCGAAAAGGGTCTGTATCAATAGAAATCTTTGCAAGTTACAGAAAACTCAAATTTTAAAAAAAGTTAGCCAGGAAAGAAAAAAAAAAAAGACTGGGAAGGAATTCACTGATTCACAAAACTGAAGTCTGGAGGTAGGGCTAGCCTCAAGCATAATTGCATCCACCCTCAGAAATTTTCTAGGCTCCTCCCTTCTAAGTGTGTCACTTTTACACTTGGGCAGGCTGCCCCCATGTTGACAAATAACAACCACAGGGGTCACACGGTACCATGAAATACAGAAGTTTCTCTTTCATAAGCCCCAGTAAAAGTCTCCATGCATCCCATTGGCCGGATTGAATCATAAACACATGCACCCTTCAGCCAAGGTCCATGCCATAGCCAATCAGAGTTCAGCCCTGGAGCAAAGAATGAGTCATTCCCTTTAAACCACACAGATGATAATGCTGCACAGAGGTGCTTCCTCCACAGGAAAATCTGAAGGTAACTGATGGGAGTCAAAGGGAATCAACGCAAAGGCAGTCGCCAATCAACACGGATCATGGGACGTCACTAATTCTGAGTTGGGAGATCATGGATGTAATATACAATGAAATACAACTATATACTGCATGAAGGGTACAGGAGAACACTGCATATACTAGGTTCCTAACAGTTCAAGAAGTATAAAATTATTTCAAATTCAAAAGTGAAAAACATTTTATTTTGTACTCTGGGTTAGACAGATAAGACCAACCATCCATAGTTTAAAAACAAATAGGTTTTTTTAAAATGTGATAATAAAAAATAGACTTATAGGAGTAAGATTTGTGAATTTTGAAAGGAACCACTTTTTGAAATCAATTTCTATAAGAAACATACTCTTTCAGAAGAAAAAAAAAAAAGGTTAGGTTTACATTTGATGGAGGCATTTAGACCCTCTAGTTTTGGCCAAGAAACTTTCCAGTTCACTTCAGTGTTGAGCTGTATATATTGATTGAATTGACTAGAAAATTGGCGCAAGGGTCCGAGAAACAGAGATGCTATACCAGGAATTCAGCAAAGGGTGGAGGTGTCAGGATAAAATATGAGGTGAGAGTAATTTAGGCCAGTGAAGAGCTAAATTGCAGAAGAGGAATGCCAGAGAAAATTTATATGAGAGAGAAAAGAATTTTTTTAGCAAGAACAAAGTTGAAAAGGAAGGAAAAACCTAGAAGATATTGACTCTGTGGTTAGGTGCAAAAAAGAAACGGAGAAATAAGAAAGCATAGTAGATCTTTTGGTGAAAACCTTTAATTGTGCGGCTTCCATTCTTTTCAACCATATAGAACAACACAGAATATGCTTTTCTGCAATCAGACATGTTGGCAGGTCAGTGTTTCATGAATAATTGAGTGCTAAATATGGTAAGAAAATATCCAATATCTCCTACATAAATATTTCACAAGGTAAATACCATTTTTCAAAGAATATGAATAGAATGTTATAAACATAACATTAAAATAATACTGAAAAAACAAGGCACCTAGCAGAGGTGGCTGATTCCAGGATGGGGACAGAGAACATGAGATGAGACTGGAACATTATATGGTGCCAGGAAATAAGGAGGTGCTTTAAAAAAGTGATGGGGACAGGTCAAAAGGACATGGGAGCCAACTGGAATAAGCTCTCAATAGCCAAATACGCTACAATTTGGGCAACAAAATAACAACAGTAATGGATTATAACACAGAATAAAATAAATATTCATGAGTCTGTGCTTAAGTCACTTCAGTTGTGTGTGACTCTTTGTGACCCTATGAACTATAGCCCGCCAGGCTCCTCTGTCCATGGGATTTTCCAGGCAAGAATAATGGAGTGGGTAGCCATCCCCTCCTCCAGGGGATCTTCCTGACCCAGGGATCGAAAGTCGAGTCTCCTGCACCTCCTGCATTGCAGGCAGATTCTTTACCGCTGAGCCATCGGAGAAGTCCATCTGATGCTAATCACTGGGTGTCAAAAATGAAAGTCTCTCCGTCCAGTGGGGATCTTCTTTAACAGACATGCCATCAAGTAATTTATCTATATAGTTTCCAACCCTTCAGTCATTTGAATACCACCTGATTTTTGCCATATCTGCATGCCAATTATACTTTTATCTACTGGATTTTTCTTTTTAAATCTCTCCACGTTCTCCAAGGTTATTTTAAAGAAATATTTATATAACTACTATGAATGGAAAATGGGAATCACTTGCTATACATAGAAGCAAATTATAAATGTAAATAAATATCTAACATACTTAAAAGTCTATCTATATCCCACATAAAATGATCTCACATACCACTAGTGGTATGCATGCCACAGTTTGGAAAATACTTTGGTACAATCTAAAAAATGTAGATACATCAAAATTTTAAGGGTTTACTATCCACACAGAGAAAAGACTTAACAATCAAAGAACTGGTTAAGGCCATTTTAGAGACAGAATGTGCAGCAGTCAGGAGAGACTAGACTGTGCCACAATAACAAAAAGTCCCCAGGTCTCCTTGGCTCAATGCCACCTAAATTTACTTCTCAGTCAGAGCCCACAGTGGGTGCCTGGTAACTCTCTAAGGAAATTGTCCTCACGTGGTGACTCAAGGTCAAAACAGATGGAGGCTTTACCATCATGTAGCTGCAATTTCCTGAACTTGTGACTCTCAGTTTATGAGGTGAAGTAGGGAAGCCTGCAGAATTATGTACATCTGAGCACCTCACTGCCTCAGCCCATAAGCGACACATTTTTCAGGATTAATCACAGTCCTGCCCAGCTGCCAGAGAGGCTGGAAAGTGCACTCCTTTCTCATGGATGGGAGTGAGCACTACGAGTCTCTACCAAATATGGGTTGGGAAGATTAAGTGACTGGTCCAGAAGAAAACAATCTCCAGGGAGAAATATATCTGGGAATAGGAAGAAAGAGAACTGCCAAGGGAATAGAACCAAATGGATAAGAGGTATTGTCAGATCATATGTGCAGCTCTGATGAATAAAGCCTAAAATGTGCCTGGGGATCTACTATTCTGTAGAAATAAGAGATGATATTATTCACCTCTTCAATAATAACAGAAGTAGAAATAATCACCATATTTACAGGTATAATTCTCCTCTGCTTATGCATTTTAATATAAAATATATATATTTTATTTAAGACAATTTTTTATTAAATGATAGTTGCTATATATACAACATTATATAAGTTACAGGTATACAATAGTGATTCACAATTTTTAAAAGTTACAATGAAGCACTGTAATCATAAAATGCTGGCTGTATTCCTCGAGTTGTACAATATATCTTTGTAGCTTACTTTATACCTAATAGTTTGTACTTCTCACCCCTCAACCCCTGCCCCTCCTCCCTTCCCTCTCCACACTGGTAACCACTAATTTACTCTCTATATCTGTGAGTCTACTTCTTTGTTGTTATATTCACTAGTTTGCCGTTTATTTTTTAGATTCCACATGTAAGTGAGATCATACAGTATTTATATTTCTCTGACTTATTATACTTAGCATAATGCCCTCCAAGGTCATCCAGGTTGCTGCTCAATCCTCTGCTTATACCTCAGTTCAGGTCAACACAGATCTCTTGGACTCTTAAAATGTGTAAGAAAAATTTCCATACTCTAAGCACATTCATTCTAAAATATAAAAATAATTATTTTTGTCCATGGGAAGATTCCACATATCTTCATCAGAAACATTTGAGAGTCTCAGCTCCATTTATAAAGAAACCAGAGGAACAGTGTTTCCAGGATGTACCACATTTTGGATTTAACACTTCTCCTAGCTTTAGGAATTTCCCGCTGCTTCTACATGGGAAGGAGGGAATGAGGATGAGCAGGAACATCTTCCAGAAAGTGCAGCCACAGGGGCACAGACTGAACAAGTACCTTCTCTCTCCTTAACTGTCAGGCACTGGCTTCAAGGAGTGAGTCTCTTTGAGGATTAGGAAGAATGAGAACTTCTACATCACTTACTGAACCTACATAACCCAAACACAGATACTAGCACACTATTTCTGAACATCGATTTAGAGTGTACAAAGGCCCTTAGAAGGGGCTTCCCTGGTGGCTCAGACGGTAAAGATTCTGCTTGCAATGCAGGAGAAGCAGGTTCAGTCCCTGGGTGGGGAAGATCCCCTGGAAAAGGGAACGGCTACCCACTCCGGTATTCTTATCTGGAGAATCCCACGGACAGAGGAGCCTGGCGGGCTACAGCCCATAGGGGTGCAAAGAGTCGGACATGACTGAATGACTGGCACTTTAAGCCCTATAACATCATTCTCTCATTTCATCTCTGTAACAGTCCTGTGAAACAAGAACTACTGTCCCCATGTAATGGAGGAGAAAACCCAGAGAAGTTTGGGGCTAGGCCTCCAGTCATATTTCTAGATCGGGGTGAAGCCAGGCCTGCGATGCCGTCCTCTTGACTCCAGGTGTTCCTTTCACTGCCCAGTAGATTTATCGCTCTGCCCAAAAAGAATTTCTTGGCTATTATGAATGTTTAAAAAACTAAAGGAAAATATGTAATAACAGTAAAGAAGTGTTTATGATGTCAGGGTGAATGACAGAGTAGGCCTGTCTATGTGATTCCAGTTCTGTGGAAGGATGCACGGCCGCTATGCCAGAATCCTCTCCAGGGCACTGTGAGCACAGCGGGACTTGCTGAACCCTTTCGAAAGGGCAGGTTAGACACTTGGGACTTCTCGGTTCATATTTTCAAGGGCCCCTTCCTTTCTCTCCATCCCCCTGCCCTAGAACAAACCTTAAACCTCAGCGGCTCTGAGAGATCCACTGTCAGGTCAAAGACGCAACACTCAAACCACAAGGAGGGAAGTTCAGTCCTCAGCTCGAGTCTGTCTGTGCTAACAGGCCCAGGTGGACCCACTCAAGCGAAGACTCTCCCTGGAGCAAACTGGCATCTGGAACCCTGGACAGAAGCCTCTATGGAGAGAGTGATGCAGAGGAAAGGTCTCTGTTCTCATCTCCCAGTGGGAGATCGTGGGAGGGGAAGGGAAGCATCACAGCTGGGTTGCCTATCTAGATCTTTGGGGCTTTTCAAAAGCCAAACTCACCTAAACCACATCTGCCGCTTTCAAAATGACTCCAGGATACTTGCTGCACAAAAGCCACTTTGGTGTTTGGAGGCAGTGAATTTGAAGAAGTGAAAGTGTTACAGTGACAAGAAAGAAGCAACTGACCTGGCAGAGACAGAGTCACGTCCACGGTGTACGGACTAGGACGAATACCAAGCCAAGTGTGCTGTCTGCAAACAGCTTTAGACAATGAACCCATGGATGTATCTCACAAGGAGATTCTGAACCAGATGGAGTGGATCAACCTCATTGGGATCCTGATTCAAACCCTCATTTATGAGACGACTGGGGAAGCATGAACACTGACTGAACAGTTAATGATATTAATGGTAAATGTTTTAGGGCGATGATGGTATTGTGGCCCTGTTTTTTTAAGAGTCCTTATTCCTTTGAGTTACTAAATATGACATACGGCAGTATTTACTGGGAAAATGAAATGATGTCTGGAATTTACTTTAATATAGTCCTGAGGTGGGGGCGGAGGAGGAGTTAGGCACATAGAAGAAGTAAGTTGGCTAAGAGTTAGCAGCTGTGGGGAATTCCCTGGCAGTTCAGTGGTTAGGATTTCACACTCTCACTGCTAAGGGCCCAGGTTCAATCCCTGGTTGGGGAACTAAGAGTCTAAAGCCTAAGATTGTGTAAAGCTGAGTGGCGTGGCCAAAAAAAGAAAACAAACTGTGTAATTGTTAAACCACAGGTGATGGGTACATGAGGAATCTACTTTGGGCTATGTTTAAATTTTTCTAAAAGATAATCTAAAAAATAAAAGTCTACAGGGTTTTCAGTGTAGCTAGAGCTTTCGTTTTACTAGCCTCTCTTCCTCTTTTCTAGTAATAACCCCTCCCCCTTTGCTTTGAGAAACTGCCCCTCTTTTGAGTCTCTCTGGTTCCCTGGGGGACCACCAGCCACCAGCCACAGGGGTTCCCTGGGGGACCAACCACCACCAGCCACAGGGGTGACATCCAACTTGGCCCTATCAGAGCCCTGTGGGGCTTCAAGTGTGGATCCCATGAGACAGAAGTTCTGTCTTTTCTCTGGGTTTTCTCACTAAGATCATTTAAACCTGGAGTTCCTGGCAACCATACGTAATCCTGAGGTGGGAGAGAATGAACCTGTCTGAGACACCCAGGGCCAAGAGAGTGGGGCTGAGGCAGGTTGAGGAGGAGGGAAGGAAGGGAAAGAGAGAATAAGAGATATGCAGACAGCTTTTCAATCCAAGGATCCAGTGTCCAGTTCCACCTGAAGTCCACTTAGGGCATTCCAATGTCCTAAAGAATTGATGCTTTCAAACTGTGGTGCTGGAGAAGACTCTTGAGAGTCCCTTGGTCTGCAAGCAGATCAAATCAGTCAATCCTAAAGGAAATCAACCCTGAATATTCATTGGAAGGACTAATGCTGAAGCTGAAACTCCAATACTTTGGCCACCTGATGTGAACAGCCAACTCAGTGGGGAAAGACCCTGATGCTGGGAAAGACTGAAAGCAAAAGGAGAAGGGGTGGCAGGGGATGAGATGATGGTTAGATAGCATCACTGACTCTGGACATCAGTTTGAACAAACTCTGGGAGACAGTGAAGGACAAGGAAGCCTGGCGTGCTGCAGTCCATGGATTCACAAAGAGTTGGACATGACTTAGTGACTGAACCAAAAAGTTGTGGGAGTCACTGAATTCTCCCATAAGGGCTTTAAATGCCAGAGTTTTACTCTAGCCTGGGTCTCTTACCAGAACTCCAGACTCAAATAGCCTTGCAGATGTGACTGACTTCAGGATCTTGAGAAGGGGAGATCATCCTGAATAATCCAGGGGAGTCCAGTATAATCATAAATCTTATCAGAAGGAAGGCATGAGGACCTGAGAGAGGACCATGAAGCAAAGGTTGGACAATGGAGCACTAGGCAGATGGAAGAAAGGGCCACATGTCAAGGAATACAGGCAGCCTCTGGAACTGCCAGGAAGCAGAGTCCGCTCTGGACTCTCCACAAGGAATATACCTTAATGTTAGGACTTCTGACCTTCAAAACTATGCAATAATAAACATGGGTTGTTTTGCTCAGTCATGTCCGATTCTTTTGCCACCCCAAGGACTGTAACCCACCAGGCTCCTCTGTCCATGGGATTTTTCAGACAAGAATACTGGAGTGGGTTGCCATTTCCTTCTCCAGGGGATCTTCCCGACCCAGGGATTGAGCCCACATCTCCTGTGTCTCCCTACACCGCAGGCAGATTCTTTACCCACTGAGCTATCGGGGAGGCCACACATGTGTTGTTTTAGCCTACTAAATTTGTGGTAATTCACGACAGCAAGAATAGGAAATGAATATACCAATATCTGCTCACTATCTCCCCCTTGAAGTCTACTAGGCATGTCAAGCTTGATGTGTCCAAACTGAACACCAGATCTTCACCCCAAGCCTGCTTCATGCTTTCCACCTAGAGCAACTCCATCCTTCCATTCACTGCTTAGGACAAACACCTCGAGCCATCCTAGACCCTCCCACTACCATATCCCCTCCATGGGAAGTCATATTAACTCCCTGCTCCAAGGCTTTGTTCACACGTCTCCATCTCCATAATGCTCGCCCTGACCACCCTACTGCAGCCACCTGCTCCCACATCCACCTCCCTTGGGCACTTCTCAAGCTTCTTTTTCCTGCTCTACTTTTCCCCTTTCCTAACACATTATAAAATGTACTTACCTATAAAGTACCTACACCTTATTTTCTGCATTTTCCTGCTACAACATGAGCTTCATGAGGGCTGAGAACTTGATCTTGATTTGATTCACTGATATAGTCCAAGTACCTAGAATAATGCTTGGCATATCGTAAGTGCTCATTAAACAAGAGCAGAATGAGAGAATGAATACATGAAAGTTGATTTTTGTTCTATTCCAGCCACTTGCAGTCAGAAAAGTCCTCATACAACTCTAGTGACTTGAGTTACCATTCTCGCTAGAAGATTTTGCTGATGGCGATGGATGTTTTATACCACGCACCTTTGGAGAAAGGATGAGCATCTCGACTTGTGATCACTATTCACCATCTGGACAAAAATACCAATCAATACATTTCCCATTATACTTCCCACATATAAGGACTTGCATTTTGCTGGGGTTGCAGTTGTTATTTTTAGAGCCTGTTACTGTTTGTGACTTTGCCGTTTAGGTTCTGCCAAAGCCTCTGCTTCTGCTCAGCAACCTTTCTGAGAACTGCCATTTGATCATATACCAGGCACCTTCTCGGGGTGTCTCACCCCTATGCGATCCAAAAGACCACCACAGTTCTCATCATCAGCTCTGATGTGCCTCCTTGCATCTGGCACAATTCACCTCTTGTTCTCTAACTCTGTGATGAAGGGGAATTTTACACTCCCCCGTCTAATGAGTTCCCATAACCGTGCATGAGTTAAAAACACAAAATCCAAGCAAAAGATTTATCTGGCATAACAGAGGGTTCTAATCCCAGGAAAATAAAAATATAACCACTAATCATGTTATAACTGTTTACTTAGTTTTCACTCTTGAAGATTATTTGGATATACATAATATTAAAACATAGATTTAAAAACTAAAATTAACCAAGGAAATTAATTTTCTAAGGCATTTCAATACCCCCAAGTTTGAGTGATCTCAGCTTACTTGCAATAACATCTCAGAGAAGTAGTTCAGTTTAATGTTTGGAAAACGTACTTGCTACCAATATCGCAGAATAAGAGAATACGATGTGGACTTTGATGGAATCCTACTGACTTCCCTAAAAATAGTGTCAAGAGAAAGAACACAAGTTTTCTTCTCTTGATAAAGAGTCTGTAGTGAGTTGTATCACATTCAACTGGTCTACATAATTTTGAACTATTTTGCATTTGTGTCTTTGGAGAATTTTACTGCAAATTCTTCCATTTATTTCTTCTCTACTCATTGCCTTTGTTTTAATTGTGGTGAAATATACATAACATAAAATTTACCACTTTCATATATATAACTCAGTGGCTTTAAGTACATTGTTGCTATTGTTTAGTTACTAAGTCATGTCTGACTCTTTTTAGCCTCCAGGGGCTGTAGCCCTCCAGGCTCCTCTGCCTCTGTCCATGGGATTCCCCAAGCAAGAATACTAGAGTCGATTGACATTTCCTTCTCCAGGAGATCTTCCAGATCCAGGGATTGAACCCATGTCTCCTGCACTGGCAGGTGGGTTCTTTACCACTGAGCCACCAGGGAAGCTCAGCATTAAGTATCAGTTCAGTTCAGTCGCTCAGTCGTGTCCGACTCTTTGCGACCCCATGAATCACAGCACGCCAGGCCTCCCTGTCCATCACCAACTCCTGGAGTTCACTCAGACTCACGTCCATCAAGTCAGTGATGCCATCCAGCCATCTCATCCTCGGTCGTCCCCTTCTCCTCCTGTCCCCAATCCCTCCCAGAATCAGAGTCTTTTCCAATGAGTCAATTCTTCGCATGAGGTGGCCAAAGTACTGGAGTTTCAGCTTTAGCATCATTCCTTCCAAAGAACATCCAGGGCTGATCTCCTTTAGAATGGACTGGTTGGATCTCCTTGCAGTCCAAGGGACTCTCGAGAGTCTTCTCCAACACCACAGTCCAAAAGCATCAATTCTTCGGTGCTCAGCTTAAGCATATCCCTCACTATTTCCAGAACTTATCATCATCTCAAACAGAAATTCTGTATCGTTTCCTCCTTCTCACCTCCAACCCCTAACAACATTAAATCTACTTTTTGTCACTGAATGTGTCTGTGTAGACACCACACATAAATGGAATCACGTATTTATTCTTCTGTGTCTGGTTTATTTCACTTACCATATGTTTTTAAGCTTCATTCATGTTGTAGGTATGTATCAGAATTTTATTCCTTTTCATGGATGAATAACATTCCATTGTAGGTATCCACCACATTTTGTGTATCCAGGTACTCACTGCCTTTTAGAAAAAGATTGTGGGTGATCTGTTTTTAACATTTTGAATGCTTTTAATTTTTTTTTTTTTTTTTTTGCTTTCAAAACCAGATATTGTGACATGAAGATGGGATAAGCAAATTTCAAGAGAGGACCATTATCCTTGAAAACTCAGTCACACTGAAGAGACAGCTGAATAAACAGATTAATGCTACACAGTGCAGAAACACTGTGATGAGGCTATGAGACTGCAGGTGGGGGGAGCAAGCAACTCTGGCCAGAGAGGCTAATTAAGGGTCCAGGGGGGCAACAGAATCTGACCAGGGTTTTGAACGATGCATGGAAGCTCTGCCTCAGAAGAAGAGGAAACAGGAGGCCCTCAAAGCCCAGAGAACCACACACGTCAAGACATGGGGTGAAAAGAGAGGTCACGTTTGGAGAACAGGACATAGCTGAGAGACCAGGCCTCCATACCTCAGAGAGACAGCGTGCTCTGGAAACTCAGCCAGTGGCACTCCCCTCAGATGTCCTGCCTTCAAGGTGATGGGGCGTCTCACTGCTACTTCTGTGCTAGAGGCCCGCGAGGCTGCACCCCCATATATCATACTGTGTGGGGCATGCTGAGAGCTGGGCCGTCCAGGGGGCTGTGTGAGGCCCCTGCCCTCTGGGCCCACAACACCCCCACAGGGGCCCACGGCACCCCATGTGAATCCAGCCCATTTTAGCCTCACAGCTCCTTTCTCCAAAAAGCTGAGACCTAAACCTTGGGGCCTTGATGCATGCCCACAACAAAATGACTTTCTGAAAGTTCTTCTCCATCAACCTCCCTCACTGAGTTATTCATTCAACTCATATGATGAAGGGGGAGGACAGTGCAGCGTGGAGGAGCATGGGCTGGGTGTAAGTGTCTGGCTGGGAAGGTTGGGGATGGAACCAGCCCCAGGTGTGCAGGTGAGATGCAGTCAGGCCCTCCTGGGAAGGCACACGGAGAACAGAAACGCTACATTCTTATCACCTGCCCCACCGAACTGACAACACATGGCCTTGCTTCAGGTGTGTAACTCTGCCTGCCTGGAACCTCCACAAGAACCATGAGTGGGCTGAGAGCAACTCCACGCTCTGTTTACGTGAGTAGTCTATAAATGTCACTTTCTCGGAATTACAGAATGAATCTCAGAAGAGTTATGAAACTCCTTTTAAACAGTATCCATAATATATTAAAAAAAAGACATGCTACAAACTAATAAGGTTTCATGTTCAAATTAGATAAAAATATTTTACATTCATTTTTACTTCCATATGTAATAAAAGCAAGAGTTTGTAAATAAAAGGACAACTTCTGGTGAGTCATTTTCCTTAAGGACACCTCCTTCCTTCCTATCTGGTCTGTGTCTGATTTGAGGTCGCCCAGGCCTTGTCAGTGAGGCCCCCTTGTGGAGAAGTGGGCATGAAGAAGCAGGAATTACAGCTCTGTAGCATTCCTGGACATCCGAGAACACTCTGCAGTGCTGGAGGGCCTGAGGGTCTTCACACCCACTGAGCTCAGAGGAATTTGCAAGCACCTTGTGGATGCCCTGGTTGAAGAGCACTGAGATAGGCCCCCATGACTGATGAGCCACAGTGTCCCTAAGCGCTAAGACTGCTATCACATGGAGAAACTTGCTGGAAGATGGAAACCTCCTGAGAGGCACACACATCATGCCAAGGTCAGAAGGAGGTTAGCCCTGCTGCAGCTCCCGCCTCTCCCCAGCCCTGGCCTGTGTCTGGGGTGTGCTGGGCTTGGGCCAGGCCGGCTGCCAGCTGAGCCTAACTGGTCCAAGACTGATGAACCCATGCCAGCGGCCAGGTTCAGGAATCTGGCCAGATCATCACTTAAAACTCCCCAGAGTTCTGACTGTCCTAAGGTTGGGATTCCTACCAAATCTTGACATCCCTCTCCTCCCCACTCATGACACACACACTCACTCACTCACTCACACACACACACACCCTGTGCTGTGTGTGCCTGGTCACTCAGTCATGTCCGCTGCGTTGCATTTTACATTTCTCATGGTCCTTAGCCTCTATCTCATCTGTGTACACTGGAGAAGGCGATGGCACCCCACTCCAGTACTCTTGCCTGGAAAATCCCTCGGACGGAGGAGCCTGGTAGGCTGCAGTCCATGGGGTCGCGAAAAGTCAGACACGACTGAGCGACTTCACTTTCCCCTTTCACTTTCATGCATTGGAGAAGGAAATGACAACCCACTCCAGTGTTCTTGCCTGGAGAATCCCAAGGACAGCGGAGCCTGATGAGCTGCCATCTATGGGGCTGCAGAGCTGGACACGACTGAAGCGACTTAGCAGCAGCAGCAGCATCTGTGTGCCCACACACACACACACACACACACACACCCTGTGCTGTGTGTGCCTGGTCCCTCAGTCGTGTCCCCTGCCTTGCATTTTATATTTCTCATGGTCCTTAGCCTCCGTCTTATCCATGTTCCCACACTGCTCCCCTTGCCTGGAACAACCTCTTCTCCCTCACCTAGTGAGCACACACTTAACCCTTTATGACTCAGTTCAGGCCCCATCACCTCTGCTGCAGACAACCCCAGTCCCCACTGGCCCCGCCATGGCAGCCCCTACTGCAGTACGGGGCAAGGTAATGGAAGTGGGCTCATCAGAGGTCTGTTTGTGCCACAGAAATAAGCTCCAAGACACAGAGACTCAGGACATCTTATTGATACTTGTGCCTCTTGCACCTTCCTCACAGCAGAGTCTCAATCAGGGCTGATCAAATAAATAAATGGACAACAACTGGTAGAATCAAAGAGAGAGCTCAAGACAGGTGGCCTAAATTAATCAGATTTCGAATCATTTTTAATTGGCTGCTAGTCACATGATTTACAGAAGAATTAGCCTAATTTAAGATGCAAAATTTCAGTTTCTTTTTTCTTTTCTTTTAAGATATGGGATCTTAGTTCCCCTACCAGGGGTTGAACTGGTGTCCCCTGAAGCGGAAACACTGGAAGTGCAGAGTCTTAACTACTGGGCCACCAGGAAAGTCCCTTGCTTCAGTTTCTAATCATTTAATTGATTAGATCAATCAGAACTGCAGGCCTCTTTTTACAGACAAAAATTTGGCAACATACTTTCTTCCCAAATCTCTCTCCATAAGTAGAATTATTTAAGGGGTTGATTTAAAATTTTAAAACCCAATGAATTATATTTTAATAAATAATATAACATATTTACTAAAAATATTTTAAAAATCAAATAGTGTCTTCACATAATTCCTATATACATAAGAACTCTACGTTTGTAATATTTTCATAACAATTCTCATAATCCTTGTTCTATTTTTTCTAAGTACTGGAAAGTAACTGGTAACGTGTTATATGGCAAAGAGAGGGAGGAGGAGGGGTTATCTTACATACTCATGAATGAATTATGTTCAATTCCTTCCTCCATTGTCTCTTCCTACTTCAGACCCAGGTAGAGTGAGGGGTGGGGGTGGGAGGGAGAGATGTCAGGATAGAGTTACCATCGATATACATAGTATTGCAAACTAATAAATTACCCATGAATCTTCCCTTCTCCCTTTCTTCTGACATTTCCTCAGTAGGATCAGTGATGATTTCGAAACAGGCTAGTCTCCCATTAGATCCAGGGGATGCTGACTCTGAATTCATAAGGGTCCAAGAGATGTGGATGGAGCTGACCCAGTAGATCAGACGCAAATAAAAAGCAGATGCCTGCAAGGAGGATGTTTCAGCAGCCAAGACCCAAAGCAACCCAAAGGAACAGAATACAAGGACACTTGCTCTCCCAGCGACATATTACAGTGGGGGAGGGTCCTCACACCATTTCAGGAAGCCTTCACAGACCATTCAAGGTTAGGTCATTCCTCTTTTGGCCCAGCAACCCTCCAGTCCACCGCGGATGTGGGAGAAAGCCAAAGATGGGCTGAGAGGGGCTGCAAGCTACTATAATCTGCCAAGCAACCCTTTCTTTGACTGGTCTTTGTTACAGATCTCTCTGCCCCCAAATGAGGGGGCACCTAACCCACGCCCAGGCATTCCAGTTGTTCAGTCATTGGAGAGAAGTTTACACACCCTTCAGCCACCTGGGCACCACTACTTGGTCTCCAGTTTGCAGTGAGGTCCTGGAATTTTCTTCAAAGAGATAAAAACAAAAAAAAACCCTGTCTACTCAAAGACCAGCTAGGAAACAAATAGCTTACCCTAGATTTTGTAAGAAGATCTCTACTTCTGTGCAATATAAAAGTAGCCTCAATCTACCTTGGAAATACACAATCCGCCTACACATCCTCTTAAACCTTCCTCTGCCCAGAATATTACTAAGAAAAAGATGATAAGAATAAGTAAAACGGTGAGCTTCCTGGTCTCTCCACCACGTGGCCCCCAAAGTGAAAATGAACATGAAAATGTTTAACTTGTTTCTTATAATAGATCTGACAGTCAAGACTTCTGTTTTCAAAACCTTCCTATTATTACATGTGAACTTGGAAGCTGAACATTTCTAATACTGATAGAACATCGTTTATACCATAAAGGGAAGAAGTAGGTGAACAGGAGATTTGAACATGTTGGAGAAAAAATGGTGGGTAACTTTTATTCTTCTTATAATATTGTTATATGTAAATAGAAAGAGTCTTTCACATTTCGATTGTACAACGTTTCTCTTCATTCTCCTTCAGTCTATGGGTTCCCAATCCAGGGCACAAATAAAGGCTTGGGACATGAGGTGACAAAGAAGATGCCCCTGGGGCAGTAGAACAGATGGACCTCCGGAAGGTATGGAGGGAAATAGCTCCCACTGGGAGGGCCCCCTGAAGCTGGAGAGGCTGGACTGGACACGAGGGACCCTCTCTATCCTTTAAGTGTGTTTCTAAGAAGGAATGAGAAAAATAACAGCAGTACCTGGGAAGGGGGCCTCTGATAGCGATGCACAGACTATGTTCAAGGATGGAAGACGGTTTCTACTTGTTCCACGGATCCTTGGCCTGAACCTTACCTGTTCAAGAACATGGCTGCCTTATGTTTCTACTTACAAGGTATCACCTTTATGATTCTTTCAGAGTTCAGGCAAAGGAAATGGCATGTTTCCAAGGCTAACAGGGGAGGGGAGGTGAGGAAGGGCAAGGCATTGGTGCCTCCAGTCCTGAGACAAGAGAATTGGGTGGAAGAAGCGGCCAAGGGAAAGCAACTAGAGTTTCTGAAGGTGATAGGGACAGAGTACAGGGACAAAGCAGGTGACTGAATAATTAATCCCACAAGGAGACTGTAAGTAAAGAAAAATGTATGGGAGGCCCCTGTAAGTTACAAATCAATCAAGAAAGCAGGTTTGCTTAACCACTAAGCCAAGCAGGCTCGCTTAGCAACAAAACCATGCAACAGAAGCATGACATATGCCTCCAATAATAAAATAATGGTAGCATGAGGCCTATTTCCTGTCCAGTGAGCCCAGTAAGTTAATAACTCCTAGGACATGCTCCTCTGCACACACTAAAAACAAAAATACAAGGAAACGTTGACATTATACTAAAACCTGCGACGATTTCTCATTTTTAGCATATGTTACCACTTTTTTGCTCGTTTTGATCATGCCGTGACAGTCCTGACTTGACCATATAGGGATAAGAAAACACCCTGGCCTGACATGAGGAAGCAGCTGATGACGGAAGCATGATGTCTACACAAGAAGGAGGAAGAAGGTGGCCTTCTCCCACACCCTACTTTTCCTCACTAAGTGCTCGGGACATAGCATTCTCCTGCCCACCTGCTTGTAAGCCTCACAAGCATCCTAGTGTAATAAATCGCTTCTAATCTATCACTTTGGAGTAGGAAATGGTAACCCACTCCAGTATTCTTGCTTGGGAAATCCCAAGGACAGAGGAGCCTGGTGGGCTGCAGTCCACGGGGTTGCAGGGAGTCGGACACGACTGAGCGACTAACACAAACACACACACACACATACACACAGGTAGTTGTATGGATAAGGAAATGGCAACACACTCCAGTACTCTTGCCTGGAGAATCCCATGGACTGGGGAGCCTGGCGGGCTACAGTTTATGGGGTCGCAAAGAGTCGGACACGACTGAGAGACTAATACACACACACACACACACACACACACACACACACAATCTATCACTTTGCATCTTTCTGAATTCCTTCTGCACTGAGACATGAAGAATTGGAGTTCCTCAGAGCACCCCTCTCCCCGGATGCATTTTTTCCAGTTTCAGAGGAACTGGAGCAGGCCCTGATAGCCAGGCCAGTGATCGAACATCCAGACCCTGTGCAGTAAGCAGGAACCATCTCACTCTCAGGCTGTGTCTCCCACTGCCCTCCTGCCTCTGACATGTCCATATTCTTCTCTTTCCTCCTCCTCCAATCCCCAACTAAGATGGCCACTCCCACAGATGTGGGAGTGGAAATTATCTGATTCTTTGGTGTGATGGCAGCAGTCTAGACCTGGAATCAGAAGACCTGAGTTTGAAGCCACTTGGCATTCACTAGCTGTATGACCCAAGGCTATCTTGCACTTCTCTCATCTGTCAAATGGCTTAAATGAGAGTCAAAGGGAGACTGAAATTATGAGAATCAAATATGTTAACAGTGAACTTCTCTATAATACTACAGTTATGATGATGATCAAAGTAATTTACACACTGACCAATGTGAATGACCATTAGATGGCCTTTTTCCTTCAGTTCAGTCACTCAGTTGTGTCCAACTCTCTGTGACCCTGTGGACTACAGCATGCCAGGCCCCCCTGTCCATCACCAACTCCCAGAGTTTACTCAAACTCATGTCCATTGAGTCAGTGATGCCATCCAACCATCTCATCCTCTGTGTTCCCCTTCTCCTCCCGCCTTCAATCTTTCCCAGCATCAGGGGATTTTCCAATGAGTCAGTTCTTTGCATCAGGTGGCCAAAGTACTGAAGTTGCAGCTTTAGCATCAGTCCTTCCAATGAATATTTAGGACTGATTTCCTTTAGGATGGACTGATTGGATCTCCTTACAGTCCAAGGGACTCCCTAGAGTCTTCTCCAATACCACAGTTCAGTCCTCAGCTTTCTTTACACTCCAACTCTCACATCCTTACATGACCACTAGAAAAATCATAGCTTTGACTAGATGGACCTTTGTTGGCAAAGTAATGTCATGTTTATCTTTAAAATGGAAAGTTTCTCAAATCAAATGAATCTCTTATTGGTGCACTCTGCTCAACCAATTCTTCTGGCCCCCTTTAAGGGAGTCTGGGGCGAGTCAGCCGTTTCATTCTCATCTTATTTTTATTTCAAAGACAAATGTGGCTTCTAGGATGGAGGAAGACAAGCAAGCATCATTTCCGTTAGTTCCTGAACCACTTTTTATACCTGGCACCTGGGTGCATTGAAGCTGCCTAGACCAAAAGTCCATATTTAACATTTTGAAATAACTCTAAGGACTAAAGTCTGGGATGACCTGGGATTGGCTGATTGAGTACCTGGTGTCATAAAATTCTGTGTTGACCAATCTGAGAACAGAAACCTCCTGAAGTCCTTGAAATCTGTTCCTTATTCATTCGTTTCTTACACATCTTGAGTTTTCACCGTCACTTCTACTACTAACTTCCATGTAACACTACAAATGGGGCTTCCCAGGTGGCTCAGTGGTAAAGAATCCATCCACCAAGGAGATACAGGAGATATGGGTTTGATCCCTGGGTCAGGAAGATCCCCTGGAGGAGGAAATGGCAACCCACTCTAGTATTCTTGCCTGGGAAATCCCATGGACAGAGGAGCCTGGTGGGCTGCAATCTGTGGGGTCGAAAAGGGTCATCCATGAGTAAGCATGCATGCATGCAACACTACAAATAGGTTAATTAGTAAAATATGTGGTACCCTTCCTTCCTCCTTTTCTCCTTCCTTCCTTTTTCCCCCTTTTCCCATGTTTTAATAATTGTGAAATATCAGCTTAAAACAACAACAATTAAAAAAAAACCCACTAAATGTCAAGTTTCCTAAATTCTTTTGTGCCTGTGATTATATTACATGACAAGAAACCATCTCGAGGTGATAATTAGATTTTACCTGTGAGTAATGGTGGCAAGATGGGAGTAGGTGGGGGGTGTTAACATGTAATCAAAACAAGGCAATTCACATGATTAGTTTGGAAAAACATTACTCAAACAGGTGGCTGGGGTTACTGTCTAATCAAGGAAAATTCTGACCCTTCGATGAAGTGGTCAGACATTTTATTTGTCCCTCTGTGAACAGAAATTTAGGAATGTAGATTATAGAAAGAGGAAAAGCAGAAAGTAAACTGATAAATGAAATGTACAGTCTTTCTGTTCGTGATCATCATGGTAGAGAACAAGACAGACCAGAAAGATACCTCCCACTTCTTTTTTCCCACAAGTTTTCACAGATGGTTATATTAGCTGTTTCCAAACTTACACAAGGATCTGGGGCTGGAGGCAATGAAATTTAGCAGCAGTGCTGGTGTTAAAGTGATAAGGCTTTGGCTCCAAGTAACACCTCTCAATCTGTCCAACAACGGCAATAGAAAACATGCTTCAGGCAGGGTGGTGTCCCATTTTTATTTGCCCAGAAAATATCCTGAATTTCACAGCTGTTCACAGTAACCTGACCTGATTGTACGTATCTTCTCTCTGTTTTCCCTCTGGTTAAATGAAGTTATGCAAAGGCGCAGACAAAGGCAAAGCAGGAAGCCTCCCACACTAGAGGTGGAAGATAAGAATCACAGAAGCCGGAATGGCTTTTACTGAAGGGCATTTCAAAGCCAGTAGATACATATATGGCATATTTGTAAATCTTCCAAATGTGTGTAAACATGTACCTTCACACATCAAGACCAGATCTGTTCCTGACCCAGAGAGGTACTGAGAACAAAGTGAAAGCAACCAAATCATAGAAAATGCGTACATCCGATGTATGCAATGGATGAAGGAGTATTACCTGTAATTACCGAGAGCTAAGAGATAAGAAGTAACGTACTAGAAAAACAAGAGGAGGAAACATATAGGAAGATCACAGAGGGAAAAAAAGTACAAATGGCTAGTGATATAAAATACTTGCTAAGTACAGCAGTGATCAAAGTCAGAGGAGAAAAATACAAATGGCTGAAGATATAAAACACCTGCTAAGTATAGCAGTGATCGTAGAAATGTAAAACTAAAGACCACCTATCCATCCTTCTGAACCAGGAAGAAGAAGAAAATATGAACAGGCCAATCACAAGCACTGAGATTGAAACTGGGATTTTAAAACTCCCAATAAGCAAAAAAGTCTGGGACCTGAAAGCTTCACAGTCGAATCCTATCAGACATTCAGAGAAGAGCTGATACCCATCCTTTTGAAACTATTCCTAACAATTGCAGAGGATGGGAAATTTCCAAACTCATTCTATGAGGCCACCATCACCCTGATACCAAAACCAGACAAACATACCACAAGAAAACAGAACTACAGACAATCTATCGGTCTTAAACTAGCAAAAGCTAAAAAATGTTGATCGCTTTCGGTCCTGGGGAGGGTGTGGGGAAATGGGTGCTCCCACATTCTCCTGGGTGTGTACATTTGTACAAACTTCAGAAGAAAATATAGTAGCGCCCATTAGATTCTAAAGACTGATCACTGTTGATTTGGGCATATTCTCATGGAAACACACCCACATGTTCAGAAAGACATACACATCCAAGGTTCACTGAACATTGTTTGTAAAATCAAAAACACAGCAGAAAATGCAATGTTTATCAACAGGGAAGTGCTTATTCAAAATATGATAGAGCTAGACTGAAATTTTCTACAAACTTAAAAATGAGAGAAAATTGTGTACATTGACACAAAAGAATGTTCAAGAAACTTTTGACTACAAGATGCAGTTTTCATAGATTATGCATACATAATCCCAAATTTGTGAAGAAGAAAAAAATTTCTATATATTCATGTGTATTTCCATAGTAGTAGTCTAAAAGGACACCAGTTGAAAACACATGAGGTTGAGGGTATGTGAAAGAAACTATACTTCTTTCATATCTGCATCAAGAATGTATTATATATTTTAATTATGGAAAAAATATAAAATGATTTTACTGAGGCTGGAAAAGTGGAAAACTGTTGTTTTGGTACTTCTTCAATCTCAATGTGAATTGCTGGGGTTAGATGAGGACATTCTAAAGGTCATTGATTAGTTCAGCTGCTTTCACATAATGTTAACTTTAGAAGGACTAACCCGGTGGTTGAGTGGCTAAGACTCCAAGTTCCCAATACAGGGGGCCTGAGTCCAATCCCCAGTCAGGGAACTAGATCCTATGCCCCACACGCCACAAGTTTGTGCTGGAACTAAAGGATTCTGAGTGTCACAACTAACACCCAGTGCAGCCAAATAAATAAACAAATATCCTTTAAAAACACTGACTTTAGAGGGCCCACTAATTTGCTAATTATTCTGTCAGCTTCAAAATATTCACAACCTAAAACCTGAGTTATGTTTTATTCGGCGGGAATTTTTAGGACTTCAAGCCTGGGAGGCAGCATTTCAAGTGACCCTGTTCTGAGGAGGTGCGGGTTGAGGGGAGCGGTGCAGAGGAGGGGGAAGCCGGGTTACACAGATGTCTTGCAACAAAGGGCAGCTATTCTGAACTCAAAAGATTATCGTCGATTAAAGGAAAACCATGTATCCCAAGTTAAGGAATTTAGTGCTTTTCTACATATGGGCTTCCCTCATAGCTCAGTCAGTAACAAATCCTCCTGCAATGCAGGAGACCCGGGTTTGATTATTGGGTTGTGAAGATCCCCTGGAGAAGGAAATGGCAACCCACTCCAGTATTCTTGCCCAGGAAATCCCACGGACAGAAGGAGCCTGGCAGGCTACAGTCCATGGAGTCGCAGAGTCGGACACAACTTAGTGACTAAACCACGTGTGGGAAGACGCAACAGTCTGGGTTCGCTGAAACCGTTCCTTTGCTGTGTACCTCAGCTCTCTGGGCCTGTATCCTGATGCCTTCGTTATCATTAGTCTCCTCAGGGCTCACCTAGGGAGTGGCCGCAGCCTGATGGCTGCTAGATGGCAGGTATTCCTTGCTTTCTGAGTTCCCTCAGGGTTCACCAACTCACCACTCAGTGATGACTGCAATCTCTGATGACTGTGGCATTCTTTGTTTACTAATATGGCAGGAAATATTCCATTTCTCACTGCTCATTAACTAAGGGGGTGGAAAGGAAGAGGCAGACACCCCAGCCCTGTCAGATCTGTGGCCTCACTCTTCATCGGATATTGGTACAAAGCAGCTGTCTCCCCAAGTCCGCTTTCCACATTTACTTCATCAGAGAATATGGAACCCCTCTGCCCGAGTCCCCCACTGACTTACCATCTCACTCAGAGAAAAACTGACATCAGTGAAACAGCCTATAGAGGCCCATGGCCTGCTATTGCTCTTCCCAAGTCACTCTATCCTTCGGGCCTCTTTTCTGTTCCTCAGATGCAGAAAATATCCTTGCCTCTGAGCCTTCACCCTGTCTGTTCCCTCTGCCCGGAAGGCTCTTCCCTCAGGTATCTCACCATCACTTCTCAGAGCTTTCCCCGATGGTGCCTTCTCAGTGGGGCCCGTCTTGACTATCGTATCTAAGGTTGCAATCTCCACACCTCCATCCTAGTATTCCCTGTCCCTCTTACACTTTATTACCACCATCTTTTTTTTTTTCCCCCAAGAGATAAGATTTTTAAAAATATATATTTGGCTGCACTGGCCAAATAGTTGCAGCTTTCGGGCTCTAATTCAAAACACGCAGCATGCAGGTTCTAGTTCCCTGACCAGGGATCAAACCTACGCTCCCTACATTGGGAGCTTGGAGTCTTAACCACTGGATCACCAGGGAAGTTCCTATTATCACCTCTATTATTTTTAAATTTATTTCATTTACTGTTTCTCTCCCGTGACAAAGATTTTCTCTATGATCAAACTTTAGCCAGGCTCCTCTAAGCCCTCTTCCTGACTTGGCCTCAACCTTAGCCTACAGATATTTGAAAAAACACTCCCCTAGTTTCTAACAGCTCAAGCTGCTTCCCTGGGATGACCCTGCTGCTGCTAAGTCGCTTCAGTCGTGTCCAACTCTGTGCGACCCCATAGACGGCAGCCCACCAGGCTCCCCTGTCCCTGGGATTCTCCAGGCAAGAACACTGGAGTGGGTTGCCATTTCCTTCTCCAATGCATGAAAGTGAAAAGTGAAAGTGAAGTCGCTCAGTCGTGCCTGACTCTTCGCGACTCCATGGAGTCCAGGCTCCTCCGTCCATGGGTGTTTCCAGGCAAGAGTACTGGAGTGGGGTGCCATTGCCTAGTCCCCCTTAAAGTGCCTGCCTAAGAAAACTCAAGGCTGCCAAAGAATTTACTATTAGTTCCAACCAATCTGAACATAGGGCCCCCTGACTTCCAGCCTCTGGTAGGGGGAAGATTCTGAGCAGTAATATTATAGGCAATAGGGAAAAGAGTCCTGGATGGACTGAACTCAATTTCACTTTGTACAGAGGCGGCTGGGTGTTTTAAAGCAGGGGTCCCTAACCTCCCAGACCTAATGCCTGATGATTTGAGGTGGAGCTGATGTAATAATAATAGAAATAAAGTGGAACTTCCATAAGTGGTAAGCAATAAGCACCAGCAAACAAGGCCAAATGGGTTTCACATGCACCCCCAGCCTTTTTCACACTTGATTTTTCTGATGTCCCGACCCTACTAAGCCCCTGCCTACCTCCCTCCTTACTCCTGCCTCTTCCTTTAAAACAGCAGTCCCTAACCTTGGCACCAAAGATTGATTTCATGGAAAACAGTTTTTCTATGGACTGAGGTGGGGGTGATTGTCTGGGGATGATTCAAGTGCATTACACTTATTGTTACGTTATTTCCATTATCATTACATCAGCTCCACCTCAGAGCATCAGGCCTTATATCTGGGAGGTTGGGGAGCCCTGCTTTACAAAAACCAGCCACCTCTGTACAAAGTGAAGTTGAGTTCCGTCCACCCTGAACTCTTTTCCCTGTTGCCTAGAATGTTACTGCTCAGAATCTGTCCTTTCAGCTTTAACTAGCATTTGTTTATCTTTAACATTCTCTGCTGTACTATAGGCTCGAAGGGCTGGATTTTGTTTTCTTACTGGCACATAGTAAAGACTCAGTAAATACCTGCTGACGGGTCAATATCATTGACGGGTCAATAAACGTGCATGGGCTTTAGTCCTGAGGGCACATTTCCAATTTGGGATAAGCATGTTTAAGCATTTAGATTATTTACAGTGCTCACTTCACTCCTTAAATACCTGGCCAGTGACAGGTGCCTGACTCTCACAGATCATTCCAGTCTTCCTATGCTCCCTACACTTGTCTTGATTTACTGTATTTAATCCTGATAAAGCACCGTATTCTACATGCTTGAAAGTGAAAGTGAAGTTGCTCAGTCATGTCTGACTCTTTGCAACCCCGTGGATTGTAAACTATCAGGCTCCTCCATCCATGGGATTTTCCAGGCAAGAGTGCTGGAGTGAATTGCCATTTACTTCTCCAGGGGATCTTCCCAACCCAGGAATTGAACCCGGTCTCCCGCACTGCAGGCAGATGCTTTACCATCTGAGCCACCAGGAAGCCTTCTACATGTCTAATATCCTCCATAAACGAACACAGCCAAGCACTGAATACCATGCTAATGAAGGATTCCTGAAAGGGACCATGTAAAAAGTATTGCTTCATAGGAAGACTTTTATTTTGGGTGATTATTTCCTCCATGCCCCACCCTTTATTTCCATCCGTGGCCCTGGTTTTGAAACTACCCTTCAACCCAGATCCCCCTGTGCCTCGCTGAGTTTCCTTCCATTCCCCCAACTTCAGTGAAAGTGCTTTCACTGTGAATTCCAGTAACTTCCTTCCAATCCAATGAGGTCTATAAAGTGTTGATTCTTGAGGTTCTCGTAGGTGATCTGAATACTCCTAAGCTCCCTCGCCATACCTTTCTCCCTTATCCTACTCACTGGCTTCTCACCATTTCTAGGTGCCTACAAGTTGTCCCAAATATAATCTATCACTTCCAAAACGTGCTTTATAAGCAACTACTGTAAGTGAGGCAGTATGGAGATGACAAAAGTCTAAAACTCAAATGCTACACTCAAAGAGAAGGGACACAGTTTATAATTCATATGAGAAGTTCACGTTTACTGCATACTTGTTGCCTTAATAATTATTTGTTAGGACTTCCTGGTGGTCCAGTGACTAAGCCTTCATGCTCCCAATGTAGATGGCCTGGGTTTGATCCCTGATCAGGGAACCTGATCCTACACACTGCAACTAAGAATTTTCATGACGCAACTAGAGATCCCATATACTACAATGAAGATGGAAGATCTTGTGTGCCGCAAGTAAGACCCAGCTGCTGCTGCTGCTGCTAAGTTGCTTCAGTCATGTCCGACTCTGTGCAACCCCATAGAGGGCAGCCCACCAGGCTCCCCCGTCCCTGGGATTCTCCAGGCAAGAACACTAGAGTGGGCTACCATTTCCTTCTCCAATGCATGAAAGTGAAAAGTGAAAGTGAAGTCGCTTAATCGTGTCCAACTCCTAGGGACCCCATGGACTGCAGCCCATCAGGCTCCTCCATCCATGGAATTTTCCAGGCAAGAGTACTGGAGTGGGGTGCCATTGCCGCAATTAAGATCCAGCACAGCCAAATAAATAAATAAATGTATTTTGTTAAATATTTGTTGAATGAAGTGGTTACATAGGAAAATTCGGGCATTATCCAAGGCAATAATAAACTGTCACATGATGGACACCATAAATCAGAGTTCTCCATTAGAGCTGTAGCTTCTCCCCACTGTTGTACTTCTTATTTCTAAAGGGTATTTTCTGCGGGATTGTAATATCAAGCACTGTTGACAGGCCCAATGTATCTTCTTATCACATCCTCAAATCTGCCTGTTATCCAGCACCCTCATGATTCTCAGAGGCTCCACCAACATTCGGATTCTCAGGTGCATCTTAGCATCTGCAGTCACCTTGGAAGGAGGTCCATTCCCAGCGCATCAGGGCAAAAGTTCCTGAGGCCTCCCTTCCTTCTCACGTCCATGAGAAGCCCTGGTCTGGGCGTCAATAACCTCAGCTCCAGTCCCCTTCAGCCCCTCCCTCTTATCTAGAAAAGGCATCACAGAGACTGAGAAATGAGGACAGAAAAACACTCCACAGATGTAAAACTTTTCAAAAGTGTGACCTAAGTGGATGCATGGATGGGGGTGGGGGGAACAGGAGGACCAATAGGGAGGGGAGATATGTACATAGAGAGCTAATTCACTTTGTTGTACAGCACTGTAAAGTAATATACCTCAATTTAAAAAAAGAAAGAAAGAAAAAAGTATAAAAGAAAATATAAAAGCTGAACTCTTATTTTTTCATGTTTGGGGTAATGCCATCTCAAAACCTGGATTTGGGTCTTGAGTTTCCAGTGAATAAAGTGTTCTAATCTTAAACAAAATTCTGGATCAAAGTTTAAAATTCTAGGTCAAAGGGTACAAATTTCTAATAATCATTTCACAATACAAACATCAAACATTATGTTGTACACCTAAAACTAATACAGTGTTATATGAAAATTACATCTCAGATTCTGGCTCTGTCTCTACATCCTACTCTCTGAAAACCTGCTAGACACTAGACACAAAAAGCCTTTACAGATAAAATTCCAGGAGCCAATTCACATGGGCAGTCTTGAAGCAAAATATCCTGCATGGGTGGAAGTTCTAAAGGCTCCCTCTCACTAAATCTTTCAGCGTTTCCATCGACTATAAATAATATATAGTCAGGCTTACCAAACAGGAAAGCCAGATCAGACTTTCAAGCAGCACAGAAGTTTCCATGGATAGAACTGTAAGCTACATTAGTCCTAGAAGGAATCCATCCTTAAAATAGTTGACAAGCTGAATGAAAGCTATCCACAGAGGCTTGCTCCTCAAAGTGAGGTTCATGGACCATCAGCGTCAGCCAAACTTAGAAGTTTATAAAAAACACAGAAGCTTGATCTCCACCCCGACTGAATTTCAACGAGATCCTCGGTGATTCATAAGCACAGTAATGTTGGAGAAATTGAATACTGTAACCGAGTCACCTAAGTCAGATGTGGACGCCGGTGACGGCTCTGATGCACTGTAACATCACCCCTTCTAAAAGAAAATGGTGGACTTTGTGCTTCCCAGGGGAGCGGGGGTGCTGACTGGGACTCTAACTTGTTGTCGTGTGGGGCCTGCCTTTGTCCTGTTGACTATGAACAGAGCAGCGAGCTGAGGATGGCTGAAAACCACAGCCTGGGATTAACAGCATCCTTGCAGATGCACAGGGACCAGCTGAATCATATCAAGACACCTCCACCCGCGTCCTCAGTAAAAGTTTAACACAGGTGAGTGCCTGCAAACGTGATCAAGGGACGGACCTGGACCTGGAGAGGAAGAGTAGCAGCTGAAGGATGTGCTCCTGCGCTGAAGAGAAGGCAGGAGCGGCAGCCACGCCCACAGCGGGAAGCAGGATGGAGGGACTTTCACACACGGATTGTGATGGACAAGGTACCATCATTTTTCAGCATCAGAAAGTTCAAAACACGTTCTTTCTCCTTCTGCAGCTGTCTGTACTTATATCTGTTAATCCCGTATTCCTAATCTGGAAAATTCCTAGTGGCCTCCATCCACCGCACTCTTTTTCTTCTTTCTGACCTTAATAGGCATTAGCTTTTCTCTGTCGCTTCCCAGAAGCCCAGGAATTCCTCACCTTGTTAGTCCTCTGGCACACTGAGGTAACTGTTGGTGGGTTTCCACATTCTAACCATCTCTAATCTAACAATCACCCTCTCTATACCTATAAGAGAGGTATCCTGCATCCCACATGATGGATACAGCTAGCGGTGCAAGTGACTCCCTGGCCTAGGCTGGGCATTCGGAACTGGGTTCCAGGGACATTGAAGAGTCTCTGTTTGCTCTCCCTGAAGACAAGTGAACGCAGACACTCTGTGCTCCTAACAGCAGAGAAATCTGGTATGAGAGGATGCATGGATGGATGGAGGCATGAATGGATAGAAAGATTATAGATGGACTGATTGATATGACCCTAGAAAGGAAAAGTGATGGAAAGAGAGAGAAACAGTGCCCTTCTTAGCCACAGGCAGCTTATCAGCTCCTGGTTCTAGGTCTTCACGATACACAGCTCTGTTTATTGGTTCTGAACAGCTCTTGCATCCTTATACAAAGGGTCTTGCATAAGGATCCAAAGCTCTTGCATCTCTTCTTTCATACAGGAGAGTCTCTATTACTGGCTATGGAAAATTGTTCATTTTGAGCAAATCCCTGCTGTCACTTAATAGCCCTCTCATTCATGTCTTACTGAATCTCTCCCATAAACATCACATTGTCTTTTTTACTTCCTCAGCCTCAGAGTCACTACATCAGTGGTCCAAAATGACCTGCTTGTTTAGCACATACTACCTCGCATGAACTATTACTATAAAGTCATACAAATGACTTAGATATCCATATGATTGTTATCCCCACCAAAATAGTCATACTGGGAAACTATAAATGTATTCCCACAATGTGGCCAATACCCCAGCCATTTCTGGAATGTCTCTTCAAATCTTCCTTACTGACAGTAAATCTATGTCTCATGAGTTTTAGAAACAGCTACAATTGTGCTGTAATCAGGGAAAGTGGGTAAAATGAAGGATCAAACATTTTAATCATAAAGTTTGTTTTCCCCAGCAGAATCCTAATCGAAATTAGCATATCTCCCATAATCGGAATAAGCAGATCACAATTCTAAAGGACAGTATGCATCAGAAGGCACACATGCTATGTGCTAATACATTTATTAATAAATCACATTTTTTGTCATCATCACATCTTTCTGTACCCTTCATCCAGAGGAGAGAAATCTAAGATTTATAAAGCCCAGTAGGTTGGAGAAGAGGGGTTTAATGAATGTTTGTTATTGATGTTTAGGTTTCTTAATTATTACCTAATTTAAATGCGGCCTGTAAAAACACAGATGCCATTCAGGTAGGTAAAAATATACATGAAGGCAAAAGATTACAGACCAACCCTATCAGCCTGAATCATGGCCATAAATTATATGTCACATACTTAAAATATGTGAGCTGCCAATCAAAACTGAAGCATCACACCAATGATATTCCTGCCTTGGTCATAGCCCTGAGCTCTGGAGACAGATAATGCATTTTTCTTCAAGTCACAAGTTTCTTCCTGTTATAAGCGATAAGCAATAGCTACTTTTTCTCAAGCTTTCACAGAGGCATCGAGAAACTGCTAAGTAAGGTATATAAATGTCAAGTTTTAGCCAATAGGTCACACAGTGAGCTAGATCTCAAAAACCCTTCTAAGGGCAAGCCATGCAACCCACTTCTCTGTGCAAATTTCAGCTAGTGTGATCAAAGATAATGAGTCACCCGGTAGAGGATTTAAAAAAACACTAAAGCTGCTTCAGGGTTTTCTTCTTGAGCTTCACTGTAACTGAAACTACACTTGTACTTTGAGACAAGACAGAGCTACGGGGCATGAATTCAAAATATGACTCCAAGATTGAGTAGTTTTAGGTTAAAAGACCGTGCCTCAGTAATGAAAACTGAAGCGTGCTTGTCTGAAAATACTGGATCCCAGAATCCCATTAGAGTGAATTCAAATGTGTTGTTTACACTAGAAACATGAAGTGTTGGGTAGACCTTAAAATAGACAACTGCTTGAGGCTTGAAAATGATTTTTTGATAGAAATAGACGCATATTCTGATGATCTCGCTCAGAATAGTATTTATAGAGTAAAACGTGACTGGATTTCTTCCCTGGTGGTAGAGGGTACATATGAGCCATTTTCTTTGAGGGGCGATGGCTGTGGCTAGGTCTAATGCAGTAAGGATGAGAGTGTGAGCTTTGAAGTCATCAAATATCAGTTCTACCTGCGGGACACGGGTGGATTGCTCCATTTTTCTGAAGCTAGTTTCGTTATTTAAAACGTGGAGCTGAGGGACTTCCCCGGTGGTCCAGCGGTTAGGACTCCTCGCTGCACCGCATGGGGCACAGGTTCTATCCCTGGCTGGGGAGCTGCTGCTGCTGCTGCTGCTGCTGCTAAGTCGCTTCAGTTGTGTCCGACTCTGTGCGACCCCATAGACAGCAGCCCACCAGGCTCCCCCGTCCCTGGGATTCTCCAGGCAAGAACACTGAAGTGGGTTGCCATTTCCTAGGAGCTAGGATCCTGCCTATCACATGGTGCAGCAAAAAAAAAAAAAAAAATTTTTTTTAAAAGAATGGAGCTGATACACAGCTACGTCACAGGGTGGTTATAAAGACAAAACGTGATAGCGTGTGTAAATAATGCAGGACTGGTTTTGCCTGAGCGTTCACTTCCTTCTAAGCCCTCCTGCCCACACTCCTGCATGCAACTCCCTGCAGGGAAGCTGCAGAATCTGGCTTATTTGGGCTCTATCAGCACTAGCCTGAGGCGGGACTGACATTCACCATCTCCCTTTCACAAAGTACTTCTATGAAGATGTTGTGAAGTGAGGTTTGCACAATACTCCCAAGGAAACGCTCAGTGTCTCATCAACTGCTCTTCAAAAACACTCTGGTTGCAGAAAGCAACACAATACTATAAAGCAATTATCCTCCAATTAAAAATAAATAAAAAGAACACTCCGGTTAGAGTTTGTGTGTGTGTGTTCTAAACCTTAGAGAATCATAACTTCTACCCAACTTTCCATTCTTTTTTTTTTTTTTATATCAGTTTGCCTAGTTTTTTGATTTGCAACTTCACATCAAAAGAACTGACTTTTAGGGACTTCTCTGGCAGTCCAGTGGTCAGGACTCTGCACTTCCAATGCAAGGGGTTCGGGTTAGATCCCTGCTTGGGGAACAAAGATCCCACCTGATGCATGGCCTGCCTTTAAAAAAAAAAAAAGTAAAGAAAGAAAACAAAAAGAAAAACATACAACAACAACCTGACTTTTAGGGAATACATGCATTAAGTCTATAAATATTTAGTAAGCACCTACTATATACCAGGCCCCATACCTGGCACTAAGAATGAAAAGAAATCAATAAAACATAGCTTGTTTTCAGCGCCGCTACAGCATGAAGAAGAATGCGCAGTACAATGCACCACAGTAAGTCTTGTAATGGACAAGTGCCCAAGGTGCCACCACTTACACGGCACTTTAAAGTTCAAAAGCACCTTCACAGTGTCAGCCTCCCATGAACCCTATGAGCTGGGTGTCACCATTACTAATCATTTCCAGGTCAGATATAAGGAAGCCAGGAGAAGGAGGGGAAGTAAGCCTACCCAGACCACATAGATAATAACCGTGATTCTGGGTCTCAAATCTCTGCTGGCTGTCTCTCAGAGTCCATGTCAGAATATACTCCGAACATGCCCCCTATCAAGCCGGCAAATGCCTTACAAATGTCACCTAAACTGTGTTCCCCAGGAAGCATTCAGACACAGGAAGCTCTCGTGTTCTAGACTTGGCCCAGACCTAACCTCCCTTCTCTCCCCCAGGACCCTACTGAGAGCCAAATGAACTGCTATTTTCTGATGATGCCGGCTTCTCTCCAGCCTTGGTGCTTTTTCTCTACTCTTTCTTCTCCCCAAATACTCCTGTCGTCTACCCAGCTTCACCTTCCTGTTCCTTCTCTTGCCTGGAGGCACTTTCACCTCTTTCAGGAAGCCCTTCCTGATTACCCTCCTTCAAGCCATTTCAAATAGCTGAGTCTTCTACGTTCTCCCCGAGGCCCACAAGAGGCACAAGACATAGCTCAGACTATTTGGCACTGCAGTCATTGGTTCATTTGACTGTCTTCCCCCTCACTTTTCCTCAGGGATGTCTTTGCAGCCTCTGTGTTTAGCCCACTAACTGTTTCTTGATTAAATGAATGAAGGGGAAAAAAATCAAGCTATGCCCCCTAGCCTAGTGTCCTCGCTGCAGTGGCTGGGCTCAAAACAAATCCACAGCTTTGCCAGCAGTCTCGGAGCTACCACTGAACTACTGATGCCCACCAGAGCTTCCCCAGGTTAAGGATAATTCACTCTGTGTGGCTCTCCTGAAAACAAGAACAACAGACATGAAATCACCAGTCAGGATTTGAGCATAAACATGGCTGGTAACAATGCCTTAGACCACTGGACCTGCTGCTGTCTCTAGCTGGCGATAACCTTTCTGCTTAAATCTTACCCCTCAAATTGCAGAGCCTGTATCTACTCACCTGTGTGAACCCAGAGCCTAGAACTGTGATGGCACACAGCAGCCTTTGCCTCAGGAAATATTTGAATGAATGAATGAACGAAATATTGACTGAAGGAAGGAAACTGCCCTGGCTTGGTTCTTCCTAAGTGACCTTGATGGCACTATGTAATCTCTTCACCCTTCAGGCCACCACTGGCTCGAGTCTGCATGGGTATTGGATCAAGACAGACAATGGCTCCATGACGTCTGTGTGACCTATGACTTCAGATAGTGGATCTTTTCTAGAAAATCTGAACTAAAAAATATGAAGAAGCATTTCCAGGTATATACACAGATGAGAGCTAAGAGGAAGCAAAGGTTAAGTTGCAGGAGGGGAGGTAGAAGCCATGACCAAGGTTTGTGGCAGTAGATGGATGAGGAAGCAGCCGTGAAGGGGAACCTGTTCAGATCAGGAAGCAGAGAGACTGAGAGAAGCTGAGTGCCAGGGAGACCCTGCCATCCTGAGGAGGCTCTAGAAGAGAAAGAGGAATTGGTTGCAGGGCTATTCCTGACAGCTCCTCTCTGGTCTCGGCTTTAGGTCTAGTGCAACCAGACTTAACAGGCACGTTCTTACCTAACAGGTGAGAATGAGTTTTAGTGTTTCAGCCACGGCTACAGGCTAACAGGTGATGCTGAGTTCTAAAATGTGTTAGCCTTGGGTACAGGACCATCTCAGCTTAGAGGGTGCCTTTGTGAGCACTGGATAAAGGCGCCCATTTGGGGATGAAGACTGACCAATGGTCAGCTCCCAGTGAGATGAGAAGCCCATTGCCCTTGCACAAGAAAAAGGTTCCCTTCCTGGGGGCAGTGGGGGCACGCTGGTCTGCTGCGGGGCTGCACAGCTTGGCGAGGCCAGGGCACAGGCTGGGTCTTGTCTGCTCCGCCCTTCCCAGCAGGATGGCTTTACTCTCCAGGGAGAAGGCAAGGACAGAAATTGTACCCAGAGCCAAATGGTCTTTGTTTGGTAAAAGAAACCACTCTCGAGAATGGCAAGTGAGCCGGCATCCATTGTTCCTGCCTCGGGCTGCTCCAGGCCCACTGTGATGGAGCCAAAGAGTCCCCTTGGGATACCGCCCCCTTCCCTTACCCCCACAGCATGGCATTATGCTTTGGAAAACAATGGCTGAGCATGCAAACACCAACTGGAAGAGTTAGAACCTCAGAGGGTAGTGGGAGGCACTCTGGGGGCACCGGCCAGGTGTCAATAACAAGGACTTCTCCCCCAATGGGACAGGTGACCATCAACAGCAGAACCCATCTTTGATAGCGGCAGTGGCCAGGCAGTGGCCAGGCAGCCCTAGGTATGGGTGGATGGAACATCCAGGTTGGTTAGATTTCTCGCTCCACTCCTCATTGAACACGCCAGGGATAAAAGACTTAAGAAAAAGACATTGGATCTGTCATCTTCCCAGGTGGTGCTAGTGGGAAAGAAGTCACCTGCCCATGCAGGAAATATAAGTGACGTGGCTTCAATCCCTGGGGTTTGGAAGATCCCCTGGAGGAGGGCATGGCAACCTACTCTAGTGTTTTGCCTGGAGACTCCCCATGGACAGAGGAGCCTGGGGATCTACAGCCCATAGGGCCACAAAGAGTCAGACACGACTGAAACAACTTAGCATGCGTGCACACACTCCTATATACACCAGGGTAAAGGGATGCCAGAGGAATGATCAGGTACTGAAAGAAATGAGACTGTGTCTGGACATAAAGCGGTCCATCTGCTCATATCTCCCTTTTTGAGGCGGCTCTTTGTTCTGTGCAGCCCTATATGCAAGACTAAGAGTCATCACTTGAAGACCAAAGCCAAGTACCAAATACCTCTTGGTACTCCCACAGCCTGATGGGCACAGTGCCTGGCACACAGTAGGTCTACAGTCAGCACCTGCTAAGAGCTTACAATAGGAATAAGCCCTGGGCTATGTCCTAAGTTTCTTTACTTACTCAGAATCCACTGAATATATTAAAGTTTCCAATGCAGAAGGAGACTGACCTAAAAATTAAAAGAACATCTGTCCATATACTGTGAAAACCTTGTTTGGGCATTTTTTTTTTTAAAGTGGATAAAATGCCACTTTATTTACAAAGCAGTACTAGACTTTTTAAATCCAAAACTTTTGTTGAATTCCAGAACTGTGAGTTCAAAACCATAAAGCAAAAACAATCTGTTTTCCTAACCCCAATAAAAGGACTGATGTATCAATTCCAGTGTTACTTTAGTTGTATTCTTTAAGTGTACTTATTTGAAAATATATGGCTTTCTTCACACGTTTTGTATGGATTTTAAAGTTGAAAACTAGAGTTTTTGCTGACAAAGCACATGCATCTTTATCATGTGAAAAATCAACTGTTCAAATCACAAGTTAAATAAAAGCCACTGAAGCTTGGACAGAAATCCAGTAATAAAGCACAAACAAAGTGGATTCTCTTGTGATATCTCCAGAGAGTCAACAGAGGGAAAGCACAGAACTGGTCTTTTAAAAATGTTGTTTGTATTGGACTGTCTCTTATCGGCATGGTAGGAAAAATTTTTGAGTTTCAAGTTTTTATTATTGTTTCGTGGAGAGAAGAGTAGGAGGAAGCAGAGCTGGGAGATGGGGTGACAGACGGGGTAGGCAGGATGGCTGGTAATGACGGAGTGAGGTTCTTCTCGGATGGCCCTTGAAGGACACTTTGCAGTCTTCTCTGGCCCTTGAAGGACACTTTGCAGTCTTCTCCTCCCTGTCCTCCTCCGCCCCTCCCAGCCACACACTGCTGCAAAGTCCCCTCCCCGCTCAACACTCTCCCAAGGACTCACACCAGCAGTTCCCTCATTATTAGAAATGAACCCTTAGGAAGAACTTACTGACAATTAGCAGGAGGCGAAGGGGACAACAGAGGAGGCGATGGGTGGATGGCATCACTGACGTGATGGACATGAGTTTGAGTAGGCTCTAGGAGTTGGTGATGGACAGGGAAGCCTGGCGTGCTGCAGTCCATGGGGTCACAGAGAGTCGGACGAGACTGAGCGACTGAACTGAACTGAGCTGAGATCAAGACAGGGACTTCCCTGGTCATCCAGGGGTTAAATGCAGGAGTCACAGGTTCGATCCCTGGTTGCAGAACTGAGATCCCATATGCCACATGGTGTGGCCAAAAAAAAAAGAAAGAAAGGGAGTGAAAAAAAGCCCCCTTGGGAGGCAGTAGCAGCAAAGGAGAATATTGATAAGATATTAAACCAAATTCTTCAACCTTACGCTTGCCCAGGCCAAGCCCTTGTCACAGTATCACATGGCAGCAAGCCACACTGATATACAGGCCATAGGTTCTTCCACAGACCCTGCCACACACTAGAATCACCTGATGCCAATTAAATCAGAATCCCGGGAGCTGGGACACAGCCATGAACTGTTCTGTTGTGATTTTGGTCATGGTTCTATTTTCTTAACTTTCCAAGGGACTCCTAGGTGTAACCAACTTTGAAAACCAGTGGCAGAGAAAAATGCTTCTCAAATGTTAAGTTTCCTATAACAACCTGGGGACCTTGTGAGATGCAGATTGGGGTTAAGGATATCTGGGGTGGGGTCCAAGATTCTGAGATGAGGCCCATGCTGCTGCTCTGGGGCTGGCTCCTGTCAGGCCACATGTGATCTCACATGGGACACTGACCAGTTGTGCGCCCACAACTTCTGGGGGAGGACCTCGAACTTGGACTATCCTACCTCGGGTCAAGGGGTGTTATCACAAGGGGTTGTAACCTTCCCTATGGTGCCTCTAAGACAAGTCGATTATCAGCTCCGTCATCTAGCTGATTCTCCAACCATCTAGCCTGGCTGTATGTGGCATTGAGGGACCAACTCACTCATTTGGTCTCTGACTCTTAAGAAATGCAGGGAGCTCCTCATTGTGTTTAGCCTATTCTTAGAGAAATTCAAGTGCTGAAGATGATGCATTCACATAGAAGCTCACTCTTTCACACAATGGGTCAGCTTCCTGGGGCACTGGGTGATGAAGCAGCTGAAATCTGTCACTTCCTAATATCCTTTAAAAGCATACAGAACATGTAGAGCTCTTGGAGATAAAATAGTTTTATAAATTGAAGTTCACAATTCACACGATGGGCACTTTGCACGCTCATATTTAAAAGGTTCTTATTTTGTTGTTTTTAGTTGCTAAGTCATGTCCGACTCTTTTGCTATCCTATGGACTGTAGCCCTCGAGGCTCCTCTGTTCTTGGGATTTTCCAGGCAAGAATACTGGAGTGAGTTGCCATTTCCTTCTCCAGGGGATCTTCCTGACCCAGGAACTGAACCTGAGTCTCCTGCATTGCAGGCAGATTCTTTACCATTGAGCCACCTAGGAAGCCCCAAAAGGTTTTTATTGCCTCTTTTCTGTGTTTAGGCCTCGATTTCCATCTACGAAAATGAAATACGGTGATACACGCTATGCTTATTTTATCTGCAGTCACCAACTGGACACATTTTCAGTTTTCTCTTTACAGTCATCTGAACAGTTAACCTTTTTTCAAAAGAAAAAATCAATCATGATTATCCAGGAGTCAAGTTCAGTCTGGCCAAGACATAAAAACCAGAAGGAAAAACACATTCAGCTCAATACTTTCCACAACATGAATTTGGCAGAAGACTCTTTACAACACATAACCTACATCCCACCAATTGAATTTAAGAACTCTGACTGGCTTTATCCAAAGTGATCTGCAAAGTCAGATCAACAATACGTTTGATGTTTTTTACCTATACACATGACAGGGCAAAAATGATATTACAAGAATAAAGAAGGAGCAGTGGAATGGAAACAGAGGTAGGTGACCCATGGAATGGAGTCAGAAACATGAAAATGTGCCTTTGCTGAAGGGGAAACTAGGTTTCAACTAGGAGTCAGGTTGCCTTAGCCCTTCAAGGCCTACCTACCCATCCCTGGCCCCTGCCCCCACATCTTCCCCCCCACCCCCTCAAGCACAGAGCCTGTGGGGGAACCTTGAGGAGCGCAGTGTATAACCTCCGCACCATTGCCTGTGGCTGCACCGTTGGTAGTTTTAGCATCAGTCCTCTCAAGACTGCAAACCAGAAAACAATCTGAGAAACTTCACAAATCTGGTGGACTTTCAAAAGCCGTTCTGCAGTTCTTAGGATAATGCTTTGTTCAAAAGCATTTTAAAAATTATTATTTTATCCCCCTAACCTCCCCATGTGGCAGTTCCACACTCTGATTCCCATTTTAAACACCGAGACATGAGAGACAAGGTTAAGTCATCTGCCCCACGTTACACACAGCTCGGCCCTCAGCCGGGTTCTGTCCAGCCGGTGCCTGGAGATGCCCCCAAGCCGGCGGGCCGGGGTTACCGCAGAGATGCCGGCTCCAGGCTTGGCCAAACGGTGAAGGATCAGTGGTCCAACAGCACAACCAAACTCTAACCACACCTGCGGGGGCGTTTATACCCCGGGTCCTCTGACCAGCAACTCCCCAAAGAAGGATTTATTTCAGAAGCATTAGCATTTGGAAGGGTTTTCAAGACTTGCGTGTTAACGTAACATGTTAACCGCCCCCCGCCCCCCAAGTGAGAGGACCGCACCCTTCCGAGGGACCAAAGTCGCCCTGAAGACCGAGAGAAGGTTCCTCTTCCTGATGGGCAAGCCTAAGAACCAGAGTCGCCGGTGCTCCCGGGCGCCGCACAGCCGCCGAGCCGGGCGGGAGGGAGCGCTCCGCATCGCGGCGGGTGCACCTCGCCCGGGAGAAACACGCGACCACCCCGCGCACCGGCCGAAGCCGGGTTGGAGCATCTCTCTCCGAGGGTACCCGAGAGGGGCAGCGACGGAAGGTGGGGAGGGGGTTGGGGATGGGACCAATGGGAGGGTGAGGGGTTCAGCTTCGCCCAACCCCGACCCCCCATCCTCTCCTCCCCTCCCGCCGCCAGTGCCCGCGGACGCCCCAGGCTGGCCGTGTCCCCATCGCAGCCACCTGCCCGCGCCGGCCCTCCGCCGGCCCCCGGCGCCCGAGCGGCCCTCACCTGATCCGGAGATGTGGACGCGGAGCGGGCGGCCCCGACTCGAGCACGACGACAGGTCGCTCTGCGAGCGGCCGCGGGGGCTCGGGTCCCCCGGCAGTCTGCGCAGGGCGGGCGCCGGCGGCCCGGCGGGCGTCTCGGGCTCGCGCACCTCGGCCGCCGCCTGCCCGGCCGGCTCTCCCGGGGGCTCCGCGGGGCTCCTGCCCGCCTCGGCCATCGGCTCCCGGCGGCCCGGAGCGCGGGGTGGGGCCGGCGCCGCGGACCGCGCTGCCCGGCGTGCGGCGACCCCGAGGCAGCGACAAGGGCGGGGAAGGCTGGACGCCGGGCGCGGAGAAGCTGGTGGGGAGGGCGGGAGGAGGAAGAGGACAGAAAAGTTTGCACAGGAAGGAGCCGCCTACAGCCGGCTCTCACTCCCGCGGGCGAAAGCCACAGGGCTCGGAGCTGGGCCGCCCTCAGTGCCCGCGAACCTGCCCGCTGCTCCACCCCCCGGGCCGGGGCACGGCCCTTTGCAGATTGGCGGCAGAAGGGTCCCCTCCGGTCATACCCAGCTGGCAGGCCTCAGATGAGTGGAGCCAGGGCGTCAGGAGCTGGGATGCAAGGTCAAGGTTAACAATACTATTTTCATGGGGAGTGGGGGGGGGGGGGGTGGGACCGGGGCGGTGGGCCGGGGTTGCTAGGAATGCCGAGCACACACACTTGAGCGCCCTATGATGGAATCGAAAGGCTCGTACCCTGTTGAAGGATGCGAAACTACCAAACTGCAGCTGGTGAGCTCATGACCCATCCTGGAGACCCTTAAGTCAAGGCCACAGACCTCCCCTCTCACCCCTTGCCCTCGAAGCCCTCTCTGCCTCCCACCTTTGCCCACATTCCTGGGTTTCTGCTTCCTGGGTAGACCCGTAGGTCAGGTTTGAAAGGCCAGGCTTCCAAAGAACCGAGTGAATGAATGCCTACTAGAAGTCTGCGTCAAAGCTTTGCAGGGGAAAGATGGGTCTCCCAGCTGCTGTGGACTGGAAATCAGGGTTACCTCCGTGCCTTGTAAGATTGTGTGAGATGGGCAATGGGCAATGGAGAGCTGCCTGATTCAGCTGGTGACTTCACAACCTAAGCTTTATCAGTTTTATGATTATGCCCCCAAGTTGTGACTTGCCCAGAGCCAGACCCAGGTGTCGCCATTCTTGAAAGCTCATGGCAAGGGACGAAGGTCCCTGGGTTCACCTACGGGCCATAGTGAGGCAGCAGGCAGAGAAGGGGGAGGGGAGGAAGGGTTAACACAGTAACATTTATTGGCACCCACACCCATATGCCAAGTGCCTTGTCAGACACTTTGCACATATGATACCTTTTAGTTAAAAAAAAAAAAAAACCCTCAAGCAGAGGTGATGAGAGAAAGAGGGGTCCAAAGTGAAGGGTGCAAACTAGAGAGGTACATTAATAAACACAAAGGCCTTTGTAGCAACTCGGTCATAATAACAGCAGCTTGCCCTTAATAATTTGAAAGGGCTTTCACCTATAATACTCACGGCAACTCTGGGAAGGACATGATTACCCCAGCATTGCTGTGAGAACTCTCCAAAAACAGGTCCATTTCCACATCAGCCATGCTTGTCTGGTCCTGCTCTAAATATCTCCTATTTCCCCACCTCCTTAAATTTACACAGCTTCAAGTGTTATTGCCTCGATCGATACTTTGTGTAGTTCAGGACAGAAAAAAGATGCCTATGTCTGTGCACCAACGTGTAGTGTTTCAACAGATAGGTCTTTCGGTGGGATTGAAAGGGCCGTGGGAAGAATTTGCCACTTTCCCCTGTAACTGCCATTAGATTATGAAGCTATTTCTCATCATCGTTTGCTGTCCTGTCTATGTTATTACCCAGTGATGCTGTCTGTACCCGGCTCATCCACTTTCTCAGGGGTTAGCTCCCCCTGCCAGCTGCTTTTCTTCTGGGGCACACCTGCCTCTCTCCCTGCACTTAGGTCTCACCCCCCTGGATTCTCCCCTTTGCTCACAACATGGGCACCCTCACTGTCCCTCCAGGCCTCCTGCCTCTCCCTTTCGGGTTTATCCTGTATGTCATCTCTTTTGATGCTAAATAAATGAATTAATATCCCAGAGGGCTTCCCTAGTGGCACATTAGCAAAGAATCCATCTGCCAATGCTGGAGATGTGTGTTTGATCCCTGGATTGGGAAGATCCCCTGGAGAAAGAAATGACAACTCAGTCCAGCATTCTTGCCTGGGAAATCCCATGGATAGAGGAGCCAGGAGGGCTACAGTCCATGGGGTCCCAAAGGAGTCAGACACAATTTAGCGACCAAACAATAACCACAAAATATTCCAGAACACATGAAATCTTCCCTTGTTCGTTAGTCAGCAGTTAATCATTTCAGCTTTCACTTAGTCATTATGTGTTGAAGTGTTTCTTGAGGGCCAGACACTGGGCCAGGCACCACCACGCTTCTAGAAATAACAGCATCTGTCTCTGTTCTTGTAGTCCCCTCTCCCCATCCTCATCCCATCACCATCTACAGTGTGACTTCTGCCTACTCTTTGCATGAGCTGCTTTGAGCTTCTTTGAATCGACTGGGGACTTCTCAGGTCTGACTCCTGCTGCAGCTCTTGACATTCTGGACCAGTGTTCCTTTTCTGGATTCTGTGTCCTTTGCCTCTCTGTCTCCCTGCTCCCCCCTCTCAGATCTCTTTTTTCCTGTCTCTTCTTACCCAGTGCTCCCCAGGGGTCCAGCATCAGCTCTCTTTTCACACCTGGCATATTTTCCCCCAGGAAACCTTACCTTTAGCTTTAAACTGCCAAGAGACACCTCGCAAGTCTCTCCCTCAGTCTAGACTGGTTTCCTGGTCTCTAGATCCCCAAATCCAAGAGGGCTTGTCTTCTTGCAGTTTCCTTGACACTTGGCAGTCTGTGTGCCCAGAGCCAAATTCTTCCTCCTCCATGAGTCTGTCTGTTCTGTCCATTCTCCATCTAAAATAAATATCTCTAGGGGTTCCAGCCTGCTTTCACTGCCTTGTCCTTAGCTTGAAACTTCATCTTCTCTTTCCCTTTAAAGGAAGAGACCCTGCCTCTGGGTTCACTTTCTTCCACGCTGCTCTTTTCCTCATTTCTAGAATGATCTTTCCAAAATGTTCACAAGACTTTGCTGTTGCCCCATTTACATCCCTTCAAAACAAGTATCCATGCCACATGTTCAAGGGTCTGCTCCTCCAAGTGGCATATCAGGGCTTCTACGTTCTGCCGTTGCTCCTTGCATCCTGCTCTCTAGTGTCCAGACCTTGTGAAGCTCCCTGTTCCTCTTCTAACAGTAACTTTGCACCCCCGTTCCCTCTGCCTGTAGCATCATCCCCCACCTGCCCTAACTTTGTCCCACTCACAGACCACCACTCATCTTTGGCACCTCAGGTCAAGTGTCTCTCCATCCACGAAGCTTTCCTGATACCTCCCTGAACTCAGAGCCAGGCGAGGGCCCTTCCTGAACAATGCCATAACATTCCATACGTATCTCTGTTAGATCCCTTTTCACACAGGACTGTCGTTGGGGTGCTAACCTATCTTCCCAACTCTCTGTGAGCTGCCTCAGGGCAGGAAGTACTTAGCCTGGGTTTTGTTCTCCTGACGCAGGCTGTGTGTTAGATGAATGAATCAGCTAATTGAGTCTATTTGAGGAAACAAACATTAACAAGTAATTCCCTGGCAATTCATGGAAGGTGCTATGGAAACCCACAAGAGTAGGCACCTAGCCTGTCTGAGGGGGAGGATCAGGGAAGGCTTCCTGGAGGAAGAGGCACCTGAGATGCCCAGGCACCCAGGATGTGGGCAGGCATTTGAAGGACACAGAAACTTGAGACAGTGGGGCTCCTCAGGATGCTGTAATAGCTGGAGAACAGGAAGGGGAAGTAGCTAATTTCTGAGCCTGAAAAGCAGACAAGAAGTGGATTAGGATTCACTTTTCAAATGCCATTATGTCTGTGCCATCCTAAGATAATGAGACATCATATTTATTAAGAGGGTTGTTTATTTCCAGTTTTGTTGATCTTATCTCACTCCTCGTATAAGATTTCAATTTCCTTAGCAATGTCCCTTGGCACCTAGGACAATATTCTGCCCAGCACTTAATAAATGTAAGCTATTTGACAGACTGATAAAAAGAGAGGAAGAACATTCCATTTTTCAAAGCAAAAAGTTGCTCGGTATTATTACCTTATTTGTTCTGCTCTTTTCATTAAATATCATTTCTGAAGGCTGAAAATAAAAATTGAAGATGAAAAAGGAATTACTTTTAAGTACATACTGTAACAGCAGTTTAACACACCAAAATTATATTTGTTTTACTCTTATAAAAATTATGATTTATGTAAGATTATAAAAGACATGAATGAAAATGTATCAACTAGTTTGGTCTGCCTATCTCTGTTTAGTACACCCTGCTGTCAGCGAGAGCACGTGGATTATTATTGTAATTGTTATTTTGTTGTTGTCTCTTCCCCCAACACACAAAGCTCCACTGATTGGACAGACTTTATATAGAAAGTGAAAGTGAAGTTGCTCAGTCGTGGACTGTAGCCCACCGAGCTCCTCCATCCATGGGATTCTCCGGGCAAGAGTACTGGAGTGGGTTGCCATTTCCTTCTCCTTTTTCCTTTATATATAAAACACACACACAAATACAGTGTATGTGTTTCCTTAGGAAATACTATTCCAAAATACATGGCATTAGAAATAGTGTCTTTCCTGGACATTATTGTTTTCTTATTACAGGTAGATAAAATCTCCGTGGGTGAAAAAAAAAAGGTAACCAAGGTAATATCAGAAAAGAAGTGGCAAAGATCAGAATGGACGATACAAAGTTAAAATGAAATAACAGAAAGGCGAGGAATCCACATAATAAACAGTTGGTGACAAAGGAAATGAGGGTAAAGGGCCATAATATAGTGAAAGCAGGTATTCATTGTCTTGTGAAAGTTGCTCAGTCATGTCCAACTCTTAGCAACCCCATGGTCTGGAGCCCTCCAGGCTCCTCTATCCATGGAATTTTCTAGGCAAGAATACTGAAGTGGGTTGCCATGCCCTTCTCCAGAGGATCTTCCCAACCCAGAGACTGGACTCAGGTCTCCTGCATTGCAAGCGGATTCTTTACTGTCTGAGCTACCACTCTGCATTCAGTTCAGTTCAGTTCAGTTGCTCAGTCATGTCCGACTCTTTGAGACCCCATGAATCGCAGCACGCCAGGCCTCCCTGTCTATCACCAACTCCTGGAGTTCACTCAGACTCACGCCCATCGAGTAAGTGATGCCATCCAGCCATCTCATCCTCTGTCGTCCCCTTCTCCTCCTGCCCCCAATCCCTCCCAGCATCAGAGTCTTTTCCAATGAGTCAACCCTTCGCATGAGGTGACCAAAGTACTGGAGTTTCAGCTTTAGCATCATTCCTTCCAAAGAAATCCCAGGGCTGATCTCCTTCAGAATGGACTGGTTGGATCTCCTTGCAGTCTAAGGGACTTTCAAGAGTCTTCTCCAACACCACATTAAAAACAACAACAACAACAAGAAATAGGAAATCAGTTTTGATGACCTCTAAGGTTTCTTCTGGTATAGGGTTTGATGGTTCTACAAAAGTTTTTTATTTGGATTTATTTCATTATTTTCTTAATGTAGGTGTCTTATTTATTTATGTTGGCCATTCTTCAAGGCATGTGGTATATTAGTTTCTGACTAGGCATCCTGCCCCTTGCAGGGGAAGCAGTGAGTCTTAACCACTGGGCTGCCAGGGACATCCCTGGATTCATTTTAAAACTGAAGATGGAGAAGAAATTGTTTTATGAGAGAGGACAAAGTTGGTCCTTAGTTTTGAATCCCAAATGCTGTTTCTCCTTAGGATATTAGGTTGCTTGCTTTAAGGACTGCAAAATGTATATAAAGTGCTGAGCACAATGAATGACATTCAGTGCATTAAGACATTGGGGATATGCATTGTATTTCTTTATTTCCATAAATCATATCCGGCTCAGCTCCATCCAGTAAGGTTACCTGAAGGACATTTTCCGAAACTCCTTTCTGCTCCTTGGATCAAGCAAAAACTTTGGTGCTTTTGGATTTATGAAGATAGGAGGGGACGATCCCGATTTGTAGTCCAGTGGCTGCCAAGGTCATCCATGGCTTCTTTCACCTAGACTCCAAGGTTTCAGCATGTTGTATCTAGGACACGTGGTATCTACAGAAGCCACCCCTTCCGTGTCCTGACTCCTTAGAGACTGTCAGAGACAGTGCTAAGGTGTCCATCACTCAGATGTCAAATGTCTCAACCCCGTTCCCAGTGGGAGTGGAAGGGTCCAGCACACCTGAGGATTAGGTCCTTGTCAATTCAACTGTCAACTCAAACCAGTTGTTGGTGGGAATGCAAAAGGGCTCAGCCACTTTGTGAACTAGTTCGGCAGTTTTCATAAGGTGAAATATACATTTACTCTGTGCCTTAGCAGTTCCACTCATAGGCATGTGTCCAAGGAAATGAAAACTCATGTTCATGAGAGCAAGTGTTTCCAGTAGCTTTTCTCACCATCTCCAAAAACTAAAAACAACCCAAATAAATACATCCACCCAATGGAATAGTACTCAGCAATATAAATGTGTGAACTACTGGTACATACAACGTGGAAGAACCTCAGAGGCATTCCACTATGTAACAGAAGCCAGGCATGCATGGCCCTGTGCCTTATTGCTCCACTTCAGGAACATTCTGGAAAAGGCAAACGATGGGGCCTGAAAACAGAGCAGCAGTTGCCAGTTGCTGGGAGCAGACAGAAGGGAAGACATTTTTTGGCTGAGGGAACTGTTCTATGTCTCAATTGTAATGGTGAGTAAACAGCTGTATTTGTCAAAAAGTCATAGAATTGTATGCTAAGAAGATGGAAGTTTACTGTGTATAAATTATACCTCAAGAAAAGAAAAAAAGGGAAAAAACCCACCAAGTTTTCTTTCCTTTTGGGACAATTCAGCCTAATTCTCTTGAATGGCTAAGACTTCCAGCAAACAGAGAGCAGGTTGTTCTGTGCTTAGAAATGTCTCTGGTCTGGAAGACTTGTCCTCACATACAAAAAAGGTTGTTTTTTTTTTTTTTTTAATGTTAAAATGTTATCCTATGGCTCCCAGGAAGCAAAGGTCTACCCTTCTGGAAGGGAGACAGAATTCTTTTTTGTACCTTCATGAGGCATCTCCAGCTGCTTGGTGGTGGGAGTGAGAGGTAGAAAAACCAAAACAATTCAAACAACAGTAAAAACAAAAAACCAGAGTTCGATGTGGGGGTTGTATTTGGGACTCTGAGATTTTTGGCTTGTTTGTTTTTAAGCTTGGACTTCCAGAAGGGGGAGGAGTAGATAAAAATTACCTTTATTCTTGGATGCCATTGCCCTGAACAGAAACAAGATAATGTAACTTCTCAACAGGTTTTCTGTTACATTCAATCTCAGAAGAGCAGCCCCTCCCGGGTTTGTTCTGAAGGCCGAGTCTGTTGGACTGAGGGGGCAGGCTTCTGGGAGCTCACCGGGGACCAGGGAGAGCAGCAGGGGAGGCTGAAAAAGGAGGCTGACAAACAAGGTCATTTCTCACAGATATAATACTTTGAAGGAAATTAATCGAGGATCTGATAGGAAGCAGCTGGAAGAAGGGCTCCTTTGTCTAGGATCGTCAAGGAAGGCCTTTCTGAAGATGTGACCTTTGTACGCATTGAGGGACCAAGAAGAGCACATGCGCGCCTGCGTGCTCAGCCGTGTTTGACTCTTTGCGACCCCATGGACTGTAGCCTGCCACGTTCCTCTGTCTATGGGATTCTCCAGGCAAGAATACTGGAGGGGGCTGCCATTTCCTACTTCAGGGGATCTTCTCCACCCAGGGATCGAACCCATTTCTCATGCATCTCCTGCATTGGCAGGTGGATTCTTTATCACTGTGCACCTGGGAACCCCACCAAGAGCACAAAGGATGTCATTACAGGCTGAGGGAGTGAGCAAGTGCGTGAAGTCGCTCAGTCGTGTCCGACTCTTTGTGACCCTATGGACTGTAGCCCACCAGGCTCCTCCATCCATGGGATTTTCCAGGCAAGAATACTGGAGTGGGTTGCTATTCCCTTCTCCAGGAGATCTTCCTGACCCAGGGATTGAACCCAGGTCTCCTGCAGTGTAGGCAGACGCTTTACTGTCTGAGCCAACAGGGAAGTCCATTACAGGCTGCTGCTGCTGCTGCTGCTAGGTCACATCAGTCGTGTCTGACTCTGTGCAACCCCATAGACGGCAGCCCACCAGGCTCCCCTGTCCCTGGGATTGTCCAGGCAAGAACACTGGAGTGGGTTGCCATTTCCTTCTCCAGTTTATGAAAGTGAAAAGTGAAAGTGAAGTCGCTCAGTTGTGTCTGAGGGACCAGCAAATGTAAAAACTCTTCTGGAAGAATGAGCCACAGGAAGGTGGCCAGGAATGCTGGGATATAATGAGCAAGTTGTCCAGGATGGGGGTGAGGGTTGGAGGGTGAGGTAAAGGTGACCTAGAGAGGGAAGAGGGGTTCAGACCCTCCACTAATTCAAGTGGAATGGAGTTAATGAAAGCTTTTCAGCAGAGGAATGACATGCTCTGAATTACATTAAAAAGAAATTCTAGATATTTTTTAATGGAAGTATTAATGAGTTGAGGCTTCCCAGGTAGCACTAGTGGTAAAGCACCCACCTGCCAATGCAGGACACATAAGAGATGTGGGTTCAATCCCAGGGTTGGGAAGATCCCCTGGAGGAGGGTATAGCAACCCACTCCAGTATTCTTGCCTGGAGAATCCCATAGACAGAGGAGCCTGGTGGGTTATAGTCCATAGGGTCGCAAAGAGTTGGACACGACTGTACTTAGCATGCATGCGCTGATGAGTTGAGGAAGGGGGGGTGGGGTGGGTGGGTGGTGAAGGAAAAGCAGTGATCCAGGGCTCACTGCAAGATTTTGGGCTTGAAAATAAGTGGTAAAATTAGCTGTTTTTTTAAGGAATAAAATGAGGAAGCCTTGTTTTATTCAATATTTTTAAAATGAGATAAAGCTATAATAATTAAAATAATTTGGTGCTCATTTATCAAGAGTTGTTAAGACGTATTTAACATGCAGAATACACCAAGCATCCCTCTGAGTGCTTTGGATGTATAACATATTTAATTCTCACAAAAAAGCCTACAAGACAAGGACCTACTAACACTATTATAAAGGTGAAAAACAAAGGCACAGAAAGGATAAATGAAATGTCCCAAGTCCAAAGCTGACAGGTAGTCTGGCTTCCAAACCCATGCTCCAACCACACACCCCAAACCCTGGCCAGGCCAGTGGAGCAGAATGTGGAATCCTAAAAAGTCTGAAGTGCACCTACACCTCAGTCTATCATACCATTACAAATCGATGGGAATTAACCCGGGAATAGTGTTTGAAATTTTTCCCAAGTGTATGGAAACTACTGTTTAAAATTTCCTTTGGCACATTCACTAATACACTAAATAAAGATGGGGTGAAGAGTTAAATGTTCAAACACATGCATGCACACAAACCATAAAAATTTAGAAGAGACTATGAGATAGAAAAGCACTGGTGAGAAATGAAAGTAATGGAAGAAATCATAAGGAAAAAATAAGTTTGACTTCATAAAAATTAAAAACTAGAATGCAACACAATTAAGAAACAAAGTAAAAAGTAAATTGCCTTCAGAAGTATTGTATCCAATTCACATTATGGTTCACAAGATGGTGCTTGAGAGGACCCATCATACTTTCCCAGCATTGGCCATAAAATTTAAAAAAAATTTTTTTTTTCTAAATTGACAAGAAAGAAAATGGCAAGCATCTGTTGTTACAATTAGCATTTTAAAAGTCTGGTGTCTTCAGCCACCTGTTTGATATCTTTATTGCACTTCCTGTTTGTGAAATGGTTGTTCATGCACTTTCTCTGTTTATCTGCAGGAATTTTAGCCTTATTGATTTGTATGAGCACTTTGCAGACTGAGAAGAGTACTTCTTTCTCATATTTGTAAAAAATGTTATCTACCCACTTCATTGTTTATCTTTCAGTTTCTATTTTACATTTTTTTGTGAGGTTGCTTTTGTTAATGGAATATTCTTTTCCTTTTTTAAGACAGTTTTTATGTGTACAGGAAAGCTATTGATTTTTATATCTTTGTAACCTAGCACCTTATTGAACTCTTTTTAGCTTTGGGAGATTTTAGCTGATTCTCTCTTGGGTTTTGGGGGTCTATAATGATATCATCTGGGCTTCCCAAGTGGCGCTAGTGGTAAAGAACCTGTCTGCCAATTCAGGAGACATAAGAGACACGGGTTTGATCCCTGAATCCAGAAGATGCCCTGAAGGAGGAAATGGCTACCCACTCTAATATTCTTACCTGGAGAATCCCATGGACACAGGAGCCTGGCAGACTACAGTCCATAGAGTAACAAAGAGTCGGACACTTTGCGACTTAGCACACACACAATGACATCATCTACAAAAAGAAGGGAGGGGTGGAATGAGGAAAGGAAGAAAGAGGATGTGGGGATGCTTTCTCCTCCTTGCTAATAATAAAATTCTTATTTAGGCTTGATATGGCACCCCACTCCAGTACTTTTGCCTGGAAAATCCCATAGGTGGAGGAGCCTGGTAGGCTGCAGTCCATGGGGTCGCTAAGAGTCGGACACGACTGAGTGACTTCACTTTCATGCATTGGAGAAGGAAATGGCAACCCACTCCAGTGTTCTTGCCTCGAGAATCCCAGGAATGGTGGGGCCTGATGGCCTGCCATCTATGGGGTCGCACAGAGTCGGACACAACTGAAGCAACTTAGCAGTAGCAGCATGTTACTTTTTTAGCCAGAATTTCCAGTGAATTTGGTAATAACAAATATCATCGTTTTTTTTTTTTCTTAATCCAATGAGAATGTCTCTGGAATTTCACTCTTAATTGTGAAGTTGGCTTTTCATTTGATACATAGTATTAATAATTAGCATATAAATATATAATCACCCTTCTAAGTTTTTTTTAATGATATCCTTTATTTCATTTATTCAGTATTTATTTCATTAACAATGTGTATCAAGCAGTAAGCATTCTTGGTTTCTTATTTAACTCAGAACAAGATACAAATTAAATACTATTTACCAGCCTGGATAGGAGGGAATCTCAAGGGAGAAGGGGTACATGAGCCCTTCTAAGTTTTTTTAAAGCATTTATTGTGGCAGGATATTATTCCTATCTACCAAAGCAAAATTTTTAACTTCATGCAGAAAGCACACTAGCTACACCATACATTTAGTTTGAGGGTTAAAAAAAAAAAGTCTTCCTCAACTTTACTCTCTGTGTTGTGGACAATTTTTTTTTGAGTCCCTTGATTTTCCTTTGGGCAGTATTCCTTCTCCCTTAAAAAATCAACTTCACCAAAGTTTAATTTACATACAATACATTGTGTCTATTTCAATGTACGATTTGATGAATTCTGACAGGTGGACACTCGGTGCAATGGCCACAATTAAGACTGACAATTTCTATCACGGCCAGAAGGTTCCTCCTGCTTCTTTGCAGTCCATTCTTCCCTTTGTCCACAGCCCTGGGCCACCACTGATCTCCTTTTTTGTCATTATGAATTAGTTGGAGCATTTTCTAGAACTACTCCCAGTTCTAGAAAGGTACATATGGCCCCTTGAATGGTAAAGAAGCCTGGCAGTATTGAAGGTAGCCTCCTTTATGGAGCCATGGAGTCTCCTGGAAGCACTGAAGATAATCCTCCTTCAGAAAATAGTGAGTAAGTCTGAGTCACTGGTCAGAGATGGTTAGTTAGACCCTTTGTGTCTTGAGGGTTTACAAGGAAAAGTGTTCCTACCCCACAGAACAGATGTTGCTAATCTGTAAGGTCCTGGCCTCCAGAACTAGCTGTGACCCAGTCCATCCAGAATTCTGGGGAAGGCTATGTGTTTGAACTGAAGGAACTGAACCCAGGGAGGAGGGCGTCTCAGCACTGAGAGCTAACAGTGCCAACGGTAAAGACCTAGCACTTTGAAAATCCAGACACAGCCCCGAGGCCCTCTGGGTGATAGCTACATATGCAAGTCAAAAGAAGGGATGGTGGAGAGCTACCACCTTGAAAACCCACGAACCAGTACCTGAGAATTCAGAGAGGTCCCACGGGCTTCGCTGATGGGTCAGCGGGTCAAGAATTTTCCTGCAATGCAGAAGAGGCAGGAGAAGTGGGCTTGATCCCTGGGTTGGGAAGATCCCCAAGAGGAGGGCATGGCACCCCGCTCCAGTATTCTTGCCTGGGAAATCCCATGGACAGAGGAGCCTGGTGGGCTACAGTCCATGGGGTTGCAAAGAGCTGGACACATCTGAGCGACTAGGCACACATGTATGATTAGTTTCTAGTTGCTGCTGGAACAAATTAGCACAAATTTAGTGGCTGAAAACAGCACACATCTATTATCTTATAGTTCTGGAGGTCAGAGTCCAAAACAGGTGTGCTAAAATTAAGGGGTTAGCAGAGCTGTGTTCCTTCTGGAAGCTCTAGGGAAGGATCCATGTCCTTTCATTTTTTAGTTTCTAGAGGCTGTGAGCCTTCTCTGACCGCTGACTCTCGTTCATCTTCAAAGGTAGCGATGGCCAGTCAAGTCTTTCTTATGATGCCATCCCTCTGGTTCTGACTCTTCTGTATCCCTCTTCCCCATTTAAGGACTTTGTGATTGCACTGGGCTCATCCGGATAATCCCAACCACGTTCCTTGTTTCTTTTGTCTTTGACCGTGCCTTGAGACAAGGCACAGCCATAAGCTTTCTGCCAAGAAGATAAGTAGCTATTGAGGCAGAATTGATACAAACAAGCAAAACACGGTGAATGAAATATGAAAATTTTAAATAAAGACAGGACCCAACCCTACACTTAAGGAAGAAGAAAGAGTAAGTGAAAAAAATTATGTTGTTCTGAAGATGGATCCATACATATAAGAATGAGTTTCAACATTTTAGACAAAAGTAAGGCAGCCCTGGGAGTTCCTCATTTATTATGTTGCTCAGTAGCTGATATATAAGGATTTACCTATGGATCTTGCCTTCAAAAATAAGCAAGAAGATTTCATAGTAGTTTTTGGAACACTGTACTGAATGTTCCATTTTCATAATTCCATTTTCCTTGCTAATGAATAGCTACATGGTTTAAATTATAAATTTCCTGTGGGAAAAAATGAGAAAATATATAAAATATAGAGAATAAATCTCATATGGATATTCGAGGGAGACTTGTACTTTTTGGAGTGAACATTTGAGGAATTCTGTGATCAGATAAAGTCAGCTTAACTGATCTTTACAGAATGACTGATGTTCTCAAGGTATCAGTACTGAAGGATGAAGAGACTGTGCTGTGAAGAGAGCTGGGATATGGCCCCATCTAGAGGCTTCCAGCAGCCGCCTGCCCACCTTGTCCACCTGCTCTCCGCAGCGTGTGAGCAGGTCCAGGGTGTGCGCATGCGCGGAGCCGATGAGCCTCCGCACCTCCTCGTCCATGAGCTGGGCTGTGGCCTCGCTGAATGGCTTCTCCACCAGCGCCTCTCCTGGCCGTGGGAGATCGAAGGACACCTGGCCCAGCTTCTCGCTCATCCCGAACTGCACGATCTGGGCATAGGCGCTCTGTGTGACCTTCCTCAGGTCGTCCTGGGCCCCTGTGGTGACCCGCCTGAAGAACAGCTGCTCAGCCACGCGGCCGCCCAGCATGGCGCACATGTGGTCAAAGAGCTGCTCCTGTGTGTACAGGTACTGCTCCCTGGGCAGGCACTGGGCATAGCCGAGCCCCTTGAGCCGGGGGACGATGGACACCTTGAGCAGGGGGTCTGCGTGTTCCAGGAACCAGCCCTCCACCGCATGACCAGCCTCGTGGTAGGCCACTGTCATCTTCTCGCCAAGCTGCAGGGCCTGTGTCTTCTCAAGGCCTCCAATGACCCTCCCAATGGCCTGCTCGAAGTTCTTCTCTCCGACAGAGGGGTTTAGGTGGTGGGCGGCGATCAGGGCGGCTTCCTTGCAAACATTAGAAATATCAGCACCTGTGAAGCCTGGAGTGAGGGCCACAAGCTTCCTCGCCAGAGGTGCTGGAGCGGGCCGACATGGTGGAGCTGCTCGGGCCGCGGCTGTTCACCGAGATCACCTACGAGGAGCTTGTGGAGGGCACGGGCGACCTGGAGGAGGACACGGCCCTTCCCGAGGGTCTGCAGGGCTGGCGTGGGGGGCCCGCTGCAGGAGAGCCCAGCCTAGCGCCTCCGCCTGGAGAGCAGTCCCCGGGACCCCCCAAGAAGCAAATTAAAGCACATGTAACCTGAAGCAATGGCACCCCTCTCTAGTACTCTTGCCTGAAAAATCCCATGGACAGAGGAGCCTGGTGGGCTGCAGTCCACGGGGTCACTGAGGGTTGGACACAACTGAGTGACTTCACTTTCACTTTTCACTTTCATGCATTGGAGAAGGAAATGGCAATCCACTCCAGTGTTCTTGCCTGGAGAATCCCAGGGACAGGGGAGCCTGATGGGCTGCCGTCTATGGGGTCGAAGAGTCGGGCACAACTGAAGCAACTTAGCAGCAGTAGCAGAGGCTTCCAGAGATCGCAGTCATGTGTGTGACACCTGCCACCATCTTTATTCCTAGATAAGAAATCCTACAGGTAACAATATGAGGAAGGGCTCTCTGCTTGGTGCATCTGTTGGGCACCTCATCTCTTCAGATGACCTCACCACTGCATATGTTGGCTTCCCTATATTTTGACCAGTGTGTCATGCTAGAATCTTCCATAGCGATACAGGTTTCACCTATGCAGCCTCACATGCAGCTCTGATCATCTTTGCGACCCCATGGACAGTAGCCTGCCAGGCTCCTCTGTCCATGGGATTCTCCAGGCAAGAATACTGGAATGAGTTGCCATGCCCTCCTCCAGGGGATCTTTCCGACCCAGTGATTGAACCCAAGAAGCTTATGTCTTCTGTGTTGGCAGGCAGGTTCTTTGTCACTAGCACCACATGGGAAGCCCCATCTTATCAGAAGGTCAGAAGAAAATTCTTTCTTAGACTCTGCAGGACTGACTCTTGGTCCCCTGAGTATCTTCAGATACTCAAGTGAATAGTCCTCGGGGCTTTAAAAATAGGTAAGATCCTCTGCCTGCCTCATGTGAAAATTACTGGAGGCCTCTAGAGTCTTCCTTACCCATCTTACCCTTAGGTTATTACTTAAAATACCACCACCCCAGTACTTACTTTGCCTCCACCGCTCAAATGCTCCACACAGTCTCGTAACAGCACCTCTGTGCTGCTATCGTGGCTCACCTCGGTGGTTTCCTTCTCTGTTCAGACTGGACTCTGCTTCTGGAGGGCAACAGAGTTTTCTGAAGCTTCTTCAGGGCTGGCTTTGCATCCTGGGCCCCTGACGTAAAGGGGCCTAACAGCAACACCCATGCTGTTGGCCTCTGTCTGAAACACACTTGCTCCCACTGTCTGTCTACCTAATTAACTTACTCATGTTTGAGAGATCTCAGTTCTTAATTTTAGTTCCCCAGGGAAGCCAGACTAGATTGGGGTTCCAGGCATATGCTGGCATAGTATTCTTTACTTCATGGGATGTACGGCAGTTTGCAACATTATATCTGGGTCATTTGTTCAACGTCCGTATTTCCCACTAGAGACAAAGTCATATGAGGGAAAGAACTGTCCGTTTCCTCATGGCATCTGCTGGGCCCAGCTCAGTGCCTGGCACAGAGTTGGGGCTAATGAAGTGTATATTCACCTAATGAAATAAAGGTGTCATGACTAAATGAATGAAAGACTGAATAGAGTATTTCATTAATGTAATAACCAGAGTCCAAGCAGCGCTACTCAGTTTAGCATGATGGTCAAAAACCCAGGCCCTAATCAGTTTAGGCAAGTTCTTTAGCCTCTTTGTGACTCTTGTCCTCATCTGCACAATGGGTATGATAAAAATGCCCTATGAGGACTTTACTTACTAGGACTTCCCTGGAGGCTCAGCAGTAAAGAATCTGCCTGCTATTCAGGAGCCACAGAAGACAAGGTTTCAATCCCTGGGTTGGGAAGATCCCTTGGAGGAGGGCATGGTAATCCACTCTAGTATTCTTGCTTGGACTATCCCATGGACAGAGGAACCTCATGGGTTACAGTCCATGGGGTTGCAAAGAGTCAGACACGACTGAAGGAACTTAGCAGGCATGCACCCATGAGGATTTAATGAAACTATATGTATGTATACAGATGGGTCGATCGATTGATAAATAGATAGAGGTAGATAGCGAAATATCTGTGTATGTATCTTTAAATACTTAGAAGAATGCCCAGCATATAGTTATCACTAAACAGCATTTTCCAACACCTTAAAACCCCCCTCCCTGTGATCATGGACTTCTCAGGGTCACCACATTCAGCCATTGCTCTTCCAGTGCACTTACCCTGGCTCACATTAGTATTGATGTTTCATCTAATCTCTTTGTATATTTTTAGTGCTCATTACCCTGTGTCTGTGTGTTCTCCAGGCTGACTTATCTATCAGGGTAGTAGGCACAGTGCCCAGGACCATCATATTCATAGACACCCACAGCAATGTTTTAGCTTCTTCTAAAATCTGAAGAAAAAAAAGATTTTAGACTAAAGAAAAATGTTTTAATATATAATATCAACATATTTGCCTTTACCCCAGCACAGTCATAACATATATGCTTTATTTATCTATTTTATGGAGGAGGAAGGGGTCCATGAAGGCAACAGTGCTCTGGGCCCAGGAAAGTCAGAGTTCAGCCTGACACCATGCACCAGAACCTTTGCTCTTCAGTTAAAAGAAATTAAAATAAAAATGCTTGTGTGACATTATTATATATAAAATAGATAAATAGTGAGAACCTACTGTGTAGCAGCACAGGAAACTCTACTCAGGGCTCTGTGGTGACCTAAGTGGGAAGGAAATCCAAGGAAGAGGGGATATATGTCTATGTAGAGCCGATTCACTTTTTGGTGCAGCACAAACTAACACAGCATTGTAAAGCAACTATACTGCCATTCTTAAAAATGCCTGACAGCTTTCATGCACCATCTGAATCGTTTCTGGTAAGGGCAGGCGGCTCCTTGAGAAAGCACAGCCTGGCAGGAGGTGATCCTGCTATTCTGGGTCTACCCTCCGAAAGCAAGAGCCCTCAGCTAGAGCCCGGCTGCAGAGAGGACTCCCCCTCTGCAGGAGGACTCCCCCTCTGCAGGAGGACTCCCCCCTCCTGTCTTCTTCAGCCCTCCCACACCGCCTCATCCACAGGTTTCCTGCCCACACTCACCTCTTTTCCCATCTCCCCCTCATTCACTCTCCTCTACCTCGCCTGTCAGGCTTCCTCTAACGTACTCTTAGCCTCCTCTGGCCTTTCCGCATCCTTCACCTCTCAGATGCTCCCCCGCGTTCCTCACATTGCTTGGCTTCTGGAGCACTGCTTTGGGTCCCTCTTCCCAATCCCTCTCGTCCTTCTTGCCACTTGTTCTTACGCGTTGTCTGCTTTTCTTTACATTGTTGTTCCTTTTGACTCCAATTTCAGGCACTCCTCATTTCCTCTGCTACCTTTTTAATGTACTATTTTTAAAGACCTCCCTGCTAAGTTCTTTTTTAATGTTTCCCTCCTCCCTTTTGCCCACTCCCTTTTCAGTTTTCTGTTATTTCCTTGCCTTTTTTTCTGCTTCCTCTTCCTCCGAAGACGTGGTCCTTTCCCTCCCACCTCACCAGGGCTGTGGAAACTCCACCCTCTGCTCTGACCCAAGGAAGACCACATGAAAGGAGACCCGATGTATGGTAGAGACTTCTTCCTGAACTGGTCCTCCATGCACAGATGCTAGTCAGACCATTCATTTTCCAATGGAGACAAGCGGATTGCGTATTCTGATGCTTGACTGCATTTCAGGGTCATAAAATTTCAGGGGCCACCCAAAGCCATCCAGAGAAAATGTGGATTCTTGTTTTGTTAATAGTCAAACTGTTTGCCTTGCAGACCAGCCTATCCCTACCCGCACACCCCCAATACACACACTAGTTGGTTGGTGAGCAAAATTACTTGTCATTCTGGATTACAGGGAAACAAATCCTGTAAATTAGCCTACTTAGGAAATATTTAGGCTTCCTTTTGGGTAAAAAGGGATCCCCTGGTGGCTCAGATGGTAAAGAATATGCCTGTAATGCAGGAGACCCGCCTGGGTTCAGCTGCCAGGAGTAAACGCCACTTCAGAGAAGACCAGAGCAAGGCAGCCTTTTCAGAACCAGCCGCCTCTCATCCTGTCTGTTTACCCAGGAGCCACGTCCAGAACTCAGGTTCCCAGGGGCTTCCAGCCGTGTCCACAGTGAATGGCTGTGCATCCCACTGTCCCACTGAGGAATGTTACCCCAACACTTTCGAACCGTAGTGCTGGAGAAGACTCTTGAGAGTCCCTTGGACTGCAAGAAGATCTAACCAGTCCATCCTCAAGGAAATCAGTCCTCAATATTCACTGGAAGGACTGATGCTGAAGCTGAAACTCCAGTAGCCACTTGATGCAAAAAACTGACTCATTGGATTGCAGTGGACCTAACTTAGTGACTGAACAACAACAAATCCCAACACTAAGCTCAGTATCTCCGATGCTTCTCCACCCCTCGCTTCTCCCTAAGCTGGCAGGCTTAGGCATTGTTCTTCAGGCACTAGAAGAACTTGGAGGCACTGTCCCTTCTGGTCCCTGAGTGCCAATATTTGTCCTGTTGATGTTCCTACATGAAGCCTGAAGCTGCCATAGTTCATGATCTGGTCTCTGTCGGGTCCACCTCAGCTCTCAATGATATTCTGGAGTCCTCTAAGATACGGCGGTAAATCCCAAATCCTTGCCACAGAGGCCCCAGGGTGCCGGGGGCCAGCGTGAGGAACTCCGCCCATGGCAAAAATCATGAGGAAGGAGGCTTGGCATACGCAAAGGCATGGTCAAGCCTCAGGATGCTGTTCCCGAGCACTCAACCCCAAAACCAGAGTCTGTTTCATGCTCTCACCTACACCTCTGACTTTATGGGGGGCTCTCCCTCATAACCATTTTTCTCGGAGAAGGAGTTAACTTGCAGCTCCAGTTAATAAAAATTCCTGGGCGTGACAAGAGTGTTTCAACTTAGAAATTCCTCTGGAGGTCCTCTAGCCTCCCTGATCAGGTTCATCAGGCCACATGTGATTGTTTACAGCCTCCCAACCTTGACAGGCACGAGATGCTTTAAAACTTTCTAAATACAGACTCTTTTGAGAAGTTAGAAAATTATTAGTATAGTATAGTGGGTTGATTAGAAATTATATAGGTGAAGGGTTTTTTCATTTGTCCTGCCAATAATTACTGCTAATTCCCTGCCCTGGGTGTGACAAGGGTGTCTCAGGTCAAACCTCTCTGCTGACAGACTAGCTTGTGTGACAACCTCTCAACCATAAACAGCACAGAGAGTTTGGAGTATTAGCATAGGGCTTTTCTCATTGTTGAGTCAGTGATTGCTGCCAGGCCTCCATATCCTTAGGCACCTGGGAATATATTAATCAATGTATTTGGAATATAGAAAAAAATATATATAGTAGTTTTTGATGTTGGCAATACTAGACTTTTTGAGTTAATAAATTTTCTCTTTTGTTATAGATCACTGTACTTTGTTATAAATCACTGTGTCCTTGCTATGTAAAAAGGTAACTTTATCACTATCTTAAGACTAAATAGATCTTAAGGGGAACATTGGTCAAGGGTTTACATTTGTTGAGCCAATATTTGCTGCTAAATCCCCATATTCCTTGTCCTCATAATGAATATAACTAGCATATAGGAAAAATAAGTATTAATCTTTAAGATTAATCATGTTAAACCTTAGGCTAAGTGAATTCCTTTCCTAGTTGTAACTCACTACACCCTCACCCTACAGGAATGCAACTTTATTTGGAGGGTGGCACCTGATTTAAGAAAAAATCACCCCGGGAAAATAAGTTTTCTGGTTAACTGACCAGTATCAGAAAGGGCCATAAAATGTCAGCAGGTCTCATGGCCAGAAGATGATGTCAAACCCATAAGACCTTTGTATAATTTTTATATGAAGCACCTGATTGTGACAAGGGTCAGGTCTGCTAACCGCCGCGTGACTCTGTATTCATCCCTATGTATAACAAAAAGGTATATAAACAAACCTGAAAAATAAAGAAATCGGATCAGTTTCTGGAAAGACTGATTCCCCCATGTCGTTTCTTTCTTGCTCCCCGTTTTTCTGGCTGAATTCCCATCTGGAGCATGGATGCTATTCCATGTAAACCAAGTTATTCAGCCTCTTTTGCTCCACTAATTTGTCTACTACACTATCCATTTCTAATCTCTCTATATCTCTGTAATTAAATATGTATTTTTCCAAGGATGCCGACTCCGTCCCCACCTTCGAATTCCCTGGATCTACCGGGGCTGGACCCCGGCACCAGGGGATTACAGGAGTCAGATTTCCTGTTAGGTTCTCTGCTACTTCTGGGTCCTGTCTACATCAGGACTGGGAGTATCAGGGTCCCCCAGGAAATCTGAAAACAGCAGCTCCCTCCATCTAACAAGGCTCCATCTAGATCAACTTGCCTGTCAGGCTAGAGGCTTCCTTTTGAGTCCGTGGGAATTAGGACTGAAATGTCCCTCTTAGTCACCCTGTATTTATCTGACCCATATAATGATACTAGTCTACACTTAGGTGAGGCTTAATATGTGCTTTGCATGGCTTAATTCTCAGAACAACCCTACGAGGAAGAAGTACTATTATCGTTCACATCTAACAGGTGTGGAAACTGAGGTACAGAAAGGCTGGATGACTCCCTCAGGACCACAGAGTCCTGGAGTCGAGAAGGGAGCCAGGACGAGCATCCTGTGGCTGACTATGGAATCCATGCTCTCAGACTCTGCGCTATGCTGCTCCTCTGCCCCCTCTGAGACCCCTGGCCTCTTCCCTTCATTCCTCCTTCTACTCCCTGCCCTCAGGCCAGGAAAAGTCCGGATTTTATTTCCCCATGTCACATGCTGTCTCTACCATGAGGCCAGTTTGTTCACCATATAAAGAATGGCGTGGGTTTTCAGTTTGTTTTGAACGCTTTACTTCTGCGTTTCCAAGAGAGAGGCTCCATGCTGATGTCAGCGTGGGGCAAATGTTTCACTTCTTCCACAGTCAACTTCAGAGGAATTCTGGGAACTGCCAAGACTGGCTTCTGGCAGACACCCAACTCCCATATGGAGATCCAGAATGTATCCTCGAGAGCCTCACTCAGATAGCAGCTCCAGCCTCAGCAGTCCCTGAGGCCGTCAACAGCCTGACTGCTTCTTCTGGCAGCAATAGACGTTGGCCATGGCTGGCTGAGCTGCCTTTTCCCTCTGGGAGATCAGGAGCAGTGACCATGGTAAGCACCCCAAGGACCAGCAGCTCCCCAACGCGTGGCTGCCGGCATGGTGGCCCCACCTGTTGCTACAAGGGACAAATATTTGACCCTTCTACTTTCTTCACCTGATCCCTCCAGGTGACCTCAGACAAACGGGATGAGATTGGGGCCCCTTAACTGTGTTGCCCATTGAGGCCCAAAGCTTTCCAAGATGAGTCAAGCACACTTAAGACATCTATTGTTTCTCAGATACCTGGATTCTCTATCAAAACCTTTAAATACAAAGTTTAAACCCTAGGTGGTGGTGTTCTATTGCTCAATTAGCGCGGGCGGCTGCGACCCCGATACACTAAGCGCGGGTGGCTGCAACCCGGCGCACTAAGTGCTGCCGAGAGGAGTTACCCCACGTCCGAGGTCAGGGGCAGTGGCCGAGAGTGCCAGGCTGTGACGGCGCAGGAACGGCTGAGAGGAGCTACCCAACTCCGAGGTCAGTGGCGGCGGGGAGGAGACACCCCACGTCCGAGGTCAGGGGCGGCGGTGGCCAGGAGGAGCAACCCGAGGAGCAGTGGCTGCGCGGGGGCAGAAGGGCCTAGAGGAGCTATCCCACGTTGAAGGTCAGGAAGGGTGGTGGTGAGGAGATACCCCTCATCCAAGTAAGTGGCAGTGGCTGTGCTTTGCTGGAGCAGTGGTGAAGAGATACCCCATGCCCAAGGTAAGAGAAACCCAAGTAAGATGGTAGGTGTTGCAAGAGGGCATCAGAGGGCAGACACACTGAAACCATTCTCACAGAAAACTAGTCAATCTAATCACACTAGGACCACAGTCTTGTCTAACTCAATGAAACCAAGCCATGCCCGTGGGGCAACCCAAGGTGGGCGGGTCATGGTGGAGAAGTCTGACAGAATGTGGTCCACTGGAGAAGGGAATGGCAAACCACTTCAGTATTCTTGCCTTGAGAACCCCATGAACAGTATGAAAAGGCAAAATGATAGGATACTGAAAGAGGAACTCCCCAGGTCAGTAGGTGCCCAATATGCTACTGGAGATCAGTGGAGAAATAACTCCAGAAAGAATGAAGGGATGAAGCCAAACCAAAAACAATACCCAGCTGTATGTGACTGGTGATAGAAGCAAGGTCCGATGCTGTAAAGAGCAATATTGCATAGGAACCTGGAATATCAGGTCCATGAATCAAGGCAAGTTGGAAGTGGTCAAACAAGAGATGGCAAGAGTGAACATGAACATTCTAGGAATCAGCGAACTAAAATGGACTGGAATGGGTGAATTTACCTCAGATGACCATTATATCTACTACTGCGGGCAGGAATCCCTTAGAAGAAATGGAGTAGCCATTATGGTCAACAAAAGAGTCCGAAATGCAGTACTTGGATGCAATCTCAAAAATGACAGAATGATCTCTGTTCGTCTCCATAGCAAACCATTCAATATCACAGTAATCCAAGTCTATGCCCCAACCAGTAATGCTGAAGAAGCTGAAGTTGAACGGTTTTATGAAGACCTATAAGACCTTGTAGAACTAACACCAAAAAAGATGTCCTTTACATTATAGGGGACTGGAATGCAAAAGTAGGAAGTCAAGAAACACCTGGAGTAACAGGCAAATTTGGCCTTGGAATGTGGAATGAAGCAGGGCAAAGACTAATAGAGTTTTGCCAAGAAAATGCACTGGTCATAGCAAACACCATCTTCCAACAACACAAGAGAAGACTCTACAAATGGACATCACCAGATGATCAACACCAAAATCAGATTGATTATATTCTTTGCAGCCAAAGATGGAGAAGCTCTATACAGTCAACAAAAACAAGACCGGGAGCTGACTGTGGCTCAGATCATGAAATCCTTATTACCAAATTCAGACTGAAATTGAAGAAAGTAGGGAAAACCGCTAGACCATTCAGGTATGACCTAAATCAAATCCCTTATGATTATACAGTGGAAGTGAGAAATAGATTTAAGGGGCCTAGATCTGATAGATAGAGTGCAATGAGGTTCGTGACATTGTACAGGAGACAGGGATCAAGACCATCCCCATGGAAAAGAAATGCAAAAAGCACAATGGCTGTCTTGGGAGGCCTTACAAATAGCTGTGAAAAGAAGAGAGGCGAAAAGCAAAGGAGAAAAGGAAAGATATAAGCATCTGAATGCAGAGTTCCAGAGAATAGCAAGAAGAGATAAGAAAGCCTTCTTCAGAGATCAATGCAAAGAATTAGAGGAAAATAACAGAATGGGAAAGACTAGAGATCTCTTCAAGAAAGTTAGAGATACCAAGGGAACATTTCATGCAAAGATGGGCTCGATCAAGGACAGAAATGGTATGGACCTAACAGAAGCAGAAGATATTAAGAAGAGGTGGCAGGAATACACAGAAGAACTGTACAAAAAAGATCTTCACAACCCAGATAATCATGATGGTGTGATCACTCATCTAGAGCCAGACATCCTGGAATGTGAAGTCAAGTGGGCCTTAGAAAGCATCACTATGAACAAAGCTAGTGGAGGTGATGGAATTCCAGTTAAGCTATTTCAAACCCTGAAAGATGATGCTGTGAAAGTGTTGCACTCAATATGCTAGCAAATTTGGAAAACTCAGCAGTGGCCACAGGACTGGAAAAGGTCAGTTTTCATTCCAATCCCAATGAAAGGCAATGCCAAAGAATGTTCAAACTACCGCACAACTGCACTCATCTCACACGCTAGTAAAGTAATGCTCAAAATTCTCCAAGCCAGGCTTCAGCAATACGTGAACTGTGAACTTCCAGATGTTCAAGCTGGTTTTAGAAAAGGCAGAGGAACCAGATATCAAATTGCCAGCATCCACTGGATCATGGAAAAAGCAAGAGAGTTCCAGAAAAACATCTATTTCTGCTTTATTGACTATGCCAAAGCCTTTGACTGTGTGGATCACAATAAACTGTGGAAAATTCTGAGAGAGATGGGAATACCAGACCACCTGACCTGCCTCTTGAGAAATCTGTAATCAGGTCAGGAAGCAGCAGTTAGAACTGGACATGGAACAACAGACTGGTTCCAAATAGGAAAAGGAGAACATCAAGGCTGTATATTGTCTTCCTGCTTATTTAACTTCTATGCAGAGTACATCATGAGAAACACTGGGCTGGAAGAAACACAAGCTGGAATCAAGATTGCCAGGAGAAATATCAATAACCTCAGATATGCAGCTGACACCACCCTTATGGCAGAAAGTGAAGAGGAGCTAAAAAGCCTCTTGATGAAAGTGAAAGAGGAGAGTGAAAAAGTTGACATAAAGCTCAACATTCAGAAAACGAAGATCATGGCATCTGGTCTCATCACTTCATGGGAAATAGTTGGGGAAGCAGTGGAAACAGTGTCAGACCTTATTTTGGGGGGCTCCAAAATCACTGCAGATGGTGATTGCAGCCATGAAATTAAAAGATGCTTACTCCTTGGAAGAAAAGTTATGACCAACCTAGACAGTATATTCAAAAGCAGAGACATTACTTTGCTGACTAAGGTCCGTCTAGTCAAGGCTATGGTTTTTCCTGTGGTCATGTATGGATGTGAGAGTTGGACTGTGAAGAAGGCTGAGGGCCGAAGCATTGATGCATTTGAACTGTGGTGCTGGAGAAGACTCTTGAGAGTCCCTTGGACTGCAAGGAGATCCAGCCAGTCCATTCTGAAGGAGATCAGCCCTGGGATTTCTTTGGAAGGAATGATGCTAAAGCTGAAACTCCAGTACTTTGGCCACCTCATGCGAAGAATTGACTCATTGGAAAAGACTCTGATGCTGGGAGGGATTGGGGGCAGGAGAACGGATGACAGAGGATGAGATGGCTGGATGGCATCACTGACTCGATGGGCGTGAGTCTGGGTGAACTCCGGGAGTTGGTGATGGACAGGGAGGCCTGGCATGCTTCGATTCATTGGGTCGCAAAGAGTCGGACACGACTGAGCGACTGAACTGAACTTAAGCGCTAAGGCTATAGCTTTGTAAAGCATTATATTATAAAATGGGACATACACTCTCGCCATCAGTGACCATGTTCTAAAATGTTTCATCCTCTCAGTCATTTAAAAAGTATATTTTGAGTAGCATCTCTTTATTTTCAGATAAATCTATTTCCTATTCATTTGAAATCCTTCATCAACGATTCCCATCTGGCATTCTAGGATTCTTATGTTTCCTCAGGGCACTAGGGAAAGTCTTTCATCTATTTTCAGTATTTCCTACAGAAATTGTACTTTTATTATAAGGTTATACTTATTAACTAAAAAAAAAAAGTTATTTGCTTTCTGCTGCTACTGCTACTGCTAAGTCACTTCAGTCGTGTCCGACTCTTACAACCCCATAGACGGCAGTCCATCAGGCTCCCCCATCCCTGGGATTCTCCAGGCAAGAATACTGGAGTGGGTTGCCATTTCCTTCTCCAATGCAGGAAAGTGAAAAGTGAAAGTGAAGTCGCCCAGTTGTGTCCAACACTTTGCTTTCTAGTGAAATGGTAAATAACCCAGTGGCATTTATGCAGATCAGAAGGTTCGATTTGCAGTCTTTGACTGAAATACATGCTGTGTGCTAAGTTGCTTCAATCGTGTCCTACTCTTTATGACTCTGTGGACCATAGCCCACCAGGTTCCTCTGTTCATGGGATTCTCCAGGCAAGAATAGTGGAGTGGTTTGCCATTTCCTCCTCCAGGGGATCTTCTCGACCCAGGGATCAAACCTGTGTCTCTTCGTCTCCTTCATTGTCAAGCAAGTTCTTTACCACTAGTACCAAGATACAGTAACGTATTACACGAGAAAGGAAGTTTGTCTGGAAGATGGAAACTTTCAAAAGGTGAGGTTCACATGGGCAAGGGATGACTGATGAGAAGACTGGACCACATGTCTTGTCACCATGGTTATATCTACTGTCCCTCTAAGAGTTCACAATCTTCTTATCACTCTGAAAAATGGCTTTTACATTTACTATGCAAGTGTCTGTTTCAAGGGATGTCAAGGCACAGTGACTAAAGGTCCATTTCTCTTTTTGTTCAAATGTGCCCTGGAGGTTCAAGGGGCCATGGAGACACTAGATCATCCTAGGATCAAAGACTGAAAAATAAAAATGATCACCCCACTCTTTCACTAGCTGGGGCTACTGCACTTGGTAATGATGTCCTGTGGATTCTCAGATTGTCTTTTCCAGGATAACTGCCGGAGTCCAACTCCAGCAGCCAGGGATTCAACCTGAAGAGACGAACGGTGTCGGCGAATGAGACAGCCTTTCATTTTTCTATGGACTGCCTGTTTATTCCAAGTTTAAGATTCTCTTTTATACTTTTACAAAAGCATTAGGCCAGAGGTTTGACATTTTCAGTTCCCCCTCCCCCAGATTTATTATCTCCATAAATCATTGTTGCTCCTCAGAGTTCCTGCTTCAGTGATTCTCTCAGAATCAACCTTATCATCTGTTATCTGCCTTCTCTAATGTGTCCTATAGTTAACTTGTGATTACATTGTAACTCATGCTAAATTCCTCAGTTTACTACTTATCTTCCTAAGTCCTGTTTGCCCCTAACATCCTGAGCTCACTATCTCTTAAAAAGACTTCTAGCTATAGTGTCTCTGGATGGCATCACTGACTCGATGGATGTGAGTCTGAGTGAACTCCGGGAGTTGGTGATGGACAGGGAGGCCTGGCGTGCTGCGATTCATGGGGTTGCAAAGAGTTGGACATGACTGAGCGACTGAACTGAACTGAAAAATTCCTAACTTCTATAAGCTATAGTAAAATACGCTAACTTGACAACATTCCTTAAATCTTTAACTTCTAACTGTTTTAATTATTTCTAGCCCTAAATTCAGTAAACTCCTTTGCCATAAACATTCTCCTCGCAAATAGGCTTCAGATATCAATCTCTCCCATGGCCTCAAGCTGCGGCCTATGTGCTCATCCTGGAACACTTTTTTGTAAAAGTCCTTGAACAAATGTCAATAATTAACTTTATTAATTATTTTCTGAGCAATGCTGCAGAAGGCTTTGTGCCTTCTCATGCTCCTCTCAAGAACAATAAGCACCTTAATATTCCTTTTCAGTCAACTCAGCCTAGGAGAGGAAAAGACAAGTCAGAATTACAAGGCCTAACTCCTTCATCCCAGGATCCGTGCCTGCGCAATGAGGAGAGGGGGCTGGGGACCGTGCCTCCATTTTGTCAGTAATGCCTAACACGGCTCCCGACAGATAACCACACTCTGAAAAGACTGGGAGCCCTCCTGTCAGACTGTGGTGCTGGGAAGCCATCAACACTGCATCAAGAGGGTAAATGCCTTTATACCTGGGGTGACAGGTGGCTGCTGCTACTCCCATATCTTCACAGAGAAAGGAGAATGAAGGCAACAGCTACTTAGTGCCATTTTCTTCTTTGTTCTTTCATAATACTTGTTAAAAGGAAACAAGCAGCCTCAAATGGAGTCACTTGTGCTAAACCCAACCAAAACTTAATATCAGCTAATAGCAGTTTCAGCCTCTCTCAGGAGGAGAATTTTAAATAATTCCAGTCTGAAATTTCCTGGTCTGCATGAGGGAGGTAATCTGCTCCAGACCCCCTGCATTCCCATAAGGCAGGGTTCCCCAGCCCCAGCCCATGGACTGTTTTTGGTCTGTGGGCTCTCAGGAACCAGGCTGTATAGCAGGAGGTGAGCGGTGGGCTAGCCAGTGAAGCTTCATCTGTATTTACAGCCGCTCCTCATCACTTGCGTTCCCCGCCTGAGCTCTACCTCCTGTCAGATGAGCGTTGGCATTGATAAATTAAATGTGATGTGCTTGAATTGGGCTTCCCAGGTGGCGCTAGTGGCAAAGAACCCATCTGCCAATGCAGAGGATGTAAAGGATGTGGGTTTAATCCCTTGGTTGGGAAGTCGCCAAATACGTCTGACTCTTAGAGACCCCATGGACTGCAGCTCAAGAGGCTTCCCTGTCCCTCACCATCTCCCGGAGTTTGCCCAAGTTCATATCCATTGAATTGGTGATACCATCCAACCATCTCTAGATAGTTAGATATTCTCAGGAACTGACTTTATGGTCTCAATCCTTGCATCTCTTTGTGGCTAGAAAATCATTAAATCCCTTCATGGTGACATCAGCTCCTCCTGATGAGCAGAAAACCTTTTGTAAAGTAAGTGCTTGATTACACTGAACTTCCCCTTCACCAAAATCTTACATGTTGACCCACTGCCTGTTCTCCCACTCCCACCATGGCTTCCCTGGTGGCTCAGATGGTAAAGCGTCTGCCTGCAATGTGGGAGACCTGGGTTCGATGCCTGGGTTGGGAGGATCCCCTGGAGAAGGAGATGGCAACTCACTCCAGTCCTCCTGCGTGGAAAATCCCATGGATGCAGGAGCCTGGTAGGCCACAGTTCACGTGGTCACAAAGAGTAGGACACAACTGAGTGACTTCACTTTCACTGCCTCTTTGGAGCAGTCTTTCAGCTATTTGAGGTGTGTCTCCAGGGCTGCAGTCCTCATTTCTCCCCCAAATAAAGCATGACTACACACGGACATCACCAGATGCTTGATATTGATAGCAGATTGATTATATTCTTTGTAGCTGAAGATGGAGGAGCTCTACACAGTCAGCAAAAACAAGACCAGGAGCTGATTTTGGCTCAGATCATGAACTCCTTATTGCAAAATTCAGACTTAAATTTAACAACATAGGGAAAGCCTTTGAGTTTGTGAATTACAACAAACTGTGGGAAATTCTTAAAGAAATGGTAATACCAGACCACCTTACCTGCCTCCTGCAAAACCTGTATGCAGGTCAAGAAGCAACAGTTAGAACCAGACATGGAACAACAGACTGGTTCAAAATTGGGAAAGGAGTATGTTCCCTGATAGCTCAGTTGGTAAAGAATCTGCCTACAATGCAGGAGACCTGGGTTTGATCCCTGGGTTGCGAAGATCCCCTGGAGAAGGGAAAGATTACCCACTCCAGAATTCTGACTTGGAGAATTCCGTGAACTGTATAGTCCATGGGGTTGCAAAAAGTCGGACACTACTGAGCGACGTTCACTTTTACTTTTATGTCAAGGCTGTATATTGTCAGCCTGCTTATTTAACTTACATGCAGAATATATTATGAAAAATGCCGGACTGGATGAACCAAAGCAGGAATCAAGACTGCTGGGAGAAATATCAATAACCTCAGATATGTAGATGACACTACCCTTACAGCAGGAAGCAAAGAGGAACTAAAGAGCCTCCTGATGAAAGTGAAAGAGGAGAGTGAAAAAACTGGCTTAAACCTCAATATTCAATAAACGAAGATCATGACATCCAGTCCCACCACTTCATGCAAATAGATGGGGAAACAATGGAAACAGAGACAGACTTTATTTTCTTGGGCTCCAAAATCACTGTGGACAGTAACTATAGCCATGAAATTAAAAGATGCTTGCTCTTTGGAAGAAAAGCAATGACAGACCTAGACAGTGTATTAAAAAGAAGAGACATTACTTTGCCAACAAAGGTCCATCTAGTCAAAGCTATGGTTTTCCCAGTAGTCATGTACAGATGTGAGAGTGGACCATAAAGAAGGCTGAGCATTGAAGAATTGATGCTTTTGAACTGTGGTGTTGGAGAAGACTCTTGAGAGTCCCTTGGACTGCAAGGAGATCCAACCAGACCATCCTAAAGGAGATCAGTCCTGAATGTTCATTGGAAGGACTGATGTTGAAGCTGAAACTCCAATACTTTGGCCACCTGATGTGAAGAGCTGACTTATTTGAAAAGACATTGATGCTGGGAAAGACTGAGGGCAGGAGGAGAAGAGGACGACAGAGGATGAGATGGTTGGATGGCATCACCGGCTCAATGAAGATGAGTTTGAGTAGACTCTGGGAGTTGGTGATGGACAGGGAGGCCTGGCGTGCTGTGGTCCATGGGGTCGCAAAAAGTCAGCCACAGCTGAGCAACTGAACTGAACTGAACTGACCGACTGAACAACAACAAAACTTAACTCGCAACTCTCGAGTTGTGTGTCTCTTTTAGTCGACAGAGCTTTTGCTGGGATTGAAGCCCATCTGAATTGCGCTTTCAACCTTGGTTAATCATTCCAGGTTTCTGACTTCAGATTTCTCAAGCATTCGTTTCACTGGTCTCACCTGTCTTAGGTCACTGTTTCCAACTGCAGCGGTTCTCCAAGTCTGGTGTTCAGACCAGCAAAACAAGCATCATGTAGAACTTGGTTAGAAATGCAAATTCTGGAGCTCCAACCTGAATTGGAAACTTGTGGAATTTCACCTGATACAGACTCCAAGGCTGACAACCACAGTTCCAAACACACCCTAGACCTTGGTGGGTGGGAGCGGGGTGGCTGGGTGGGAGCGGCTGAGAATGATCTGGGTTTTTCCGTGCCACCCGCTGGATGGTCCGCCTGCGGTGTCCGCATTAGGCTTCACACCCAGGCTGCTCAGTAGCGTGCCTTCTCTGGGCGGTTTTTGGAAGCGTCCTGCAGCTTGAGGGGAGAGGCGCTCCCACGGGTCCCTGAACCAGACTAGTTCCTTCTCCCTCGAGAGGCTAATCTAGGAGGCTGAGAGGAGCAGGCTCAGGGCAGGCTTCGGGCTAATACTGGCCTCCTTAGTTATGCAAGAGGGCGCTGCAGGCCTCCTGGGGTCATTCTGTTCCAGGGCCCGAACCGCGGCCACTCCCATACCAGCGGAGAGGGTGCCTTTTTCCTAAGACAGCTTGGTCAGGTGACCGTGGCGGCTCTTTGCCGGGACGCGGAAGGACGAGCTTTCGGAGGCCGCGGGAGAGCGTCCAGGACTGGAGGCTGCGAGGCTATGCGATCCCCGAAGCTGCCCGGGCCGGCGCTCCCGCTGCTGATCCTGCTGCTTCTGCTGCCGCCGCCGGGTTCCGAGAGCGGCCCTGCGCCCTTCGACCCCACCTGGGAGTCCCTGGACGCCCGCCAGCTGCCCGCCTGGTTCGACAAGGCCAAGTTCGGCATCTTTATCCACTGGGGCGTGTTCTCCGTGCCCAGTTTCGGGAGCGAATGGTTCTGGTGAGCGCGCCTCCCTCAGTCTCCTCTAATCCCGCTTTGCACCCCCACTGGCCTGCAGCCAGGACCCAGACTTCCAGCCTTTGCGGGTTTGTTTAGTCTCTTAGTCAGTTTCACCTTCTGCTGTTTGAGCCGCGCTTTGCATTTCCGGGTGTTACGTTTATGATTTACTGGGTAAGTGGTTGTTGCTGGGTGAACGCTGAATTTTGCTTCCGTGTGACGCCAAGAGTCAGATCCTTGATGTGGCTCTGGCTTCTCAGCTTCTTGGTATTTGTACTTCTCGGTTGTTCTTATCACTCTGCAGCCATCGACAGAATGAAATAGCAGAAAAGTAGGGCTTGTGTGGGGGTCCTAGGAGGAAGCTCTGGGCCTAAACCGTCCTTGTCCTTCGAACTGCAGACTTGCTCCATTGCTGTTCTGCTGCTACTTGTCAATTGTCAATTGTTCTGCCATGAAGAGGGTTTAAGCATAAATTCATGGGTATGTGAGACTTCTGTTCACTTGGGCATTCACTGGCTCTTTAACCTTAAAATGTTACCACATGTAGTCCAAGGAAAAATTTTAAAAAAGATTCTAGAATATTAACCCTAAGAAACTCCAATTATTAACAGATTGCTATGTGAAAAGTTATGAACAAAGCTAGTGGAGGTGGTGGAATTCCAGCTGAGCTAATCCTATAAAAGATAGTGCTGTTAAAGTGCTGCACTCAATAAATCAGCAAATTTGAAAAACTCAGCAGTGGCCACAGGACTAGAAAATGTCAGTTTTCATTCCAATCCCAAAGAAGGGCAACGCCAAAGAATGTTCAAACTACCACACAACTGTGCTCATTTTACATGCTAGCAAGATTATGTCAAAATCCTTCGAGCTAGATTTCAGCAGTACATGAACCAAGAACTTGCAGATGTACAGGTTGGATTTAGAAAAGGCAGAGGAACCAGAGATCAAATTGCCAACATCCATTGGATCTCAGAGAAAGCAAGGAAATTCCAGAAAAACATATACTTCTGCTGCACTGACTACACTAAAGCCTTTGACTGGGTGCATCACAGCAAACTGGAAAATTCTTAAAGAGATGGGAATACCAGACCGCCTTGCCTGCTTCCTGAGAAATCTGTATGCAGATCAAGAAGCAACAACAGTTAGAACTGGACATGGAACAATGGACTGGTTTAAATTGGTAAAGGAGTATGACAAGGTTGTATGTTGTCACCCTGCTTTTTAACTTATATGCAGAGTACAGCATGAGAAATGCTGGACTGCATGAATCACAAGCTGGAATTAAGACTGCTGGGAGAAATATCAACCTCAGATACGCAGATGATACCTCTACTGGCCGAAAATGAAGAGGAACTAAAGTGCCTCTTGATGAGGGTGAAAGAGGAGAGTGAAAAAGGTGTTGAAATTCAACATTAAAAAAACTGAGATCATAGCATCTGGTCCCATTAGGGCAAATAGATGGGGGGAAATGGAAACAGTGACAGATTTTATTTTCTTGGGCTCCAAAATCACTGTGGACAGTGACTGCTGCCTTGAAATTAAAAGATGCTTGCTCCTTGGAAGGAAAGCTATGATAAACCTAGATAGCATACTAAAAAGCAAGAGATATCAGTTTACCAACAAAGGTCCATCTAGTCAAAACTATGGTTTTCCCAGTAGTTATATATGGATGTGAGAGTTGGACCATAAAGAAAGCTGAGTGCCGCAGAATTGATGCTTTTGAACTGTGGTGTTGGAGAAGATTCTTGAAAGTCCCTTGAGGAAAATAACAGAATGGGAAAGACTACAGATCTCTTCAAGAAAGTTAGAGATACCAAGGGAACATTTCATGCAAAGATGGGCTCGATCAAGGACAGAAATGGTATGGACCTAACAGAAGCAGAAGATATTAAGAAGAGGTGGCAAGAATACACAGAAGAACTGTACAAAAAAGATCTTCACGACCCGGATAATCACAATGGTGTGATCACTCATTTAGAGCCAGACGTCCTGGAATATGAAGTCAAGTGGGCCTTAGAAAGCATCACTATGAACAAAGCTAGTGGCGGTGATGGAATTCCAGTTGAGCTATTTCAAATCCTGAAAGATGATGCTGTGAAAGTGTTGCACTCAATATGCTAGCAAATTTGGAAAACTCAGCAGTGACCACAGGACTGGAAAAGGTCAGTTTTCATTCCAATCCCAAAGAAAGGCAATGCCAAAGAATGCTCAAACTACCACACAGTTGTACTCATTTCACATGCTAATAAAGTAATGCTCAAAATTCTCCAAGCCAGGCTTCAGCAGTACGTGTTCAAGCTGGTTTTAGATGTTCAAGCTGGTTTTAGAAAAGGCAGAGGAACCAGAGATCAAATTTCCAACATCTGCTGGATCATGGAAAAAGCAAGAGAGTTCCAGAAAATCATCTATTTCTGCTTTATTGACTGTGCCAAAACCTTTGACTGTGTGGATCACAATAAACTGTGGAAAATTCTGAGAGAGATGGGAATACCAGACCACCTGACCTGCCTCTTGAGAAATCTGTATGCAGGTCAGGAAGCAACAGTTAGAACTGGGCATGGAACAACAGACTGGTTCCAAATAGGAAAAGGAGTACGTCAAGACTGTATATTGTCACCCTGCTTATTTAACTTATATGCAGAGTACATTATGAGAAACGCTGGACTGGAAGAAACACAAGCTGGAATCAAGATTGCCGGGAGAAATATCAATCACCTCAGATATGCAGATGACACCACCCTTATGGCAGAAAGTGAAGAGGAGCTAAAAAGCCTCTTGATGAAAGTGAAAGAGGAGAGTGAAAGAGTTGGCTTAAAGCTCAACATTCAGAAAAGGAAGATCATGGCATCCGGTCCCATCACTTCATGGGAAACAGATGGGGAAACAGTGGAAACAGTGTCAGATTTTATTTTTTTGGGCTCCAAAATCACTGCAGATGGTGACTGCAGCCATGAAATTAAAAGACGCTTACTCCTTGGAAGAAAAGTTATGACCAACCTAGACAGTATATTCAAAAGCAGAGACATTACTTTGCCAACTAAGGTCCATCTAGTCAAGGCTATGGTTTTTCCTGTGGTCATGTATGGATGCGAGAGTTGGACTGTGAAGGCTGAGCACCGAAGAATTGATGCTTTTGAACTGTGGTGTTGGAGAAGACTCTTGAGAGTCCCTTGGACTGCAAGGACATCCAGCCAGTCCATTCTGAAGGAGATCAGCCCTGGGATTTCTTTGGAAGGAATGATGCTAAAGCTGAAACTCCAGTACTTTGGCCACCTCATGCGAAGAATTGACTCATTGGAAAAGACTCTGATGCTGGGAGGGATTGAGGGCAGGAGGAGAAGGAGACGACAGAGGATGAGATGGCTGGATGGCATCACTGACTCGATGGACGTGAGTCTGAGTGAACTCCAAGAGTTGGTGATGGACAGGGAGGCCTGGCGTGCTGTGATTCATGGGGTCGCAAAGAGTCGGACACGACTGAGCGGCTGAACTGAACTGGATGCAAGAGATCCAACCAGTCAATCCTGAAGGAAATCAGTCCCGAATATTCATTGGAAGGACTGTGGGTGAAGCTCCAGTATTTTGGCCACCTGATGTGAAGAGCTGACTCATTGGAAAAGACCCTGATGCTGGGAAGGAGTGAAGGCAAAAGGAAAAGGGGGCGGCAAAGGATGAGATTGTTAGATACCATCACTGACTCAATGGACATGGATTTGAACAAACTCGGAGATAGTGGAGGTCAGGGGAGTCTGGCATGCCGCAGTCCATGGTGTTGGAAAAAGCTGGACACAACTTAGCAACTGAACAAAATGTGAAAAATGGGCTTGCCTGGTGGCTCAGTGGTAAAGAATCCCCCTGCCAATGCAGGAGACACTGGCTTGATCCCTGGGTCAGAAAGATCCCCTGGAGAAGGAAATGGCAACCCACTCCAGTATTCTTGCCTTGAAAATCCCATGGACGGGGAGCTTGGTGTGCTACAGTTCATGGGGTCTCAGAAAGATTTGGACACAACTTAGCAATTAAACAACAGCAACAACATGTGAAAAGTGGTGTACAAAAAAATTGCTCTTTAGATTTTACCTTGAGAGCCATACCTTTACAGCTTTAAGTGTCTCACATCTTTCTTGATTAAATACTTCAGATATGTTAAGTTCTTCAAGATAGAAGTGTTACTACATATATATGTATGCATAATACACATATATACACATAAATAATATGTTCCTAAGTAAGATAAGCAAATAAACAATGAATATTTAAACCTACGTTATGCTATATACATAATGTACAACAAATTTAATTCATACAATATATATTCAATATGACAACTATAAAAAGAAAAAAAAAACACCCAGTGTGAGAGTTGTGAATTCAGTTTTATTTGGGGAAAAATGAGGACTGTAACCTAGGAGATTGCCTCTTAGAGAGCTCTGTGGAACTACTCTGAAGAGGTAAGGGTGGGGGTCAGTGTGTTGTTCAGTTGCTAAGTTGTGTCCTACTCTTTGCGATCCCTTGGAATGTAGCCTACATTTGTGACCCCAAATCCTCTATCAATGGGATTTCCCAGGCAAGAATACTAGAATGGGTTGCCATTTCCTTCTCTAGGGGATCTTCCCAATTCAGGGATCAAACCCACATCTCCTGCATTGCAGGAAGTTTCCTTACCACTGAGCTACCAGGGAAGCCGGAGGTCAGTATATATGTCGTTTTTTGGTGAAAGGGGATATATGCAATCAGCACACATTTTGATAGAAGGTTACTGCTAGTCACAAGAAGGTCACTGCCCGTCACCAGGAACGAACATCTCCCTTAATGATTTTAGTGCTTTTCTTGCTATGAGAAACATACAAGAAATTGGGCTCATAAAATCTTCTGCAAATATCTGACTATCTGAAAGGCTGTTCTGGCAGTTTTTCCTAATCACCCTGTCCTTTCAGGGTGTATTGAAAGTCAGCAACTACAGTGGCTAAGGACTTCATTCTTATAGAATCAGATGGCAAGTGACAATTTTTAGTTGGCTGATACAATACAGAGTATAAATTATATATTATATTACACTATAAACATTTACACTATAAACATTGTACCACTTTCTGTAAAGACATTGACTTTCTGCAACCAGTAACTTTTCTTATTCACTTAGGCCAATTGATGTAAAAGAAATGCATAAGCTATGGAGTACTATTCATATACTCTTTTGAAATCAGCTTGTAAAATATGGGACTCTTTCTTTCCATAACCTGTATTACCAAATATATTTGCTTCAGGATATTATAACTCTTTCTTTGCAAGTTTTGTGCTGTGCGGCATTTTGAATTTACTTCTGAAATGTTTCGATTAGCAAGGTGTTGCGGTCCATTAATGGACCAGAACCTGGTGGTCTGGAGTTGATGATAAGAAAGTGAAAGAAGGAAAGAGGCTAATATTCCCCGGGTTATGCAGAGAACCAATAAAGCCCTAGGACAGGGCTTGTACCACTCACGTAGGCACAGGGCATCCTCTGAAAGAGGTCTTGAAAGCCCAGGCAGGAAAGTGAGCTCAGCAGGCTTCCATGCTCCAGAGAATCAGCCAGAAAGAGAGATAAGAGAAAGAGATAGAGAGAGAGAGAGAGAGAGAAGGACACGGGGACCTAAGTCTCCGGTGGAACAAGGGTGCTTTATTGAACTCTGTGTGAGTATATATACTGTTTTACAAGGTAGCTTCTTCAGATAAAGATCAAAAGACCAGACTTTACAAGTTACCAAGGAAACAAGGAGTAATAGAGGTCATAAAACCAGAAGACAATCCATATCAAAGAAAGAGGGTCATAAATAATCACTTTTACCATATGGAAAAGCTAATGAAGGAAACCCTATGCATGCATTCCATCTCGTGACCTCAGTCCTGGGAGCAGCATGCCGCTCCGCTCGTTCCTGTTACCAGGAACTGATAAGGAACAGAGGGCTCATGGGAGGCAGGAAACAGAACACAGGAATCCTACTGTTAAACATCCCCTGACAGCAAGGTACATAAATTAACAGATTTCTTCATCTTATATTGCGTGTGCTCAGTTGCTCCGTCATGTCTGACTCTTTGTGACCCCATGGACTGTAGCCCACCAGGCTCCTCTGTTTTCATGGGATTCTCCAGACAAGAATACTGGAGGGGGTTGCCATGCCCTCCTCTAGGGGATCTTCCCAACCCAGGGATTGAACCCGCGTCTCTTATGCCTCCTGCATTGGCAAGCAGATTTTGTTAACCACTAGCACTTTGTTCAACTGGGAAGATTAGGTAAAGATACATTTGATGCTAGGAGAGGATTTGATGTTTGTTAGTTGAAACTAGTGCTCTGCACAAAACAATTAGTTTTGAGTCATCTTATTCTTTGTAATGGTTAACTTCTCGTTTTCTACAAATGAACACAAAGTTGTTTGTTTTGACCTGGAACAATAAAGATAATTCTCTTATAAAACAGAGTATATTTTTGATGGTCTGGAAGTGCAATAACCCTGTATGAGATTCTTAATTATCTATAGTTTCCCTTTTTATCTCCTCTAAATCTCTGATCTCACTTGATTTGACCTGGGGCAGTCAACAGCAGAGATGAGTATGTTTGACTATCCTTAATGGCAGCTCAAAAACAAATGTAAATGGTGGGCTGTTTACTGTAAGTGCTTCTTCTCATCTTCTCTTCTCATGCAATTTGAGAAGTGACTCTAGACTATAATAGAGAATGCAGGTTCAAATTCGATGTGCTAGGAAAAAAATAGAAATCTCTTATCTTTTAACTTTCTGACTCTCCCAGTTTCTCTTTTGCAGTCCATTTAAAAGATAAAAATGCATCATGGATCAATTAAGATCCTTTCAATTGAAGGTACAGAAAACTCAAATAAAAGGTATAATAATAGGAGCTTATTACTATACATAATAAGAAATTCAGAAGTACTTGGCTCAGTGATGAAATCAAAGTCCTGGGCTCTCTGTCATCCTCAGCCTGTTGACTTGTCCTGTCATGGTGACATGATGGTGGCCAGGCATCACGTCACACAGCCTTGTCCAAAGGCAGATTGTATCTCTTTCTACCGGAGAGGAGACCATTCCCAGAATCTCCCAAGCTGGCTTCCCCTCCAGTTCCACTGGCCAGCATGGATCAGGTGTCCATGTGGGAGCTGTGATAGAAGCTGGGAAAGTATGTATCTGACTCTCGGGCAGGTAAAGGAGAGTGCTTGTGACACAGTATGTCCTTCAGCAAAGCCTTCTCAGCAGAAAGAACCTCCTGGTCATCTTTGGAGATCTAGTGCTGATTATGAATTTGTTCATCCAGTAGACGGAGAAGGCAATGGCACCCCCCTCCAGTACTCTTGCCTGGAGAGTCCCATGGACGGAGGAGCCTGGTGGGCTGCAGTCCACAGGGTCGCTAGGAGTCGGACACGACTTAGTGACTTCCCTTTCACTTTTCACTTTCACGCATTGGAGAAGGAGGTGGCAACCCACTCCAGCGTTCTTGCCTGGAGAATCCCAGCGACAGGGGAGCCTGGTGGGCTTCTGTCTGTGGGGTTGCACAGAGTCGGAAACAACTGAAGCAACTTAGCAGCAGCAGCAGCAGCCAGTAAAAACACTCTTATGAAAGGAGTAGTGAAAGGAAGAATAAAAGATGGGTCAGAGGGGGGACTTGCATCTATTTCATGACCATGGGCTTACTGCCATGTTTATATAAAATGTTTATCTAAAAATTATGCTTTGAGGATTTCCCTGGTGGTCCAATGTTGAAGACTCCGCACTCCCGGTGTAGGGGGCCCGGGTTCCATCGCTGGTCAGGGAACTAGATCCCATATGCTGCAAATAAGAGTTCGCATGCCACAACTAAAGATCTTGCATGCTGTGACTAACATCCAGGGCAGCAAAATAAATAAATAGTTTTCTTTTTTAAAGCTGTGTTTTCAATGTTGTTTTCCTTCTGAAGCTCTGCTTAGGCAGTTGAGGCCCCAGTGCTCAGAATAAATACACATAACCAGTAATCCTTGAAGACTGAGTCAGTCTATTAAAATAACAGTATTTTCTTAATTTTACTGTCATTTCCTCCCCACTTGTTCCCTGCTAGTGAATATAATACATTTATGTTATATTTTATGCACTTTGTCTTCTTTTGAAGACTTCATCATTTGTGTTACAAAGGACTAATTATGTATACTCCATGTTGCAATCTAAAAGTGAAGAATTAAGAGCAAATAGGTGACTTGTTTGTTTAGACTGCTCTGGTCGATAAGCTGAGTAGAGTTCACAGAGGGATAGATGGAAGACTGCGGAAGTTCATGTAAGCTTTCCTTAAGTGAAGTCAGACTAAATGGGGAAGTTAGGAAGGGAATCTGAGTAACATCTGAATAAGGGAGAATTTTAGTAAAGGGAGTTACGGTTGACTCCTGAATAGCACAAGTTTGGTCTTATTTTATGTGTATTTTTTTTCAATAAATACATAATTGGCCCTCTATATTCAAGGGATTGGCATCTCTGGATTTAACCAACCTCAGACAGAAATTTTCATCTATGTTTGCTTGAATCTGCAGATGCCCAAACTGCAGATATGGAGGGCAGGCTGTAGTATGCCATTTTATGTAAGGGCCTTGAGTGCTCACAGATTTTGGTATCTGCTGAGAAACATGGGACTCATTCTCTACGAATCCTGAGGGATACCTATATTTCAAGTGTTATGTGAATGCTACTTATATGCTGTTTCCTTCATCCCCTTAGGTGGTACTGGCAAGAGGAAAAGATACCAGCTTATGTGAACTTTATGAAAAATAATTACCCTCCTGATTTCACATATGAAGATTTTGGGCCACTATTTACAGCAAAATTTTTTGATGCGAACCAGTGGGCAGATATTTTACAGGCTTCTGGTGCCAAATACGTTGTCTTAACTTCCAAACATCATGAAGGTAAGTAAGAACAGCATCTGCAGACACTGACAGTGGTTATAAATGTGAAGTAGTTCTTCTGGAAGAAGAAACTAAAGCAAGGTCATCCGCATGAAAACAGAGTTTTCTCTTAGGAGCAGTCCTAAGTGGCTACTGACATTTGCTTGTAATTTAAGAGATCACATGTTTCGCCCAATTAAGAAGCATTAAGAAAAAGAAAAAAAAAAGGAGCATTAAGTATGCAGAAAGATCATACCCTCCACATATAGAAAAAAATGGAAACTGATCGCATTTTATTATGTGCATATTTAACAATTTCCAAGTAATGCAAGATTTTATTAAAGCCCTTTGAAGGGGGATGTGGTTTGCAGGTCAAAGTTTACAACTGAACTACATTCTTTCCGTTTTCTTCTCACCTCTGTAATGCATTCTGGGAAGGTACCCTGGGGATTATTTGCTATTGTCTTACATTATGACCAACATACAAGGTGGTGCTTTTGGTCAACTCTTATATGACCCAGTTGAGGAAAGTTTGCTATTGATGAAAATGACACAGGCTACCTGAAAGGAACAGGATTGCAAGGCTGTAATGATGCCCAGAAATATTAGAGACGGTGGAAGAATATCTAAAAAGAAACAGAGTGGTTGAATTAGGGTTCTCCAGAGAAATAGAGCTAACAGGAAGTATAATATGTATAGATTTATCATAAGAAACTGGCTCATGCAACTGTGGAGGCTGAGAAGTCCAGACCCAAGACAGCCAGTTATATAGTTCCAGTCTGAGCCCAAAGGCATCAGGAACGGGAGAGTGGATAATATAAGTACCTGTGCAAATCTAAGTTAAAGACTAATGTCTCAGCTCAAAGACATACAGAGAAAACATTTTTTTTTTTAAATTAAAAAACAAAAAACACCACTCCTTAAACTTTGCTGCTTTTTCTTTTTCTTTTTGGCTACAATGCCCGGCATACAGAATCTTAGTTCCCTGACCAGGGATTGAACCCATGCCCCCTACAGTGGAAGTGGGGAGTCTTAACTGGACCACCAGGAAAGTCTGAAGAATTCTTTCTTAATCAGCCTTTTATTCTATTTAGGCCTTCAATGGATTGGATGAGGTCCACCACTAAGGGTGGGCAATCTGCTTTACTCAGTCTAACTATTCATATGTTAATTTTCTGTAGAAACACCTTCAGGAACATATCCTGAATGATGTTTAACCAAATATCTGGGCACCCTTTGACCCAGGCAAGTTGACACATAAAATGAACCATTAAAGTGATCTTACATTAATAGGATAGAATCTACGCTTCCCATTCCCATATCTACAAGATCAAGGAAACATCAGCACGTTATTATTCCTCCAACAGCATGTTAATAATTAGATAATCTGGATCTCTCCAATGGTTCAGTGGTTAAGAATCTGTCTGCCAGTGCAGGGGATGCAGGTTCAATCCTTGGTCGGGGAATGTCCCACAGGCCTCGGGGCAACTAAGCCAGAATTTAGAGCCCTCAAGCTGCAACTCTTGAAGCCCAGGTGCCCTAGAGCCCAAGCTCCACAACAGAAGAAGTCACCTCAATGAGAAGCCTGCACACCACGACTAGAGAGCAGCCCCTACCAGCCGCAGCTAGAGAAAGGCCTGTACATAGCAACAAAGACCCAGTGCAATCAAAGATAAATAAATAACTGGATGATTTGTTTGCACTGGAATAAAAAATTTTATCTCATTATTTTCTGCAGTGGTGCGTGGGGGATTACGAGGAAAGAATGAAAACCCCAAATAAGGAATCAGGATATTTTTCCTTTTGGCCACAGTCCAGTGGCTTAATGATTTTTTCCCTGCAGGTGTTTCTCAGGCTGAGATGGATACTTAGGACATGTTGATTTCCTGATGCCTAGAACTTCTCTAGGCTATATGGTAGAAAGTATTACTTAGCTTATTTAAAAACACAGCAAAACAACTCTTAATCACGCTGTGAGGACAAATGAGGTAGCCCACATTTATACACTTTCTAGAACCATATTGTTGGAGGTTTTCATGCCTATAGAAGACCCTGCTGAGCCCAGTTAGGCTGGAAGACCACTGTGTGAACTTCTGGTGGTGCTACTGAACCCAAGACCCAAACTGGTTTTAGCACCACCAGACATTAGGGCCTGCCAAGTTGAGACATGGAATAAGACTTTAAATATCACTGACAGTGCTTTGAAGCTTACTACAACATCTTTAGAACCAGTGTGAGCTCTTTTAAAAGTTTCTTCAAAATGAATCCAAAGAGTGTGTCCATCTTCAGTTCAATTCAACTCAGTTGCTCAGTCGTGTCCGACTCTTTGCGACCCCATGAACTGCAGCACGCCAGGCCTCCCTGTCCATCACCAGCTCCCAGAGTTCACCCAAACCCATCCATCGAGTTGTGATGCCATCCAACCATCTCATCCTCTGTCGTCCCCTTCTCCTCCTGCCCTCAATCTTTCCCAGCATCAGGGTCTTTTCAAATGAGTCAGCTCTTTGCATCAGGTGGCCAAAGTATTGGAATTTCAGCTTCAACATCAGTCCTTCCAATGAACACCCAGGACTGATCTCCTTTAGGATGGACTGGTTGGATCTCCTTGCAGTCCAAGGGACTCTCAAGAGTCTTCTCTAACACCACAGCTCAAAAGCATCAATCCTTCGGCACTTAGCTTTCTTTACAGTCCAACTCTCGCATCCATACATGACCACTGGAAAAACCATACCCTTAACTAGATGGACCTTTGTTGGCAAAGTAATGTCTCTGCTTTTTAATATGCTGTCTAGGTTGGTCATAACTTTCCTTCCAAGGAGTAAGCGTCTTTTAATTTCATGGCTGCAGTCACCATCTGCAGTGATTTTGGAGCCCAGAAAAATAAAGTCAGCCACTGTTTCCACTGTTTCCCCATCTATTTGCCATGAAGTGATGGGACCAGCTGCCATGATCTTAGTTTTCTGAATGTTGAGGTTTAAGACAGTTTTTTCACTCTCCTCTTTCACATTCATCAAGAGGCTCTTTAGTTCTTCTTCACTTTCTGCCTTAGACTTGTCCTGATTTATAAAAGTAAAGTGTTACACCAAATACCTTACGTATGTTGGCTCACAAACATTGCTTTAGATTTTAGTAGGACAGTAATAACGTATTCATGTTCCTAGATCCTAACTAAATATTTTGAGGCTTTTATATTATTCCTTAAGTATTCAATTTATATAGTGCTTTTATGGTTTTTATATAGACAAGCCAGCAATCTAAACGCAAATTCCTTTTAAAATATGAATTATTTCAAAGTACTTATGTAATTGTATTCTTCTTATCCATTTAGTTGGTAGATAATTTACTTTTAGGTAATTTAAAGCACAACATCCAAGCTTATGATTTTAGAGTAGGATGAGATCCAACCAGTCCATTCTAAAGGAGATCAACCTGGGGATTTCTTTGGAAGGAATGATGCTAAAGCTGAAACTCCAGTACTTTGGCTACCTCATGCGAAGAGTTGACTCATTGGAGAAGACTTTGATGCTGGGAGGGATTGGGGGCAGGAGGAGAAGGGGACGACCGAGGATGAGATGGCTGGATGGCATCACGGACTTGTTGGACTCGAGTCTGAGTGAACTCTGGGAATTGGTGACAGACAGGGAGGCCTAGCATGCTGCAATTCATGGGGTCGCAAAGAGTCGGACATGACTGAGCGACTGGACTGAACTGAACTGAACTGGAGATAACAGATGGTGGGTACATTTCAAGTATAGAACTACTGGGGAAGAGTACCTTACCCCTGCTGGGTTAAATGAATAATGAGGGTCAAGGAGATTTACTACTGAACATGGATTATCAGTGTTCTATGAACCATACTATAATAAAATAATTCTAAGCTCAGGGAATATACTCTTTGATTTGGAAGACAGGAATCATGCAGGAGTGCATCTATGGTTCTTCCCTGTAAGCAGTCACAGTCATTGTTTAGAATGGTGGATGTGGAAGATGTTCCCATCTCAGCTATGATCTGCTAATGTTGACTGTGATTTTGTACTAGACCTTGTGCTGGCCATTGGCTGAGGATATAACCGGGAACACTGCAGACATCACACTGTTCCTCCAGGAGCTTATCATCTAAGAGGGAGAATACTGGAGAAAGATCAGACTATACAGACCTTTTTTTCTCCAAAATCACTGGCAACCCACTCCAAAAGCTATGGTTTTTCCAGTAGTCATGTATGGATGTAAGAGTTGGACCATAAAGAAGACTGAGCACCGAAGAACTGATGCTTTCAAATTGTTGCTTTCAATGTGCTGGAGAAGACTCTTGAGAGTTCCTTGAACTGCAAGGAGATCAAACCAATCAATCCTAAAGGAAATTAGTCCTGAATATTCATTGGAAGGACTGATGCTGAAGCTCCAGTATTCTGACCACCTGATGTGAAGAGCTGACTCATTGGAAAAGACTGTGACGCTGGAAAAGATTGAAAGCAAAAGGAGAAGGGGATGACAGAGGATGAGATGGCTAGATAACATCACTGATTTAATGGACACAAATTTGAGCAAACTTCGAGAGATAATGGAGCTTCTCATTCGGTGGTCCATAGGGATCACAAAGAGTTGGACACGACTTAGCCATTGAACAACAACAACAATGGGGTACCGTGAGAAGTACTTAAAAAATCTTGGTTCTACTTTGTTTAAATTCTCATTTGTTAGGGACCTCCCTGGTGGCTAACACTCTGTGCTCCCGATGCACGGGGACCAGGTTTGATCCCTGGTCAGGGAACTACAGCCCACATGCCATAACTAAGAGCTTGCATGCTGCCACTAAGGATTCCTGCATGCCGCGACCAAGGCCCTGTGTAGCCAAATAAATAAATAAAAATATTTTTAAAATTCTCATTTGTTTCTCACATGAAAGCAAAATATATACTAAGAAAAAAAGTGGTCATAAAACAGATGTTTGTAGAAACACTGATTTGTATGTCACGTGTACTGCCTTTATAACTTGGTGTTGGTATAGACGCACATTTACTAGAACAGAGTTGATATGCTTACAGAGGCTTTTAATATAATGTTTCAGGCTTCACCTTGTGGGGCTCAGAGTACTCGTGGAACTGGAACGCAGTAGACACGGGGCCGAAGAGGGACATCGTCAAGGAACTTGCAGGTGCGGTTAGGAACAGGACTGACCTGCGCTTCGGGCTCTACTACTCCCTTTTTGAGTGGTTTCATCCGCTCTTCCTTGAGGATGAATCCAGCTTGTTCCAGAAACGACAATATCCAGTGTCTAAGATGCTGCCCGAGCTCTACGAGTTAGTGAACAAGTATCAGCCGGAGGTGCTGTGGTCAGATGGCGATGGAGGGGCCCCAGATACCTACTGGAAAAGCTTAGACTTCCTGGCCTGGCTGTACAATGAGAGGTGTGTGTGCTGCTAGACTGCTGTCATGACATTCCTAATACCTGTATAACATTAGTTCTTGCTTCTTGAAATATTCCCCTTCAGGCTTGTTTGTGACATGGGGAGAAAATCATTATAAATAATGCATATTAGGTATATCAATATTTACTCAAAATATCAAGAGTTACAAGAACACTGGAATATTCTTAACAAGAATTAGTTAGCAAGAATACTGGAGTGGGTTGCCATTTCCTTCTCCAGGGGATCTTCCTGATCCAGGAGTCGAACCCGTGTTGCTGCACTGGCAAGTGGATTCTTTACCACTGAGCCACCTGGGAAGCCCTCAGAGTTACAAACCAGGAGTCAAATATAGCTCAACAGTCTGATTTTGAATTGAGACTAAAAAAAAATTACAGCATCAAGCACTCTGAAGACTAATTTTGTAGGGTCCCCGTTTTCATCACCTCTCTGGGTCAGTGCTGTTTATCCATCACTGTTTCTCATGCTGTGCTTTTCAGTTCCTCTAATTGCTTCTTCGCATCCTCTTACCTTTGATAATCTTTGCTGCTTGGATGTCACCCTGTCTGTCTCTTTTCCTTCATCGTCAGCATTTCACTTCTTCCTGTTCTTTCCTTTTGTTTTCTAGCATTTTCCAGGCTGCCCCATTAGAACAGGGAGTTCTGACTAAGCTCCTCTATAAGGCTCACACTATGTGGACCAAATTGATATCTGTATCTCAAAAGTACTTGGTATTGTGCTGTGAAGTTAGAGAGAGCCCTGCCAGTGTTCTCTGGGTCCACAGAGGACGCACAGAGAAATCCTCTGTCTTGGTACATAACTGCAGTTTCTCTAGGTACTCCTTTCCAAAAGGAAATACTGGGAGTCCTCCACTTCAGTTTGTGAACCAAAACGATCCCCTCTAAATGGAGAAGTGCAGGAGGTACCACCTGCTATGATGAATACTGTTGTGGGAATATTTTATGCCACAGTGAATTCCATCCATAACAGTCAACTTTGCTGAGATCTTCAATATTAGGCACAATTATAAGAGGAAGAGACCAGGGGAGAATGTTTACATAATAGTAAAACTCTTTTAAGTGCTGTGTGTGCTGGGCATACATAGGTGTCTTACATAGATTGTGTCAGTTGCTCAGTCGTGTCTGACTCCTTGCGACCCCATGGACTGTAGCCCGCCAGGCTCCTCTGTCCGTGGGATTCTCCAGGCAAGAATACTGGAGTGGGTAGCCTTTCCCTCTTCCAGGGGATCTTCCCAACCCAGGGATCGAACCTGTGTCTCCTGCGGTGGCAGAAGGATTCCTTACTGTCTGAACCACCAGGGAAGCCCAAGTTCTGTTCTAATAACAGATGGAGAAATGGATTATTCAGAGGAGTTAGGTAATTTGCTCTAGGACAAGGAGCTTAGCAAGTAACAGGCCAGGACTACAACTTCCTCAGGTCTAGTTTACTTCAAAATCATGGGGTTTGTATTATATTCAGCTATGGTTATTTTCTAAGAGTGGATTTCAGTCACATTGGATTTCAGTCACGTTCAGTGTCACTCTTTTCAGTGACATTGCTTTTGTGTAACTTTTTTTTTAATCATCCTTTTCATTTCAGCCCAGTTCGGGACACAGTGGTCACCAATGACCGTTGGGGAGCTGGTAGCATTTGTAAGCATGGTGGCTACTATACATGTAGTGATCGTTATAACCCAGGACATCTTTTGCCACATAAATGGGAAAACTGCATGACAATAGACAAGTTTTCCTGGGGCTACAGGAGGAATGCTGAAATCTCTGACTATCTCACAATTGAAGAGTTGGTGAAGGTACAGTAAAATGTCTGGTGACCATTATAATAATATTCGTAATAGTGTACACGTGTGAGAATTATGTTTTCTAAACTGTATGACTCAATGGCCTGTAAATACAGGACATGACTCTTTTTTTTTCTATGTGTTCTCTTAGATAGTGATTAATGATGGAATTGTTTTCTTCCTCTAAGAACTATATTTATTCTTAATCTTTAAGCAACTTGTACAAACAGTTTCATGTGGAGGAAATCTGTTGATGAATATTGGACCCACACAAGATGGCACCATTTCTGCAATTTTTAAGGAGCGATTGAGGCAAATGGGAATCTGGCTAAAAGTCAATGGAGACGCCATCTATGAAACCAATGCTTGGAGATCCCAGAATGACACTGTCACCCCAGACGTATGGTAAGTACTATTTGATAGAAGAAGGTATTTAACATTTCTCAGAGATAAAGAGAACAGTATAATAAAGAAGAAATTGGATGAATGCCCACCTATACAGAATATTTTATTTACTTAAAATCAGCATATTTTAAACACTTAATTATTTATCAAGTTGAGCTGAAATAATCACTAGATTCCTTCTAACAGTGGATAAATTTTAGGGAGAAATAAAGCTTCTTACAAAAATTGTAGGTCATTCAGAAAAATGAAAAAAAACAAAAGTGCTGAGTGGTTAATCCAAAAGAGACTTTTGGTTTAGTTAGGTAAATTCTAACTTTTACAGGTGTTACATCTCATCAAATTAGCAGGAAGTGCCATAGGGCAGGAAAAATATATTCTAATAAATCTAAACCTGAACTTTCTTTAAAATTAATGATCTCAACTGGCTAAATTTTAACTAGTATCTCCTATAAAAAGCATATGGTGGTTTCTGATGTAGGATCTTAACATATGCAAATAAGAGTAGTTCTCCCTGGTGGCTCAGACTAAAGAATTCCCCTGCAGTTCAGGAGACCTGAGTTTGATCCCTGGGTTGGGAAGATCCCCTGGAGGTTGGCTCGGCAACCCACTCCAGTATTCTTGCCTGGAGTATCCCATGGACAGAGGAGCCTGGCGGGCTGCAGTCTGTGGGGTCACATGACTGAGCAACTAAGCACAGCACAGTATTAGTGAAGCTCTAAAGTTCACCCGTGTCACCACCAAAGCGAGTACAGGCTGATCAAGCATATACCAAAAGATTGGACTAAATACTCTTCTTTGAACTTATGACTTCAATTGTCAATTCACTGAAGAAAATAAAGTAAGGCAGTCTACACAGAAGCACCTAACTGTAGAATTTTAGAATATTGGATCTGGCAGAAGCCATAATGAGAACTCAGAACCAATCTTTCATTTTACAGAAGCTAGTTTTAAATTTGGTTTTAGAATTTGCTTCTGTGTTTATATTTGACTATGAGGGTGTCTGATCTGGGACTTGACAATTATTAAGCATTATTCCATTAAGTTCTCTTTCAGTAAGTAAAGATACAAGTCAGACTACTTAGCAATCCCTATAAGGCTGTTGCCTGGCTCCACTGCACTGAGCCCAGGTGGCCACCCTCCCTGCCTCATCAGTGGAGCTCTCTCCCCACAGGTTCGTGTGTGTTTCCCCTCCTTGCTGCATCTTTAGATGGCTATCTAGACTCCCAGGGCCATCTTTGAAATCCTTTGAGAGTTTAAGCCCTGGCTCAATGTTGCTGTCCCCAGAACTTAGTTAGTCGCTCAGTTGTGTCTGACTCTTTGCAACCCCATGGACTTAGCCCACCAGGCTCCTCTGTCCATGGGATGGTCCAAGCAAGAATACTGGAGTGGGCTGCCAGAACTACTCTTCATATAATTCTGATTGTGTATATTCACAGCTCTTCTAATTTGCTGGCTCCTCAGTTCTTGGGCTTCCCGAGTGATGCTAGTGGTAAAGAACCCACCTGCCATGCAGGAGACTTAAGAGATGCAGGTTTGATCCCTGGGTTGGGAAGATCCCCTAGGGGAGGGTATGGCAACCCACTCCAGTATTCTTGCTTGGACCATCCCATCGACAGAGGAGACTGGCAAGCTACAGTCCATAGGGTTGCACAGAGTTGGACACGACTGAAGCGACTTAGCAGGCATGCAGTTCTTGTACTTCCTTCTTTCCAGGAATCCTGTCCCCTTCTTTTGGTCATAACTTAGACCTTGCATTTCCAATATTTGTACTCCTTTCATGATCTCAGTCTGAATCATCCCACTGTCTAACTCCCTCCTCTTGTATTTCAGTTCACTTCAGCTTCCAAACGGCTGTTTAGAGAGACTGGAGGTTGAAACAGTCATCATGGCCAGTGATTTAATCAATAGTGATTAATGAGGCCACCATAAAAAACCAAAAGAATGGGGTTCAGAGAGCTTCTGGATTGGTGGCGGTGCCGGGAGAGCAGGGCCCCTGGGGAGGGTGTGGAAGCCCCCTGCCCCTACACATACCTTGTCCTGTGCGTCTTTTCCATCTGGCTGTTCCTGAGATACATCCTTTTATAATAGACCTGTAATCCAGGAAGTAGAATTCTGAGAGCTGCTCTAGCAAATTAGCTGAACTCAAGGAGGGGGTTGTAGGAACCTCCAATCTATAGCCTGTGGGTCAGAACCCCACATGACAATCTGGACATGTGACTGGTGGTAGGAATAAACCCTGACCTTTTGGAATCTGACACTGCCTCTGGGTAGGTGGTGTCAGAATTGAGTCAAACTGTAGGATGTCCAGCTGGTGCCTGAGAACTGCCTGGTGATGCAGGAACTTCTCCCCAACACTACACCGGGATTGGGGTCAGAATCCTTCTGGGTGCTTTTTATTGCTACCATTGGGCTATTTTTTCTTCCCTCAATTAAAGAAAACATTGGTAAATATTTACTAAATGGAGGTATATCTGGAAGATAATTCTGAACCTGACCCATAAATAATGAGAAATATTACTATGCATTTTTTTTTTTCTTAACCAGGTACACATCCAAACCTAAAGATAAGTTGGTCTATGCCATGTTTCTCAAATGGCCCATATCAGGACAGCTCTTTCTTGGTCAGCCCAAAGCTACTCTGGGGGCAACAGAGGTAAGAGGGAATTTTGTCTTTATTGTTCCTTTAAATTGCTGACTAGAACACCCTGAGGAAGACATTAACTTTTAACTTCAAGGTGAGCCTTATATGTATTCCATTTACATCTCATGACAGTAATTTTAAAATGAGCTTTATCAATGGCAATGTTTGGCAAAAACTGTTGAAAATTTTGTTTCGTTCCCCAGAAAACCAAGCCTATAAAACAGTTACATCATCTCCATGCTTATCAATTAAAACATCTTCTCCGGTCATGCTATGTTGCTCAGGTTCACTGCATGCATCCAAAAATGACTCTTTTCATAAGACTGGAGTTCAGATTCTTCCCCTGACATCTCACCCCAGAACACATCTGATAAATGTAAGATGTCATGGCCACTATTTTAAGTTCTTAAAACATTTGGAGGTTAAAGGTTAACCTTCCCCGCTGGCTCAGCAGTAGAGAATTTGCCTGCCATGCAAGAGATGCGGGTTTAACTGAGGGTTTGATTCCTGGGTTGGGAATATCCTTTGGAGGAGGAAAAGGCAACACACTCCAGTATTTTTGCCTAGGAAATTCCATGGACAGAGGAGCCTGGTGGGCTACAATCCATGAGGTTACAAAGAGTCAGACAGGACTGAGAGACTAAACAATAATAACAAAAGGTTAATCTAACAGTTGTGGCCATCAGCTCTGGCAATGAGTTCATTTTAACATATTTTATAACTTATTTTTAACAAAATAAAAATTTTCTGGGAGGCAAATTGTCCAAATTCTTCTCCTTAAACCATTGTCCCATGTTTCATTTCTAACACTTGTGGCTGATCTGGCAGAAAAGGAGATAAAGAGTTCAAATCTGTTTACTTATTTTTTTTCAAATCTTTTGTTTAACTGCAGCTTAGAGGCCTGGGCATAACATTACCTTTTTATTTTATCTACGTTCTCTTTGTTGTTTAGTCGCTCAGTCATGTCCGTCTCTTTTGCAGCCCCACAGACTAGCCCACCAGGCTCCTCTGTCCTTGGGACTTTCCAGACAAAATACTGGAGTGGGTTGCCATTTCCTTCTCCGGGGGATCTTTCCAACCCAGAGATCAAACCAGCTTCTCCTGCATTGCAGGCACATTCTTTACTGCTGAGCCACCAGGGAAGCTTTGGCCACCATTAATACTGTTATTTGAAAGTCCACAGGTTTTGTTTTTGTATTATTCTACCTGGTAAACAAAGTTTTCTGGTTCAAAATAACCACAAATATATAGAAAACTACTTATTTAAATTCATTTTGTGTAAGACTAAGGATATAGAACAGTTACAATAATAATAGATCAGACGTATGTACTGTTGATTAGTGGAGGTTATTGGGCCATCTGGGGAGGGAGGGTGGCTGGATAAGGAAGGTGAGCCTTTCCCTGAACATCCTGTGTCAGAGCCAGGCAGGCCTTAGTTGAGCAGATTGGTTATAGAGTAGTTTGCTCTGCTCTGACACTGTTCAGTCTATACGATTCTTCCTCAAATCCTGCACACTTTCGAGAGTAAGAAAGGAGCAAGAGAGATATATACATGCATTTGGGTCATAAATTAAAGCAGCTTGTGATCCACTAAATTAAAGTAAAAACAATGAATCTCCTGTCTACATTGCTCTTTAAGAAGTATCAACTGCTTCTTCCCAATACAGTGAGGAAGTCAGAGACACATAAGGAGACATTTATGTGTATGTTTTCAATTTCAGGTTAAACTCCTGGGACACGGACAGCCCCTTTACTGGACACCTTTGAGGGAAAATGGCATCAAGGTAGACCTGCCTCAGCTAACCATTCATCAGATGCCCTGCCAGTGGGGCTGGGCTCTAGCACTAACTAATGTGACCTGATCTACAGTAGGGTGCTTCCTGTTGCAGTTATATCTAAGACTAGAATGTATATCAGGTTTCTGTAATTATAGCACATGGAAAAAGCAAATGTAAAATTGGCCAAGGATTTCCTAAGTTACCCACATAACTGTTTTAACTGTCCAATGCACTTTGCTATTTCTCTTCACATTGAATTTGTTTCCATGTGTGAATCAGAGGTGGGGATCGTTGTCGTAGTGAGAAATTGGTGGTGGTAAGGACTGAATCATGTCTAATGCCAAATTCACATTTTGAAAGTCTTAAGCCTCAATGGGGCTTCCCTGGTGGCTCAGCGATAAAGAATCCACCTGCAATGCATGGGACATGAGTTGGATCCCCGGGCTGGGAAGATTCCCTGGAGAAGGATAGGATTTGGAGAGTTTAAAGAAGTAACTAAGGTTAAATGAAGTCATCAGGGTGGGACCTTAATCCAATATGACTGGAGTCCTTATAAGAAGAGGAAGAACATGGACGGAAGCACACAGAGCAAAGACCATTTAAAGACACCGTGAGAAGGTGGCCAACTGCAAGCCAGGGAGAGGCCTCAAGAGAAACCGAACCTGCCAAAACCGTGGGCTTTCAGCCTGCAGAACTGTGAGAAAATAAGTGACTGTGGGATGATAATAAGTGGCCCCTATCTGTGGGATGGCACCCCACCCCAGTACTCTGGCCTAGAAAATCCCATGGATGGAGGAGCCTGGTGGGCTGCAGTCCATGGCGTCATGAAGAGTCAGAGACGACTGAGCGACTTCACTTTCACTTTTCACTTTCCTGCATTGGAGAAGGAAATGGCAACCCACTCCAGAGTTCTTGCCTGGAGAATCCCAGGGACGGGGGAGCCTGGTGGGCTGCTGTCTATGGGGTCGCACAGAGTCAGACGTGACTGAAGCGACTTAGCAGCAGCAGCAGATTAATAAGGGCTTCCCAGGTGGCTCAGTGGTGAAGAATTCACCTGCCCAAGTGGGAGATGCTGGTTCAGTCCCCGGGTTGGGAAGATCCCCTGGGGAAGGGAGTGGCTACCCACTCCAGTATTCTTGCCTGGAAAATTTCATGGACAGAGGAGCCTGGTGGGCTATGGTCCATGGGGTTGCAAAAGAGTCAGACACAACTTAGTGATTAAACAACAACAACAAAGGGTCATAGGTATATAATAAATTGGACTTAATGTTTATGCTTACAGTAACTGTCTTTTTATAAAAAATTTTTTTGTCTTTTTCCTTCATGGTAATAAAACTGATATATTTACTATAGATATTTAAAAATTTACAGAAATGCCTAAAGACAAAATCACTAAGGTCACCATTATTAATATTTTAGTATTTATTCTTCCAGGGTTTTTTTGGGTGGAGGCAGTTGAGGGCATAGGATTGGAGGTGTGGGCTTATTTTTGTAGGTGGGCTAATTTGAGGTCCAATTTAAGTGAATTTTTTTATCCTGTATTTATTTGCCTTTAAGCAAATTGAAGTTGAAAACCTTTCTGAAAATTATTGTGTATTCAGATTTTCCCTAAGAATGATGCAAAAATACTGATATTGATATAAATATAAAGAAACACTGATTAAAGAACTCACTTCCCTTAACAAAAGATGTTCCACAAGGTTAGATATTCAACTGAAGTACTACAGGCTCCATTTTGTTATGTTAATCAAATGCAGATATCTCATTGTTCCCTGTAGACATTTCAAGTAGAGAGGGAAGTAATAAATTCACACTTATTTTATAAAATCATCTTGAAGTTGAAAATATTTTTCAAAAATTATTCATAGCTGAAGTTTCTACAGCTATCAAAATTTTAAAACCATTCTAAAGTATTGACATGAATAAGTACTTTAAGAGTTCTAAATCCCAATTACCATTGTATTAGAGGTCCAGTAAAGACAGATTTACATGATCCCCAACACTAGACTAAGAAAAAACAAAAAAAGGGAAAAAACTCTGAGTTAGAAGAATCTTAACATAAAAGTGAGGTGATCTGAAGCAAATAGTTTTGAGACGACAATCTGTCAGTCATTTAAATTCCTACCTTGTCCATAATGACCTTTACAAATAGAGAATATAGAGGGGAGATGGAGCTATTTAAGTAAATTATAATTAGATATAGGATTTAGTTAATGGGTAGCTATGAGGATGCTAAATGATAAAATACAGATCAGCATTCAGAGGTGCTGATAAAATGCTTTGCTAATAACCATATATTAATATGGAACAGAATGAGACATCAAATTTAAGTTTAATGTATATCTTGCTTGTATGTGAAATATACTGTAAGTGGGACTTGTAACAAGGATTTGAAAATAGTGCATCAAATTCTTAGAACTGTCATTGGTATGAAGGGCAAGAATTATAGTAAGGCTAATTAAAAATCAGATCTCTCATTACTTAGTTTAAGCCAATAGTTCTATTAGGTAGTTAGAATAGGAAACAGGAGTCCAGAATGGCGGTGGCTAAAAGACAAGAAAGAGAAAAGCCCGTGAAAATAGAACAAAGGAAGGTCCGAGGACCAGCGTGAGGACCTCAGGGAGAACAAACAACACTCCTGGCTAGCCCAATTTACACAGGGCAGGCCCAGGGGGAGAAAAAACAGAAAAAGAGGAGCCAAAGCGCTGGGGGTCTCTCTCTCTCAATCCCGCACGCTGGGGCGCTCTTCTCTTCGTGTCTTTGGGTCGACCTGCCCTCATGCCTCAAAGATGGATTTTCCTGCTATTATCTAAATAAAATAGAACTGTAACATGGAGCTGTAACACTGATCTGTCTAAGAGATATAACATGGTCCGTTCGAGACCTGAGAGCTATAACACGGTCTGTCCAAGACCTGAGAGCTGTGATACGCCGAGGGGGCTTTAATATCCATCACTCCAAATCTTTGTTGTGACAAGACAGAACCAAGGAGCATATACTCGCCTGACAGTTCTTATCCCCCACAACTGATTCTTTTCCCAGAGTTATTATACAGGCAAAAACTTGACTTGTTTTAAATTTCAGTAACACTGGATTTTTCTTTAATAACCAGAGAAATATTGAAGGCAAGCAAAACTAGATTGTTAGACTGGATATCACTTTAACAAGATTTTATCTCATTTTCTTATGAGTGCCATATTGAAATAACACAATTACTTTAAAAGTTCAGACTAATCAAATAAATGTGAATTAGGGCAACAGAAAACAAGACAGATATTTTGCTTGCTGTTCATTTTTGATTTTGTAGGTAAAAGACAGGGTTAGATGCAAACCTTCCTGTCTAACTTGCAAACAAATAATTGTTCATATCGAATTTTTATATATACACAGTAACAAACATATTTATACAAGTTTGAAGGAGAAAGTATAATTGTTTCAAGTAATCTCCATTTAACCAACTCACTAGAGTAACGAATGCTCTCCATTTTCTTGGAAAAGAATACTAATTGACGCCTGGGCAAGATGCAGGTTTTCAGTTAGCAGGATTCTGTCTGGCACATGCTTCACCTCAGTTTCCACTTGCTGCAATCAATTTGAAAGTGAAAAGTGAAAGTCACTCAGTTGTGTCTGACTCTTTGTGATTCCATGAACTGTAACCCACCAGGTTCCTCTGTCCATGGAATTCTCAGGTAAGAATACTGGACTGAATTGCCAATTCCTTCTCCAGGGGATCTTCCCGACCCAGGGGTTGAACCTGGGTCTCCTGAATTGCAGGCAGATTCTTTCCACTTGAGCCACCAGTAAGGCCCATGTAACAGGATATGTTTACCACCAGTTAGCTAAGTTTGTTACTGCAGTGGGTTGAATTGTACTCCCCAATAAATCATACCTACTCAAAAGCTCTCAAAAACTACTCAGAAGGCTTCTCTGATAGCTCAGTTGGTAAAGAGTCCACCTGGATTCCTGGGTTGGGAAGATCTGCTGGAGAAGGGATAGGCGGCCCACACCAGTTTTCTTGGGCTTCCCCTGTGGCTCATTTCGTAAAGAACTCGCCTGCAATGTGGGAGACCTGGGTTCAATCCCTGGGTTGGGAGGATCCCCTGAAGTGAAAGGCTACCACTCCAGTATTCTAGCCTGGAGAACTCCATGGACTGTATAGTCCATGGGGTCACAAAGAGTTGGATACGACTGAGCGACCTTCACTTTCACTCAAAAGCTCACAATGTGATCTTACTTAGAATCAGTGTTTTTGCACGTGCAATTAAGAATTAAGGTAAGTTCTGAGGTAAGATCATAGTGGATGTGGGGTCACAAACATGTAGATGACCACATGAAGATAGGCAGAGACTGGAGTTACTCTGCTGAGTTACGTGGCTGAATATGTGGGGCCACCAGAAGCAGGAAGAGTCAAGAAAGGTTGGAAGGATTCTTCCTGGGAGTCTGCAGAGGGTACATGGCCCTACTGACACCTTAATTTTGGGTTTCTAAGCACCAGAATGGTGAGAGAATAAATTTCTGTAGTTTTAAGCCACACTGCTGTGGCTAAGTCACTTCAGTTGTGTCTGACTCTGTGCGACCCCATAGATGGCAGCCCACCAGGCTCCTCCATCCCTGGGATTCTCTAGGCAAGAATACTGGAGTGGGTTGCCATTTCCTTCTCCAAGGCATGAAAGTGAAAAGGCAAAGTTAAGTTGCTCAGTCGTGTCCGACTCTTAGCGACCTCATGGACTGCAGCCCACCAGGCTCCACCATCCATGGGATTTTCCAGTCAAGAGTACTGGAGTGGGGTGCCATCGCCTTCTCCACACATACAGTTAGTGGTGATTTATTACAGCAATTCTAAGAAACTAACACAGTCACCAAACTGATTATCTTTGGTAATTTATGATAAATGTATGTTTTTATCATGTTACATAAGCAGATGAAATGAATGTGAAGAGTTGTAGTTTTCGTGAAAACCAAGTTGAATACTTCGGAAAAGCTAGATGAAAGTGTGTTGCTTTCCCCATGCCCAATTTAAATGTATTGGTTGATTATTGGTAAAACAGTTCTAAAAGACTGGCCAGAAATGTACTAAAAATCCACAAATATTCTGTACCCGTGTACAACGGTGTAACGTAACATATATGATTTGTATAAGACATGTCAGAGAATGCTTATAAGCATACCTACAATGAAAAGGTAGAAAGGACCTGGGTCCTACATTAAATAACTGGCAAATAAAGATGACTTGTACTTTAAGTTAAAATATCTAAGCATATATGTGTTATTTTAAAAATGATATCCTGCTTTAAAAGACTTTTTGGATTAACCAAACAACTAAGGAGTCCAGATAGAACACAATTAGAACACAAATTTGTAATGTCTAAGGCCAGTTAGCTTCAAATACATGTGGTTTTTTACCTTGTCATCTCTGTAACTGCCACAACTCTACAGATGCAGATGATTCCAGGTGATAATTTTCTGATGGTCAGCAGTCTATCCTTACAAAGTCATACCTGTTCAGTCTCAAAATTTCCTTGTATGAAATCCTGGGTTAATTTTGCTGGAAGAGATGCATGCTCTATCACACACACATTCACTCATTTTCCAAAATACAGTTTTCCACCATCCTATTACATCATTATATTCTGACAAATTTTGAAAAGAAGTTCTCCTCTCTACTTTCAGTTCAGTTCAGTTCAGTCGCTGGGTCACGTCCAGCTCTTTGCAACCCCATGAACTGCAGCATGCCAGGCCTCCCTGTCCATCACCAACTCCCAGACTCTACCCAAACCCATGTCCATTTAGTCGGTGATGCCATCCAACCATCTCATCCTCTATTGTCCCCTTCTCCTCTGGCCTCAATCTTTCCCAGCATCAGGGTCTTTTCAAATGAGTCAGCTCTTCACATCAGGTGGCCAAAGCATTGGAGTTTCAGCGTCAACATCAGTCCTTACAATGAACACCCAGGACTGATCTCCTTTAGGATGGACTGGTTGGATCTCCTTGCAGTCCAAGGGACTCTCTAGGGTCTTCTCCAACACCACAGTTCAAAAGCATCAATTCTTCGGTGCTCAGCTTTTTTTTACAGTCCAACTCTCACATCCATACATGACCACTGGAAAAACCATAGCCTTGACTAGATGGACCTTTGTTGGCAAAGTAATGTCTCTGCCTTTGAATATGCTATCTAGGTTGGTCATAACTTTCCTTCCAAGGAGCAAGCGTCTTAATTTCATGGCTGCAATCACCATCTGCAGTGATTTTGGAGCCCGGAAAAATAAAGTCAGCCACTGTTTCCCCATCTATTTGCCATGAAGTGATGGGACCAGATGCCATGATCTTAGTTTTCTGAATGTTGAGCTTTAAGTCAACTCTTTCACTCTCCTCTTTCACTTTCATCAAGAGGCTCTTTAGTTCTTCTTCACTTTCTGCCATAAGGGTGGTGTCATCTGCATAAATGAGGTTATTGATATTTCTCCCGGCAATCTTGATTCCAGCTTGTGCTTCCTCCAGCCCAGCGTTTCTCATGATGTACTCTGCATATAAGTTAAATAAGCAGAGTGACAATATACAGCCTTGACGTACTCATTTTCCTATTTGGAACTAGTCTGTTGTTCCACGTCCAATTCTAACTGTTGCATCATGACCTGCATACAGGTTTCTCAAGAGGCAGGTCAGGTAGTCTGGTATTCCCATCTCTTTCAGAATTTTCCACAGTTTATTGTGATCCACACAGTCAAAGGCTTTGGCATAGTCAATAAAGCAGAAATAGATGTTTTTCTGGAACTCTCTTGCTTTTTCCATGATCCAGTGGATGCTGGCAATTTGATCTCTGGTTCCTCTGCCTTTTCTAAAACCAGCTTGAACATCTGAAGTTCGCGGTTCACATATTGCTGAAGCCTGGGTTGGAGAACTTTACTAGCATGTGAGATGAGTGCAATTGTGTGGTAGTTTGAGCATTCTTTGGCATTGCCTTTGTTTGGGATTGGAATGAAAACTGACCTTTTCCAGTCCTGTGGACACTGCTGAATTTTCCAAATGTGCAGGCATACTGAGTGCAGCACTTTCACAAGCATCATCTTTTAGGATTTGAAATTACATCATTATATTCTGACAAATTTGAAAAGAAGTATGTGTTCTCGTCTCTACTTTGACATCTGCTTTTGTCTTTTTTTTTTTTTTTTTAAATATATTCTAGGCATAGATTCCCTAGCAGTTGGCTTTAGGCCTAACCTGGCCTTAGAAGAGACATTACAATTCATTTTCTACCTTCTCCTATGTAGCTGTATGTTATATGTTGAAGGAACATAAAACAACATAAATGATGCTACTGAAATACATTTAATATAATGATGATACGATTCATTTCTTTCTGTCCTAGTTACCCATATAAAGAACTACATATATACTAGAACAATGAATTATTTCTTTTTAGAAGGAAATGTTATTTTTCTAAACAAGTAAGTTAAAGCAGCGATTGCTTGTTAAAAAAAATGAAACTTGAAAACCAGTGTAATCTCCAAAAAACAGCAAATATGCTATGGGACAAATAATAGCTGTAAAGTATTAACTCGATAAAACCATATTTTACTAAAATATTTTATTGTAATAAGATTCACTGTGCTTAAAATCAATACAAAGTAAGTTATAATTATTTACATACAAATAAATGAAACTATGTACAGTAGTTAATAACAGCTGAGTAAACAGCATCAACACAATGTTCACCTCCAAATCAGTATGTAGTTTCCTAAGGATTGTTAACAACAGTAAAGAAAAAAATTGCTGATCATAGTTGTTCCTTCTTATTTTTGGCTGTGCTATGGGATGCAGGATCTTAGATTCTCCGGCCAGGGAACAGGGATTGAACCTGTGCCCCCTGCAGGGGGAGCATGGCGCCTTACCCACTGGACCACCAGGAAAGTCCTAATCCTAGTTGTTAAATTAACTGATTTCTATTAAAAAAGAAAGTTCTCAACCAGGTATATTTAAGACAAAGTATTTATCTCTTTGAAGATTAACTGAAGAAAAGTCTGATTCTCTCCTGTATACTACAGTCTGGTGAACTTTAAGATTAAATAGCATTTTTTCCAAACTTTATATCTACTTCCCAAACAGATTTTACCTCAGTATTAATGTCAAAGTATAAAGTATTTACATTATTTGACTTGGAACTAATATCCATGATGTAACAAACTATTAACAGTTCTGATATTTGCACTGTATACACTCAGGTATGCCCACAAAAACCAGTCTGTTGATGGCTTTAAAAAAATATATTAAGATGCCAAATAAATCTATTTTATTATGAAGACTTTAAGAATATATTTTTATTAGACATTATGGTAACAAATCATTACCCTATATATAGTTGATTTATTCGATGCATTTTTTAAAAAAAGTAACTGAATTCCATTGTAGCTATTCTTGAAGGAAAAAAAAAATCATTTCTCCAGTTGTTGAGGAGTACTAAAAGCCTCGTACACATTAGCAGCAAAGTCTTTCACTTGCTCCATCATTAACAGATCCTAGCAAAGATGAGAATAAAATATTACAGTTTGTAAAAAGAACAGATAATCTGAATTCATTTCTGCAATCAAGCAACAAATCTGGCTCAAAGTTTTGTGGCATTAAAGCCAAAAAGAAAACCATTTAATCAAAGTAGTTTCTTTTATAATAAATTCCTGGAGATATTTATTAAGTTCTTATATGAGAGACAGTGGGTATGATAAGTATTCAAGTGTGGCTTGTCAAGATGAACCGCTTACTGATGAAGGCAGAGACTTTTATGAAAATGGACAAAGATAAAGTATAAATGCCACAACTTACAACTTTTCCCCCTCACACTAAGAAGATCCAAAATAGTCTTTGTGTGTGTGTGTGTCAAATGCTGGATGAGTATCTGTTGAATAAATGATTGCAACAATATATGCTGCTGCTGCTGCTAAGTCGCCTCAGTCGTGTCCGACTCTGTGCGATCCCACAGACGGCAGCCCACCAGGCTCCGCCGTCCCTGGGATTCTCCAGGCAAGAACACTGGAGTGGGTTGCCATTTCCTTTTCCAAAGCAGGAAAGTGAAAAGTGAAAGTGAAGTCACTCAGTCGTGTCCGACTCTTTGGGACCCCATGGACTGTAGCCCACCCGGCTCCTCTGTCCATGGTATTTTCCAGGCAAGAGTACTGGAGTGGGGTGCCATTGCTTTCTCCACAATAATATATCCACACATACATAACCAACCACACATATATACCTGAGAACAGGGGTTCTTATGGGATTTGTTAATGTTGACTTCCCTAGTGGCTCAGAGGTTAAAGTGTCTGCCTGCAATGCGGGAGACCTGGGTCGATCCCTGGGTCGGGAAGATCCCCTGGAGGAGGAAATGGTAACCCACTCCAGTCTTCTTGCCTGGAGAATCCCATGGACGGAGGAGCCTGGTGGGCTACAGTCCACGGTGTCACAAAGAGTCAGACATGACTGAGCACCTTCACTTTCACTTTCAATGTAAATAAAAAATTACATCTTTTTTTCATGAACTTTTAACTGAAATCTAGCATTTCTTTCAGCTGTGTATGTAAGCAACAAACTGACAGTAGAACCTGTGAGTTGGTCTTTAGCAGAATTCAGACATTTTATATCATATGCTAGGTAAGTTGCGAAGTTACATGAACTGTCATTTTAAAAAATATTTTGAAACTGTATACAGTTGGTTTTCGTTAAAACCTACCTATTTTACAATATACCCTTATAGGCATCATTCTGAGGTGTCCATAGGCTTCCCCAGAGAGTGAAAGGACCCGTGGCAACAGAAACCATTATGTGGTCTACGCTGCCCAGTGAGCAGCAGAGAAACAGGAAGTGAACCTATCCTTGATGCTCTCTCTTAAGCATCAGAAAATCCAAGTAAGCTTAGCAAGCCTTCATCTCACAAATTCATAGTTAAATTCTCTGAATACCACATAGTACTTTAACTCACAGAAATCGTAATTTAAAAAACTGGTGGAAGTCTTGTCAATTAATGGTCTAGTATATAAACAATCTACATCCGATGATACTAAGAAAATTTATTAATACTAAGCATTAGTATCAATGATGTTTGTACCTTTTATTTTCATTCTCAATTATAGACTGTAATATAGTATGTAAATTATTTAAGCACCAAAGCTGGTGTTACATTAAGTGTGTGTTAGTCACTCAGTCACGTCCGATTCTTTGCGATCCAAAGGACTATGGCCCGCCAGGCTTCTCTGTCTGTGGAATTCTCCAGGCAAGAATACTGGAGTGGGTAGCCATTCCCTTCTCCAGGGGATCTTCCCGACCCAGGGACTGAACTTGGGTCTCTTGCACTGCAGGCAGATTCTTCACCATCTGAGCCACCAGGGAAGCCCCGGTGTATATATTATGCTACTCATCAAGATGAACAGCTTACTGATGAAGCCAGAGATTTTTATGAAAATGGAGAAAGGTAAAGTTAAGGTTTAAATGCCAGAAGTTACAACTATTTTTTTTCTTACACTAATATGCACATAAAAATTAAAAGAAAAAAAATTTAAAACTTAAGAGTTCAAAAAATTTTCAGCTAAAATTAAACTTTAAATTAAGCCACATGTGAAGGACAAGCCAATGACTCTCTATAAGAGAAAGGAAGAATTACAACCCATAGCCTCATGGCTCTTCATGTTCTCAAGTAGAAAACCAGAGATACTCTAATTTGAGATAAATATTACTGAGAAGATACTATCTTTACACTTAGGCCTAGAGTCTCTCTCTTCTCACTGCACATTATGGCAGTAGTTTGGAATTGAGGTGTATTGTGAGTAATTTATTGCTGGTTATACAGTTTCCAAGTTTGCAAATAACTTGGAAGAAAAGTTTGGATTCAAAGCTGTTCTTTTAGTAAAATCAGTCTTATTCAGTGTATTCTATTATAAAATGCTTTCCTAAGAAAGGAGATGGAGTTATAGGGAGATGAGTGAAAAATTTAAATAACCTACTGAGGATGCAGCTTTTAATGAACAGATTATTGGTGCACTATTAACAGTTATACTTATTAACTATTTAAATGCTTTACTTTCCTACAAAAATGTTTCATTTTTCCTCAAAATCTGAGGGACTGGTTCACTGATTTGCCTCAAGGCACAGCTTAATACAAAACATTAACACTGTAAATTCAACTGACCGCTAGAATATATCTGGACTAAAATGCAGTGTGTCTAACATGTGTTGTACTATAACATGGAGAAAGGTATTCCCAACCTCATAAAAGTGCCATGATATTATACTCTCATGGGGCACTCTATTGTACTCTACATGTGGCTTCAAGTTTTTGGTTTCTTTGAACAAATATCATAGAAGAGAAATGTAATTTTATGTTAGACAAACAGGACCAAAACCAAAAGTACAGTCTGTTTTGAATAATAACCCAAGCTCTCCTCTTACCTGAACAAAATGACTAGGTGTTTCACTGCAAACTGAATGGATCTGTCCATTTATTATGGGAATTATCTTAGCTAAAGGCAGGCTGACACTGGAAAGACTGAAAAATCATCACAGTAATAATTATTTTCTGAAATTATTTTATAGGAATTTAACATTTAATTATAAAAGAAATAGCCATTGAAAAGTACTTACAGAAATGTTTTAGTAAGAAAATAAAGACCAAACGTAATTTTACCATCTAGAAATAATAATTATAATAGACATCATAGTTAATTTCTTCCAGTAATTTTTTTATACATATCTATACTTTTTGGGTGTTTTTAACACCCAGCTATAACCTCCCAAACAACACTGTTTTGCATTTTTATTCTCATGCTATAATCACTCTTTCCATCTCATTAAAAGTTCTTCCAAAGTATTTGTCTGTTTTTTAATTACTATACAGTACTCCATCCTCTAGCTGTGACAACTTATATCATCAGCTCCTATGGTTGGGCATTGAGTTTTTGCCTAATTTTCTTTAATATAAATAACTCTTTGTATTTACAGTAAATTACTGAGTTGAAGGATATGAATGCTTTTAAGCCTTAAAATGTGTATTACCAAATTCCCTCTGCTTCTCTAACAGTCTGAGAGGATACCTGCTCTGTCATGACTCCTTTCTACATCAAGCATTTCTTTACTCTTCATAAATCTGCTAGCTAAAAATCATTATCTCACAGTTTTGGTCTGTATTTCTCTTAATTACTAGCAATGTCAAATAGTTAAGTATAATAAACACTTGAGTCCTACAGGAGTGATCATGAGAACTACAGGAGTTAAGAAAAGATTGAAATGGCTGATACAACTGCAACATAATTTTTATAATTCTCTAGTGTACAAGATCAAGTATTTGTTTTATATAAAAATTCTTATCACTATTCAGTAAATAACTAATACTTTTGCTAGATAGAGACTGTAGTGAAATTTTGTTGACTGGAGCACCTTAACTGAGGCTGAATTTTTTTTGAGAATTTAAAGAATTGCTATAAAAGATTTTAGGATGACATTTAAATTGCTTCAGAAAATAAACTTTACGACCCTAAGCATTCCAAATCCTCAATGTTAACTGCCAGTTATTCCTTTTTGTATAATAAAGAGTGGTCCCAGAGAACTGGGCAAATAAACTCTTGCTCTATGTATTTGAGAATTAAAACAGGCATTGCACATACATACTGCATCAGTTACTGTTATCCCTAATTTTAACAGATGAGTCTACAGTCAGTTAACATTGATTTAGTACCTATTATTTTCTGAATTTAATACAAAAAAACTGCAAAACAGTGTAAATCCTAATAGATTTAAGGTGCTCATGCTGAGATTATAGTAAAACCATAAGCTATCTTTTGGCAGAGTGAATCCATGACTTAGTAATTATGATTTAAATCATTATCATCTGTACTATCTAAACATTCCTAATCCTACAAAAAGGGCTACAGAACTAGGAGATAATTCATCAAATGGGAATATAGAACAAGAATGCCTAGTTGAATTATGAAGGCCAATTATATCTTATAGTACTGGAATAATGTAAGAGAAAACGTTAGAACTTAAATAACATTCTCACAGTTTTGTATTCTAAAGCATTAAATTAAAAAAGCCTCAATAATTGAAACTGGCCTATGGAAAAGTAGTTTCACAAGTTAAGTACTTCTGTATAGTGGCAAAATTTTAGAAGAAATAAACATTTAAATACTGAATACTGAAAGAGCTCCTCCTAATAAAGGAGTCATTGGCTTAACAGAGTTTAATTTGTTGAAAAAATAAACATTCACATTTGTCGTCTGAGATTTTTTTTTTTGTTACCTGGAACAAAAAATAAACATATCAAAAAGCACTGTTTTATCAGAATAGTCATAAGACTGGTAACATTCTTATATGTCTTCTTACCTATTCATGGAGTTACCATGTTGCAGGTCTTGTTCAGTAGGTCGAAAGAACTCAGCCATGTTGTCTAGCAGTCTACTGAATCCTCGGTTGAGACAGGTATTCAAAACTGTACTAAAATCTGGACTACATAAAGAAGATAAATTACTTTTTAGATTTTCAATGGAAAAGAGCAAAAATTTAGTAACTACGTGGCTACCTTTGACAGCCACCACCAGTTCTAGTCACAATTTTATAAACTAAAACACTATAAAAATATATCAAGGAGTCAATATTAAAAGTTAAGCATAAAAAGAGGGCTAATTGTGTAACGCAATGCAGTGAGGATATTTGCTCATTTCGCTAGATTTTCTTACATTATGCGGCACTTCATAAATGTACTTTTATAAATATCAGTAATCATTACTTCTCTTGAGGAAACTCTTAAAGAGGAAACTCTATTAATATTTTGTTAATGTGTTCAGATGAGGAACTGGACACTTGATGCATGAAGAAATTTATCCTAAGGTATGTTACTAGTAAATATAGGAGGCAGAATTTGAACCCAGGCCTTTCTGATCTTAAAGTTCAAGCTCTTTTTGTTGTATCATGTTATTACCTCACAGAAACTCTTTGATATGAAGAGTAATATATATGCTATCAGGGTTAGGAACTGCCTAGTTGAACAGATTAGTTCTGTCTCTGACGTGTAGAAATCACAATTCATCGCATGGCAGTAAATTTGGTAATTATTAACATATAAACAGTAAAGTAATGGGAGTAAATAAAATTCCTTGGGGCAGTTGAGGATGAAAAAAGAACAAATACCTGGGAAACATCAGTATTTAAAGGAAAGACAGGCATAAAGGAACCTAAGAAGAAATGATCTGAGAACTGGGGGAAAAATTGGGAGACTGTCAAGGCAACCATAAGAGAAAGAATTTCAAGAAAACCTTGATCAACAGCATTAATTATCGAGGAAGGTCAAGAAAGATGACCACTACAGGTTGACTGGATTTTACAAAAGAACACTGATGACCTTCTAGAGTTTCATGAAGTGATTTGAATAAGAAAAGAAGTAGAGATTGATATTGTAGAAAGTCAAGGGACTAGAACTTGATGAATTCATATAATAGCTGAATTAACCTAAAAAATTTGCTGATTTTCTTCAAGATCATGAAAAAATATTATAAACAGAGGATACAATCTGCCCAGAAAACAAGAGAAAATGATCTTAAATTATCTTTAATTAAAAAAAACAACTGATACTTTAATCACTTAAGATAAAGCAGATGAACTGATATTACCACTAAGATTTCACAATGATAAAACCACCTCAAAGAGTGTAAGTGGCTCAACCACGGTTGACCAGCTGATAAACAGCAGAGCCAACCTTGAATCTAGGTCCTCTCATCTTCTAATACATAATCTGGGGCTTTTCCCATCTGTAACATTCTGGCTCTCTTCTGGGTAATTTTAAAAAGTTAATACTCTATTGAAGGCAGATGTGAATTTTTATCACTCAAAGATTTAGTAATATTAGAGTCGAACCTGAAAGGGTTAGGGGAAGTAGTTCTCATAACTGAGTATGTGTGTGCATACACAGCACGTGTGCACATGTGTGTATACCTGAGGATTAGCTAGAGCTGGCTAGCTCTGGCTGGCAAGAGCACCTCTTCCCAAGTCAGCACTGAGTGACATCAGATTAGGAGTCAGCAGAGTCAGCGCTGCTGTGGCTACAATTTTAGTTTTCGTTTTTGTTTTCTTTATAGGGCTAGTTGTTAAACATATACCAGAATACACTGGGCATATAAGAATCACCATTTAAAGCTTTCCTCAAAATATAAATGCTAACTATCTTCCAGTCCCTTAACTAGTATATCAGAATCTCTAGGCTAGGAAAACAGGTAGGGGCAATCCTGGGTATCTTGGAAAAAAAATCTCTGCTTACCTCCCTACCCTAACAAGACAAGCACGAGTGTAGGTAGGAAATCCTACTAAAAGCAGGGGAATATATTTAAAATTTAATTTTAACAAAATATTATGTTGAATATTTGTCCAAGAAAAACTATAAGATGGTCATGAGGACATTTAAAATAGAAGCACATGTTCCTGTGACATGCAGTGTACATACCTTTCCAACATGTCTCTAGTTTCATTGAGTAGTTTAATAGTGGTAACATCTCTAGGAGAAAGTCCGCAGGCCTGTGAAATTAAAAGGCCACACTTCAAATATTAGCACAGGGTTAACGTGAAACAAACTCAAGAGTTCAGGAAATCTCAAAAGTCTATGTCCTATCAACAATAAAAAAAAAATGTTCAACTCAAAGAAACTATACAAGTTGATGTGCACAGATGAGTAGCAATTAAAACACTGAGTCACAATAGGGTCTTTATAAGATCTTTATTTATCTGAAGGACATATTAACAAAGAAACATTAGTCTTCCAGGTTGCAGAGGCCAGAGATATTTTTTTCTATTATTGTTAAGGGATTTTATTAGGATATGCATGTGTCTTTTCTCATCAATCTAGTTTAATCTAAGGCTCCATGTGTTCTTCCAATCTAAGTTGTAGGTTTAAATTCAATTCAGATAAGATGTGGTCCATCATCCCTCTCATTACCTGTTCTTTTGAATTATTTTCTAAGTCCACTGTTGAATTTTAAAATGTGGAAATTGCTTTATCATTCCAGAAAGCTTTAGGAATACTATTATTGCATCTCCTCAAGATTCTAATTTTTAAGTGAGTTTTCTCTTGCTTCTCTTATTAATTCTGACAGGTCTGTTCTGTTTATTCAGTTTAGCTTCCGTCCTGCAGGGGTTCATGAGGTTCTCTTAAATGGCTTACAACCTATCTCTGGAGCCTCCGGGGGAGCAGGAAGCAGGCAATGAAAAACATGGCGATCTTTGTTCTAACAGGGCCTTTAGTCTGAGGTATGGCACAAAGGCCTCTTTAGTCTAAGACTTCTCCAGTTGTTAAGTGAGGAAGATCCTTCTCTCAACTGCAAAGAATGGATGCAATCTGCTTACATATTAATAAGCAGCAATTACTTTAAAAGAGGCCTATAACCTGTAATCCTCGGTATTTTTATTATTCTTAATCAATGAGTAATTTAGATCACAACTGTCCAGGGCACACCAGGGTATAGCAACACCATGGCTGATAACTGTTGGAACTGGCCTTCTTCATTTCTCAACTGGATGACTACAACCTCCTTCAGTGCACTCTGATACTGTTATCACTGATTTATCTTAAAAAGTAAACATGACTGTGGTACTGACCTGATCAAAATTCACCTTTGTCTAGAACTGGAAGTTTAGACCCTTTATCTTGGCATACAAAGCTCTTTATGATACTGTCCCCAGCCACCAGCTTTATCTTCTGTTACTTGATCTCAAACAAATATGCTTTAGCCAGTGGAACTGAATTTGTCTTCTGAATTCTCCAGGTTTACTGAACATGCTTATTCATTTTGTATCTCAATCATACATCATAGTGTCTGTCACATAACTAATATTCAATAAAATCTTGCTGAATATCTAAAATGCTTTCTAACTAGAAATCAATCACATTTATAGTTTGTTTTCTAAATTAGTGAGGTTTTATTTAAATTATTGAAATATATCTTTCAATCACTTACCTTTCAAGAGACTCAGAAATCTAAATTTTAAGCCATAATGAAAAAAACAAACAAAGAGTAACTGGTTTTGCTTAAATAGTTTTGAATTAAGCACCTGAACTGCTAATGGAGTTTCTTCATCTGGCATCATGTAATGGCATAATAAAGATTTGGATCCATCATTATTAATCCAAGAAGATGATTTATGCTGCTCAACGAGATCTCTGATTTCTTTTAGTTTTTGCTCCAAGTCCAAAAGGGACAAAGAATGTTTAAGAGAAACACTAGAAACAGAGAAAAGGAACCTGGGTAAGTGAAACTATACCACACGTCCTACTAATACTCCTTTCCTAACAGGTTACTACCCGAGATCCTGTTTCATCCCGTCACACCTGAAACTACTGACTATGAAATCATCAGAGTAGATTAAGAAATCGGCCATTGGTTTGGGGCCAAGAAAAATCTCGTTGCAGATTTCACAAGAAATTCCCACTGTGATTAAAGACACTGCCATATGAACAGGAGTTAAAAGCCTCAGAGGCAGATTTTTAAAAGCAGGTCTTTTGTCTCATGACCCAGATATTTTTGCTTTGTTTTGAAATCAATCGATACACAATGAAATATTAAAGCTTTCCCCTTAGTATCAAAACGTTGATACTGATGAAGAAAACGGATTCCACAATGTAATACCCAGGGCTGTGTCTGTATTAGGTTAAAAGAGTTTTGCAGACCACCGTTTGTCAAGTCACTAGCTTCACTAGAACTATGCTAATTGTTCTTTTATTCATCAGACTCAGGAAGTTAGGAAAAGCCAATGCAAAATGCCTTACCTTCCTAAAATCTTCTGCACAGCTTGTTTAATGACAGTGATCAATTCTGTCAGGCCTATAAAAAGAAAAATAAATGTAAAAAAAGCCTTGTTTACATTTTCAATTCCTCAATAATACAAATGAATGAATTAGAATTAGTTTACAGGTCATAAATAAGAATCTTACCATCTCCAAGGAGGTGCTGAATACTTGATAAATATTGCTGTTGGACATCTGGGGGAGCAAGAACTGTCTGTACGAAATAGACATAAGGTGCTCAAAATTATTAACAAATAATGTTTTCATTATAACTGAAGCTGAGATTCTAGGACCTAGAACAATAGGAAACACTACTCTCTAACATAACAAAGTCTAGTTTCAAAATATGAAGAAAAATAATGGTTAAAGTTTATAATCACATGAAATATGATTATTCTATATAAATTATCATTATAATATTTGGTTAAATTTTGAATCTCTTGAAAGATAAGGCAGTATCAGTTTAAGTCTATTAAACTTACGGTGCCATTTTTGCCAACTGCTGCATTATCCAAATAAATATATCCACCGATTATGTTTAACTGGACTCGCAAAAGAACCACCAGCATGCAAGTACTGTACACAGCTACGATACTTCTTGTGAAACCTTTGCAGAGAAAAGAAAACCTCTTGGTACTAATTGTTAAAACACAAACAAATGTGTAAAATCGCAAACCATCCCTATGTTATTTTTTCATAAGACAACTTAAAATATACGTTTATAATTATTTCAAGTACAAAAATGTATCAATTCAAAATATTTCAGTTTATCTGCTTACAAAATATTTATTGTCAATTAGGAATGATCTCTTAATTGAAACAATAACCAATAAAGATAATAACCAATATATTCAGTGAAGGGTTAAAGGACTGGGAAGCACTCAGTTATAGCCTCAGAGCTCTGAGCTGTCCAGGGAGCTTGTTCAGAATCAGAGAAGAGCGCTGAGCATGAAGAGCTCCAGCTGTCATTGGCAGGTAAAAGAGCACAAAGGATAAGCTCATACAGGGATGGAGGAAGGTACAGAGAGACAGAGACCAGTCTTCACAGGTGTTTAGGACCAACTGTTCAAAACAGAGGTAAGAGAAAGGTGCTGACTCTTGCTGAGACGAGGAAAATGTCCAGTGGATTTAGCAACACTACTGATCTGTGACATCTGCTTGGATGGAGATACAGGAGTGGAAACCAGGCTCCAAGTGTGTCAGAGAATGAGAGGGAGTGCAGAAGAAAAGAAACAGAATGTAGAAAGCTTTAGTATTACACAAGGGAGATAAAAAAAGTACAATAGCTGAAAGGAAATATAGGGTACTACACAGGTTTATTTCATTTTCAAACAGGCAAAGCTTAAGCATGATTTGTGTTTCCCTGGTGGTTCAGTGGTAAAGAATCCACCTGCTGAGAAGCAAACACGGGTTCAGTCCCTCGGCTGGGAAGATCCCCTGAAGAAGGAAATGGCAACCCACTCCAGCATTTTGGCTTGGGAAATTCCATGGACAGAGGAGCCTGGGAAGGTATAGTCCATGGGTTGCAAAGAGTCAGACATGACTTAGTGACTAAACAACAAGCATGATTCAGTTAGGAAAACACAAGAATGACAGAGGATGAAGTTCTGAGACATGGAGATATATGTATCTATCTGTCCTAGGGAAGCTTTTTGTTTGAAATTTTTATCACTAATCAAAGTTTGCATACAATATCAAAGTGAAATTACTATTTAGGTTGGAGTAAAAACTTCATTTATTGTATCAGAACCTAATATACACATATGTAGTCTAGGATAAGTTTATGTATTATTATAACAATAATACCACCACCACCATGAACATTACTAAGTAGTTTCTATGACCAGTAGACATCAATCTACTTGCTTCACGAGAATTATTTAACCCTGACGACAACCCCATGTGGTAGGTAAAGAAGAGCCACCCACATAATAGAATACAACAATTTCCCATTAAAAATATTTTAAGGCTATGCCTTGAAATATGTAGGCTTACTTATTATCTTCAGATCCTCCCATATTTCTAGCTTGTTTGAAGGCCTAAAGAAAAATATCAGAAAATATGAAAATAATAATCTAGATAATTTAACAGAAAACTTTGACTTTGCAGTTCAATATTTAATTATATTTTATCACAAGATAACTATAACTGTAGAAACAAAGCCCATAAGCTATACTAAAAAATGACTATAATTTCAGTAACTGATGATGACACCCATTTTCATAAGAGTCAGAGACAGGACTTAGCGACTAAACGACCACCATCACCATTACCTGCGTATGTCCTTCCAGTCTTTCTCTTCCTTCTGAGCATATGCATATGTGTACTATAAAATCATACCGGAAAAGCAGCAATAATATTTATCTTTCCCTTATTTACTATTTTACAAATAATGAAGTAGGTCTATAATCCTTCAATGATAAGTATTGTTTTTTAAATATCATTACAAACACAGGCATTTAAATGTATACTTGATGTGTTTCTATCCACTGTAGTTGTTACCCTTATTGATTTTCAAACTGCCCATCTTTGACCATTGTGGGGCTATCCACGTTACTTCCTAAGTTCTTCTGAAATGAGCCCTTCAGTCTTTGACAGCTTCCTTGCTTTTGGACACAAAAGGTGTCTGGGTTCATTTTGTTCAATTTTTGCAAGCCTGAAATCATCCATTTCTCTGAGAGTCCTGGTTCAGAAGACTCAGCTAGTATACTATATGTGTGTATTTATTTATTTATTATATGTATATTAAAGAGATAAAGGACATCATGAATTCATATTTATACTTCTAATTCAAAATTAGGATCACTTTTTTTTTTAACAATCTCATTAATCTTATATCTGTATTTCTTTCTGCCTGCACTAGAAATCAGTGAAACCAATATAATTACAACTTGCTGCATCCCTCACTCTGTGGACAACAGTCTCAGAATAGCAGTACTGAAAAGAGTTTAAGGTTTTTGTTTTTTTCAATTCTGTATGTTCTAAGAGTATATATCCCACTAAAAATACAGTCAAATTTCTGTTTTAGAGTCACTTGGCATAGTTTCTGTTGGGCTTCCCTGATGACTCAGTGGATAAAGAATCTGCCTGCAGTACAGGAGACACAGGAGACATGGGTTTGATCCCTGGATCGGGAAGATCCCCTGGTGAAGGAAATGGCAATCCACTCCAGTATTCTTGCCTGGAAAACCCCACGGACAGAGGAGCCTGGCAGGATCACAGAGAGTTGGACATGACTAAGCACGCAGGTACAGCACAGCTTCTGTTTTTGTGATTACGACACCAACTAGATACACATTTAGGTTATTTCATTTATTTTACCATCACTTTAGACATTGCTTTTCAAACACTAAATATAGTTTTATAAATATGTAAAATATTTACAAATATTTGTATTCCCTGATGACTTTACAACACAGTATATTCAAAGAAGTCTGTTTCTATTCACTTTTGTTTCCTTCTTCACAGGCAACTATTAAAAAAGCCCTTTAACTTTGTATTGTTTTTCTCTATATATATATATTCATATCTGCCCCTTTAGACAAATGGTAGCATACTATATACACCTTTCCTTTAACTTTTTAAAACTTACAACAATATATCCTGGGGATCATTCCATAATAGTATATAGATAACAGCCATCATTTTTTTTTTAAACCATAGCATAGTACTCCACTGTACTATGTGGATGGAGTTCACTGCTGTTCAAATCACCTTCGTGGTAGAACCAGTTTTTTTGTTCTCATATTTCCAATCTGTCACAGATGAACACTTTTGTAAAATACAATAAAAATAAATTATAAGAAAAATGAAATTAAAAACGACAAAAACACAATCCAATATTCTTTATTATTATTATCAGATATAAATTTACATTTCAATAAGAAGTTGAACTACCATTACCACTGTGGGCTACTACTAGTTTCTTATCTTTCTTTGCCACTGGAGGGGCTGCAGAGCTTCAGGTAACCTTTTACTAGATGGCACAAGTTTGACAGCTACATGGAGAAAATCCTACCAGGGCCCTACTGCAGCCTTAGCTACTGTTTAAGCCTTGTTGTGGAATATCATATTTTAGTCCCATATTAAACTGGGAATCAACCATAATTCAAGGATTAGGTATTTTAATGCAGTTAAATCACATCTCTTGAATGTTGCCTAAGATAAATCTCAAAGTGATTCTTACTGAAATTCTAAATGAAATAAGAAAACAGCAGTTCCAAAATTTTAATACAGGAAGTACTCAATAGCAGCTGGCTATGGCAACCCACTCCAGTGTTCTTGCCTGGAGAATCCCAGGGACGGGGGATCCTGGTGGGCTGCCGTCTCTCGGGTGGCACAGAGTCGGACATGACTGAAGCTACTTAGCAGCAGCATGGAAAGGCAAATTAAGGTTATCTGTCTTGAAACTGTACTTAGCTGGCATGATTTTGGTGGGACAGGACAGAATTATAGCCACACAGGACATTTCTTCATTTTGACATTCACTGCTAACAGACTTAAAAGTAGATTTAGGTGAAAGTGAAATTGGTAGTCACTCAGTTGTGTCTGACTCTGTGTGACCACATGGACTGGAGCCCACCAGGCTCCTCTGTCCATGGAATTCTCCAGGCAAGAATACTGGAGTGGGTCACCATGCCCTTCTCCAGAGGATCTTCCCGATCCAAGGACTGAACTCAGGTCTCCCACATTGAGGGCAGATTCTTTACCATTTGAGCTACCCAGGAAGATTTAATTGAGATGAGACCTAATGTATAGCATGGTGAATACAGTTAATAATGCTTTTGTATACTTGGAATTTCCTGAGAAAAAAATCTTATGTGTTCTCACCACATGTTAAAAAAATGGTAACTATGTGAAGTGATGGATATATTAATTAGCTTGGTTGTGGTGATCATTTTTAATGTATGTGTTTACAAAAAATGAGAAAAAAAATTCACCTTATCTTTTTAAAAGATTCTAATTCCAAACCTATGTAAAGGGTACTTTCTATGCCAAGATTCCTATCAAATGATTGTCTAATGGAAATCAACTCCAAGTTAAATATGACCAGGCTCTTTAATGTTACCAAAATATATTACCAAATTAAGAATTAAACTAATCCTAAGTGTTCTGCCTCTCTTGTAATGAAGGATGTTTAAGATTCTTTGCCACTGAAACTTCATTGACCCCAAATGAATATAACAATTTCAAATCAAAAGAAAGGTAAGAAAAAATAACACGAAAATATTTAAAGAGGAAACAGGCTATGAGGAGAACTGTTGTCCATCTTATCCTTCCAAGAATTCTCCTCTCTGTGTAAAGAAAAGAGGGCTCATGCCTTTTCTTTAAAGCTGCTCAGGTTTTACCCATCAGAATTAATCCCTTTGCTCTCTAGCCTCTCACGTTTTCTTCCCACATTTTGCTTTTACTTTTTAACACAGACTTACCACAATATGTCTTGAATTATGACCATTTATTTCATCTAATTCCTCCTTTGGATGACAAGGTCTTAAAGGGACAGAGACCTTATCTTAATTATCTTGAATCCTATGTTTAATCACCAAGAAAGAAGGCCACTGTGTTTGTTGCTACTTACTGTGTTTGTTGCTACTGATATGCTGCTTTTAATACAGTGTATTCACTTATTTCATTTGTCTTGTCTTCCCAATAAGACTAAAATTTAAGGCAATTAAAGCCTATTTTTGTATCTCTTCCTTATGTGCATACAGGTAATTAAGTATTTATTTTACTGGGAGCAATCTGCTTGTAGGCTTCTTCTTTATATAACTATATGAACTAATTTATAAATTAAACCCTACATCCGTAAGTAGTAAAAGTGTGTCAATCTCTAAGAATCACGAAGTTAGGGAAAAAATTTGTATTGTTAGCATTATACTTCAATCAGATTTAAAAATCTGATCAATTGGTTGAAGGAGAGAACATCCAGGTTCTACCTTTTCTAAAATAGTTATCTCTAGGAACTGTCAGCAAGCTGTTGATGAGCAGAACTGTAACTGCGTGGACTATGGACAGTCAATAATATGGACTTAATTGCACTATTGCAAAATGGGTGTATTATCCAGGTACTCACACTTTTTGGGGGGGAAACATTTTCTTTTATTGTTATTTGATTTTTAAACTTTGTTTTAACCCTTCAAAAACTGCTTATGACACAATTTGCCTTAAATCCATTCCAAGCTGTGTATGTTTTCCAATTAAAAAATTACAATTTACACTCTCCAAAAACACTACACAAATCTACTGTATACAAATCCATTTGTGTACCCGAGTACACAAATCCATTGTTATTTTGGAAGGTATGACTTGATTATAGAAAATGTTTTCAAAGGAACTTTCCAGCTTGCTGTGTCCTCTGCATGAACACTAAATTCCTATTTGCAAAGTGCAGATGATAGATACTATCTGCCTCACAAGGATATTGTGGAAATTAGCTGGGAGTAATGTATCCAGCACTGGGCCTGGCACAGAGAGACAGTCCAGAAAGAGCACCTTCTATCCCCTGCCTACTGGAGGATGGTTACAAGGCAGGTAAATATTTTTCGCTAAGGCCCCAATGATTAAAATACATTCAAGTGAAACCTTTCCCCACTCCTCGCCCCTACCCTCTTCTTGTCCATTAAAGGAAGAAGCATTTCCTTCTGGAAATCTTTTTAAATTAACACAGCATCACACTAAATTACAGTATTCCAATACACACTACGGGTTTCCCAGGTGGCTCAGTGGTAATCTGCCTGCCAATGCAGGAGACATGGGTTTGATCCCTGGATCAGGCAGATTCATGGAGAAGGACATGGCAACTCACTCCAGTATTCTTGCCCAGGAAGTCCCATAGACAGGGGAGCCTGGTGGACTACAGTCATGCGGTTGCAAAAAAAGTCAGATACAATTTAGCAACTAAACAAAAATAATACATATTATCCTCCATATATAAGGGCCTGAAACAGTGTACACAGCACACTGTCTTGGTGTGATAAATCATTATCATACGTTCATGTTTTATTTGTACTTCATCTTATTAATCATATAAAATGTAAGTTCATATGCCGTATTTATTTAAAATGTATGTTCACATGCTTTATCTATTACACCATAAACTCTTTAAGAGACACAACATTTAACGTAACTGGCAGCTTCACAACATCTGGTTCAGCAGCACATTCAGTAAGTACTCAAAATTATATTTCTGAGTAAATATCAAACTGACAGAAGACCTCTTCACATGAAAACGAGAATACACACAAATACTGTCACCCTAAATACTTTGCACATCAAGGTAGAGCATAAACAAATGGACAAAGTATGAATTCAATGATATTGTTAGTAAATATTTTTTTCTAAGTGTGTCTATTTATCTTAAGCTTTAATTAGATAGGAAAACAAGGAAATTAAAGACTTTTGAAAAGTATTTCAGGTACAGTCTATAAACTCTCAGCGTGCTGCACAATTAACTTGCGTTTACCTGGTTTTCAGCAGAGCTGTAAGGCTCTCAGAGTTGAGTTGCTGCATCAAGGCCTCTCTCAGTGTTGGGAGCATGGACAGCACTGTAATACAAACAGAATATTAGAAAGTTCATGAGTGACAGGACTGCCTTCACTGAGAAACGCACACTGTTTTGGGCTACATGACAGAGCTGGCAAATAATGAGTGTCAGGAGGGAAGGTGGAGGCTGGAGTTTTCAACTAAATTTTTAATAATAAAAACTAGTTACATACTAATAAATCACTTACCTGCTCACATGAAGCAAAATTATGCATATATCTATTATGATCACAAGTACATATAGAAGAAAAAATGGGAAGAATTAATTCCCAAATCTTAACAGTGTTGGTCTTTGACCTATGGACTATGGATAATTCTTTATTTTTGCAGATCTTTTAAAAAAAATGTTTATTTCTGATTTAATAAAATGATCTTTTATCTTTAGCTTTTGCTTCACATTTTATTTCTAATTTTAGAAACATTTAGTTATTAAAATTACTACACAGCAGTGGGCTTCCCTGGTAGCTCAGTTGGTAAAGAATCTGCCTGCAATGTAGGAGAGTGCTTGCAATGCAGGTGACCTGAGTTCGATCCCTGGGTCAGGAAGATCTCCTGCAGAAGGAAATGTCAACCCACTCCAGTATTCTTACCTGGAAAATCCCATGGACAGAGGAGACTGGCGGGCTACAGTCAGTCCATGGGGTCACAAGAGTCAGACGTGACTTAGCGACTGAACCACCAACCCCCACCACAAAGAGTAGGCATTTGTTATAACCTAGACAAAAGCGCATCGGGCTATTAATAGAAACTCAGAACTGCTGAGCTGTGGTTTTGGTTTTGACAATGGCTACTGCCTGTAACTTCATAATACCAACAAGAAGATAAAATAAGATGTAATACTCAATGAAAAGAGACTGCATGTAATTTATGAAAGTTTATTTATGGCTCTAAGCATCGTGTAAGAAATGTTGTAGAAGTGTGAACACATAAATTTAAAGTGAATGTCTAACACTAAAGAAGCAGTGATAACAATATAAAAAAATATCAGAGATTACAAATGCCATATTCTAACAGGGAAAACTTTAGTGTATGATTTGTACTTCTTGACTAGGCAGGACATTAACTATGAAATCCATGTTAATTTTTTTCTGTAGGAAGTTCAGCTTCTGGCCTACTCTAATCCTTTACTTCAGCGCAGCACTGTGTTGCTTCAGCATTATTTCCTCAAGGTCCATGATTAAATCACCTAAGTTACTGAGACCACTAGCAATAGCAGGAGCTCAGAGTCAATGTAAAATGTGGTTTCTTAGTGTCCATGGTATATACCTCTATCCTAAGCATGATATTTTATCCTACCAAGAAAAAGTACTGCTAGAGTCCTACATTTAGGAAATGCGGTTAGTAGCAAACTTTAAAAATTATGTGGTATGATGACGTGATTTAAGAAAAAGCTCTTCAGTAACTCTCTTATGTCAGGAGAGATAAGAGCGCCTGACTTTCCACTTGAGCTTATTCAACTATAAAGACAAGGCTATTCTTCTCTTCCAGCCATCTGTACTAACACTGAACAAATATGTTTCTGTATTGAGTTGAATACAGCTTTCATGTCTTGTTTTAGCCATCCAGCCTCCATGATAAACTCCCCTAGTGCAACCACAAATCATTTAACCCCATGCCTCAGTTTCCTCATCTGTTAACTGAGGGTGACAGTGGATCTACCTTACAGGACTGTTGTAAGGGTGAAGGATAAAGACATTTAGAACATTGCTTCTTTACACGTGGAAATGCTCAGCAACTGTTAGCTCTTTGTAATATTATACTTATTTGGCTTCTGGCACATTCCGGTTTGAATCTTCTCAACATGTGAAAGGCAGAAAGGGACTTGTGCTCTGACTACCACAGAGCATGTTATAACCACCTTTGAGCTGAACAGACTTTACTCCTGTAGTCTAAGATTAAATTAGTATTTCCAGAAGTCATATCCTACTCTGTTCATAATAAGCTTATGCTCACCTAGAATTCCCACTCTTTTCCCATACATCCTGCTTCTAAGCAAGTTTGGATAATCCTGACTCAGTACAATTGACTTTTAATGCAGAACAATTCTTTTATCCCAGTCTATCACTTAAATGGGACTAGACTATTCTGTATTCCAAAACTTCATTTGTAGTGTCAGTTACACATCCAAGCATTGTGTCATGTATAAATTTAATAGGCATTCTTTCCAAATCTTTAATAAAAATCATGAACATGATAAAGTCAATGGGCAGGGTACAGAGGCATTCCAATAGATGCTATCTTTCAAACTAGGACCAACTTCTTATGTTAAAAAACTAATTATATTTACCTAAAAGCATTAAATTTTTCTAGTAGGTTCATTACCTCTTAATCAAAAGAATAGAAACTTAATTATACGATTTGTAACCCCATTATCAATATACATCAGAAAGCTAATTTGGAAATTTTTTCAGTGAACCTATATTTTGGCTTTTAGCACCATATTTTAGTTTTCACTGCCTTATATCAGCTACTAATTCATCTGACGGGTGTGATGGTCATGGAAATGTGCTACCCACACATTTTCTGCTGGGAGGAGCCATAATTGACTGACAGCTCTAGCTGCCATGTCTCTGGATCTAAACTGCTCCCAGATGGGGACAGTTACTTAGTGAGGATACAAAAACAGGCCCACTTCTGAGGGACTCCTCTACCAGAACTCTTAGGCTTCAGGACTCCCGACTGGCCTGCCAAGATTTCTTAGAACTGTGCTGTTGTCAGAGTCTCTTCTTACCCAACCTTCCTTCCTTTGCCCATTCTAGTCACAGCATCACACCTGCACCGTGGGCTGAAGGCTCTCCTTAATAGCTTCTGCTCCTTGCCTTTCATTCTGCAGGGGTGTCCTCCCAATCAGTCTCCTTTACATCTAACTGCATTTGAGCTGTGCTTCTCAGAGCACTTAAATTGACATAAGGGTCCACGTTAAACTGAGATGTATTTTCAGACCCCAGAAGTTAGCTTTTCCCAGTTTTTAAAAATTTGAGTAATAACTAGAAATGAACTATTCTTAAATTAGTCATTACCAGTGGAGAGAGGGAAGGGGAGGAGGGACATTATAACAGTGGTGGGGGGGAGGGGTTATTATGGGATTATATGAAATTATGTGTGTGAAACTTCTGAAAATTGTAAAGCACTATAGAATTTAAATAATCTCTCATTCAAGAGATGAGATTCTTTTTTTCCTTAAAAAAACAGGAAAGGAAAAATGGACCATTCTTATTCTCTAAAAATTCATTAAAATGCCCTTGGTAGTACCACTATGTTGAAAACTAAATACTGATTCAAAGAAATACATAATTTTCAAAAAGTTGTTCGTTACTGAGCATTTATTACATATCAAGTAGTTTATATAAATTATCTCATCACTTCCTCATAAAATATTTATGAAGTACATTTTATGATGATCATTTTATAGAGAAAGAACTACTTTAGATTTGCCCAAAGACACACAGACATCACAAGCAAAACTAGGAATGGAACCAGAACTGCCTCCACCTTGAAACTGTGCTCTTACTTATTGCACCTTATCTGAGTTGCCATTTTATATAGCATTTGTGATTAATTTTTTCTTTATAGACTAAAGTATTATTATTTCAAACATTAAAAACCATTCTATAGCCACAACTAAATGTGTCTCTTAACCTTCTTAATTCCAGTCTCTTTATCTGTCAAATAAGACTAAACTGAAAATAAAGTTCTTCCAACCTTGAAAAAAAATTCTACTTTTAAAATTGAACAAAAAGAACCTACCTTTATAAATTTTTTTCTAAATTAGTTGTTCTTGAAAGAAATGGAAGGATTAAACTTTTAACAACAAAAAAAAGGAAAACAAGTTTGACATGGATTTGAGGATTAATTCTTCAAGGAGTTAAGAAAAATATATCACAACACCTTGCCTTCTCCTGACAGCATCCTTCCAGGAGGTTTCTAGCTCTGGAGATTAAACTATTCCCACTGATTCACCCTGGCTGAATGTATACTACTGTGCTAGACTGACAGTTCTGCAGGTGCCTCTGTAATTGTAAGACACTTAGGAGTCTTGACTATGGCCGACATGGCCAGAGGGCATCGGGGCACTCCTGCAACCTCATCTCCTATCACACTTCTCCCATTGCTCATGCTAGTCTAGCTATATAGCCTTTCTGCTGTTTCTCAAATATGAGAATAGCCAAGCTTGTTTCCGGAGAAGGCAATGGCACCCCACTCCAGTACTCTTGCCTGGAAAATCCCACGGACGGAGGAGCCTGGTGGGCTGCAGTCCATGGTGTCGCTAAGAGTCGGACACGGCTGAGCGACTTCACTTTCACTTTTCACGCATTGGAGAAGAAAATGGCAACCTACTCCAGCGTTCTTGCCTGGAGAATCCCAGGGACGGGGGAGCCTGGTGGGCTACCGTCTATGGGGCCGCACAGAGTCGGACACGACTGAAGCGACTTAGCAAGCTTCTTTCCACCTCAGGCATTCTGCAGGGCTCTTTCCATTGTCCCACTTAACTTCTCCTTAGAGGTAAAGATTCTATTGGCTGCCCTACCTTAAACAGCATCCCCACCCCTCACACAGCTCATTCTCCTTATAAACAGTTACCACTGCTTAAAGCTATTTACCTGGTGTTTATCATCATTTTCTCCCACTAGCACATAAACGGGTTTCCCTGGTGGCTCAGACGGTATGGTAAAGTGTCTGCCTGCAATGCAGGCGACCCAGGTTCAATGCCTGGCTCGGGAAGACCCCCTGGAGAAGGAAATGGCAACCCACTCCAGTACTCTTGCCTGGAAAATTCCATGGACAGAGGAGCCTTGTAGGCTACAGTCCATGGGGTCGCAGAGTCGGACACGACTGAGCGACTTCACCTCACTTCAGCATATAAACTCTGAATGTCAGGTCTTTTTTTCTTCGGTTGCTCACCTTATGCTTCCCTGGTCTTTGCTGGATGAATAAAGAAAATGAATAAACTAGCATTTATGTTGCATTATTAATTTACATTGATTTTTAGAATCCACATTAAATTACGTATTTCAGTTAAATCATGTAAACACTTGCTAGATTTGTCATTTTTGCCTTTTCCTCTAACTTTGCTCCTGGAGATATGTAAATTAATATAAATCATCAAGCAACTTTACACATGTATAAATATTTCTCTGTCTTACCTGTCATATTGCAAGTCCTCTGGTTGCTTTCAAAATGATACTGTCGTCGTGCTTGGGCAATGTATTCTGCAGCCTCCCTTTCTTGTATTTCTCTGATTTTCTTCTGTCCATATTTCCCCAGGATATATACTCCTAAAATTATTTTCAAAAACAAGTTATTATACTAATCCAGTTTATTAGAGTATTAAAAATTCCAAACGGTGTTTTTAACCCAAGTTTTCCAAATATAGGGCGTATATCAGTGAAAAGCTAAAAATCGCAACTTTTAAAAACCTAAAGAATAATATACGAATTGCAACCTAAAGAAAAAGAAAAGGAGATTGGCATTTTAAAAGTCAATGGCAGATGGGTACATAGAGATGATTGTGTGAAGAAACAGAAAGGAATTAAGTCTACAAAGTCAGGCGATGCCTTTAATAGTGAACTGGAGATATTCTAAGTGTCCAACAAAAGGGAACTGTTTAAATGCATTATGGCCTAGCCATACAATGGAATCTTACAGCTATTAAAAACCACACTGCTAAATAGTTCATGACTCAAGGAAATAACCATGTGATATAGTTAGACAATAAAATAAGATACTGAAAGTTTTGCTTTTTAATGTAAGTAGATATATATGTAACATGGATTTTAATTTCTAACAGATATTAAACAACGATCACTGCTGAAGCGTGGGATAGTACGTGATTTTTTCTCCTTCTGCTTGCTTCTCTATGGTTTCCACATTTTCTTCAATCAAAATATAGTATTTTTAAAAATATAAGAAAAAATTTTAAAGGAAGACTAAAAGAAAGGTAGGTAGTCAGGCAGACATGGAAAACTAGAAACTTAGGTGAAAAAGGGAGGGGGAAGAGGGTACAGAAATTCCTAACTTATAATAGTATAAAAATATAGGTGGGGTCGTGTGCCTGTAATGTACTTTAACACATTTTAGTATAGACAGTGTAACATAAATGGGCACATTTTGGTCATACCCTGTGGGCAATCAATTGTCCTGGCTGGTAAAGTGAACACTCTGGCATGGTTAGTTAGCATTTGGTCAAAAGCCACATTTCAAGGTGTAAGTATGTAAACTAACTTTTACCAAGCACAATAAATATCAGAAATGGCTTTTTACAGATTAAATGTTTAAGATGCTGGGTAGCTAAAACATTTTAGTAATAGTAATACTCATTTGAACAAGAATACACTAACCTCGAAGGCAATGGCAACCCACTCCAGTACTCTTGCCTGGCAAATCCCATGGATGGAGGAGCCTGGTAGGCTGCAGTCCATGGGGTCGCTGGGAGTCAGACACGACTGAGCGACTTCACTTTCACTTTTCACTTTCATGCATTGGAGAAGGAAATGGCAACCCACTCCAGTGTTCTTGCCTGGAGAATCCCAGGGACAGGGGAGCCTGGTGGGCTGCTGTCTCTGGAGTCGCACAGAGTCGGACACGACTGAAGCGACTCAGCAGTAGCAGCAGCAGCAAGTCCTTCACCTTTTAGGAATAGATAGTTCAAAGGATTCTTAGACAAGAGAGTTAACCAAAAGGCCAACAGAATCCTACATCGAGAATATTGTTGCCTTTGCTTCCAGTAAATCTTTTCTGTGTGGTTCTGTTGCTGCACCAAGAAAGGACACTGGGATTTCAATGAATTTGCAGAACAAGTAATGATACTGTTTTAATCTATGCTTGCTAACAGATGTTTTAATGTGTGCCAAATTTGTTTCATAATAACTTGGCAACAAGGTTGTAGGAAGTAACTAATCCTCACCTTCCTCCAACTGTCTGTAGCCTTCAATATGACAAGAAGAATATAAGAATTGTATGTGAGCTCAATAAATGGATTTGATCTGTTTGACATCAGTGGGGAAAATAGTCCTCTAGGAACATCAAAGTAAATACATATCCTGAATTATTTTCACTAATGTAAGCAATACAGATGAACTGATATGTTATATATCTTAAAAGTCATAGTTCAGTGAAAGAGCATGTGCTACAAATAATTAGAAACAAAGTGTGACTGCTTTTGTTTGTATACAAATAAATGTATTATACTCATCTGTAAAGAATAAATAAAAACTCATATAAATGGCTCCGGAGCTACCCTTCTCATAATCCAGCCTCAATAAACTGATGACAGTGCCATAATACTAACAGAATGAAGAAACTGACTTACGTTTCACAAAGTAACTGTCTGACAGGCAACTCTTATGTAACAACTTCTCAGTGAACTGCTTTTATTTGCCTGATGGCTAAAAATTTTGTGTAAAATTATTATTCCTCAAACAACAATAGTGTAAAATGAAATGCTGCAATGACACCCCTTGAATAGTTAAGAATTTTCTAGAGTAACAATAAATTTGATTGGTCTATGTGCTTTCCTGAGGAGAAGGTCCACTGCTTTCATTAAATTTTCAAGAGTGTCTGATAAAAGTACTTTAGGGACTACAGTTGACCTTTCAATATCTCCAGGGTTAGCAGTGCAGAACACTCCCTCCAGCAGTGGAAAATCTGCATGCAACTTTACAGTGGGCCCCCTGCACAGTTCTGCGCCCTTGGGTTCAACCAGCTGAGGATCTGCAGTGCTGCAGTATTTACTGAAAAAAGTCTGCATGTAAGTGGCCTGCCTGCATGCATGCATGTTCACTCACTTCAGCTGTGTTTGACACTTTACAACCCCATGGACCGTAGCCCACCAGGCTCCTCTGTCCATGGTATTTTTCCAGCAAGAATATCGGAGTGGGTTGCCATTTCCTTCTCCAGGGGATCTTCCCAACCTAAGGACTGATCCGGTGTCTCCTGCATTGCAGGAGGATTCTTTACCGCTGAGCCACTGGGGACACTCCCTATAAATGGTTCAAACCTGTACTGTTCAAGCTCAATTAACTGTATTGTCTATTTGGTAACTAGTATATGGTTACTAAAGCTAAAAGAATAAATTATTATGGATTAAAGAGTGTCCTACCCCAAATTAACATGTTGAAGCCCCAGTATTTCAGGAAATAACATTATTTGGAGATAGGGTCTTTGTAGCCATAATCAAGTTAAAAGGTCATTAGATGGGCCTGATCCAGTATGACTGCTGTTTTTATAAAAAAGGGGAAGTTTGGACACAGACATGTGTAGAGGGAAGATGACATGAAGACACAGGGAGGAGAGAGTTATCTACTAGCCAAGGAGAGGGGCCTGAAACAGATCCTTCTCTCATAGCCCTTAGATGGAATAAATTCTGACCTCCAGTGCTGTGAGACAGTAAGTTTATCTTGCTTAAGCCACTCAGTATGTGGCACTCTGTTACAGCAGCCCTAGCAAACTAGCACGCAGTGTTAGCGTAAAATTCTATAATCCATTCTTTTCCTTGAATTAGCACTGAAGTAAGTTTCTACACAAGGACTAATTTATCCAGCTTCTCATTCTCAAAATTTGTAACTTCTGGGGTTTTTGGGGGGTCAGATTTGACTCCCTAGGGAAATAAGAATGAAGGCAGAGAATTCATCGCCTAAAATAAGGAGCTCAGGATCTATACACCTGACTTGCTGCTTGAATTCTGGTCTGAAAGAGAACAGACACTGAGAGCTGAGGCATCAACTAGGCAGGAAACTTTTAAGCATGTCCCATCTTTCTGGGTTTAAATTTCTTCCTAAAAATGAAAGGTTGGGATTATAGGAGCTTTAAAACTTCTTCTTTAGTTATAACTTAGTTATAAATAATGAAAATTCATTAAATATCTCAAAAAATAAATGTAAAATGTTTTGAGGTTTCCTTTCAGAATATGGATGGCAAAGCAAAATGTCTTCTAGTCTTTCTATATCATGAAGTGAAGTGAAAGTCTCTCAGTTGTGTCTGACTCTTTGTGATCCCGTGGACTATACAGTCCATGGAACTCTCCAGGCAAGACTAATACTGGAGTGGGTAGCCTTTCCCTTCTCCAGGGGATCTTCCTAATCCAGGGATTGAACCCAGGTCTCCCACAATACAGGTAGATTCTTTACCAGCTAAGTCACAAGGGAAGCCCTTCTATATCATAAACTTGGTTTTCTAAAATCATTGCTTAGTAACTTCATGGATGAAAATTCTGCAATATAACTATTTTATTAGGTTAATAATTTCTATAAGAGTTTGAAAATAATCTGTTAACTTTACTCCCATCCAAAAGACCACCAAATCCTGCTATTGATTCTTTTCAGAAATAGTTTCTAAATTTTGCCACTTCAGTCCACCCTTTTACCATTATTTTCATTCAGACCCAATTATTAATGCTCTTGAACTGGTTTAACAGTTTCCTAATTCTCCTCTTTTGTTTCTGGTCTCCTTTTCAATCCAGGTTTTATGGGCAAAGTGATTTGCTAAAAGTTAAATCTGACTATTCGATTTGTCTTATATGTTTTGTCTTATATGATGATGCATCCCCACTATATAACGTTGGTACACAATTGACACTCAATACCTATTTGCTGCTGAACATCCCCTTTCCCGTGTTCCCTTCTCCTTTGTAGCTGTGATTCCAGCTGATTCTTCAGTGGGGCTTGCTGAACACGACTCTCTCTCTATGCTGGGTCTCTATGCAAGACCCTCCTCTACCATGGTACTCTGATACGACGATTGCACTACTTTTGTTTATTTCCATTTCTGCTTTCTGAATGCACCATGAGTTCCTCAAAGTCAAGAACTGAGTCTTATTTCTCTGTGTCACCTGAGTCGAAAACAGTGAGGCTAGTCACTCTCATTCAAATGTTTGTTGAATGAATGGATGAATAAATGAAAAACTAAAGAGACCAAGACATTATAGGGATTAAGATATAAATTATAAATCAATGCTCTGAGATTTTTATACATCAGCAAGTGAATACATATGAATTTGGCCGTTCTCTGCAACACTTTTGCTAGCATTAAAGAGAAAAAAGAGAAAGTGTTATTCGCTCAGGCGTGTCTGACTCTTTGGGTTCCCATGGACTGTAGCCCACCAAGCTCCTCTATGAGATTTCCAGGCAAGAACACTGGGGTGGGTTGCCATTTCCTTCTCTAGGGCATCTTCCCAATCCAGGGATCAAACCTGCGTCTCCTGTGTCTCCTGCACTACAGGCAGATTCTTTATTGTCTGAGTCACCTAGCACAGAGGTTCTCAAAGTGTGGCTTGGGCACTCCTGCAGGTGTACAATAACCTTTTAGGGCATCTGTGAGTAAAAATTATTTCTGTAATAACACAAATGCTCTTTGCCTTTTTCATTCTCATTCTCGTATGAGTGAGTGTACAGTGGAGTTTTCTAAAGACTACATTGCAAGTGCGTATTGCAGCTGGCTAAATGTGGAAAGAGATATAAGCCAGACAGTAAAGAGATCTGTAAAAATGTAAAACAATGCTATTTTTCTCACTTGTTTTCTGAAAATAATATTTACGTTAATATTTGATAGATTTACTATTGTCATTTTAAAATAACTACTATTTCAAAAATACTCTGGTTTTAATTTTTAATATGGAAACAGTTATTATTAGACATAAATTTTATAGAGCTCTTTAGAGTCCTTAATTTTTAAAAGTGTAAAGGAGACCTCAGGCCCAAAAGTTTGAGAACCATTGTTCTAGTCTTAAAACTGATCAAACTGTACGACTTTGTCTAAAGCAGTTAGTCATCCAAATTCCTACTTAAGAAGGCCCATAACTCAAAGTTTTTAACTGAGGTGTTTTTTTCCCCTCATCATTAGATGGACAAGTGTTTTGGGCAGAAATGTTGATATCTTACCTAAGTTGCAAGTCTATCAAAATGTGCCACTTCTTCCATGAAGCCTTTTCCTAATTATTTTTTTCCCAACTGCACATGCTATTTGCCAGTTTTATATGTATATCATTTTTTCAGCTCTTATCATTTTGCATACCTATTGCTATGGTTTGAATGTTTGTATCTCCTCTACATTCATCTGCGGAAATTCTAAGGCCCTATTCCATGGTGTTAGGGGGATGGAGTCTTGGGAAGTGCTTAGGGCATGGGTGTGTAGCCCTCAAGAATGAGATTAATGTTCTTATTAAAGGGACTTCACTGAGATCCCTAGACCCTTTTGCTATGTGAGGATCTAACTCAGGAGCAGGCCCTCACCAAGCCATGTCTGCCCCTTGACCTTAGACTTCCAGGCTCCAGAACTGTCAGAAATAAATTTCTGTTATTTATAAGCCACTCAGTCTGCGGTATTTTGTTATACCAGCTGGAACAAACTAAGTCATTTGTTTTCATTCCTCTCAGACCATAAAGTTCATGAAGACAGAATGGCTCAGAGTAGAAAGAGAATGTGCTCTGGATCTAACACATTGGGGTTTGAGTTCTAGCTTCCCGGTTACGAACTCTGGGATCCTTGGCAAGTTTCTTAAATTCTTGGCAGTCTGGTTCCCATATTTTTGAATGCAGATAACAATAGCTATCTTGTCATCATCCCCACTCAACAGAAGAACTTAATATAGGGCCCACTGGGCACCCCCAAAATGGTAGCTATTACTATTAAAAATCTCTGTGAATCTTGTATTTCCAATTATATTATTTTCAACACTATGGTGGTGGTTTAGTCAGTAAATCGTGTCCGACTCTTGCAACCCCATGGACTGCAGTCTACCAGGCTTCTCAGTCCATGGGATTCTCCAGACAAGAATACTGGAGTGGGTTGCCATTTCCTTCTCCAGGGGATCTTCCTAACCCAGGGATCAAACCCGCATCTCCTGAATTGCAGGCAGATCTTTACTGACTGAGCTACCAGGGAAACCGTTCAACACTATAGGCAAGGGATAAATGTTTCTCAAATTAGACTGATATGTACCATGTTATAAGACCTATCCCTTGAAGAAGAAAGACGATGAGGCTCAAAGAAATGCCAGTCACGGTCATCTACTCTCTTCTTCCTTTTAAACTGAGATCCTTTTTTGCTATAAAATACTAGGATTACTTTCTTTTCCTGTTCCTCTGAACTCTTCCCCCGCCCCTCACCCTCTTCTTTCTCTTTCCTCTTAATCTGTACCTGTAAAGCTCTCAACAGATTTTTTGGAAAAAAAAAAAAAAAAGTATATCTCTTAAATGTACTCTTTTGCTTCCCTTATGATTATTTCTAATACACCGTTAGGTTGTTCCACACATCTGAAGAAGTATGCTATTTTTCTTTCCTTCAGTCGTGGCAAAAATATTCTATTTATACTTCTTCCATCACACACAAATCATTAGCTTCTACAAATAAAGTGGACTCAGTAGTTTTAGCACAGTTTAAATATACATTAGATATCAGTGGATAAAAACACTGAAAAATATTTTTATCTGCAAAGAATTTTTCAAATGCCACAAAAATTTATACTTGATCATTACTGAATTGTTGTGATAGACCTCAGAGAAAAGGAAAACACTCTCCTTGATTCATTAACAAGAAGCCTGTTTCAAGTTTTCAAGAATCAACAGAGCTGAATTACTAAGCGTACTGTCAATTTCAAATTGTTTCGGAGCCATAAAATATAATCAATAGTAAGAGAAAAACAACCAAATTCTTTGGGAAACTGCTGCTTTTGCCTTTGACTACTTTTGTAACCAAAGTATGTAGTTAGTGACAATATTTCTCAGAAAACCCAAATGCTAAAAATTCCCTCTTCACATTCCTGCATTTCTTTCTCCTGTATCACCCAAAACATTTTCTTGTTTCCTTCAGGTCTCCTCTCATTAGGACATGACTGTCTTATGAAGAAAAGGCTCTCAAGATTGTTATCTAATCTGTTTCTAAATCTCCTCTCAGCCTGGGTAACTTAATTACGTGAATTAGGTGGGAATTCATCCCAGTCTTGAAGATCCTGCTCGCCCAGCATCCTGCAAGTAGTTTCTTACTACCTAGTTCACTACACAGTTTGTATTCTAAAAGAGCAGGAACAGAGCTAAAATATTGATCTGTGTTTTTTTTTTTGTCTAGCATATACCTTCTAACACAGTCCTTCAATACAACTGTGCTGTTTTCAAAAAATTCGAATTAACTTTAAACAAGATTCGAAGTGCAAGTTTTAGTTTACTCTCCTCGAATATTGTGAAACTTCTGCGAAGGATGAATGCCAAATCAAGTCCTGGGAGTGGCAAATAGAAACGAAGAATCTCATGGGAAAACAAGAGAAGAGAATAAGAAAAAAATGTGGAAGAGAACGTGTCTTGAAACAGAAGAAAAATGAGAGAGAGAGAGAAAAGAACCCAAGAAACAAACAACCGCCCCCCCTCCCCCCGCCACCGCCCAAACACGGAGGTGGGTTATCCTAAAGGCAGTGAGAAAAAGGCGAAAAACAGAGTATGGGGCAGTACCAGGGCAAAGGGCACACATTTCACAATTGCAGAGATGTAAAGAGCCTTGGAGAAGGAAATGGCAACCCACTCCAGTACTCTTGCCTGGAAAACCCCCATGGATGGAGGAGCCTGGTAGGCTACAGTCCATGGGGTCGCAAAGAATCGGACACGACTGAGCGACTTCACTTTCTTTAAAGAACCTTGGAGGTTTTGCACCCCATCCCCCGTCTCATGGTTGATCGCATGCTGAGCTGTGGTTTCTCCGCCTCTGTTTTAGAAGACAGACACCCCTCTCCCACCCTCTTCTTCCACTGCGCCTTGCCAAGAACGCTGTCACCCACCTCCAAGGACCGTGCCCAAGAAGATGCATTTCTTTTTGTGACGTTTCAGAAAATTCCACGTAGATCTAAGCATTTTCAGGCCCCCGGGGCGGGCTGTCTAGAGGGAAGGGATGATGGTCCACCGGGATACCCTTTCTTTGTCGCCTGGCACGGACGACCCGGCTGGACGGCCGTCGTCCCGCTCGGTGCTCTCCAGAAATCACAAAGGCGACTTTCCGCAGACACTGTCACCGGAGCGGGAAGGGGGCGTGGACTATAGCTGAGCAGTTGCCCTTTTCTGTTGCAGCCGCAGCTCACTGGTCCGGGGCGCCCAGGTCCGTCCAGAATTTGCTCCCGAGTACCTCACTGTTCGATTCCCCCGGAAACTACGACCCGTATCCGCCGCGTTCCGTAGCCTGTGCTCTTATTTCCCCGCGGCCTCTGATGCTGAGGGAGACAGCCCGGGTGCAGCAGTATGGAGGCGAAGGCGGGGTCCACCGCGGCTACCGATGGTGCATACTCGGTGTCTGCGGAGGAGACCGAAAAGTGGATGGAGCAGGCGATGCAAATGGTGAGGGGGTCTGGGCGTGGACGCACAGGATAGGAACTTTCTCCGGCTTATCCCGACCGAGCATTTGAGTAAATGTCCCCGGGGTGCTTTCTGGGTCTTAATAATCTCGATGGCGCTCACAATCTCTGGGTAAACAGTTGGCTTTTACTGTCCTGAAATGTACTTTAGTCCATTCTCACGTGGCTCTGAGGGAAGGAAGAGAGGAAATACAGAAATTGTTTCTTTTTCACTGTTTTGAAGTAAGCGTCAACATCCCTATTCGGGGGCTGCTGGCACGTGCGTGCTGTGTCCCCTTCTTTCCTGTGGACGCTGGCAGATCCGCGACGTTACATTATTTTGTATGTATGACCCCTTGAACCTACCTAGGACAAGGAAGGAAGCTGAGGGTTCTTTTGGTAGAGAGCAGGATAAGAACAGGCCCCTGAGCGGACAGATTCCGCCATTCATTCATTCAGCCATCCGTCCTCTTGCCCTCTGCCCTTTCTTCCCCCACTCCCTTCAGGACTCCTGATTAAGGAGGGGTCTGATAAGCTTTGTGTACAACCCAATCTTTACCCGTACTTATGTGTGCCAGCGAACTCTTTAATAGGGATAAAAGTGTATTTGGCGTGTATGTACGGAGGAGCCTGGTGGGCCGCAGTCCGTGGGGTCGCTAAGAGTCGGACACGACTGAGCGACTTCACTTTCACTTTTCACTTTTATGCATTGGAGAGGGAAATGGCAACCCACCCACTCCAGTGTTCTTGCCTGGAGTATCTCAGGGACAGGGGAGCCTCATGGGCTGCCGTCTCTGGGGTCGCACAGAGTCGGACATGACTGAAGCGACTTAGCAGCATAGGTATATAAATCTTAGACGCACATATATGCATATTTTTAAAAACTTGTTTCTCATACCTTTTTGAAAGTGGTGGTGGCGGTGGTTTAGTAGCTAAGTCGTGTCCGACTCTTGCCATCCCATGGACTGTAACTGACTCAGTAACAAAAAAAAAATCTATTTTGTATTACATTCCAGTAAATGCCAAGTATACACTTTTAGGTATAATTGAGACAAAAGTTTTACAAAATGATGCTTAACCTTCCTATGCACAGTTTTCCTGGTATTCCTCTTTCATTCCATTTTGAAAAAACAAATGCTTATACCTGATTTGATTTCATGATGCAGTCTTTCAGTCCACTTCAAAATTTATTCTCCCCATTAAACTTAGAGGATGCGTAACTTTTTGTTTGGCACTTTAATGTTCACATATGCTTTGAAAGGATCTTCCCTGGTGGCTCAGACGGTAAAGCGTCTGCCTACAGTGCCTACCATGTGGGAGACTGGGGTTCAGTCCCTGGGTCGGGAAGATCCCCTGGAGAAGGAAATGGCAGCCTACCCCAGTATTCTTGCCTGGAAAATCCCATGAATGGTGGAACCTGGTAGGCTACAGTCTATGGGGTCACAAAGAGTCGGACACGACTGAGTGACTTCACTTCACTTATGCTTTAAATGATTAATTTATAATATGGAACTGTTTGTCCTGAACTCATTTTATGTTACTAAATTCTTCCAGCTGGAAAAAAGGAGTTTTCATGTGATATCAAACTCTGTCCTTCCCCCAAATGATTTCAATACTATCATATGCTGGGCAGCATAAGTCATGAGGATGATAGTAAATGCACATGAAGGTTGAAATGTCTCAAATTAAGCTGCATTTACATCTTTCTATGGATAAGAGACCCGGAAGTCAGGGGATGTGGGCATTCTGAAAATTTTTTGTCTCTTCTGTTTATTTTCTTTTGCTTCAGGAACTATCCTCAGAATATTTAAGGGGAGCTTGCACAGATGAAATTTTGAGAGATCCTACCATAGCCAAGTTTATTCAGCCATTGAACGTTTCCCCTTTCTGTATCAGAAATGTGTTTTCTTTCTCTCCTTTCATATCCTCCACACTATTCTCTAGACTTCTGGACTGAACATTTGAGTCTTTCTACTACCTTTTTTAAAAAATTAAACTTTTAATTTTGTATTGGAGTATAACCCATTAAGAATGTCGTTATAAAGAAAAGAATATCGTGATAGTTTAGGTGGCCGGCAAAGGAACTCAGCCATACATATACATGTATCCTTTCTCCCCCAAACTCCCTCTCATCCAGGCTTCCACAAAACACTGAACACTGAACACTTCCCTGTGCTATACAACAGATCCTTGCTGGTTAACCATTTTAAATGTAGCAGTGTGTATCTGTTTGATATGACCTTGGGCAAGTCACTTTATCCCCCTAGAGTACTGCCTCCTACTCTATAAAATGGGATGGTTGAACTCCTAGTAGTCTCTAGGGTCTCTCTGGCCTTGACATTATTGTCTCAATGTAAAGTGAAGTTGCTTAGTCATGCCCAACTCTTTGCCATCCCATGGACTGTAGCCTACTAGGCTCCTCGGTCCATAGGATTTTCCAGGCAAGATTCCTGGAGTAGGTTGCCATTTCCTTCTCCAGGGGATCGTCCCCACCCAGCAATTGAACCCAGGTCTTCCGTATTGCAGGCAGACACTTTACCATCTGAGCCACAGTTGGACTATAAACACCTAAAGATGTGGTTGCCTAGTTTATCTACACAGGGTCAAGGAGGTCCTTAGTTTGCACTTTGTTTTTTTGGCCAGTAGTATATGTTTCTTCCCACTCTAGAATTCTTGCCTGGAGAATCCCATGGACAGAGGAGCCTGGTGGGCAGCAGTCCACAGGGTCACAGACTTGGACACAACTGAGCGACTAACACACACATATGTTTCTTCCAGGTCTTAAAAAAAGGGAAAAGAATACTTGTGATAAATCTTGGACTTTGTCCAACCATCCCTGCCACCTCCACTAAAGAATCTTCAAATCTTAAACTATTTTGAAGACTTGTAGAAGTAATAGAAAGTGGCCTGTGTACTTCTGAGAAGAGTTTACAATCAGACCAGAAGCGTAGCTAGTACCAGATTCAGAGGCAGCTAATGTGTTCTGAGGAATTTGAAAGTGAGGTGTCCCGTGCACATGTAATAATAGGGAGGATGCTAGCATACTTGCAGCACCTGGACAGAATAGACATATTTATATGGCCAATTCAACTGGCTGAGTGTTTGGCTGATGTTGGTGTTTGTTGAGCGAAGGCCTGGAGGAATTGGAATGGCGATGGATTCTTTAAAGTAAATGATGAAAGGCAGAAAACATAAAAGAAGAATGAATAGGTTTTAGTTATATAAACATTGAAGATTTCTACATGGTAAAAAGGTAAGATACAAAGTAACAAAGCAAAGGATAGAGGGAAAATATTTGCTGTGTAAATAAAAGCACAGGTTTGATATAACCTTGATATATAAAGAACCTTGGCAAAGAGATATACACCCTAATATTGAAAAAGTCAAAGGATATGAAAGAACATGCTATTTCTAAAAGAAACACAGATAATGAACAAGTTAACAAATGTGCAATTTCACTAGTAATAGATTAAATTCAAATTAAAAAGAGATATAATTTTTCAGTATTCTTGTCTGGAGAATCACATGGACAGAGGATCCTGGCGGGCTATGGTCCATAGAGTTGAAGAGAGTCAGGCCCAAGTGAAGTGACTTAGCATAATTTTTCAGCTGTTAAATTGGCAAAGGTCAAAAACTTGCAATGATTGTTGTAGAAAAGGATGTGTGTGTGAGGAGTTGGTTAGTTGGTTGCTGAAATTGGGGCATCTTTTCTAGAAGGCAACTTTGTTATATACATATAAAAAAGCCTTAAAACTGAGTTTATCCTTTGATCCAGTAATATCTTTATGGTATTTTTTTCCCAAATGAAAATATTTTAATGTTTTCTTTTTCTGATTATATAGATAATTCATAGTCATAAGAAATTTATTTTTATAAATTTATTGACATCAGTTCAGTTCAGTTCAGTCACTCAGTTGTGGCTGACTCTTTTCGACCCCATGAATTGCAGCACGCCAGGCCTCCCTGTGCATCACCAACTCCTGGAGTTCACTCAGACTCACGTCCATCGAGTCAGTGATGCCATCCAGCCGTCTCATCCTCGGTCATCCCCTTCTCCTCCTGCCCCCAATCCCTCCCAGCATCAGAGTCTTTTCCAATGAGTCAACTCTTCACATGAGGTGGCCAAAGTACTGGAGTTTCAGCTTCAGCATCATTCCCTCCAAAGAAATCCCAGGGCTGATCTCCTTCAGAATGGACTGGTTGGATCTCCTTGCAGTCCAAGGGACTCTCAAGAGTCTTCTCGAACACCACAGTTCAAAAGCATCAATTCTTCGGCGCTCAGCCTTCTTCACAGTCCAGCTCTCACATCCATATATGACCACAGGAAAAACCATAGTGTTGACTAGATGGACCTTTGTTGGCAAAGTAATGTCTCTGCTTTTGAATATGCTATCTAGGTTGGTCATAACTTTCCTTTCAAGGAGTAAGCATCTTTTAATTTCATGGCTGCAATCACCATCTGCAGTCTTTTAAATAAGTCGAATTACATATTCTCTTCATGATTGTAAGTATCCTTTTTTCCTAGGCATAATTATTTCTTATTTTAGTTTATTTTCCTCTCACCCCCATCCCATAGTTCTTTTATTGCTTTGGAATGAATTACCAAATTGGGACATAGGATGTGTGTATTTTAAAGCCATCTGTCTAGATGTTTTTAGGTTGCCTTTTAGAACTATACTGCCCAGTGTAGTAGCCACTAGCATATGTGGCTAGTTATTTCATGAATAAGATGAAATTAAATATTCAGTTTCTCCGTCATGTTAGCCGCTTTTCATCTACTCAGTAGCCACACATGGCCAGTTGCAACCATATTGGACGGCACAGATCAAAGGACGTTTCCATTACTATCAACAGTTCTGTTGGATAGCACTGGCCTGAAATGGTCCCAAGTCCATCCCCTGTGTGAGAATGTTCTGTCCTACCCCTGTTCCTACCATCCTTGGAATTATCACTGCTGAACATTTGGCAGTGTCATAGGTGAGAAGTAATGTCTGTGTTACATTTCTTGTTCTTTGGTGAAGTTATCAAACTTTAAATAAAGTTCTCTATATTTTATTATTGTTTTGTAAAATCGCTATTTTTCATGACAGTTTTCTTTTGGAGAGATAGCATATAATAAAGGTCATTGTTTTAATCATCACAGCATATAATTCTAAGGGTGTAGGCATAGAATCAAATAAAAAAAACAAGAGCATTGCACTATTACATTCCAGACGCATCGCCATGGGCCGTGTTTCATACTGACCATATGTGTAAGGCCCTGCTCTATGGTGGTTGCTGTTCAGCCACCACTAAGTCATGTCCAGCTCTCTGTGACCCCATATACTGCAGCATGCCAGGCTCCTCTGTCCTCCACTATCTCTTGGAGTTTGCTCAAATTCATGTCCATTGAGTCAGTGATGCTATCTAACCGTCTCATCCTCTATCATCCCCTTCTTCTCCTGCCTTTTCTCAGTCTTTTCCAGCATCAAGGTCTTTTCCAGTGAGTCGACTCTTTGCATCAGATGGCCAAAGTATTGGAGCTTCAGCTTCACAACAGTCCTTCCAATGAATATTCAGAGTTGATTTCCTTTAGAAATGAGTGGTTTGATCTCCTTGCTGAACAAGGGACTGCTGAACAAGAGTTTTTTCTAGCACCACAATTTGAAAGCATATCAGGTGTGTATTATTACTGTCCTCGTTTTCAGATGTGGACGTCGAGGTTTAGAGTTAAGTAAGCTTCCCACAGTTAGAGAGCTGGTAAGGATAGAGATGTGATTTGAGCCCAGCCACCTGTCTTCACCCCCCGTTTGTCCTATGCTGTGTTTGGTTGCTCACTGCTCCCCATTGTACTCTATTGGACCCCTCTGCCTATTCACTTCATTCCCACTGACTACCATGCATTGGGAATCCTAATTAGACATTTGGACTTTTTTCCTCTGTGAATTTCTAGATATATTCTCTTTTGCCCAATTTTATTATTAATTTTTCTTTTAAAAAACCACATTGTAGGGACTTCCCTGGTGGTCCAGTGGCTAGGATATCTTACTCCCAATGCAGGGGGGCTGGATTTGATCCCTGGTCAGGAAATTAGTATGTAGATCAAGAAGCAACAGTTAGAACTGGACATGGAACAACTGAGTGGTTCAAAATTGGGAAAGGAGGTATGACAGGGCTGTACATTATCACTCTGCTTATTTAATTTATATGCAGAGTACACCATGTAAAATGCTGGGCTGGATGAAGCACAAGCTGAAATCAAGATTGCCTGGAGAAATTTCAACAACCTCAGATGTGCAGATGATACCAGCCTAATGGCAGAAAGTGAAGAGGAATTAAAGAACCTCATGATGAGGGTGAAAGTTGAGAGTGAAAAAGCTAGCTTAAGACTCAACATTCAAAAAACTGAGACCATGTCATCCAGTCCCATCACTTCATGATAAATAGAAGGGGAAAAAGTGAAAGCCGTGACAGCTTTTATATTCTTAGGCCCCAAAATCACTGTGGACAGTGACTGCAACTATGATATTAAAAGACACTTACTCCTTGGAGAAAAGCTATGACAAACCTAGACAATGTATTAAAAAGCAGAGACATCACTTTGCCAACAATGGTCCCTATAGTCAAAACTATGGTTTTTCCAGGAGTCCTATATGGATGTGAGGGTTGGATCATAAAAAAGGCTGAGCACCAAGGAGTTGAATCTTTCAAACTGTGGTGCTGGAGGAGACTCTTGAGAGTCACATGGACAGCAAGGAGATCCAACCAGTCCATCCTAAAGGAAATCAACTCCGAATATTCACTGGAAGGACTGATGCTGAAGCTGAAGCTCCAATACTTTGGCCACCTAATGCAAAGGGCCGACTCATTGGAAAAGATGTGATGTTGGAAAAAATTGAAGGCAAAAGAAGAAGGGAGTGGTAGAGAATGAGATGGTTAGATGGCATCACTGACTCAGAGGATGTGAATTTGAGCAAACTCTAGGAGGTAGTGCAGGACAGGGGAGCCTGGCATGCTGCAGTCCACGGGGTTGGGAAGAGTCAGACACGACTTAGCGACTGAACAACAGCAGCAACATGGAAGTAGATCCCACGTGCTGCAATTACGAATTTGCGTGCTACAACTAAAACATCCTGTGTGCTGCAGATAAGACCTGGCACAGCCCAATAAATAAATATTTTTAAAAAGTTCTGGTGTGCCTTAAAAAAAAATGGTTGAGAATGCTTCGTTCGAAAAAGAAAAAAAAAATTACATCATAGGAACTGTTTGTATTTTATAGCTATTTCTAGGAATAATTAATAAGGAATCAGTGGAGATATACAGAGAAGTTCTCCATTTGTTTATAATAGTGAGGAATTTGAAAAATAGCCACATGTGCTAGTCAAACAATAGGGGACCAATCAAGTGAATCATAAATATTTATGCAGAGAAGCACTATGTAGCCTTAAAAAAATCATGTGCTGAAAAAATATTACTCAACATAGAGAATTGTTGGTAATATGTTTCTAGATGAAAAAGGCAGACTGCTGAACGGTATATATAGTATAAATCTACTTGACTTTTTAGAAAGCTCCAAATATGTATATGCAGACATAGGAAAAAACCTGAAAAATTTCTATTACAGAATAATACTGGTGGTCATATTTTGTAGTGTTGGGATTATGAGTGGTTTTTATTTTTTGGTGTGTGAATTTTTTTTACCCCCAAGTTTTCTGCCATACTTACTTTACACTTAGGAAAAAAGAAAGATTGAGTGTATAAATATATCACCAGAGTCAGAGGGAGAAAAGTTGCAAGGTTTCTGGAATAAATCGTGTATTATAGTTGCTTTTTTGGGCACCTAGTATTAGTATAAGATTATGGCATGTCTGAGGGAAATTCAAAAAGAAATCAAGCGCAGACACATCCATTTTATCAAATGTAGTGTGATTAAATGTTTCTTTGTGTTAAGCCTTGTGCCATGCGCTTGGCCTACAAAGGTGAGCAGAACAGGTTTGCTAGTGCTTGGGTCTAGTGCTTCCCTCCAGGAGCATGCTGTTTAATTGATGAGATTAAGCTGCACACAAATGAAAAGGTTAATAGTAGCAAGTCCAGGGTCCACAATAAGAGGCAAACATAAAATGGTATCAGATAATAGGTGACAAGGTCCTGAGCAAGTTAGTTGAGTGAAATTACAGGATGCTTTAACTTGAAAAAGGGGAATGGGAGGTAGGTGAGTGGAAGAGAAGAGACGGGTTCTCAAGGGGAGGAATCATCAAGTACAAAGAAATGGAGACTCAGTCTTGGGTTAGGAGGGGATCCAACTATCTGTCCAGAACAGGACTTCCTAACCAGGGCTCAGGTTTTAGGAGGCATCTATAAACCCTGATGCTGTGTGTGAAAGTGTCACGTGCTCGTGCCTTTTTCACGTGGGCGTGTCCATAACTTTCACCAGATTCTCAGAGGGGCTCCAAGAAGCTTAAGGACAAAGGACCTGGAAGGATAATGAAAAGTTCGGCTGACTCAGTTGGCTGATGGGGAGCATTGGGTGATGGCTGGGAGGCTCTTGGTCTCCAGGTGTGGAGAAGTTTAGTGTGTTACAGGAGAACAGAGCTTCTCAGAGTCATGAGCAGTAACAGCTCTAGTGTCGTTTGACCTTTTGAACGTTATTATTTTCTACCTAAGAGTTATCCTGGCCGAATTGTCTTTTCCTCCAATTTTCTTTTTTCTTTTGTAGGAGATATACTCGGGTACTATTCAAGAGTCTATGCACTCTGACCCCCCTCTTCCCCTTCTGCTACCACCAGATCTCTAGAAAGTAGTTTGTAGGAAGGACAGCTTTAGAGAAACTGCACAGTCTCTTCAGTCCTAGAGCTGTCTTTATCTGTAGCAGGTGGACCCTGGCTAGAGTGCAGGAGATGACATTTGAAGAGCAAAAGAAATGACATTAAAGACATTTGGAGTAGGGACCAGTGTTTGAGCCAGTGAGAAGAGAGATTTCATTCTTCAGTTTTGAACCTTGGTAACTTATTAATTTATGAAAGACAAAATCACCATTTTAAATAGTAACAGAGCCTCTCAAAAAAGATGAGGTGGTTGAAAACCTACGTAGGTACAATTCAGAGCCATTCTGCCGGATCTTTTGTGCATTTATAATGAAACGATCGGACTTGACAGAAGAGGTGGTGGGAATGTTGGAAAGTACAAGATGGGATGGATTAAAAAGTCTTTTCGGTGTAATTAAATCTGTTTTGAACTTCACAGCAAAGCAAATATATGTATTGGATATATGCATATACACACGTGACTCATTTCTGTGGGGCTGTGAGGTTGCTCTCGCCACCTCCTCCCTAACTCACCATTCCACCTGCTTACTCCTCACCCTCAGTTTAGGCCATTCCTCATCAACAGCATTATTTGCCCTTTTCAAGTACGATTGTCACTCTTGCTTTCTGTTTAATTGGGATAGCAGTGGAAGGCATTTTCACAAAAATGAAACAGGAATATAATATAGAGTGGGAAATGGAGTTAAGAGCAGATAATTTTCTTGAAGGAAACAAGAGAAAATCCGAAGGAAAAAATGAAAGGCCCAAGTCTTGTCCCCTCTCTGGGTGCCTGAGTGTGGCCCTGGCTGTTTTCCAGGAGAACAAGTCGGGATGTGGAAGGAACCTCACCGGGCAGCTTGGGTTTGCCTCTGCCTGCCACCTACTCCCTCCTTCCCTCTGCTCTTGGATCCTCAGCTGCACGTTTGAAATGTACAAGTAGCCTCACGTAGAGCTCTTCAGCAGACAGGTTTACAGATAATCCTTGTCACGTGCCCCCCTGTTTGTTTACTCTGTTTTTCTTTAAACTTTCTGCGTCTCACTCTTGCTGAACGTCCCCTTTCCCTTTGTCCCTTGAGCTAGCGCTGCTAAGAACCCAAGCACCAGTAAAGTAGCTGGTCAGTGGTGACTGGAGTAGACATTAGAGGCAGAGCTGTGGCTGAGAACCCAGGAACCTTGCAGGTGCTCCACAGAGATTTGTTGAACAAGTGAGTGGAGGATCCAGATTGCCTCGGCTCTAGGCCCAGCCTCACACAGGGACTGATCCCGTAACCTTCCCATGGCTCAGTCACCTCATCTGTAAAATGGGGAAATCACAAACCAGTTGCACAGGGTTATAAAGTACATGAATTAATAATGTGCCTGAACTAGTCCTACATCAGGGGGAGCATTCCAACAAGCTCTCAGCTCTTATTATTTGCAAGCTCAGAATCAGAACACTTGACATACAGACACAAGAGTCTGTTGTAATAGAAACTAGAAATGTAACTTACACATAAGCCCGTCTTCAGGCTACTGGTTTTCATTTTCTCCATCCCACCCAAACTGACCCTTCCTTCTTGGCCCAGTATTTTCCTTGGATCCTCTATAACCCCAGATACTCCTGGTTTTCCTCCTACCTCAGTAGCCATCTCTTCTTAATTGCCATTGTAAGAGGCTTCTGGTTTATTCCACCTTTTATTTTTTTTAATGTTTCATTTTGAAATAATTACAAATTCACAGGAAGTTGCAACACAGTATACAGAGAAGGCCCCAATACCCTTCACCTAGCTTCCTCTAGTGGTAACATATTACATAACTGTAGTGAAATATCACAGCTGGGAATATAACATTAACCCAGTGTCTGCAGTGCTTGTTCACATGTCATCAGCTTTATCTATGTGCGCTTGGGTGTGCATCTGTGTGTGCAGAGTTCAGTGCAGTTTTGTTACCTGTTTTGTTTGATCACAAGTCTTCTCTTGCTGCCCCTTTATAGCCACCATCCTTTCCACACCCTAATCCCCAGCAGTCACTATTCTCCATACCTATAGTTTTGTCATTTGGGAATGTGGTATACTTGAATATGTCACCTTTTGGGATTTTTTTTTTTTTCCCACTCAACGTAATTTCCTTGAGTCAATTAATAGCTGATTCCTTTTCATTGCTGTGTAGTTTTCCGTAGGTGGATGCAACATACTATATTTAACCAGACAGCCCTTGAAGGACATTTGGGTCATTTCCAGTTTTGGATTAGGAGTAAAATTTCACTGAACATTCATGTCTGTATATGACATTGTGTTACTGTATGAACATAAGATTTCATAACATTTCATAAGATTTCATTGTACCCAAGTACAATCATTGGGTCATATGTTAAGTGCATGTTTAGCTCTTTAAGGAACTGCCAAACCATCTCCCAGGGTGGCTGTAACAATTTTACATTCCTGCCAGCAATATATGAGATCCTGTTTCTCTGCTTCACTGGCATCTGTTGTTAATACTTTTTATTTCAGCCATTCTGGTAAGTGTGCAGTGATGTCTCATTGTGGTTTTAATTTACATTCCCTAATGGTTAATGATGTATCCATCTTTTCCTATACTTATTTGCCATCTGTATGCCATCTTTGATAAAAAGTTTTTTAGTATCTTTTGCCCATTTTCTAACAATTTTTTTGAACTATTGAGTTTTGAGCTTTTTTTTTCATAATCCAGATCTAGACTGTTGTTGATTATGTTGTTATTCAGTCACTAAATTGTGTCTGACTCTTTGTGACACAGCCATGAAATTAAAAGATGCTTGCTTCTTGGAAGAAAAGCTATGACCATCCTAGACAGCATATTAAAAAGCAGAGACATTACCAACAAAGGTCCGTCTAGTCAAAGTTATGGTATTTCCAGTAGTCATGTATGGATGTGACAGCTGGACTATAAAAAAAGCTGAGTGCTGAAGAATTGATGCTTTTGAACTGTGGTGTTGGAGAAGACTCTTGAGAGTCCCTTGGACTGCAAGGAGATCCAACCATACACTCCTAAAGGAAATCAGTCCTGAATATTCATTGGAAGGACTGATGCTGAAGCTGAAACTCCAATACTTTGACCACCTGATGCGAAGAACTGACTCATTGGGAAAGACCCTGTTGCTGGGAAAGGTTGAAGGTGGGAGGAGAAGGGGACGACAGAGGATGAGATGGTTGGATGGCATCACCAATGCAATGGACATGAGTTTGAGTAGGTTCTGGGAGTTGGTGATGGACAGGGAAGCCTGATGTGCTGCAGTCCATGGGGTCACAAAGAATCAGACACGACTGAGCAACTGAACTGAACTCTGTGACCCCATGGGTTGCAGCACACCAAGCTCCTCTGTCCTTCACTATCTCCCAGAGTTTTCTCAAATTCATGTTACTTGAGTCAATGATATTATCTAACCATCTCATCCTCTGTCACTCCCCTTTTCCTTACCTTCAGTCTTTGCCAGCATGAGGGTCTTTTCCAACGAGTGGGCTCTTCGCATCAGGTGGCCAAAGTATTGGAGCTTCAGCTTCAGCCTCAGTCCTTCCAGGGAATTTTAGGGTTGATTTCCTTTAGAGTGGACTGGTTTGATCTCCTTGCTGTCCAAGGGACTCTCAAGAGTCCCCTTAAATATGTGGTTTATAAATACTTTCTTCCTGTTTTAGCTTATCTTTTCTTCGTCTTAACGGGATGTATTAGTTTTCTCTGGCTTTGGTAACAAATGCCTGCACACTTGGTGGCTTAGAACAACATAGGTTTATTCTCTTATGATTCTGGAGGCCAGGAGTCCACTCAGTTTCACTTCCCCCAAACCAACGTGTCAGCAGGGCTGTGCGCCCTCTGGAGGCCCTAGAGGAGAATACATTTCCTTGCCTTTTCCAGCTTCTAATGAGACATTTGGCACCCCACTCCAGTACTCTTGCCTGGAAAATCCCATGAGTGGAGGAGCCTGGTAGGCTGCAGTCCATGGGGTCACTAAGAGTCGGACACAACTGAGCGACTTCACTTTCACTTTTCACTTTTCACTTTCATGCATTGGAGAAGGAAATGGCAACCCACTCCAGTGTTCTTGCCTGGAGAACCCCAGGGACGGAGGAGCCTGGTGGGCTGCAGTCTATGGGGTTGCACAGAGTCGGACACAACTGAAGTGACTTAGCAGTAGCAGTAGCAATGCGACATTCCGGGCTTGGTTCATGGCTCCTTCCCACATCTTCAAAGCCAACAGCGTAGCATTTTCAAATCTCTCTGCTTCCATCGTCCCATTGCTTTCTACTTTATGTGTCAAATCTCTCCCCGCATCTCTCATAAGGGCAGTTATGATTGCATTTGGGGCCACCTAATAATCCAGGATAACTTTCCTATCTCAAGACCCTCGACAGATATTTGATGGATGAGCACATGATTTGTCTTTCTTGTGCACCCCAGTTTATGTGTCATCCTGAACTTATTTTAAATTTCACTCTCTGTGTGACGATTGCCTTAACTGTGCTGGTTCTTACTGTCTCCTCCCTCCCCAGCTGTCAGTCCTCCTCCCAGCTTTCCTTCCTGCAGTAACCTATGGTACATTTTTTATTTGTATATATGCACCAAACCTTGGAACTCTGCAGTCTTTCAAACTTTGCGCAAACTGGGTATGCTTTAACTGTTTTTACAGAACTGGGACAGAACTAGCCTGTGGGTAGTACATGACCCAGTTCTGAAGAACGTGGTCTTATGGCTTCAGATACTGTCTCCTTGCACGTCTCCAGGCCTCAGCTTTATCCCACTACTCCAGATGCAAGAGAAGTATCATATGCTCCCACAATGTGCCTCTCCTTTCACCACTGTTGGCCAAATGAAAAGTGTCAGCTGAGCATGTTTGAAGCAGCTAAGGGACCCACACTAGCGTTATGATAGGGTTATTGCTGGGAGCAGGTGGCTAGTGGAGGAGACCGAACACACACTGATTTCAGCAAAGCCTTCAGCTTGGCACTTCGTGTGCCCTGTGGTGTGTGTAAATACCTCTGCTTCATTAGGACTGTAGTCTTCTAGAGTGTCTTCCAGCGTGCCCAAACAGGAAATGCCATGCCTTTCTAGAAACAGCAGTACTTGGGTTCTTTAAACCATAGTGAGGTGGAAATGACTACACTAGTCCAAGGGTTGCAACCGTTTCAGGTTCTCTCTCACCTGTGGTGTCCGGGCATCCCAGAAGTAACCTGCCTGTTTTTGCTCTCTGCCTGAAGAAGTATTCCTTAGCTGTCCTGGGCCCCAGAACTGCTGGGGCTCCTTCAGCCACCATGGTGGTGGTTTAATCGCTAAGTCACATCTGACTCTTTGTTACTCCATAGACTGTAGCCCACCAGGCTCCTCTGTCCATGGGATTCTCCAGGCAAGAATACCAGAGTGGGTTGCCATTTTCTTCTCCAGGGGATCTTCCTGACCCAGGAATCAAACCCACATCTCCTGCATTGCAGGCAGATTCTTTTACTGCTGAGCCAGCAGGGAAGCCCATTCCCTCAACCATAGGGCTGGAAGGAAAATGGACAGCTGGTGATGGAGGGGTGACTCTGCAACTATAATGATCGGTTTACCATCCCTGGGATGGTGGCGGAACTGTGCCTAACCTTACTTTTCTCATTTGTATTTTTCAGTTGAGATATATTTCACATGGGTTTCCCTGGTGGCTCAGCAGTAAAGAATCCACCTGCAGTGCACGAGCCGCGGGTTTGATCCCTGGGTCAGGAAGATCCCCTGGAAGAGAGCATGGCAACCCACTCCAGTATTCTTGCCTGGAGAATCCCATGAACAGAGGAGCCTGGCGGGCTACAGTCCATGGGGTCACACACAGTCAAACACGACTGAAGTGACTTAGCACGCATATTTCACATACAGTGAGATGCACAGGTCTTAGATGTATTGTTCATTCGGTTCTGAATGATGCAGACATCTATGTAAGCCACACCCTTATCACGATAAAGTTTTTTCTTCCCCAGATTTTCCTCCCCAGATTGTGTCCCTTTCCAATCAAGCTACTCATCCCTGTTCGTGATGGAACCACTGTTGCAATTACTTTCATCATAGTTTAGTCTGTTCTAGCCCTTCACTTGAAGGGAATCATACAGTGTGTGCATCTTTGTGTTTGATTTCTTTTGCCTTAGCATGTCTGGGATTCATCCATGTTGTTGTGTGTATCCGTAGTTTGTTTCTTTTTTATTGCTGAGTAGTATTCCATGGTTTGTTTATCCATTCTTTTGTTGATGGACACCTGTGCTGTTTCCTGTGTTTGGCTATATGAATCAAGCTGTTATGAACATTTTTTACAAGGTTTATTGTTTGTTTTTCCTGGACACATATTCTCTTCTCTTAAGTAAATACTCAGGAGTGGAATAAGCTAGTTGTTCATAGGCTCTTTGTAGGTTTACTTCTTGGGGTTTCCTAAGTGGTAAATGACCTCCCTGCCAGTGCAGGAGATGTCAGAAATGGGGATTTGATCCCTGGGTCAGAAAGATCCCCTGGAGAAGGAAAGAGCGACCCACTCCACTATTCTTGCCTGGAGGAGCCTGGAGGTCCATGGTCCTAGGGTTGCAAAGGGTCAGACACGACTGAAGCGACTTTAGCACACGTGTTTTTACTTCTTAAAGAAACTTCTAACATGTTTTCCAAATGGTTGTGCCAGTTTTGTATAGAGTGCTCCAAAGCCATTATTGTCTTGCTTAGAACAGAGATTGTGGGCACAGGGAGATAAGCAGTCTGGTCACCTTGATGCTGTTGGAACACCAGAGGATGTTTTCTGTAATTTTTAAAGCATCAAAAAGATTAAGCAAGTGGAATTTCAACAAAGAAAGAATTTTTAAAAAGATTTATAAATGTTACTTATTCTTCTACCTGGTTACAAATACATATGGGCTGTGCTGTGCTAAGTCGCTTAAGTCATGTCCCACTCTTTGCAACCCTATAGAATATAGCCAGTTGGCTCCTCTGTCCATGGGATCTCCCAGGCAAGAATACTGGAGTGAATTTCCATCCCCTCCTCCAGGGGATCTTTCCAATCGAGGGATTGAACCCGCGTCTCCTGCATTAGCAGGCAGTTCTTTACCGCTGTGCCACCTGAGAAGCCTGTACTCTGTCAGAAAAGAGTGCTCAGTTCAGTTCAGTAGCTCAGTTGTGTCTGACTCTTTGTGACCCCAAGGACTGCAGCATGCCAGGCTTCCCTGTCCATCACCAACTCCTGGAGCTTGCTCAAACTCATGTCCATCAAGTCGGTGATGCCATCCAACCATCTCATCCTCTGTCATCCCCTTCTCCTCCCACTTTCAATCTTTCCCAACATCAGGGTCTTTTCCAGTGAGCCAGTTCTTCACATCAGATGGCCAAAGTATTGGAGTTTCAGCTTCAGCATCAGTCCTTCCAGTGAATATCCAGAACTGATTTCCTTTAGGATTGACTGGTTTGATCTCCTTGCTGTTCAAGGGACTCTCAAGAGTCTTTTCCAACACCCCTGGCAGTATAAGAACAAGGGTCAAAAGTAGTCTTTGATCAGTCCTGCTTCTAATAAAAGAAAAATTCAGGGAGCTCAGGACCTATGATGGGGATTTGTTCTTGAGTCTCTCTCAATACAGACACAACAGATATAAAGGCACTGAATACTGGAGTATGTTTTAGAAAAGGGGACACTGAGCCACGTTTCTTTGCTCTGACGTTTGTTCATGTATGTACTCCGTAGTATTGAACATCACCTGTTAGATTTTCCACTTTGTCTTTTAGGCCAAAGACGCCCTAGACAATACTGAAGTTCCTGTTGGCTGCCTTATGGTCTACAACAATGAAGTTGTGGGGAAGGGGAGAAATGAAGTTAATCAAACCAAAAATGTATGTGAGTTGAATAGTATAATTGGAAACATATGACAATGATGGTAGGCGTGGAATGGATTTCTCATGGTTGGTGGCAAGATGGATCTGTGTAGAGTTAGGTGACCATAAGTGGAAGGATAGTTTCCTGAAACCTTTTAAAATGTCTTTTTTTTTTTCTGATTATACAAAGTGATCCATATTGATTTTCAAAATTTTGGATAATTCAGAAAAATTTAATGAAGCAATAAATTCTTTGGGTCTGATTTTCCATTTCATAGAGCTTTAACACGAGTAAAATCCAAGAAGGGTTTTATTACATCAGAGTGTCCATATAGAAGAAATGAGTCCATCTCCATTTTAAGAAAATGTAATACCTGGAAATTCTACTTTATAAGATATAGCAATTTAGCTTATATTGTATAGCTCATATTGTATAGCTCATATTGTATAGCTCATATTGTGAGGCTTCCCTGTTAGCTCAGATGGTAAAGAATCTGCCTGCAATGCAGGAGACCCTGGTTTGATTCCTGGGATGGGGTGATCTGCTGGAGAAGGGATGGTCTACCCACTCCAGTATTCTTGGGTGTGTAGTACCTTTAATTATTGTGTTCCTCCTAGTCAATTAAAAAGTCACCCTCAATTGATAGCTGTGGAGATATAAAAGGATTGTATAAGGAAAGCTATTCCTATATCAGGTAATTCAGTGGAGTACAGTCTCCACCACCTGCTGTCTCTGAACCTGCAGGTACATTTTAAAAGCTTCCGTGACTTTATTGTGGTTAGGTTGAGAAGTTATGAATTAAGGAAACACTTGTTGAATGTGGTATCACCACACGTGTTACAGTGAGTAGAAATGAAATCATAAGTTTTAGGATTATAAGAAGTGCCCGGGGGACTCAAGGTTAGCTTATAACTTTAACACCCCTCATGTCGACTTTGATCTTACTTGGGAGCCGGAGAACGAGCTGGGGGTGCTATGAGCACTTTCAAGTTCATTCATCACACCTATCAACAAGAAAACTCAGATCTAGTGAAACATAAGCAAAATAGGAACCCAGATTCACAAAACAATTGTTATATGGACATCAAGATGCCTGTAAGATGAGTAATAAGCCATGCGTGTGTATGTGTGTTAGTCACTCAGTCGTTTCCGACTCTTTTCAACTGCATGGAATGTAGCCCACCAGGCTCCTCTATCCATGGAATTCTCCAGGCAAGAAAACTGGAGTGAATTGCCATTTACTTCTCCAGGGGATCTTCCCGACCCAGGGGTCAAACCCTGGGTCTGCATTGCCGGCAGATTCTTTACCGTCTGAGCCACCTAGAAAGCCCAACAAGCCATAGTACACCAATTAGTGAATCTACAGATACTTATTTGGGAGTAGAATTTTGTACTTTAAATAACTGTCATATCTCCCTATTTGTATTTTGTGGTTCATTGGAGAAGGAAATGGCATCCCACTCCAGTACTCTTGCCTGGAAAATCCCAGGGATGGAGGAGCCTGGTGGGCTGCAGTCCATGGGGTCTCGAAGAGTTGGACACGACTGAGCTTCTTCACTTTCACTTTTCACTTTCATGCATTGGAGAAGGAAATGGCAACCCACTCCAGTGTTCTCACCTGGAGAATCCCAGGGATGGGGGAGCCTGGTGGGCTGCTGCCTGTGGGGTCGCAGAGAGTCGGACATGACTGAAGTGACTTGGCAGCAACATAGCTTACTTAGCTTCTGGTTCTTCAGCGGTAAAAGAGTTGATTGAGATGATTTAGGTCAGTGATTATTTCTTGAGAACTATGAGGACGTTTGATTCAGTAATTCTGAACCTGATTTCTAAAAAGCACCTGAGTTGGGGAAACTTTGCTTTTTTTTAAGCTCCCCAGTTGGTTCTGGTATGCAGTCAGGTATGGGACCGTCTTTGCCAAAGAACCTTCCAGCTCTGAGTTTATCATTCTGGGCCAGCCAGGGCTCCCCTCTGCCTCTGGCTTCCATGGCCCCTTGGCCACTGTGCCAGCACTTTGCACAGGTAAATGAACACCTTTCTGTTTGCCCCACCGAATTTTATGCTTCTGGAGGACAGACTTTTTTCCCCACAGAGTTTAGTGCAGTGCTTGTACATAGTTGACACTAAGTGTAAGTTTATTGATAAACATGTTTATCATGAATATTATAAATAATTGCCACATAGCAGAGTACATATATAGTGTTACGTGTGACTGTGCATCATATAGTTCATATCACTTTATGAGAGGTAGATACCAGAATTACATTTGGGAAAACTAAGGCTTGGAAAAGCTATGTAACTTGCCCAAGGCAATACAATTAGTAATGCCATAGTCAGGATTCAGACCGAAGTATGGTTGACTTCAAATTTTGTGCATTTCTCCTGTACTCTACTGCTCCCAGAAGGTATCTGAAACTGATACCAAACCTCTGCTTCTCTCTAGAGTCTGCCAGTATATAAAATCCTATCCCAGAGAAAATGTAAGTGATGATATCCCAGTGATGACATTCTAAATATAGATTTGTTTAGAGTGAGGTCAGTGACAGTCTTGAAAACATATTCGAACCTAAAGCACATGCTTATGAAAGTTTCAGGTTCCTTGGAAATATTCAGGAACCATAGACATCTTTTTTTTATTTGAGACTTATCTCTCTGGTATTTTAATTGAAAGAGTGTCCCCTAAAGCACTTAGATACTTAACTAAAAATAGAGCAGTAATTCCTGTGACATCTCAGATTAGGTATCTTTTGTTGGCAAGGCTATGGTACTTGAACTAGGAAATCCACTGTCAGCTGCTAAGGGTGTCCTGAAACCTTTATTCGCTGAAATGTTTGCAGAAACAATAGGCCCGTTTTTCATATTTGCTTTGGAATATTTGTAAAATACTGTTACATGTAGCCAACAAGGTCAGTGCAGGCAGCTCTCTTTCCAGGCTACTCGACATGCCGAAATGGTGGCCATTGACCAGGCCCTAGACTGGTGCCGTCGCTGCGGCAGGAGCCCTTCTGAAGTGTTTGAACACACCGTGCTGTACGTCACCGTGGAGCCCTGTATCATGTGCGCAGCTGCTCTCCGCCTGATGAGTATCCTTTGACTTCACAGGTTCGTGTCTCGCACTCACCTCATGAACTCAAAAATGGAAGGTGGAACGAGAGTGGGAGGGAGGCTTCTCCCACCAGAGGGAGGAGCTTATATGTATACAGGTGGCTGAGTCACGATGTTGTACAGCAGAAACCAGCACAGAATCGTAAAGCAATTATGTTTCAATTAAAAACAAAACAAAACAAAACAAAGGCATCAGTGTAAAACAAAAAAGTCCAGACAATGTTATAAAACAAAAAAGATTCTACTATATGTAAACAGAATTATGAAACAAATTTTGGAAGATGTACTTTACAAAATACAGTGTTCCTTGGCCAAAACATTTTTTAAGAAAGACTTTTGAATAATGAAGTCTTTTTTTTAATATCAATAAACTATAACAAGCAAGTGAGAGCAAGAAATGCTTCAAACTAACTTAAACTGTCAGGTAAAGACAGACCATAAATTAGACTATTTAACAGTGTACATGAGAAAAGACCTGAAGAACATACACCTATTGTGCCTTTGGTGAACAGATTACAGGTGACTTAAAATTTCTCTTTCTCTGTTTATAAGTCTTTTTTGTTTCAGTTCAGTTCAGTCGCTCAGTCATGTCTGACTCTTTGCAACCCCATGAATCGCAGCACGCCAGGCCTCCCTGTCCATCACCAACTCCCGGAGTTCACTCAAACTCACGTCCATCAAGTCGGTGATGCCATCCAGCCATCTCATCCTCTGTTGTCCCCTTCTCCTCCTGCCCGTCTTTCCCAGCATCTTTTTCATTGAGTTAGCTATTCACATCAGGTGGCCAAAGTATTGGAGTTTCAGCTTCCACATCAATTCTTCCAATGAATATTCAAGGTTGATTTCCTTTAGGATTGACAAATTTGATCACCTTGCAGTGTGAGGGACTCTCAAGAGGCTCCTCCAGCACCATAGTTTGAAAACATCAATTCTTTGGTGCTCAGCCTTCCTTATGGTCCAACTCTCACCTCCATACATGATTATTGGAAAAACCATAGCTTTGACTATATGGACCTTTGACAGCAAAGTGATGTCTCTGCTTTTTAATATGTTGTATAGGTTCATCATAGCTCTTCTTCCAAGGAACAAGTGTCTTTTAATTTCATGGCTGCAGTCACCCTCTGCAGTGATTTGGGAGCCTAAGAACTGAAAACTAAATAAATGGGAAGTTGATACAGTTAGAGCTCTTCAAATTGTATCTTTCACAGAGTAAGTGACACAAATACTGAGTACAGCAAGTTAGCCTCTAAAGATCTTTTTAAAAATTGTTTGATAGTTCAGCAATTGTTGAATCTCATGCTAGCATACTCTTATGTATTTATTTTGGTTGTTGCTGTTCAGTCACTCAGTCGTGTCTGACTCTTTGCGACCTGTGGGCTACAGCATGCCAGGCTTCCCTGTCCTTCACCATCTCCTGGAGCTTGCTCAAACTCATGTCCATTATTTTGGTATGTGGGTGTGAATCATTTAATCACTAAAAATAATAGAGAGGGTTTTGAGTATGATAAGACATACAGTTTCCACTTTGTAAACTCTCTGCCCATCATGCCATCCAGAGTGGCTCCGTTTTAGTTTGGTTTATTCTGAGCCACAGTTATATTTGCTTGAGGAAAGAACAGAGGAAAAATTTGTTATTTTTAACAGGTGAAAATCTCTGGATTAAATTCCTGCCTCCCTTCTGGCTCCAATTCTCTAGTGATTCCAAAATATCTCCTTTAGGAGAGGCCAGAGAGAGCGCCAAGCTGCAAGCATTTAGCAAATATACATTCGGTTTTCACTCTATTTGCAGTTGTGAGATGTTAATTTTTAAACCTCTTTCTTTTGTGTAACTAGATTGTGAAGTGAAGTGACAGTTGCTTAGTCGTGTCCAACTCTGCAACCCCATGAACTATACAGTTCATGGAATTCTCCAGGCCAGAATACTGGAGTGGGAAGCCTTTCCCTTCTTCAGGGGATCTTCCCAACCCAGGGACTGAACCAAGGTCTACCACATTGCAGGCAGATTCTTACCAGATGAGCCACAAGGGAAGCCCAAGAATACTGGAGTGGGTAGCCTATCTCTTCTCCAGCAGATCTTCCCGACTCAGGAATCAAACCAGGGTCTCCTGCATTGCAGGCAGATTCTTTACCAACTGAGCTATCAGGGAAGCCTAAAACTAAGTTATATTCTAGAAGGAACTTCCTGAATTAAAGGGTGCTTAGACCTGGAGAACTCTTTATTACTCTGCATATTTATGCAGGGTACATCATGAGAAACGCTGAGCTGGAAGAAGCACAAGCTGGAGTCAAGATTGCCGGGAGAAATATCAATAACCTCAAATATGCAGATGACACCACCCTTATGGCAGAAAGTGAAGAGGAACTAAAAAGCCTCTTGATGAAAGTGAAAGAGGAGAGTGAAAATGTTGGCTTAAAGCTCAACATTCAGAAAACAAAGAACATGGCATCTGGTCCCATCATTTCATGGGAATAGATGGGGAAACAGTGTCAGACTTTATTTTTTGGGGCTCCAAAATCACTGCAGATGGTGACTGCAGCCATGAAATTAAAAGACGCTTACTCCTTGAAAGGAAAGTTATGACCAACCTAGATAGCATATTCAAAGGCAGAGACATTACTTTGCCAACAAAGGTCCATCTAGTCAAGGCTACGGTTTTTCCAGTGATCATGTATGGATGTGAGAGTTGGACTATGAAGAAAGCTGAGGGCCGAAGAATTGATGCTTTTGAACTGTGGTGTTGGAGAAGACTCTTGAGAGTTCCTTGGACTGCAAGGAGATCCAACCAGTCCATTCTGAAGGAGATCAGCCCTGGGATTTCTTTGGAAGGACTGATGCTAAAACTGAAACTCCAGTACTTTGGCTACCTCATGTGAAGAGTTGACTCATTGGAAAAGACTCTGATGCTGGGAGGGATTGGGGGCAGGAGGAGAAGGGGACGACAGAGGATGAGATGGCTGGATGGCATCACTGACTCGATGGATGTGAGTTTGGGTGAACTCCAGGAGTTGGTAATGGACAGGGAGGCCTGGCGTGCTGCAATTCATGGGGTCATAAAGAGTCGGACACGACTGAGTAACTGAACTGAACTGAACTGAGACCTGGAGAAAAACCTCTGGTCTGGCAGCAGTGGAATTTGAACCCACGCCTCTGAAGAGACTGAAGCCTAAATCCAGCACCTTAGACTGCTTGGCCATGCTACTTGATTGCAAAGCTGAATTTTTAAGACTAAGCCCAAGTTTAATTATTTTTAAGGGTAGTGTGGGCTTTCCTCTCTAGAATAGCTGGTATAAACCCACCCTAGTTTCATCACAATATGCACTTGAAATGCCTGTTCTCTGTAGGACCTTAATTCTTTCTCAGGAATCCCGCTGGTTGTCTATGGCTGCCAGAATGAAAGATTTGGTGGCTGTGGCTCTGTTCTGGATATTGCCTCTGCTGATCTACCGAGTACTGGGAAACCATTTCAGGTAACATGAACTGTTATACTTTCTCTTTCTTTCTAATTACTCTTATCTCACCTGCGAGCTTGCAGGTAATTAGCGTGTTGTCAGTACACCAACAAGCCATGACCGAACCAGGTGGGTGCTGGGAACCTCTGGTCAAGGTCGTGGAGGCCTGCCTCAGTGTAAGACTGCAGGCAGTCATTTCCAGGAGAGTGCTTAGCTGTCTCAATGAACAGAATCCCTCCAGAAGGAGAGTTCCAGCCTTCCAAGCTTTCCTCTGACAGTCTTCACCGACACCATCAGCTGTGTGTAAGGACCCTACCACTATGGGCCTCTCCCCTCCACATATGTGCCTGGCTCCGTGCTGTACCAAATTTGCACGATGCATAGTCTGTGTTGGTGACTATAGCAGCCATTTACAGTGAATATACAAAATTTTTCACAAAGTCAGTCGTTTTGCTTGATTGCCCTGTACTATTTTTGGCATCTAGCAATCAATACCTGATTTCATTTTTTTTCCCTGCCTTTTTGATATTGAAATTTCCCCCAGGCCCAAGAATCCACTTAGAAATTCTACTTTCTCTTTAACTTTGACACTTCTCCCAGAGTTTTCGTGTTTAAGGCTATGATCAGAAGGAATTTTTATTTCAGAATTTGGTCTCTAGACAAATACCAGTTCCCATAAATTGGTTTGATTTTTTTTTCTCTCTAAGATGTAAGGTTAATCTTAAAAGTATTATGCTTTAAAAAAGAAAAGGACTTAACAAATGCTGGACATGGTGTGTAGTTAACAAAGATCTCAGATATTCTTGGGAGAATATTAAGTACCTATGAAGGGCTAAATTTGGTTGAATCCCAATGAGAACAAGTTTTGGAAAACATTCTATTTTGAGTTTTCCCAGCTGAACACTGGCTTTCCCAACAAGCCCTGCACTTTTGAGAACAGATAACTTTTACCATCACATCAGAAAAGAAACCGTCATAGGATGGAGAGTGCGCAGTACAGTTAGCTTGATCATTAAAACAATCCGCAAAGTGATTTGCTTTCTTCCAGTCACTTCTATCAGTAACTCAGATTTTGCCTACATAACTCTTTGCAAATGAATTGCTAACTCTGTACTTCATTTATGAGAAAGATCTGAAGAATTCCTCAAAGCTTCTCAGCTGAACAAAGATGAGCCCTTAGATATCAGACAAGGGTAGAACATTTCTGTCCAACATGCCAGTGATGTTACCAGGACATTACCAGTGACCACGTCACGTTGTGCCCCTTCAAAGGCCTGTATATTTTGACTTCATTTTATTGCTCTAATTTCTTTCCTTGTACTCCCTTAATAATCACCCCAGCACTGTCAGCTGGTTGTCTCACAACCTAAGCTTATTCCTGTTCTTTCCCTGAGATGATCTGCTATATTCAGTCTCTCTAAATATTCTCTAATATTAAGTTTCATCCCCCTACTGTTATCCCCAAATCTTATTCTTTCACATGTTGATCTTTTCTCTGAAAGATCAAAGATAGAAGAAACTGAACACTCAAAAAATATCCTCTGTAGTAAGGTTCAACTAGTTTTTTCTGTAAAAAGCCTGAGAGGAAATATTTTAGCTTTTGTGAGCCACTTATATCTTTGTCACATATATATATATATATATATTTTAACCCTTTAAAATATAAAAACCATTCTTAGCTGACCATTTCTAGCTGTGGACTGCCAACCCGAGCTCTATAGAATCAAACACTTCATGGGCCCCTGTTAAAGGAGAGCAGATAAAAATAGCTTAGTGCTCAGTGAGCACTCACAATGTGCCAGGTGTTTTAATTAACAGGGGCTATGTTATCTAATCTCATTTTGTCGTTGTCATTCTTCATTTGCTAAGTCATGTCTGACTCTTTGTGACCCCTTGGACTACAGCATGCCAGGCTTCCCTGTCCTTCACTATCTCCCAGAGCTTGTTCAAATTCATGTCCATTGAATCAGTGATGCCATCCAAGCATCTCATCCCCTGTTGCCCCTTTCTCCTGCCTTCAGTCTTTGCCAGCATCAGGGTCTTTTCCAGTGAGTCAGCTCTTCGCATCAGGTGGCGAAAGTACTGGAGCTTTAGCTTCAGCATCTGTTCTGCCAATGAATATACTCAGGGTTGATTTCCTTTACGGTTGACTGGTTTGATCTCCTTGCTGTCCAAGGGACTCTCAAGAGTCTTCTCCAGCACCACAGTTCCATAGCATCAGTTCTTCAATGCTCAGCCTTCTTTATGGTCCAGCTCTCACATCTGTACATGACTACTGAAAAAACCATACCTTTGACTATCTAATCTCATTTAATTTTCACAAAATCTTTTTGGGTTAATTGCTATAACTACCTATATTTTACATATGAGGGAACCGAGGCATAGAAAGTTGAAGTATCTTACATAAGATCACATAACTAGTAGGTGTACGGGGATCACGCAGTTAGTTGATTGAAAAATAATAATGAGTTGATTAGTGACATTTAATTGAGGTCTTTTTTTGGAAATATGCTTCCTTACTTATTTTACTAATATCCATGAGACGTTTTGACGTTATCTGGACTACGTTTACATAATGGTGTATGTGTTGCCATTTTCATGGAATGCAGCGCACATTTTCCTAGGCCTGTGTTCATTCTCAGCTTTCTTATTTCATCAGTGCACCCCTGGATATCGGGCTGAGGAGGCAGTGGAGATGTTAAAGACCTTCTACAAACAAGAAAATCCAAATGGTCCGTTTTCCCCTCCTGTGTACACATACTTGGTTGGTATGAAGCCAGTCTGCGTGGGCCTACCTCTTCATTTTCTCTTTCTTTTCACAGCACCAAAATCAAAGGTTCGAAGAAAGGAATGTCACAAATCCTGAAGTTGTTCTAATGAAAGACTCATGCCCCTGGGACGACATTCTTGGACAGAAAGCTGTGGACATCGTTGAAGCATATGTTTATATATTGTCCATAATTTGCAGGAAAATGGTTTCTCATCATTAGCTCTGTTAAGGGAACAAATGAGCACTTTTTAAAAGGCTGACAGTTGCAAACAACTCCTAGCTTTTCCACAAGCTGAAAGACCATTTTTAAGAAGGGGAAAAGTTAAAGATTGAGGTTTTAGAAATTAGCAAGCAGTGTCTGTTCTTCATGCCAAAATCATTATGCCTGGTCCAGGAATGCACTGACTTTCAGAGGATGTGTATCCAGACTCAGTTGCCTGGTGTGTCTGCCTGGAGAGCATCACCCGACAGACAGCTGCTGCTCCAGGCCTTTCAGATGGGGACCCTTCATCCTTGGCAGCCACCACGTTCTCCCGGGTTGCATGTGTAGGGGAGGGAGACTTCCTTGGAAGTTGTATTAATATATGAATCATATACATATTGGACCACGATTCTGTGGTCCTTAGAAGAGATTTTTGCTTTTATAAAGCATTTAGAGAAAATGCATACTTTTAAAACACATGTTCATCATTTAACAGCATACTGCTATCATAAAACCTTATTCATGCCTTCTTTGAAGATGAATCATCTTAAAAATAAAAGAAATGCCTAAGTGGATGACTCTTTCTTTGTTACTGAGCAGCTCTACTGTGCCAGGCCCTGTTCGTTCACTGAAGTGAAAGTTGCTTGGTCGTGTCCAACTTTGCAGCAACCGCATGAACTGTAGCCCTCCGGGCTCCTCTGTCCATGGAATTCTCCAGGCAAGAATACTGGAGTGGGTTGCCATTAGCAAAATGAAGTATCTTGTCCTCATGGAGCTTCTAGTCTAACAGGAGGAGACAATGATCATAATAGATTATACAGTATGTTAGAGGTTGATAAGAATTATGGCAAAAAGAACAAGGCAGAGGGGGTGGGCATGCCCCTCAGTAGGAGGAATGGTTGCAGGATTAAATAGAATGATTCATTACACCTGAAATCAAACACAGCTATTTCTCTATGAAAATCCAGATTTAGAATTTAAAGTCTACAATGTAAAAGTGACTTCCCTGGCAATCCAGTGGTTAAGACTCTGAGTTTCCACTGCAGGTAGCAAGGGTTCCATCCCTGGTTGGGAAACTAAGATCCCATATGCCATGCAGCGTGGCAAAAAAAAAAAAAAATCTAAAAGTGTGAGCACAGCCCTAGAAAGGGTATCCACAGCAGGAAGCTCGGATACTCACCTTCCTGACTGTAGCAGTGGTTGCCACTATGAACCTCAGCTTTGCAGAGCCTCTTGGGGATGCTCTGTGTCTGCCCAGAAGGGGGCCTCGCCGTTCCATCAGAAACCCAGCTCCAAGCCTTGGAAGGCAGCTCCTTCTCGGTTGCATTTCTTCAGTGGATTCATTTACTTGATGCAAAGCATCTGTATTTGTTGGTTCTGCCATTTGAGTGATGTCTGTGACTTGTTTGTTTTGAATTACATTACAGGCTGGAATGTAATTGTGGTGAAAGGATTTTTATATTGCCGAGAGTAGCAGCTAATCACAGTTACTTACTACAGAGGGTTTATAATGGCATGGTTTTGTACATGTGTGTTTTTAACTGCATTTGAGAAGTTTTATGGAGAAGAATATGCATGATTTTCAATCTATAATAATTTTTCATGTACCTTCCATTCAATTTCACCTACTTTAAAAATGATCTTCTCATTAAATTTTAGTGCTTTGACTAGTTTATACATTTTTGCTGTTCGTCATGATTCAAATTTCTGCTTTTTAAGCTTTTCTGCAAGTGGACTTCATTGTACTTATTGTCTTCGTGTCATTTTCTTGGGGATTATTTGCAGACAAAAAACCTGAGAGCTTTTTTTCTGGGGAGTACCACCCTGTAAGTTCAGCCACACATCTTATGTCAAGTAAGTTCTTGGTGTTAGTCCCTCAGTCGTGTCTGAATCTTTGTGACCACTTGGACTATAGCCCACTAGTCTCCTCTGTCCATGGAATTCTCCAGGCAAGAATACTGGCATGGGTTGCCAGGGGATCTTCTCCACCCAGAGATTGAACCTGGGTCTCCAGCACTGCAGGCAGACTCTTTACCAACTGAGCCCCCAGGGAAGCTTAAAACCTCTTAAGTTCTTGGTAAACGTTGTCAAATAAAATTATTGATGAAATTTGGGGGAAAATTAATAATGAGAGTATCTGGGATACAAAGCCAAAGCCAGAAATAGTATCTGGGTATTTTAACCCAGAGACAGTCACTACTAAAAGGATCAAGAAAATAATAAAACTGTAAGTAGGGAAGGATACAAAAGACTTAGCAATATACATATGTTCTTTGCTGTTTTGAAGAATGTAGAAGTATTCCAAATGCCTAAGCACCTCTGATAATTTTAATTTTGGTTGTTATCTTTTTGATTCTCTTTCCACCAGGTGAGTTATAGAGTAGTCTCTCCTAAATGTTTGGTCTTAGGCATTGCTTTGGTGAACAATCAGTTTGAATGAAGTACTGAAGATTGGACGTGGGCACCTCCAGCTCCCCAGCACCACTGTGGGCTCACAGACATGAAGGCTGTGGGATTTTGACAGCCGTTAAGCAGTGATAGTGAGGATGTGTGATAAGGTGTCCTGCTTCCTCATTTGCCGCACATTCTCTAGCTGCATAGACGTGGCTTAAAGTATTATTCCATTTCAAACGATTGAATCCAATTGATTGATACTGATGGAGCATGTCTAAGAGGCCAGCTGAGAGGTTTGCTTCGTGTATGAGATAATCCTGCAAGTTGGGGATGCAGAAAGGTTTTAGAATCACAGCCTTGTTTAGAGAAATTAGTGGGAAATGATTGCATCTGAGTTGCTAGAGTATCCAGTGGTTACTGGTCTGTACACTGGACTCTATACACTGGGTGGTGTGTAATGCTTTGGCAGGCTTCAATCACTGATAAAAGATCATGTTAAAATGTCTTTGTGCTTTCTTGTGACTTGGCATAAGCATCCCTTCCTGTGTTGTATTTGGAACATCATGGAGAAAAAACAGATAGCCAAGGACTCCAATGTAGGCTAGAACTGTTAATGTTTCTTTAAATGCTATTTGGAATAATTTCAAACTTAGAGAAAAGTTGTAAAAATAGCTATATGTCCCTTATTCTTTAAGTCTATTAACATTTTTTACTTTAAGCTTTATCATTTGATTTCTATTTTTCTCTTTCTAAATATATATATATACAATACATGAAACATATATATATATAAAACAATATATGTATATATTTTTTTCTGAACCATTTAGTAGAAAGTTACATATATCATATTGATACACTCCTGTATTCTTAGTGCTTATTCACTTTGCTCAGTCGTGTCCGACTCTTTGTGACCCCATGGACTGTAGCCTGTCAGACTCCTCTATCCATGGAATTTTCCAGGCAAGAATACTGGAGTGGGTTGCCATCTTCTCCTCCAGGGGATCTTCCCCATCCAGGGACTGTACCTGCGTCTCTAGTGTCTCTTGCATTGGCAGGTGGATTCTTTACCACTGACACCACCTGGGAAGCTATATAAGAACTTCTTTTATATATACACTCAATTGTTCTTATATAATCATGGTATAGTTATTGACTTCTGTAAATTTAACATTAGTATCATATTTTTATCTAATATACTATTTGTATTCCAGTTTGGCAGTTGACACCTTAACATTCTTTAGAGAATCTTCCCCACTCCCCTGCAATATCAGATCCATTCTAAGGTCAGATGTTGCATTTGATTGTCAAGTATCTTTAGCTTCTTTTATTCTAGAACATTCCCACAGCCTTGGTCTCTTGTGACATTTAAAAAATAATACAGCCCTTCTGCCCGCACCTCCTTTTTATTTTTTAATATTAGTGTTTCCTCATGATTACAGGTTATGCATTCTAGGTGATAAGATGTTCTCCTCAGAGTGTCGTATCTGGAGGTCCCCAAAGGCCATTTGTCCCTCACTGGTGATGTTAATTTTAGTCAATGGGTGAAAGTGTTATCTGATTTATTTGCTATATAATTACTCCTCCCCACCCCCCACACTCCCTTGCAAAGAATATGCTGTCTGGGGAGAGGAACTGTTACATTTTTTAAAATAAAATGTATTTGACTTGATGGAAAGAAAATTAATGATATATATTTCAAAGCAACTTAAATTATTTGATTGTGTTCTTCCTCTTTTAGTATGTCTGCCAAAATTTATAAAATTCTTCACAAAATTTTTTCCTAATAATATTTAAATAGGGATGTTTTAAAAATCAAATGGCAACCTCAGAAATAAGTTCTTTCCCAATCTTTTCCTCAGCAGAACAAATAGTTCTATCAGTTTAATTATCTATCTGATAAGACAGAGTCTTGGAAAAATAGGAAAAATAGGTCTAAGATGTTTCTGGCTTCACAGATGGCCTACAGTGGTCCAAGAGGATCTAGGTAGGTAGCTATTTGGTCATAAAATGTGAGTTCTCTTGGGTTTCCATAGAGATAGCAAGACTTAAAATGTTTTAAGCATTGCTACTTTCAAAATGACTATCAGTAAAAATAGCAAAAGCCAAGGCTCTTTTTCAAAAAACAAAAAAAAATTTTTTTAAGTAGTGAGTTTCCTGTTTAAAAATCTGTGTTGAAGCCAAAGCTTGTCCTTCCCAGTCGTTCTGCCTCAACTGGTCTTATAACAGCCCTGGGGAGACGAGGCATTGGGAATGGCTCTCCCTGCCTTTTGGCAAGGAAATGAGACTACACTGACCTCATCTATGAAGAAAACTGCCAACTATTTTCTTCCTCTGAAAATCGTTAATTGCATGGTGAGGAAAGGGGTGGTGGGTGACGTTGTTATTTTTGTGGTAAGTAAGACTGGCATATGTTCCGGTGAAAGTTTGACATCTTTAGGATCTTTGTTTTTTCAAGTTGAGTTAATAAAAGCAGGCTCATGGGGTTATTTCTCACCTTATTTTTAAGTGATCTTTGGGCTCCATACCATGTATCCATGACTACTAGTGAGACCTCGTGATGTGGTTGAGGAAGCATGAACTTGGGAGTCTAGAGCAGGAGCCGGAAAACTCAGCTTGCTGTCTGATTGGGTACCACTCACAAGTCAGAAATGGTTTTAAGCTTTTAAATGGTTGAAATAAAATCAAAAGGAGATTTTAGTGACCCGTCAACTATGAAACTCAAATGTCAGTGACCATAAATTCAGTTTTGTTGGGACAGAGTCATACCCATTTGTTTCCGTATTGTCTGGGGCTGCCTCTGTGCTATAGTGGCAGAGTCGAGTAGCTGTGACAGAGACCTGTGGTTCCCACGGCTAAAATATTGTTTCTGGCCCTTTAAGAAAACGTATCCTACCCGCCCTGGTCTAGAGAATATAAAATGTTGAGATTGGATTTCTAAGGTGCTTATTCAAGTTCTGTGACTTTGGAACTGAATCACATGGTTCATTGCACAGCTGTGGTGAATTGCTTCAGTACTGTGATTCATTCTTTAAGTCGGTTTATAAATATGAAAGAGAGATCCAAGACACTAACGTATAAAATATTTATCTTGGCTTAGAATATTTTGTTTCCTTACATACACTTCGAGAGAGTGTCAAGGAGAAAAGATACTTTATCATTTTATTTGAGTTTAGAATAAAAAATACATTTTATTCATCATCATCTTATTAGAAATGTTAGCAAATATTTATCACTTTTAAGAACTGTGACTATAATTTCAGAAATCTATTGGACCCTTTTAAAAAGCAGGATTTAAACAACAACTATCTCCATACCATTCCCATCACTGCTCTTTCCCCAATTTTCTTGGGGAACAAGCTTGGTAGCCCTTTGCTGCTAGAATCACATAAAGACAAAAAAATAAATATTTACTAGGTATTGTGTGTGCATGTTTTGTTTTTACCTAGCTTTGAGTTCAGGACAAAGTCTTGTGCATGACAGATGTGTGTGTGTGTGTGTGTGTGCGCGCGCTCAGTTGCTCAGTCGTCTCCGACTCTTTGTGACCCCATGGACTAAAGCCCACAAGGACCCTCTGTCCATGGGATTCTCCCAGCAAGAATACTGGGGTGGGTTGCCATTTCCTCCTCTAGGGGATCTTCCTGACCCAGGGACTGACCCCACATCTCCTGTTTTGCAGGCAAATTCTTTAACACTGTGCCACCTGAGACTCCCAAGAGACAGAAACTATGTCAATTCTAAATTGCACAGTAAAGAAGTATTTGAGGCAGACTTCATGTAGAAGCAGGGACACTGACTGTATCCTGACAGGCAAGTAGGATTTGAGAAGGCAGGGGAGAGGGTGAAGGGCAGCATATGCAATGTTAGAGTAAGGAAGAGCCAGTGGTGTGAAGACCCAGGCAAGGGATGTTTGGACCAAGTTACAAAGATCCCCTACTTCCTTTTTGAGAAGGAGTCGTTTTTCATTCCGTCTCTGATGTGAGTGATTTCATGCCCCTTCCTGAGTCTGTGTGGTTGGGGGCGGGGGTTGCCACGGGCAGAGGTTCTGACCCTACTCTCACTGAGGTTAAGCGACTGGAATCTCACATCACGAAGCAAGATCCGAACTGTGGGGATGCAATGTGTCAGAAACAAACGCTAACATTTACATCAAATATGTGCCCAGCTCTTTTCATATGTTACCTCAGTAAACCTCATATCAACCCTAAGAATCGGTACAGTGGTCATCTCCATTTACACCCAGGAAAGGAAGGCACAGGGAGGTTCAAAACCTGTCCAGAGTCACAGAGCACTGAGTATTTGTATCGGTTAGAACAGACTAGTTTATGCCACGGGAACAACCCTCACATTTTAGTGACTTAAATCTTTAACTCTCTCCTGCTTTACTTCAGGTCGGGCCAAAAGCTTGGGCCACCATCTGGAACATGGTCAGTCATTGTGGCAGGGAGGTGAGAGGATGGCAAGCAGTGAAGCAGGGCTTCACCCTCGATTGTGCGTGCGCACAGCCTGGGAAGCTTGTTAAGGGCACACGGTGAATCCGCACTCCTAGTAAGCTTCCGGGTGATTCATATACTGCTGGACCGTGGGCCACTCTTGAGTAAGGAGGGCTTACTGGCTTTTGCCCGGAAGAGACTAATCTCTTCTCACATAGGAGTTAAAATCACACAGACACGCCCAACTTCAAGGTGGCAGAAAATCCGTCCATCTTAGGAGGAGCAGAATGGTAATAGTCGTGAACAGCCCTAATGAAGAACAGGAAGACGTGAAGCTAGGATTTGAATTCATGAAGGCTGTCTCCAGAGGGCATGCTTTTTCTTTTATTTTTTAAAAAGGCTTGTTTTCACGTTTACTTTCCAAGATTTTATTTTACATTTTTTAACCATTAAAAAAAATGGAAGAGTAGTAAATTTACAATATTGTGTTAGTTTCAGGTGTACAGCAAAGCGATTCATATGTATCTATATGTCTATATTTATATCTATTCTTTCCAGGTTCTTTTTCATTATAGGTTATTACCGTATATTGACTATAGTTCATTGTTTATCTGTTTTACATACAGTAGTACGTGCTGTTAGTCATCACTCTGTACAGTCATAGGCGTGGATCCATTTGCTATGGAGAAAGCGCAGAACGGTGGAGGGCGGCCAGGTTGGGTAGCCCTCAAGACTGATCAGTTGCAGTCTACTTGTGTGACAAGTGTCGGGTGTCCCAGGCAGCTTCGTGTCATAGGCAGCGGTTCTCATCGTGGTGTTGCAACTCTGTGAAATGTTTCAATCCTTTTTTTTTTTCTTAATAGTGTGCTGACATCTCTGAATTATTTATTTTTCTTCAAAGCATACCTTAAAGTGGATTCAAGCCTTTCTCGATGACACTGTCTCTCATCTAATATTCTGCTGTGTTTTCTTGTTTTGCAGAAGGGGTGGGGTTTAAAGCCAGCATTCAGGGAATTGTGCACGAGCCTGGGAATGCCCACGGGGGTGTGTTCACACACCATTCATCATGTGTGTTTGTGCAAAGTGCTGGAGTTGCCGGTCTGACGGAGTCCTAGGCTTGGGGTCAGCATGACAAGCTCAGTTCCCATCTGGTGGTGGCTGAGAAGCAGCCTGTCTGAGCCTGCAGCCTACCCCCATGCCTAGAAACTTCTGAGATGGTCCTTAAAAATTGGGAATTGTGGGAGTGAGTGGTGGATATCAGCCCACGTTACAGTCTTTATTATTTTTCTTGGTAATCTTCCCATCATCTTTTAAAAAAAATTATTTATTTTTAAATTGGAGGATAATTGCTTTACAATGTTGTGTTGGTTTCTGCCATACATCAGCATGAATCAGCCATAGGTATACATACATATGTCCCCTTCCTCTTGAACCTCCCTCTCACCTCCCACCCTCTAGGTTGTGCCAGAGCAACAGTTTGAGCTGCGTCATACAGCAAATTCCCACTGGCTGTCTACTTTACTTATGGTAATGTATATGTTTCAATGCTATTCTCTCAATGTCCCACTCAGTCCTTCCCCCACTGTGTCCACAAGTCTGTCTCTATTGCTGCCTTGCAAATAGGTTAATCAGTACCATTTTTCTGGATTCCACATACATGCATTAATACATATTTGTTTTCCCGGCTCACTTCACTCTGTGTAATAGGCTCTAGGTTCATCCATCTCGTTATAACTCTCTTTAAATGGGGCAAAGAGACCTGAGTTCCTTACAGCACAGAACTGAGTGAACGTCACACCTCCTTTGACCTTCCAGAAAGATCACAGAAAGCCCAGCTCTCGTTCCCACTGCAGCCCACTTTGCAATCATCTCCCAGGCTGAAGCAGAGATGAGCTCTTTAGAAACATCAGTTTCTGCCAGGCCCTGACCACCTTATGGAAAACCTGACCTGCAAATGATCCTTGTTTCTTCCATCCTCTGATATTGCATATGCTGCCCCTCACCTTCTTCCCTGCTGTTCCAAATCCTACTTGTCTTTCAGAGTACAGCCAGTGTCCCTCCTTTTCCATGAAGTCTGCCTCAAATAAAATTTGAACCACCCCCCCAACAAAGGAGATAGAGGTACATATCAGTTTTATATAATAATTAGAGATGAGATTTCAAAATTAACGCATTACGCTAGTTGATTTCGATCAGCAATCTGAGAAAATGGGCCTTAACAGTTTTTCTTTTGGAAAATCAAAATTGCCATGTTGAAAAGTGCTTTCACCCCTGTCCACTTTATCTGTCATTAATCATGGGAAGAGCTGAAGGAAACAGATTGCTTCTCCAGAGGCACTTTTTTCATGTAATGCATGTAGTTCAATTAAAATATGCAGATGAATGCAAAGTTAATAATTAAGGGAACAGAAGAAACAAAGTCTTGCTATTTTTATTAATTACTTTGGCTGAAACCTACAGTATGACTTTTTAAAATTAATGGAACTGAATTCTACTGCTGGATCATTCTAATCCTAGTCCTAAAATGTACTATCAGTCATCTTTCTCAGCTGTTAGTGCCCTTTGGCAAAAGGCCTATCACTCCATCAGCTGGAGCTTTCCAGATGGCTCAAGGGTAAAGAATTCACCTACCGATGAAGGAGATGCAGAAGATGAGGTTCAATCCCTGGATCAAGAAGATCCCCTGGAGGAGGAAATGGCAGCCTACTGTAGTATTCTTGCCAAGAAAATCCCATGGACAGAGAAGCCTGGCAGGCTACAGTCCATAGGGGCGCAGAGAGTTGGACAGGACTGAGCAGCGGAGCACGCGCGCACTCCATCAGTAAGGCTGACTTCCCAGGAACGTACTTTCAACTTTCAATCTAATCTCAGCTGACATTGCTAGAAAGCCATTCTTTCAATGACATTTCTATATTGGAGGCCTCAGTAAGTTAAGGATGTCAGCTTGATTTTTATATTGGCAATGTCCACCATCCTGATTCAACTGCTAAACCATTTCAGGAAAGATGGAACTTCTTCCTGACCTGAGAGGAATTCCGTTTTCTTGGTGACGAGTTCATGGCCCAGGGAACCTTGCAGGCCCACCACCTTCATTGTGGGATTTCCTCCTCAGATGAGCCTGAGACTCCACACAAAGATTTTTTTCTGGTTTTCCTACCCTAAGCACATTTTATCAACTTCATAGTCCTCAAGCATGACTGTACTCTTCCCTTCAGAGTTTTACAGGCTCCGTGAAAGCTTTCCCAGTGTCTCCAGCCCACAACTACCGTTTTCTTCAAACTCCTATTTAGTGTCACATAGTTTAATAGTCAATTGGCCTCTAATTACAATAATTAGATTGTAAGCTCCTCAAAAGCAGGGATTTAGCCTGATGCTAGGCCCAGAGGCGGTTTCGGTCAGTGCTGACTGACTGATGGGTTTGCAGTTCTGGACAGTTTCCAGCCAGCAGGACAAATGGGTGAATTAGCATGGCTGAGAGTGCCCTGTCGGCTGGCTGAGTGTGCCCTCCATCTTTGTGTGCTTTGCCAGAGGCCATTGGTCACTGCTGGGCAGCCCAGAGAGCATCACCTAGATCCCTGGTGATTTCTTCCAGCTCCTTTCTTCTCATTTAGAAACCCACATTTTGAGCTGGCACATGCCATTTCCCATTCTCAAATTTGAGAAGTCAGGAAGAAGCAGTGGGAGAGAGGGGCAGAGAGGTAAACATTTTAGATCTGTTTTGCTAGAACCTTACTTTCCTGTGCAAGCATCACAAATAAAATGAGGACATGTTGCACATTTCAGAGTGAGGAAAATGCTGTGCAGAGATTGATTTATACAACTTTTTTTTTTTATGAAAGATTAGTCCAGAAGCTGGATTAATATTTTAATCATATTCTCTTGAGAGGAAAAGGCAGCTGGTGAAATTGTTGGAGGTGACATGCCAATCTACATAGAAACCAAGTGTGGTTTGGAGACCACCATGGAAATAATAACTTCAGTCATTAAGTGGAGAATGAAAGGAAGAAAGAAACCAGATAAGTTTTCCAGGATCAAGAAGTTATTTTTATTATAAACTAACCTTAGGGAGACCATAGGCTTTATTATTATTTTAACATTTAAATTCAAATACTGATGGTTTTATCTTTTCACTGCTGATTACTCTTGGCAGAGTTAGCCATGAGGGCTATAGAAAATCTTTCATCTTTTTCTTTTTAAGTTACCATTTTAATTGTGTATATAAGCTCAGTTGTGCAGGCAAAGCCTGGCAGGGAGCACGCAGTGTCACAATTTGTGTCTTGATATAGAATTTCTCTCTTCCTGTGAATTTGGCTTCCCGAGGCCTGAATTCTAACAGTTGGTACAAATTCACTGGCATCCTGAAATCTAAAGGAAGAGGCCTTTCTTTCTGTCTTTTTGCTTGTCTGTCTGTTTGTTTTCTTGTAGACGTGGGTAACACAAACTTTTTACAACTATCTGTAGCTGGCATTAGCACTAAGCATCTGGAAAATAACGTGCTGGGCTCTGGGAAATGCAGTTTTTGCTTGGGAACTGCCCTCAGTTGGAAATTGACATTTAGATCGATCCTGGGAATTTGTGCTTTTGAGATTCCTGAAATTAAGGCTGGTACTGTGATGTTCCGGTGTGTTTTGTTGACCCTTAGGTATTTCAGAAGAGAAGAAAATGAGAGCCTTAGGGTTGAAATGATCAAACTTTGAAGGTGTTAAGACTGTCCTCCAATGACCCTGGCAGATGGCCCAGGGGGCAGCTGCTAACAAAGGATCGCAGATTCCACCCAAAGGCCTGAATACCATCTCTTCTGCCTGGAAACCATCTCTTCTGCCTGGAACTGAGTCAGTAAAAGGAAATAGGGTTGGGCAGAATTTTGGACTGAATTTTCTCTGTAGCAGCAACAGATTGAACTGATAATAGGAGAAAGTTTGTATTGTTAACTTTTACAAGGTGGCAGTCAATTTCGGGAATTTTACAGTGCTGGCATATTGTTTGGGCCGTAATTTCATCTGGTGCTTATTGTCCACCCTGCTCAGTTAGATAGCATAGCTGAGCAGGACCCAAGAGGAGAGAGAATTGAAGCTGACTGTGGCATTGGGGCTAATGCAATTAATGTCCTGACTGTTTCAGCAGCTTTTGGGGCCACAATAGAGAGGCATTCAGAAAATCCCCGAAGAAATAATGTGGCCTACTCTCTGACTCCTGGAGGATATAGAAGAGAATTTAGGAGCCAACATGGAGGAAGTAGCTCCATGAAGGAAAAGGTAAGCTTTTTTATGGTTTCTGATCTGATCTCTCCTTTCCTGTGGAGGTCAGTAACTCTCAGAGTAGACTGTGGCCCCCACGGTTAATTTCACTGGATTAGTAAGAGAAATAGCAAAAAAAAAAAAAAAGGGAAGAATGTTGATGTCTAAAAGAAGGCAAGTCACTTGTCTATTCATGTTGCTGATTGGTTAGGTGAAGGGCATTTGATTTGTCTTTGTGCTAATGGACAGAGTGATAGGGCAAAGTTAGAAGTCACTTTGGACTCTTCCTCAAAACTCTGAAGGGAGCTAGGTGAGATGGCATGGGGGCTGCTGAGAAACATCAATGGCTTAAGCCACACTCATGGAAGAGAAGAAGATACAAGTTCCAGAGGTGTGCTGAGTTGTGTTAGACTCTTTGTGACCCAAGGACTGTAGCTAGCCCTCTGTCCACGGAATCCTTCAGGCAAGAATACTAGAGTGGGGTGCCATTTCCTATTCCAGGGGATCTTCCTGACTCAGGGAGATTGAATCCAAGTTTCTTGCATCTCCTGCATTAGCAGGCATATTCTTTGCCACTAGCATCACCTGGGAAGCCCACATTTACAGAGAGTTCAATACCAATATTTTGTATCCAGGCCTATTAGGCTCACCTGACTTAGATAGTAGTGTTCTCTGCCTAGTTAGAAATGGAGCTGACAGAACACAGACTCATCTGTTAGAATAACTAGTAATTGCTGATATTTATTGACTTTATCGTGTGCCAGGCATGGCTGTGAGAGGCTTTGCAGCTATTATGTGATTCTTGCAGCAACCTTGAAGGTTACTATTCTTTTTCCCACTTAAGGAATGAGTGAATTTAATGTGCTCAAGATCACAGAGCTACTAAGGGGCAGAACCAGAATTTAAACTCGAGAGCTCCATTTTCTCACCATCACATTGAACTGTTTCAAGAAGATTACCCGAATAGGAAAAGAACCAGAAGGATGAGGATTGTTCATCCCTGCCCAGCCCTCCACTGGAACAAAAAATCTCATAACTCGAGTTTATTCATGAGCCTAGACTTTGGCTTCTCTCAGTAGGTTGTGAATATGAATAGCTTTCTCTACTCTGTGTGTGGGGGGTTTTTTGTTTGTTTGTTTTGGTTTATGTTTTTAAAAAATTTAACAAGGTAAATCTTGTAGACGAAAAGAACTGTTTTACTTATAAGAACAGATTTCAGGATACTTACAAGCTTAAAAAATAAAACTGACTGGTTCTTTGCAAAAACTGGAAGTAAAATTGCATGATTTTGTAAAAAACTTTCCAGTGAGACTGATTATATTCAGGGGGGGCTTCCCTGGTAGCTCAGTTGGTAAAGAATCTGCCTGCAATGCAGGAGACCCGGTTGCATTCCTGGGTCGGGAAGGTCCTCTGGAGAAGGGATAGGCTACCCACTACAGTATTCTTGGACTTCCCTGGTGGCTCAACTGGTACAGAATCCGCCTGCAATGCGGGAGACCTGGGTTTAATCCCTGGTTGGGAAGATCCCCTGGAAAAGGAAATGGCTACCCACTCCAGTATTCTGACCTGGAGGATACTTACAAGCTTAAAAAATAAAATTGCCTGGCTCTTTGCAAAAACTGGAAATAAAATTGCCTGATTTTATAAAAAAAACTTTTCAACGCAATAGGTCAGGACCCACAGATGAACTGCCAATACCTTTGCATATTCTGTAACTGTTTCTCCAAAATAACAATACACATTATTATTTTTATTGTTAGAATCATCATTAGGTTCTGTACTGATTTACATGTATTTTCTCACATTGATGTGTGTATGAAAGGTACCACCATTATGTGTCAGTTGCCTATTGTCATAGCAATGTTATGTAACAAAACCCCACAAACCTTAGTGGCATATATAAATAGTTATTTATTGCTTATACATGCAGGATGACTGGTTAAATTGATCTGCCAACCTTGACTGGACTGGCTCATGACCTGTAGGATTTGGTTCAGTGAAGACAGATCTAACCTGACCTTGGCTGGGATCATAAGTGGGGGCAATTCAGTTCCTCCATTTGTATCTCTTCTCCAGAAGTCTTGGACTAGGCGTGTTCTGTTGTTAATCGCAGAACGCAAGCTCTGAAAAAGCCTAATTGCATAAGTCCCTTTCAATCTTCTTCTTGTAACATGTCTGTTAATATCTCATTGGTCAAAGCAAGTCACATAGTGTAAGGATGTGGAATAATGCCCTCCATCCCTTTAAAGAGCATTGGAAAGCAGCATTGCAAAGTATATAGATACAGGAAATGCTGAACAATTGGGCCCATTTTTGCAGTCTATTACATATTCTCTTTTTACAGATGGAGAACCTGACAGATAGTAAGTGTCTTGCTTAGGGTCACATAGACAAATTAATGACAGAGCTTGAATTTAAACCTAGGTTTGTTTTTTCACAAAGCTGGAGCTCTTAATGATGTCAGTTCAGTTCAGTCACTCAGTCGTGTCCAACTCTGGGACCCCATGGACTGCAGCATGCCAGGCTTCCCTATCCATCACCAACTCCCAGAGCTTGCTCAAACTCATGTCCATCGAGTCGGTGATGCCATTCAACCATCTCATCTGTTGTCCTCTTGTCCTCCTGCCTTCAATCTTTCCCAGCATCAGGGTCTTTTCCAACGAGTCAGTTCTTTGCATCAGGTGGTCAAAGTATTGGAGTTTCAGCTTCAGTATCAGTCCTTCCAATGAACATTCAGGACTGATTTCCTTTAGGATGGGCTGGTTTGATCTCCTTGCAGTCCAAGGAACTCTCAAGAGTCTTCTCCAACACCACAGTTCAAAAAGATGTATTATACTATACTTAATGAGGTATTATACTATAAATGCAAGATTTAGAAACTAGCCCTGCCTCCAACTCCTTTACAGATCTTTTAACTCCCTTATTACACATCTTAACCAATGAAGACAAAATCCAGCTGTTGATAATATATCATGAGAATGCTGTGAGGAGTAATAAATGTTAGCAGATTCAATGAAAAAGTACTGGGTATTATGATCAAAGAAATACACAGACTTTTACATCACTGCCTGACCTCATTTTACATTTTGTAGTCTTTCAGATCTCTCTCACCAGCCATAGTTGAAAAACACAGTGAGTATAAAATTTCTTAATATTCTCACTCCTACTTCTGTCAAATCATCCTAGCAATGCCGCATTCAGCCTATATTAGCAGTAATTATACATGGAAATTATATCCTATACAAATTTATTTTTCAAAGTAATTTGATAGTAATATTTTTAAGATGGTCCAGAAAGTTGTATGTTTTAACATTTGATGAATGTGGACTCTTAACTGATAGAAAATTTAGTTTTTCCATCAACTGCCCTTTTAACAGACGTGTCCTAGCCTAGTTTTGCTTTGTAACTTGCAGCTACTGTTGTTATTCTTTTTATTAAGTCAATTTTATGGCAAATGTTTTGAAGAAAAGTTGAACATTTTTATATACTTCTGTTGACCCTGAAAGCAAACCAGCAGAAGGACACATTTAGGTGAACTGCTTGCTAACTGCATTTCTGAAAGGGAAATTTCATGGCATGCCCTTTGGCTCTTGGCCTCCTGGTCCTGTCCTAGACCCCTGACAATATAACAGAGACAACTCTCTGCTTCTCAGAAAAGAAAAAAAAAAATTTTTAACAGAGCTCTGAGGACCACTGAGGATCTGACAGGATCTTTGTGAGTGCCCTGTGGATCAGGAAGATTTTGAGGATCACCATGGAAATAAAGAGTTAGGAAGAGAGACTAGAAAGAAAAGGGAAGAGAGGTGATACTCTAAAGATGATGGGATACTGGTTCTGGAATGAGGGGAATAAGCAAAGCTGATAGGTTGCAATCAATATGCAGATGACTGGGGGAGACTGAGAAGTTCAATTCAGATTCTTTGTGAACATAAAAACTTGAGGAACTTATGTATGGGCTCTATCTCCTCCTTCTAGAACTTACCACGTATATGACACTCCCCTGCTCTCCCACAAGACCACAGACTTAGTGAAGGCGGGAACTGTGTATGTCCTGAGTGGTGTAATCACAGGATGGCCCAATGCATTGCGTTGAGCTTGCACTCCACAAATATTTGTTAGTCAGGTGTCCCAGAATCAGCTAATACTTCTGTTGTTTTTCTCTAGCAAAACCTCAAAAACTACCTTTATCTTGTATAACAGAAGAATAACCCGTGAGTTGGATGTAATGTGGGAATTAAAGAAAACCTAATACCAGTCTTTAATTGTGTCCTGAAGGAAATGTTTCTCACTGTGGAAGAGAGAGAAGGAAGGAAAATACTGTAAATCTTGAGACCTGTGTTGTTCTGGTAGCTCTGGTCTTGATCTTGGTCACATGATGCATTGGCAGCTTTCCCATTTATAAAATAGAAATAACAAATAATATGTTGTACTTGGAAACGTTTCAGAACTGAAAGTACCAAATTGATATGAGGTACTATCATTGGGTAACACACAGTTTAAACTGGAAAGAAGAACTCCAGATACAGAAGCCATGTCTTCTGTCTTTTTCATCTTGCACCCAACTGCAGGGCCTAACGTGGTTCATGATCAACAATTGGCACTCGGGCTGTGTTTGTGGGATTAACTGATGATCCTAAACTGCAACAAAGAATCATAAAGATGATTTCAGATAGTTATTCTTATTTCTTTGTTCATAGACAGAGATTTTTCACATATGAGTAGTATCATGCAGTTGAATTATTAAAAACTTATGTAAGACATATAGAATTGTAAGGCAGAGTTTCTGCCCTCAGGAAACTTCTTATCTTATTGGTACACAAGATTTAATTAGTTACTCTTTCCTCAAATTAAACAGTAATAAAAGACAATGGGAGGGACTTCTGGTGGTCCAGTGGTTAAGAATCTGCCTTGCAGTGCAGGGGACGGGGATTCCATTCCTGGTTTGGGAACTGAGATCGTACATGCTGTAGAGCAACTAAGCCGGCAGCTGCGACTACTGAGTGCACACGTTCTGGAGCCCGCCTGCCACGCTAGAGAGTCCATGCGCTGCAGTGAAAACTCTTACATGATGCAGCGAAGATCACAAGTGCCACAACTAAGACCCGACCCAGCCAAATAAATAAATATTTTTTTTTAAAGGCAGTGGGAAAATCCTAGTTAAGTGTGTTTGGACGTAGGGAGAAACATTTACTCTGGTCATGTTAAGAGGGGGAAAAAAAGCATGGTTCTCGGAAATGAAGAAAATGTGTAAGAGCCACGCTCAGGAAGACCACATCCTGTACCTCCCAGGATCCAAGGGGTGGGGTCAGGACACAGGCTCAGCAGGATCCTGCAGTCAGAATGGTTTGCTTCTATCCACTTTGTCCTTTGGTCACTCCATTCAGGATTCCTATTCCTGGGAGAGAGAATCCAGTTGGCATGATTAGGGAAAGACTCTCACTCCTTGGGCAAGAAAGAGCTGCTGGGCAAGACTGTGTGAAGTGCACACTGGGTAGTTCCCCAAACCATCATTTGGGGGCACCATCATTTGAGATGGAGTGGATCCTAATGGCAGTATTGCAAGAGTTCAGGGAAGGGGGATTCTGGCGAGACTTCCCAGATGAAGAGGGGTTCAAGTGGGACCTTTAAGCATGGGTAGGGATGACACAAATGAAGAGGAGGGAAGGTTTCAGGTGGGGCTGCCGTAGGGCAAAGGTCTAGAGTTAGAACTGAGCCTGTGTGTTCACCAAAGTCAGACATGGCAAAGACAGAGAAGACAGATGTTACTAAAATGTTCTTGCCTTTGTCTCAGTAGAGAAGTGAGGATAGATGCCAGGTGTAAAGTATAAATCAATGATTTGTGCAGAGAAACATAACTGCAGCGCTTCTGGGAAAGCATAAGGGAAGACTATATATATATTTTTTTTAATTTTTTGAGGTCCATTTTAAAGCCTTTATCAAATTTGTTACAGTATTGCTTCTGTTTTATGTTTTGATTTTTTGGCCCCCGAGGTATGTGGGATCTTAACTCCCCAACCAGGGATCAAACCCTCATTCCCTCCATTGGAAAGTGATGTCTTAACCAATGGACTGCCAGGGAAGTCCCAAAGAGTACGGATTTTTGATGGAAAATCAGAAAAATAAATGATAAGTTGGAAAGAGCGTTGGGGTATGAGATTGAGAATCCAAATCAAGGAGTGAGTCCTGGAGAAGGAAAGTTACTGAGCAGAGGCTGGAGGGTAGGAAAGGGCTGAATAAGAATGAAAGTAACAGCTCAACGGTTTAGATGACACTTGCTCTAAACAGACCAGATCTTAGCACCATAAAGTAGAGGTCAGAGGTCACTGCTGAGTGAAGGGGTGCACTGTTGGATGAGGATCCAAAGACGAAGATGCTTTGGAATATCCAATATGATCAGAGTTCTCAGGAATCAACCAGAAGTCAGGGAAAAATTATAGACAGTTAAGCCTCAGTTAGGGTTTCTGAAGTGGCTCCACCTGCCAAAGCAGGAGACCTGGGTTTGTTCCCTGGGTCAGGAAGATCCCCTGGTGTAGGATATGGCAACCCACTCCTGTATTCTTGCCTGGAATATTCCATGGACAGGGGAGCCTGGTGGGCTACAGTCCATGGAGTCGGACACAACTGAACACACACACACGCACACACACAAGCCTCAGTTAAGGTTAGCATGAATTTGAGTTGCGTTTCCAAATGACTGGATGGTAATTCTTTGCGGTTAATATTCAAAAGCCAGGATTTCCAAAACTTTGGGGTTGATCTTAAAGATAAGAAACTTCATTCAGGAATGCAGCCTTTGTTCTTAACCTTAAAAGATTATTGGCAATATTTGGAAGATAGCAGATTGACATATTTTGTTTGTGATGGTTTCCCTTGTTTATACAGGGAATAGTTGCCACAGAAGTCTTTCGGTCTTCTACCCTTTTCATAAAATACATGTATCACTAGCAACACCAGACATTTTCGTGTTTGACTTAGCACTGAAACAGCACCAAATAGAATCTCTTTAGCCATTTTCAACCTTCTTCTGTGCTTGCCCACTATTTATGCTGGAGTTATCTCAAAAAATGGATTAAAGGAGAAAGCATGTATCTACAAGCAATCCTGAACCTCAAATATTTGATCTATGTCATCACATTTAAGCAGTTCAGAATCTGCTTAGAAAAGACAAACCAGGGGTCTGGCTTCTCTTCACCTCTTTGAAAGAGTCAACATTTAAGACTTATTAGTGAGCTAGGTTCTCCCCATGCCTAAGTCACCCTGTGGTGGCCTTTTCCCCGTCTGCTTAAGGCAATGTGCCAATAATTGCTTTGTGTCATACATCTGGTTTTACAAAGTTAAAAGTAAACCAAAAGCTATTTGCTCCAAAAGAGGCCTAAGAATCATGTTTTGATTAAAAAAAAAAAACAGCCATTTTTAATTTATCCATTTTGTCAGTTAAAAAATGTATCTGTGTGTGCTAAGTCATTTCATTGTGTCCAACTCATTGCGGCCCAACTCTTTGTGACACTATGGACCGTAACCCACCAGGCTCCCTTTTCCATGGGATTCTCCAGACAAGAATACTGGAGTAGGTTGCCATGCCCTCCTCCAAGGAATCTTCCAGACCCAAGAATTGAACCTGTGTCTCCCGTGTCTCCTCCATTGGCAGATGGATTCTTTACCACTAGTGCCACCTGGGAAGCCCCCCAAAAATGTATCTCCTTGGTCTTAAAGGGGCCCTTTTAGTGTACTCAGTGTAATTCTTCACAAGGAGTAACTTACTCATTAATATGGCTAGCCCTGGGACTTCTCTGGTGGTCCAGCGGTTAAGAATCCACCTTGCAATGCAGGGGACACGGGTTCAAACTCTCGTTGGGAAACTAAAATCCCACATGCCAAGGGCCTGCTGAGCCTGCCCCCCTACAATGAAAGATCTTGCATGACACAGCGAAGATCCTGTGTGCTGGTACTAAGACCTGACGCAGCCAAGTAAATAAATAACTAAAAATATATGGCTAATCCTAACAACCACAGTCACAACCACTGGGACTTCTATTGATTGAGTTTGTACTAAAGTTGTTTACAAATACTGTCTATTGAATATCAATAATCATAATAGAGATTGGAATATAGATAATTGCAGCTATGAAATCAGAAGAGATGGCTTCCTGGCAGGAAAGCTATGACAAACCTAGACAGTGTGTTGAAAAGCAGAGACATTACTTTGCTGACAAAGGTCCATATAGTCAAGGCTATGGTCTTCCCAGTGGTCACGTACGGTTGAAAGGCATGGACCATAAAGAAGGTCCATCTTTGGCACCGTTGATGCCAAAGAATTGATGCCTTTGAACTGTGGTGCTGCAGAAGACTCCTGAAAGTCCTTTGGCCAGGAAGGAGGTTAAACCAGTCAATCTTAAGGGAAATCAACCCTGAATACTCATTGGAAGGACTTATGCTGAAGCTGAAGCTCCAATATTTTGGTTATCTGATGCGAACAACTGATTCTTTGGAAAAGTCCCTGATGCTGGGAAAGATTGAGGTCAGAAGGAGAAGAGGGCATTAGAGGAGGAGATGACTGGATGGCATCACCGATGCAATGGACATGAACTTGGGCAAACTTTGGGAGATGGTGAGAGACAGGGAGGTCTGGCGTACTGTAGTCCATGGGGTCACAAAGAGTCTGACATGACTTAGTGACTGAACAAAAACAACAACACAGATAATCATATGAAGTTGGTATTATTATGATGACTCATTAATATATATGTCTAATGAGGAAACTGAGGCTTAGGAAGACTCATTATATGTAATAGAACTGAGGCTAGGATCATAACTAGCATCACACAGTTAGTAACTAACAAAGCCAGACTTGAGCACACATCTGGATGGTACCAAAGCCTACCCTTTCACCCTGCATCATAGTTTCTTTACTTAACAAATGTCCCCCTACATGATGTTATGCTTGGTTCTTGACCGGAAACTTGTGCCCTTACTTGTTTGGCTTTAATATATTCTTAATTAAAAAATTTCAAACTTTTCCTTTTAAGTTAATTTTAGACTTATAAAAAGTTGTACAAATGGTATAAAAATTCCTGCATATCCAGATTCCTCAAAAGTCAATCCTACCTAATACAGTACAATGATAAAAATCAGGAAATTAACATTGATACCATTCTGTTATATAATCTACAGACATTATTCAAATTTCATCAGCTTTCCCACAACTGTCTTGGATCTAAACCAGGATGACATGTTGCATTTAGTTGTCACGTTTCCTTGGTTTCCTTCAAGGCCAACCCTGCACTCACACGACCCTGGGAATGAGTGTCTGTGGATTTTGTACTCTAGTTGCATTGCTCGCTTCATCCCCATCCCTTGACTCTAGAACAGTTCTTTGTCTTTCTTTGTTTTTCATACCCTTAACCCTTTAAAAAGGCATTGGACAATTATTTCTGTTTGAACATTCTTTGGCATTGCCTTTCTTTGGGATTGGAATGAAGACTGACCTTTTCCAGGCCTGTGGCCACTGCTGAGATCAAATTGCCAACATCTGTTGGATCATCAAAAAAGCAAGAGAGTTCTAGAAAAACATCTACTTCTGCTTTGGTGACTACACCAAAGCCTTTGACTGTGTGGATCACAACAAACTATGGAAAATTCTTCAAGAGATGGGAATACCAGACCACCTTATCTGCTTCCTGAGAAATCTGTATGCAGGTGAAGAAGCAGCAGTTAGACCTGGACATGGAACAACAGATTGGTTCCAAATAGGACAAGGAGTACATCAAGGCTGTATATTGTCACCCTGCTTATTTAACTTCTATGCAGAGTACATCATGCAATATGCTGGGCTGGATGAAGCACAAGCTGGAATCAAGATTGCCGGGAGAAATATCAATAACCTCAGATACACAGATGACACCACCCTTATGGCAGAAAGCGAAGAACTAAACAGCCTCTTGATGAAAGTGAAAGAGGAGAGTGAAAAAGCTGGCTGAAAACTCAACATGTGAAAAACGAAGATCATGGCATCTGGTCTCATCACCTCATGGAAAATAGATGGGGAAACAGTGACAGACTTTATTTTTTTGGGCTCCAGAATCACTGCAGGTGGTGACTGCAGCCAGGAAATTAAAAGACGCTTGCTCCCTCGAAGAAAAACTATGACCAACTTAGACAGCATGTTAAAAAGCAGAGACATTACTTTGCCAACAAAGATCCATCCAGTCAAAGTTATGGTTTTTCCAGTGGTCATGTATGGATGTGAATGTTGGATCATAAAGAAAGCTGAGTGCCGAGGAACTGATGCTTTTGAACTGTGGTGTTCGAGAAGACTCTTGAGAGTCTCTTGGACTGCAAGGAGATCCAACCAGTCAATCCTAAAGGAAATCAGTCTGAATACTCATTGGAAGGACTGATGCTGAAGCTGAAATTCCAATAATTTGGCCATCTGACGTGAAGAAATGACTCATTTGAAAAGACCCTGATGCTGGGAAAGATTGAGGGCAGGAGGAGAAGGGGACAACAGAGGACGAGATGGTTGAATGGCATCACCAACTCAATGGACGTGAGTTTGAGTAAGCTCCGGTGATGGACAGGAAAGCCTGGTGTGCTGCAGTTCATGGGATCGCAAAGAGTCGGACACACCTGAGCGACTGAACTGAACTGAACTGAGTTATTTCTGTAGGTTCCTCAATTTGGGTTTGTCTGCTGTTTCCTCACGAATAAACTGGCATTGTGCACTAACTGCTATAGAAGTTATGTTTTATCCCACTTGATGCATCCTACCAAGAGGCACGTTATGTTGACTTGTCACATTGCTTGTGATACTAACTTTGATCATGTGGTTAAGGTAGTTATCTGTTAGATTTCCCCACTGTAAACTTACTATTTTTCCTTTGCCATCAGTAAGTATTTTGCAGGGGAGCTACTTTGAGACTATTTAAATATCCTGTTTCTCATAATACTTTTGCCACTAATTTTTATTTTTTATTGATCATTCTTGTCTAAATAAAAGATTATGATAGTGTTTGAAAGTGGTGACATCCTGTTTCCATACTCTTGCTGTTGTTCAGTCACTAAGTTGTGTCCAACTCATTGTGACCTCATGGACTGCAACATGCCATGCTTCCCTGTCCTTCACTATTTTCCGGAGTTTGCTCAAACTCATGTCCATCGAGTCGGTGATGCCATCCAACAATCTCTTCCTCTGTCGTCCCCTTCTTCTCCTGCCTTCAGTCTTTCCCAGCATCAGGGTCTTTTCCAGTGAGTCAGCTCTTCACATCAGGTGGCCAAAGTGTTGGAGCTTCAGCTTTGGTATCAATTCTTCCAATAAATCTTCAGGATTGATTTCCTTTAGGATAGACTGGTTTGATCTCCTTCCATCATTACTTCTACATTTTAAATTGGAATTTTATTGTAAGGAAAAGCTTTCTTTGTTCCCCCCCCCCCCAATTATTTACTTATATTAGTATGGACTGATGGATTCTTATTATGTTCTGTGGTTTATAGTCTATTACTTTCATCATTTATTATTTTTGTTGTTCACATTTGGCCACAAAATCCTCTTCATTTTGGCTTCTATATCCTTTTGATGTGTTCCCATCATTTGTTTAAAGTACTTAACTTCTAGACCCCAGGTTGTTTGTTCCAGGCCCATCTTGTGCTTTTGCTGCCCAGCCATGGCCTGAGCCATTATTCCAAGGAGCCCTGGTTTCTTCAGTTGGAGATTGGTATTCAGAAACCAAGATCTGGGCAGTGTGTGTACCTACTGCTGCTGGAATATCATTGTTTCTAGTTGCTCTCAGTGGAGAGAGCTAGAAATAGATGAGCATACACATGCACCTGTATTTATTTGTATATTTGTCTTTCTACATATATATAGTAAAATCATCACTACGTAGTGATACCTCCAATTCCATTTGATCACCACAAGGTTTATCCTAAATACTCTATTTATAACCCCTGTCTCTTATTTGCTCTATATTAGAATTCACAGAAAGTAATTTCCCACACCCCTGTGAGTACATTTGTGCATGTACTCACAAGGGTGAGTTTTAGCTTTTTATCTTTAGTTTTAGTGAACATAGTAAAAGCACTTTCTCAAAGTAATGATGTTGGTTTTTTTTTTTTTTTTTCCACTTTCTGTGTGGCTATGTTTTTCATTTGTTATTACTCAGTTAGGTTTATTTCTTTGTTTGTATTCTCTACCAGTTACCAATTTATTGCTCTTCATCTCCGAATTCTCCCTTCATTGCTTACTCAACTGCGATGGAGATGAATCCATTAAACATTTCTCCTTTGTGGCGAGCACAGCATTATGAGCTGCCAGTCAAGGGCACTGGAGGGACACTGTCGAGAAAGGGGCTTTTCTTGCTGGTTTAAGTTGCTGCTCATTGTTACCTTCTCACTCCCGTCACATGGCCACTAGTGGTGGGTGGGAAACTCCAGTGCTGCTCGTCCAGACCGCATAGTCCCCATGAGCTCATCGCCCTGGCACTGGTCCAGCGCCCACCTCACTGTAGCCCTTCCAGCATGGACATCACACTGGGCCTCATGCTGCTCTGCTGGTGAGAAGGCTTCCAATGACCCAACTCCTTCTGTGTGCCTGTCTGCTAGTCTTGGCCACTTGGACTCCAAAAGACAGCTTTTGGTTTGCTGGCCCTGGCTGCACTTTCCTCCTGCCAGTTTGGCTTGCCTGCACCCCAGAGGGTCATTTCCTGTTTGTCTGCTGACTGTGGAGCAGCTTTGGTCCAAGCAATTCACTAATTTTTAGCCTTCACTGACTGTCTCCATCTATCACACCTGCTTGGATAGGTTCTGAATCTCATCTTCAGGGAGGAGCCCCTTTTAAGCGTGTTCATTCGTTATACTCTCTCTCAGAGTATTCTTTTTTTTAGAGTACTGTTTACACTTTTATGGGCTACCCTGTGGCTCAGACAGTAAAGAATCTGCCTGCAATGTGGGAGACCCAAGTTTGATACCTGAGTTGGGAAGATCCCCTGATGTAGGAAATAGCAACCCACTCCAGTATTCCTGTGGAAAATTCCATGGACAGAGGAGCCTGGCAGGCTATAGTCCATGGGGTTACAAAGAGTCAGACATGACTGAGCATGCACACAAGCACACTATACCAGCTCACAGAAATCACTACCCCTCTTTTACAGTTGCATAGGACTCCGTTGTCTGTTTGTACTACAATTTATTCAGCCACTCTTTTATGCATGGTTATTTAAATATGGCTGTTTAACATGCTTATTTTTTTTAAAGCATGGCTATTTTCAAATAATATTATAATAAATAATCTGCATAAATATATATATTTTTCTATTTTTGGAGATGTATCTTCAGAATAGATTCCTAGATGTGGGATTGCTCAGCTGAGAAGTACATGAGTTGTTTAGCTAGTCAAGGCCAAGATCCCCTCTTGAACGGCTGTGCCACTTTGTATTCCCACCAGCAGTGCATGAGAGGGCCTGTTTTCCTCTTACCTTGCCAATAGGGTGTGTTATCATGCTTTTACATTTTTGCCTATCTGATGAGTGAGAGACAGTAGAGTTCTAACTTGCATTTCTTTAATTATAAGTTGTTTGAATATCTTTTCATATGTTTAAATGACATATGTTTGAAGATAAATTTTATGTTCCTATCTTCTTTCTGTTTTCCCTACTGATTTTAGTCATTTCTGCCTCTTTAAGAATTCTTTAAATATTGAGTGCATTAGCCCCTTGTCTCCGGTACACGTTACAAATATTTTCCCCAGCATGTCAACAGCCTTTTGACTTAGCATGAGGTACTTTTGCCATACAAGTCAATCTATTATTTTCTTTCCTGGATAATGAGTCATGGTTAGAAAGACTTTCCCTGTACCAAAGTTACAGAAGAATGTACCCATGTTTTTTTCTTATTCTTGTATAGTTTCAGTGTCTATATTCAGATTCATGATTCATTTAGTTTATTCTTGTGTTTAGTGTAGATACAGATGATCTTTTTCCAGTAGTCACCCAATTTCCCCTACTGTTGCCCCAGCAATTTAAGGTAGCCTTTGTCACACACCAAATTTCCATATGTACTTGAGTCCCTTCAGGGACTTTTTATTCTATTCCACTGATCTGTTTACCTAATCATACACCAGTACCCAACTGTTTCAGAGATAAAGGCTTCATAACAGATTTAAAGTTTAGTAAAAGTTGGCTTAAAGCTCAACATTCAGAAAACTAAGATCATGGCATCCGGTCCCATCACTTCATAGCAAATAGATGGGGAAACAGTGGAAACAGTGACAGACTTTATTTTTCTGGGCTTTGAAATCACTGCAGATGGTGATTGCAGCCATGAAATGAAAAGATGCTTACTCCTTGGAAGGAAAGTTATGACCAACCTAGACAGCATATTAAAAAGCAGAGACATTACTTTGCCAACAAAGTTCTGTCTAGTCAAGGCTATGGTTTTTCCAGTGGTCATGTATGGATGTGAGAGTTGGACTGTGAAGAAAGCTGAGCGCTGAAGAATTGATGCTTTTGAACTGTGGTGTTGGAGAAGACTCTTGAGAGTCCCTTGGACTGCAAGGAGATCCAACCAGTCCATCCTAAAGGAGATCAGTCCTGGGTGTTCATTGGAAGGACTGATGCTGAAGCTGAAACTCCAATACTTTGGCCACTTGATGTGAAGAGCTGACTCATTTGAAAAGACCCTGATGGTGGGAAAGATTGAGGGCAGGAGGAGAAGGGGATGACAGAGGATGAGATGGCTGGATGGCATCACTGACTCAATGGACATGGGTTTAGGTGGACTCTGGGAGTTGGTGATGGACAGGGAGGCCTGGTGTGCTGCGGTACATGGGGTTACAAAGAGTCGGACACGAGTGAGCGACTGAACTGAACTGAACTGAAAGCCAATTTCCCTTACTGCCATTTTTAAAAAATTGATCTCCTGACTCTTCTTGTGAATTTATTTTTCCATACTAGCATTAATATCAACTTGTCCTTGATATTAATATGATTCAATTATGTGATACTAAACAGAGGAAGCAGTTCAGGAGCTCAGAGGTACATCTGCAACCGCAGTTAATGCAGCCAATGGGAATCAATGACAGAGAGACTTTGGCTATGGAAGAAGATTTAGGACTATCAGGAGCCTAGATGGAGTGAGAAAAGTCATGAAAGGAGGTGTGAGACCGCAGGTAAGATCCATATCCTGGAAGTCATGGTTGGCTAGAGCATCCAATCAGAAGTTCGGAAGCAGTGGCCAAGCCCAGAGAAAGTGGGGGAATTACAGCCTTACACAACTGTGGTAAAGAGCCAGCAGGCTCAATGTGGGGGCTCTCGAATTCTGAGTTCACGGGTGAAGTGAATTTAAATTACCCATTGGGTAGGAAAATTCTCAACTCTCTATTCAGATAGCCAACAATGTGGCTTTAAAGAGTTTTGTTTAAGTGTATTTATGCCTGACATATTTCTGGAGTAAGCTTTGTTTCATTTTGTTCCTGGGAAATCTAAGTTCCTTCTTGCAGAGCTCGATAATTTGAAACTGAAAGTTTTAAATGCATTTTAAACAGCCACTTTCCCTCCCCTACCCACACATTTACCAAAATAAACAAGGCCACCCTACAAGTCGCTATCTGATTTGCATAGCAGTGAGAGCTGATGCAAATTCTCACATTTGGGGCTATTTCAGTTTCTGGAGATGGAAAGGGTTCCTTTCCTTAAATAATCTTGAGCATGGTATCCTTTCTAAAGCATGGTTACTGTAAAGTGAGAGCATTTGAGGAAATAAAATGTTCATGGTAAAAGAAAAACTTTAGATGGTGTCAGGTTTGATTTTTGCAGTAAGAACACACCACATCACCGAGTGGGGAGTTAGAATTTGTAGACTGCAGGTTGGCTGTGTCTGCGTCTTCATACTCACCTGCTCCCTGCTACACAGGGCTCCACCAGTCCTGTCCTCCACACACACATGTCACTTCCTCCCTCCCATAAAAATGCAGGAACTGAAGCCCCTTTGCAGCCTCTTCTAAGTCTTCTTTAAAGAATACAAATGCTACTTGCTATGTTTCCCTTTTTCCTAAAGTAAATTCAAGAGTTTTGTATTTTTAGCTTAATATTTGTAAAGAATCAAGCAGGTTGTATGCTAATAAACAGGTAAACAGCAAGCCCTGATTCATTGCCCCTGGTGATAAGACTGTGAAGTGAGCTCAGTTCGTCACATCCTCACTCCTTCCTTACATGGGCACCATCTCATCCTGCCCTGTTGCCTGGGGCAGCCCACTGTCCCCGGTTCTGCGTTCCAGTTTATGAATATTATTATTTTCACACGAATTGATAATGGCAAATTAACTGTTGAAGTGAATTGGAGGAAAAGGGAGGGAATTAATATCTATAGAGCCTCTATTTTGTCCAAGGCAAAGTGCTCTAAGTACCTTGTCTCATCTAATTATTACAGTTCCCCCATGAAGTGGGCATTTCTAGCCTCATTTTCCACTGTCATTCATGAGCCAGATTTTCTCTCCCCTCCTCCTGCCCCAGAGCCCGTGCTGAGTTACAATGCCTTCTTCTTTTTTTTTTTTTCCAGATTTATTTATTTATAATTTATTTGGCTCTGCCAGGTCTTGGTTTCAGCATGTGGACTCTCTTAGTTGTGGCATACAGGATCTAGTTCCCTGGCCAGGGATCGAACCTAGATCCCCTGCATTGGGAGCACAGAGTTTTAGACACTGGACCACCATTTATGATACTTTCTCATTTACTCAGTTCCTGGGACAGTGTCTGCTGCATTGCAGATACTCTAGAATCTTGTGCTTATTTGTAGCTTAATCATGGACTATCAAAGTTTCAAAGCCTGACTCCCCAGTCATTACTTTCAAAGTCATAGGGGCTAGGGAGATTGCTTTGGAGAAACGAAGATCATTCCAGTATTATGCTTTCATCTCAGCCACGCTGCTTAGCGCATTCCTTGTTTGACCCTGAATACAGTTTCCCTGACTCCTCTGACTCTGTTTTCTCTTTGTTGTGCCTTTGGCTGACCCCAAATTTAGAAAACCTCATAACATAATTTGGCCCTCTGGATTTTCTGAAAAGTTAAACCTGTATCTAATGACTGATCTTACTCGATACTGCTAAACTGCCAGCAGCGTCTGACCTCAAAAGTGCTGAATCTGCTTCTTCCCAATGGAGAATGTCATTCACATGTCTTTTCAAGATTCTTCCCAGCACAGGAAGATACTTCTACTTGCAGCCAAATACGTATAACCAGTAAACAAATGTAAACATGCTTGACTTCACAAATCATTGGGGAAATGCTAATTAAGAGAAGGCATTTTTTTTTTCCAGCCATCAGATTATCATGAATTTAAAAGATTGAAAATATCCCAAGTTAGCATAGATGTGGGGAAACTTTCATATATTTTGATGGGAGTGAATAATGAATGGGGCTTCCAGGTGGCTCAGTGGTAAAGAATCCGCCTGCCAATGCGGGAACTGTGGGAGACCTGGGTTTGATCCCTGGGTTGAGAAGGTCCCCTGGAATAGGAAATGGTAACCCACTCCAGTATTCTCACCTGGATAATCCCGTGGACGGAGAAGCCTGGCAGGCTACAATCCATGGGATCGCAAAGAATCAGACATGACTGAAGTGACTGAGTATTAGATATCTTTCAATGTCCAATTAACGGTGTCGATTAAATTTTAAAATGTGTGTATCTGCCAGTGTATTTGATTATTTTCTGTTATTTGCCAATTGTTTTTTGAAATTTTTTCTCTCTCTCTCTCTCTTTTTTTTTTTTTTCCTGTGTTAGGGTTCTCCAGGAAAACAGGGAAATAGGTAGATAGGTAGGTAGACAGAAGGAAAAAACAATCAGTGAGCTACAACTCTAAATAAGGGAGAAGGTTTATTATAGGAATTTGCTCACATGATTTTGGAGGCCAAGAAATCCCACTCTTTGCCATCGGCAAGCTGGAGGACTAGCCAGGCCAGTGTAGTTCACATCATGCTTGAAGGCCTGAGAACCAGGGGTGATAATGATGTAGATTCCATTCCAGGTCTGAAGACCTGAAAACTGTGTACTCTGAGGGCAGGAGAAGATGACTGTCCCATCTCAAGCAAGAAGGGCAAATTGCTTTTTTCTCTGCCTTTTTGTTCTTTGAAGGCCTTCAACAGATTGAGTGAGGCCCACCCACACTGATAAGGGCAATCTTCTTTACCCAGTCTACAGTCTCAAATGCCAATTTCTTCCAGAAACACTCTCACAAAACACTCAGAAATAATGTTTTGCCGGCTATCTATGCATCCCTTAGCTCAATCATATTGACACTAAAATTAACACATACAGTTTCTTCTTCCTTCCTTCCTTTCCTTCTTTCTTTTTTTTAAAGAAGTCTTGCTCTCTGATATTTCCTTCCATAGAAGAGTCTTCTTGTGATGTGTGTCCTTCACTTGATTTCCCCTATGTTCCTTTTATCCTTGCTTGTTCAGAGAGAGGACAGCAGCTGTAACTGGGCTACTTTTTACTTAAAGGACTTGGCTGAGAGTCACGCTCATTCTTGGAGGTCAGAAGTAAATGTGAGCTGTGTCTTCAAAGAAACGAATGAGCAGATGGAGGGAGACACCGCCAGTGTGGGCCGACTCCTAACCATTCTAGGGGGCGGAACTGGGTTCTACTGGGATTTTTTCCTCTTCATCCACAGTCCGTCCAGCTTCCAGATCTCTTTTCTCTAACTGAAGACCCACGACTGTCACCAGCCCACGTGGGGCCCAGTGTGAATTACAAGGAGGCGTCACTCTTAGGTCGATGCCTGCCGGCCAGTGCTTGATGAACAGATGCTGTCTTTGGGTGATTTGGGGAAAGGATTTAGCTCTGCTTGCAGGATAGAGCAGGGACCCAATTGCAGTTCTCTCCCCCTCATCTTCTGGACCAGGCATCCCCGTGCAGGGCCCTGTCTGCACAACCTTACCCGAGGCCCTGCAAAGGATACTGGCTTTGTCTTCCAGATCAAAAGGACATAGGAAAGTACAAGAACCCAAGATGACTGGGAAAGATTTTACTGGCACAAAAGACAAGGGGAAGAAAGTATTTTTGAACAGTACCAAATAAGTTTAGCAATCTAAACACCTCAGATGTGACATTTGTATGTCACATGTATGACACGTACTTCAGATCTGACATTTAGGAAACAGGCATTTTACCTGAGCTCTAGAGACACAGACCCCAACCTCCTTCCCACCTCAGTCCAAGCTTTAGAGTTTGGGGCAGTATGTTTGGCAGTTTTTTGGGGGGCAAGATCATTTCTTTGTTTCCACGAAGGCAGAGTTTTCTTCTGTGAGTTTTAAGAGAAGAGAGTAAAATAAAATCCCTGCTTCTTCCACCATGTCAACCAGAAGTTTAATTGCAGAAGCTTCACAATGTAACTTATTTGAAATTGTCTTTCATTTTACACTACTTTTCAGCACTCAGTCATAATTGGTTAGTCATGTACACTCTTTGCAGAGAGAATAAGTACTTAGATTGCTAAACTTAGACAGTATTGTTCAAAAACTTTTTTTCCCTCTACTTTTGTGCCAGCAAAATCTTTCCCAGCCATCCTGGGTTCTTGCACTCTCCTGTGTTCTTTTGCAATTTTCCGAAGAACACAGCTGTCTGGGAAGGCACACCAAAGGGGTCAGCGCTTAGATCATGGAATAATTCACCCATATCCAATAAATAGCACCAAACCGTGCATTAACTGGTTTCAGAATTCCAGTTAACTATGATGGTCATTTTAGCTAAACTCTCAGCTGCTGGCAGGATTGGTGGAATGGTCTGAGTGAGGCTGCGGCTGTAAGTTCCCATCAGGCATGGGGAGGAAGGGGAAAAAACAGCTATTTGATTTAGGAAAGCTAGTCTTGTTGAGGATTTTTTTTTTTTTTTGCTTGTTTAAAAATTTTATTTTCCTGGGTTATTCAGTCCAATTGGAAAAAGACCAATTTACAGTTGTCCAGACGGGGAAAAAGTTGGGTGTGGAAATCCAAATTACTTGGGACCATAGTTTTTCCTAACTGATTCTGATATCTTAGGGACTACCGCCCTGGGCCACTGTTTTTTGGGTTTTTATTTGTGGGCAGCCACTTATGAGGAGAGCTCTTGGCCCCCTTTTTTTTCTCTCCCAAACGCTGTGTTTTTAGCTTTAGAACAATTACTGAGGTGCTCACGATCCTCCTGTGAGTCCACACCAGCAGGCAGCCCTGTGGCTGCTTCTCTTATGCATGGAAGTGTCTCCTACATACTTCTATGTTGTGACCCACACTCCAGGGTTTGAACAGAAGCCCTGTTTGTAAATAGCTTCAAAAGAACAATTAGTGTCCCCGAGCTTATACTGAACCATTTTTTTCCCCCATTTTGTAACTTTGGTAAGAGGTAGGTTAGGGGTAGGATAATATTTTCCTCGGAAGAGAGTCTTTTCTTGTAAAGATTCTTTGTTTTAAAAATAGTATTCTTTGGTTTCCAGTTTGCTTTTTATGAGAAGAAACCATAAAAACATGTTCATTTTTGGCGGGATGGTGGGGGTTGCTGCGCTGGGTCTTCATTGCTGTGTGTGGTCTTTCTCTAGTTGCAGAGATCGGGGGCTATTCTCCAGTTGCGACGCACAGGCTTCTCACTGCGGTGGCTTCTCTTGTTGCAAAGCACAGGTTCTATAGACACATGGGCTCAGCAGTTGTGGCTTGAGGGCTTAGTTGCTCCGTGGTATGGGGAATCTTCCCAGATCAGAGATCAAACCCGGGTCCCCTGCATTGGCAGGTGAATTCTTTACCACTAGACCAGCTGGGAAGTCCAACATGTTCACTTATAAGGGAGCATGGCATAAAGAGCATAAAAGAAATGCATACTTTAACAAAACAGCTGTGACAATGCTTTCTTCTAATTTGCATGGTTCAGCACATTATTTTTTAAAAATCCCGATAGCAAACAAACTACCTTTCAAAGGAGGAAGTTGAGAGCAGTGTGTTCAGAAGGTATCTGGTTTAGGTAGTAAATGTAGAAGAATCAACCTTCCAGTGAGGATGTGTTAATTATTGTGGATGGACCTAGGACTGAGATGGACATCACCTCAAAATGCTCACCTCCCAGGTTGTCTGTAATTTGCACTGAGGTGTAATTGAAGCTGTTTTCCAAGACGATCAACGTCTCCTTAGTGTAAAAATCGGGAAACAGCAGGTGAACTCCTTGGCTGGCTAGGGCTGGATGTTCAGCGCAGGCTGAAGAGAAGAGAAGAGAGATTTGGGGGCATTTGGACTCGGGATCATACACAGCAGAAGAGTTTTGTGTCTTTATATCTTTCAAACAATGCAATTTTAGCAGATACTGCATGTTACATCATAGTCTCTATAGCCTTGCTAAAATGTATCGCATTCTTCATTTTCTTTTTCAAAGCATGATGAGTAAGACTTTTTTTTTTTGATGTTTAAATCAGGAATAGGTTTAAAGCATTGATTGCTGTTCAAGCTGTTGGCAGAATTGGTTCCAGGGCCCGTAGGGGCTTGGGAGATCATCCTTTTGAATACTGTGTCTGCTTTTGGTGGCTGTTGGTGCTGCTTACTGCTTTATGGTCTGGGACACCTTCTCAGTGCCATTAGGGTCTGGCCTGCCACTGCTGACCCATAGGAGCATCTCTTCTCTTTCTTTCCTTGCTGCTCCCAGGCTTCTGGGCACTGACAAAACCCTCAAACAAGCTTGTCTGGAGTCTGAGACCCCAGCCAAAGCCTGAGAGGACTCAGCCAGCACTACCCTTAGTGTGGACCAGAAGAGAGTGTTTTTGCCTAAAGGTGCCTTTTTTGATTACTTCTAATGTCTGGCTGTTTCATGTAGATTAGGGTTTGGGGTGGTATAATTCAAGATAAATAAGGAATCTGTGATTCGAAGGAAAAGCATGAATAAAAATGGGGTAAAGGCCATATTGTATTTGGAGGCTGTGTTCTAACTTGACCACATTAAGGCAGAATCCCCTACAACTGCTTTGACATCCTGTGGCTGAGCCCTAGATGGGTTGTCAGCGAGCCTAGATGACTGAAAGACTGTAAAACAGAAAAGTGGCTCTGGGTGGATTTGGCAGAAGGAAATGTGACTTCCTGACCTGGTTCTGTTCCTGCTTCAGAAAATTAACCGGATCTATTTAGGGCTTCCCTGGTGGCACAGACCCTAACATGCATTGGAAGGACTGATGCTGAAGCTCCAATGCTTCGGCTACCTGATGTGAAGAGCCAACTCACTGGAAAAGACCTTGAAGCTGGGAAGGATTGAAGGTGGGAGGAGAAGGGGATGACAGAAGATGAGATGGTTGGATGGCATCACTGACTCAACAGACATGAGTTTGAGCAAACTCCAGGAGATGGTGAAGGACAGGGAACCTGGAATGCTACAGTCCATGGAATCAGGAAAAGTCAGACAAGACTTAGTGTCTGAACAATAAATAGATCTTTTTCCTTAACTGTAAGTTGAAAGATTTAAAACTGAAAATAAGAGTCTTCTAGCTTAACATTCTGAGTTACATGTGTGTTTCTATTTTAAGTCCTTCAAAATACAGTACCCATGGCAGATGGCCAAATAGTAAATATCAATCTAGTGCCATTCTGAGATTAGCTATCAGGACAAGAGCAAAAGAACACATTACCTTGGCCTCTCTTATCAACCTTGACTTGACAGAACAAGGCAGGCAAGATTGGAGACTGGAACCACTTTTCTGCACGATAACCTTTTAACCAGCATCCATCAGACAATGGAGAACAGGGTGGCTTTTCTGCTGGGGCCCTGGAGCCATCACAACTGATGAATAAGAATAATTCTGACATACTCTTGGTTGGTGTTTGTTGAGCTGTCTGAATTTTAAAATCTTCCTTTCTCTAAAAATGTTAAATCTTATTCTGTATATTCTAAGATGATCTACTTGAATGTTTTTCTACCCCTTTAAAACTTGCTATGTATATGCTGATGGGTGAAGAGATATCTCATTCTGAAAGTCTCAAGCACCTTTTGATTTTAACATAACTGCAAAATTCATACATTTTATAAGGAAGGAAAGAGGGGTGGGGAGGCATGTTTTCCTCTCAACGTGTTGTCAGAAATGAGTGAGCTGCAATCTGGAGACAAAATCTTGGCCATGAATTGCTGACAAGACACCCATGACTGTGATCTGTCCCAGTGATGAGAATAGACAGACTGGTTCTTCCTGAGAGTCCCGGTGGCTTCCTGAGAGTGGCAGCTGGTCTGGAATAAGAGCTGAGATTTCCCCCTCTTGTTTTCAGATTGTGTTTGCAGCATGCTTGCAAGACATGGAATCTTAGAAGAGCCACTGTGAACCCTGGACGCAGCCTGTAGAAGTCTTTTAAATGTGGATCTCACTGGGCTTCTCTGGTGGCTCAGCTGGTAAAGAACCTGCCTGCCAATGCAGGAGACAGAAGAGATGTGGGGTTCGATTCCTGGGTGGGAAAGATCCCCTGGAGGAGGAAATGGCAATCTGCTCAAATTTTCTTGCCTGAAGAATTCCATGGACAGAGGAGCCTGGTGGGCTGCCATCCACAGGCGTGGGTTGAAAAGAGTCTGACATGACTGAGCATGTGTGCACATGTACACACACACACACACACACACACACAGATGCTTAGGAAATGGAGTATTCATATGTTATTCAGATGCCCCTGGTCCAGTATGAATAGCTGTGAAAAGGTACCAATGTAAGGTATTAGAGTCTCTTATAAGGTCCAAAAGATCTTGTGTGGATCTGTCGACTTTATAGACCCCATGGACACCTCTGCTCTCTGGTAAGTCATCCATTCACCCACATCCTCAGTAATCTGAGAGCTTCTGGGATTGCCTCAGTTCATTTCAGTGGCTCAGTCATGTCTGACTTTTTGAGACCCCATGGACTGCAGCACACCAGGCCTCCCTGTCCATCACCAAATTCCGGAGCCTGCTCAAACTCATGTCCATCGAGTCAGTGATGCCATCCAACCATTTCATCCTCTGTCGTCCCCTTCTCCTCCTACCTTCAACCTTGTCCAGCATCAAGGTCTTTTCCAGTGAGTTAGTTCTTCGCATCAGGTGGCCAAAGTATTGGGGTTTCAGCTTCAACATCAGTCCATCCAATGAATATTCAGGACTAGTTTCCTTTAGGATAGACTGATTGGATCTCCTTGCAGTCCAAGGGACTCTCAATAATCTTCTTCAATACCACAGTCAAAAGGATCAGTTCCTTGGTGTTCAGCTTTCTTTCTTTGTGTAATTGCCTGCCAGGGTCTAATTCACATACTGTATTTACATGTTGAGTTATAAGCCTACTCTACCTAAATTCCTGCCTCATTTCCCTATTTGCTACAACAGGAAAGTCAAATTCTTGCTTGAGTTCCAAGGCTCTTCCGATGTGGTCCACACTCCCTACCTCCACCCCTGTCACTCTCCTGCCCGGTCCCTCTCCTTCTCAGCTGCCCCAGCCTTCTTTCTGTTCTGAGAGCCCAGTCTGATTTCCTCAGGGCCGTCCCAGTTTCTGCTCTCTCTGCCTGGAACGCACATCTTACTCCAAAAGGTTGCCTCCTGCCTCTCGACATTTATTTAGCTCCCTGACCAAATGTCTCAACCTCCCCCATCAAAGGCTCCTCCCTCTCCATCGCTTCATCACAAGATGGTTTTGTTTCTCTTATCACTCTGAGAATTGATCTGTTTATCCACTTGCTATCTGCCTGTCTCCCAGGCAAAAGGGCAAGCTCCATGGAAGCAGGGACATTGCCATTGTGGTTTGAAGCCCCCAGGCAGTCCCAAGAAGAGGGCTTGGCCCGGAGGAGAGGTTGCTCCACAAGCGTGCACTCCACTGGGGGCAGAGTGCATGCTAAGTCGCTTCAGTTGTGTCTGACTCTTTGCAATCCCATGGACTATAACCCACCAGGCTCCTCTGTCCAGGGAATTCTCCAGGCAAGAATGCTGGAGTGTGTAGCCATTCCCTTCTTCAGGGGATCTTCCTGACCCAGGTATTAACCCATGGCTCTTATATCTCCTGAACTGGCAGGTAGGTTCTTTCCCACTGAGCTGCTGAGGAAGCCCTGCAGAGTGAGCGTCGATGTTCTGAGAGTCATTCCTGTTGGACTGACATCACTTGCTCTTTTGGACAAATGAAAAAGTACAGTTCTATTATCCCAGAGACTTGTCTGCCTCCAGCCCTGGCTCCATGGAACTCACTCGCGCTGCTGGCCATGCTCCCCTGTCTCTTGAAGGCTGCATTTGCAGCTCCTACCCTAAGGACAGCCTTCTCTCCCTCCGCCTCCCTTGTCCCTCCTCTGCACACCTCAGGTGCTGTCATGCTCACAGTGTTCTGTGGAAATTTACATTCACCGATACTCTTTTCTAGAAACGTTACTTTATCCTTTGATGTAGAGGTAACAGGGAGAGAACAGGCAAGGTAATCTGTAATTATAATTTCAGTTACTTGAAAGTAAAAATTTGTGATTCCCCCCCGCCCTTTTCAAAATTTTTTCCTATGCTATCAACTCATACTAGAAGCGGCCTGGGTCTTCTATTAAATGGACCTGCTGTCCTCTTCAGAAAGGGAGTTCATTGCCTGAGAGAAACAAAGGCATGCTTGTCTACTGACTAAAATGTACAACACCCAACATGACTGTATCCAATCAGAACGCTCTCCTCCTTTCCGGTGATGACAATGTGTCCACGGTCCTTGACAGCAGGATGGGATGAAGGGCACTCGGTCCCATGCATCATGGATGGCAGGATTTTGGAGTGCCCGCTCCCAGCCCAGGACAGACCCCGAGAAGCCATCCAGAGCTTAGGAGAGCCAACGAGTAGTGCAGTTACTCATCTCGTCCTCTCTCCTGCCTCTGGGCAGCAACAAAGTGAACCCACTCTAGTCAAACAGAGGGTGTTTACAGGATTCGCGCACACATTCTCTCTTCAGTGTTTCCAAAGACAAGCCTCAGTGTGGTAACACAGGAAGTCAGTGATGGGACCAGACCAACAGATGCGCCTGCTTTCCCGCCATTTCCATGGAACCGAACCGTTCGTGTGGGTTTTGTCAGCTCCAGGAGGAGCTGCTCAAGAGCTGATGACCTTGACCTTCACGGGGGCCAGGGGGTAAATCCAGTGACTTCACAGCACAGGGCTGTCCCCGCTCTGCCAGTTTTGACCTGATTTTGTGAACCTTCAAGTTTCATAACTCAACCTGACTCAGAGTGAGGTGTTATTTAATGATGCGATAAAACAAAGATATATATTTTACCATGTAGTTATATTTTGAACAACAAAAAAAGAAAGCAGGAAAAGAGAAAGGGCCACAGAAATCCTATACATCATTTTCATTTCTTACCACCCCTTTTTCTAAGATTACTGAATTAGTTAATTTTTGGCTGCGCTGGGTCTTTGTTCCTGCACGGATCTGTCTCTAGTTGCTGTGTGAGCGCTTCTCATCGTGCTGGCTTCTCCTGTTGTGGAGCGTGGGCTCTAGGGCATGTGGGCTCAGTAGGTGCAGTTCCTGGGTTCAGTGGCACCCCACTCCAGTACTCTTGCCGGGAAAATCCCACGGATGGAGGAGCCTGGTGGGCTGCAGTCCATGGGGTCGCTAAAAGTCGGGTACGACTGAGCAACTTCAGTTTCACTTTTCACTTTCATGCATTGGAGAAGGAAATGGCAACCCGCTCCAGTGTTCTTGCCTGGAGAATCCCAGGGACAGGGGAGCCTGGTGGGCTGCCGTCTATGGGGTCGCCCAGAGTCGGACACGACTGAAGCGACTTAGCAGCAGCAGCAGCAGCGCACAAGCTCAATAGTTGTGGAGCACGGGCTTAGTTACTCCGCGGCATATGGGATCCTCCCAGATCAGGGATCGAACTCATGTCTCCTGCACTGGCAGCAGATTCTTCACCACTGAGCCACCAGAGGAGCCCACCAGCCCTGTTTCTGATACCCAAGCCTTTGTTTCTTCTACCATGTTCTTCTCACCGTCCTCACAGCTCAAGCAGAAAATAAACACTGGAAAAAACCCATGGGCAAGATCAAGGAAAAGCATTTCCTGGGAAGTAGGGAGCAAGAGCAGCTCAGACCTCCTGTGTTGGTCCCACTGGGGCCTCATGGTTTCAGTCTAGTGGGAATAAACTGAGTGTGGGTCTGTAGCTCAAGTCTGGGCTGACCGAGTCCTCCCCCGGGATTGGTGGGTCTGTGCACACGTTGAATATGTGTGCATGTGTGCTTGTTCAAGGAGCAGCCTGGTGGGATGGGGAAGGTGTGAAAAAGCCTCGAAACTTCAGCCTCCAAAGAGGAGTTTTAAGAGAGTTCCTGCTAAAGAATCCTAGTACAAAGCTAGAGACAAAGACATCCTTTATCAGAACATATTACCAAGAAACATGTCAAATGCTTATACTTTTCATTCAAACTTAAAGTCAAGTCACACTTAAGAGGCCCTTCTAGACCATGAATGAAAGATCCCACCCAGGACAATGGGAGGGGATTTCGGGGGAGAATAGCTACATGTATGTGTATGGCCGAGTCCCTTCTCTATTCACCTGAACTATCAACACTGTTAATCGGCTATACCCCAATACAAAATAAAAAGTTTTTTTTTTAGAAAACTACCCCAGCCAGGACAGAATTATCTTGAGCTCTACAAAATTCTTCCACTGGCTTTAACAAGCCTGGTTCTACTGATGTTACCATGTCCTGCCTGTCTTTCTGAACTTGTTACAGCCCACGTTTATATTGTCTCTCCATCCTCATCCCCAAGCAGTCATTGTATCTGAACAATCCCTCCTGTCTTTCTTTCAAACAGAAAAGAAGGAGGTATCACCCATATCCCCTGATGGAGTGTCACAGAATCATGGCTGTGACATCTTATTAGCCGCACTCCATGACAAAGTTGTCCCTGGTTTGCTAAATGACAGGTCAGGATGGGGCACAAGAATGGCTTGCTCTCAACCTCCAGCTGGTCTGTACTTTAATGCATTCTCATTCAGATTACTCAGAATTATTAACATTTTATGGCAGACTGGAAAAGTGATGCCAGGTCATTTACTGAAGTCTGAGTGTTCCTGCATTTTTCTCAGCTCAGCTTTTGAGCTGGTAGCATAAAACTGTCTCAGTTTTCCTATTTGAGGAGAGGGGTGAATGAACTGCACCTTCAATGTGCTTTCAAGAAGACATGATTTTTAAAAATATTTTAAAACATTTATTCTTATTTGGAGGATAATTGCTTTACAATATTGTGCTGGCTTCTGCCATACAGCAGTGTGAATCAGCCACACGTACATATATTGCCTCCCTCTTGAACCTCCCTGCCTACTCCTCACCTTATCCCGCCCCTCTCTGTTGTCACAGGGTACCATGCTGAGCTCCTTGTGTTATACAGCAACTTCCCACTAGTTATCTACTTTACATATGGTAACATATGTTTCAATACTACTCTGTCAGTTTGTCCACCCTCTCGTTCCCCTGATAGGTCCAAAGTCTGTTTTCTATGCCCGAGTCTCCATTGCTGCCCTGCAAATAGGTTCATCAGTATTTCTTCTAGACTCCGTATATATGTGTTAATATATGATATTTGTTTTTCTCTTTCTGACTTACTTCACTTTGTATAACAGGCTCTATATAACATGTTCATCCACTTCACTACAACTGATTTCAAATACATTCCTTTTTATGGTCAATATTCTATTATATATACATACCACAGCTTCTTTATCTATTCATTTGTTGATATATAGGTTAACTCCATGTCCTAGCTATTGTAAATAGTGCTGCTATGAACATCGGGGTGCATGTGTCTTTTTCAATTATGGTTTTCAAATATGGTATACGCCCAGGAGGGGGATTGCTGGGCCATAAGGTAGCTTCATTCCAAGTTTTTTTTTTTTTAAAAGGACTCTCCATACTGTTTTCCATGGTGGCTGTATCAATTTACATTCCCACCAACAGTGCAAGAGGGTTCCCTTTTCCCCACACCCTCTCCAGCATTTGTTTGTAGATTTTTTTTTTTTTTTGATGAAAGCTGTTCTGATCGGTGCGAGGTGATACCTCACTGTAGTTTTTATTTGCATTTCTCTAATAATGAGCTATGCTAAGTATCTCTTCATGTGTTTGTTGTCCATCTGTACAGAAGACAAGATTTTTAAAGTCACTTTGTACAATTTAGAAATGCCCATGATTGTTTCTTCTCTCTCTTTGTTGGTTAGTAGAGAAAAGGATTTCTCCAGCTGAGAAGTTCTTGAAGAGTCATGAGTTCTATGACTCTGGAGGATGTCTCACAGTTGCTATTTTTTAAATAAATCTTAAAAAAAATTTTTTTTAATTTATTTGACTATGTCACGTCTCAGTTGCAGCACATGGGATCTTTATCATCACATGTGGGATCTGGTTCACTGAACCGGGCTAGAACCTGGGCCCCTTGTATTGGGAGCAAGGAGTCTTAGCTACCAGACCACCAGGGAAGTCCCTCAAGGCTGGCTTTAACAGGCAACTCAGGTCTGGGTTGGGCTGGATGGCTAAGCCCCACCTTAATTTGCACGTGGAACATCATCAAGTCAACTGTCATGAATTTGAGCAAACTCTGGAAGATAGTGGAGAACAGAGGAGCCTGGTGTGCTGCAGTCCATGGGGCCGCAGAGTCAGACAAAACTTAGTGACTGAACAACGACAACAGTTTGAACATGGACTTCAAATTACAGCTCTATCACATATATGCGACCTTGGTCAATATCTTAACATCATTACAGAGCACAATGATAAATAACATCGTTACATTATCAGTGGAGCTAACAAAAGTAGCTACTTCATAGGATTATTGTAAGGGTTAAATGAGCCCAACCACTTAGTTATTATTCTGGTGAATAGCAATTGTAGGGTAGAGAGAACAGATTTATTAATCAGTGAGAAATTGGGAGCATGAACAGTTTAATGAAATTCAAAAGCTAGCGGAAGAAGGCAATTACTTGGTGGAATTAACATCACATTTCGATTTTATAAAATCCCTTTGTGGTTCTTGTAAATGGAGGCAAGTCTCACTATCCTTCCACTTCTGTCACCCCTGGGCTAGACCAAAGGAATGTCTCCAAGGACTACAATTTTGTTATTTTAAAATTAGTTAGATGGGGGTCACTTTCACCACATTTAAAACGAACTTAACCCATCTTTGAACTATTGGATTAAAGTATTGTGCATGCTAAGTACTTCAGTTGTGTTCAACTCTTTGCAATATCATGGACTATAGCCCACCAGGCTTCTCAGTCCATGGGGTTCTCCAGCCAAAAATACTGGAGTGAATTGCTATGCCCTCGACCAGAAGATCTTCCCGACCCCGGGACTGAACTTGCATTTCTTACATCTCCTGAATTGGTAGGCAGGTTCTTTACCATTAGCACCACCTGGGAAGCCCTGGATGACACTTAACTATTTTCAAAAGCTTAGGGGAAGTTCTTACCCAAAAGGCCTGGTGAAACTGAAATTTCTAGAATTACAGAAATTTCTTCCCAAAGTACATCCAAAGAACCCATCATACAGACTGTCAGTTACAAGATGAATAAGATCTGAAGGTCTAATGTGTAGCATGATGACTATAATGGATAACATTGTTATATAATCAAAATTTGCCAAAGGAATAGAACCAAGATGTTCTCACACACACACACAAAAGATAAATATGTGAGGTGATGAATGTGGTAATTAACTCCACAGGGGGAATCTTCTCCCAGTGAATGTATGTGTGTGTTAGTCGCTCAGTCCTCTCTGATTCTCTGCAACACCATGGACTGTAGCCTGCCAGGCTCCGGTGTCCATAGAATTCTCCAGGGAAGAATACTGGAGTGGCTTGCCATTCCCTTCTCCAAGGGATCTTCCCAACCCAGAGATGGAACCTGGGTCTCTCACATTGTGGACATATTGTTTACTGTCTGAGCCACCAGGGAAGACCCTCACAATGGATATGTATGTAAAATCATCAAGTTGTACACTTTAGATATTTTATAGTTTTATTTGTCAATTATGCTTCCCTGATAACTCAGTTGGTAAAGAATCCACCTCCAATGGAGGAGCTGCTGCTGCTGCTAAGTTGCTTCAGTCGTGTCCGACTCTGTGCGACCCCATAGACAGCAGCCCACCAAGGCTCCCCCGTCCCTGGGATTCTCCAGGCAAGAACACTGGAGTGGGTTGCCATTTCCTTCTCCAATGCATGAAAGTGAAAAGTGAAATGCAGGAGACTCCAGTTCAGTTCCTGAGTTGGGAAGATCACCTGGAGAAGGGATAGGCTACCCACTCCAGTATTCTGGCCTGTAGAATTCCATGGGGTCACAAACAGTTGGACACAACTGAATGACTTTCACTTTTACTTTCATACCTCAATAAACCTGGGTAGGTAGATAGGTAACAAATGGTTCCACCTCACCTCAATAAGACAAAGATCTTTTCTGGCTAAGAGGAGGAAATTATTTTTCTAGCCTCTCTTCCCAACACTCAGTTCAGTTCAGTTCAGTTGCTTAGTCATATTTGACTCTTTGTGACCCCATGGACTGCAGCACACCAGGTTTCCCTGTCCATCACCAGCCCCCAGAGTTTACTCACACTCATATCCATTGAGTCAGTGATGCCACTCAACCACCTCATCCACTGTCATCCCCTTCTCCCATCCTCAATCTTTCCCTCCATCAGGGTCTTTTCCGATGAGTCAGTTCTTCACGTCAGGTGGCCAAACGATTGGAGTTTCAGCTTCAACATCAGTCTTTCCAATGAATATTCAGGACTGATTTCCTTTAGGATGGACTGGTTGGATTTCCTTGCAGTCCAAGGGACTCTCAAGAGTCTTCTCCAACACCACAGTTCAAAATCATAGCCTTGACTAGACGGACCTTTGTTGGCAAAGTAATGTCTCTGCTTTTCAATATGCTGTCTAGGTTGGTCATAACTTTTCTTCCAAGGAGTAAGAGACTTTTAATTTCATGGCTGCAGTCACCATCTGCAGTGATTTTGGAGCCCCCCAAAATAAAGTCTGACACTGTTTCCACTGTTTCCCCATCTATTTCCCATGAAGTGATGGGACCGGATGCCATGATCTTCGTTTTCTGATTGTTGAGCTTTAAGCCAACTTTTCCACTCTCTTTCACTTTCATCAAGAGCCTTTTTAGTTCCTCTTCACTTTCTGCCATAAGGGTGGTGTCATCTGCATATCTGAGGTCATTGATATTTCTCCCAGCAATCTTGATTCTAGCTTGTGATTCTTCCAGTCCAGTGTTTCTCATGATGTACTCTGCATAGAAGTTAAATAAGCAGGGTGACAATATACAGCCTTGACGCACTCCTTTTCCTATTTGGAACCACTCTGTTTTTCCATGTCCAGTTCTAACTGCTGCTTCCTGACCTGCATACAGATTTCTCAAGAGGCAGGTCAGGTGGTCTGGTATTCCCATCTCTTTTAGAATTTTCCACAGTTTATTGTGATCCACACAGTCAAAGGCTTTGGCATAGTCAATAAAGCAGAAATAGATGTTTTTCTTGAACTCGCTTGCTTTTCCGATAATCCAACAAATGTTGGCAATTTGATCTCTGCCTTTTCTAAAGCCAGCTTGAACATCTAGAAGTTCACTGTTCACATACTGTTGAAGCCTGGCCTGGAGAATTTTGGGCATTACTTTACTAGCATGTGAGATGAGTGCAATTGTGCAGTAGTTTAAGCATTCTTTGGCATTGCCTTTCTTTGGGATTGGAATGAAAACTGACCTTTTCCGGTCCTTTGGCCACTGCTGATTTTCCAAATTTGCTGGCATATTGAGTGCAGCACTTTCACAGCATCATCTTTTAGGATTTGAAATAGCTCAGCTGGAATTCCATCACCTCCACCAGCTTTGTTCGTAGTGATGCTTCCTAAGGCCCACTTGACTTCACATTCCAGGATGTCTGGCTCTAAGTGAGTGATCACACCATCATGATTATCTGGGTCATGAAGATCTTTTTTGAATAGTTCTTCTGTGTATTCTTGCCACCTCTTCTTCATATCTTCTGCTTCTGTTAGATCCATGCCATTTCTGTCCTTTATTGAGCCCATCTTTGCATGATATGTTCCCTTGGTATCTCTAATTTTCTTGAAGAGATCTCCAGTCTTTGCCATTCTATTGTTTTCCTCTATTTCTTTGCATTGATCACTGAGGAAGGCTTTCTTATCTCTCCTTGATATTTTTTGGAACTCTGGACTCAAATGGATGTATCTTTCCTTTTCTCCTTGGCTTTTCACTTCTCTTCTTTTCACAGCTATCCGTAGGCCTCCTCAGACAGCCAATTTGCTTTTTTGCATTTCTTTTTCTTGGGGATGGTCTTGATCCCTATCTCCTATACAATATCATGAACCTCCCTCCATAGTTCTTCTGGTACTCTTGCCTATCAGATCTAATCCCTTGAATCTATTTCTCACTTCCACAGTATAACCGTAAGAGATTTGATTTAGGTCCTACCTGAGTGGTTACTCCTTGGAAGAAAAGTTATGACCAACCTAGATAGCATATTGAAAAGCAGAGGTGTTAACTTTGCCAACAAAGGTCCGTCTAGTCAAGGCTATGGTTTTTCCTGTGGTCATGTATGGATGTGAGAGTTGGACTGTGAAGAAGGCTGAGCACCAAGAATTGATGCTTTTGAACTGTGGTGTTGGAGAAGACTCTTGAGAGTCCCTTGGACTGCAAGGAGATCCAACCAGTCCATTCTAAAGGAGATCAGCCCAGGGTGTTCTTTGGAAGGAATGATGCTAAAGCTGAAACTTCAGTACTTTGGCCACCTCATGTGAAGAGTTGACTCATTGGAAAAGACTCTGATGATGGGAGGGACTGGGGACAGGAGAAAGAGGGGACGACAGAAGATGAGATGGCTGGATGGCATCACTGACTCGATGGACGTGAGTTTGAGTGAACTCTGGGAGATGGTGATGGACAGGGAGGCCTGGTGTGCTGTGATTCATGGGGTCGCAAAGAGTCGGACACAACTGAGTGACTGAACTGGACTGAACTGAGTGGTCTAGTGTTTTTCCCTACTTTATTAAATTTAAGTCTGAATTTGGCAATAAGGAGTTCACGATCTAAGCCACAGTCAGCTCCCAGTCTTGTTTTTGCTGACTGTATAGAGCTTCTCCATCTTTGGCTGCAAAGAATATAATCAATCTGATTTTGGTATTGACCATCTGGTGATGTCCATGTGTAGAGTCTTCTCTTGTGTTGCTGGAAGATGGTGTTTGCTATGACCAGTGTTCTCTTGACAAAACTCTATTAGCTTTTGCCCTGCTTCATTCTGTACTCCAAGGCCAAATTTGTCTGTTACTCCAGGTGTTTCTTGACTTCATACTTTTGCATTCCAGTCCCCTATAATGAAAAGGACATCTTTTGGGGGTGTTAGTTCTAGACGGTCTTGTAGGTCTTCACAGAACCGTTCAACTTTAGCTTGTTCAGCATTACTGGTCAGGGCATATACTTGGATTACCGTGATATGGAATGGTTTGTCTTGGAAATGAACAGAGATTATGCCGTCATTTTTGAGATTGCATCCAAGTACTGCATTTCAGACTCTTTTGTTGACTGTGTTTGCTACTCCATTTCTTCTCAGGGGTTCTTGCCCACAGTAGTAGATATAATAGTCATCTGAGTTAAATTCACCCATTCCAGTCCATTTTAGTTTACTGATTCCTGAAATGTCTACTTTTACCCTTGCTGTCTCCTATTTGACCACTTCCAATTTGCCTTGACAGGGAGACCTGGCGTGCTGTGATTCATGGGGTCACAAAGAGTCAGACACAACTGAGTGACTGAACTGAACTGAACTGAATTTGCCTTGATTCATGGACCTAACATTCCAGGTTCTTATGTAATATTGCTCTTTATAGCATTGCACTTTGCTTCTATCACCAGTCACATCCACAACTGGATGTTGTTTTTGCTTTGGCTCCATCCCTTCATTTTTCTGGAGTTATTTCTCCACTGATCTCCAGTAGCATATTGGGTACCTACTGACCTAGGGAGTTCATCCTTCAGTGTCCTATCTTTTTGCCTTTTCATACCATTCATGGGGTTCTCAAGGCAAGAATAATGAAGTGGTTCACATTCCCTTCTTGTGACCACATTTTGTCAGAACTCAATGCCACCTCAAATCAATATTATTTAAATTCTCAAATTTACTTAACAGAATAGTCTTCCAAAGTTATAACCAACCATGCTTCTGTGTTGAAATACAGCCATCACTTTTTGTTTACCCAATATTGAGCTTCTTTTCTCCTCAATTCCTTCAAAAGATGAGAATGAAGTGGGGAACAGTGTACTTGCCTGTGAGTTTCCCCATGTCCAAGTTCAGTAGAGGGGTGGAAATCTGAGGCTTGTCCTGGGGGGCAAAGATGCGAATGTCTCAGCTCATAGGAAGGTGGTCTGCAACCCAGAGGAGACAGAGGGTGGTACTGGCATTTTCCTGGCCCTGGGATTGGGGCTGGTGCTTCTTACTTGCATCATCATGCAGGCTCCAGGAGCGGGCCTGGCCCTGGTACCCTTGCCCTTGCTGTAACTGCCCTTCCTGCACCTGCTTCTTCTCCACCATCCCCCTAACCTGGGCTGCCTTCTGTTTCTCCAGTGTGGCCTCTTCTGCCCAGTGGTGACCTTTCTCTCTGCCCTCAATGCAGAAGGAGTAACACCAGCCTAGTGGTGGGGGTGAACTCAGGACAGGCTTTTCCCCATAATTCTGAATTTCCTAGGTTTTGTCGGTATAAGCCAGACTCTTAATGCTATTTTAATGCAGTTGTTTTGTGTGTGAATAATATGCTCCTTTTGCCAAACCTCAAGCCTTGGAACTAAGAGCTCATAAAAATGCCTAGAGTCCAAAGCTAATAGCTGTTATTCAGCTGTTATGGGGTAAGGCAGAAAAAGTTTCAGATGAATGTTATCCTCACCAGTGTAGTGAGTGATATGAAACTACTGGGGGCCAAGGGTGAGGCTCCAGATGACCGGGGTGTTGGAAGTGATATGTCTCATCAGGATGTCCCTGCTCTTCCCCTCTGCAGCCCTCATAACAGCTTCTGCCATTGTGATCCTCAACTCAAGGAATAGCCTCACCTCCCAGCCAAGCTGAAAGTTCTGGAAATCACCTTACACCTGTCCCCAACCTCTGTTACATATGGTGCACATCTGATCATCACCAACATTCACTCAACAGGTACTTATTGAGGGTCTGCTGCATACCTGGCACTCTGCCAGGTGGGATGATGAAGTGATCTCTTGCTTGTAGAGGAGAGGGTGTGTGTGCTTAGTCTCTGAGTCATGTCCAGCTCTTTGTGATCCCATGGACTGTAGCCTGCCAGGCTTCTCTGTCCATGGGATTCTCCAGGCAAGAATACTGGAGTGGGCCCTCCTCCAGGGGAATCTTCCCAACCCAGGGATTGAACCCAGGTCTCCTGTATTGCAGGCATATACTTTACCATCTGAGCCACCAGAGGAGAGGGTAGGGTCATGTTTAAGAGTGTGAACTCTATTGGGAGATATGGGAGACATACATACACTATTGATACTATGTATAAATGGATAACTAATAAGAACTTAGTGTATAGTGCAGAGAACTCTACTCAATACTTTGTGTTGACCTAGTAAGTGAATGATTGTTGCTTAGTGGTGTCTGACTCTTAGCGACCCCATGGACTGTATAGCCTGCCAGGCTCCTCTGTCTATAGAATTCTCCAGGCAAGAATACTAGAGTTGGGTTGACATTTCCTTCTCCAGGGATGGTGACCTAAATGGAAAGGAAATCCAAAAAAGAGAGGATATATGTATATGTATAGCTGATTCACTTTCCCACACAGCAGAAACTAATGCAATATTGTAAAACAACTATACTTCAATACAATTTTTTTTTAAAAGAGTGTAGACTCTGCTCTCTGACATAAATCAGAGCAGGATTCTCTATGACCCACCTCCCAGAGTAATGGAAATAAAAGCAAAAATAAACAAATGAGACCTAATTAAATTTAAAAGCTTTTGCACAATGAAGGAAACTATAAGCAAGTTGAAAAGACAGCCTTCAGAATGGGAGAAAATAATAGCAAATGAAGCAACTGACAAAGAATTAATCTCAAAAATATACAATTTTTGAGATTCTAGAAAAGTCCAGCTCAATTCCAGAAAAATAAGTGACCCAATCAAAAAATGGGCCAAAGAACTAAACAGACATTTCTCCAAAGAAGACATACGGATGGCTAACAAACACATGAAAAGATGCTCAACATCACTCATTATCAGAGAAACGCAAATCAAAATCACAGTGAGGTACCATCTCACACCAGTCAGAATGGCTGCTATCCAAAAGTCTACAAGCAATAAATGCTGGAGAGGGTGTGGAGAAAAGGGAATCCTCTTACACTGTTGGTGGGAATGCAAACTAGCACAGCCACTATGGAGAACAGTGTGGAGATTCCTTAAAACACTGGAAATAAAACTGCCATCAGTTCAGTTCAGTTCAATCACTCAGTCGTGTCTGACTTTTTGCAACCCCATGAATCGCAGCACACCAGGCCTCCCTGTCCATCACCACTCCTGGAGTTCACCCAGACTCATGTGTATCGAGCCAATGATGCCATCCAGCCATCTCATCCTCTGTCGTCCCCTTCTCCTCCAGCCCCCAATCCCTCCCAGCATCATGGTCTTTTCCAATGAGTCAGCTCTTCACATGAGGTGGCCAAAGTACTGGAGTTTCAGCTTCAATATCAGTCCTTCCAAAGAACACCCAGGACTGATCTCCTTCAGAATGGACTGGTTGGATCTTCTTGCAGTCCAAGGGACTTTCAAGAGTCTTCTCCAACACCACAGTTCAAAAGCATCAGTTCTTTGGTGCTCAGCTTTCTTCACAGTCCAACTCTCACATCCATACATGACCACTGGAAAAACCATAGCCTTGACTGATGAACCTTTGTTGGCAAAGTAATATCTCTGCTTTTTAATATGCTGTCTAGGTTGGTCATAACTTTCCTTCCAAGGAGTAAGCGTCTTTTAATTTCATGGCTGCAGTCACCATCTGCAGTGATTTTGGAGCCCCCCAAAATAAAGTCTGACACTGTTTCTACTGTTTCCCCATCTATTTCCCATGAAGTGATGGGACCAGATGCCAAATCTTCGTTTTCTGATTGTTGAGCTTTAAGCCAACTTTTTCACTCTCCTCTTTCACTTTCATCAAGAGCCTTTTTAGTTCCTCTTCACTTTCTGCCATAAGGGTGGTGTCATCTGCATATCTGAGGTTATTGGTATTTCTCCCAGCAATCTTGATTCCCGCTTGTGCTTCTTCCAGTCCAGCATTTCTCATGATGTACTCTGCATAGAAGTTAAATAAGCAGGGTGACAATATACAGCCTTAACACACTCCTTTTCCTATTTGGAACCAGCCTGTTGTTCCATGTCAAGTTCTAACTGTTGCTTCCTGACCTGCATATAGGTTTCCCAAGAGGCAGGTCAGGTGGTCTGGTATTCCCATCTCTTTCAGAATTTTCCACAGTTTATTGTGATCCACACAGTCAAAGGCTTTGGCATAGTCAATAAAGCAGAAATAGATGTTTTTCTGGAGCTCTCTTGCTTTTTTGATGATCCAGCGGATGTTGGCAATTTGATCTCTGGTTCCTCTGCCTTTTCTAAAACCAGCTTGAACATCCAGGAATCCCACTGCTGGGCATACACATCGAGGAAACCAGAATTGAAAGAGACACGTGTACCCCAATGTTCATCGCAGCACTATTTACAATAGCCAGGACATGGAAGCAACCTAGATGTCCATAGGCAGACGAATGGATAAGAAAGCTGCGGTACATATACACAATGGAATATTACTCAAATATTAAAAAGAATGCATTTGAATCAGTTCTAATGAGGTGGATGCAACTGGAGCCTGTTATACAGAGTGATGTAAGTCAGACAGAAAAACACCAATACAGTATATTAACACATATATATGGAATTTAGAAAGATGGTAACGATAACCCTGTATGTGAGACAGCAAAAAAGACACAGATGTAAAGAACAGACTGTTGGACTCTGTGGGAGAAGGTGAGGGTGGGATAATTTGAGAGAATGGCATTGAAACATGTATATTATCATATGTGAAATAGATAACCAGTCCAGGTTCGATGCATGAGGCAGAGTGCTCAGGGCTGGTGCACTGGGATGACCCTGAGGGATGGGATGGGGAAGGAGGTGGGAGGGAGGGTCAGGATGGGGAATACACGTACACCCATGGCTGATTCATGTGAATGTATGGCAAAAACCACTACAATATTGTAAAGTGATTAGCCTCCAATTAAAATTTTAAAAAATAAAAAATAAATAAAAGAGTGCAGACTCTGAAGCCAGAGGTCATGGGCTGGCAATGCCACCATTAGCTGTGTGACTGACCTTGGGCAAGGTCCTTCTGTCTCCCTGCGTAAAATGGGGACCATATTAGCATCTGCTTCATGGTTACTTTTTGACACTGAAATGAATTATAATTTCTAATGTATTCAGTGCCTGGTACATGGTCAATACCACGTAAGTGTTTGCAAGATAAAATAATGGAGGAGACATGGGTATCAAGCCTTCACACAAACAAGTGAAGTGGCAAGTGGGAGAGGGTGGTGGCTCTGTGAGATCCGAAGAGCCCAGGCTGGGATGCGAAGGACAGGTGAGCATCAAAATCCCGTGGGCTCCATCTCCTGTCACTATCCTCATTCGAGCTATGGTCACCTGTCTGCTGGACCACAGAAACCTCCCCGTTAAGTGGTTTCCTTTCCTGCTCCCTTTCTTGCCAGACCGTGGCTAGTGTTTCTTTTTTTTTTTTAATCTTAAGTCTGATTGTCTCGTTTCCTAAATGGCTTCACTGACTCCCAAATCCCCTCAGGTCTATATCCAAGTATCCTCCGTGGGCTTGCAAGGTCCCATATCATTTCCCTTCCCGCATCATCTCAGTTGTCCTTTTCCTCTTCCCTTTAACGCCCAAGATCCACCCTCACATGCTATACTTCAACCCTGCTGAGTTTCTTTCAGTTCTCTCTGCAGGCCACAGTCCTTCTCTCATCTGGGCTTTGGCTCTGTTTTTTAAAAAATATTAATTTGTTTTTGTTTATTCATTTGGCTGTACTGGGTCTTAAGTTGGGCATGTGAGATCTAGTTCCTTGACCAGGGATTGAACCCCTGCATTGGGATCACAGAGTCTTAGCCACTGGACCACCAGGGAAGTTTCCCTGGGCCTTGGCTCTTTAATCACCTCCACCTGGCACACCTCTCTGCTCTGCCCCGCCTTCCCCTGGCAAAGTGCTACCATCCTCCAGACTCAGCCTCAGCGTCTCCTCGGGGAGCAGCCTTCCCCAGTCTTCAAAGCCAGGCCGGGGCTCCTCCTGTGATTTCCCACGGCCTCTCCTAGGGCCCTATTGCAATGCTGATCACTTTGTCTACTGTGTAATTTTTTTCCTTTAATCTGTTTTCCCACCAAGTTCTTGGAGGGTAGAAATTGCCTTTCTTGTTCAAGTGTGTCCCCTGAATTCAGCACAGTGCTGGGCACATGGTGAGGCTCATGATACATGTTATGAGTTGAATTGTGTCCTCCCCCAAATTCACATTAAAAAATTTTTTTTAATGTGGGCCATTTTAAAAGTCTTTATTGAATTTGTTACAATATTGTGTTATGTTTTGGGTTTTTGGCTGTGAGGCATGTAGGACCTTAGCTCCCTGACCAGGGATCAAACCCACACCCCTTGCATTAGAAGGCGAAGTCTTAACCACTGGCCACCAGGGAAATCCCCCCAGTTCAATCAGGTGCTCATGTTCTAACCTCCAGCTCCTCAGAATGTGACCTTACTTGCAGATATAATTAATTAAAATGAGGTCATACTGGTGAAGGGTGGGACTTCCCAAGAACACGCTTACCAATGTAGTTACTGCAAGAGACTTGGGTTTGATCCCTCAGTCCCGGAGGAGGAAATGGCAGCCCACTCCCGTATTCTTGCCTAAAAAGTCCCATGGACAGAGGAGCCAGGTGGGTTACAGTCGGTGGGGTCGCAAGAGTCAGACACAACTGATCGATTGACTAAGCGGACTGGTGAAGAGCGAGCCCCGATCCAATCTGGCTGGTGTCCTTAAAAACAAAACCACAGGAGAAGGACACAGACGTAGAGGGAAAATAATGTGAAGACAATCCAGGGAGGAGATGTTCACCTGCAAGCCAAGCAAGGCGGCCTGGAGCCAGTCCCTCCCTCACAGCCGTGAGAAGGAACTGCTCCTGCAGAAACCTTGGTCTCGGGCTTTTAGCCTCTGGAATTGAGAGACAAGAAATGTCTGCTGCGGAAGCCACCCAGTGTGTGGCATTTTCATGGCAGCCCTGGAAAACGAAGACAATGTGTTTCTTCACAGACTGGATTTCCAACTCTCGTCATTGTGCTCCTATAAGTAAAGACTTTGCGCGTGCACAAATATCTCCTAAACAGCTTCGTGTTCCGCAAATAGATGAGTCCACGAGAATGGCAGGCCCAGGTGGCCGTTAGTCATCACAGCAAACGGCCAATTTTAGTGGCGAACGACCCCCTCTCCCCGGGTATTCCAAGAATCTCACCCTGGTGGGCGGGGGAGGCGGCCCCTCCCGGCAAGCCCCCACAGCAGGGGACATGGGTGCTGATGGGCAGGCGGGTGGTTTTTTTCCTCACCAGCCAGCAGCAGCTGAGAAAGAACCAGGCAGAGCAAAGCGCAGGGGAGCAGAGAAATGAGAGTAGGCTTGTGGAGCCAGAGCTGGCTCATTCTGGGCTCCAGAACCACACCACCGTCAGGGCAATGCTGTGCGTAGGCCCAAATGTCAGGGAGGAATTTCCCCCCTTTATAAAGTTCTCCTTCTCCAATTTGATTGCAGCCTCTAATAAGCAATTCTTTCAAATTTCTTCTGACTTAAGAAGTTCAGAGTACGTGGAGCTAAAGAAACACCAGGATCCTAATTACGGTTATTATAGGGAGTTGTTTTATGCCCATCACCGCAGCATCTGGCTGCAATCACATGCTTAATGCGATGCAAGATGATACGCTGCTCATAATGGGCACTTGCGGAGCCAGGCAGCCACTCGCACCCACCCTCCCACTTGGAGGCCCCACAGAACAGATGTTTGTGGAAAGAGAGGAGGCTTGTGCTTTTCTGGAGGGACAGTGAACTCAAGGCAGGGCTCAGGGAGAGTCATTCCATAACCAGGTCTTGGTTCCAATCAGCCGTCAGAGCAAGAAGTGGGTTCTCCCCTAACTCCGGGTAGTGGGGAGCTGTTGGGGCCCTGATGCTCACCTTCGATCACAGTGAACCTCAGAGATGGTGGAGGGCTGATGCTATGGGAGGTAGACTCATATTTGCTCCTGGCAACCCCAAGTTCCTGTCTCCATTCATTAGCACCCAGGATGCCCCAACACACTGAAAAGGCAGAATGACAATCCCTCGAGGCAGTTAATTCCTGAGTCATAATCATCTTAGTCGGTCCTGGCTGCTATAATAAAATACCATTGACTGGGTGGCTGAGATAACATATTTGTTTTTCAGGACTCTGGAGATCGGAAAGCCCAAGGTTGAGGTGCTGGCGGATTTGTTTCTTGGTGAGGCTTTGTTTCTGGCTCGCAAGTGGCCACCTTTGCCTTCTCTCTGGGGCTTTGCTAGTGGTGAAGAACCCACCTACCAATGCAGGAGACGTAAGAGATGCTGGATCGATCCCTGGGTCAGGAAGATCCCCTGGAGAAGGGCATGGTAACCCACTCCAGTATCACTGCCTGGAAAATCACATGGACAGAGGAGCCTGGCAGCCTACAGTCCATAGGGTCCCAAAGAGCAGGATGCAACTGAAGCGACTTAGCATGCACCTGCCTTCTCATTATATCCTCTCATGGCAGAGAGAGGAGGCTCTGGTGAGTCCTCTTATAAGAATACCCATCCCATCATAGGGGCTCCACCCCCATGAACTCATTTAAACCTCATGAACTCATTTAAACCTCATCACCTTCCCAATACCCCACTTCCTAATTCCGTTGCCTTAGGAGTTAGGGCTTCAGCATATGAATTTTGGGAGGACAGACATTTTTGTCTGTGACAATAGTTAAACTTGCTCTCTGTCTTTCATTTGTGTATGTGTTTGCCTCCCCTTTCTTTCTTCACACTTCAGTTTTGAGAGCCAAGAAACACAGTCATATGTCATATGTCCCTGAGTCAGCCTCAACCCTACAGATTGGCCTCTGACTCCTTTTGGCCTCACCCTGCCCCAGCCTACCAGCTCCCCATCCTGGTTGTACCAGGTTTGACTACAGTGTAGTCTTAGCTCATGTCTTCAGGAGGCCTATAGATTGTAGCCTTCCAGGCTCCTCTGTCCATGGGATTCACCAGTCAAGAATACTAGAGTGGGTTGCTGTGCCCTCCTGCAGGGGATCTTTCCAACCCAGGGCTCAAAACTGCATATCTGTCTCCTGCATTGGCAGGAGGGTTCTTTACCACTAGCGCCACCTGGAAAGTCCAGGAGTCCCTTTAGATGGGTGCTATTAGAAATCCCAAGGCCACTTGATTGTACTGTGCCACGCATTCTGGGTCAATTTCATTAACTTCCGCAAACATAAAATTCTATGGTCATTTAGCCTGTCCAATATCAACATGCATCCTACCCCTGTAAGCATATGTCTTTGCTATAGAGGAGTTAAGTTGGTGATACACCTCCTACCCAACTGACTACCCTTTCACGCAGCATCCTACCTATCAAATCCTATAGGTTTACTTTCAAAATACTGCATATGTCAGAATAGAAGGCACCAGCATTTCAAATAGAGCCCCCTGGCTTTTTCAGTTGGAAGATAACCTTATCTCAAACTCAATCATTTTTTTGAGGTGACAAATTGAATCGATAATCAAATGTCTATATTTAAAATATTAATTTACATATACATATTTAAAATAGTACTCAAGATATTAGATATTAATTTAGAAATTAACATCCTCACTCATATTTCCTAAAGGAGTTTTATTCAAACTTCTCATGTGCAATTTTGACATCAGGGTTTCTTTCATGGCTGGAACCACCTGTAGAAATAATATAGTTTTCTAGAGCATATCATGGTCAATTCTGTGGTGTTTGAGACATAGCACTTTTAGAATCCAAATGTGATCCTGTCTCTGGAAACATTTCCTAAAGTCACAAGAACCCATCAAACAGCAGGGTGTTTTTCCAACTGCGCATTGTAATCTTCAGTATGTAATCACTTAATATACTCATTTAGAAGCAATCTTTCAAACCCTTGTTTATAACACCATGTGATACTTGTGATTGTGAGGTCATAATCCCAGGAAAAATTACTATTACTGCAGTTTGATTAATTGCCTTTGCCTTTTTCTGACTGAATAAGTCAGGAGACTTCTCTAACACCCCGGACCAGCATTGATTCAAACCATTTCGGGCAGTGCGGCTTCTCCAAACATAGGGCTACCATATGTCCAGTTTGGCTGAGGACAGTCCTGTTATCCCTGTGTAATTTTCAAAGGGGCCATCTCAAAAGTGTCCCAGTTTGATCATTAATCATATCATCAAGTACTGGTTTGTTGTTCCAACTAAAGTAATTGAAAGAACTCCCTAATAAGGATTTATGAAAATTCGAACATAAAGTCCATTTATATAATTTTTTTTTCCATAGGACTGTGTGGGAATGGGAAGCACTTTGTCTAGTATTTAGGCATAAGTGGTGTTTCTCATTAACTCTCACTGTAGCTTCCCTGGTAGTTTTTCTACTTTCAGTGAGTCCCCCACAGTCCAGCTTCTACACTGTGTCGTGTCCACCCTGCTTGTGACTCCTCGCCAACTACGGAATTATAGTCAAGCTTCTCATGTGGCTTACAACACCCTCTTTCTCTGGATTCCCTTTTGGTTCCTAAATCTCATTTCCCACCGTTCCCTGTGGGACAGACTGAATCATAGCCTCCCAAGTATGTTCACATCCTAATGCCTGGAAACGGTCAGCATTACCTTACACAAAGGGACTTTGCAGCTGTGATTACATTGCATCTGGGTGGACCTAATCTACTCACAGGGGTCCTCACACGGGGAGGTGAGAAGGTCAACGAGGAACTGGGAGAGAAGAATCACAGGAAAAGGTAACATGATGACAAACGCAGAGACTGGGATCATTCACTCTGAGGTGGATGAAGGTGGAGCCACAAGCCAAGGAATGCAGACCAGCACAGAAGATGAAAAAGACAAGGAAGCAGGTTTTCTCTTAGAGCTTCTAGAAGGGATCAGCCCTGCCAACATCTAGACATTAGCCCTGTGATACTGAGTGTGGACTTCTGACCTCTGAAGCTGTAAAGAGAACATGTCTATGTGGTTTTAAGCCCCTGTGTTTGTGGCAATGTGTCACAGCAGCCACAGGAAACACCCCATCCTGCTTAGTGCCTGATGTTCTAGCAACTCCAGTCTGCCTGAAGCTCACCACCCACATCCTGCCCTTATAGCCTCTGCTATTCTGCTGCCATCCCTCCTTCTTGGAATACTCTCCCCCATGTTTCTTTCTCACTCCAGCCCGCATTTCCTTGGTCAAATACTATTTACCCATATGATTCACTGTGGGCATTCCATCACTGACTTGCATCCACCTAGGTGGGGTCACTACTCTTCTGGCTCGCATGATTCATTCACATTCCCCTAGCATTTATTTTTCCATAGTTCCTTAAAATTGTATATCTGATTGCCATCTCCAGCACTTCCAAGAAGAGGAGATTTGAAGCGAGTGTGTCTTATTTATTTGTCTATCTCCATGTTTAGTAGGTGCTCAACAATTGTTTGGTGAATAATTGAAAAAAAAAAGAATTTAATGAACTTAATAACAAATATTTTTTATAAGAAATATTTGATTATTCTTTACTAGTTTCTAAGTGATGTGAGGAAGAGTCACCTATGTTCAATACTCTATTAGGTATCATCCTAGCAGAAATTGTGATTGCTCCCAATTGGGGAGATCCTGGGAGTCAAAATGGAAGAGTTCTAGGTCTCTTTAATTCCTGACCGAGAGGGCTTTCTGGAATCCTGACTCAAGGTTAGATGTTTAGGGTATCTGAGAAAGTTTCTGCTCAGATGAACCCCTTATCAGGGTTCAGGGGTCCAGGCTCTAAGCTTCACTGGGTAATGAGTGCTTCAGTTCAAGTGGCTGTGTGCTGAAATGTCTCCTCCCACACTTTAGCCCAGTGAGACTGTGCTAGTCCTCAGACAAATCTTTCTTTAAAAAAAAAAAAAAATTGCCTGGCATATGATTGCTTTACCATGATGTGTTAGTTCCTGCTGTATGACAATGTGAATAAACTATAAGCATACACCTCCTCCCTCCTCCCATATACTTCCCTCCCATCCCCTCCACCCCATCCCATCCATGTAAGTCATCGCAGAGTACCAAGCTGGGCTCCCTGTGCTCTACAGCAGGTTCCCAGCAGCTATCTATTTTACACATATATATATGTATATAGTGTATATATGTCAATCCTAATCTCCCAATTTGTGCCCCGTCTCCTTCCCCTGCTGTGACCACAAGTCCATTCTCTATGCCTGCGAATAAGTTCATCAGTATCATTTGTCTAGATTCCATACATACGTGTTAATATACAATATTTATTTTTCTGACTTACTTCACTCTGTATGACAGATTCGAGGTTCATCCACATCACGACAAATGACTCAATTTCATTCCTTTTCATGGCTGAGTAACATTCTACTGTATGTATGTACCACATCTTGTTTATTCATTCATCCAGACAGGTCTTTCTGTCTCTACAGGTTTGCCCATCCTTTTTCCTCCTCTTATTAATAGAATGCTCTTCTCTCTCACATTCCACGTTTCCATATTTCAACTTCCTCATCCACTGAAGTTTAGCTTCTAAAATGATTTCCACTTCTAGTTGGCCATTTCACAGTTCAGATGAGAGAATATGAATAATTCAGCTCAATCCATTGCTACCAAAAAAAAGCTGAAGATCAAGTTTCTCCAAGATAGAGTCAACAGCATCTTTCTACCAAGGAGAACACATTTTCAGAGGAAAGCAAGCATATCTTTTGAATGGTGGTGAAATCTGCCATCTAGGCCTCTGAGCATCATCATCTGTAGATTCTGTGGCCCATTATGGTAATTTCCTCTCCTCTTTACCTTCCTCGTAACTGGGTGATTATACTGCAGATCCCTGGGTACTATAATTTGCATTGCAATATGAGGCTCCATTTGATGCTTGCAAATTATGGGCCCAGGACTGAAGCTCTGATGTGGGAGCTGCTTCCACATAAGTCAGAAGAAGTTATGTATACACGAGTGCAGCTCTGGGGATAAAGAACCTTTTCTCATAATCACAATTTCATATTTAAAAATAAAATCTCAGTTACAGAAAAATAATAGGAACAGGCCCACCATAAAAGGAATAGGAGAACTGAAATGAAGTGCTCTCATAAAAGTTTCATAAAATACAACCACACACTTGGGAGAAATGCCATAAAATTTCTCCACACGAAGAGGCAATGTTCCCTCGATCTCCTTTCCTGTTCAACAAGGATTTTGTTCTGAATTCTGAAGTCCCTGCAGGTGAGTGTTCACAGGCATCACAGCATTTCAGAGAAAAAAAAGTTATAATCACTGGGTTGGGAAGATGGGAAAAGAGAAACGAGCTCCATCCAGGGAAATCACAGGGTACTGGTATCAGAGGACGAGAATTTACATATAGATGTGTTCTTCCTAACTCGGCTTTCTCAATAAAACATAGTTCCTGATTTCATTGAATTCAGGAGAAAGAAAGCATGGCGTATTGAGGAAGAGCAGTGTCCCTCAGGGTAAGAAGACCTAAGTTCTGGTCTCATTTCATCTGCAAGACCTTAGTTTTTTCATCACTTCTTCATGGTGACTGATTGAGAGTATCTTCAAAGTTCCTTCGACTGTAATATTTTAGTTCTTCTCTTTGAATATGCTGTTTCTTTCACCTAGTGCTCACTGGTGTGTGACGACTAGTTTGGTGAGGGTCTCAGTTTATGGCCACCAAGGCAAAATCTTTACCTGGAGAATATTTTTCTAGCATTTATCTACATGAAGGACTTAGTGAGACTGCAGATCCAGAGCCTGTTGATCGACCCTTGTTGGTTTTGTTGGTCTGAGCAAAATGCATTCTATTCTGCCCCCAAAATCTTCCATGGAGAGTTAATTTCTTTGTTGAAGGTGTGTGTGTGTGTGTGTGTGTGTGTGTGTGTGTGTGTATGGGGGAGAGAGAGAGACAGAGATGAACAGAGCAAAGAGAGATAGAGTTATGTTCTGGGAAGCACAGTGCTAAAAAGGTCCATGCATCCCAGGGTTTACTGCAGCCCTATTCACAACAGCCAAGACATGGAAGCAGCCTAAATGTCCATCAACAGAGGAGTGGATAAGGAAGATGCGGTGCATGGACTATAACTCGGCCGCTAACAAAAGTGAAATAATGCCACAAGAAGCAGCAGAGATGGACCTGGAGATAATCACACTAAGTGAAGTAAGTCAGACAGAGAAAGACAAATACCATTTGATGTCGCTTATATGCAAAATCTTAAAAAATAATGCAAATGAACTTATTTACAAAACAGACTCAGACTTTTAGAGAGTGAACTAACAATCCTTTTCTAAAACAGAACTTTCCAAGTCAACATTTACTTATTTAACAGTACTTTCAGTCTCTCCTCTCCTTAAAGGAGTAACAAGCAAAAGTAAATTTTGCTTATTGCCATTTGCTTTCTGTATCATCAACACTCTGGAACTCAAAGAGATATCTTGATTTTTACTTTGGTCAATGTTTTCATTATTTATAAGAGTTCAATGACTTCCTGAATGACGTTCCACAGTAGCCATACTCCTGAATTCACCTGCCTCCTTAAGGGTCAGAATTGCTGTCAATGCTTCAAAAAAGTCAATCTCAGCTAAGGACATCTCTCTATCCACCAGCAGACATCTGTTCATCAGCAGAAGATCCAAATATTTTATAGAACATGGGCTTTATTTTTTATTATGTAGGACCAAATAGAAAATTTTATTATTAACATTTAAGCTAATTTTTTCCAGCCCAAGATAATGAACTTTATGGGAAGAAAAAGAGCATGTGGGCCCTAAAATGTTTTAATAGGAAATTATTTGTTTATTGAGTGCCTACTCTGTGCCAGTGTAAGTATTGTTGGTGCAAAGACAATTAGCTATATTCTATACCCTTAAGGAGTGCGGAGTCTAGTGGAATAGACAAGGCTAATTGTGTTAGAGTCAAAAGAATAATTTCCTGCTGAGTATAGTGGACTTTTTCGGACCTCTAATTGAACTTGGAGGAAGGAAGGACCTCCTTGCTTGTTCTGGTGGGAGGGACGAGACATCCATCCTTGAGGGAGATGGACCAGACACTGAGACTCAAAGAGAGGCATTTCCTTACCCACCCTACCGCCCTCTCTCCCTTCCTTCTCTTCTTCCTTTCTCACAAAACTTCTCCTCTGCCCACTGCCAAGCCTTTCTCTCCATCTGCCCACAACCATCTACTCTTTATTTCCATTCACAAGAGAGGAAAGACTCTTTGTTGGATATTTTGTCCTCAGATGGAAAGAAAAAGAGACCCAAGTCTCTCTGCTTCTTTAAGGCATTTGGTCTCAAAAGCATTTTTACAACAGCCCTTGCAAGGGGCACGCCTCTGTCTGCTGAAGGTAGGTGAGGCTCTGGAGGCAAGATTCCTTTCTTCGCCACAAGAGGGGAGGAGACTGACTGGGTGGAAGGCAGCCCTTCACACACTCGGAAGGCTGGCATTATGTTTGTTGAGTTTATTGCAAGCCTGCCTCAGGGTACTCTTGGCTCGTTAAACTCAGTTTCTTAATGTATAAGAAACTTGATAAGACCAGATAAGACCATCTGGACTATACTAGGGGCAATGCTAACTATTTATACCTCCAAATTACCTACACTTTAAAATTAAATGTTCAGTTTCACTCGACAAATTAAGTCTTATAGCCACCAGGAAATAGGCAGAAGAATTTCTTAGTAGTTTCCTGATCTCCTTTTGTACTGTTTGACTTGAAACACGATAGTATAGATTTTTACATCATATTTTTTTAACTTAAATTATGGTCTTCCCTGGTGGCTCACAGGGTAAAGAATCTGCCTGCAATGAGAGAAACCCGGGTTCAATCCCTGGGTTGGGAAGATCCCCTGAAGAAGGCATTGACTAGCCACATGCCAGCAGAATGGCTATTCTTGCCTGGAGAATTCTATGGACAGAGGAGCCTGGCGAGCTACAGTCTATGGGGTTGCAAAGAGTTGGACATGACTGTCAATAAAATCAACCATATACTGATTATCTGGTTTGAGCCATTTGTACATTCTTAACACACTATAGTCATTTTAAACACATCACTTTCATTTCAAACTCCAATCATGCAGATCAGCTAGTGTTGTTACTATTTATCAAATGAAACAACAACAACAACAACAAAAAACCAAAAAACTGAGCATCAGAAAGTTTAAGTATCTTTTCCAAAGTCACTCAGTTAGTAAATGACAAAGCCAAGATTTAAGCATGGATGTGTATAGTCACACTACGAAACGTATATACTTACATATGTCAGTAAAGTATATGGTAAATTACCTCAAGTATATTTTTTTCAAGAATGGTTATAATTCAGATACAAGCTTTTCCTTTTCCACCCTAAAAGCTGGTTTGGGGAAAGGTGAAGACAATAGATAACAGATGTCAACAAATTTTTAGAACTGAGAAAAAAGGTTAGTTTTATTGGTCATAAAATGTGAACCCTGGATATTTAATTAATAACAATGTAATAAAACTAGATTAGGATTATAGGAGATAGGCAATGTTTGGAGAATTAGAAGTTGTAAGTGTAAAGGCCTAATCTTCATTGCCCGTAGCAGAAAATCAATAGAAACAAAAATGGGGATATCAAGAGAAAAAAAGTTTAAACCCGTGTTAGAAACATGGAGATAAATATCAGAAGACAAAGGCAAAAGAGTTGAAAGTAGTCACTCATGTAGCAGGAGCTGAGAATGAAGAGGACTGGAGCCTTATATTATATTTGACTTTTAAAATTAAAGTCAAGTCTTATCCTGTTGCAAAATAAAATTAAATAAATGAGCTTCCCTGGTGGCTCAGAGGTTAAAGCATCTGCCTGCAATACGGGAGACCCGGGTTCGATCCCTGGATTGGGAAGATCCCTTGGAGAAGGAAATGGCAACCCGCTCCAGTATTCTTGTCTGGAGAATCCCATGGACAGAGGAGCCTGGTCGGCTACAGTCCACGGGTTCGCAAAGAGTCGGACACGACTGAGCGACTTCACTTCACTTCATGCACACTGTAGCACTGGAGGAGGCTATGGCAACCCACTCCTGTATCCCTGCATAGAGAATCCCATGGACAGAGGAGCTTGGCAGGCTACAGTACACACGGGGTCGCCAAGTGTCGGACATAACTGAAGCCACTTAGCATGCACGCATGCGTATTGTAGTTGACTTAGGAAATACAGATTAATACAAAAAAACAAAGATCATCTCTGAATAATTTCACCACTCAAAGTTAGCCATAACAGCATATTGTCCTTCAACAAAAAATTTTTTTGTTATAAACTAAATACATTTAAGTATGTTCACACACATATTAAGGAGAATTGCGTTTTTTAATTAATTTATATTTTGGTTGCACTAGGTCTTCGTGGCTGCAAGTGGGCTTTCTCTGGTTGCAGTGAGGGAGGGCTTCTCTTTGTTGCATAATAAGGTAATAAAACTTCTTATTATCATGGCTTCTTTTGGTCCAGTGCACTGGCTCTAGGTACACAGACTTCACTAGTTATGGCACGTAGCCTCCATAGTTGTGGCTTCCGGGCTTTAGAGTGCAGGCTCAGAAGTTGTGGCCCACAAGCTTAGCTGCTCTGTGGCATGTAGAATCTTCCTGGACCAGGGATCAAACTTGTGACCCCCGTATTGGCAGGTGGATTCTTATGCACTGCACCACACAGGGAAGTCCAAGAATTGTGCTTTTTAAAGTACTTAATATAAGAGGTATTCTCTTATTTGATTAAAAATTTTTTTTCTAATTTTTCACATAATAGTCAATTATTTGAACTTTATGTAATTAGCCATTTTCTTGCTGTTGAACATTTGAACTTTAAAGTATATTACTTCCTTTTGTCATTACAATGGCATTTTGAGTTACTTCTTATGTTTGCTAAGTGGCTTCAGTCATGCCTGACTCTGCGACCCCATGGACTGCATCCTGCCAGGCTCCTCTGTCCATGGGATTCTCCAGGCAAGAATACTGGAGTGGGTTGCTGTGCCCTCCTCCAGAAGATCTTCCTGATCCAGGGATGGAACCCCCATCTCATGTCAGGCAGGTTCTTCACCACTAGTGCCACCTGGGAAGCCCTCTTCTTATTATAATCCTTTTAATTTTTTTAAAAAAAGACCTTGAAAAGGTTACATAATGGTATGTAGACATCTTAACACTCAGTACCTCAGAATGTGACTGTATTTGGAGATATGGCCTTTAATGAGGTAATTAAATTAAGATGAGGTCACTAGGGTAGGCTCTAGTCCAACATGACTAGTGTCTTTATAAAAGGAAATTAGGACACAAAGAGGTGCAGAGGGAAGACACAGGGAGAAGAATAATCATCATTTAAATACCTCAAAAGAAACCAACTCTGATTACACTTTTTGAAAAACTGATTTTTATTGGGATTTAGTTGTTTTACCCTGCTTATTTAACTTATATGCAGAGTATATTATGAGAAATGCTGGGCTGAAAGAAGCACAAGCTGGAATCAAGATTTCTGGGAGAAATATCAATAACCTCGGATATGCAGATGACACCACCCTTATGGCAGAAAGTGAAGAGGAACTAAAAAGCCTCTTGATGAAAGTGAAAGAGGAGAGTGAAAAAGTTGGCTTAAAGCTCAACATTCAGAAAACTAAGATCATGGCATCTGGTCCCATCACTTCATGGGAAATAGATGGGGAAACAGTGGAAACAGTGTCAGACTATTTTTTGGGCTCCAAAATCACTGCAGATGGTGATTGCAGCCATGAAATTAAAAGACGCTTACCCTTTGGAGAACTTCCCTCATGGCTCAGACGGTAAAGCGTCTGCCTACAATGCAGGAGACCTAGGTTCAATCCCTGGGTCAGGAAGATCTCCTAGAGAAGGAAATGGCAACCCACTCCAGTATTCTTGCCTGGAAAATCCCATGGACGGAGGAACTTGATAGGCTACAGCCTATGGAGTCGCAAAGAGTCGGACACGACTGAACGACTTCTTCACTGTACCCCTTGGAAGGAAAGTCATGACCAACGTAGATAGCATTTTAAAAAGCAGAGACATTACTTTGCCAACAAAGGTCCATCTAGTCAAGGCTATGGTTTTTCCAGTAGTCATGTATGAATGTGAGAGTTGGACTGTGAAGAAAGCTGAGCGCTGAAGAATTGATGCTTTTAAACTGTGGTGCTGGAGAAGACTCTTGAGAGTCCCTTGGACTGCAAGGACATCCAACCAGTCCATTCTAAAGGAAACCAGCCCAGGGTGTTCTTTGGAAGGAATGATGCTAAAGCTGAAACTTCAGTACTTTGGCCACCTCATGGGAAGAGTTGACTCATTGGAAAAGACTCTGATGCTGGGAGGGATTGGGGGCAGGAGGAGAAGGGGATGACAGAGGATGAGATGGCTGGATGCCATCACCTACTCGATACACATGAGTTTGGGTGAACTCAGGGAATTGGTGATGGACAGGGAAGCTTAGCGTGCTGTGATTCATGGGGTCGCAAAGAGTCAGACACGACTGAGCGACTGAACTGAACTGAGCTGACTCGCTTTACAATGTAGTTTTAGTTTCTGCCCTACGGCAAAGTGAATTAGCTTTATGCATACACATATCCTCTCTTTTTTGCATTTTCTTTCCAGTTAGGTCACCACAGAGAATTGAGCAGAGTTCCTTGTGCTATACAGTAGGTTCTCATTAGTTACCTGTTTTATACATAGTAGTGTATATATATGGAGAAGGCAATGGCACCCCACTCCAGTACTCTTGCCTGGAAAATCCCATGGGTTGGAGGAGCCTGGTAGGCTCCAGTCCATGGGGTCGCAAAGAGTCGGACACGACTGAGTGATTTCACTTTCACTTTTCACTTTCATGCATTGGAGAAGGAAATGGCAACCCACTCCAGTGTTCTTGCCTGGAGAATCCCAGGGACGGGGGAGCCTGGGAGGCTGCCGTCTATGGGGTCGCACAGAGTCGGCCACGACTGAAGCGACTTAGCAGCAGCAGCAGCAGCAATGTATATATAGGGCCTTCCCCAGTAGCTCAGCTGGTGAAAAATCTGCCTGCAATGCAGGAGACCCTGGTTCAATTCTTGGCTCAGGTAGATCCCCTGGAGAAGGGATAGGCTACCCACTCCAGTATTCTTGGACTTCCCTGGTCGCTCAGACAATAAAGAATCCTCCTGCCATGAGGGAGACCTGGGTTTCATCCCTGGGTTGGGATGATCCCCTGGTGGAGGGCATGGCAACCCACTCCAGTATTCTTGCTTGGAGAATCCCCATGGACAGAAGAGCCTGGTGGGCTACAGTCCATGGGGTCACAAAGAGTTGGACACAACTGAGTGACTAAGCACAGCACAGCACAGCAGCTGTGTATCTATGTCAATCCCAATCTCCCAATTCATCCCACCCCCTTTCCCCACTTGGGGTCCATAGTTTCTTCTCTACATTTGTGTCTCTATTTCCTCTTTGCAAATAAGTTCATCTGTACCATTTTTCTAGGTTGCACCTGTAAGTGTTAAAATATGGTGTTTGTTTTTCTCTTTCTGACTTATTTTACCCAAATGACAATCTCTAGGTCCATCCACATCTCTGCAAATGCCACAGTTTTGCTCCTTTTAAAGCTGAGTAGTATTCCATTGTGTATATGTACCATATATGATGACACTTTGATCTTGGATTTCTAGCCTTCAGAGCTGTGAGAAAATACCATCCCTGGTTGGTCTGGCCGCCCAGTCTGTGGTGCTTCATTTTGGCAGCCCTAACAAACACATCTACCTATGGTACCTATGGTCACGTCATCAGAGAAAGCTAAATCTGGGTTCAAAACACAGGTGCTTTGAATCCAAATTTCAGATCACAAGCTCTCTCCCTCCTACTCTGCATACATACACACACTCACACACACACACACACGGAGACATGCACTACTCATGGACACACATGCATTTGGCTTCCCTGAAAGGCAGGATGTATCTCATTGCACACAAGCTGACGCTGCCATCTCCTCCCTCTGCTTTTATTTCCATTCTTCTCTTTGTCTTCTCTTTGTCTCTTATAACATGTACATTCCATTCTACCTCTTCCCTTCTGCTACTCTTTCCATGGAAGTGCATGGGCCATTTTTCTCACCATAAACATCTGTTTTGGAATAGTCACAGATCTATTTTTTATATCCTGACTTTCAGGTCTGTAATCATCTTACATTCTGTTTCCTTAAATTTTTCTTCAAGGCACATCTGGTTGAGAACATGATGTCACCAAAGGCTCTCAGGTGTGGATTGGGACTGACAGAGAAGCAAACTCCATGGCATGATGTAATTTGTAACATGAATTGAGATTTGATGTGATCAAAGAAAAAGAATGCAGTCATTGGCTTGAGATAGTTTTGCTCTGCTACTGCCAGGGTTTTTCATAGTTTCTCCTTGTCATACTCTCAGGGAATTATTTTCCTCCCCTCTAAAATCCCACCTTCTTCTCCAGGATCCTAAGATCAATGAAAATAAGCAACACTTTTTGTTTGGCACTATTCTTGTCTTTATCTGAGCAGGTGCTAAATAATTATAAACATGATTAACATTTAAAGGGTGTGTTTCTTTTTAAGCCCTTAAAGCACATGTTCACTTTCATGTTCCCAGTGTAGAAACAAATTTCAAAGAGAAGAAACAAAGAGAACAATAACATTTGAAAATCTCGAATCTTGACTAGTCTGGTAAATAGAAATGGGACTGGTAGTTTTAGTCTCCAAATCAATATTTCATTTTTGAGAGAATGGAAGTCATTCTGGCTTAGAACCCCTTCAGAAATTATGAGGGCTTTGAGCTCTTTTTTTTTTTTTTTTTGTACTGTGCAGATACCAGATGTGTATTTTCTGGGGAGTCACATCGGTAAATGTGTTGACATCCAGAGATTAGTTGTGTCATGCCTCTATTTTCCAGGGCTCACAGATTTAAAATATCTCGACAGTGACAATGAGAGTTGATGATGCAAGTTGCTAGACGCTGACGTTTTGGGGAGTTATTATTTTTATGTCCTAGAATCTACTTTCTTGAGAGTCTTCAAAAATTTGATAGCATCTCCTATTTCTCCTCTTCTGCCTAAAGGCAGGGAAATGAATTAAGGTGGCCTCTCAAGTCTCCTTTGAGACTGCCTTTGCCACCTGTCCTGCAGGCCACCAGATGGTGTTAACCATTAACCACAGGAAGTTCTGTGGCCCCATGAAAATAGTAACTAATGAGAGGCATACTTAAACTTGTTATCAGATCTGTTCACCTTTTTTTCCTCAGTTGCCTTAAATGTCTTAGAATCAAGTTGAAGGATGTCTATAATATACAGAGAATGGATCTAGCAAAGCTCTAATTAAAGAGGATGTCATTGTTTTTTCATCTCTTCAGTTGTACAATTTCTAGCCAAGGTAAGTCTGTGAAGACTCATTGATGTGGTCTAGAGAGCTATAATTGCAAGAACTTAAACTTCTTTAATCTTGAATTTAAGTGAAAAGCCAACACCAATTTAGAAGAGTGCAATTCTCCTTCTTTTATCTATGTAGACAAAATGTAATCCAGTAGCGTTTTCCTTAGAACCCATGTTGATGCCTGGGAAAATATGAACATCCAAAACGTGCATGGACATATAAAATAATGAACAAGTTTTGATGTATTTCCATTAATTTTTTCACTCCATGTGTGTGAAAGTAAGCTCTGACATAGAAAATATTTCTGGATTGTATTTTCTTTTTTCTGGACTGCTTTTTAATTTTTTCTGTTGAAGCTCTATCTTTAAAAAAAATATGCAACTGTATAAAGATACAGAGAACTGAAATTTGCATTGTAGTAAAATCTGAGCAATTGTATGATTAAATAGTTTTCTCCTTCCCTAAAGACATGTGGATAATAAAAATAGCCTCCACTCCAGTGTTCTTGCCTGGAGAATCCCAGGGACGGGGGAGCCTGGTGGGCTGCTGTCTATGGGGTCGCACAGAGTCAGACACGACTGAAGTGACTTAGCAGCAGTAACAGTAGCAGGAATCATTTAATGGAACTTTTTTCCATTCAAACATTCAATTGCGGTTGAGTTTACCTTGTTAAAAAATTATTTATGTTATCCTAATTTTACTTTCACTTTTAGTTTCTAAGTATTATATGAAAAATTAAAAGTGTATGGAAGTACTGTTTATGAAGTTTAAAGCAAACATCACTTTTTTTTTTTTCTTCAATAAAACACAAAGTTGTGTTTCCCAGGTGGTGCTAGTGGTAAAGAACCAACCTGCCAATTTTCAGGAGATGTAAGTGACTCAGGTTCAATCCCTGGGTCGGGAAAATCCCCTGGAGGAGGAAATGGTAACCCACTCCAGGATTCTTGCATTGAGAATCCCATAGGCAGAGGAGCCTGGTGGGCTATGGTCCACAGGGTCGCAAAGAGTGGGACGTGACTGAAGTGACTTTGCACACACACAAAGTTGTAATAGTTTAATATTTATTCTCCTGTTTCTCTATTTGCTGTCATTTTTATCCACATGAGTTCAAGCCCATGCCGTGTGGGTAAAAGGTAATTCAACATCGCAGGACATTCTCTGTTTCCCATTTCATATCAGAATGCCAAGGGGGAATATGATGATGTTTAAAGTCCTCTGAAAGTGAAAGTGAAATTCGTGTCTGACTCTTTGTGACCCCATGGACTGTAGCCGACCAGGCTCCTCTGTCCATGGGATTTTCCAGGCAAGAATACGGGAGTGGGTTGCCATTTCCTTCTCTAGGAGATCTTCCAGGGATTGAACCCGGGTCTCCTGCATTGTAGGCAGATGCTTTAACATCTGAGCCCCCAGGGAAGTCATTTTAGAGCCCTCTAGTGCTTATGACACAGTGGAAACAGTGTCAGACTTTATTTTTTGGGGCTCCAAAATCATTGCAGATGGTGACTGCAGCCATGAAATTAAAAGACGCTTACTCCTTGGAAGAAAAGTTATGACCAACCTAGATAGCATATTCAAAAGCACAGACATTACTTTGCCGACTAAGGTCTGACTTGTCAAGGCTATGGTTTTTCCAGTAGTCATGTATGGATGTGAAAGTTGGAGTGTGAAGAAGGCTGAGCATCGAAGAATTGATGCTTTTGAACTGTGGTGTTGGAGAAGACTCTTGAGAGTCCCTTGGACTGCAAGGACATCCAACCAGTCCATTCTGAAGGAGATCAGCCCTGGGATTTCTTTGGAAGGAATGATGCTAAAGCTGAAACTCCAGTACTTTGGCCACCTCATGGGAAGAGTTGACTCATTGAAAAAGACTTTGATGCTGGGAGGGATTGGGGGCAGGAGGAGAAGGGGATGACAGAGGATGACATGGCTGGATGGCATCACTGACTCGATGGACATGAATCTGAGTGAACTCCGGGAGTTGGTGATGGACAGGGAGGCCTGGAGTGCTGCGATTCATGGGGTCACAAAGAGTCGGACACGACTGAGCAACTGAACTGAACTGAACTGAGTGCTTATCATGGAGAAGGCAATGGCACCCCACTCCATTACTCTTGCCTGGAAAATCCCATGGGCGGAGGAGCCTGGTGGGCTGCAGTCCATGGGGTGGCGAAGAGTTGGACATGACTGAGCGACTTCCCTTTCACTTTTCACTTTAATGCATTAGAGAAGGAAATAGCAACCCACTCCAGTGTTCTTGCCTGGAGAATCCCAGGGACGGGGGAGCCTGGTGGGCTGCTGTCTATGGGGTCGCACAGAGTCAGACACGACTTAAGTGACTTAGCAGCAGCAGTGCTTATCAACTGGCCAAAATTAATTTTATTCTGAGTGTTGCTGGTTTGGATATATTGAGCTTGCAGTGGGCAAAAAAGTGCTGGTAATACTGAAGGTTTTACATTTTCCCATGTAGTCTGATCCAGTTTAGGAAATGGAATCCTCGCAAGTGGAGATGCAGAAGCCTTCTGTTGCTTCTGTGTTACTGAAACTTTGAGGTAGAATAGTGTATATTCTGCCTTTGATTATGTCCTTTTAAACTCTTGTGTTTCACGTGCATCAAGCCTTGTGCTCTCCATAGCACTGGGACATTTGAGGTCAGAGCTTTGCCTCCTATTTCTTTTGTATTCTTCTCTCTGAGTCCCTAAAGTGAAAGTGAAGTTGCTCAGTCATGTCTGACTCTTTGCGACCTCATAGACTGTAGCCTACAGGCTTCTCCACCCATGGGATTTTTCAGGGAAGAGTACCGGAGTGGTTTGCCATTTCCTCCTCCAGGGGAATCTTCCCGACCCAGGGATTGAACCCGGGCCTCCCACATTGCAGGCAGACGCTTTACCCTCTGAGTCCCTAATAAGAGTCCAAAAATACTTAAGTGAAATGAACTGTTAATGTTTGATGGTAATTACCATTGCTAAATACTTTGGTATTATAGTTTGTCATTGAGTCATTTCTTTCTTTTTTCTTCTTAATTCTTAGAATCAGGATCTACATAAGGTTTATCGCAACTGGTTGATACTAATCTTTTAAAAAATATTTATTTGCTTGCCTTAGGTTTTAGTTGCAGCATATGGGATCTAGCTCCTTGGCCAAGGATTGAACCTGGGTTCCCTGGCACTGGGAGCACAGTCTTAGCCACTGCACCACAAGAGTTCTGTCACTGAATCATCTCAACCATCTGTATTTCTCCAAAGCAGTTTCTAAAGCCCCAGTGAATTATTTCATGTGGTAAGGCAATTCATTCAGTTGTCCTCAACCAACTCACTTTTAGTTTTTTAAATTCAAGTAGAACATTGGTCGTATTTTCTCCTTGCTCGTAACTCTTCCCAAACATCTGTCTGTATCTTTGTATACTTCTGTATCTTCCCAAACTTCTATATCTCAATCTTCTCTGTCTTCCCAAACACCTGAATCTTTGACCTTCAGAAGGTGTTGCCTTCATTCCTCCAAAACAGTACTGTGTGGGTACTGTCTGGCTCATTTGTCTGGGGCTCTTGACCACAGTGAAGCCATCTGTATTTGTTTTGAATGCCCAGCTGCCCAGACCTCCATGATTATTACATCTATTCCCACGTTAGTATAGCTTGCTGGGGTGGTAGGAATTGGGGGACCACATAAGTCCTTTCGTATATTCAGTTAAGTCAGAGAAATCCCTCCTGAACTTAGCCTAACCAAAAAGGAGAAATTATTGACAAGACTCAAGGTGGTTCTCAGAGAGGAAGAGCTGTGTAACCAGGAGTCAGGTTAGCTCCTTGAACATGAGCACTAAGTAACTTCAGGTACCCTCTCCTTCCTACATTCCCCCCCATTTCCCTTCTACATCATGTAAGTCTTTCCTCCAACATATAGGCTTTCGAGATGTAGTAAAAACACGTGTTAAAAATATGACTGTTCCAGATTCATATCCTTCCAGTTGTATAAAATAAAAGGCAAGATCTGTTTTTTTTTTTTTTTTTTCCCTCTTTAAAGCCAAAACCCAGAGAGGGGAACTCTGATGGCTGAACTTGACTTAGTTGTTCATCTCTGTTCTAATTAGTAGAGTCAGAGCGATGGGGTTCTCTCATAGGCCCTGCCTTGGTCATGTGTTTGTGGTGGGGGAGATTAGTGAGGGAGTGGGAGTGGGCGACATAGAGGGAGGTAAAATTAGAGAGAAGAAGTATAAAAAGAAATTAGAGGCCAAAATGAGCTCTTTGAATATTGTGCTAGCCTTTGGTGCCTGTGGGTACGCATGGGGGCTGGTTTGCCGGGGCTGTAGGCCAGGGGTTGCAGAACAAGCCACCCGCTTCCCCTACCCCTTCACTCACCGTTATTTTATTCAAAATGAAATTCAGGTTAAATAAAATCATCTTCTACACATGTCCATGTAAAATTTCTCTTATCACCCGGTGTTTCTGTTTTGTTAAACTTTTCATCTTTAAAAGATGTCTGCAGTTGTTATACTTTTAAAAAATATCTGCTTCCTAACTCTCTGCAGCATAGCTTCTCCCGTCATCACAGCTCCGAAACCATCTTGCCAGTCTTTACGATGGCCTCCTAATTATGAATTTGTGCGGTTCCTTCTCTAGCTGATCTTCCTTTCATCATCCTTTCTAAGATTTCACACTGCTGACTCTTTCCACATTTTTGAAACTCGCTCTTCCTATAGATTCTGATTAATCACTTTTTTTCGTGGTCCTCTCTGTGCCTTTGCGGACTCCTTTTTCCTCTGTTTCCTATAAATATTGACATTGCCAAAGGTCTTCTTGACCTTTTTCCTCTGACATTCTTTAGACTCTATGTGAATAAACTCACCTTTACTCTTTTTAAAAAAAATTATTTATTTTTAATTGGAGGATAATTGCTTACACTATTGTGTTGGTCTCTGCTGTATATCAGCATGAATTAGCCATAGGTATACGTGTGCCCCCTTCCTCTTGAACCTCCCTCACACCTCGCAGTCACCTTTACTCTTAAATCACAATGATTTCCAAGTGTTCATCTCTAGCATATTTCTTGCATCTGCTCTTTAGACCCATTTTCTTTAACAACGATTATACAGCTCCAATTTTATAGTCTCAAAATGCTCGAAACTCAACCTGAACCAAGCCAAGTTCTTTCTCTTGGCCTCCATTTCTTCCTTCTTTACTCTCTACCTGGTTCAGTGATAGCATCACCAAAGATCAGCTGGAGCAAAGCTGCTGTTGTCACCCACTGTCTACTCTCCTCTCCTTCCATAGAAATACAATCCATGTTTCTAGCTGACTAGTGGCCACTCAGAATAAAGGCTACTTTCCCAATCTCTCTGTAGCTAAGTTTTGGCCAAAGGAAAATGCAAACTGATGTGCCATGTGACAGCTTTTGAAAATATTGTAGCATCCTTCCTTTGCCTTTATTTGCTTTATTCCTCCCTCCATCCTGCTGCTGGGAATGTAAATGTGATGACTGGAGCTTGAGCTGCCATCCTGGACCACAAGGCTGAGATAACACCCCAGAAATACTGAATTTTGTGCCAGAAGGAACCTGAATCTCTGAGGGCTTCAGGGAGCAGAGCTGTTCTAATCCTACATTGCCAGCTTCTGGACTTATGCACAAGAAATTAAGCATCAATTTTCTCTAGACTTTGCTATTTTTGTCTTTATTACTCACAGCCAAACCTAGTCCTAACTGATATATCAGCCAAACCAAAATCCTAGAGTAACGTTAGACTATACTCTCTCCTCCAAGACCCACATCCAATCAGTCATCAAGTCCTATTGAATCTACCACTCTGGGATCTTTCTTCTTTTAAGCCTTTATTTTTCCAATCCTGTCCTTCATCCTTATCCAATATATGCTCCACACTGCCCTTGGAGTGATTTTAGAATTAATCTTTCCTGATTAATTTCCTGCAATTATTGCAGTTATCCCACTGTCTACAATTCTTAGTATGGAAAACTCTTCACGATCTGTATGTCTCACAATTCATTTCCCACTGCCCCACTATATTTATCATCTCCAAACTGCTTATAGTGCTGGACTGCTGCTGCTGCTGCTGCGTCTCCAGGCTCCCCTGTCCCAGCCCACCAGGCTCCCCTGTCCCTGGGATTCTCCAAGCAAGAAGACTGGAGTGGGTTGCCATTTCCTTCTCCAATGCATGAAAGTGAAAAGTGAAAGTGAAGTCGCTCAGTTGTGTCCAACTCTCAGCGACCCCATGAACTGCAGCCCACCAGGCTCCTCTGCCCAAGGGATTTTCCAGGCAAGAGTGCTGGAGTGGGGTGCCATTGCCTTCTCCATCAGTGCTCGACTATTCCACCCCATTTCTTATCTCTGTGACTTTACATGTGCTTGTTCTACCATTGGGCTTGTCTAGATCTTTTCTTCCTCAACATTCATCTAGAACTTTTATTAAAATTAAAAAAAAAACAAAACAAACCTTTCCTAATTTCCAAAGAGAAGAAGAGGACTGACAACTTCTCTCTTTGCGTCGGGGGTGAGGCTTTCATGTACATCTGTATGCAGTATTTACTCTCTTCTGTAATTACTTGTTTATGTGTCTCTTTTCGTCTGTGTGCTTTTCGATGATAGGAACTATATGCTTTACCTTTTTATCATCAGTGCTTAACCCAGTGTCTGACACATGGTAAATGCCTAGTGATTAAACTCTCTTTGCTTCCACCTTTGCACCCTATCTTTATTAGTGTCTTAGTGCTGCTGTAACAAATTAGCACAAGTTTAGTGGCTTCACACAATACAAATTAAATGAGCTTATGTTTCTGGAGATGAGAAATCTAAAATGTGTTGGAAGGCTCCTTGCCCTCTCCAGCTTCTGAGTTGGCAGGATTTCTTGACTCATGAGCCCCTTCCATTTTCAAAGCCGCCAATGACAGTTGTGTCTTTGACGTTGCCTCAGTCTTGATTCTGACTCTCCTGTCTCCCTCTTCCACTTAAAAGAAGAGCCCTCTGGTTACATGGGGGCACACCCAGATAATCCAGGATAATCTACCTATTTCTCCCCAGCTGACTAGCAGCCTTAGTTTCATTTGCAACCTGAATTCTCTATTGCCATGTAATATAGCATATTCGAAGTTTCCAAGGATTAGGCCATGGACATTACTGGACTTCCCATACCATGCCAAGTCTAGTCTTATGACAGCAACCTCAGAGTGGTCCATTAAAAACATATGTTAGAGAACATCACAGCTCTGCTTGCAATCAGCCAAAAACTTCTGATCTCATCTGGGTTCCAGGTCTCTCTGATAAAACCTCTTGTGTCTTACATCATCTGGCCCTCTTCTTTCTTCCCGATCTCTGGCTTGCTCTGCCCCAGCCAATCCCAGACACACCAAAGAAAAGCTTGCCCTGGAGCCTTTTCCGCAGATATCCACGTGGCTAATTCCCCCACTAACTGCAGAAACCTGATCAGATCTGTTCAGTGAATTGCTTGACAAAATTATATATGATAGCAACTCCCCCTCCTCTGACAATTCCATCACCTCTTCTATTCTATTTTCCCTACAGTCCTTATCTTTACCTATTGTATATTTACTGCCGTTCTTTTTAATTTTCCTTCTTACCCAAGTTTAGTGGCTTCACACAATACAAATTTAATGAGCTCATGTTTCTGGAGATGGGGTTAGGGTGAGAGTAGGATTTGTTGTTGTTGTTCAAGGTTGCATCTCCAGTTCCTAGAAAAGTACCTGGCACAGAGAGAACCATCATCAATATTTTGTGAATGAAATCAATGGGTGCATGCATGAAGCACTCTTAGTCTATCCAGGCTTGGAGGGGGTTTATGAGGTGAAGGAAAATGAATCAGTGTTAAGAAGAAGGCCTGGATTTATCACAAATCAATTTATTTATTTGTGCACCATGTGACTTGCAGGATTTAGTTCCCTAACCAGGAATTGAACCCTGGCACCGCAGTGAAAGCTCCAAGTTCTAACCACTGGACTGCCAGGAAATTTCCACAAATTTATTTTTTAATGAAAGGAACTATCTCATTTTTATCATTCAACAAAGTGGCCCATATCAGCATCTAAGGACAGTTCCTAAATCAACATGACTAGTTTTGTGGGGAGTAATAAGAATTTGCTTTAAAAATATTTCAGAAGATGAGAGTGTTCTGCGGCATGCAGTATCCTCACGGATGGATGCCCTGCAGAGTCAGGGCCTCGGGGCTCCCACAGACACACTCTGTGAGCTTCAGAGCAAAGACAAGAGGGGACCATGTCTTAATGTTGATAGGTAGGTGGGGTTTTTTTGGCCCCGCTAGATGGCATGCGGGACCTTGGTTCCCCAACCATGGCTCGAACCCAGGCCCCCTGCATTGGCAGCTCAGAGTCTTAACACTGGACTGCCAGGGAAATCCCAAATAGATACATTTTAAATGCTCCCCCATTAACTTTTTTTGAATCATTTTCCTTCTTTTTCCCTGAAATCTTGAAAATGGCCTACCTCCCTGGATTAGCACAACAATGCTTCTGACAGAAGTCCTATGTAATGCAAGCATTTAAGTGGTAAAAATCTATACAGTGAAAAAAACCCACAGAAAGTTTATTGAGAAAATCTTAATCTCAAGTGAAATTCCCAGGGACAATAGGATTTTCCAAGTGGAAGCCTGAGTGAGTGAGTGTTAGTTGCTCAGCCGTGTCTGACTCTTTGCAACCCCATGGACTGTAGCCCACCAGGCTCCTCTATCCATGGGATTTCCCAGGCAAGAATACTGGACTGGCTTGCCATTCTGTTCTCCAGAGGATCTTTCTGACCCAAGGTTGAACCCAGGTCTTCTACACTGGAGGTAGATTCTTTACCATCTGAGCCATCATTTCTTGAAAGTAGTCTGAATTCCATACACGACATGTCTCAAGTTGGTTGACAGCTCTTTCTGGAGGCACAGTGAGGCCCCAGTGCAGAGACTTCCTCCCACTTCTCTGGGCCTCAAGTCATTTCTGTATCTGAATCTATTCTTATTCCCATCCCTTCTAGAACTTTTACCTCAGCTGTAAGAATCTTTATATAATGTTGAAATTGGAAAGGAAAAAACCCTAAAACACCGAAAAGACAAAAAAGGTGTGAAGTTTTGTTTTTCTGCATTTTTATCCTTGAAGCAGAAAAAGAAACAGCTGATGCAATCTAGTGTCCTTTCATGTTTACCCAGCATCTGTTCTTCAGGTGTGCTAATTTTATGTATAATTTTCAGAGGGTGGATGTGCACACTTTCTTATTATGGTCATGGTTTCAAGGTAGATGCAAATGTCAAAACATCAAAATGTACACTTTAAACATATGCAATTTACTTATATTTACCAATTATACCTTAATAATGGTATTTTAAAATGTTTTTTAAATGCACACACACTCATGCAAGCAGGCACATACAGTTCTACTTCTAAAGCTACACTTCCAAGAAACTCCTGTGACTATTTCAGTTAAGTAAACTGGAAAAATTTGCAATGCAGGAGACCCGGGTTCAATCCCTGGGTTGGGATGATCCCCTGGAGAAGGAAATGGCAACCCACTCCAGTGTTCTTGCCTGGAGAATTCCATGGACAGAGGAGCCTGATGGGCTACAATCCATGGGGTTGCAAAGAGTTGGACATAACTGAGCAACTAACACACACACGCAAATTGGAAAACAATTAGAAATTCAATTCCTTAGTTGTGCTAGCTGTATTTCAAGTGCTCAAAAGCTACATACAGCAAGTAGCTCCCACACAAGACAGTGTCAACGTAAAATACTGCCATCATGGCAGAAAGTTCTACTGGACAGCATTATTTTAAAGCATTTCCCAATCACCTCTCCTTCTCATGCCAATGCCCCACATTACTTTACCAGAGCAGAGGTCTCCTGCTTTTCAGCCTCCACATTGAAAAGGGCCACCTTTCAGAAATGCAAGTCAGCTTGCGACTCCCCTGCTCAAACTTTCTAGACAAAGCGAGTGAGTGAACCAGTGTTTTTTGAGACCTGACAGATAAAGAGGTAGAAGGAGAGGGCAGGAAATGAAGGCAGAGGGTCCTTCCAGAGCTGGATCTGCCAGCACCTTGATTTTAGACTACCCAGCTTCCAGAATTATGAGAAATAAATGTTTGCAGATTAAGCCGTCCTATCTATGGTATTCGCTATAGCAGTCTGAATGAGGTAATTGTGGAGAGGAGCATGGGGTAGACTGGAACAGTTTATCTGTGTACATTGCGCTTGCCTGCACACACACAACTATCGATCCCAAATTTTGAGACACTCCTCTTTCACCATTCATCTTCATATTTGATTCCCAGAGCACTAGCAATTAGGCCTTCAGGCAGGGGTTTGAAAGTCTCTTCTCAGGGCATCTAATCAGTCAACAAAGAAAGATCTACAGATGGTGAAACTGGAGAGCATCAGGCTGTCCAGATAAATCCTCTGTGGGAAGTGTTGGGTTGACAACCCCTCCCACCTTCTTAGAGACCCAAATTGATTTTTTTTAGCATCTCTCTCTTAAACATGAATGAACAACCAAAAACTCTCTTGCTTCTGGGGAAAGCTCTAAAGTGGCAGAGAGGCACCCAAATAAAAATATCAGCAAATGCAGTGTGTAGTCAACAAAAGCAATATAGAAAAGGGATAATGTATTTCAAACATTAAAAGGCTCAAGAAATGAGAAGAGAGTGCATCCAGAAAATAAAAGAATAGGATGCTATAAAATAGAAACATATAGCAAGCATAAAAGAGCTTTTGGAAATTAAAAACATGTTCACATTTGAAAAGCTCAATCGAAGGGCTAGAAGACAAAATGAGGAAATTCCCAAGAAAGCAGAACAAATAAAAACACAAAGAGATAAATGATTAGAGAAAAGACTGATGAATTGTAGGGCCAGTCCAGACTGTCTTACATCTGAATAACAGGATTTCCAGACACAAAGGACAGAGAAAAATGAAGGGAATAAATTACTGATAAATAATTCACAATATTTTCTAGGCCTGAAAAACATTAATCTTTTGATTAAAAGCAACTATCGCCGAGAGTTGTCTAAGATAAGGGGGCTGAAGAGCATCCTTGTGGCCCTTGTCACACTGATCTTACTCGGAGCTTCTTCCAATTTTCCCTTTGATAGCATTCCCATAGCCATTAGGGCAGAAGGCTAAGATTCAGGCCAAGTTCAACTGTAGTCACAGATGTTGTCCTGCAAAACCATCTGTAGTTTTCCACTATCTCTGAACTTCAAGGATAGTAAAGACAGTATGGGAATGGCTTTACATAGGCAGTTTTGATTTCTTAAAGTTAAGCAAATGTTCTGTGTCCTTTATAGCATCTCTAATACTTTCCTCAGGGTTCACAAATTTCTCTTGTCCCTTATAATGGCCATTGTCTATGACATCAATCTTTTCCTCAATTATATTTTTACTTATTTTTTTCTTTGTGTTTTTGTTTCTTTGATTAGACTGTGAGTTCCTGAAGGGCAGCAAATACCTGCCACTTCTAAAGAATGGCAGATGGTCAAGAATTCGCCTGCAATGCAGGAGACCTAGGTTCAATCCCTGGGTGGATTGATACCTTGGAGAAGGAACTAGAAACCCACTGAAGTATTCTTGACTAGAGAATCCCAAAGGCAGAGGAACGTAGTGGGCTATGTCCATGGGGTCGCAAAATTGAGTCGGACACAACTGAGCAACTAACACAGCTCTCATTTGGGAGGTACACTTTTTTTTTCCTTTAAAAACTCCAGCTATTCTGAAACCACTATGCTGAAGAGATATTTTTCGAGGTGGAGATACCCAAAGGGCCCCAACTGTTTGAGTCTGCCTAACCCAAGTATCAGACATTGAATGAATAGGCCTCCACAACGTAACATCAGCCCCATATAATACCCAGTCAGGCAGAAACCAGCCATCCCCACTATGCCCTGTCAGAGCTCCTGACCCTGAGAAACAGAATATAGACAGAATACATGATTAGGGTTATTTTAAGCCACTGAGCTAGTGGGTAGTTTGTTACACAGCAATAGATAACTAATATACCGGCTCTAAAATCAAACAGACCTGATGGGAATCCTGGTCCTGCCACATTACCAGCTGTGTGACCTTGGGCAACTAATCTAACCCCTATGGTTCCTCAGTTTCCTCATCTATAAAATAGAATTGATTTTACAACCAAAAGCTAAACAATGACGACAGAAGTCAGAAGAGAGGTTATCTGTGAGTGGGAAAGACTGAGTGGGGGAGGGACAGAGTTCTGTACCAGGTGATTGCTGTTCTGCTTCTCAGCCTGGGCAGAAGCTACACATGTGTTTACTTGTGAAAGTTCATCAGATTGTTTCCTTATGATGTAAGTACTTTCCTATGTAGATGTTACAGCTCAATTAAAATTTTTACTTAAAAAAGCACACACAAATAAATAGCAAGAAAAAAAATAAAATAAAGAGTTCTTTAGTTTCGACATTGCATTGGGAGAGTAGGACTGTCTTCCCTTCTTGAGTCCTTATTATAAGCTAGGTTGAGCCCATTAAAACTGTCTCACTGCTCATGTATAGCAGCTCAGTGAGGAAGGGTAGATTATTATCTCCACTGTCCAGATGAGAGCACTGAGGCTTAGGGAGGTGAATAAAGAGGCCCAAGGGGCTTCCCTGGAGGTTCAGATGGGAAGGAATCTGCCTACAATGTAGGAGACCCAGGTTTGATCCCTGGGGAAAGATGCCCTGGAGGAGGAAATGACAACCCACTCCAGTATTCTTGCCTGGAGAATCCCGTGGACAGAGGAGCCCGGTGGGCTACAGTCCATGGGTCGCAAAGAGTCGGACACTGAGCGACTAACATTTTCACTTTTCAGTGAGGCAATGGCCCAGCTGGGAACTAAAGCCACGCCTGTCCGATTCTGCAGCTTGAGAGCCCAGGCTCTGTGCGATTGGAGCTCACCATTCATCTCCTTTTTGTTTCAAACAGAATAGTTTTCTTTCAGCCTCAGGAAGGTAAACTTGGGAATTTGTCACAAAGGACCATGAATGCTTTTCTGCCCTTTCTTGTCTGTTACAATTGTTCCTTTTCACTCACTGAAGGGGCTGTGGAGGGGGCAGCAACAGAATGAGGGGCCACTGAAGGAAGGATCTTGGGGAGATCCAGAGTTTGGGGTCTGTGGTAACAATCAATATGCTAATTGCCTAACATCCCCAAACAATTTAACAGGAGTACTTCCAGTGCTCTGGGACCCACACTTTCCTCTTCTATTCCCACTCGGTGGGGGACACAAAGGCACTCTGTTCAGGTTAGCAGGGGGCCTGGCAGAGTCCCAGCCCAGTTCTCCCCACGTCCACACCCTTGTCTCAGGCCCCCTCGCCTGTCATTTTTCTGGATAAAAGGGACCAAGCCCTCCAGCGGTGGGGAATGCCCACCACTCCCAGCAGAGGTTATGAAATCTGCTGTCTCAAGCAAGGAGACAGAATGAACATTGTTGGAGAGGGGAGCAGTGTGGACAGGAATAAAGAGAGGGGGCTGAAGGCTGATAAACAGGCAGCAATAATGAGTTAAGAAATTGCCTGGCTAGCAAATGGTCAGAAATCTGGGAGAAGGAGGAGGAGGGGGTCCCTGTGCAGAACAGGGGCCAAGGAGGAACAGAGAAGAGGGAAAGGAAATCCATCACAACCATTTCCAAATTATTCTTCCTATGTCATCATTTTAAATGTCTACATAGTTGATGTATACCAAAGAGTATGTACATATCCCAGGTTATTTTAAAGCCATTAGAATTTCATGTCTAAATAAAGAGTGAGAAAGCACACAGTAAAGTACAACAGTTTCCCTTTCTGGATGGCAATGCAAGAAAGGGAGATAACGTCTTTATCTCCACTTGCTAGAGTGGAGCATTTAAAAACTGCCCCTTGACTGCTAGAAAGAATATACTGCAGGTAAAAAAAAATAATTTAAGGAAAGTGAACAGCTTTGCCCTGTTTCAGAGCTTTCACTCACATCCCCAACACAGCTGAACTGGAGAGAGGATTTACACTGAAACTCTCCTGTAGGGAAACAGTCTTTTCTCTTAGTCTTGGTCTTTACTGTTGTTAAAATAAGAGAGCACTCTGTGCCCTAAGTAACTCTTCTGAAAGTTAGATGATGTAGCAAGAGGTTAACTCTGGGATATTATTTGCAAAAATAAATCCAGTTATTTGCAAATAACCCCAAAGCTTCAAAGGGCATCTGTCAAGAGTGATTTGCCTGAAAATGAGCCTGACTAGGATTTGGTCCCACCAGTGGAATCTTATGGATGACAACCCAAGTGTTTTCTGCTTCTGTTTGTTGGATTTCTTCCCCTGATTAATGGACTTCTTGCTCCAGCCCAGATAACAAGGATGGAAGTATGCAGGAACCTAAGAATAAGAATGTCAAGATAGCGGACTTCCCCGGTGGCTCAGCGGAAAAGAATCCTCCCGCCAAAGCAGGAGACAAGGGTTCAATCCCTGCCCAGAGAAGATCCCACATGCCACGGGGGAACTAAGCCCACGCGCCACGGCTACTGAACCTGTGCTCTGCAGCCTGGGAGCCACGACTCCTGAGCCCACGGCCTGCAGCTCCTGAAGCCTCTGCGCCCTAATGCGCATGCTCCGAAACAAGAGAGGGCTGCCTCAGTGAGAAACCTGTGGACGGCAACTAGAGAACAGCTCCCACTTATCACAACCGGAGAGAAGCCTGTGTAGCAACGAAGACCCAGAGCACGCGCGTGTGCTCAGCTGCCTCAGGGTGGGTCCTCGAGAACGTTCCTGGTCTTCTCTGAGCCTCAGTTCTGGAATGAGGCATAGTAAGTACATGCTCATAACTCAGTCTATCTCCAGAACCAGGGCTTTCTCTGTTTCAGGAGGCTCTGTCACCCAAACCCTTTGTCTGACACAGAATACTTTCATGAATGGACACTTACTTTTTGTCAAATTCTTTTCCTGCCTCTATTGAGATTATCATGCCATTTTCTCTTCTGTTCAGCTAATATGCTGAATTGATGGCTTTTTATAATGCTAAACAAACTTGGTATTACTGAGATAAACTCCAGTTAATTGTGATGGATTTTTTTTTTTAGAATTGCTGGATTCAATTTGTTAATGTTCTATTAAGAATTTTGAGATCTTTAAGATCTTGAGGGATACTGTCTGTAGGCTTCTTTTCTGTATGATGAATTTGGTTTGTTATTCGCTAGACGGTGTGAGGCTCCAGGCATTCTTTTTTTCTTTGCCAGGTTTTTGTCTATATAAATACTTTGATTAACAATATACTACAAAATCCATGAGTCTATGTGATGCGTAGGTAGAAAAGAGACGTTCATGTATTTGTTTATTGTCTTATCGGTGGTTTCTATTATCCAGCTCTTTGGATTGGAGTCCAGGAACCATTTCTTCCAGTTCTTTATTATCAAATGCATCATTTCTGGTTTATGTCTTACCTCACCACCAGAAATGAAATAGCAATGCCAGTATTACTCATAACGCTGGAACCTGTTTCCACTGTTTGCAGAATTACCTCTGCAATTCTCTACTACCTTTTATTTAACGCGGATCACACCATTAACTCACAATGTCACATGACCCATCCACCACCCATGAATACCGGCTTCCAGTGAGACACAATAACAGTTATTACTATACTTTGTGGATGATGACCACAAACAACAAGTCTCACCCCAAGTATGCAGGGAAATGTGAATGATCTTTCTTTTTTTCTGATGGTGCTCAATGTACGGTTTGGAATTTCAGAGCCTAGATGTATAAGTCTTTAGACTGTAATCAGTGCATTTTTAGAGTGTACTCTTTCCCAGTGTTGACCACACTGCTGTTTTCCAGACGCTGCCACTAGCCGGGAAGAGATGTAGGGGCCTGTGGGCAAAGCAAGAAAGGCCATCCCTTTTTGCATAAGGAATGTTCCCTGGTTATCTGGCAGGACTAAATCCCAGGGGCAGCAGGGCCACACTAGTCAGGGATGAGAGGGAGAAATCAATCAGAAAGGCAATGGGTGTGCTGAGCAATGATTTTCAAGCCTCCAGAGGAGACAGGAGACAGGTACAACCACTTCCAGAGGACTGCCTGACATGTCGTATGAAGCCTGCAGAAGAGGGTGGGTGACCAACCCTGAGGCCAGAGAGGGGAGTGCGAGGGGTAAAGCATTCTTGCCACCACAGGGAAAAGACACCTGCTTCCTTCAGGGGCTAGACACGTGAATGACACAGTTGTCAGAATGTAGGTGGGTGAAAGTCGAGGCATTGGTCCAAATATGTGACTCAAACCCAAGGGTTGGCAGTGAACTCTTAGTAGCCCAGAGACCTAAACTTGCTATGTGTCTGACACGCTTGCATGCTAAGTCATTTTTGTTGTGTCCAACTCTTTCCAACCCTATGGACTGTAGCCCACCCGGCTCCTCTGTCCATGGGATTCTCCAGGCAAGAATATTGGAGTGGATAGCCATTCCCTTCTCCAGGGGATCTTCCCGACCCAGGGATCCAACCAGAGTCTCCTGGTTCTTTATCACTAGCTCCACCTGGGAAGCCCAATGTGTTTAACATAGGTCACTCAAAATCAGCATATCAAGGACGGCCCTGGCGGTCCGGTGGGCAAGACTCCATGCAGGGGGCATGGGTTCAATCCCTGACTGGGGAAACAAGATGTCACAAACACAGCCAGAAAAAAATTATCATATCAGCTTCATTCTGGAGGCCCAATATTTCATGACCCCTCAAAAGCAATATTGTATTAGACAAGGGGAGCAATCTGCTTGCCAGTCCACCTTCCTGGAACTGGAACCTTGCCACAGGCCCTTGGAACCTTGCCACAGGCTCTTGGGTTGACCCTATAGGTCTGAATCCCATATGCAAATATGGCATATGATTGAGCCCAGGTGAATAGTACAGAGTCAGGTAAGAAAAAGCATGGGACCAGGACTTATGAGGGTCCAGGCTCAAGGCACTCTGCCCAGGTGTCATTGCTAACCTCAACTGATCCCAGACACCAGGGGACTTAGAAAATTTTAAGGAGTGCCCTCCCCTCCCAAAGTGTGGGGCTTCCCAAGGCTTCAGAGTCCAGAGCTAAGACCTGCTCGCTGGCATCTAAGGGCAGTACTGGATGTCAGGGTGATGCTGGCCTACCAGAACGAGCTGGGAAGTGTTCCTCCTTCCTCTGTGGTCTATAAGTGTTTATACAGGATTGCTATTCTTCTTGAAATGTTTTCTCCCAGTTTTATCGATATGTAATTGATATATAACATTGTATTAGTTCAAGGTGTATACTGATGTATGTATATACTGCAGAATAATTAGCGCAATAAGTTAATATCCATCACCTCACAAAGTTACAACTTATTCTCTTGCGATAAGAATTTTTAAGATTTACTCTCTTTCAAGCACACAATAGAGCATTGTTAACTATAGTTACAGTGTGGTACATTACATTGCCCAGTCTGATTTATCTGATAATTGGAAGTTGGCAACTTTTGACCATTTGCACTCATTTCCTCCATCTTCCACTCCCCACTTCTGGCAACCCCCATTCTGTGAGATACTTCTTGAAAGTGGGGGTTGTATTATTTCTTAAATGTTTCATAGAATTTTCTAGTAAAGAAGTAAAGCCTCCTGGGCCTAGAATTATCTTGGTGAGAATTGAATCAGGAATTAAATTTATTCCATTTTTATAGGGTATTCAGGTTTTCCATTTCTTCTGGAGTCCACCTGGTAATTTTTGCTTATCAAGAAATTTGTCTGTTTTACCTCAATTTAAATTATTGGCATGAATTTGCTCATAATATTCTCTAATTACCTTTTTAATGTCTGTATGTTTCTAGTGTAGTGCAAAATTTCCTGCTTTTCACTCCTAATACTGGTAAATATTTGTCTTATTTTATTGATCAGTTTAGCCAGAAGGTTATCAATTTTACTGATATTTTCAAAGGATCATTTTTTAGTTTCTTTGAATTTCTCTATGCTTGTTCATTTCCTGTTTTGTTCATTTTTGTTCTTAATAGTTCCTCTGTCTTAGACTTTAGGTTTGTTTTGATTTCTTCTTTTACCTCAAGGCAGAATATTACAGCATTGATTTTAGAACTATTTTTTCTAAAATAATTATTTGTAGATATGCATTTTTTTCAAAGCACTATTTTAGCTGTAGCACACCTGGGAAGCTTCTATATCCTTACTGATACCTTATTTAATTGTTCTATCAATTACTGAGGGTATTGACATATCCAACTATAATTATGAATTTGCTAATTTCTTTTTCAAAACTATGAGGCTTTGCCTTACATTTAAAACAATTGTTAGTTGCACACACATGTAGGATTGTTCTGTCTTTTTGATGAATTAGCTCTTTTATCATTACAACATGTTCTGCCTTGTTCTTGTTAGTGTTCTTTGCTATGAAGTTTATTTTGTCAGCTATTAATTAAGCTACTTCAGCTTTCTTATGACTAGTGGTGCATGGTGTATCTTTTTAATCCTTTTATTTTTAGCCTGTAACTTTATTTTAAAAATTAATTTCTTGTAGGCAGAATATAGTTTGGTCTTACCATGTCTCTCAGCCAGAAGATTCCTATCTCTTATAGAAATATTTAGATTCATGAAATTATTAAAAGGTTGGGTTTAAACCTATAATCTTATGATTTATTTTCTATCTGTCCCATCTGTTTTGTGCTTCTCCTAGTTTCTTGTTTTCCATTAGGTTATTTTTATTAACTTTATTGAGAAATGATTTATGTATGATAAACTACATTCTCTGAAAATGTGAATTTGATGAGTTTTAATACTTGCATACACAAAATGATTCATCCCCATAATCAAGATACAGAACAGTTTGATAACTGGGCTTTTCAGTATTCCATTTTATCCCCAGGGGCTTCCCTGGTGGCTCAGATGGCAAAGAATCTGCCTGCAATGCAGGAGACCTGGGTTCAAATACTGGGAGAAGATCCCCTGGAGAAGGGAATGGCAACCCACTCTAGTACTCTTGCCTGGAGAACTCAGTGGACAGAGGAGCCTGGCTGGCTTTAGTCCATGGGGTCACAAAGAGTTGGACACAACTGAACGACTAACGTTTATCCCCACAATTGGGTTTATTAGCCATATCTCCTTTTTTTAGTAGTTGCCTTCAAATTACATCTTAGAGTTTGTCTTCAAAAACACTCTACTGATTTCTGAATAATGGAAGAATCTTACAAAGTTTCCTTGTCCCATCCCTTGTGCTACAAGTTTTCATACATTTTATTGCTATATGTACTTTAAACACCACAGCATATTGATTAAACACTATCTTTTAAAGAGATAATAATATGAGAAAAATGATATTTAACCACATTTAACCACAAATTTGTGGCATTTAATGTTTTTCATTTTTAATGTTTTTCATGCAGTGTGGACACTCAAATTCTCATCTGGTATAACTTGCCTTCTGCCTGTACTGCCAGAATCGTGTTGATGACAGATTTTTTCAACTTTTGTCTCAAAAACTTTTTAAATTTTGCCTTAATTTTGGAATGTGTCTGTTTGGATATGTAACTCTAGGCTGCCAATTATTTTCTCTCAGCACTTTCATGATGTCCTTCCATTTCTTTGGACTTGCATAGTTTATGAGAAGAAATCTGTGATTCTTAGATGTAATCTTTCTATGTAACCTGACTTTTTTCTATGGATGGTTTGAAGATTTTCTGTTTATGATGTGCTTTTCAGTAACATGATTATTATTTCTCTTGATGTGATTTTCTTTGGTCTTTTTTTTAATCCAGCAAGAGATTTATTGAGCTCAGATTTGTGACATTATAGTTTTCAACAACACTGGAAAAATTTTTATTATTTGTTCAAGTATCATTTTCTGCTTCCTCCCCATCTCTTCTTTTCTTCTTTTTTAAAAAATAAGACTTCAATTATATATTGTTCCACAAGTCGCTGAGACTATGTTCACTACCCTCCACCACCATCCTCCTATTCTCTGTGCTTCGGGATGCATAATTTCTATTGCAATGCCTTCACATTCACAGACCTTCTCCTCATGCATTCTCCAGTCTTCTGTTAATCCCATTCAGTAAATTTTTCATACATAAAAGTTTTGCTTGTTTTTTTTTTTTTTTGCATCTTCCCTTTGTCTCCCAGTTGTGTCAAATTTCTGGGTGAATTCTTGACATATAGAATATATTTCTAATTATGATAAATTTTGTCCTGAGTGCTGGATTTTTGTTTGTTTTGCTCTTGGTTAAAGATCATTGTGCTTTTTCTCTGAGGCAGTTAGGTTTCTGAGTTAAATAATTTTGAAGTTACTTTTAACGCTTTTAAAGAGTGGGACTTGAATAAAATTTAATCAAGGTCTGTGACTCAACCTGACCCTTCAAGTCCCTCTGTTCAATGAGGTCTGTTTACTCTGGCTAGTGGGAATATGAACTAGTCCTGGCCTTACATGAGCTCTTGGATTTATTCAGCTTACGTGTGTGTATGCTCAGTCGCCCCAGTCAAGTCCAACTCTTTGTGACTGTGGACTGTATCTGCCAGGATCCTCTGTCTGTGGGATTCTCTGGGCAAGAATACTGAAGTGGGTTACCATGGCCTCCTTCAGGGAATCTTCCTGACCCAGGGATTGAACTCATGTCTCTTGCATCTCCTGCATTGGCAGGTGGGTTCTTTACCAACAGCACCACGTGGGAAGCCCTAATCAGCTTACAGGTCCTCATTAATTGTTCTTTTTCTCAAACTGTAGAACGTCATTGTATTCATGTGAAGATTCATACTCAAAGACTAGAGGAAACTCTATGCAGACTCCTTGAGCCCCTTCTTTTCAGAGCCTCTTATGTCCAATACTCTCCGCAAATTTGAGCCACCTCGGTCTCCTTGGACCCTGGGCTCCATAGCTTAGCGAGACTGCTGGACTTTGGTTGAGATCCCCACTCCCAGCGCTATAATCTGGGAATTGCCTCCAGGCAGAAAGCCAAGGCCATCATAGGGCACATATAGTTAATTTCCCTTTCTTTAGGGATCATAGCCTTCAGCAGCTCTGTTGACCAACGTCCAAAAATCAGTACTTTTATTATATTTTAACAATCTTTTCTAGTTTACAGTTGTGGGGGAGATAATTCCAGATGCTATCACTTCCTCATGGCAGGAAGTGGAAATTCCCCAGACACAGATACTTTCTTTCAACTTTGCCTTAAATTTCCCACATTAAGTGCAGAATATATGCTCCAGTTTGCCAGTTTCTCTCATAAGTGCAAACTCTGTTTTTGGACTTTCTCCCCTTATCCCTACCATGCTCAATTCTCAGAAACTTTTATCGCAGACTTTCAACTAGATTCTCAAAATCAATATAGGAACCTCCTAAATTATAACTTAACCACTGCCAAGATTAGAGTCTCAAGCTAAGCGAGTTTAAATGGAAAACTCACTTACAGCCACAATGTTATAGGGGATCTGTCTGTGGAAAACCATTTTGTAATATAAAAATTCCAAATGACGGTGACCATAATACAAAGTTTATATATATAAAGAGAGTGGTTAAGTGGTGATGAAGGACATTTGTGCTTCCCTGGAAGTGCCAAACAGAATCCATGGTTCAGGATAAAACCTGCCAAGTGTCTCACCTTTTCAGAACTGCCTTTTTGATGCCAGGCCTATATTGCAAGCTTTGCTGACAGAAGGCCTCCAACAGAATCAAGCTTCTCAGACTCCACTTCTTTGGTCTTTATACAATAAAGGACACAGGGTAGTCAGGGGTATCAGTCATCTGAAGGAAGGTTTCTGAAGTATTAACAATGTCTTTTCCTTCTTTCCCTTACTGGAAAAGCTGGGAGACAGGAAGCAGGGAAATTTCTATTCGTTCCTCCCTCTTCTGATGCAATCTGTGTTTCCCAAGTTCCCTCCACCCTCAGCACGAGCTGCGGGGATGGAGGTAGGGTGGTGTGTCAGAGCATTTGGTGCTGCTGGAGCAGGGCAACCTCGGCTCCCCGCCTTGGCTTGGCCAATATTGAAGGATGCCTGCCATGGGAGGCAGCTGGGCGGGACAGAAGCAGAACTTCTGGGTGGGCTGCTTGTCACCTTGGGAATAGGGGAGCAGAGGACAAAGAACTGTGCGAGGGTGGGCCCTTGCAGAGCTCCCTAAAGGGCTAACAGTTTCATCCGCACTCAAAGCCGGAGCCAACACTTAAGCCCCTTGGTGTTAGACTAAGAGGCAGAGCAGAGACTTGCCAGCTCTGATGTCATGTGCTATGTAAGCAGAGCTCCTTTCACTCTCCTCCAGCCACAGGGAAAGGCAGGGCGAGGAGAAGTTTTGACTTTGGATTTCCAAAAGCACAAGATCAAATAGTAAACCTCAATAGGACGAAGAAATAAGGTGTTTGGCTCAGGCAGGATAGAGGGTTGAGGGCCCAGGACATTTAGTGCTGCTTGAAAATGAATGAATTTCCTTCTTGCAAATGTTTATGTTGAGACGATTCTATCAAACTTATTAATATGCTTGTGCATGTATATAAAACCAGAGATAGTATTTTAGAAGCTTTTATATTGGGTTTGATCAACCATGCTTGCAAAATTCCCTTGAAAAAATATTACTGCATGGATTGATTTGACTGCAGCTTTTAAAAATGTGTATTTTCTTTTCTTTTCTTTCTTTTTTTCTATTGGCCATGCCATGCAGCACGTGGGATCTTAATGCCCCAACAACGGATAGAACCTGCACCTTTTGCATTGGAAGCACAGAGTCTTAGCCCCTGGACCACCAGGGAAGTGCCTCAAAATGTACATTTTCAGTGAAGCTTGGACATAAGATGGCTACCTCTCTTCCTGGCGAAACTCCCTGTTGCAAACATAGACATGTGTTATTACTCCAAAATCCTTTGAATTGTACTGGAAATTAGGGTCATCTGTCTCAAAAATTTTCATTGTTTAGTTGATGAGGAGGCAAAGTGTCCAAATGTCTTTGGATGTTTCCATGGGGATGTCTTCAGTGTTCCTCAGCACTTCATTTCAATAAATCAGAGTCTGCGTGACTCTGATGGGCTTGTCAGCACTGGGAAAGTGGTTTGGCTTAGTGAAAGACAACAGTGTTGGTCATTCAATGGTTAAAAAGTCACAAATATGAGTTCTAGCTATTACCATGTGGCTATGAGTCTGTGTGTGTGTTGAGCATTGCAAGCCTAGCCCATGAAAACATATGAAAGTGCTTAATGATAACATATGATTCTTATTGCTGTTATAAAAAATTATCACAACTTAGTGGGTTAAATTTACTACCTAACAGTTCTGGAGGTCAGAAGTCTAAAAGTAAAGATGGAATTTAGGAAGATGGCAATGACGACCCTGTATGCAAGACAGGAAAAAAGACACAGATGTGTATAACGGACTTTTGGACTCAGAGGGAGAGGGAGAGGGTGGGATGATTTGGGAGAATGGGAATTCTAACATGTATACTGTCATGTAAGAATTGAATCGCCAGTCCATGTCTGACGTAGGGTGCAGCATGCTTGGGGCTGGTGCATGGGGATGACCCAGAGAGATGTTGTGGGGAGGGAGGTGGGAGGGGGGTTCATGTTTGGGAACGCATGTAAGAATTAAAGATTTTAAAATTTAAAAAAAAAATACCAAAAAAAACAAAAAAACAAAAAAAAACAGTGGGAGAGGAATGGGAATTGCTCTAGCTACATATACAAATTTTATCAGGCATGTTGATAGTCCAAATGAGATTAAAGACCATTAATTTAAAAGAACAAAAAAAAAATTAAAGTAAAGATGCTAATAAGGATGGTAGGGAGGGTCTGGGGAAGAGTTTGTTTCCTTGCCTTTTCAAATCTCTGCTGCTGCTGCTGCTAAGTCACTTCAGTCGTATCTGACTCTGTGCGACCCCATAGATGGCAGCCCACCAGGCTCCGCTGTCCCTGGGATTCTCCAGGCAAGAACACTGGAATGGGTTGCCATTTCCTTCTCCAATGCATGAAAGTGAAAAGTGAAAGTGAAGTCGCTCAATCGTATCTGACTCTAGAGGCTACCTATAATCTCTGGCGTGTGGCCCCTTCCTTGTGTTACTCCAGCTTCTGACACCATCTGTGGTCAGATGTCTTGCAGTCACTGTGAACCTCCTGCTCCCTCTTACAAGGACTTTTGTAATTACACTAGATACACTGGATAATGGGCTTCCCAGGTGGTGCTAGAAAGAACCTGCCTGCCAATGCAGGAATGCAGAAGACCTGGGTTTGATTCTGGGGTTGGGAAAATCCCTGGAGGAGGGCATGGCAATCCACTCCAGCATTCTTGCCTAGAGAGTTCCATGGACAGAGGAACCTGGAGGGCTACAGTCTATAGGGTTGCAAAGGGTTGGACGCAACTGAGGTGACTTAGCACGTGCACACACACTGGATAATCCAGGGTATCCCCCGCATCTCAAAATCCTTACTTTAATTTTATGTCAAAGTCCTTTTCGCCGTGAAAGGTAAGATATTGAAAGACTCCAGTGATTAGAGGATGTGGATATCTTTGGAGAATGTTACTACCATGTCATATTATCTAAAAAAGCAAAGAAATCATATGATCTCATGCTCCTGTAAAATGTTAAATTCAAATTTAATTTATGATCATGACTTCCTATCTGTTGCCCTCATTTCCCTGCCTTCCAACCTTATGGAGACTGCCAATTTCTGGGCCACCTTGCTGTGTCCCAAAGTGGGTCCTCGCTCTTTTTCTCCTCCTCAGTTCCTTGTAGACTCCATGGGTCCTCCTTCCAACCATCCTTGCCAATGTTCTTGGCTCTTACCTGCTTGTTTTTTTTGTGACACTTCCTCTTCTAAACCAAACTTTCAAGTTCTTTATGATGCCTGGCCAGTTGAGGTCTCTTGGAGGAAATTCCCAAATGGTCCTTGTTATCATTAAGGTAAAGTCATGATCTTCGGGGGCCCTCAGCGTGGGCTCAAAAGCTTACTATGTTTTCATAGTCTAGGCCACTCTTTTAGGGTATGTTACAGACTCCAACCCCATTCTCTGTTCTCTCCCTCTCTTCAGACAATTCTTTGAGGAAAAAACTGCAGCCATTAAAGCCACTAAAAAGAAGTCCGTAAATTTTGCCCTTGTCCTACAAACTCACTTCCGAGGCCTTTTGTCTCTTACTTTCTCCCAAGGCAATCCTTAATATTCACAACCCAGGAATATCCACAATTGATTTGTATCCCCCTTGCAGGCTGTGTTCTATAGGCCTAAGTTCTGCTTTCAAAATGGCATTCTGGGGAACTGCCTAGTGGTCCAGTGGTTAGGGCTCCATACTTTCACTGCACAAGGCACAGGTTCAATCCCTAGTCATAAGGTCCCCCTGCTTCAGGGTGTAGCAAAAAAACAAAACAAACAACAACAACAAGAAAATGGGGGTGGGGGCATTCTATAATTGCTAGCTCTACTTCTTTACCATCCACTAATGTCAATGATTCTTCAAATCTCTGGAATCTAGATTCTGTCCCTACAATTTCACTAAATCAGCACCTGAGTTACATACACAGAAAAATCCAAAGTCAATCCAAAGTCAATCCAAAGTCAATCCAAACCCATTCCAGCCTAATTCACCTCCATGCTTCTTATTTAAGGAAATGGTGCTCTTATTATCCTGATCTCATCTTGGTATTCTCTCAATTACCCTACAGTATATCAGCTATGAGACCTGAAGATTCAATTTTTTAATGTATATGTTATATTTAATTTCCTCATATATATGTAATAATCGATTTCCTAAATGCACAAATACATTATTATACATATAATATACATATTATATATAATATATACATACTTTCCCCATCTCTATTATAGGATGAAATAATCATATATATTTTCTTATATTTTTATACTTTTTACATTTCATTACTCTATGTGAAATTATATGTGTTTACGTTTTGTGTGATCTAGCTTTCTCTTTCTTTTTTTACCAAATAGTTATTCATTTGCTGCAGCACCTTTCAACCATTTATTATGCCCTTCCTGCTTTGAAACGCTATCTTTATTATTTACTAAATGTGTTTTATATATATATATATATATATATACACACACACACACTAGGACTTGTTTCGGGGTTTGCTTTCTGTTTTTCTCTCTATTCTTGAGCCATACCATGCTATTTTAATTATTGCATTTTTATATGTTTTAATAGCACACATATTCTTTAAGTATCCTTTTCAAGGTTTTTCAGTTTTCACTTATTCTTCTGCTAAATGAAAAAAAAAACAACTTTGTCAAATTTAGAATGGAGTTACATTGAACTTATTAATTATTCAGACAAAAAAATAATCTTTTTTTAAGAATGAAGTCTTCTTTTCCAGAATTTAGTCTATCTTTCCATTTTTCTTTGTGTTTTTAAAAAGCCCCTCAGGAGAAAAATATACATAATTTTGTCATGAAAAATTATTACTTTAGTAATTATTAGATTTATGTTGCTAGTATTTTACCTATGATAAGCAAAATTTTGTGCTCTTTTGGTTTATCTTGAGGGGTATATTAAGTCTGAAAAATAATTTGAGAAGCTTTTCATTGTGGTGCATCTTTGGTACAATTTCTTGTTAAATGTTTACCTATTGATTTGCATTAATTAATTATTATTTCTTGTTTCAGAAGTGGAGCTAAAAGCACATCATTCCTCCCTACTCCCTCAAGAATGTGGATGGCAGATTTGTCTTTATAAGGTGCACAGGGAAGAGAGTGGAGCATGAACATCCTTTTGAGCACTGGTGGGGTTAAGCCCATGGATCCAAGCCAAAGGGAGAAATCACAGGTAATAATTTTTTTCTTCCACTTGGTGATTAGCATAGCAAATAGTCGAGTCATCCTGATGGATTCTGCTCCAGGGCAAGCCTGGTGCTTCTGTGGAGGGTCAGTGGGGGCACTGGCAGCACCTGGGCTGGGTGGGAGTGTTTTAGCGAATCCCCTGGCCTGGTACAGACAGCCCTGGGCATCCTGCCAGGAGTGTGGCCAGGGTTCAGGGCCTGGGGCTTCCAAAGCAAAAGTGATCCACCATGGGAAAACCAAACTTAACCGCAAATCTGATCACAGAATCATATTTCAAACCTAAAAGCGGTGTGTGAATTCAGCATGCTGCAGAGAAATGAGTTGTATCAGCTTTAGGTCTAAAGCCCCACAGGCGTCAGTTTCTTTAGGTGTTGCTTTGGTGGCAATAATAGGAAAGTGTTATTTGTTAGAGAAGAGGTGTAGTAACAGGGTCCCAGAGGAATTGCCCCAGGAAGTCCTGAGAAATATTCCATTCTTTGAGGTTTCTTCATTCTAAGAGTCAACTGGAGAAATAATTTCCTCCGGTGGTTTTCCTCCTTTCCTGCCTCTTTTTAAACAACATTTAATTTTCCTTTCTGTTAATAATATCAATTCTATAGTTATATAAACTGTTTTTTAACAACATAAAACTTTTTCACTTTAGGTCAAAATATAACTTTTTTGATGCTGGATGTAGCTCACACAAACATCTCAGAAAAATAACAGTAACACTGTCACGGACATCTTTATCTGGTTTCTGACCTTAAGAGGAATTTGAGATGACTATTGCTTCTCATCGGAGAAGGCAATGGCAACCCACTCCAGTACTCTTGCCTAGAAAATCCCATGGATGGAGGAGCCTGGTAGGCTGCAGACCATGGGGTCGCACAGAGTTGGACATGACTGAAGCGACTTAGCAGCAGCATTGCTTCTCATAATATGAAATATTTTTATATTACTAATGGTATTATCAGAAATGCTAAAATTTTTCAACTGCCTCAGCACCTATGGAGAGAATCATATGAGTTTTTTCTTTGTGTACTATTGAGACAATGTTTTTATTTTTTTTAACAAAAATCATAGTATTAACCCATCCTTGAATTTTTAGAATAAACCTAAGTCTTAAAAAATGATTCCTATAAGTGTTGGGTTTATGTTGCTTATATTTTTATTAAAGAAAGGAAAAAAATTTCCCTTTTGCTATGTTAGCTTTGAGGGTTTTATTAATTTTGAAAAATAATTTGGGAAGTGTTTCATCATTTTGTAATCTTGGAACAATTTCGTAAACATGAGAATTGTTACTTGAAAGTTTTCAAGAACTTGCTCATAAAATACTCTGGACCCAATTCCTTTTTTAGAGATAGTTAACTGAACATTAAAAAGATATCCTTCATGAATTTCAATCCATCACAGCTTTCTAATTCTTATTGAATCCATTTTCCTTGAAAATTGCACATTTCATGGGTCCTAAGAATTTGTTGCCATAGAACTTTAAAACATATTTTTATAATTAAAAATTTGTTCACATCCGTGCTTGTTTTGCCAAATATTTTGTGTTTCTTTCTTTTCAGTTAACGTACCAGTAGTTTGCATATTTTAACCCTATTTGTATAGATGAGATATTGCATTTATTAATCAATATATTTATCAATTCCACTTTGTTTCTTGCTGCCTTACTTAATTTTTGCTTTTATTTTTATTCATTCCTTGCTTATATTCCTCTAAGATTTAATGTGTTTTCTGCTACCTATTTGGTGTGAGTATTATTTAAAAATCATTATGGTCAAGGATTTCTTAAGTCAGCCTTCTTTTTCATGAGTTAGCTTTTTTCTTTTTTGGGTTTATCCGAAAGATCCACATTTTTAAAACAAACGAACAAAAATTATAGGAACCTGAGCTTTCCCGATGGCTCAGTGGATAAAGAATCCAAATCCCCTGCAATGCAGGAGACACAGGAGATGCAGGTTTGTTCCTGGGTTGGGAAGATGCCCTGAAGAAGAAAATGGCAAGCCACTCCAGTATTCTTGCCTGGAAAACCCCATGGACAGAGGAGCCTGGTGGGTTAGAGTCCAAAGGGTCACAAAGGGTCAGACACAACTAATGACTAAGCATAGCAGAGGCTCAGTAAACCCGTTTTTCATGAAGTATTAATAATAGAAACGAAATAAGAAAAGAAACATCAGTGTTGCTAGGGTTTTGAGATGCACAATGTAGACATCGGGCTAGGGGTTACTTGTTGTTTATTAAAGTTATAGCTTGCATCTAGGAAATGTTCACAAGATTAAATCATGAGATCCAAATACACTCAGGGTTTTGACTAAATCAATGCAATTATTATTAATATTGCCTGTTTAAGGCAATCATAACATTATTGCAATAGGGAACATCCGTCCCGATTCTCCAGGCTTACGCTTACGTTACTCAGTACAGGAAAAAAATAAATACACAAATGTTTTGCTTCACATCAGCCCCTTTGATTTTCACATATTTTTCAACAAGAAACACTATAGGATTCTTTTCTTCATTGATTAAATGGAATTACAATTGCAAAAATTAAAATCCAATGACCAATTTCAGTTGTAAAAACTAGAAGAGTCAAAAAAAAAAGATGCTATTATCAATAATGATTTTGGAAAGAATTCTTTAGAACACAATTGAGGAGAAGTTATTTTGGAAATATCCATATTCTATTCTTACACATATTTCTCCATAAAAGGTGTTCCCTCCCTCTGGGGCAGGCAGGCAGAGGCTGGTTCCACCATTTTCTTTGAAGCTTCTTCTCCTCCATCTGCGATGCCCAGGGGGTAATGAGTCTTCAATTGTAGCTCCATTCTGCTCTTCTGTTTAGACTTAGATCTCATTCCAATTTAGGTTTCTCTTTCTCTTCTTCCATACCTAGAAATAGAGGCAAAGCACATTATATGGACATCAGATTCAGCAGGAGCAGGTTTAAAAGAACTCTCATCTCACCACACTTCTCCCCATCCACCCTTCATGTCCATCCCTTTTCTCCTAGCGAAGAAGGAAAGTCGTTCACAACTTTCTCCAGAAATTTCCTCAGTGACCTCCCTCTCCTTCCTTCCCCCCAAATCAGGACATAACACCTCTGTGACACACCCAGCTCTTATGGCCTCTGGGAGTGAGGAACACAAGTTAGTTCTTGACTCGTTAAGTTTGCAGAGAAATCCCAATCGGACTGCCTTGTAACCAGCTTCTAGTAACAGGAGGTGTGGCGCTGATGAGTTTCAAAGAGACCTCATTTATTTTTATTTTACTCATGACTCTTCCCAAGGCAAGGACTCTGGATTTTCAAAAGTCAAATCATTTTTTTTTTTGGTTTGTTTTATTTTTATAAGCTCGCATAGAGAGCTTATTAGCCACAAGAACTATTTATTTCCAGACCCACGTGTACTTAAACTCGAGTTCTCCCTTTATTCAACCCAAGCCTGGTAGAACTATGTTTTTCTTCCTGAGACTCATACGTACCGGACTGGTGAGACCTCGCCAGCTGTCTGTAACGAATAGTTAGTGATATTTCATTTTCCTGGAGATGAACATGTTTAGGTCATTCTCATAAATTTAAGTTAAATCTGGCAAATGCTCCCCACTTTTTTTCTTTTGCTTCTACTTAAACACTTTTCTCCTAACATCAAATTCTTGGAGCCTTTTTGGTGGAACAAAAGGACCCCATCTACTGCAGGTTTTGTTGGTATTCTTTAAAAAAAAAATTTATTTGGCTGCACTGGGTCTTCGTGGTGGCACATAGGATATTTTAGTTTAGTCATGGCCTGTGGAATCCAGTTCCCTGACCAGGGATAGAACCCGGGCCCCCTGCATTGGGAGCATGGAGTCTTACCCACTGAACCACCAGGCAAGTTCCTGGTATTCTTTTAAAAGTTGCAAGTTCTCTGAGGGCAGAGCCCACTGTTTCGTTCCTGATTATGTCCCGAGCACCTAACACCGTGTCTGTCTCATGGTAGGAGCTCAAGTAATCTTTATGAGATAAATTAGTAAACAATGACTACAGAGAAGGGCCAACTAGCGGAAAAGCAGTAGAAGGAAGCCTGGAGGGTGATCTCCGTGGAGCCTGCGATAGGAGAGACACCCCCGCCCCTTCTGCCAGCCCCCAGCTGCGAGCACCACCCGCTCCCGTGGTCAGGGTGGTGGCGGCGGGATGCGGCTAACAGGCTCAGAACAGGTGTCCCGAGACAGTCTCTAAGGTTTGGTTTTCATGACTAAGGAACTGGCAGAGATCTGTCACACTTTTTCCAAAGTACTTCTCAGAAATCATATTAAGGAAAACTTCAAGCTGAAGAGTAAGGACGTGTGAAGGGAGGAGGAGTAGGGCTGAGGGGAGAAGGCAGGAGGTGGCTTGGTTGTTGTCGGGTAACCACAGCAAAGGCAGGAAAACACAACACAGATTCTGTTCAAAGCGCGCACATGATCTGGGTCCCGACTCTGCCCCATGCTCCTTCTCCTGCGGAGAAGCTAATAACCGCTTGCTTTTCTTTTCAAAGTCTCTTTCCTCCTAAGTGTTCTCCTGCAGATGGGTTGAGTTGGCAGCAACAGTGGAATCTTCAAAAGCGGGGGTGGAGAACAGGGGCTGTTCATTGACCCAGACGGGGAAAATGGCTCCCCACCTACTTTAGTTTGGCAGCTTTGAGGTGGAGGGAAAAAATTAGACAGCTGTAAATAATATTTGGAAGAAGCAGAGGTATAATTTCCACACAACCAGCAAAAAGAAACCTGTCACGAAGCTGCGGCAGGATGTTCTGTCAGAAGTGGAGCGGAAGAGCTGATTGACCTTGACAGAGTCAGTCACATGTGGTTCCCCCAGGCCGGGAGACGGGCCCTGAGGGCAGCGGGACCAACCCTAGAGGTCTGTGTGGGCCTGTGGGGGACATGAGTAGGATGGAAAACCGGTGGGGAGCGAGGTGGACAAGGTGGAGGTTTCTGTCCCATGGGCCTTGCTCTGACCTCCTCTCCTTTCTCCTCTTGGCCTGCTTTCTCCTCCTTCACCCCAAACTTTCACTTTTGGACATTTTCATTTCTGGTCATAAAAATTTGACTTTACTAAGACTGGTCACTCCAGTCAGATGCATTGAAATTAAAAGAAAGTTTAGCTTAAGCACAGAATATTTCAGCTGTTTCAGGCTGTACTGTATCCCCCCTCAGATTCCTATGTAGAAGTCCTAAAGCCCAGGACCTCAGAATGTGAGAGAAGGCCAAGCTTGTGTCTGGACAACCATCTGGTAAAGAGATGAGGCATGTGAGTCATGGATCCAATTTACCACTTCAGCAGAAGCCAGGAAAGACCTGTGGGGTCCCTCCTGTCTGATGATTTGGACCCTCATGAAATTACATGGGAGAATTTTGTGTCAGCAGAAACACAGTGAGCCTGGACAGAGACAAGATGAAACGAAGGATGAATGACACCGAAGGTGTTTCGGGGGTTCACTCCTCCTTAGCCCAAGAGGGCTGCCTGAGAGGGTAGGGCCACACTCCCCCTTCTGATGATTGCTGAGGATACAGCCTTCAGCCAAAGATTATTCTCAGGCCTTAAACTCGAATGGAATGTCTTGCTACTTTCAAACCTGGTTGAGAACTGCGACCCTCTTTTTCCTTACGATCTCCTTTTTGGAAAGGGGATACATATTCTGTGCCTGTTCCACCACTGTGTTTTGAAAGTAGATACATTTCTGTCTGGTTTCACAGGTTCACAGCTGGGTAGCAATTTTGCTTCAGGATGAACCATAACCCAGGTCTTACCCACACCTGATGTAGATGATAATTAAGATGAGATTTTGGACTTTTAAGAGTTGATGCTGGAAATACTTTGGAGGCTATTAGGAATGTTTTTTGCATGAATGAAGGACATAAATTTTGGGGGGCAGAAAGTAGAATGTTATGGGCTGAATTATGTCTCCACAAACTTAAACTCTCGTACCTCAGAATGTGATTCTACCTGTGGATAAAATTTTTTCTAACATAAAATGAAGTTGTTAGGATGGCCCGAATCAAATATGGCCAATGTCTCTATAAAAAGGGGAAATTTGGAGACAGCCCTAGAGGAAAATGCCATGTGAACATGAAGACAGCCATCTCCAAGTCAAGGAGAGGGACCTGGGACAGATCCCTCCCTCAGAGGTCTCAGAAGCAACCAACCCTGCCAATACCTTGATTCTGGACTTCTGGCCTCCAGAACTGTGGGATATTACATTTCTACTGTTTAAGCTGACCAGTCAGTGGTCCTTTGCTGCAGCTGCCCTAGCAAACCAATATAACATCCACAAAGCCACTTTGAGTTATATTTTCTTTTGAAAAGAGCAAAATGTTTCATTGTTAATTTAGCCTGTTTTAAGGGATTTTTGTTCATAGTTCATATCAGTTTTGATCTATTGTGTTATTCTGTAAGCTAGATCCATGATTCTGAGTGAAGTTTCTGAGCTCTCCTGTGTCTGGGTTTCCAGTGACATTCTGATGGTTCTCTAGACATAGTACTTGGATTGAATGGTGTTGACTCTGCTACCATCTATTGTGGTGGGTCACTTATTTCTGGGCTCAGCTGCCTCTTAGTTAAAAATAAGATTGGTTTAGATGATTTCTAATCTAATTTTAATTCTAAGACTCTAATAATGCAATTTTTATTTTGAAGTTGAAGCCAACATAACCAAGTGGAAGAAGCTGAGCCATTAAAAATCCGTAATGACAGATCCAAGGAAGGGTGTTCAAATTTGGCATTCTTGCTCCTTGGGGCATTTTGTCTCGGGTGGAGTAAATACAATCAGGATTGTAACACTGTACTTGATTGTACTCAATTCCTTCTAACACACACACAGACACACACACGCATGACTGCTTTTAATCAGCAATTTCAAATTCAACTACCTACAGAACCAGGCAGCTACTGTGAAGGAGCAAAATGACCAGGTGAGAACTAGGGACAACTTAAAGAGCCTTTGGAAAGGGGGCAACTAATACCCAATTCTAATCCATTGCTGCCAGCAGAGAACAGTGGGCTTGGAGTTGCCAGATCTTAAAATACTTGATTAGCTGAGAAATCTGGACTTTATGTGAAATCTCCCAACTTTTAAATACTGCTTCAAAAACAAAAATTCTGTTTAGGCCTAACAAAACTTTTGGCAGGTAAAATTTAGAGCAGGCCATCAGTTTGCAATTGCTTGCATAAACAAAAAAGATGCCCACTTGACACAAAACATCTGCCTTTGGGGGAACTAACTGGATGGTTCCATGTAGATAAAATTAATCTCTACATCTGAAATGAGTTACAAAATGTTAGTTGACCTTAACTTGTATCGCTTAAGAGAACGGCACAAATTAAACTGGACAGATCATTAAAAAACAAAAAAAAACCCCAAAACCTTAGCTTCACTATTCATTTTCCATGTCTAACTCAAAGCTGCTAAAGTGCAATATTCTATTCACCTAGACTGGCTTTTTTCTCTCCTGGTTTTCAGACCATCCTCTTTTAGAAGTAGTAGAACAATGAGCAAATGAAGATGGGAACTGAGCTAACAAAGGAGAAGCTGGAGTCACAGGTACTTTCTGAATAACACAGATTGGACACGTTAGCTTAAATTTAAATATGGCCTTTCTCTCAAGAAGCTGAGAAAAGCTTATGTTTTGTTCTCAAAATATTTTTGTAAGTTAACTAAATACTTTTATAAGTTATCTAATAGAGAAAGATTACAATTCCATTGAACAGAGAAGAAAATTATTAAAAGATTAATTTCTGGTCCACCAAGCTGTAGCCTGAACTGAATACAAATATTTGGCACTTTTCCTAATAGAACAGTGCCTAAAATCAAGCCAGCTGCCGAGAAAGGAAACCCTCAAATTCCTCTGGGCCATTTAACACTGGCCAACACCTTGACACATGCAATCTTAGAAGATCCACACACAAAAGAAGTCCAATTCAATAACATGCAATGACTGGGTTTTATTTGTCTAATTAGATCAACCTCCTGGCATAGTGCTTGGCACAAGGCAGGATGCCCAATGTTTGTGGAACAGGGATCATTTACAGGTGACATCTACAATGTTGTGACTGTATCGGAGGAGCTGCCCAGAGCTCTCTTAAGATCTTCAAACCATCTTCCCTTTGGATTATTTTCATGCAGGACTCAAATCACTACATACTATGCTGTCACTTTTTCCACCTTCGCATTTTTATGTTATCTGACATAGACTTAGGACCAGTTTTGCACAGCTGGGGTAAGGTTACGTGTCTTGCCAAGATGGAGGCTCTGCCATAAACAGAAACAAAAGAGAAATCAAATCATAGGTTAAGAAGGTTTTTGCAGCCATGAAGTATTACCCTTTACTGCCCATTCTTCTTTGCCACCTTCAAGTCTTGAATATGACAGTCACTGGTGAATCATTCTTGCCGGAGGCATTCCTGTGCTGCCCAGAGTTTTAGCAGAACGGTGGCAAGACCTCTCGGCAGCTACTGCACCCACGCAGACGATGACGCAAAAAGTAGAGATCTGGGTGATTTCTAATGAGACTGTTTGGTTACATTTAATAATTTATCTATTTCATCGGGGTGGGGGAGGAGTCCTTTTAGCTAAGGCAGTACTTTGTTAATCAGAATGAATTTCCTAATTTTTTTTTTTTTCGGCAAACACTACATTTCTCCCTATAAAATTTTATAGACGTGCTTCTTTTCTTTTAGATCTGGATGTTTTACTAGTGAACATGACACAGTGAGTAATAAACCTTTCAGGTAACTGCCAGCAGCTCTTAAATTAATATTGAAGTTATAAAAATGAAACTCTTCATAAGGGATCCTGTGCTACAGTGGAATTTTCCATCTGTTTCTGCAACAGTTCTTTTGTTTTATGCCCCCCTGAACAATACTTACTTCTCTGTGTATCCCAGATATAGCTGTTCAGAACTTCTCCCAGCAGGTACAAGAAGTTCATTAAGATGGTTGTAGACCCGAAGAAGAGGATTCTGGCTCCTGGGCCAATGTGTTCCAGGAAAGGGTACACCCACATCCCGGTTACATGATGCACCCAACACACCCTGCAGTGGAATGGGAAAGGAGACAGAGATAGAAGTTACTCTGACATCAGATTTCAGAGCTGCCACTGTGACAAATACAGACCCCCAACTCCAAACCGTGGTCAGCAATATCAGTTGCACCTGACGCTCAGCAGCTACCAGAAACTTTGCTGTTGTTGTTTGTTTTCTTTTAATTTTTATTCTAAAATACTGGGTTGGCCAAAAAGTTCACTCCAATTTTTCTATAAGATGTAATGGAAAAAACTGAACGAACATTTTGGCCAACCCAAGAATTTTAGACTCACAGGAAGAGTTGTAAATATGGTACCACGAGTTGCAGTATGCCCTTCCCTTAGCTTCCCTGCATCTTAGCATCTTATCTAACCATAGGCTTTCCTGGTGGCTCATAGTAAAGAATCCACCTGCCAATGCAGGAGACTCTGGGTCGGTAAGATCCCGTGGAGAAGGAAATGGCAACCCACTCCAGTATTCTTGTCTGGGAAATCCCATGGACAGAGGAGCCTGGTGAGCTACAGTCCATGGGGTCGCAGAAGAGTCAGACATGACTTAGTGACTAAACAACAGGTAACTACGGTACAGTTGCTAAAACAAAGCAATCGAACTGTAGACATCACTTGACACTCTCCAGTTTTCGCACCAAGGTCCTTTATTTATCCAGGATCCCATGTTGTTTTTAGCGGTTGTGTCTCCTCAGTTTCCTCCAATCTTGCACTTTCCCATTCTCTCCTTGCCTCTCTTGACACTTGAAGGGTCTAGTCAAGTATCTGAAACTGTTACTTTTCTAAACACAGTTATATAATCGTCCTAATCTCTTCTTTATGTAATGAAACAATACAGCATTAGGCAACCACACTATCATAACACCTAGGTGAGAATGTTCCAGGAACCTTGCCATGCTGCCGTCCAACTAGGTACCAGTAGGTATCCCATGTGCTGACAGAACCCTCCAGTAGCCTCACTGACATCTGGCTTCCCACAGACCACTTTTCATTTATCTTTTTTTTCATCCTGCTTTATATAATCCTTGCTTGTAATTATTCTATTTGTGTGCTGGAGATATTTTAGGCTCACTGGGAATATATCATTAATCTCCATTGTTTTTAAAAGTTTAGTAAGAATATCTGCTTCGTTGGTTTAGTCCTGATACAACTGCTGAGAGCTATTTTCTAAAACAGTCTTGGGTTCATTACTTTATCAACTGTTGTTAATTCCAAAGACTAAATAGGATACAAATTACTTTATTGAATGGGTAATAAAAATTACTTTAAACATTTATGTGTTTGGGGATCATTTTCCATATCATCAATGGTTTCACTCCTCTTTGAGCAGTTGATCTATGTGTATATTGCCTATCTATAAACCTCATCTGAGACAACAAACCTGCCTTTATCTTAGAGCTTGCAGTCTGAATGAGGGTGATATTACTCCCACCTCAAGGAAGTAAAAATTGGTTCTAGGAAGGTAGCAAAGAAATATTACTCCTTCAATGCATAAAGTAGAGATACATACATATATATATATTCAGAAAACGAAGATCATGGCATCCGGTCCCATCACTTCATGGGAAATAGATGGGGAAACAGTGGAAACAGTGGCTGACTTTATTTTGGGGGGCTCCAAAATCACTGCAGATGGTGATTGCAGCCATGAAATTAACAGACGCTTACTCCTTGGAAGAAAAATTATGACCAACCTAGATAGCATATTGAAAAGCAGAGACATTACTTTGCCAACAAAGGTCCGTCTAGTCAAGGCTATGGTTTTTCCAGTGGTCATGTATGGATGTGAGAGTTGGACTGTGAAGAAAGCTGAGTGCCAAAGAATTGATGCTTTTAAACTATGGTGTTGGAGAAGACTCTTGAGAGTCCCTTGGACTGCAAGGAGATCCAACCAGTCCATTCTGAAGGAGATCAGCCCTGGGATTTCTTTGGAAGGAATGATGCTAAAGCTGAAACTCCAGTACTTTGGCCACCTCATGTGAAGAGTTGACTCATTGGAAAAGACTCTGATGCTGGGAGGGATTGGGGGCAGGAGGAGAAGGGGACAACAGAGGATGAGATGGCTGGATAACATCACTGACTCGATGGATGTGAGTCTGAGTGAACTCTGGGAGTTGGTGATGGACAGGGAGGCCTGGCGTGCTGCGATTCATGGGGTCGCAAAGAGTCGGACGTGACTGAGCGACTGAACTGAACTGAACTGACACACACCGAACATCAACAGATATAGTCTATCTGTGGTATTAAAGTTTCATAGGCTCAGAAATTCCACTCTGAGGTATATATCTAAAAGAACTGAAGCAGGATACAAACAGATATTTGTATATCAACGTTCACAGCAGCATTATTCAAAATAGTCAAAAGGTGGAAACATCCCAAGTGTCCATCAGCATATTGATGGGTGAATGAAATGTTGTATATACACACACAATGGAATATTACTCAGCTACAAAGGGGGATAAAAATTTGATGCATGCTACAACACGGATAAACCATGAAAACATAATGCTAACTGAAATAAGCCAGATACAGAAGGGCACATATTGTATGATTTCATTTATACGAGATACTAGAATAAGCAAATTTCTAGAGACGGAATGTATGATAGAGGTTACCAGGGACTAGACGGGATGTGGAATAGGGAGTATTATATATGGTACCCCCATGGACTGCTGCCCGCCAATCTCCTCTGTCCATGGAATTCTCTAGGCAAGCATACTGGAATGGGTTGCTGTTCCCTTCTGCAGGGGATCTTCGCAAACCAGGGATCAAAACCATGTCTCCTGCATTGCAGGCAGATTCTTTACTGTCTGAGCCACCAGGGAAGCCCGTCGTCCTCATCTACTGATGTAAAAATCAAGAGTTTTTGGAGTAAAATGAGGATGTGTCAGAAGTGATGATGGAAATGTAAAGTTCTCCAGTTAGGGAAGTGGAGAGCTATTCTGAGAATGGAGCTCTGATATGGAAGTCACTTTATTTTATTTAACCATTCCATGAGGTAGACTCATCCCCTTTTTACAAACAAAGAAACAGAAACTGGATTAAACAACTTGTCTTTAAAAATGGCAAAGCCAGGAAAGGAATGTACATCTGATTTCTTTTCTCCTGCATAGACTTGCTTCCCTGTATGAGATATTCAAAACTGTCTCCAAAGGAAGAGAAGGTTTTCTTTTTTTTAAACTTGTTTTGACTTAGTAGGTATCATACTATCTCAGATATAAAAGTCCTGTTATGCGGGGCTTCACCTGAATTGGTGTGAATGATGCAGACACTTGTCTTAACAGGTTGTGGGCTTTTACCATTTGTTTCCTTGATATACTCAAGGCTCATTTTTTTCTGCACAAAAACGACTCATGACCTTGCTCATCTGTTGGTGGAGAGTTCTCAGTTCTTGGTTGACTTTCCATTTCTATCTCACTTTAAGGCCTTCCTGTCTTAGTGACCAAACAGCTTCTGCTTAAGGTAATGATGCCAATTTGAATTTTAGTCTAAACAAACGGATGACCACAGTTTGTGTGTGTGTGCGTGTGTGAGTGAGTGTGTGCCTATGCATACATATATATGCATATGCTGCAGTATTACAAGACTGGGATTGACTATTAAATGTCCCTCCAATTTCATTCACTTGAATGTGCAATTAAGATGAATGCCTCCTATTTGAGCTGTGTTGAACACCAGGAATACAGAGGCAAAATGAGGCAAAGGTGATTCTTGTCCCCATGCAGTACAGTCTGTTGAGGAATAGAGATACTCAAGGAAAAATGACAAGTGTAGTCAGAATTAGGGTAAGTGGAGGAGTGTGACGGATGCCCAGGGATCATTCTCTACTTTTTTTTGGACCTTACATTTACTTTTTTTCTCTTATGTATTCACCTTTCTTTCAAACCAATTTTTTCATAGCTGATGAATATGCGCAAATGCTTTCCATTCAAACAATCAAAAAGTTTTCATCAGCTTCATAAATACTGCTCTGTATCTTTCCATCTTGTCAAAGACAATCTTCTCCACTGAGGTTACATTCACTGACTCCAGCTCTGTGCTTTGCACTCTTCTTTCATCAAGTCTGGCTTCTTTTCTTGATACTCCACCAAAATACACTGGCTCTTTGACCTCAATTTCTCCTCTATGCTCTCTCTGTTTCTGACTGCTCTTCTTGGTTTCCTTTCTAAGTTCACCCTTTACTCCAGCCATTCAATGTTGAATTTCCTTAAGGATTGGTTTTTAAGCCTTCCTCTCATATTACATCTTCTTGGCTGATGAGTTTTTTCATGTTCAATGCTGCATGTCTACTACCTATACAGATACTCCACAAATCTACGCAGCCTGGAACAGGTTTCTCCTCTGTTCTGGAACAGTTTATCAAACAGTCCTCAAAACATCTCATTTTACATATCTTAAAATTACCTCAAAGTCGATTTAGCTACAGCCAAAGTCACGCTTTCTTTCCCAGCAAACCTGGTCCTTCTCTGACATTCCCTTCTGTGAATGGCACTATCACCATTCAGTTTTGTAACTCAAGCCTCGGGGTCATCTTTGCTGTGTCCATCTCTTTCACCATGTATAGTCAGTCCATTACCTTGTCTTGACAGGTAATCTCACACATCTCTCTATTATATCTCCATGAGCAACATCTGAATTTGTGTTGTGCTCATCTCTGTCTGGAGTGGTGTAATAGTTTTAATTTGTCTCCACATCTACTTTTGTCTCCTTCCAATTTATCCTCACAATTGCCATAGTGAGTGTTTCACACCAGAAATCTGAACACAATGCATTCCTGCTTCAAACACATCAGTGGCCTTCCAGTGTGTGTGTTTTTAAGACTTCAGTTTTTAATGAAGTCTAGAGTGCCCTTCATTGAGTTGGCTTCTACCTGTCTCATACCCCACCTCCTATCCTGCTTCTCTTACACTGGCTTTCATTTGGTTCCCCGGTTTTACCACATTCCCTCATGCCATGTGGATTTACATGTGCTTCTATTTCTGTCTACTGTGTTAGTTATCTGCCCCTTAGACTCATTGTTGTATTTCTCCTCTATATCTTATCTCAACTATTCTAACTAACTAGCCATCATGCAGGAAAGTTTTCCTTGATCGACTAGAATAGGTCAGATTTTATTCATTCCTATAGAACCATGAATCTCTTTTAAGCTCTTCTTTTATTAGTACTTAAATCTGCATATCTTTCTTTGCATAACATTTCTTCCCCTCTAGCACATCTGAGTTCTGTGAGGTGAGGGACTGTTTCTATTGCTTCATATCATTGCCTCCTCAGCACTTACCATAATGCCTGACACATGGTTGGAGAAGGAATAACTGAATAACGTAGCACTGAAGCTGTGATGGGAAGGATGAGTCAGAGTTAGCTGAACAAAGATGGGAGCTGAACAAAGTCATGAAGACAAGACAGAATTCACAGATGTTCAAGAAGAAACCATTCTTATTGAAATCAAAGAAGGGGGCATGAAGGGCAGGCAGTTGCCAAACTGTGGGTGGTTTTTTAAGCCAAGGTTAAGAATTGTAGACTCTGTCCTAGTATGGACAACAGGAAGTCTTTGAAGGGTATTAAATAAATGTGAAACAGATCAGATTAACCTGGAAACCAATTGTATCAGAAATGGTGGTAGCCAGAATTGGAGTGGTAGTATTGGGAATGAAAATTAGTATATTTAAGAGCTATTTAGACCAGTGTCCATCAAAAATGGTAGGTCATAAGCAATTGCATGCTGTATATGGTCAGGAGAGCAAGTACTTTAGGATGTTTGCAAGCTTGTCAGTTGGTGGCCTAAATTCAACCATGGTGGGAGTATTTATACTGAAAATTGTCAAATGCTATGCATCAGGGTCCCCTTTGCTCACCTCCAGAAGAGCTGGTTGTTAAACACTTGCCAGTAACCCACTAGTAACAACAGAAGAAAACATAACAGAAAATATTAGAAAGCTGGGCATATAATGACGATGGAAATTGCTTTGTGAAACTTCTGTTCCACTTGTGTGTGTATGTGTGTGTGTGTCTATGCTGAGTGTGTGCTTCTGCATGCTGGTTGGGTCATGATGCAGAAGATGTTTCATTTATTTATAGTAAGATTAGTTTGAAAGGCACTGATATAGGAAATAGAATTAAGAGAACTTGATGATGGATTGGATTTAGGCAATGAGGGAACTGAAATGAGTTAAGAATTAATCATAAATTCCTGGCTTGATTAACTGGGTGGAGAGTACTGCCATTCCCGGAGATAGGGAATGCTGTCAGGGAGCTGGTTTGAGAGGATAGTGAGTTCAGTTTGGATATGTTGAGTCTGAGGCATCTGTAAGATATCCAAGTGGAGATATCCTGAAGGCAGTTACAGGGGTTTGGACTGCAAAGAAAGGACTGATGTGGCAATACAGATATTGGGTTCATTGGCAAAAAGATGGTGCTTGAGGCCATCAGAACAGATTAAGGCAGAGTACACAGTATGATGGAAATAAGCCCATAAAAGGGTTCTGAAAAGGATCAGGATTTAAGGGGTAGTTTGAGGAGGATGCGGCTAAAAAGGATACCAAAAACAAGTAAGCTAGAGACATGGAAGAAACACAGAAGTGTAGTGTCTTGAAGTCGATGGACAAGTGGTTCTAGAGTAGTAATTGTTCAGTTGCTAAGTCGTGTCCAATTCTTTGTGACCCCATGGACTGCAGCATGCCAGCCTTCCCTGTCCTTGACTATCTCCCGGAGCTTGCTCAAACTCATGTCCATTGAGTAGGTGATGCCATCCAACTATCTTAGTCTCTGTCACCTCCTTCTCCTCCTGCCCTCAATCTTTCTCAGCAACAGGATCTTTCTAATGGGTTTCCTCTTTGCATCAGGTGGCCAAAGTATTGGAACTTCAGCATCAGTTCTTCCAATGAATATTCAGGGTTGATTTCCTTTAGGATTGACCAGGTCGATCTCCTTGCTGTCCAAGGGACTCTCAAGAGTCTTTTCCAACCCACGGTTCGAAAGCATCAATGCTTCAGCACTCAGCCTTCTTTGGAGAAGGAAATGGCAACCCACTCCAGTATTCTTGCCTGAAAAACCCTGAGAGGGTCAAGAAGCAGAGATACCCACCTGAGCAGTTTAGCTCCTAGCCTGTACGCCAGCTCTCCCTGAGTGCTCTGAAGACTAAGATACAATGGATGGGAACAGCTGGTAATGTGCTCAGAACCGAAAAAAATAACCCCACTTTGAAGTCTCTGCATAAATCTTTTTTCTTTTTTTTCCCCCATTGACTATAAAAGCAACTCAAGTTCAGTGTAGAAAATATGTGAGACACAGACATTTTACAAGAAGTAAGATAAATCAGTTTTGGTGAAGCTTTATCCCCTGGAGATGGAAGTGCAACCCATTCCAGGATTCTTGCCTGGGAAATCCCATGGACAGAGAAGCCTGGCGGGCTACAGTCCATGGGGTCACAAAGAGCTGGACATGACTTAGAGATTGAACAACAACAACAGTAACACAAGACTGAGTCTCTTAAAAAACTCAGAAAGTGAATTTTACAACTTCTCCCAAGGAGAGAAAAGCCACTGCAGGGATAAAGTGATAAACACTTCCTTCAGAGAAGCTTTTGACTTACCCCTTAAGAAAGAGTCACATCACATGTGCAGCTGGCCTGTTGGAATTTACGACTGCTCTGCAGGCAATGAGCATGCACCCCAAGGTGGGGTGAGACAAAGGATGTGCATCAGCTTTTTGCCCAGTGGGTTTCTGTGCCTCTCATGTGATACCTCCAACCTGATGCTTCTGAAGGACTTTCCAAGGGTAGTTTTGACCTTTGGCTCAACTGCTGACTTTAGACCTAGCCCTCTCTTTAGACCTAACTATCTCATATGAGGGTCATTCTAAAGGCCCTTTGGATATCTCCTGAGTATTGACTGCATGGAGATTGGCTCCTGCTACATTTCTGAGAATCTAGATTTCTGAAGTGTTTTGGAGTTCGTGTACTCATTTATCCAACAAAGATTTCTTGAGTCTCTACTGTGTGCCAGGTAGGGTGAGCAGTCATGATGGTGCAAAGGTGTGCCCTTGAGGAGATCAGTGTGGAATGGGTGCCGAATTTCCCACTGAAAAGGCTGTATGTTCCAGAGAAAATGACAAAGGACATTTGTTTAGGTGAGAACAGGGCTCTGAAAATGGGACTCAAAACACTCTCCTTGGTGATGTGTATGAGAATTCATGCATCAATTCACAGGCAAATGCCAAATGGAGGCATCTCACTCCAGCAGCACGGAAACATCCTCTAACTCAGTTAGCAGAGAGAATTTTAGATGCTAGAGATATAATTAGACAGTTCTTCATTTACTGTGGGTTTAAAAGAGCATTCTTAAGACAGTCTTTTAAGGTAAAATCAAAATTTAAGATTCATCAAAGTCTTTTCAATTTTCTCATCAGAGCTAGCCTAAATTTACAGGATGTATCTCTACATGGGGCTTCCCTGGTGGCTCAAGGGTAAAGAATCTGTCTGACAATGCAGAAGCTGTGGGTTCAATCCCTGGGTGGGGAAGATCCCCTGGAGAAGGGAATGGCAACCCACTCCAGTATTGTTGCCTGGAGAATCCCAAGGATAAAGCAGCCTGATGGGCTATAGTCCATGGGGCTGCAAGAGAGTCAGACATGACTGAATGACTAAACAACAACAATCTCTACATGGGGCAAGCTGCATGGGTGCAGTCACATGGGGTCCTGTGCTCAGAAGGGCCTCACAGTGGGCTTAAGGCTCTGCTGTCACCATCTTGAAATTCATAATAATTTTTGAACAAGGAGCTCCATGTTTCTATTTTGTTCTGGGCCCCACAAATTATATAGCAGGTCCTGTCTATGCAGTTGCGTTATCAATGTGCATGCATGCTAAGTTGCTTCAGTGGTGTCCAACTCTTTGCCACCCTATGGATCATAGCCTGCCAGACTCCTCTGTCAATGGGATTCTCCAGTCAAGAATACTGGAGTGAGTTGTCATATCCTCCTCCAGGGCATCTTCCTGACCGAGGGATTAATTCCACATCTCATGTCTCCTGCACTGGCAGGCTGGTTCTTCACCACTAGCACCATCTGGGAAGCCCGGAGTCATCTATACTGCAGACCAACACCCAGTTCATCCACATGGTAGTTAGGTCACCTTGGATACTATTGACAATATTGCTTCCTTTCGCGATGTAGTCATCAGATAACATAAAGTTCTCAGAACAGTCAACTTAGGTTAGACAAAAAAGCAAGCAAACGAAACAAACAAGAAAGCTTTCCACTGCTTCTCTTTAGGCAGAGATGTATGATATTTTCCTGTACTTCTCATACACAAAGAGGTTTTCACGGTTACTTAGTCCCTCCGCCCATCTCTAGGGAAAGAGGCAAATTGTGCTTGCCTCCCAAAATGAATTCCTATAATGAGGTAATGAGAGGGTGTGCTTTCTTCCTGATTTAAAACGACAAATATCAGAGTAATTTATCCACAAAGGCAGGCCAATAATCTACTTCAGAATATTCCTCCCACACACAGGTCCTGGCACAGGTGTAAACTGGTTTCAAATGACTGGCTTCCTCTGGGTCCCACATGGTATAGCCTACCTGGTCTTATGCTGATGTTTCCCTGAAGAGAATTCAATGTGAATTTCTCTTAATGAAATTCATGAGTGGTTTTGCTTAAGTTTAATCATGTGGACCTTCTCAAAGCATCAAGGTGCCAAGTTGACACGTTTCTGAACACGGTAGGGAACATGTGTTTTTTTTCTGGAGGGAGGCAGGGAGTGTGATCAGCAAGGGATTGTTGTGGCCCAAGCAATCATCAGAATTGGCTGCGGGAGTGAGAAACTTGTGCATTTAAACTGGTGCCTCTGGACAAGGAGGAGGAAGAACATCCTAAATCCCACAACCAAAACGCATAGGTTTCCAGGTTTTGCAAAAGTGATCTCTAGGGTCTCTCTAGCACATTTCATCCATCTCCTTTTACTAGATGCTTGTTATTAGGATTACAGACAATGTTCGGGTTATCCCTGCCATGATTACATCTTCTTTAATCCCATGACCTCCTTGGACTGCCAGTCTCTCTAACTGCCAACTTTCTTTAATAAAGAGCAACACTTCCAGACATTTCTTTTTCCCTAAAAAATATCTTTTTACATTTCTTCTATGTCAGGTTTGCAGACAATGAATTCCCTTAGTTTTTTTTATTATTTTTTTGGTCTGAAAAAATTTTTATTCTTCCTTTATGTTTGAAGGATAATTTTGCTGGATAAAGAATTCTAGGTTGATGGTTTTTCCTTTCAACAGCTTGTAAACTAAAATAACTCTAAATGAAGCAATAGAAACCATAGATAGGACTTCCCTGGTGGTCCAGTGGTTAAAATCCACCAGCCAATGCAGGGGACACGGGTTTGATCCCTGGTCTGGGAAGATGCCACATGCCTTGGAGCAACTAAACCTGTGCACCACAACTACTGAGCCTGCGCTCTAGAGTCCCAGAGCCACATCTCCTGAGCCCATGCAACTAGAACCAGTGAGCTGCAACAAGGGAAGCCACTGCCCTGAGAAGCCCGAGCACCACAGCTCGAGAGCAGCCCCTGCTCTTTGCAGCCAGAGAAAGCCTATGTGCAGCAGTGAAGACCCAGCACAGTCAAAAATAAATAAATCTGAAAAAGAAACTATAGATAAATGAAGACTGACCTCAAAAGTTCTTCTTTTACAAGACCTTAATTGCCCGCCCCAGCTGCTGCTGCTTCTGGTATTCAGTGAGTTCCCCAGTTTCCAGTCCTGCTGACTTTGACTCTCTCCCTTGAACTCACTCTGGTCTGTCCATTGGGAAAGCCCACACCTCTTCTATCATCCATCCAACTTTAAAGGTCAAAGGATGCCTCCTAACAACTTCAAGCTGGAAATCTTCAGTCCTTGATTGAGTTTAAACTTCTTCTATCTTGATCCTGGGTCCTTTCCATTTCTGTCTTACCAGCAACACTCTTATTTCCTAGTAATTCCTGCTCTCCATCTATCTCACTGAAGTTTTCTCTTTAAAGTATTTTAAAATATATTTAATATACAACATAATTTTAATGCCTCCATGTATGTTACATTTACATGAGCCATTTATGATGAAGACGAGAACTACAAGGGAAAGTCTTACAATGCACTGTGGAGACTTCATGGATTGAAGCAGATAAAATTGAAGCACTGAAGTCTTACCAGTTCCTAAACTGGATCTCCTAGCTTCTGGGAAGGAGAAAAGTAAATTAAATTAAAAGTTACAGTTTTTACTCTCTCCTGAGTGAGTGGCAGAAATGATGTTTGAGGAGGACTGAAAAGAAAAATAGAAGGGGAAACAGTGGAAACAATGTCAGACTTTGTTTTTTGGGCTCCAAAATCACTGCTGATGGTGACTGCAGCTATGGAATTAAAATACGCTTACTCCTTGGAAGAAAAGTTATGACCAACCTAGACAGCAGTTTGAAAAGCAGAGACATTACTTTGCCAACAAAGGTCCGTCTAGTCAAGGCTATGGTTTTTCCAGTAGTCATGTAAGGATGTGAGAGTTGGACTGTGAAGAAGCTGAGTGCCGAAGAATTGATGCGTTTGAACTGTGGTGTTGGAGAAGACTCTTGAGAGTCCCTTGGATTGCAAGGAGATCCAACCAGTCCATCCTGAAGGAGATCAGCCCTGGGATTTCTTTCGAAGGACTGATGCTAAAGCTGAAACTCCAGTACTTTGGCCACCTCATGCGCAGAGTTGACTCATTGGAAAAGACTTTGATGCTGGGAGGGATTGGGGGCAGGAGGAGAAGGGGACGACAGAGGATGAGATGGCTGGATGGCATCACTGACTCAATGGACATGAGTCTGAGTGAACTCCGGGAGTTGGTGATGGACAGAGAGGCCTGGCGTGCTGCAATTCAAGGGGTCACAAAGAGTCAGACACAACTGAGTGAGTGAACTGAACCGAAGTGAACTGAATAGAAAAATAATGGTAAGGCATAGTAAATTCTGCTTGAATGACTGAGGACCAGTTGACTTCTCTGGGGGTCTCTGTTATAACAAGCCAGGCTGCCTCACAGAGCTCCCTTGCTGCTGTGAGCTCCAATAACTGATTCACAACCAATGGAATGACACTTCCCAGTAACAGCTATTTTTCAACAACAGAGACAATGGGAAAATCCAGGTGTTGAGTCCCTGTGAAGATGAATACCTACACAAATGCAGCAAAAATCTGAAAGCAATTTTCTTTCCTCAGTGTTACGCTTTATACGTTAAAAGTTAATTTTTTCATGTTTATTCCAATTTCCAACACAACATTTTCATGATGGAAGATTCAACCTAATAGTGAGGGTATCAGTACAGATATATGTCAGTGCAGTATACTTTTTAATGAAAAATTTGGGGGAATTAAAAGATAATTGCTTTAAAAAAAAAGTTGATTTTTTTCTTCCCTAGTTTCACACTGTACTCTTTTTAGTCATCACTTAAGCTCTATTTGTCTCTAGAGCAATGATATGTGGCCACTGAAGGTCATTAATAGGACAAAGTCCCACTTCTTGGACAGCTCCTTAAAAGAAGCCCTGAGTGGATGGCATGTCCTCCTTGGGTATCACACCCAAAGACCAGCTTCCTGCTCTGCCAGTATTATCAATATTCTATTTCTTTTCATTACGCAGTGACACAGTGAGTTTCTGGTTACTGTCTATATTACAAATGGGAATAACAAAAGAAGGACTGCTACCATGGAAACCCACCTGATGGCCTTTGTGGTGAGCTCCTTGCTACTTGAATACAAGCAAACGCCACACAATAAAGGGCTGATCAACATTAGGCATAGAGCCTCTATGCAAGAGCACTGATTATTAACTTTAATGAATGCCTTGAACATTGCAATCCAAGGCAGCATTATTCTTGTCCAACCTCATTATTAGAAAAGCACAGGGGAACCTGCATTAAGATATACTTTGGATTGCAAAGCAAGAGTCAATTTAAGGCCATCTCCCACTATTTGTCTCTTGCAAAAAACAAGCTACATAGTTTAAAGATGCACGCACTCAGAAATAAACTATTAAAAGCAAACTAAGAAGCTGGATTGTTGCCAGCTATATTTCAATAGATCAATCTCACTTAATTTATATGTGTCAGATACTGCTTCCTCTACGCAGTGCCTTCCTCAAAGGAAATTAATTCAAAGGCTCTGAGCATATAGTGTTTTAAATGCAGCTATAATTTATATGGGTAGATAATTTTTTTAAGTTCAAGATTTCTTTCTAGTTCATATTTATTATTTTTGGCTGTACTGGGTCTTTTTTTGCTTCATGCAGGCTTTCTCTAGTTGCAGCAAGTGGGGGCTACTCTCTAGCTGTGATGCATGGAAGTCTCGCTGTTGCGGCTTCTCTTGTAGTGGAGCACAGGTTTTAGGTGAGTGGGCTTTAGCAACTACAGCATGCAGGCCCTAGAGCTTGGGCTCAGTAGTTGTCACACATGCCCAGCCGCCCCGAGGCCTGTAGAATTCTCCCAGAACAGGGATCGAACCTGCGTCACCCACACTGGCAGGTGGACTCCCAACCACTGGACAACCAGGGAAATCCTTGGGGAGATATTTCAAAGATGAGTTTATTTTGCTAAGTTCAGGGAACCCCTATTAACTCAATATGCTAGTAAAAATTTTTTATTTTCCATTACTAAAAAAAAAATTAATATCTTGGGGGGAGTATACATAGTGAAGGGCTTCCCAGGTGGCACAGTGCTAAAGAATCCGCCTGCCAATGGAGAAGACGCAAGAGACACAGGTTTGATCCCTGGGTTGGGAAGATCTCCTGGAGTAGGAAATGGCAACCCACTTCAGTATTCTTGCCTGAAGAATTCCATGGATAAAGAAGCCTGGTGGGCTACAGTCCAGGGGTCACAAAGAGTTGGACGTGACTAAGTGACCGTGTGTGAGCATAATAGTGAAAGTTTAACTGAGTTAACCAAAGGAATACAAAGTTTGAGTTAACAGAATTGATGGTAGTTGTGCGGGAGCATATCACTAGCAGTTTTCTTTTTCTAGTTTTTATTTGGCCGCACTGCACAGCTTGCCTGATCTTAGGTCCTCTATCAGGGACTTTCCTGGGCCCACGGCAGTGAAAGCACTGAGTCCTAACCACTAGATCGCCAGGGAATTCCCAGTTTTCTTTCTTTTGAAAAAAGCACTTTCACTCACTCCAGTATCAATTAAAGTATAGTACTCTAATGCTAGATTACATTTGAAATCCCAGCTAGTTTCCTATTCTTTTTACCTGTTTCCACCAGAGAGAATAGCTTCTTGCCACTTTTGATTTATATTCTAGAACCTTTATTCAAAAATGGAATACCAAATGTGGATAGAAAGAAAATGGGAGAATCAATGGGCTAATACTGCTAGAAAATTTATTTTCAGCTTTGATGGAAGGCTGGTTCAGAAACAGAAATAAATATTCATCACTCTAGTTCTCACTTATTAAGAGAGTGAAAATTTATCTCTGAGGAACTGCAGTCACCAATGTGTTGGAAAGACAGGCACATTACTATCCTGCTCAGATTCTCAGCCTCTTTGACCCTCATGGGTTCATGGTTTTGCACTATGCATCACTCATTCATTCATTCATTCCTTCAAAATGTACTGAGCCTTGATTAGGCACATGTGTTGTCTCAGGCACTGGGGAATCACACGGAGAATGTCCTAGTAGTTACTGCCCATCAGCTTGGCAGGGACGGAGGGAAGGGACTGCAGAGTAGCACAATAAGTGCTTTGATGGGTGACTGGGGGATGCTATGGGAGAACTGGAAAGGGCTGGAAAGTGGCACCATCAGCAACCTAGAGTATCAGGGATGGCTTCCTGGAGGAAGTGATGTCTGATCTGAGACTCAAAGATATACTTTTGTGTCAATCTTCTATCTTCTGAATTTTATAACATTGTAATCTATTTATTAAAAATTTTTTTAAAAAGATAGAATGGATGAGCGAGTGAAGCTTGGAAGAAAATGGTCCCTAGGGAGAGAATGCTGTGAATCCCAGAGGTGAGAGAGACCAAAGGAGGTTCATGGAACTACAAAAGATTACTAGAGCTGGTGTGTGCAGTTCCAGAGAAGAGGCAGAACTCATGTTCAAAGAGTTTTGTAGGCCATAAGATTACATGCCCCCGCAGAATTATTTTTGGTCTCAAAGGGGCCCTCTCTGTGGCCTGATATCTTTCAGCTTCTCTGTTACCTCTTTTCCCTTTAACTATGTATACATTATACCTTTAAACTTCCATCTTCAGCCCCAAAAGTGGAAACAATCCAAAGATGTCCATCAATTGATACATGGAGAAATGAACTGTGGTATACCCAGACAATGACATGTTATTTGGCAATAGAAATGGCTGAAGTATCAATTCATACTACAATATGGATGAACCCTGAAATCATGATGATAAGTGAAACAAGCCAGAATAAAAAGCCACACATTGTATGATTCTATTTACATGAAATATCCAGAACAGGCAATGCATATAGACGAAAAGTGGATGAGCCCCTTCCAGGGGCTGGGGGAAGAGTGACTGTTTGAAGGTGGAGGGATTCTTTTGGGGGTGATAAAAATGTTCTGGAATTAGGATAATACTTGAATAACTTTGTGTATATTTTTAAAACCACTGAATTGTACACTTTAAAAGGGTGAATGCTATGATATACAAGTTATATCTCTCTCTAAAAAAAAAACCAAGGTAGAGGTATAGATGAAACAAGTTTGGCAATATATTGATAACTGTTGGTGCTAAGTGAGGGATAAGGGGGTATATTTGCTGTTGCTTAGTCGCTAAGTTGTGTCCTACTCTTTTTTTGACCCCATGGACTGTAGCCCACCCCACCCTTCCCCCAGGCTCCTCTGTCCATGGGATTTCCCAGGCAAGAATACTTGAATGCATTGCCATTTCCTTCTCTAGGGGAATCATCCTGACCCAGAGATTGAACCCAATTTCCTGCACTGCAGTCGGATTATTTACCGCTGTGCCACGAGGGAAGCCCCACATATTATATTAGTCTTTCTTAAAAAAAAAAAACAAAAACAAAAAACCCTTTCCATGTCACCCATCTTCCTCCTTGCAGTTAGGCAATTTTTTGTCACAGAGAAATCAGAAACCAAGGGCTAACTTAGCTTGTGGTCACCAAACCTTAACATTTGCTTACAGCCTTTCCTCATTCATTCATTTCTGAGTTTGATAAATGCTTTGTGCAAACATCCACAAATATGGAAATTAACAGAAGAGGACTAGCTCCCACCCTTAGGATATCCCCATTAGGAAGGAAAGCCAGACATGTAAGGAGGTATTCCAAATAAGCAAGAAGCAGGAAGAAGAACAAGAGCAGACCTAAACTATATGGGAATCAGGGAAGACCTCTTGGAAGAAGTAATGTTTAAGATAAAAAATTGGGGGTAGAAGTTCAGTAGGTATCTATGTTTAGTTTACTTTGGTATCTCTGGTTGGAGATATTGTGCAACCAAGGGAGGCAAGGGGTAATATGTCTATGGAAGGGAGTTGGCCCGATCTGACGGTTCTTCAGCCAACTGACAATTTTTCTTGAGCTGTTCATCCCTCCGGGGCCTGATCAGATCTAAACAGAGCCTTAATGACAATTTCTGGATTTCTCTAGAGGCTGGCAAGAATTTATGAATGAACTGGGACTTCTTTCTCGCAGTCTTCCATTACAGCTAAGAACCAGAGCTAATTCCAGCCTTCAGACTCCATTTTCTTTCATATCCAATGTTTTTCCAGCAGAATATCACGGGGCTAAATTACTCACTCTAGTCGCAAAACGATTTGTATTTGTACCTGCAAATTTATGCGTTGTTTTAATTTACGTAAGATTTTTGTACGTAATTCTCAGCTTTTAAGGATGACTTAGACATCCTGTTTTTCTACTCTCAGGTGAGAATATCATGGCTCAAGGATACGTCATGGCTGAAGGAAAAATAAAAGTGCTACCAAAAAAGAAAGAAAAAAAATCCCCCCCAAATTGGAAACAAAAACAAACTACTGAAGAGTTTTAAACAGGAGGATTGGCAGGATCAGATTTGATTTTAAAATAATCTCTGGCCAAGAAGCAGAAAGTGGACAAGGAGGCAGCTAAAGAAAGCTTGTTCAGAGGGCTTGAGAGTGAGGGAGTGAGGAGCTGAATGGGGCTGCCAAGGAGGCCGAGAAGGAGAAGCCAAAGACAGCCTGGCATCTTAGGAAACTGACAAATCGATCGATCAGACAACCAACCAACCAAACAAAAATCCAACTGAGAAAACAATGTTGCAGAGACGCAAAATAAAAGCAGTTTTGGTAGGGAGAGGAGAGGTAGTAATTGGAGCTGGGAAAATGTCAATGGTTCCAGGTGCACTGACTTGTCACGGCCTGACTGTGATTTGCTCTTTCTTGCCTCTAGACTGCCTCCTTGCTCTTCATGGGACTCCCTTACCTGGGACCTTCTCATGGCTAATTTTTATTCACCCTTCTCAAGGGCCAGAAGCCTTCCATGAACCTGTAAGTTTGGGATAGGGTATGTTCCTGTGGGGGCTTCCCAGGTGGTCCAAGTGGTAAAGATCTCTCCTGCCAATGCAGGAGACACAAGAAATGTGGTTTTGATCCCTGGGTCGGGAAGATCCCCTGGAGGAGGAAATGGCAACCCACTCCAGTATTCTTGCCTGGAGAATCCCATGGACAGAGGAGCCTGGTCTCTGGTGGGCTATGGTCCATAGGATCACAAAGAGGCAGACACGACTGAAGTGACTCAGCACACATCCACGCAGGCATGTTCCTCTGGACTGTGAGAGCCTCCTGTATTTCTTCTATGAGAGCCCTTGTGAACTTCAGGGCAACTGCTTTTTTTTAAGATTTTTTTTTTTTTAAGGAGAACTATTTCTTAGAAATCTTGATTGAATTTGTTACAATATTGCTTCTGTTCTTTATGTTCTGGTTTTCTGGCTGAGAGGTGTGTGAGATTTTAACTCCCTAACCAGAGAGTGAACCTGAACTCCTTGCATTGGAAGGCGAAGTCTGAACCACTGGACCACCAGGGAAGTCCCAGGTAATTGCTTTTTAATTTTCCTCTATCCTCTAACAAACCATAAACTCCTGAAGGCAGAGCTGAGATTTATACACTGCTCACCTCCTACACTTAACACCGTGCCTGACACATGGGAGGGAAATACTTGTCTGTGAGAGCTAAGGAGCTTCTTCCCAAATCAACACGGACTTGATGCTTTCAGAATAGAGAAGTAAAATATGATCATAATAATCAAGATAGTTCCTTCTCTTACTTTGAAAATTATTAAGGAAATAGGTCTACCTGAATGTATAAAGACACAGTTTAGAACGGCTGTTTTCAGCAAATTTGGAAAACTCAGCAGTGGCCACAGGACTAGAAAAGGGCAGTTTTCACTCCAATCCCAAAGAAGGGCAATGCCAAAGAATGTTCAAACCACCACACAATTGCACTCATTTCATATGCTAACAAGATAATGCTCAGTCCTTCAAGCTAGGCTTCAACAGTACGTGAACCAAGAACTTCCAGATGTACAAGCTGGATTCAGGAAATGCAGAGGAACCAGAGATCAAATTGCCAACATCCGCTGGATCATAGAAAAGCAAGGGATTTCTGGAAAAACATCTACTTCTGCTTCATTGACTATGTTAAAGCCTTTGACTGTGTGGTTCATAACAAACTGCTAAAGAAAACTTTTAAAGAGATGGAAATACCAGACCACCTTATCTGCCTCCTGAGAAATCTGTATGCAGGTAAGGAAGCAACAGGTAGAACCAGATATGGAAAAACAGACTAGTTCCAAATTGGGAAAGGAGTACATCAAGGCTGTATACTGTCACCTTGCTTATTTAACTTATATGCAGAATATATCATGAGAAATGCCAGGCTGGATGAAGCTCAAGCTGGAATCAAGGCTGCCAGGAGAAATATCAATAACTTCAGATACACAGATGACACCACCCTTATGGCAGAAAGCAAAGAGGAACTAAAGAGATTCTTGATGAAGGTGAAAGAGGAGAGTGGAAAAGCTGAGTTAAAATTCAACAGTCAAAAAATGAATATCATGGCATCTAGTCCCATCACTCCATGGCAAATAGATAGGGAAAATATGGAAACAGTAACAGGTTTTATTTTCTTGGGCTCCAAAACATTGCAGATGGTGACTGTAGTCATGAAATTAAAAGATGCTTGCTCCCTGGAAGAAAAGCTATGACCAACCTAGAGTCATTACTTTGCCAACAAAGATCCATATAGTCAAAGCTATGATTTTTCCAGTATGGATAGGAGAATTGGACCATAAAGAAGGCTGAGCACCAAAGAATTGAGGCTCTTGAACTGTGGTGTTGAGAGTCCCTTGGACAGCAAGGAGATCAAACCAGTCAATCCTAAAGGAAATCAGTCCTGAATATTCATTGGAAGGACTGATGTTGAAGCTGAAACTCCAATCCTGATGCGAAGAACTGACTCACTGGAAAAGACCCTGATGCTGAGAAAGATTGAAGGCAGGAGGTGAAGGGGACGACAGAGTATGAGACGGTTGGATGGCATCACCAACTCGATGGACATGGGTTTGAGTAAGCTCTGGGAGTTGGTGATGGACAGGGTATCTGGTGTGCTCCAGTCCATGTGGTTGCAAAGTGTTGGACATGACTGAGTGACTCACCTGAACTGAACAGAGAGATCCATGACAGATAAGTAGGATCTGAAACTAATACTTATGGAAGACATAACTGAGGGAAGGGTGGGGTTGGATAGGGGTATGGGGAGGTGAAAGCTTTGAAGCTGAAAGGAGAGTATTACCCTTGACAACTGGTGTGAAGATCACCATGGCTAGAGCTAAGCAAAGGTGAAAGAGAAGGAGGATGAAGATACAGAGGTCGGTGGAATCAAACAACGTAGGTCCCCTAGGCCATGTAAAGGAATTTTGGAATTTATCCGTAGACACAATGGGAAGTCATCCACATTCTCTGAGCAATTGAGTGGCATGATCATATGTGGTTTTACAAAAGAACTGAGGGATCCTATATACAGATGAGTTAGAGGTGAAGAAATGCCAGCTCTTTGCAGTAGCTCAGGAGAGAGATAACTGCAGCTTGGACCATGATGTTGGCAATGGAGACGGATCAAAGTGTAAGTATTCTGAAAGCACTTTGGAGGCACAAAAGCCAAAAACTGGTGGATGATTCTTTGTAGTGGGTCCAAGAGAGATGGGCTGAGGAGGTTTCATAGATTTGGGGCATGAAACACTGAGTGGGTGGCAATGCTCAGGGGATAAAGACTTGGGGGTATGATTGGGAAAGCACATGAATTAGGTTTGTGGCTGCTAAAGGGGAGAGGCTTGTGAGCAAACATCAAGAGGCAGCTCTGAGCTGGAGATCTGAGATAGTGGCTGCAAAAATGGTGTGCGAGATAAGTTGATTCAGTCGTGTCAGGCTTCCCTGGTGGCTCAGATTGTAAAGAATCTGCCTGCAATGCAGGAGACCCAGGTTCAATCCTGGGTCAGGAAGATCCCTTGAGAAAGGAATGGCAACCCAGTCCATTATTCTTGCCTGGAGAATCCCATGGACAAAGGTCCTGGCGAGCTATGGTCCATGGGGTTGCAAAGAGCCGGACACGACTAAGTGACTAACTATGTACACTAACGATGGGTTTACCTATTGATAAGAGGTGGTTTTTAAAAAAAGAGAGGGAGACCAGGACTTCTCTAGTGGTAGAGTGGTTAAGAATTCTGCTTGCAATGTAGGGGACACAGGTTCAATTCCTGGTTGGAGAGCTAGATCCCACATGCCTCAGAGCAAGTAAGCCTGCGTGTTGCAACTACAGAGCCAGGGCACCCTGCACAATGCAACTAGAGAGTCCTTGTGCCTCAATGAAAGATCCTGTGTCCCACAACTAAGACCCGAGGCAGCCAAATAAATGAATATTTTCAAAAAGGAGGACCTCCATTACAAGAGTAGATCTTAAGTTAGGTATTCTTGCCATGAAAAAAAAATAAATAAATAAAAAGAGAAGAAGACATGAGTTTCAAAGGACTCCAGCACTGGGTAGAGTGGGAAGAGCCAGTCAGCGATGCTGAGGGAGCAGGGAGGAAATTAGGGTGGTTGTTACATCAGCTAAGTCAGGGAGGAGGGTGATTCAGGAAGTGGGGGGATAATTTAGTATCAGAACTGCTGACATGTCGGTTGAGAAGAGGTCTATAAAGCATCCAGTGGATTTATCAAAAGAGAAGTTCTTGGTGACATTCGCAAAGGTTTAACCAAAGTGATGAAGCTGAAATCACACTGGAGTGGCTTATAATCCCATTCACATAGTATACTCTGTGTTAGATACTGACCTATAGGCTTCACATGTACTAAAAATTAATCTTCCTTTAGTCATCACAGCAACCTTATGAGGTAGGTACTCATTCCATTTTACAGATGAGGACATGAAGACACAGGGAGGCCATGTGATCTGCTCAAGGTCATATGAGAGAAGTGGAATCCAGGCTCAGGCAGCCTGCCTCAAAAAATCCATTCTCCCGACGGTTCCCCTCTCCTGTCTGCTAAGTGTGTAAATGGGGGGTAGAGACAGTGTAGGCAACTCTTTGGTTGGATAGCTTGACTGACTCAATGGACATGAACTGGGGCAAACTCCAGGAGATGGTGAGGGCGGGGGGCCTGGCGTGCTGCGGTCCATGGGGTCGCCGAGAACTGGACACAACTTGGTGACTGATCAACAACAACACACAACTCTTTGGAGAAACTGGGCTGTGAGCAGGGAGACAGTTCAGTTCATTCAGTCGCTCAGTCGTGTCTGACTCTCTGTGACCCCATGGACTGCAACACGTCAGGCTTCCCTGTCCATCACCAACTCCCGGAGTTTACCCAAACTCATGTCCATCGAGTTGGTGATGCCATCCAACCGTCTCATCCTCTGTCATCCCCTTCTCCTCCTGCCTTCAATCTTTCCGAGAATCAGGGTCTTTTCAAATGAGTCAGCTCTTCGCATCAGGTGGCCAAAGTATCGGAGTTTCAGCTTCAGCATCAGTCCTTCCAATGACAGTACAGTAGCCAAGTATAAAAGGGGGTGGGCCAATAATAATAATTTTTCTTTTTTTTTAGGGTGGAGAAAAGGACAGGAGTCTGTTCAAGTATTGATGGCAAGGCTCTGGTAGTGAGGCTGGAGTTACAGGAGAATGAAGTGATGGAGGAAGGGTAGAGAGCTGGGAGGGGATGGAGCCAGAGTACGTTGAGACGGGCTACCAGTTAGAAGCTGTGGAAACGCTTCCCCCACTGGCACAGGAGACACAGGACAGGGAGGGGACAGCAAGGATGTTTGCAGGAAGAACTCAAGAGTTCCTGTTCAAAGTTTTTTATATTCTGTGTGAAATTAAAGACCAGGCCATCTGCATAGAGAGGAAAGGGCAGAGTGAGAGGGAGGTGGAGGGGGATGGGCAGAGCAGGCTGGAGAAATACAAAGGAAACTTGCCAACAGCATCAAAGGCATAAGCAGCATCCAAATGGTGATTCTGGAAGACGGCGGGGAAAAGAAGTCGTATTGGTTGGGATAGAGGGTAAGGATGTTGAGGAGTGTGGGAAGGGTCATGACCACATATAAAATGGTCTTGGTGAGGCGCCTGCTTAATACATATGGAGAATTCTAGCTCTTCATGTGATCCAGGATGTCTGAGAACCAGCTGTTGGGGGTAAGAGAAGATGAAACTCAGAATAACAAACACTAAACACTGGGAACTGAGATGGATAATACACAGAAGCCTGTTCTGTCCAGATGCTGATCTAAAACTCTGATCCTACCAGGACCCAAATGGACATTGGAGGAGCCCTGTGCCAGCCACACTCTCAAACAGCAAGTCCTCAACCGCCTACATAGACTTCTCCTTAGAGGATAAGAACACAGTAACTACCGCTACACGAGGTGTTCGTAAAAAACAAATAGATGAGAATAATGGGAGAGCAATGACGTTTTCAATTCTCAGGGGAAAAGCAGAGCTTGGGAAATACTTTAGTATATGAAACATAAGAAATTTTCAGAACACTCTTTGGCATTCTTAATAGAAGGAGACATAAATCCCACCAGGTGGGCCCAAAATTCTTAACAAGAGCAGAGAATAAAATGAAAATAAGGATGGTGGGGAAAAGAGGAAGAGAGAGAAATGAAAACTTTCCATCGAGACTCAGACACTCAGGACTTTAGTCAACTGGGAGAAAGGAAAGATACTATCATTTCTGGAATGACCAGTGTGCTCACTTATTTCTAATGGGAGAGAACATGCAGGCAATATCTCCTACCTTAAACATGATAAAAATGAGGCTAAGAGAGGATAAGTAATTTGCTCAAAGCTCCTAAGAAGAGGGGATCTGAACAAGGACTGCAAGGATCCAGACCTCTACCTCTCAGAGTAGCATGACAAGTTAATGAGGGAAAAAACATGCAGAAAGGGGCTGAGTTCAGGCTCCCTAAGGACTGAGTATCCTTGGTATAAACAGAACAACAACAATGGGTAGCGGACTGAGTGCCAGTCACGGGGCAGGCACTTCGTACCCAGCGGCCTTAATGACCAGACATGGCTGCTTCTGATGTACTGCTGCAGAGCTAAAGGAAAACTAAAGACCCACTGAATTCCTTCACCCATAGAGTTACTCCTCACACAGTCAGAGAGAGCGGAGAGTAGGGTTCCCGTATAGACTCTGCAGCTACACCCCAGTGCTTGTACTTACAGCTGATCCCTCAAGAACATGGATTTGAACTTCAATGGTTCATTTGTTTATTTAGACACAGATTTTTTTTTTTTTTTTTTTTTCTGGCTGTGCTGGGTCTTTGTAGCGGTTCTTTGGCATCCCCAGTTGCAGCGGGCAGGCTTTGTTGCCTTGTGGCACGTGGGATCTTAGTTCCCCAGTTGGGAACATGCACCCCTATACTGGAAGGCAGATGCTTAGCCACTGGACAATTAGATAAGCCCCAAGTTTTTCTTTTCAATATTCACAATGGTACTTGAGATTGGTGTATGATCTGAAATTGGGTGAATCTACGGATGTGGAATCTCAGGTACAAAGGTATTGCAGGTACAGGAGAGCTATGTATATGGAGCTGGCCGTACAGTTATACTCAGATTTACCATCGCAGAGAGGGTTGGCACCCCTAGTCCACATTGTTCAGGGTCAGCAATAGGTCTGGCAACAACAGAAAACAGTCTCTTTTCCTTGGGTAAGCCATATCATCTCTCTCAAGTTTGGTTTCCTAATCTGTAAAATGAGCCAGATAGTGCTTATCTCAGAGGGTTATTTGGGGAACTAAATATGATAATACTTTAAATTGCTTGGCACAGCAGTCAAAATAATGGCATTCATTACATTTCCTGATAATTACAGCTGCATTAGAAACCAAAGGGACTTTCGGTGTTGTGTCCTGCATAAGGGAAAAGGGATGACTTTATTCATTAGGGGGAAATTTCAGTGCGGTGCAGAGAAATGCATGGAGGAGCAATGGTGGAGGTGAGGTGTGAAGAGAAGGAGTTAAGAGCCCACCATCAATGGTCAGGGGATGTCTCTGTCCCAGACTTCCGGGTAAGTGGAAAGACAGGTGGAGATGGGCATGGGAAGGGTCTGGGATGACTTCAGATGCTAAGCTTGGGTTAGAGTGAGATGGAGGCTAGGAAATGGAATCACTGAGCATGGGTACTCAGTGGACACCAGTCCATGAGGGAAAGCTCCAATACCCCCTCGCTTTCTCAACTCTCGAGATCCAAATCTAGAAAGACTGCAGATTCAGATGGGGAGGGAGACTTGTGAGAATGAGCAGCAAGACAGAATCAGAGCGGAGCAGACAGGGAGGCTGGCCAGGAGCCTCGGAGGTATAGCTTCAGCTCAGCCACACAGAGGACTGTCAGGGAGATCTGCTTTATAATTAGCGTGTGACAAGAATGCTTTCTTATATTTTGGCATAAGGCTCTGGAATGTCCAGTTATAACCCTGGTATGCTGTCAGAAGATTTCATATCCTGAACCTTTTGCTGCTGTGTCACTGGTATGTCATGTCTGAGATAGTCTGGAAAGGAGCAAAAGCCAGCACCTTCTGCGATAACAATTAAAATTCTTGGATTTATATAATGTGATATGATGTGAGGGGCATTGTTTAGCTCTTGGCACAGCTATGAATGCCTAAGGCAGAACACCAAAGGAAAAAGTTGACTCTGAGAACATTCTCAGAACATATCTGGAAGAGTTTGCTGGTTAATGCAGATACGTGTCCAAACAAGCACTGGTTTGCTCAGGAAAGACGCATAGCTGGCAAGTCTCCCTTGGCATGCAGAGCGTGAGTAATGCTTCATTTTAATGAGGGATCTTGGGGGTCTATAATAAAGACTATGTGGTATTTCCCATGTGTCTCTTTGGAACGTGGACTGATTGTACCCGTGGTAGAAGAAAAGCCATCAGAAAGTATGTAGTTCCTAAAACCTCTGGGGTGCTACAAGATCCACATAATTTAATGGCATCTAAATGAATTCACAGAAATACACCCAGCATTCCCGGAGTAAAAATCTCTTACCATAGGTAAGTAAACATGAATGCAAAGTAATGAGACTGTTGGCAGGGGAGGGGAGATGGGAAGGGATATGAACTAAAGCTATAGGCAGTTCCACATGAACTGTAAACATCGTAACATCTCTGAATAACTCTTAGCTTTCCTACCTGACTCTTCTGAAAGATAAGATGACCTGGATGGGTGGGATCGGAGTGGGTGGGAGGGAGGTCAAAGCAGGAGGGGATGTAAGTATATGTATAGCTGATTCACTTCATTATGCAGCAGAGACTAATAAAACATTGTAAAGTAATTATACTCCAATTTAAAAAAAAGTCATCTGAACATCAAATTCCTATATATAAAGCACATGCCTTCATTTTTAAGCCATTATTTCAGAGTCACACTTTAACCTGTGAGTCCAGATCATTTGAACTTTTTCTTTCAGAGAAAGCCAATACTTAATGTTTTGGTTGGAAACAAAACCAACCTAAAATGTGACTAGGAAAACAAACGCTCCCCAGTCCTTCTGAACAGTGACTGGTCAATGAAGTGGCAGATGGAGCATGACCTCATGTTTGTTCTAGGGTCTACTGTCTGGATGTCCCCTTAGATCCAGCCATAGCGCGCGCACGACTTCCCAACAGCAAAGCCTCTTTTGGTTCAGATTTGGAACCTTATTCAGGCAAAGTATGTGAAATACTGTACTGAGCTTTATTTAATATTTCTGGACTGGCTGGAGCAAAATGCTCCATGAGGACTGGACCTCCCAAAGTGCTCCAGGATTCTGGTGGGATTAAGCACAGTTCTGGGGTGTTTGGAAGAACATGATTCCGTCCCAAAAGTTTACAGGAGGGGATGATGACCCAGAACTCAGTACATGAGAGTCCCAAGAGACAGAAGTGCTAGGGGCAGAGACCTCTTCGGCATAGGCTAATATATTAAAGAGGACTTGGAATTACACAAAGAAATAAGAAAGTCTCTATCTTACATAATTTTGAAATGTTAACACATGGTTAGAACTGAAATTAAAGTGAAATAAATTCATCAGGCAAAAAGTCTTATATCAGATAAATGTGGCCACCTCCCACTCGGGATTTATTCACGCCCAGCAGACCAACTGGAGACTTCCTGTCATTTATTTCACCCCAGTTTTTCCAAACAAAGCCATTAAATGCATGCTCTAGGTGACAGTCAGGCTTTAAACTGACTCAGGAAAATGGACATTTTCACTTGTTTCACTTCGAGGGTGGAAGTCACTCCCGGAAGAGGTCATTCCTTCTGTCCTCATTTGCATTCGCTGCAACTCCCTCACTCCCAACAAAAGCAACAATAACAACAACAACAAAAAACCCCCAAGCAAAAAAAGCAATACAACTGAGGTCCAAGAAAAACATTTAGTTTGAAAAAGAGTTGAAAAATGCAGCCTTGGAAGAAGCACTGCTTACATGGGATTGTTCAACAAATTCCTGTTGTGTGAGGTTTGGCATATACTTTCTAAAAATATAAGCATCTGGGGAAATGAGACAAAGCCCAGGTCTTGGACCAAATGAGGCACACAGTGTGAATCTGTTAGTGATTATATCCATAATGAAATATGTGCCCAAATTTAGCAGCACAAAATCTAATACAATACGAAAGCCCAGCAGGCACCATCCTTACCATAGTATATAGCCAACAGAGAAGGTACATATGGCGGCCAGTCCGCTGCTCCTGCTGGGATACGCATGGTGTGATGTCCTCATCTCAATTAATATAAAGGGCAAAACCGTTGTGTGCTGAAAAAGAACAGAGACCAGGTGACACAGGTTCTTATCATCACCCTTCAACAGCTGTTTTGCCATTGCTAGGAGAAAGGATAGTGTCATTTCCTAGCAAAAGTGCCTCAGCAGAGACCAGTGTATGGCTTGTCCAAGTGGTAGAATGGACATGAAAACATGCAGTCCATCAATTGCTCCCCTGGTTTCTCTTCTGTATCTTAGTTTTTAAAACTGTATTTTCCTTATTCTCATTACAGGAAATTATAGAAAGATGTAATAGGAACAAACAAATTAGAATATAATAAAGGAATAAAAACAACCACTGTTAATATTTTGCTATACGTCCTCCCCTCTCCCCTAAACTTTTTGTTCATATGATTTATACACAGTTAAGATCATACTGTGCATGCCACTTTATTTGGAATTACAGCAGGAGAATTTCTGATATGCAATTTTAGAAATTCTTTTAGAATATAAACCCTGACCAGAGCTGCTGAAAACTCCATTTTATGGATGTATCAACATTTTTCTATCTATCCATCTATTTATTTTTGACCTCACAACATGGTTTGCAGGATCTTAGTTTTCTGATAAGGGATGGAACCCAGGCCCCAGGAGTGAAAGTGCTGAGTCCTAACCATTGGATCGCCAGGGAATTCCATGTACCAACACTTATTTAACTGATTTTTATTCTTGGTCATTAAGTAGTATAAGATTTTTCAATTTTTACTTGAATAATTTTAATTTAAATAATTTTATTATTTTTTTAAATTTTTATTTTTACTTTATTTTACTTTACAATACTGTATTGGTTTTGCCATACATTGACATGAATCCACCACGGGTGCACATGCGTTCCCAAACATGAACCCCCCTCCCTAATTTAAATTTAAAGATATTCATTTTAAATCAATATCTTCTGTAGAAATCTTTGTTAAATTATTTTTAACTGATGTATTGATGATTTACAATATATTATATTGGTATCAGGTATACAACCTAGTGATTTAAATTATTTTCTTACAGTCAAAGGTTATGATTTTAAGGCTGTTGATACATAATGCCAAATTATGTGTGAACCAACAGCAGGTTAGAAAAGAAGGCCAAATTAGCTTGCAGAAAGGATGTTCTGGCTTGTACCAGCAGTGTATGGATTTAGATATGCCATTGGACGAGACACTCCAAAGAAGTTGTGTGGAATATTTCCACTTGTTTTCGAACCCAGCGGCCACTCCAGATTCTCAGTTCAGTGGGCCAGGATAGGGATAAAACTTATCCCCTCCATACGGTAAGAAGAAAGGAAGGTCAAGCACTCCTGACATTGAAATTTGGTGGACAGACACAAGGGAAAAAGAACTTCTTAGGTAAAACTGACTCAGGATATAAATTTACCTTCCATCACTGGAGAGTTTTCCAAGAGTAAGAAGATGGTGGAACCAAGAACTGAACCACCAGCAACTTTGAATTCTATTAAGGATACTCCTTAATGGTCATGAAAGAGTCTTTGTTCTGCTCTTGCTGTGTAGTTTGCATGTTCTAGGAAAAGGCAGGAAACCGTATGTTATGATTTTCAAACTCTAATAAGTACTGTCACAAAATGGAACCAGGTGACAGGTAGACCTGGGCAGAAAAGACATGGTAGGGATAGCAAAGGGAACATCTTTGGAGCAACTCACTGTTTACATTCATAGAAAAAACAGGATATTGTAAGAAATGATAAGACACTGGCAATTCTTTGCTTTAAACTTTCTCTTCTAGATAATTATTCTGACTGCCAATACATGGCAATTAGACTATGGTATGCCTATAATGTCGGGTGGGTGACTCCATAGTTGGGTAGCTTTATATTTCCTTACCCTTTGCTTCTCTGTTATTGTTTTAAATAATTAGTATAATTAACTCTAAAGGGAACCACACAAAATTAATACCTGTGTTAATACAGAGATGGTATGTATTTTAAAGACTTATTTCATTGTTTTTTTTTTCCACTATAATTTAGTCACCTCAGATAATGTTGGCATAGAATTTCACCAACAATTTGAGATGCCAGAAATAGTTCTACAATAGTGATTTCATGTAAAAAGTCAAAAATATAGTTAGCAATAAGGCTGAGACTTCTCAGATCCCACATAGAAGAAAAATCTCTGCAAATCAAATGAAGATAGTGGTGACTCTAATAGTCTGTGTTGGTTATAAAATGATATTATTTTGACTTTTTAATAATAAGATTTATCTAAGCTTGACTTCTTACTCCATTGCATCACACTGAGTAAAAATTCACTCATTCTTCTATAAATCTGTATAAGGTCCAACCACTAATCTGAATATTTTTACCCAGTTAACATTATTTTACCAAGCCTATTTGCTGATCATCAGATGTCAAACCTGGAAAGGTTAGGATGTCCTTTGGTGATGCCAGGCCAAAAAAAAAAAAAATCTCTTTGAAAAACGAAAATCTCTCCAGGTCATTTCATTTCTGGCATCATCGCCACTAAAAAGGAACTATTTCTTCCATCAGCAAGGACAAAAGATCTTTCTGTGGCTAGCTGTGCCCATGCCAGTTTTGACCAGGGGCAAATTCTATATGAGAGTAGTAACAGCTTATTATGTAGAATTTTCATGCACTAAATAATGTATATCCCCTTTTCTAAAATTTTATAATACAAATTATGTTTACTGATAAACATTACATATTAACAAAGGTAAAAATAGTGCAAAATATTTACAGCAAATATAAATGTTTCTCTGCATGTAGCTAAAGTCTTATGACTAAAGAAAAGATTTTAAAAAATCTATGAAAGGCCTTGTTGAATCTCTAAGTTACCTTTGGCAGCTAATTGTGACCCAAAATCTGTAGCAGCAAGAGGGGCAATTACTTCAGAAGTAGGGGTACAAGAAATTCAGTTCTAACCCACTCCCAGGCAACACTGTTTCAATGACTTAAGAACCAGGAAAGAAATATTCAGCTCCATTTAAGATCAAAGCTGCACAAGAGTGGTAAGCTTACATTTTGTTTACTGTGGTATTTGTAGCACTTAAAGAAGAGCCTAGCACATAGGAGGGGCTCAATAAATATTTGTGGAGATCATTTAATCTTTGAAACCACATCCTAAATGAGAGTGACTAACTCTTTTCTGTTGATGGGACTAACAAAGACTCGGAAAAAGTAACTGTCCTTTTAAAAATTAGTTATTTATTTGTTGTGTTTGGTTGTGCTGGGTCTTCATCGCTGTGTGCAGGCTTAATGGAGTTGCAGCGAGCGGGAGCTGCTCTCTAGCTACAGTGTGTGGGCTTCTTAACCGCAGTGGCTTCCCCTGTCGCAGAGTACGGGCTCTAGAGCGTATGGGCTTCAGTAGCGTGTGGCCCACCAGTTTAGTGGCCACCCCCGATCCCCCACCCCCCGGCATATGGAATCTTCCTGAACCAGGATCAAACCTGTGTCCCCTGCATTGGCAGGTGAATTCTTAAGCACTGGACCAACAGAGAAGTCCAAAGGCAATAACTGTTGTGCCCTACTAAGTCTACCAAGTGTTCAAGACCCAGTTCTGTCTCCAAATTCCATGCTGTTTCATATATTAGCATTATGTCTTTAAAAGATATCAGAGATAAATCATGTTTGACTCAATAAGCTTGTGGCAGTACATGATCTAAGGTCACTTATGTTGTCTTTCAACAAACCAGAGCTATTTTTTTGGTTAAGCCTCAATATAAACAAAAAGATTTTCACTGTGAGAAAACACATTTTACTTAATGAGTTCTTTCCTGTGACATATAGGCATTCAGAACAGTATCATGGAGGAAAGATACAATGTCTATAAAGTCAAAAGTCCTAATTCAGTCCTGTCGCATGCTACATGCTTTTTTAAATAATTTTTTTAGTCAATTCACTTTTTTCCCCTTAAATAAATATATTTAAAGGAAAACTTACAAAGTTTTTAAACTCTCCTAAATGGAATATATTAATAGAAGATAACCACAAAAACAAATACAATGAAAACTAATTGATCTGGATAAATATTCAATAGACACGTTTGCCGGTTTGATTCAGAAGCCTGCTCTATATGTGTTAAATAGGGGTGTTAGAATTAGAGCGGCATTAAAGATGTGCACAGAGAGCTGGACACAACTGAGTGACTTAGTATGCCTGTGCAAAGACAGGCTAGAATGAAATAGAGACTCTTCTAAAGGAAATCAGAAGGAATGAAAGATAATTGAGAGAGAATTAGCTTTTCACCAGGTGACTCAATACTATTTAATGCCAGGGCCCTGTGCCCTTCAGTTATCTCAAATACCATCTGAGCCACACATCTATACCCTGGAACAGATTATCTGTAAACTATACCTGTACCTTCTAAGTGCTGAATTATTTGATTTATGAACAGGTGTGCTTTAGCCAGAAAAAATGGAGAGACAGATGACTAGGAAGTTTAGGTATGGATGGAGGAACTTAATGGTATTTAAGAAGATTTTAAAAATGGATTTATACTGCACAAGAAGGGTCTGGACTTGCTATGGGGAAAATACTTTCATTATTTGTGATGGCATTTAGTAATCTATAAACTAAAGGGAAGTTTTATAATAAACTTTCCTGCAGAATAAATAGAAGGATTAAAATACATGCTGTGTGATGGTACAAAAGTAGAGCAGATGAATTAGGAGACTGCTCAAGATTACTTCAAAGTTCTAGTATCTGTGGTTATAGTCAGAATGTGTAGTACATAAAATATTAAATAAAATTTGAAGACTTTCACCTTCCATTTCTTTGGTCTTTCTCCTGTTTTCCAAAATATATAGATATTTAAAATGAACATTTAAAAAATTATTTATTTATTTGGCTGTCCTGCGTCTTAGCTGTAGCCTACGGAATCCAGTTCCCTGATCAGGGATCAAACCCAGGCCGCCCTGCATGGGGACCATGGAATCTCAGCCCACTAGACTACTAAGGAAATCCCCCCCATTTTTTTTTAATAGAAAGGTACTGCTTCCATACCACATAACATGGATTAAAAATCATTTCAATGGACATTGGGGTACATTTACCTTTTGAAATAACTAGGACATAGAAACAACTTAAATGTCCATTGATGGAGGAATGGATAAAGAAAATGTGGTCCATATATACCATATATACTACGGAATATTGTGCTATGCTGTGCTTAGTCGCTCGGTCATGTCCAGCTCTTTCTGACCCCATGGACTTATAGCCTGCCAGGCTCCTCTGTCCCTGGGGATTCTTCAGGCAAGAATACTGGAGTGGGTAGCCATTCCCTTCTCCAGGGGATCTTCCAACCCAGGGACTGAACCCAGGTCACCCGCACTGCAGGTGGATTCTTTAACAGCTGAGCTACCAGGAAAGTCCATCACTTAAATATTGGATCTTAAAAAAATGGTACAAATGAACCTATTTACAAAACAGAAATAAAATCATATATGTAGAAAAAAACACAAACTTATGGTTACCAAAGGGGAAGGGTGAACAGGGATAAATTGGGAAATTGTATATATTGACATATACACACTACTATGTATAAGACAACTGAGCGACGTATATAAAACAAATAACTAATAAGAACCTACTGTACAGCACAGGGAACGCTACACAATACTCCGTAATGACCTACATGGGAACAGAATCTAAAAAACAGTGGATATATGTATATGTATTGACATAACTGACTCACTTTGCTGTACAGTGGCACAGGACTGGAAAAGGCCTGTTTTCATTCCAACCCCAAAGAAAGGCAATGCCAAAGAATGCTCAGACTACCAGACAGTTGCACTCATCTCACATGCTAGTAAAGTAATGCTCAAAATTCTCCAAGCCAGGCTTCAACAGTATGTGAACCGTGAACGTCCAGATGTTCAAGCTGGATTTAGAAAAGGCAGAGGAACCAGAGATCAAATTGCCAACATCCACTGGATCATCAAAAAAGCAAGAGAGTTCCAGGAAAACATCTACTTCTGTTTTATTGACTATGCCAAAGCCTTTGACTATGTGGATTACAACAAACTGTGGAAAATTCTTAAAGAGATGGGAATACCAGACCACCTTGTCTGCCTCCTGAGAAATCTGAATGCAGGTCAAGAAGGAACAGTTAGAACTGGACATGGGAAAACAAACTGGTTCCAAATCAGGAAAGGAGTATGTCAAGGCTGCATATTGTCACCTTGCTTATTTAACTTATATGCAGAGTACATCATGAGAAACACTGGGCTGGATGAAGCACTAGCTGGAATCAAGATTGCCAGGAGAAATATCAATAACCTCAGATATACAGATGACACCACCCTTATGTCAGAAAATGAAGAATAACTAAAGAGCCTCTTGATGAAAGTGAAAGAAGAGACTGAAAAAGTTGGCTTAAAGCTCAACAATCAGAAAACTAATATCATGGCATCTAGTCCCGTCACTTCATGGCAACAGACAACGAAACAATGAAAACAGTGAAAGACTTTCTTATTCTGGGCTCCAAAGTCACTGCGGATGGTGATTGCAGCCATGAAATTAAAAGATGCTTGCTCCTTGGAAGAAAAGCTATGACCAACCTAGACAGCATATTAAAAAGCAGAGACATTACTTTGTCAATAAAATTCTGTATAGTCAAGGCTATGGTTTTTCCAGGAGTCATGTATGGATGTGAGAGTTGGACTGTGAAGAAAGCTGAGCGCCGAAGAATTGATGCTTTTGAACTGTGGTGTTGGAGAAGACTCTTGAGAGTCCCTTGGACTGCAAGGAGACCCAACCAGTCCATTCTGAAGGAGATCAGTCCTGGGTGTTCATTGGAAGGACTGATGCTGAAGCTGAAAACTCCAACCCTTTGGCCACCTCATGCTAAGAACTGACTCATTGGAAAAGACTGTGATGCTGGGAAAGATTGATGGCAGGAGAAGTGGTCGACAGAGGATGAGATGGTTGGATGGCATCACTGACTCTATGGATATGAGTTTGAATAAGCTCCGGGAGATGGTGATGGACAAGGAACCCTGGTGCGCTGCAGTCTATGGGGTCACAAAGAGTCAGACATGACTGAGTGACTGAACTGATGATGATGCAGAAACTAATACAACATTGTAAATCAACTACATGTTAATATAAATTTTAAAAAGACCAAAAAAAAAAAAAAAAAGGTTTTCTTCCTTGGAAGCAAAACCATCTTTTGAACATGAGGGGTTCCAGACCATCCCTTGCCTAGCTGGATAACGAGAGAGCTGGCCATCCTCTGTCCACTGATTTGCATCAGTAGGGCACAGGCAGACCTTTGGGAATGTTCTCAAGGTAACAGATGCCTCAAATCGCTGTCTGAGCTAGCTAAAAATGAGATTGCTGGGGATGTCTGGCTTGCTGGATTCCAGTGGAGCAGTGTTCATGGTGGTCCCCATGTAAGCAGAACCCAGTTCTTCCCTTCACGATTGTCAGGATAGGTTTTCTTATATTCTATGACAAATTTTGATCAAAAAATAAAAAACTGAAGGATGGCTCTGTGTGTGTATGTGTGTGTAATTTAAGCCTTCATAAATTATAAATAAAATTATAAATAAAAATAATATGGAAAACAGCTCTAGGATACAGAAAGGCATACACTCCATATTTTAACATGAATATTTTGTTCCTTTGCTCTGCCACCCCTTAACCAGAGTAAAAGGGGATTAAAATAGAAATTTCTGTGCTGTCATAAAGCAACAAGGAATTTCCAAGTTTGAAGTTAAAGCCCATTGTATTAGCAAAACATGATCTAAAATGATAGGAGGGGTGATATGAGAAAGACCGCCCCCCCCCGCCCCCCGCCCAAGAAAAAGTCACAAAACACTGACAGATTCTAACCTTTGCAAAGCTTCTGGGCTCTCCAAATAAGGCAAATGTTTGATGAACGCAGAGAAAAGCAGCTCTGGGTGGAGCATGCGCAGAATTGGGGTGGGGCTGCTCCTGGAGCAACCGTAAATTCAGTCAGTGGATGTGCCCAGATGGCAATGTCAAACCGGGCAGCTTGGAAACAAAGCTGAGGCAGGCTCTAAAAATCCTGAATTTTAAACTCTGAAAACCCAACCAAATGTTTTCTCCTGCCACCAAAAACTGTCATTATTAACTTTATTAATTGGTCAGCTCAAAATCTGCCACCTTCCCTCACTCTCTTCACAATAGGGATATTTCGGTGTTTTTTTAATCCTCAGGAGTTTCCAGTCTCTAGGAGTCAAATGGAACGTCCCCGTGTCAGGGGCCTCCCTCTCCTGAGAGCTGAGGTGCTGGCTTTAATGTGGTCACACCAGTACAGTATGATACAGAATCTCCCCAGAAACACCAGAGCCTTTGAAATTGCGCCTTTTCTGTGTGGAGCTGGATACCTGTCACCGCTGGCTCTCAAACTGTCCAAGATACGCTTACACAGGCTTCTCAGAATGAGATTAGAAATGTGACCCAGGGTCAGAAACATAGATTCAGATGGAACCAATATTTCTTAAGTGTCAGTATGTTCCAGGCACTTCCAAAATGCTTTATGGACTCAATACTAAATTTGGGACTCATCCAGTTCTAACATTAGCCCCAGCAGCTCTTAGGATATGGTTTTAATAATTAGGCCAAATAAACAAAACAGAGTCATGCACTGAACCAAGACATGCGTATCTTTGCAATTAAAAGCAAATGATGCATTACAGAAACAATTAACACTGGGAAAGTGGTACCAGGCTATGATTTCTGCATTTAAAAAGCAGTTTTAATATGACTCGAGGGAAGTTAGTATCTCCTGCTGAGTCTTGCTAGTGAAGGTATCTACAAGGTGCTGAGGCTCTGTGGCATTATTGGGAAGCTCTAGAGTGCTGCCTTCATTTCAGTCCAGCAGCCTGGGGGCCACTAAAAGGAATTTTGTGAACGCAGTTCCAGAAATAACCCATGTTGTATCTTAAAAGGTAAGAGTGACTTGAAAGTGACCCCATAGTCACTGTTCCATGAACATTTCACAATTAGTATCTGTGGTTCGCACAGAATAGCAATGTGAGGATGACTGGTCTGATATGTTCAAGTGATTACAACATGAGGTGCTACACACAGATGTGCACACTCAGGACAGCGCACAACTGGTGTAGATGTGCACACTCGGAACGGTGCAACGATTGGGGTGACCTGGTCTGCTGGGGTAGGTTGAGGGAAAGCTGCACACACCAGAAGACATTTCAGTTGGGTGTTTACATGTGCCTAGGGCTTCACAAGTAGAAGAAAGGGCGCAGGAAGATGTTCATTTACCAGCTCAAGAGGAAGAAATGATGTAAAGGCCCTGTACAGACCACTAAGGAACCATCAGCATGCACAGGACACGAAAGAGCATGAAGAATGATGTCTGGACAGCTGAGGTGGGCAGCAGCCAAGTCGCGCATATTTTTATATGGACTCTGTTTTTGTAAGAAGCAGAGGTAACTCTGCTTAAATTCCTCCATACAGCTGGAAGTGCACAGACGCAGGAGAAACATACTTGGGTATTGATAGTAGAAAGGGCAATATACTTTGGCCACCTGATCCAAAGAGCTGACTCACTGGAAAAGACCCTGATGCTGGGAAAGATCTGAAGGCAAAAGGAGAAGGGGGTGGCAGTGAATGAGATGGTTAGATGGCATCACCAACTCAACGGACATGAATCTGAGCAAACTCCGGGAGATAGTGAAGGACAGGGGAGCCTGGCAGGGTCTCAGAGAGTTGGACATGACTCAGCAACTGAACAATAATAAAGTAGAAAGGGCGAGCTGGAGGCAGGATGGAGAATAGACTGGAGAGAGGAGAGATTTGTCTACAGGCACGGTCCTCTCTCCTTCCTTCCCTTTGTCCTGCCTGCTCTTTCCTCAAGGCCGGAACCTGAGTCTCTCCATGACTTTCTTCTAGGTCTTCCTCAGCCTCCTCTCTCCCTGACCTCTCTACAGCTTCCTAACCTACAATTTCCCCCTCTTTACTTCTCTTTTTTCTTTTACATTAATAATTGCCGTACTACTGGAAAACAGTACAGGGGAAAGACTAACAGAGAAATCCGGTCTTCATTTTATTATTATTTTATTGGGGTGTAATTGTTTTAAAATGTTGTGTTAGTTTCTGCTGTGCATTGAGAAAGTTCTGGCAAACATACATGATAGGTTAAACAAGCCAATGACCTCATTCATCTCTCTGTCTCATGTTGCTTCCCCCATCATTCATTACGTGCAGAAACACTGCATATACAGTCATAAGAATGTTTACCATTTCCTAAGCTTCTAATACAAGCTCAGTTTTATATACTAAACATTTCCAATCAGCATTATATCTAATTCTTAGAGCAACTCTAATGAAACATATTTTCATCTCCATTTTATAAATGAGGGAGTGGAGGAACAGGGATGGACTTGTCAGAGGTTACACAGAAGTAGGCAATGGTGCAGCCAGCCTTAGACCTCGGATTTGTGAGCGTGAAAGTCTCTCAGTCATGTCCGACTCTTCGTGACGTCATGGACTGTAGCCTGCCAGGCTCCTCTGTCCATGGAATTCTCCAGGCAAGAATACTGGCATGGGTAGCTGTTCCCTTCTCCAGGGGATCTTCTCAACTCAGGGATTGAACCCAGGTCTCCCGCATTGCGGGTGGATTCTTTACCATCTGAGCCACCAGGGAAGCCTAAGAATACTGGAGTGGGTAGCCTATATCCCTTCTCTAGGGGATCTTCCTGACCCAGGAATTGAACCGGGGTCTCCTGCATTGCAGGTGGATTCTTTACCAGCTGAGATACCAGGGAAGTTAATAGAGCTCAGATCTACTAGACTCCAAACCTGTGTTTTTTTCCTGAGTGACACATACTGCTCCCCGAACTAGCTTGTTTGTTCATTCATTCAATAAAAAGCTTATTGTACTCCTGTCACATGCAATTCACGATTTCATGTGTTTAAATATATTCCAGGATAGAGCAGACAAAGATCACCGCCCCAATGGATGGCTGTTCTCGGGAATGCATTTCAATTTTGTTGTTGTTGCTCAGTTGCTAAGTTGTGTCTGATTCTTTGCGACCTCATGGACCGTAGCACACCAGGCATTTCAATTAGGCAAATACAAATGTGGAGTCTCTCAGCTCAGAAAAGACCAAAGTCATTAGGACTGCATAAGTATTATATGAGATTCTGTAGTAAAAGTGACCTATACAGTACATGCAAAAATAACTGAGAGATTTTGGGAGATCTCTCACTTAAGATGAAATGCTAACTGATATCGTCTAATATCTACTGCATGCCAGTCCTCTACATGGATTCAGCTCAGTCGCTCAGTCGTGTCCAACTCTTTGCAACCCCATGGACTGCAGCACACCAGGCTTCCCTGTCCATCACCAACTCCCAGTTTGCTCAAACTCATGTCCAAGTCATTTATATCTTACAGGGATCCTCTGAGGCATATGTTTACATCAATTCTGTTTTACAAAAATCGAGGCACAGGGAAGTTGAGGAAGTTGCTCTGGGTTCACCAGCTGGAAGGTAGTGGGTTTGGGCTTAGACTTGGGCAGTTTGGCTTTTGGACTTATTCTTGAACTGTTACCTGTGATGCTCTATTACCTGTGAAGCCCTTGGGAAGACCTGAGGATTGAGAATGGTCAGTGGAAAAATGGAGACAAGGAAGTGATGCTCTTGGTCTCATGACTGTGTCTGGGAGGAGAAGCTTGGCCCTTCCCTCACCCACCCATTCACCTCAAGGGGCTTCAAGGGGCTTCAAGGGGCTTCAAGGGCTGAAGGATGAGGGGCCTCTACACCCAAGGTTAAAAGGGAGACTATCAGAACAGACTTCCCATTCATATTTGGGGGTAAATCTCATGGGTACCAAGAGCCTCAGGTAGGCAGAGAGAAATGAATAAGAATCATCGCAGTCCACTGACATAGGAAGGCACTGAGATGCTACGGGTGGCTGTTTCTTGTCTTTTCTTTGGCCTCAGTTCAGTTCAGTTCAGTCGCTCAGTCATGTCTGACTCTTTGCAACCCCATGAACCGCAGCACGCCAGGCCTCCCTGTCCATCACCAACTCCCGGAGTCCACCCAAACTCATGTCTGTTGAGTCAGTGATGCCATCCAACCATCTCATTCTCTGTCATCCTTCTCCTCCTGCCCTCAATCTTTCCCAGCATCAGGGTCTTTTCAAATGAGTCAGCTCTTTGCATCAGGTGGCCAAAATACTGGAGTTTCAGCTTCAATATCAGTCCTTCCAATGAACACCCAGGACTGATCTCCTTTAGGATGGACTGGTTGAATAAATGTATTTGGAAAGCATTTTAGTCGGTGGGTTGAAAAGGCATGGAAGGAAGAGTAATGGGAGACATATTAGAGGTAGAAGGCGAGGGAAAGGAAATTTAATCAGGTGCTCCTGTCATCAGGAAAATTTCCAGCACTCTTAAAGCTCATGACACACTGTCAAGCTCAGGGAGCAGGTACAGAAAAACGAAACTCATTGTGAGGAGCACTCTGAAATTAAAAAGAACGGCAAAATAAGGAAGTAGGACTTTAATGTCATTCATATGCTTCTCTAAGATTATTTTGAGCTCCATAGAAATATGCATCCAAGTCCATCAGCATCCTCTACTGTTAGGGTATTATTCTGACCACTTGATTCCCTTCTCTGAAACCTCCTCACTCTCTTCAGAACAAAGTCCAAGTTTCTTACCACTGCCTTCAGAGACACATCCCATCTACTGGACTCAGCTGGCTTTTCCAGACTAATCTCACACATTTTGTACTGGCAACTTTACTGTTCCACCAAAAGACCTTTCATGGCCAGGCCTTTGCTCACGCTCTTTTCTCTGATTATAATCCTCTGATATTTGGGAGCTTCTCTTTAGTCCACACTGAAGGCATGGTCATTTTCTGCTTATCAGAGAATCATCCCTCACAGATCTCTGCTGCTTCACAGTTAAGTTGGGCAGTGGGACTAGTTCTGGTCAATGCTGCTGCTGCTGCTAAGCTGCTTCAGTCATGTCTGACTCTGTGCGACCTCACAGACAGCAGGCTCCCCCATCCCTGGGATTCTCCAGGCAAGAACACTGGAGTGGGTTGCCATTTCCTTCTCCAATGCATGAAAGTGAAAAGTGAAAGTGAAGTCGCTCAGTCGTGTCCGACTCTTTGCGACCCCATGGACTGCAGCCTACTAGGCTCCTCCATCCATGGGATTTTCCAGGCAGGAGTACTGGAGTGGGGTGCCACCGCCACAGGCTATTATTAACAAGAGTGATGTGGTCGCTTCTAGGTTGATGCTGGTGTGAAGATACTGAGTATCAATAGGCCACAGAATGCTACAGTGGACACAAAGGAAGGGGAGCACCGTGAGGCTTGGGGAACTTCTTTAGGGAGAATGGACAAGCTTTACTGACCATTGTAGACTTAGCCCCCTGCTCTGAACAGGCAACTTAACAGTGCCTCAACAAACCTTTGTTCAAGGACCACGAAAATATGACTTTCCCCTAGGGAAGCCCTGTTTTCCATTAGTTTTAATATTAAAAAGACCTGGCCATTTAAGATGAATAAAAAATAAATTTCTAGATGCAGTATGTAAGTGCATTAAAAATACCTTCATCTTGAAGGGACAAAAAATAAAATTTTCTATTACAGATAGGAACGGGACTACTTTGCCCCAAATCATATTCATCTGGTACTAAATTACCTAACTAAAGCAGAAGCTAAACAGTCACAAAATACAGAGAGGCATTAATTTTTTGAAGTGAGAAAATAGTAATACATTTCCATCAACTTTGGTAATTTCCCCGCATTCCTCCACCACAATACATAAGCAGATTTCAGCCATCCCAAAGAAGCTTCTTCACCGAGTCTTCAAATACAATGATTTCAAATGGTTTTCATTTAGCCTTGTTTATGATAAAATAAATGTTATTCTGATTGATTGGCAAATGTCTACCAGCAGCTATAGGAGCAATTATGTTTGACATGAAGATGTTATAAAATCTATAACCCAAACCTTTAAAGCCCGATTTGAAATGTCAAGTTTGACTTATGAGAACCAGTTATAATCCAGCTTCACGCAAAAAGCATTAAGTTAATGCTGGAGCAAAGTACTGTGGCCAAGTGTGCGCTGGCATAATTAATCAGGGATGTTTCAGAAAAGAATCGTCTCCAAGAAGTTATTGATTTACTGTCACGACACGCTCTTCTTACGGCTGCGCTGGTGCTCTGGAGCCGGGATGCACTGGCTTGCATTTTTCAGTGACTAAGCCTTGATCTGTCCTCCTGGAATCCTGCCATCCTCACTGACATCTGCAAACACTCACATTTGACAGCCTCATGCCTGAGCCTGGTGGCTTCCAAGTTGATTAGGATTAGTTCAGAGGGGTTTTGGACTAGACTGAGTGTAATCGAAAGCAGAGAGCTGCGGATCTCCAGAGGGTGACATGCACCCTGCCAATGGCATCATGTTAATAGAGAGTGTGCATATGCATACGCACACATACACGCAAACACACACACATGCACACATCGTAAGGCATACGCAAACCCATCCATGAATCCACACATGCATACACCCACATACCTGTGTGCACACACACACACACACAAACACACATGCAAATGCAAAGACACAACAACATACTCAAGGAATGGGGAAGATTTCAGCTTTAATCTTTAAATTTATCTCTATTTTTAAAAATATGTATTTATTTATTTATTCGGTTGCACCAGGTCTCAGTTGTAGCATGTGGGATCTAGTTTCCTGACCAAGAATCAAACCCGAGCCCTCTGCATTGGGAGCATGGAGTCTTAGCCACTGGACCACCAGGGAAGTCTGGAAATTTATTTCTATGACCTATTAAACTAAATTCAGGCTTTTTCAGAAGCACTATTTAACACGCATGAAAGTAGCTGTGATTTAGCTCTTTTTCACAATCATTCCATGACATAAGGTAATACTGTCAGAGGAGACTTTACAGCATCAAGTATTTAAACATTCTCCCAAAGATTACAAGGGAAAGTCAAGGGAGAAAGAGGCAATTTAGCTCAGAGCACAAAATGTTTTCTCTGTAGCCTCTTAATTTGACTTTGCAAACGGAAAAGGACACACTTTCTACTCAAAGCAATGCTGGTTGTTACACTCATGTGGGTGGTCAGACAGTAGGTTCTAGGGAAGAGGGGGGCCTCTAGGAAATGGATAACATCTCTGATGCCCTGGGCACACAGCACATCAAGTTCACTGCTCCTTCTAGGCCTTTGTTCAAGCAGTCATTCCCTGCACATTCTTGTCTTGCTTAGGCTGTACTGATGATTATGTAGCCAGCACTGAATCCAGACTCTAGTAGCTGCACAGGCTCTGCTTGCTGTGGAGAGATGGAGAGAAGGAAGGTAGGACCAGGAAGCCATTCACCAGTAGAGGGCTATATAACTTTGAGCTGACAAGGGTCCCTCTGGACCCCAGGCTCTTCATCTGTAAGAGTCTGCAGCAGTTGAGAGCAAGGATCCTGCACAGGTCAGGTTCCCTGTGAAGCAGACTCTTGAGATGGGAACTGGTGTTCAGAGGTTTATTTGGGAGTTTCCGAGGGTCAGTGCCTGTAGGTGGAAAAGAAGGGCAATAAGGCAGAGGGTGAAGTATGCTCATGATGCTCAATGAGGGTCTTAACTGACTCTACCAGGAGATCTGAAGCTGGGTTGGCCCTTCAGTGTTGTCCCAAATTGGGGTAAACGGGCCAGGTCTTTATCCCAAGCATGGACTAGTGATGGGATGCGGCTGTCTGGGGAAGGGGGCCTAACCTTTAGCAAGATGGCTTGGTTCAGGTGAGAGTGGCTCCCAGAGAGAACCTCCAATGAGGGGCTGAAGAGGCAGCACCTCCAGCTGCTGGGGAATTAAGTCCTTCCGTCCCCAAAAGGGGCCCACCCAGGACATCACAGTGCCAGGAGACCATACCCACAGTCATCACGCAGCCAGGTCCAATCTCTGTGTGTGATACTCATCAAGGGAATATAGCAATATATCAATACAGTGATGGGTGGTTTTCTGCGCTCTGTGCTGTGCTCAGTTGTGTCTGGCTCTTTGTGATCCCATGGGCTGTGGTCTGCCAGGCTTCTCTGTCCATGGGATTTTCCGAGCAAGAATACTGGAGTGGGTTGCCATTTCTTTCTCCGAGGAAGATTCCCATCCCAGGGATCGAACCCACGTCTCTTGCATCTCCTGCACTGACAGGTAGATTCTTCTCTACTGCACCACCTGGTTGACAGCTCACAATTCACTCCAGGACTATGACTGCCCTGACATCATATGACTTACTGATTTAGGAGACAAGAAACTGGTCAGTATACAGTAAATTCCTCATTACTGCCTAGTTTGGGATCTATAAAGGCAGCTACCGTCATTTTATACATGGTCATGCATGAGTAACAGGCTTCCTTGACATATAACTGGGTTTCTTACTAACCAAGGCATGGCTGGCACTTAATGCTCTCCAAAAGTTGCCATCCATTTGTAGCTATACAACAACTTATTCCTCTGAGTAAGGCTGAATCAGGCACCTGCTAGACCATGTAGTTTTGGTCCCTGTGAATCTGAGGCTCTAGGAACAATGCCAGTCATACAGATGTTGCAAAGCTCTAATTCCCCTGTGAGACAGTGCGTTTGGGAGGGGCTTCTGGAGGAAGAAGAATCTTCATGCTCCGTATCTAGATCACACAAAAGATCTTCAGTTTTGTTTTTCCTTATGACCTTAGATCCTGTTACTTGCACCCACTGACCAATACTTAGAATGATTTTATTTGCCAAGATGTATTGGAGAAGGCAACGGCACCCCACTCCAGTACTCTTGCCTGGAAAATCCCATGGATGGAGGAGCCTGGAAGGCTGCAGTCCATGGGGTTGCTGAGAGTCGGACATGACTGAGCGACTTTACTTTCACTTTTCACTTTCATGCACTGGAGAAGGAAATGGCAACCCACTCCAGTGTTCTTGCCTGGAGAATCCCAGGGACGGGGGAGCCTGGTGGGCTGCTGTCTATGGGGTCACGCAGAGTCAGACACGATTGAAGTGACTTAGCAGCAGCAGCAGCAGCCAAGATGTATATATTCAAGTCCTAATCCTCCCCATTTTTATGTAATTAATCAAAGACATATATTTTTGGCTAGCTTCAGATCAGTATGAGATCAATGGTATTACCTACCCGGTGTTCACAGTTCAGCCAAATCAAAGAAACCTGACATTTTCATTAGCCTCTCCAGACTAATCAAGGGGAGAGAAACATTTTTGCAAGCTTACACACAGCTCAGGGACTCTTCCCCACGTCTACTTTTGTTGACCCCAGTAAGAGTCAGGTCCCCATTCTGCAAATATCTTAGGTAAATAGAAAAATCCCTAGTGTCTGCAGTTGTGAGTGGAATTTACGACTCTTCACCCAGAGCCTTCCTCATCAGTGGAGAGTGGACTTTTAAGAGCTATTCATCACTTTTTGTCTGCAGGTCAATTCCTTGCTCCAGCCAACATATCTCCCTGACCCAATATTCCTCTCACTTTGATAGCCATAAATCTCAGCTTTATGGGAGCCACTAAGGAAGGAAGTTGGATGAGGTCAGAGCTCACTCAGAGCCTTGAGAATCTTTTCGGTCTCAAGAACTGAAGAGGATGAAGGGAGAATGGATGAGAGAAAGATTGTTCAAAAGGTATCAAATGAGGACCGTTATGGGTTGTGTGAACTAGATATGACAGCCAGTTCCCAGAATACTGGGGCTAGGAATAAAGCAAGCTGAGGAATATAAAAAGCTGTGTGCTGAGCTGTATGAGGAGGAGCAGCTTCTGGGTTATGAAAGTGGAGCGGACTAAAAGTATAAATCGATTCAGTAAATGTTTTGGCAAATTTGTGAGTATGATCAATGAAAAATGGATTACTAGGAAAGGCTAGGGTGTGTTAAGAATATCAAGTGCCTTTAGAGCTGAAGGCAAATAAGTCCTTCTCCAATGTGGCTGCAGGGGACCCTGTCCTCTGGCCTTAACTGACTTGGGGTCTGACCCTTGACGGAGATTGCTTCCGTCCAGGGAAACAAGATGATTCCCAGTGTTTGAGCAAAGATGTTGGAATCCCTTAGAATCCTGAGCAGGAAATGTTTTACAAACGTAGGTGAGGGACAGGGCAGGGAAGGAGAGATAACAGGACACTGGCAAGGGCCAGGGCTGCGTTTATGAGTCACGTGCATATTCTTTTCTTCTTAATCTTTATTTATTTTTGGCTGCGTTGGGTCTTTGTTGCTGCACAGGGGCTTTCTTTAGTTGAGGTGAGCGGGGGCTACTCTCTAGCTGTGGTGTGTGGGCTCCCTGTGGTGGCTTCTTTTGTTGAGGAGCATGGGCTCCAGGGCGTGGGCTCAGAAGTTGTGGTGCATGGGCTTAGCTGCTCTGCTGCTTGTGGGCTCTTCTCAAACCAGGGATAGAACCTGTGTTCCCTGCACTGGCGGGTGGACTCTTAACCGCTGGACCACCAGGGAAGTCCATGCACACAAACTGGGAGATCAACTCTTTTGGTTCTAATTGAGTCGGCTCTTGATCATATTGTTGTCTCTGATCAGCTCTTGCGATCATCTCTGGTGATTTCCCTCTCAATGCCTGCCACGAATGGGCCAGGGCTTCCCTGATAGCTCAGTTGGTAAAGAATCTGCCTGCAATGCAGGAGACCCCGGTTCCATTCTGGGGTCAGGAAGATCCACTGTAGAAGGGATAGGCTACTCACTCCAGTATTCCTGGGCTTCCCTTGTGGCTCAGCTGGTAAAGAATCCACCTGCAATGCGGGAGACCTGGGTTCGATCCCTGGGTTGGGAAGATCCCCTGGAGAAGGGAAAGGCTACCCACTCCAGTATTCTGGCCTGGAGAATTCCATGGACTGTATAGTCCATGGGGTTGCAAAGAGTTGGACACGACTGAGCAACTTAGGATAGGATGAATGGACCATGTCTTATCTTTAATTCCCTTGAATTTCTCAACCATGGAGCATTACAGATAAATAGGATTCTGAATCAGAGTAACGAAATGTCACTGAATGACATCTGGATGCCCCTGGTGCAGCTTTAAGGGCTAGAAATGAAGCCAGCGAAGTACACACTGTAAGAAGCTTTGACTTCACAGCCTTGTGGGGACAGCCGGAAAGGAACATGCACACAGGGTTTTCACATAGTAGGTGCTGAAGCCATTTTTGTGGAATGAGGGAATCAGTTAAGGATTTTGCAGAAATCCTGTGGATGCCGAAGGCCTGACTTGGTTACTTTCTGTCTTTGAAAGTTTACAGGGAGGATGAAGGGGTCTTTCGGGAAGGGTCTCTCACAAAAGCGTGCTCCTCTGAGGTATACTGTGTCCAGCTCTTGCCAAACTTAAATTGTATCCATGTTAAAGAGGAAAAAAGGCTTTAGCACATTCCTTTGGGGGAATGGAAACAATTTATTTTGTTTGTTTCTAATGGAGAGGGTTTGCTCCAGAATCTTACTGTGAGGTCTGAGAATCTGGGTTGAGGATCGCCAGGCAACCAGAGGGGAGAGAGAGAGAGAGTCCCCCAGACCTTATCAGGTGATTGAAACAGCTGGGCTAGCCAATTATAAAGGCAACCCATAAAATTGAGCTCCTGGATCTAGGTCAGGAATACATTTTTAGCTAAGTATTAGATAAACTGGTGTTCTTTTACAATTCTTTTTGTTTTCCTTAAAAATACTTGTTGTGTCTTAAAAGTAAAACCTTCCTCTGCTGCTCAGCACAAGCAACTACAATATCTTTTTGCGGGGTGGGGGTGGTAGTGAGGATGGTTTCTGTTTGCTCCTCCTCCTTGATATTCAGAAAATGAAATTGTCAGGTTTCCAATTCACCTTCCTTGGGAGCAAGACAGTGGACGGCATGGATGCAAATGACCTGGAGATAACAAGTCAGGAGCTTTTGGAGAGATTCTCAGATTTCCCAACATGAACTGGATGATGAGAAACATAAGCACAATTTCTCATCTGCTGGTGTTCCCTGAAAGCTTATTTTATAATAGAATTTATTTCCAAAGGGTGGACTTAGTCTCCTAACAAGAGCAGAGCATTGTCACTGCCAAGCTGCAAGTGTCAGAACACAGCCTCAAGGTTAACATGGGTGGCATAAATAACAAGGACAACACATCCTCCTCAGAGTTCCCAAGCCTGTAATAAGATCGCTGGCGTGTTCAGTGATATATGGGTTCTTTTTATTTTCAGCAGAGAGCAGTACGCTTTGGGTCTTCGAGATACTGTTTGATTGCTTTGCAGAAACCAATCAATAACACACAGGTAAAGTTTTCTGCAAGGCACATAAATCCTAGCATGGGGAGACCAGCTGTTGTGAGGGTCTGGATTGGTGCCAGTTTCCAACGGGGGAGTCTCAAGGAAATGATCCTGAATCTGGGGCTTTGTTTGGATTTCAATGGAACATAATCGGGAGACATCTGGTCCCCCACCTTGTGCTGGCTTGGCCACACTTCCTCCGCTGTGGCTCTGGGCACCTCCTGCAGGGCTTCCTGTGAGTGCCAAGCACCAGAGCCCTGCCCGTCACCAGCTGCCAATCAGTTTTTCACAGTGGGGGACAGAAAAAGAACCTGGGGCCTCGAAAACGCCTGCTGAGAACGACTCATAAAAATGATCTTAAAATGCAATTTGGGTCCCACTGCCCCACGAGTTACTGGACACGAGACAAAAGAGAATTACAGAATTAACTTTGGGGTTGGAAAAGCGAGCAGAAGGGACTGAGGATAAGCATAGGAAATTAGCATGTGGCTACAAGGTGATGGAAAGGGAAAGAAGGGGTGAAAGACCTGATGCATAAGGGTTAATAATAAACAAATTCATGGAAATACAGGTACCCTTACTAATAAGCAGTTTCATTCAAAAGAAAACCATTTTCACATATTAAATTAGCAAATCTTTCTTTTAAAATAAGAAAACCTAATGTTGCAAGAATGAGGTGAAAAACACACACTCATGAACGCTGGACAAAGAACACATTGCAAATACTGTTTTGAAAGCAAACTGACCTTATTATCAAGGGCTCCAAACCCTTTCCCAAAGACTGTAATTGAACTTCTGAGATCTAGGCCAAAGAAATAATAATTACCCTGCATAAAACAGATAAACACACCCTTCCTTGGCCTAGTAAAAAAAGATATTTTCCCAAACACTACTTACAATAGTAAAATCATTAAAATATATCTTAATGATCTACAATGAGGGAACAGTTTTTAAACTAAGCTATAGCCACTCAATGGAATATTATGTAGCCATTAAAACACATTAAGAAAAACACATACACTATCATATTTAGACATCAAAGAAAATCAAAGACTACTTATACTATCAAACATAGTTTTAGAAAATCTTGTTTGTAAAAGAATCTAAAAAGAACACGTTGTAATGTTAACGGTGACTTCCTTTGTCTGAAGAACCCAGAGTCATCTTTCTTGTTTCTACATTTTTCTATTTTTTCAAATGTTCTTCAATTTACATATATTACTTTATTGTTAAAGATAACTTCATTTAAATATTTAAACATTTAGAAATGTTTACACTAAAGAGAATGTGACATATGTGTAGGAAAATATCAGAATATAGCATTAAAAAAAAAAAGAAATACAAACTAACAAGGCACAGCTTATCGTATAAGCTGAGAAGATGAACAGGAGAAAGGGCAAATGAGCAAGTTCCAGATAGCAGATATAAAACACAGTGAGGAAGAGAGAGAAGCTTAAGTGAGTGGAAGAATGGAAGAAAATCTGGCAAAATACCAGGACACAGAAAAGGGAAAGGAAAAGGTATTAGATAAAAGTTGTAGAGTGGAATAGTAGAACCCTTTTGCTTGACTAGAGGACTATTTAAAAATGCTTGGTCACCAGAAGTAATTGACTTTACAAAGAGAAAAGTCACACATGGTGGGGCCAAGGGAAGGAGGGGTACTAATCTGATTTTCCTTGTACACAGGTCTTGGTCCAGAGTTATAGTGTCTTAGGTTTCAAGTTTTCAAGTGAGTCCGCTGGGGCCGAAGTGTCCTAACAAATATTCCTGGGGATTAATATCCCCCTGTTTATCCCTGGTGTTAATTTTATGTATATTTCAGGATGGCTAAGCAGATTTGTTTGAGTAGGAATGTAAAGGGGACAATATTAGAAAGGACTGGAGTTGAAATGCACATTTCAATGCACATTGAAAACATCTGAAAAACTGACCACAATGTTTGGACAGAAAAGTAAATTGCATGACTCTCATTTGTGGTCCCCCTAATGATCTTCTGTCCCTGGACTGGTCCTCTGGGACACTGGACAGGACAGCATGATTCTAAGATCTTCTACTTGCTAGATTGTAAACCTTAAGAAAAAAGTCCTCAGTTTTTAGTTTGCTTGATGTATATTGGCTGCCTCTATGTTTTTCTAATTCTGCGTAAAATCCCTTCCTTCATTCTAGAAATCCTTAAGAATCCTATTTCTTAAAACTCACATATGATTAAGTAGTACATTAATGTGATTCTTGGCAGCAGTTTCCTCCATTTGAAAGCCATGGATTCCCAGAATTTCCTTATTGTCTCCACCTCTGCTCCCTTTTTATGTTGCAGCTTGGAAATATGGTGAGATAAAACAGGTCAGTTCTTGTTTTCCAGTGCTACCATAAACTGTATGCAGGGCTGTTGAGTATGTTAGACTTTCTCCCACAGTGAGTAATTCTTCCAGCCTCTTACTGGTGGATGGAGCCTTCCGTTTCCTAGAGAAAAAAGTGCCTTGCCAATGATGTCACCATGTTTTAACAACATAAAGTATTTAATATTTCCTATGCTACTTGGATTATATAAACCCATTTCCCTTCCCCTGGTACAGTTTAAATTCACAAGTAGATTTAATATAGAGATGTTTTTGCTAAGCCATAGTATGAAAACACTTCCTTCTGCAAATTCTTAGACTGCCTTTGGTTATTTATTTCACTGACATATCCATGGCTGAGCACAGCAACTGCTGAAAGCCTTTTAGCAGCAGCATCTAGAACCTGTCATCCAATTCTCTTTTCAACAGCAGGGTGAATTAGGTACTCTTACTCTCTCTCATAACTCACATGTTTTCTGAAAGATAATCATTGAGAGAAATTTACCATAAACTAACCATTTGCTTTTCCCAGAGCCCAAGGATTACCAGACAACTTAAATTTGCTGCACTGAGATCAAGGAGAGAAAATAACTTCAAGAAGTTCCTCAAATTATTGTGAGATTACAGACTTAGAGAGTGAATTTATGGTTGCTGGGGGCAAGGATGGGGTAGGGGATAGTAAGGGAGTTTGTGATGGACATGTACACACTGCTATATTTAAAATGTATAACCAACAAGTACCTACTGTATAGCACATGGAACTCTGCTCAATGTTATTTGGCAGCCTGGGTGGGAAGGGAGTTTGAGGGAAAAGGCATACATGTATATGTACGGCTGTTCACTGGAAACCATCACAACATCGTTAATTGGCTCTACCCCAATACAAAATAAAAAGGTAAAAAAAAAAGCATTGTGAGGTTAGAGCTGTTTACTTAGCTCATTGCTCTCTTGGAGGTATTCTGAATTAGATTTCTTTTCTTTTCAGAAGGCTATGATGACTCTAAGTTAATGGAGTTTTCCTTAACTTCCCATTTTTGTGAACTCAAACCACTGTGGGGTTAGTTTGGTGGTGATTCTATTTCTCCAGCTGTGTTGAAAAATGTGAGACTTAAGCATTAAAAAAATTTTTTATATGTAGGCAAGTTAAGGGTTACAATTTGCCTATGTTATTTTATTAGCTTTATTCCCCACCCCACCCCACCCCCCACCCCCTCATTAATTCTGACATTTAACCAAAACTGCTTTTCAGGGGGAAACTTGTCTGCTTAGGTCAAGGCCGCCAGTAGTCACAGTAGACGCCCTGGAATCCAGCCTTGCATGAGTTGCAAGATGCCAGCTTGAAGAGTAACCCATGCTTTCCTTCATCTTTCCCTGCTTCTCTGCACATGATCCTCTATGTCTGGATATAGTAAGATTCTCAGGTCATCTCCAGGGGACTCTCATTTTTAATTTTTCTTCCCTGTCCCTTCAGCTAAAGAGAAGTTAAAGAGTTAAACATGCTTTAAAGAAGAGTTAAACATGTTTGAAGAGTTAAACATATTTAAACAGGCTTTTTGTTTGTGTGTGAACTTTAATGAGCAAAAGGAAGAATGAGGCCAATGGTGGACTTCCTTATGCAAAATATATCAATCAGTGAATTAGAAACTTTTGCAAGTGTGGGATGAAAAGTGTTGGGTTAAGGGAAGTGCTCTCAAGTGAGACCAGGGTGGAATTCTAGCTTTTCACTCACTAGCTTTGTGATCTTGGGGCAGACAGTTAACTTATTGAAACTTCAGTTCACACATCTGTAAAATGCGGTTAAAGAGAATAAATAAATGGTGTTGTGCAGGAATAAATCTGACAATGTATATATAATGTACTGTACCTGGCACATTATAAGCACTCAATTAATGTTTGTGTTCAGTTCAGTTCAGCCGCTCAGTCGTGTCCGACTCTTTGCGACACCATGAACTGCAGCATGCCAGGCTCCCTGTCCATCACAGCTCCTGGAGTCCACCCAAACCCATGTCTGTTGAGTTGGTGATGCCATCCAACCATGTCATTTGCTGTTGTCCCCTTCTCCTCCTGCCCTCAATGCTTCCCAGCATCAGGGTCTTTTCAAATGAGTCAGCCCTTTGCATCAGGTGGACAAAGTATTGGAGTTTCAGCTTCAACATCAGTCCTTCCAATGAACACCCAGGACTGATCTCCTTTAGGATGTTCCGGTTAGATCTCCTTACAGTAAAACTGGGACTCTGAAGAGTCTTCTCTAGCACCACAGTTCAAAAATATCATTTCTTCTGTGCTCAGCTTTCTTTGTGTTATTGTTATTTAATTGTTCTTGCTATAGTCTTTCCTTGACTATATTTTCCCTTGCGATCACAGTATCCTAAAGGTTTCAGAGCAAACTTGGAATAAAGTGGACTTAACTTGCCCATCCAGATAATCTGTGGCCCTGGATGAATGAATGAACAAATGAATGGTTAAGTTCACTGGTCTCCAAAGATAAGCAGAGGACAGAAGTAAATTCCAACTATTTAATAAACACTGAGTACAATTATGTATATTGAACTGAAGTATCAGGTGGGGAGAGCTGTCTTTAAGAAGTAGAAGATTCTCTCTGTCTCCATTTATTTCCTTCTGCAATATAATTTTGGGCCACATATATTCTACAGAAATTGTTCAGTTGGCCTCAAGGTCACTATATCCAAACCTTACAGAACTGAAACTTGCTGAAAAGTAGCCAATCCAAAATTAAATTCATCACCAGTCATTCTGCCATGTCATTGCTCTTCTAGAGCTCCCTGTCTATTATACAAACAACCATTCAGAAAAGACATTGCGTACGTTCCCAACTTTGGCCACGAGCATGTTAGACAAGAGGAATCTTTACAGTGTTCAAGTTCACATGGGTTTAGAGCTTGGAAAAGAACCCTTATTAGCTAGGTGGCAGGTGAAATTACTGTGTAGACAAGCTCATTTAAGAGGAATGTATGTATTAAGACCAGAGGAGGGCCTGAGAACAAGTCTGGCAGAACTCCATGTTTAAAGCTGGATGGCACAAGATGAGTCTGCAATGCCATTCATCACTTCCCTTCCCTCCTTAATTTTCAAAATCCCAATAGAAAAAGCACCATCAGTAGCACACGGATATGCTTAATCTTGAGGGCTGGCAGGAAGTGATGAATGGTAAGGGGAACTCAGCCTCTCACCAAAATGTATGCTTTCGGAATTGTCTCCATCTTCCGGAGACATCACTGGGCACAAGTGAAAATTAGAAATCATGAAGGGGTTACCCTGGCCTATTGGACTGTCTGACTTTGTGGAGTCAAGGCAGACGGTGCAGATGTGAGGAGAGGGCCCGAGACGTATTTCTGTGTCCTCCTGGCCCCTAGCACAGTATCAGAACCTACCAGATATACTAAGAAACAGAGGGTGGTGTGTTCGCTAGTTAAACCACCAGATTAAAAAAAAATCCTGGCTGAAAAAAGATCTCAATTTAGTTTTGACACAAACTCTGCATGACTTAGGGGCAAATTACATAAAACGTTGCAAACTTTTATTTCTTTGCCGAGCCATTTAGAGCCAAAATGTTGTGAGAACCAAAACAAAACAAAAAACCCAACCCAAAAGAAACCAAACCAAAGCAAACCAAACTAAACCAAATACAAACAAACAAAAAAAAAACCAAAAACAAAAAAAGTAAGCATAAAACTTTCTGCCAAAATATAAATGCTTAACTATAACATTTCAACACATACACACATGCATGGATTCAGTATGTATTTCCACTGAAAACTGCAAAGACTCCCAAGTGTTGCATCTGTACTAATTTCAGAAGTTAATCTGCTTTTTAAGGAAGGTTTCCGTAAATCTTTGTGAAGGTTAGTGAATGAAGCTTTTTAAAAAAATATTTTTAATTAAAAAATTGGAAATATTCAAACCTTAATAGTAAACAGCCCATTTCAAAGTTCATTTTATTTCAGCGATTCAGGTATTATTGACTCCAGGAGCTTGGAGCACTCCCTAAAAGCCATCAGGCATGGATCAAGGCAGTGAGTTACCAGATGTCTTTGATACTGACACAGTGACTTCAGTAAAAATGATGTGGGGGCTTTGAAAGGATTCTTTCCAAAATAGCCATTCATCAGAAAGTCATAAGACATCTTATATAGTTTCTATGACTCCAGATGCATGCTTTAGGAGCAAATGAGACCAAAGGTTGAAGATGTTTCCAAAGCCAGTTATATGATGTAGGATTTCCTCCTCCTACCATCACTGCCCTAAACGAGGAAAGGGAAGTGGGCATCGCCTTAATTTTCCTATCCACTACTGACATTTTTACAAGAGGTTGCTGTCAGAGAAAAATAACTATGTCCCAGCTGATTAAAAAAAAAAAAGAACATAATTTTGTTTCTTATGATATTTTAATATATAGAGAGAATTGAGCAAAGAAAGAAATAATTTGCTCTGGACAGTTGATGGACTGGGAATTCCAAATAGAGCAGAATTGGGAGTAGGGAAATATCATACTGATAATAAGACATTTTTTATTTCAGCAGGGCCCTTGCTCGCTCTCTCTCTCTCAGCTATAAGCTCCATTTTTGTCCACTTGGCATCCATGGAAGATTTCGTCTGGATTTAAAGTTTCCACAATTAAAAGAAAAACTGAATACCACTGGGCAAGAAAAATGGCTGAACCTATCAAAATTAAACTTATTGATGGCAAGTGAAAATCCAAAGTTCAAGTTAAAAAAGTCAGTGGCACATATATTCAATAAAAATAGCCTCAGAGATCAGCATATGATGAGACCCACATAAAGGTGTAGGCCTACGGGAGAGGGAGAGGATGTACTGGCTAGGGATAACTACTGAAGTATCAGTCATACCCATTTTCTATTTAAAAAATTCTAATTTCTGTCGGTTTTTATCATAGGGCCTATATCCCTACTACTGGTGTTCATGGCTTTCCTCTGCATATTACATAGGCATAAACAACACTGGGGCTTCCCAGGTGCTGCTAGTGGTAAAGAACCCACTTGTCAATGCAGGTAGATGTAAGAGACGCAGGTTTGATCCCTGGGTCAGGAAGATCCCCTGGAGGAGAGCATGGCAACCCACTCCAGTATTCTTGCCTGGAGAACCCCACAGACAGAGGAGCCTGGCGGGCTACAGTCCATGGGGTTACAAAGAATCAGACATGACTGAAGCAACTTAGCTCATACAAACAAAACTGCCTATAACTGGGAAGTTCAACTCTATTTATTTTTGCAGTACTATTCCTATGTCCTAAATTCATAATTGCTTTTTAATTGTTATTTTCTTTAACTTTCTCAGATGTTTATTTGATTTATAAAACTACATATTTTTCTTAAGCACCTAAGCCACCATTTACAAAAAAAGACACTCTAAGCTGGCCGGTACCGAAAAAATGCAACATCATCATTTTAGTCATCTCAGCAGAATAAGAAAACATGTTCTCCCTAACCTTTCAACAGAGTTATGATTCATAGCCAAATAAGAGTATCTCAAAATTTAGGAAGAATGGAACAGGGCTAACAGAATCACAGAATCTTTGCGAAGGATCAGCATATATCATCCCAACTAGAAAAATAATTAGGAAGGTTGATGTAAAGCAGTGAGTCCTACTGACATTCTTCGAAATTCCCAAGAAAAGCGTGAGCTTTCTCCCCAGAAAAAAGCCACAAACACACACAATTTTCACAAACTATTTATGACTTCCAATCCACCTATGGACATTACTGGTAACCACAAGCTATGGAGAGAAATGCGTTCTCCCAAAATGCCTGTGTTGAAACCCCAACCCCCAATGTGACTACTTGTAGACAGGATCTTTAAAGAAGTAACTGAGGTTAAATGAGATCATAAGGGTGGAGCCCTAAACCAATAGGACTAGTGTCCTTGTTAAGAAAGAAGAGACACCAGGGGTGTGATCACTCAGAGAAAAAGCTATGTGAGATCACAGTGAGAAGGCAGCCATGAAGCAGCCTCAGGAGAAACCAACCCTGTCAACACCTTGATTGGACTTCCAGCCTCCAGGACTGTGAGTAATAAGTTTCTGGTGTTTAAACTATCCAGTCCACGGTATTTTGTTATGGCAGCCCTAGCACATTAATACACCCCAGATATGAAGGAAAATATGGTTTGATCAGTGCTCTAACTACAGGCCACTGCTGTTTAATGCTGGAACTATTCTGTATCAGGCAGCAATTTAAGGAGGTATTCTACGTCACAGTGGCTGATGCTCCTACTGATAGTTTACCTAAGATCACATAATCAGAGACTTCTAGAATGGGAAGGACCTACTTTTAAGTGTCTTACAAGCTATCACAACTCTAGTAGCATCTTCCTGAGAAAACAAAACAGAAACTACTTCATCAGGGTTAAAACGGTACATATGCAAGTTAGTGACTTAAATTGGACAAAATTTAAAAAGCGCAACAGAATTAACCCATATCTAGTCCATGAACTCCTGAGTCAATATCTCAGAAAAAGAATAATTCTCAAGAATTTACAGCTTCAGTTTGTGTTACCAGTCGAAACAAGATGTCCAGGTCTTTGCCTCATGACAGGGTCTAACTGGTTATGTGTCTGGGGAAGATTCTCATTCAGATAAGTGAAGTTGCTTTAAATTTGGATATTCCTATGTATGACATCTCTGGAAAGTCTACTTGGGCCAAAATTCCCACCAAAGGATAGGCCACTTTAAATGCCCATCCCCTGCTTCATGCAAACTACAGACGCTGCAGCACAGCAGAGAATAAGGCATGTTAAATACTTTCTCCTCCAAGTAATACTGCAGAGTGGCTTTCTTACCACTTCCCCATTTTCTCCTGCTGCTTATTATTATTTTTGTTTATTGCCACTTACACCAACCAACTCATATAAGGCAGGAACCCACTATTTTCAAAGGGCATTTTCTCCCTGCACGGAAGGGAAGAAGCCTTTGAAGAGGAAACAGGGTCAGTGGGAGCCGAGTTCAAAGCACCCCCAATGGCTAAGAAGCAACAGAAGACTTCAAACAGGGAGAAGGCCAGTCTTTGATGAAGCTGAAAATTCAAAAGAAATTCTTCTGCTGACCTAATGGGGAGAGTCTTCCACCTTGAGCTGCAGGCAGAGGAGGTGGCATCATTACTAACTCATGAGATTCAGTGTAAACAAACCATGACCAGGAACTTCAGCCTAGGGGCTTCAGTATTGCTTCGGTGGAAGTTTTTGTTTAGTCTGAAGAGTATAAAAATGATTTGAAATGCTTTCTTGAATGATACTTTTTGAAAGTCTTTGAAAATGATTTGCTCTCCCTGTTGGAAATGTTCAGATTTTCCATACAAATATTGAGGATGTCAGAGAATGAGCACACTGTAAATGATATATTTATGGTGTACAGGCATTTACATCGTAAATGTGTCATTGATTATCAGCTTATGGATAAATATTTTGCTTGGGGATCATCTGTTCATATACATAGTGTGAAATACTTGACGAGTTCCTGATGGCAGACGTATAGAACTCCTAACCTCCCTACACGGTTATGCTAAAGATCTGCTAATTGGAGAATTTGTCCCAACACTCCAACTTGACATTTGGAAAGCATATTGTCATAGAATAACAATGGCATAAATAAATGTAGTTTATTGTAGTTTGGTTAGTGTGCTACTTGGCCTAGTCTGAGTAAAATGGCCCTTACCTGGAGGTAAGCCCAGGAATATAACTCCCTTGTTTTTGTAAGGAAATCCTACTGAATTCTTAGTTCCAGCCAAAAGAAACCAATTTTTGGAACACGACCTTTTCAGAATACTTAAGGAATGTCTATGGTACTTATCAGAAGTGGTAGACATATTCAAAGATGTATTTTCATGTCTACGCCCTTGTTGGAAGGTAGGCACTGATTTGCCTTAAACCTACAGTATCTGGTACAGGTGATGAGATATTACTTCTATGATTAGTTTAGATAAGACTGTGAGTTCTGTTTTGCTAGTAGGCTACTTCTCTTGCTGGCTTTGATGAGCCACAGAGCTATGCTGGGGAGGCCCATATGACAAGACCTAAGGGAGCATCCTTTGGCCAACAGCCAGCCAGAAACTGAGGCTCTGAGTCTAGCAGCCCTTGAATAACTGAATCCTGCCAAGAGCCTGCTCTTTGTAAGAGCTCGTTCCCCACTCAGTCCTTCCAGTAAGACCCCAGCCCTGGCTGATGATTTGCAACTTGTGAGAAGCCTTTTAGCAAAAGACCCAGCTAAACCATGTTTGGACTACTGACCTTCAAAAACTGTGAGATGATAACTGAGTGCCCTTTTAGGTTGCTAAGTTTGTAGTAATTTGCTATTGAACAATAGAAAAAAAAAATAAAACAAAACTAAGAAACCAAGTGCAGATTCATCTAACTATTCTGATCTTACTCATCCACGTTCAGACTAACCCACCACCATTTCAACTGGGCCTTCAATGCTGTTTCAAAATAATTTGATTTACCTTCTTAACTTCCTAGCATATTAAGGATTTTACTACAAAATTTCTCTATGTTTGTTGAAATGCCCAAATTTCTGTTTATTCAATCATCCAATATTTTTTGGGTTCCTATCCTGTAAGCTGTCCCTATAAGACGCAGTAAGAGAAAGATGAAGTGGATGGTCTGGCAGAAGAGTTGGTATTCTCATAAATATGTGGTTTCCAAACAGAAATAAGTGATATAGAAAAGAGATAAGGTGGCATGAAAGTTCCAAAGAGGAGAAAGTTCTGTCAGGGGGAAAGGGTGGAGAAACAGAATTTTATTAAGCTTGGGAGATGGAAAGCAGAAATGGAAAGAAGATACACAGGCATAATTCAGATATACTGGCTGTTTGATTCCAGGTAATAGTGCAAATACCACCAGTAAACTGAGTCACATGAAGTTTTTGCTTTTCCAGTGCAAATTAAAGCTATGTTTATACTGTACTGTGGTCTATTAAGGGTGCAACAGCATTATGTCTAAAAATGTACACACCTTAATTAAAAAATACTTCACTGCTAAAAATGCTATCACCTCAGCCTTCAATGAGTCATAAAAGTAACATCAAACATCACTGATGGCAGATTACCAACAAAATACAATAATAATGAAAAAGTCTGAAATACTGTACAATTTACAAACACAATAATGAAAAAGCCTGAAATACGACACAGAGACATGAAGTGAGCAAGTGTTGTTAGGAAAATGGAGCCAATAGACTTGTTCAATTTGCCACAATTTGTGAAAAAGGCATAGTATCTGCACAGGGCAATAAAGCAAAATGCAATAAAACAAGGTCTGTTTGTAATGAGGTTTATTTCAGAAACTATAGTTTGCTTTATTTAAAGGAAACAAAAAGAAAGGCAAGATGTCTTTCTTATCCAAAATGTCTCTGTGGTGCTGAAAGGAAGAACAGTGGAAAGAATTGCAAAAGGCCAGGGGCCAGAGTGGGAGGAAACAAATGGCTAGAAAAGTCCCATCTTTAAATTGCAGCGCCATCTGAGGTCAGAAGAGTCATCTGGATGCACAGATCCAGGAAAAAAATGGATTAGAAGGAAGCCAGAGAATGCATTCGTTTGTTCAACAAATAATGCACCCAGAATGAGCACCTTGTTCTACTCTCACGAAACTTGCAGACCAGCTGCCTCAGCAGACCTAGCTGGGGTGCTATCCTGAACTACCTCAGGCCACAATCCACTCTAGTTTGCAAACCAATAGCATAAGACAGGTCAGCTCTCAAGAAACTTTGGACACTTCCATGGAATATTTAAGACAGCATATATATTAGATTCCTAGGGCTTCTACAAAGAGTACCATAACTGGATAACTTAAAACCATCGAAGTTTATTTCCTCATAGTCCTAGAGGCTAGAAATCTGAAATGAAACTGTCGGCAGAGATGCAGTGCTTCCAAGGGCTCTGGGGGTATCTTCCCTTGCCTCTTCCACATCTTGAAGTTGCTGGTGTCCTTGGCTTGCGACCACACCACTCCAATCTCTACCTCCAGGGGCCTGCTGCCACCTCTTCTGTGTTCTGTCTAATCTCCCGCTGCCTTTCTCACACAAGGACACTCATGATCCAGGATAAGCTTCTCCCTTTAGATCCTTAACCAATCACATCATTTTGCCATAAAAGTTAAAAATCATTCTTTTGCCATAATAGGTGGTATTCACAGGTTCTGGAGATTAAGATGTAGACATGTTATTATTATTATTATTTTGGTCAAAAATGTTTACATTTCAACCTAAACTACTCATGGAACTCTTCTGAGATGTATACCTTCCCTAATGTTTGCTGTTCTAGTTAGCCCACGCTCAAACCAGAGTAATTAGCAGGAAAGCACTGAAAACAGAAAAACCATGTGGTCTTTAGGGACACAGAGGAAGGGAGGAAGACTATGAAGAGCTGCTTCCTATTGGAGAGCCAGCCTGGATGGGAAAGAAGACACAGAGAGGCACATTCATGGAGAAGAGCAACTGAACCCCCGGGCTTCAGCTCAGGGCACACAGAGAGCTGCGCCCAAAAGGGGACTGGCCAGGGGCTCAACCAGAGGGATGCTGATGTGATGTGCCTTGTTCTGGACGTCACAGGGCTTTCTGAAAAGTCCCACAGTGCCTGCCATGCTCATAGTTTCCTTTTCCTAAGGGATTTATTATGCATAGCTTGCCATGCTACATATCCCGTGACTCTCCTTTCCTGGTCAAAGGCAGCTAGATGAAGAACCAGTGGTTGATCCCAAGCCAGCCTTCTGCAGGCAGTCCATTGACCCTTATGGGTACTTGCTTGTTGTGATGTATACCCAGTGGAGGTGCATCAAATGGGATCACGACTGCTGGCCCATCTATCTTTTAGAGGCTTTAAATGGGAGATACTGAGATCATCGAAAAACAATAGGATGGGCTGAAGCCAGAGACACAGGAGGAAGGCAAGAAGCAGAAGCCATAGACAGTAGAAGCTCTGTGTAAACAGAAGCTATGGCAAGGGAAGGTCACTGGTAGCAGCAGCAGAAACCATAGGTGGTCAGGTAATAGGAAGTCTAACCCAGCAGACAGAGGAGCAGAGATGGAAGAGCTGAGTATTGAACTTGGGAAGCTATTAGAGTTGCTGTCGAGTTTCTAGAACCACCTGCAGATGAAGGAGCTACTGTCCAATCCTGGCCTTAACAATGACCCATATTCGCTTCTCCGTGAGGTTACCCACCTGGTTTTATGTCTTCCCTCACTTCTCCATGTAGCCTCATAATACATCTATGTGAACTTCAGCAAAAGAACTTGAAACCCAGCCTGCATGTCCCACTGGCATCAACAAACGCTTAATAACTAATTATTCCATCAGTGTGATACTGACAGGGCACTGAGGAAAGAGCTGCAAACCAACCCTTGTCCCCAAGAAGAGACGTGAGTCAAAGGACATTTTCATGCCTAGCAGTGGCTTTAGGCTTTCATTCAGCTGTAGGCATTAACATCCAGCATGAAAACACTTTAAAAACGGCAATGTATTTGTAAATGACAATTAAATTACTTTGTGGTAATTTTAAAAATATGCATTACTATGTAATTAAATGCTTAACTTTCAATTAACACTAACAGCCCCTCTTACAAACCAAAATTAAAAAGTGGGGATTGAGCATTTTCCTTCCCTTTAAAGAATGAACCTGCTTTAGTTGCTGAAAATGAATATTAGATGATAGATTGTCCTGTTTCACATATTTTGCAAATTTAAGTTTTTCAGTGGTGGCATCCTTTTAGCTCTATTATGCTCTTGACATTTGTTGAGCCTAAGAATCTCTGTGGAACTTTAAATATTTTAAATGTGTTTGTTTATTTTTGGCTGTGCTGGGTCTTCACTGCTTTCACTGCAGTGCGGGCTTTTCTTTAGCTGTGGCAAGCAGGGGCTACTCTCGAGTTGCGGTGTGAGGGCTTCTCGCCACAGGGACTTCTCCTGTTGCAGAGCGCTGGCTCTGGGGAGCATGGGTTCAGTAGTTGTGGCTTCTGGGCTCTAGAGCACAGGGATCAAACCCATGTCCCCTGCACTGGCAAGTGGATTCTTTACTACTGAGCCACCAGGGAAGTCCTGGAACTTTAAACACATATTGTTTTTGATGTCTTACCCTGGGAGACTCTGATTAATGAGGAATTCAACTAACTGATGAGAGCTGTAGGAAGTGAGGGTGGGTTACATGTACTTTTTGCCTTGATTCAAGTTCAATCGACTGAACTCATATAGCTTGACCCCTAGCCTGGTGATGAGCGGGCCATGTACATCAGCACGGTTGATATCTGTGGGCGGGAGAGGCCCACCCCTTTGGTTTTCATCAGTGATCCCTTTGTTTGCAGTGGTTACTCAGAAAAGCTCTTCTCTGAGGGTGATGGACTATGGCTGTCCTTCCACTGCTCCATTCAAAACCCTCCAGGTCTGACAAGCAACTAAGACAGTGCTGAGAGGAACAAGCTTTAGCCTGGTATGTGTAACTACATCCTAAATTTCAGACTGCTAGAGACTAAGATCATGCCATCTGGTCCCATCACTCCATGGGATATAGATGGGGAAACAGTGGAAACAGTGAGAGAATTTATTTTGGGGGGCTCCAAAATCACTGCAGATGGTGACTGCAGCCATGAAATTAAAAGATGCTTACTCCTTGGAAGAAAAGTTATGACCAACCTAGATAGCATATTGAAAAGCAGAGACATTACTTTGCCAACAAAGGTCCATCTAGTTAAGGCTATGGTTTTTCCAGTGGTCAATTGTGGATATGAGAGTTGGACTGTGAAGAAAGCTGAGCACCAAAGAATGGATGCTTTTGAACTGTGGTGTTGGAGAAGACTCTTGAGAGTCCCTTGGACTGCAAGGAGATCCAACCAGTCCATCCTAAAGGAGATCAGTCCTGGGTGTTCATTGGAAGGACTGATGCTGAAGCTGAAACTCAAATACTTTGGTCACCTGATGCTAAGAACTGACTCATTGGAAAAGACTCTGATGCTGGGAGGGATTGGGGGCAGGAGGAGAAGGGGATGACAGAGGATGAGATGGCTGGATGGTATCACCAACTCGATGGACACGAGTTTGGGTGAGCTCCGGGAGTTGGAGATGGACAGGGAGGCCTGGTGTGCTGCGATTCATGGGGTCGCAAAGAGTCGGACACGACTGAGCGACTGAACTGAGCTGAGAGACATCAAACTGTGACCTGAAGAATACAAGAGGAAACATGCTCTTACATGTGCCACTGTGACACACTCTATGCAAACAGGTGGCAAGAGCAAAGCTTTCATGCAGACACTCACAGCATGTGACTAAAACACCTTCCCTTGGCTTTACTTACATGCATATACGGGTCAGTTGGTAAAGAATCTCCTGCCATGCACGAGACCCAGGTTTGATCCCTGGGTCGGGAAGATCCCCTGGAGAAGGAAATTGCTACCCCTTCCAGTATTCTTTCCTGGGAAATCCTATGGACAGAGGAAGTTGGTGAGCTACAGTCCATGGGGTCGCAAAGAATCAGACACGACTAAGCGACTAAACCACCACCACTGGCAGCAGGCACATTTTTTCCCCTGTAGAAATAACAGAGGATTATTAGCTTCATAGATTATATTATTTTTAGGGCTCATAAAAACTCCATTGACTCTTACTAGTCATAAGAGTGTCCCAGGAAACCATGAAGGTGCACTTTCCTCTGAGCCAAGCACAGTTTTACATGCCAGAGAAAGAACCCAGGGAGGGGTGCTAGCAACTCCACTTGCTTTCAGGGGTATAAGAAGCCAAAGAAGAGTCTTTTAGGTCAGTGTGGTTCTCATATTTTCGCAAGGAAAAGTCAGAGGGACATAGTAGGACCCAGAACTTTTGAATCAGACCCACCTAAGTTCAAATTTAAATCCTACCATCTATCAGCAGTCTGATCTCAGTAGTCAGTGAACACAGCAGCAGGCAGTGAGGGGTAATGTTTACAGATTCCAGGGAGAGACTGCCTGGATTTGAATCCTGGCTCAAGTTTCTTAACCTCCCTCCATTTCAGTTTCTTCATCTATGAGATGGAAATACAATGAAGAATTAATCTATCCAAAGAGAGGTCTGGTCTTTGCTCTCAGCTACTAAGAGGTGCTCTCTAGACCCCTGGAATATCCTACCTCTTGGGGAGTGTCTTTGCCTGGGAACTTTGGCCACCAGCCAATCTAAGAATGTGATTTTATGATGATAGCTTTGGCTCACATGGTAGCAACTGTGTCCCTGGGAAGAACTAGAGACCGAAGGTCAGCCATGCAGGCAGCATGTGATTTGAGCCCCAGTAAAACTCTGGACATCGAAGGCTCCAGGGAGCTTCCCTGGTTAGCTGTCCGTCGTGCACAGGGTCACACACCCTCACCAGGAGGAATGAATGCTGTTTAACTGGAAACCACCCGTGGATCTGTCCTGGTCTCCATTCTATACCTATTCCTGTGGCTGATTTTTACCCCTATCCTTTTCTTGTGATAAATCGTAAGGATGAGCACAGCATCATTCAGTGAGTTCTGTGAGTCCTTCTAGTGGATTTTTGAACTTGAGGATGGTTTTGAGAACCCCTGAACTTGCAATTGGTGCTAGTAGTGAGGCTAGTCTGGTGTAATCTTGTAATTGGCTAACTCGCATGAGTTGAAACTTCTGCATTCCCTCATATAATCAGTTTTGACATGTAAAACATGTAGGACAATGTATGAAAGGTTAAGTAAGTGAAAGTGTTAGTTGCTAAGTCATGTTTGACTCTTGCAATCCTATGGACTGTAGCCTGCCAAGTTCCTCTGTCCATGGGGATTTTCCAGGCAAGAATACTGGAGTGGATTGCTATTTCCTCCTCCAGGGGATCTTCCAGACCCAGTGATTTAACCCATGTCTCCTGCATTGGCAGGCAGATTCTTTACCATGGATAAGTTGCTCTGTAAATGCTGGCTATTATTTTATACACTTTACACACATTTACAAATGATTTTAAAAATGAACGTGTACTACGTGCCTGTTTCTATGTTGAATGGCTCAAATGGATCATCTCATTTATTTCCCAACTAACTCTATGAGGAAACTGAATGACACTTACCTAAGTTAATTCGGTGAGCTGAAGCCAGGACTTAAACCCAGACCTTTCTGCCTTGAGCACAGACCCAGATTTCATGAAAGTCAACCCTACAGGTTGATAGGCTAAACTGCCCCATAAGACACCTCTGTTGAGGGTATTCACAGACTGCATTGCTAGGATTACAGATGATGTTTGCAAGTCCCCAAGCAGACTGATCAATAGGTGGACTCACAGCCATCAAGTTCCCACAGTTTGTCCTTCCTGCATAGAAACACACAAATAGTTCTGCAGGAAAAATCTGGAAGAGCCACACTTTTGAAATTGCTTCACTGGCTACTGGCAGAGAATAGCACCCTCATCCCAAATTTGTTATTTCTTTTCCAAGAAATTATCATTTTGTATATTTGTAGCTCTGGGAGGGGCAATCTCTATTCTTGATTGGATTCTGTACTGTCATATGAAATGAACAAACATTTGAAGTTTCTGAATTAGAGTGCATCAAATTCCATTATAGTATCAATAAAATGAAAGAAGCAAAAAATTTAGTGTAGAACCCTCAGGGGGAAAATCTAATCACTATGAAATTCTACACACTTAAAATCTCTGGAAGCCGTGTTTCTCTTTCCCACTCCTTTTTTTTTTTTTTACTACTTTTGTATAACTAGATGCCATTTCAGTACACTTTGCTACTGCAAATATCCAAATGTCGTCTAGAAAAAGAACTGACAACAAGCCCTGCAGCAGCTTCTCTCCTTTCATGGGTCATACGGATGATACAGTCATCATTTCACCTCTCCTTGGCAACTAGAACCCCACCTCTTTCTCTATTCCAGTCTTGTTCATTTAAACTTCCTTTTTCTTCAGTTTCTTAAAAATTTGACTTTGTTTTTCTTGCTTTCCAGGGTACACTCTGTGCTTATGAAAATGTGCTATTAATAGAAATGTTTCAAATTGGGATAATTCCTCAAATTGCATGTTGTCAGGTTGCCATGGGACCCAATTTTATATTAGGTTCACTTGGTTCATCCTTTGGGTGCCTACTCACCTTGAAAAGTGTTCAAGAGCTCTTGAAAACCCAGGGTAACCCTCTTATGATTTAACTGGTATGCGGTGGGAAAGGACCAATATACCTAACTGTCCTCAAATTCTCACTGAAGATAATTATTCAATCCCTCCGTTTCATTCTGTTTACATAGGTATTTGGTAAAAAATCCAGACCTAGGATACTGGCAATACTTATACTGCTGATACTAAAATATGCTTAATACCTTTCCATCCACCTTGAATGGTATTGCGAGCTTCAAATGATATAACACATCAGAGAAACGTCCTTTGCCAACTGTCCTTTACAAATGCAGGAGATTATTATAACATTAACTTGGGTAATGAGGGCTGGCTATTCAATATTTTGACAAATAAACTGAAAGCTTTGTTCATTAACTAGATTTTGAGAGGTGTGAACCCCAACTAAATTGATAATGCTTGCTGATCCTTAATGCTGCTAATTTAGTCATAACAATGTTACAGACTGTGTCTTCTTTCAAGGATGAACTACTTGGCAGATTAATGGCTGAGCGTATTTCCTCTAGAGTATTTATTTAAATATAATTACTTCTCAGAGAATGAACCTAACTTTAAGAAAAGGCTTTAGTGGAAACATATGCTATGAGCTTGTGAACCCAAAGCAAATTTATGTATTTGTCAAAAAAAAAAAAAAAAAAAAAAAGAATTCATCTGATCATGTAAAATATAAAAGCACTTGAGTAGATGTCCAGGACTCCCAAGCTCTTCACATTTCCCAGCTTGCACAGGTAGTGCATTTTCACAATTAAATAGATTCTCCAAGTCAGGACCCCCAGGTGCATAGCATTTGGTTTGCGGACTTCAGACTGAACTCTGGAGGGTGGAAGCCTTCTTTCCCTTGTGTCTTCTGCCCGTAGCACATGGTGCTTTCTTAGCAGTGACGTTATGAGCACAGACTCACGTGACACACTTCCTGCTAATGCAGGTTACTCGGTCTGGTGTGAATTCATGGCGCCCTTGTAATAATGCTATGGTCTCCAAGGGGGCCACATGCTGCAAACTGGGAACTTTTCTGCAAGAGAAGTCCTCGACATCTTATTTGGCAATTGAGGAGGGACAGCTCCTGACCTGTGGCTGCCCCCACTCCCACAGCCTTGCCATTCCCCCACTCGGACCCGAGGCTGAGAAAGCACTGTCACAGATGAAGCGATTCAGAGCCCCCATGCCTATCCCGTTTCCTGGGAACTGAAGTCTCTCCTCCTTTCAGTCTGACTCATGTTCCTTTCCTCAGGGAAACCCTCCTTCAGTTATAGACAGTTACTCTTCCTTCTGTGTTGCCACACCATTGAAATATAATTCTATCATATCATCTCAAAATACTGTAAGTCCCTGTTGCCAGATCTGTTTCCCTTAGCAGCCTGCGAGCTGTCTGAGGTCAGGTGCCACGTTTCATTCACGTCTGCATCGCCACTGTGTGTCTGCTCAGTTGCTCAGTCTTGTCCGACTCTTTGTGACCCGGACTGTAGCCTGCCAGGTTTCTCTGTCCATGGGATTTTCCTGATGAGAATACAGGAGCGGGTTGCCATCTCTCCAGGAGATCTTCTCGACCTAGGGACAGAACCCATGTCCCTTGCATCTCCTGAACTGCAGGCAGATTCTTTACTGCTGAGCTACCGGGGAAGCTGACTGAGAAAGTAAACAGCTTTCAAGTGCCAGCTGTAATGGCTCATGAGAGGATCTGCCTGGAGCATTGGGGTGTGGAAGATTTTGATGCCAAATCCTGGCTTGGCAGGAAGAGTGCTATGATTGATTAGCTATGTCTGTGCTGAGAGCAGGAGGGGAGAGCTCACTCATAGAGGTGTGAGCGCGATAATGTCTGTGGCGTGGATGGAGAATGCTTTCCGGTTCAAACTCAGTAGATATCTAGTCACAGCGAAGCCTGGCAAGAACAGATCACAAATACTTGTTGATCCCTCTCTTAAGCTCAACTCTCTCCAGCAAATCTCCATTTATTGACTCTTCCCCGCCCCCACACCTTCCACAAGGGATTTCTCTTCCTGCTTCACTCTCAGTGATAGTATGGCATTGAAAGTGAAAGTGAAAGTTGCTCTGTTGTGTCCAACTCTTTGCGACCCCATAGACTATACAGTCCATGGAATTTTCCAGGCCAGAACACTGCAGTGGGTAGCCTTTCCCTTCTCCAGGGGATCTTCCTAACCCAGGGATCAAACCCAGGTCTCCCACACTGCAGGCAGATTCTTTACCAGCTGAGCCACAAGGGAAGCCCAAGAATACTAGAGTGGGTAGCCTATCCCTTCTGCAGTGGATCTTCCCAACCCAGGAATTGATCCGGGGTCTCCTGCACTGCAGGCAGATTCTTTACTGACTGAGCTAATACTTCTGAACCAGAGCCAGGTGGAAATAAGAAAATTACTTCCCTTCTTAAACAAGCTATAGGAAGTCTCCTTCCTCCACTGTCCTGTATCAGTACTTTAATAATACCTATGTCATCAAGTAAAATGTACAGGTTGATCTGGGGTGACTTAACATCAGATACCTTGAAAGATGAGACTTCACCTGGTCAAAAGATTCCTGGCATTTTGGAATCTAGGATACTTTATCTGGTTATTTATAACTGGGAGGTCATTCAAAGAGAGAGAAGACTAAGGCACCAAGCAAGTATATAATTATTGGGATGTACCCTGTCAATTCCAAAAATGCATGAGCTTTCTTACTTTCTTTTTGAAATGCCTATCAGCGCTGTTTGCACAATTTTACTTGGCATTCCGAGAACACCACTCCCGATGACCCATTCTGGAATGACTTGGCTTTTATTACCTTCCTGAATTGCTTTAGACAAACCATGAATGTCCAAGCTAGAATTCCAGTTCTGCACTCAGTAAGGCTTTAGCATCTACGTATGTGACTGTGAATGTTCCCACACAATCAACTGATTGTTTATCACAAAGACTGAAAAGAAGCTGGAACGAAGATTTCTGTAAACGGAAGGGAATAAATTTATACAAGACCCATGGGGTAATGAAAACACCCACTAGTCTGGTCTCAGGGACCAACTCTATTTGCCAAAAAACTCTATGTAGATCTAGGATGGAAATAACCTTGGCAGAACCCCAGACCTCCAGTGGGTCACCCATCCAGGGCATCAGATTGGAGTCAGGCTCAGTAACACTTCACCTTCCACAGACCACACACAACTCAGTGTCGGGATAAGAAACAGATCCCCTCGGAGTTTCCATGAGGTTGTTGGGGGCACAAATTCTCAGTCATCATGTGGGATAGTCTTCTTGCTAGAGGCTAAGATGTTCCACTTCTAGGAAATAGAAGTGTTCTGTCTCCAGTTAATGGGGGGCTATGCTTATCTTTCATGGATTTTTCCAACTGAAAGCAAACAAGCAAGCAACTGGTTTAGATTTATCTTCTGAGACTTGGACACGTGATGGCTGGGCACATAGTGTTAGGAGTCCTCTGTTCCATCTACCCATGGCATGGGGGGCCAGGGTCACTAAATCTGGTGGTGTGGCTGAGTAACAGCGACCTGTGATTTGGACTCAATATAAAACCAGATAGAAATTCTGACTCTACCAGTCAGGAGCTGTGAGATTAACAGCACCTGATTGTATCTGTTTTTCCCTTTATCAACTTTTGCATCTGGGAAATGGGCATAATACTGTTTTTCTGATAGGATTGCAAAATTAAACAAAGTTACATACGTAACTTGCCATATAGTGGAGATTCAAAATAGCTAACACATATGTAGAATCTAGAAAATATATGATCTTATTTGCAAATCAGAAACAGAGAAACAAGAAACATAGAGAACAAATATATGGATAATAAAGGGGAAAGAGGGGTGGGAGGAATTGGGTTATTGGTATTGGAATATCAGTGACACATATACACTACTGATACTATGTATAAATTAGATAATAATGAAAATATAATGTATAGCATGGAAAACTCTACTTAATGCACTGTGATGACATAAATGGGAAGGAAATCCAGAAGGGAGGGATATATGTATATGTATAGCTGATTCATTTTGTTGTAGGGTTGAGACTAACACAGCACTGCAAAGGAACTATACTCCCCCCAAAACTAAAAACAGAAAGAAAAACCAAAACAGCATAGCCATTTTCTTATTATTGCTATTGCCACAGGGGTGTCACCATTTCTTTGATGTGAGTTTGGTTACAATATACACGTGATTTTGGTGCTACTTTCTCATATAACATCCCAAACCTGCCACTCAGACAAAAGTTTGTTTTCCCTTACAGTGACTAGAATCCCTTTTTGTTATTTCTGAGACATGGCTGCTTTCTCATGCCAAAAAGGCTTGTTTCTCCTGGACTGAGGCTCACCTCTTCTCACACTGCTATTATACCCACTTGTTCTAAACTCTTCTGTCTACTTTCCTTCTTGGGCTTCCCTGGTGCCTCAGTGATAAAGAATCTGTCTGCCAACGCAGGAAACTCAGGTTCGAGCCCTGGGTCGGGCAGATGCCCTGGAGAAGGAAATGACAACCCACTCTGGTACTCTTGCCTGGGAAACACCATGGATAGAGGAACCTGGCGGGCTACAGTCCATGCGGTCACAAAGAGTCGAACATGACTAGTGAGTGACTAACGACACTTTCCCTTCTACCCTAGATGAGGAGATTCACTGACGTGAATAAAAACCTGGCTGTGTGACTTTGAGATATTGCTTAAATGATCTGTGCTTTAGTTTTCTCATTTCTGAAATAGGAAGGATAGCAGAACCTACCTCCTAAGATTGTCGTGAGGAATTTGTTTGTAAATTCCTTAGGACAGGGCCTGAAACACAGTAAGCACGCTGGAAATATTTGTTACACAAAAATACAAGGAAACAAAATAGAAGTAGAAATCTTGATAGGAGGTGTAACCGTACGGCTGCAGGGAATAAGCTCTTTTTACCTGGCTCCTTTCTTTCTGTTTGTCTTTTAACACCCCCATCCCAGAATTGGGAAGACAGTGACAGCCAAATTTGAGTTTGAACTTGAAGCCAGTTTGACTTGAGTCAGGGGTACAGGCTGCGAGGTAAAAGGGGCCACATAGCCCTCATTTGGCTCAGTCTCACTCGTGAGAATTGGGCTTCATGGGGGATTTGCATTAATTCAGAGTTAAGATGGTAAAGAATCTGCCTGCAATGCAGGAGACAGACCCAGGTTTGATCCCTGGATCAGAAGGACCCCCTGGAGAAGGGAATGACAATCCACTCCAGTATCCTTGCCTGGAGAATCCCACGGACAGAGGAGCCTGGTGGGCGACAGTCCGTGAGGTCGCAAGAGTTGCACATGACTGAGCAACTAAGCATGAAGGAAAAATAAAGGCCCTAAAATGGTTTCTGAGTATGCCCAGGGCCTGTCTCTTTTAGCAGCTCTCTTGAACCTGCTAAACATGGCTTTACCTTGTGCCCAGCACAGGCAACTGTAGAGTTTGTGGGGTTCTTGTTTTTGCTTTTTTTCAGATCATTTTTCTCATGGCCTGTGAGGATGGACAGAAGTTCTCTGGGTGGCCTTGTCAACATCAGGTCAATCCATGTACGTATAGGAAAATCTAGAGATCTGAGGAATGTTGCCATGAAGAGCAATCAGGAACATAAAACATTTCCGCCTGAAGAATAACTAGATCCTCACGGAAGTTCTTTCAATCAGACACTCAGAGTGTGGTCTCTGGACCAATGACGGCTGTTGGTACAGATCCACAGAGATATAAGCACACAAACAAGTGCCACACTAGGGAGAAAGGCACGTTCTCCTATGGTTTCCTTTCCGCTCGAGGCACAATTATAAGAAAATAATTCTGGAAACAAGAGCAACTATCCTGTAACCACAAGGCACTAACTTTAAAGGCCAACATAGTAAGGGCGGCAGTTCAGAAACTTAGAAGGAAACGACGTCCTTGTTGACATTATTGAGCAACTGAAATAACATCAGAAACACTTCTTCTTTGACCTCTTTATGTGAAAAAATAAATTCCTAATTTTTCAAGTCACTGGTCAGGTTTTCTGTTACTTGAAGTGAAAAGTTTTCTGATTAATTCACTTCTTGACTTTTTTTCTGCCTTTCTCATGAATCTAGACTTACCCCTTTTCTCTTTCCCCACCATTCTAAACCCTAGCTTTTCTGCAAAGCTAAGTTCAGTCAGAGGATTCTTTTCCCAGAGCTGAAGGTAACCTTACCTTGTCTCTCTTTATAGATGAAGGAATCAAGAGAGGGAGAAGTTCAAAGATTTCGCCAGAACGTATATTGACTGGGTGCCGGCACCTAGCTCTTCTGATTCCTAATCCTGGAATTGTAACTCCCTGAGAGTTCTGCTATATGGGAAACAACTCTGAGTGAAATACATTGAGGGATCATATCATTTTTGATTTTATAGGCCCAGTCTCTAGCACAGTGACTATACACCAGTTCTTACAAAGGTTTGTTAAATAAATAAATGCAGCCCCAACTATACCATAAGCTCCATGAGATGACTTCTCCATAATTGGCTCCTCAGGACCCAGGATGGTGCATGGCACACAGTAGATGCTCAATAAAACATTTGAGTAGATTAATGAAATTGCTAATAAATGTGATGCTGTCTTTAAGGAGTAAGGCAGGACCTCCCTGGTGGTTCAGTAGTAAAAAGTCCACCTGCCAATGCAGGGGACATGAGTTTGATCCCTGGTCTGGGAAGGTTCCACGTGTCCTGCAGCAACTAAGCCCATGCACTATAACTACTCAGCCTGTGCTCTAGAGCCTGGGAACTGCAACCACTGAGCCCATGTGCCCCAAGTACTGAAGCCTGTGTGCTCTAGAGCCTGTACTCCACAACAAGAGAAGGCACTGCAACGAGAAGGTCATGCACGGCAATGAAGACCCAGCACAGCCAAAAATAAATAACATAAAATAAAAACAGAGGGAGGGATTAACTAGTCAAAGGCACTGAAATTCAAAGCATTAGATACTTAACATCAAGAATGGGGGGTACACACAAAAAGTTAAACTCTTGCACTCAGGAGCTAGTGGGTGGGGTTTAGATTTCAGCATGGTCACTAACGAGCAGACAAATTACATTGCCTGTCTGAGCCTCAATTTCCTTACAGAGAGAAGCAGAAATAGGAACAGTACCTCATTCATGGTTTTTTTTTTTTTTTTTCCTGAGGATAAAATGGAATCATATGAACATGAAAGATGTAGCATGGTGCCTGGTATGTAGAAAAACATCAATATATATTCACTATTATTACTGTCTACGCTTTTGGTGCAAATAACATTTCTTAAACAGGTATGAGAAAGCAATATAGTTTGGTATGGACAAAGCAGCGCCATCCAGGTTGACTTGATGCAAATGGGTTATAATGAGGGGGTGCTTTTTTTGGTGTAGGTAGCTCATTTTATTTACAGTTTGAAGAGGGAGAAAGCTAAGCAGATGGCCTGATGACACAAAGGGCTGAAGCCTACTGCTGCTGGAGCTTGTAGAAATGGAACCCCATGGCTGCCAGTTTGGACGAACTTCAAACAAGTCCCACAAAAAGCGTAACTCACCCAAGAGGGGGTGAGGAACTTGGTGTGAGGCTCTCGAAAGTGCAAAGAACACGATCATTACGCTCGTGGCAGCTTGACTCAGTGCTGGGGTCTGGCCCGAGACCGAATGGGAAGCTGGTGTCAGAAAACTACAGTCAGACAGCGAGGGCACCCCGTGGAGGGACACCAGGGATGCAAGTCTTTGAAAACCCCTGACTCCAAAATAAACGACAAATTACCAACAGATGGTGTGAGTCACGGAAGCGGAGTCCTAGCGGAGCATCTGCAAACTCACGGCCAAGGTCCTGCCCTGCTGGGCTGAACGGGCAGACGCGGGCCCGGCCCAGATGGCCACGAAGGTCACCGGGAGGGACACCAGCCGTAGGGAGGGAACTGGTACAGCCTGCAAGGCCCACAGAGGCTTGCCAGGGTCAAACACACCAAAATATCCTGGCCGGTAAACTGGACAGTTTGGGGGGTACTTACTGGTTCAAGAAAAGGAAAATGTATCAGGGGAGGAAGGAAGGAAGATGGAGAGTCTGGGGAGGCATTTAGCAGAAAAAAAAAAAAAAAAAAAAGCTCCTGGTCATCATTCTGGGAGCTTACGGGAGACACTTTGTTTCTCATACACTGACTGGAAGGTTTAGCTTCCAATCAGAATTGTCCTACGGATATGTCTATTTCCTGCCTATTTTCCTTGCCATTATTTTATAAAATAAAGCCAAATGCAAAACCCTATGTAAAAGTATCCAAGTAAATCATGAGTATTTTTCTCTTTCCAACAACATAGTAACGCATGACGTGTGCCCGGAGGCAGACATGCAATGATGAAAAGAAAATACGAAATTCTCTTTTAAAAAACTCCTGCACGGAATAAAAGTCCTCACGGAATTTCATCTGGAGACAAAGCCTGTCTTCTGGGGTTCCACCTTCTACATGTTCTATTCCCTTACCTTGTCTGTGACCATTCTGCTACTTGAATTTCAGCTCCTCTAAAGTCAGCATCATATACCACCTACCTAACATTTAGTGGGTCCTCGATTAATGTCTGATGACTGAATGGATAAATGCATGCACACAGGGCAATGGAGTAATCATTATTTCCCCAGGAAGGGCAGTGCAGTTTTTAAAATTTTTATTTTTAATTGAGGATAACTGCTTTACAATATTGTGACAGTTTCTGCCGTACATCAACATGAATCAGCCAGAAGTTTACATAAGTCCCCTCCCTCTTGAACCTCCTTCCCATCTCCCTTCCCATCCCACCCCGCGAGGTGGTCATAGAGCACCAGCTTTGGGTTCCCTGCATCATACAGCAAATTCCCACTGGCTATCCATACATACACATATGTTAATGTATATGTTTCAATGCTACTCTCTCAAATCATCCCACCCTTTCCTTTCCCCACTGTGTTCAAAAGTCTGTGTCTCCTTTGCTGCCCTGCAATAGAATCATCAGTATCATCTTTCTAGATTCCACATATTATGCATTAATATATTACAGGAGTCTTTCTCCTTCTGACTTACTTCACCATATAACAGGCTCTAGGTTCATCCACCTCATTAGAACTGATGCAAATACATTCCTTTTTATAGCTGAGTAATATTCCATTGTGTATATATACCACATCTTCTTTATCCATAAATCTGCCGATGGACATCTAGGTTGCTTCCATGTCCTAGCTATTGTAAATAGTGCTGCCATGATCATTGGGGTACATGTGCCTTTTTCAATTCTGGTTTCCTTGGGGTATAAGGGTAGTGCTTTTGAGCTCAGCATGGAATAATCCTTTTGCCATGTTCTCAGCCAATCTGATTGTAATTAATTTCATTTTTACTCCTCAAGTATTAAAAGCTTTTGCTGTATGTATCACAGAATACTCACCACCAGGAGTGAAAGGCCACTTTCAAAATTCATGGTTCAAGTTTTTCTGTTCCACCCTGTTATCACTGGTGTTGGTTTAGGCTCTTGAGTCTAGTTTGGTCTATTCTTCCTTGATTAAAGGATCTTAATTGGGATTTATCTGAGGAATCCTCACTCACCCCAATCAAAAAAGAACATGTGAAAACCTACCTGAAGAGAAAGGAGGATCCGGAGAGGTGACATTAGTTGGATTAATTCTTTTTTTCCCTTCCTGCTATATTTCGCTAGCAATGAACATTCCCCTCCCCCACCATACAACGGAGAAGGAAATGGTAAACCACTCCAGTATCCTTGCGTGAAAACCCCATGGACGGAGGAGCCTGGTGGACTGTGGTCTATGGGATCACAAAGAGTCAGGCACGACTGAACAACTATCAGCCCTCCAGTTCAGTTCAGTTCAGTCACTCAGTTATGTCTAACTCTTTGCGACCCCATGGACTGCAGCACACCAGGCCTCCCTGTCCATCACCAACTCCTGGAGCTTGCTCAAACTCATGTCCATCGAGTCAGTGATGCCATCCAACCATCTCATCCTCTGTCGTCCCCTCCTCCTCCTACCTTCAATCCTTCCCAGCATCAGGGCCTTTTCAAATGAGTAGGTTCTTCGTATCAGGTGGCCAAAGTATTGGAGTTTCAGCTTCAGCATCAGTCTTTCCAATGAATATTCAGGACTGATTTCCTTTAGGATTGACTGGTTGGATCTCCTTGCAGTCCAAGGGACTCTCAAGAGTCTTCTCCAACACCATAGTTCAAAAGTATCAATTCTTCAGCACTCAGCTTTCTTTATAGTCCAAATCTCATATCCATACATGACTACTGGAAAAACCACAGCTCTGACTAGATGGACCTTTGTTGGCAAAGTAATGTCTCTGCTTTTGAATATGCTGTCTAGGTTGGTCAAAGCTTTTCTTCCAAGGAGCAAGCGTCTTTTCATTTCATGGCTGCAGTCATCATTTACAGTGATTTTCAAGCCCCCCAAAATAAATTCTCTCACTGTTTCTACTGTTTTCCCATCTATTTGCCAAGAAGTGATGGGACCAGATGCCATGATCTTTGTTTTCTGAATGTTGAACTTTTTCACTCTCCTCTCTCACTTTCATCAAGAGGCTCTTTAGCTTTGCTTTCTGCTATAAGGGTGGTGTCATCTGCATATCTGAGGTTATTGATATTTCTCCCAGCAATCCTGATTCCAGCTTGTGCTTCATCTAGCCCAGCATTTCGCATGATGTACTCTGCATGTAAGTTAAATAAGCAGGGTGATAATATACAGTCTTGATGTACTGCTTTCCAGATTTGGAACCAGTCTGTTGTTCCATGTCCAGTTCTAACTTTTGCTGACCTGCATACAGATTTCTCAAGAGGCAGGTCAGGTGGTCTGATATTCCCATCTCTTGAAAAATTTTCCACAGTTTGTTGTGATCCACACAGTCAAAGGCTTGGGCGTAGTCAATAAAGCAGAAACAGATGTTTTTCTGGAACTCTCTTGCTTTTTCGATGATCCATCACCCCCTCCCCACATAAAGACAAAACCTCCAGGTCAGTGCGCTCAATCAATATTTTCTTTTCTTTTGAGACAAAGTTCCTGAAAGGTCTCAGAGGCTCCAAAGCAAGTAGGAACATCTCAAGGATTTTCTCTTTTTGAGGGGGAAACTCTCTTAAGAATACCATCTGATTATCACTAATCACTCTAATCCACCTTTGTGAGAAGCCAGTAGGTGACAAAACAATAGAAATGGAGTGCATGCAGTTTTCCAGAACATAACTACTCTTCCTTCTTTTTATGAGTAAGTGGAGTGTGTGAAGAGATCATAAAAAGAAATCTTTTTCCTTTAAAAAGGCATATTGCCTAGCGTTTTATTTAAGGTAGGAAAAACTGTCACTGTCACAGCCCAGGTTTTCCTCTCCTCCCTGTTACCCACTTCCACTAAGCCCCTGGCCACACCAGTCCCACAGAACTGGGCAGAGGTGTGCTTTAGGAGGGCTTTGGTGTTGTCAGAACATCACCCCTGTTGCTTGAGCACCATGGACAGATGCCAGGCAGGCACCAGAGCTGACCTCCAAGAGCATCCAACTCAAAATGCAGATCATTAGAAAAAGCCTGTTCTAATGATTCACTGACTTAATAAACCAAGGATATGATAAAGAACAGCAGTTATTCACAACTGGTCTGGCAAGGTTCCCTGAGCACTTAAACAGGGTTCACTCCCCTCAACCTCTGTATTATCTCCTCAATTTCCTGGGCTCCCATTTGAGCAAAATCAATCAACCACAGTCATGTGATCCAAGGCCTTGGATTTGAAATTTACAAAACCGTACATGTTACAATTTAGGTTTAAAATATAAGATTTGAGAAACGGCTGCAGCGTCCTGCAGAGTCATTGCTATGGTCCAAACCCCAAGGTGTTATACTGAATGGAGTCAGGCAGACAGAGAAAGACAAATACCATATGGAATCTAGAAATGGGTACAAATGAACTTACCTACAAATCAAGAATAGAGTGACGTTTGTAGAAAACAGACTTATGATTACCAGGGGGTGGACTGCTGTGCTGTGCTAAGTCGCTACAGTCATGTCCAACTCTTTTTAACCTCATGGACTGCAGTCCACTAGGCTCCTCTGTCCATGGAATTCTCCAGGCAAGATTACTTTATGGATTGCCATTTCCTTCTCCAGGGAATCCTCCCCACCCAGGGACTGAACCTGGGTCTCTGGCATTGTAGGCAGAATCTTTAGCGACTGAGCCACCAGGGGGGCTGTGGACATTAGGGATCCTTTAAAGGATTTTAAACCTGGAAGTGACACAATCAGGTTGACATTTTAGACTTCAGGGAGCTAATCTTCCTGAGGGGGAAAGGAAGGAAGGGTATTGGGATGTATTAAGAGAAGTTCTGTGAATTTGGAACCACATTTTTAATTACCTTTACATAAAATAGACACTAAGTTCATGAAATGTTAAGTAGAATCTGATATAACATCATTTTCTACCTCTGAATGAGGCCCTGTAAATGGGGGCAGGCTGCATATGAATTAGTACCACAACAAACCAGCAAAGTTCTTCCATGACTCCAGTCAAAAGTCGTTTTTTTCTGGGAATGCGAATCCCAGAAGCATCCAAATAATGAAACTGTTATAAAAAGATTAAGAAAAAATTAACCAGTGGCATTGGCTCGATTATTTTCTGTGGAGGGTGGTTTGCAGAGATGGTGCTATCTGACGAAATGAAAACGACAAGCTGGCAAGGCCATGGGGGCCCAGGCCACCTGAGTGACCCAATCAGTGACACCACAGCAGTCTCTCTGTGAGGCAGGGGTGGTGGCACGGGTGGTCATCTATGTGTTCTGGTGGATTTTAAGGTGCTAACTTGCAAATGTGAAAGGTACATTACATCATACAACATCTTTTTTCCAACTGCCAGCAAGCACCCCCTATGTATTTGGGGTAGAACTGCAGAGATGGTGGAAGAGAACTGACAGCAGGTTGTGGGAATGCTTTGGTGGGATTCCCAACCTGGGAAACATTACTTGTGGGATGTCTCTTTCACAGAAAGAGAAAACAAGAGGCTAGGCAAGTGGAACTCAGTTACATCGTAAGCCAGTGCCAGAGTTAGAACTGGAGTCTCTTCAGATATACTCTGTTCTGGAGGCAAAGGTCTTCGAACACGAGTAGTTAAGTACCAATAGTTTTTAAGCACTTTGTTCGAATTGCAGGAAATAGAGCTGCTTTCTTCACAGTGCCTTCTTGCCAAGTCCAAGGGCCCCCCTGGAGTCGGGCCTTCACTCCGCTGGAGGTGCTGGGCTCATGGAGGGCCATGTCCAGCTTCCTCTGGCTGAGATCACAGTTCCTCCCACCTGATTCTAACCTGGTGCTGGTGTGATCCAACCGCCAGAAATATCTCAGCCTGGTATCCTTTAAAGTAGTGGCTTGTGGGGCCACAAAAGCAACTTTTGACTTTTTCCCAGGAATAAGAATTGAACTCTTAAGTTGAGAATGAGTTCGTGTTTTTCTACTTGACCTGAACACATTTTAAAAAGCTGGCTTCACACCTACACAAAGAGGCAAATGAAAAGTTACCTTTGTTTTCCCAGAGCCCTCTGAGTCTCTCATCTGTGCAAGAAAAGGAGGTTCAGATCCCCGGGATGGCTGCCCAGACTCTTTACTGCTCCTTAGCTCTTCTCGCTTCATGTTGGCCAATGACTGGTCAATGTTTCCACCTTCCCACATAATCTGCTGCTTTGAGTGCCAGCAAGGCTCCCCTCACACCGTGCACTAGAGGGCAGTCATGGTGCTCGCCACACATACAGTCCCTGCCCAAGGCCACCATCTTATCCATCCTTGGTTGGAGGGACAGACCCTCGTAGCCACATTTTGCACCACTTAACCCCATCCCTACCTTGGCCTCAAATGACTGGTGCAAGGATGACCACTTCACTCCAGAACAGTCTGCTCTGTAAATAGGCCTAGTGCAAAAAGTCTTGATACAGCCTATTAGATTCTTTCTTGGGGACCTACAGTGGTTATATTAGGTGATGCGGATAAGTAAACGATGGGACCTAAGGATGGGGGGAGGTCTGAATGGGAGGGGCCAAGCCCACACCCACTTTATTTGGAGTATTTCCACTCTCATCAGCTTTAAATATAAGATGCTACTTGAAGACAAGAAAGGTTTTTACTGCTTAAAAGTGTTAGCAAAATCATAAAGAGAAAAAAATAGGACCAAAGAAGCTTAAGGAAGTTAGAAAATAGTTATCTAACAGTAAGAAAGAGGAGGTAGTAGGTCCTGGGAGAAAGACAGAGTCCCATTAACGTAGACCACGGACTCAAGACCCATGCACTTCTGTTTTTCTGGGACCCCAGCTCTTCCTGGATGCCCTGGGGTCCATGCATGTGTATATCTACAGTAACCAGCCATGCCCTCCTCCACCACTCCCCCACTATCCAATCCCTTCAAGCAGCTGAGTGGTTGGTTATGCGTCTGAAGGGCTGTTAAAAGAACCCTTAGAAACCCAAGAGGGTGGTCCACAATGAAAAAGATTTTAACTCAAATAGATCACAGCTCTTGGCCTATACTTAAAGGATTTGATCTCTGCATCATTTTTCAGGTATTTTAGGCCTTAAAGCTGGCCTATTTTTTGTTTTGCTTTTTGTTTGGTTTTTTTTTTTTTAGTCCCATAATCTCTGGGGTCAGAAAGTTTAGAAGTCTCCAGATCCCAGATTGGAGAACCCTTATCAGGTATCTCTCAATGTTGAATGGCGGATTCATGTTGATGTATTGCAAAACCAATTTAATACTGTAAAGTAATTAGCCTCCAATTAAAATAAATAAATTAAAAAAAAAAATTTCTCCTCCTGCTGCCAGGATGGAATAGGATGGAGGCTAAGGAAGGGCCTAGGGCAGAGCACAGATACTGCTGCGACAGTCCTTTCCACTTGTCAGCACGCTCCATGCGACAGGGCGGCGGCTGGCTTCCCTCTGTATGCCAACACCTAGCTCACCGCCTAGCATATGGCAAGTACTGAATATATATTTACTGACAGGCCGACTGACTAATACACATTTACTGACAGGCTGATTGACTGACTGACTCCAGGTAAGATTCCTGCTTTCTGGGACAACCCTCATACCTCTGGGAAGTAAGTCTAGATTACCTTTCTTCAAGAGTCTTACTTCAACGGCAGAAATTCAGACAGTTAATTATTTTTCCATGGGGCACTAGGTTATCTTTGGAAATAGGATGCTTGGTGGCCTGTCCTGACATCCCAGAGTCTCCTCAGAGGGAATGTGAATTAACCACCCCTCTGTAATTCCATTAATTTTTTAATGGTTACCTAAGTTAAGTAGTTTCTACATAATTTTCATAAAATTATGCAAATTCTGAGACCTAAGCATTTCAAATTCAACGAAAGTTAACTGCTTGTATTTTCATTTCTGAAAACTCACACTGAGATAAAAGTCTTGGGTAGAAATATTCACAGCAGTTGGCAGAATTACATGAGCAATTATTTAATGCAAAGAAAACGATCTCGAATTAAAAAGTTAATGGAGAATAGAATCGAGAACTGTCATTTTAAGGTAAGCTTGTACAGGTGTGACTTTTTTCACTATACCAGAACACTTCTGTAAGTCAAACAAGTGGATAAATATCAGAATAGAAGTCAGAAACTTATGACTGAGCTCCTGCTACCACCATGCCAAAGGGTCTATTTTCAGACAAGTTACTTTCTCTTAAAGAGAATTCGAACAAAAATTAAAAAAAAATTTTGGGTGGATAAAACCTATTATTTCCTTTCTTTAAACTACAGGTGCATGCTTTTATTGACTATAAAACAGTTATACAAACAAATATGCCAAAAGAGATAGTAAAGCCACCTTACCTTAGAATAGATAAACATTTGCTTCCCATATTGGGAGAGAACAAGGAAAAAGCAAGACAAAGCTGTCCCACATATTTTGGAGTCTGGAGAGAGGCAGTCAAAAAGATTGATTTTAAGTATTTTACAATGTCCAAGTTGTAAGCAGATACCTGACTTTCACAATATGCATGTGTAAAATTTCCTTCTTTGGCCAAAAGTTTAAAAAAAAAATCAAATAATCTCTTTCTGGGCAAATCAGACTAAATGAATCAATATGACGAGTCAGGGGAAAGTTATGTGCAGTTTTAGAGTCATTACTGTTACAAACTTAATGGTTTTAATCTCCCAGTTCTTAAAAAAATAGCAAAGTCAATGGGAATCTCTGCCATATAGTTTAAGGAACTTTTGACTCACTGAGGAGGCAGTGGCGTTATTTAGTTATTGGCAGGGCAAAAGTGACTTTCATTCAGTCAGTTATTCATTCAAGCAGCATTTACTGAGTTCCTCTTCTGTGCAGATCATCGAAGGGAAAGAGGTCTGAACCACATATAGCTGCGGCCTCCTCTCCCCGGAAAGAGGTCTGAACCACATATAGCTGCGGCCTCCTCTCCCCGCCCCCTACTGTGGGATGCCTAAGGCATAAACCTTCAATACTGACAGAAAGCATCTGAGGCTCTAGAATAGGAGAAGCCTGGAAGCAGAGGCATGAGGGAAGGCTGGGCAGTTGGGAAAATGGTCGGGTTTGCCAAGTGAAGTGAAGTAAAGTGAAGTGGCTCAGTCGTGTCCGACTCTTTGCGACCCCATAGACTGTAGCCTACCAGGCTTCTCTGTCCATGGGATTCTCCAGGCAAGAATACTGGAGTGGATTACCGTTTCCTTCTCCAGAGGATCTTCCCGACCCAGGGATCGAACCCAGGTCTCCCGCATTGGAAGCAGACGCATTAACCTCTGAGCCACCATAAATAAAGGACGGGGCTTGGGATTAAGTCTGAACAAACAGACTGGACCCCAAACAGGAAGGCTCTTCAATGCCATGCTGGGCAGTTTTACCTCCGTTAGGTGGGCTGTGGGGAAGCTGTTACAGGGTCTTGAGGCAGAGAATGGTTTAAGGGAGGCAGTTCGAGAAGATTCAGCTGGCAGCAGTACAGAGAACACAGCAGAGGGGAGAAACGCCAATCAAGACAGCATTACTACCCTCAGAGACAGGGACTGAGGACAGCTGAGGATACAAGAGGAGGCAGACCCAGAAAACACTGAAGGAAAACGACGGGATGACGGGAAGGGCAAGGGAGCTAGTATTTACAGGGGACACAGCGCACGTTACTCTAACACATAATAACAACACATGAAACAGGATGAACACATGTCCTGTTTTTCTTGGCACAGTCTGAGTTTATGCCTTTCTTTCTTTCTCTCTTCATTCTTTCCTTCCCTTCCTCCCTCCCTCTTTCTTTCTTCCCTTCCTACCCTTCCTCCCTCTTTCTTTCTCTCTCATGAAATAATTATTAACAATGGCCTCTTTGATTCTCAATATGTTCTGCTTTGGATAATATGTTACACAACCATGTTTCATATACTTTTCCTTCTTGATTCATCAAAAGAATTCTCCGGTTTACACATGAAGAGGCTGAAGATTTGAGGAGTTGCCCAAAGGCACGGAGCCAAAAAGTGGTAGACCCTGGATTTGACCTCAGATCTACACAGTCCCCAAACCCTTGAACTTTCTCCAGTGTCACAAGTTTCCTGCCCCCAGCTTGTGATGGGCTGCAGAGGGCAGGGCGGGGGGAGGCTGATTAAAACAAACAGGGACATCAGAAACAGTCAAATTCAGGTAAAAGATGATGTGTTCCAGTTTGGCTGTGTGGTCTGTTAGGTCTTTAAGGTGCTGGAAGGATATGGAAGCGGTTGGAGGTATTGGCTGAAATTTGGGAACAAAATCACATTCCAGTTATAGATCTGTGAGCTTTCCAAATCAACAGATGCAGGGCCCTGGGATTGCATGACGTCGCCAAGCAGGAGACTGCAGGACAAAGGTCACAGCTCAGATGCCTGCAGGGGCCAGGCAGGTAACACGAATGAGTGAGGGGGCAGTGGCAGGAGGAGGCATTTGTGAGGATTATCTTAATTTCTTCCAGAAAGTATTTGCAATTTTATAGAAATAATATGATCCTTAAAACAGTAGTCCACTTCTTCATGGAAGTTGGCAACTAGAGCAATTTCTAGGACTTTCATTAAAATTACAACTTTTTATAAAAAACTGGTAATTTTGTTAACCGTAAGATTTAACAGAAAACTATAAATTGTAGTCATTTAATTTTTGTCCACAGTTTTATGCTAGGAGAGGCCTTAAATGAGAGGGTTTTGTTTTTTTTTAAGTGCAGTTAGTTCTTTATCAGAATCACGAGCTACATGCAAGTACATTAAAACAAACTGCAGTGCATTTTTACCATCCTAAGTAATAGCCAAGCATAACTTAAGACACTATTGTTAGGAACCTGTGAGTGGAGGTTGGGAAGAGGGTAGAGGAAGACTGGGAGAGAAGAGGGGTGGGGGAAAAGAGTAGCGCGCATTTCAAAAAGCGATATGCCAAGGTTTTCAATTTACATATTTATATTAGAAAAAGAATGATTAATTAGAAGTTACCAGTCTTGTTATTGCTTCATACCCTTAATTCAAACCTAACAAGCCCTGTAGCCCTCATGGGCCTCACCAGTGGTTCTCAAACTCTTCCCAGCATGAGATTTCCCTGGACTTGTTTACTGGGAGGACTCATTACAACACAGACTGCTAGGCCACCTCTGAGGACTTCCTGATTCAGTAGCTCTGGGATGGGTGGTGAGAGTTTGCATCACGACCAGCTGCAAGGGGATGGCAATGCTGCCGGTCCGGGGACCACACTTTGAGAACCTCCGGTCTACATACCAGTGAATATGCTAGACAGAGCCTGGCTGGCTCCTGCCCTTTTCAGAATCACCATGGAGCACAAACATGCACTCCGGCTCCGTTTCTCATGGCACTCTGGAAAATGATTCAACGACATGGCTTCAAACAGAGGTCCAACTTTTTGCCTCATTGTCTGTGTTCTGAATCCAACCTAGTTTAATATTTTGGAAAATGTTACCCTTTTCTGTACTGAGCAAAGTAAATATTTTGTCAGTTGTTAAGGATGAGCTGCAGAGTAAGACCTAAAGATGTATCCAAATTCAGCAGGAAGGCTTGGAGCTGGTTCGGAACTTTCTCCAGATTGTGATTTGTAATGTATTTCAGAAGCCAGCAGAAATACCAACCATTCGATCTATTAAGAAAAGCCTGAATGAACCTTTTCACAGCACATTTTTTTTTTTTCCACACCAACTCTCATTACGCTTGGCAAAAAAAAAAGAGAAAGGAGAGACAAATGCTTTTCTGCCCATAGGATTTCATCAGAGTATTGTTCTCATATAAAGAACTTTGTGGCAGAGTTTTAGAATCAGAAGAAATTTTTAACAATCCCTTTGTGACGGTTGAAATAACTAAGGCCCAGAAAATGTAAATGCCATTTGCCCAAGGATCAGATGGGAGAACTGGACCTGGAATTAAATTCAAAGGCTCCTGATTCCTGGGCCAGCACTTTTCTTATGACAACATACCACCTCCATGCAGATGAACTGTAAGAAACTGATTTCAAAAACACAATACTACCAATAATGTGTTTTGCACTGCACTTTCCCTGACAACTCCTAAACCAAGTGGTTACTGATGGCTTCACTTATGGTGAGAGGGCTGGGGTGGGCAGACAGAGGACATCTTGGAGGGTGCTCTTCTCACCTTCCTGCCTAAGAATTTCCAGAAGCATCTCCCATTATAGTGCCTCCCTGGTAGCTCAGCTGGTAAAGAATCTGCGTGCAATGCAGGAGACCCTGGTTCAATCCCTGGGTTGGGAAGATCCCCTGGAAAAGGGATAGGCTACCCACTCATTTTCTTGGGCTTCCTTGGTGCCTCGGAAGGTAAAGAATCTGTCTGCAATGCGGGAGACCTGGGTTTGATTCCTGGTTTGGGAAGATCCCCTGGAAAAGGGAATAGCTATCCACTCCAGTATTCTTGCCTGGAGAAGTCCAAGGACAGACGAGCCTGGCAGGCTATAGTTCATGGAGTTGCAAAGAGTCGGACATGATTGAGTGACTTTCACTTTCATGGGCTAAGATGGTAGAAATATAGTCATTAATATGGTGACATTCACATTTTGACAAAGAAATATGTCGGGGGAGGATTACAGAGGGCAAGGGATCTTAGAGATCATCAGGGTCACATATCTTATGTGTAGATGTGAAATCAAAACTCTCAGGACTTGAGGAACTTGCCTGGGCACTCAGTCTATTAAGCGGCACAGCTAGGACTTCCCTGGAGGTCCAGTGGCTAAGAACCCACTTGATAATGCAGGAGATGCAGGCTTGATATCTGGTGGGGCAACCAAGATCCCACATGCTGCCAAGCCATTAAGCCCTTGCGCCACGACTACTGGGCCTATGTGCCACAACTAGAGAATCCATGTGCTGCAATGACGGCACATGTCTACAGTGTTAGCTATACCAGGCACACTGTTTTAAGAACTTTACATGGATTATTGCATCTAACCAGTCATGTCATTGAGGAAGTTAGAATACCATAGGGTAAGAAATGGAAATGAAGGATGAAATGAAGTAATGAATGCGAAGTACTTAGCACAGAACCTATGCTGTTTTTCCAGGACACATGACTGGCTATTAAATGCAATAATCCAAGGTAGGGATTTAGAACAGCTCTTGGCTCACAGAGCACACTAATACTAGCTGCCATTATCACATTTTCTCCTATTTCTTCATATGGAACAGACCAAAGAAATTGGATCTAGATGAAAGTTATGAGCCATGCAAGATTCAAACATAGGTAATATCCCTGGGAACCAGTTGCCACCAGTGAAGACCACAGAGACCACAGGGTAGCTTGGACCAAAATGCTCCTGAAGGCCAAATGCTGAAGCCAGAGACCACAAAAGAACAGAATTAAACAGGTTTGTATTGGGCACTGGTTTCAAAGAGCTCAGAGGGTTTACCGCCCATCTCCTCATCAATCTTAACCGCACTCAAGTTGGAGAGGAAAGCGAACATAGGATGAAAATCTCTTTCATAGGAAGGCAGTTGCAAAGACAAAACTAATCACTCAAAGTTGGTGGGAAGGACCCAATTTCCTTAATAAGAATGTACTGATCTACTGGTGAAGCATATGAATATCACCATTCATTAAGATGAAACAACACTACTCATTAAAGCACTCATGGCAGGTAAACTGCCTCGTTAATTGCCCACTTGAGAGTGTCTGACATACCACATGCTTGCACACTGGCGGGAAACAGAGGGAAATCCAGACGGAGTCCAGCTACTGCTACCTACTTCTCTCCACCCTGGCAACTAGAAAGGATATGCATCTGGTTTTGTTACAGAGGGATAAATGAGGATCAGTGAATGGAAGCTGCATGCAGGCAGATTTTGGCTCAAGATAAAAGAGAGAACTTAAAAAAAAAAAACAAACCCTAAAAGTATCCAACAATGATCATGCTGCCTGCTGAGGTGGTATGTGCTGTGTGGGTGACTAAGGAGAGGGAGGCTCAGGAGACACTCACAGGGTATACCGTTATTGGGACCACAATTTCTTTTGTCCTTGTGATCATTATCTTGTCAGCATTCCATCACATAGATAAGGGCACTGATTAGAGCTGAAAACATTTCCACCAAGAGAGGCCAAAAAACAGGTGAGTTGTTCTAAGGCCAAATTTTAGTCTGAATCCAGGTTCTGTTTTTTTTTTTATCATTAATAAATAGTTATGTGGGTTAATATTAAGTGGTTAATTAACCCCTTCTGGTTAATTAATTTTGAACAACAATATAGGATCTATATTCAGTGACTTGCAGTTCACACAGGTTTCCTCAGAACCAAAAAATGTGTCCGTTAGGTTGAGGAGTGAAATGCGAGGGAATAAGATTAAAGAAGCAACTTCTGAAAAGATTTTTAAAAGGCTGAATTCCTCTACTTGAGAGAAAACCAGAGCTGACATTGGAAAAAGAGTAAACAGAATCAGGGGTCAGGAAGCACTAGTGGTTTAGGAAAACAAGAAAAGGCGTGATTTGCAAAATACTGAGAATGAATAAGGGAGCCTTCAGAACACCTATTTTTTAGAAATCACTCCCTGATGTAAAGGGAACAGTTTATGTCCTGTTTAGACTCAAGTTCTGGTACGCAGGGGGACCACCTGGCTACTTTAAAACACTGGAAGCAGGTTTAGCAGAAGGCAGAAATCTGCAAAGATTTGTAAAGATGTGTATCAGACACCTCCTTCAAGGACAGGAAGTTGGGCAGGAGAGATGAACCGCACATGTATGCTAAGTCACTGCAGTCGTGTCCGACTCTGTGTGACCCTATGGACTGTAGTCCGCCAGGCTCCTCTGTCCATGGAATTCTCCAGGCAAGAATACTGGAGTGGGTTCCCATACCCTCCTCCAGGGTATCTTCCCGACCCATCCCCATAAGAGATCAAATCCACGTCTCTTATGTCTCTTGAATAAACAAGCAGGTTCTTTACCATTAGTGCCATCTGGGAAGCCTGGAGATGGGTCAAATAGAAGCTCATTTCCTAGCTGGAAGAGGACAGTAACATTGGGAAAACATATGATATTTTACTCTACTTTTGACCATGGAAAGCAATACTGGGATGTAAGAAAAGGTAATTTAAGGTGTTTTCTGGACTGGCTGACAGTAGTCATGAATACCACAGAGGATGAGATGGTTGGATGGCATCACCGACTCAATGGACATGAGTTTGAGTAAACTCTGGGAATTGGTTGATGGACAGGGAGGCCTGGCGTGCTGTGGTCCATGGGGTTGCAAAGAATCAGACATGACTGAGCGACTGAACTGAACTGAACTCAGTCAGTTAATGCTGACAGCGAAGGCAAGATGACAAGAAAAGGCTCACAGGCTGCAAATTTTAGAGCTCAAGGTACTCTCAGAAGAAGGCTAACAGGTTCAAAGGAGAGTGAGGATGTTTCAAACAAAAAGAATCCCACAACTGCATAGGAAAAAAAAACATAAAAAGTGAGAAAAGCGAGAACAATACTAAGCAGTAAATATGTTACCATCTTCACTCTATAGAGAGTTCCTTCAAGTAGCTAAAGTCAGTGAATTCAGGAACAAGAAAATGCAATTAGTGAAGACACATGTGAGAAAATGTTCAGACTAAAATCATTGTACTTTTGCTGCATGAGTGCTGACAAGGGTGTAGGGAAACTGTGATCTCACACATCACAGGGGGCACTGTAAATCAATACAGCCCTTCTAGAAGAAAAGCACTTTGGCAATGTATTGAGCCATAAACATGGTCATACCATGTGACTAGTAATCCCGCCGTGGAAATCTATCTTACATTAAAAAAATATGTGAAAAGCTATATCTGTAAAGGTGTTTGTTGGAATAGTGTTTAAAAACATTACACATTTAGACTGGGCAATGGATTTTAATTCAACAAATGATAAATAAATACTTCTAAGTAGCTGGGTATAATAAAGCAGAATTTTTTCGCTCTAGAGCCTATGATACAGAGTGAAGCGACTCAGAAAGAGAAATATATATATATCATATACTGATCCATATATATGGAATCTAGAAGGATGGCACTGATGAATTTATTTGCAGGGCAGTAATGGAGAAACTGACAGAGAGAACAGACTTATGGACACGGAGGGAGAGGAGGAGGGAGAAGGGGAGATGTATGGAGAGGGTAACATGGAAACTTATATTACCATATGTAAAATAGACAGCCAGTGGGAATTTGCTGTATGACTCAGGGAACTCAGACAGGGGCTCTGTGACAATCTAGAAGGGTGGGAAGGAGGGAGATGGAAGGAAGGCTCGGGAGGGATGGGACATGGGTGTACCTATGGCTGATTCCTGTCGATGTATGACAGAAAACCACAAAATTCTGTAAAGGAAATATCCTTCAATTAAAAAAGTAAAGTGGAAAAAAAGAAAAAAATTTACAATCACAACTTAATGCCAGTACTCTTTTCAATATTATGAAACCACTGGAAAGAAGGCCATGGGAATACATTTTAAGTGATTAAAATGTGCGTGATATATTAAAGTTTAGAAGCTGTACACCAGCATTATATTTACCACAATGTTTAGGAGAAAAAAAGCAAATGAAAAAGTCAAGAAGGAAATAAACTAAAATGGTAACAATGACGGAATAATGGGTTTTCTTTTTCTTGACTCTAATGTGGCTATAATACTTTCAAATAAAGGACAATTAAAAATGAGAAGAGAAAGAGAAAAATAAGGTGGTGAGTGACTAAAGATGAAGATTAATGAAAAAAAGTACTAAGTACAGTCAAGAATTTTTATTTCTTTAAAAACTGCTTTTAGTTGTATATTTTTAGCAGTTATTAGCACTAATGATTTGTTAGTTCAATAAACTGTTTTATTTTAGTAGAAAAATTATGAGGATTCTAACTCAGGGATTTATTGAATCTCACTCATGGAGGTCTTCAGAATTTCACATAAATAAAAGTTACTATGAGGCACAAGCTTACAAATTCTGCTACCTAAAAAATGAGAGGCAAAAATTCACTCCAAAGTGAAGAACAGATAAGATTCTGGAGTCCTAACCAAGGTGGGAGAGGTGGATTCCTCCTGGCAAAAGCTCCTGCAGGCGATGTAGCAGAGCAAGGAGGAGAGGCCATGTCCAGGGTGATGGAGGCCCAGGGGGCAGGGGTCTCCCACGCATTCTGAGTCCCCAAGTAACCGCTCTAGTTCCTTGGGCTCTGTTCTTTCCAGGACCTGAACACACTGAATTCAACTAACACTGTGATTCAAACCCCACGGCATCAGAACTTGTGGGAATTAAAAAAAAAAAAAAAAAAAAAAAAAAGCTCTGATCTGAGGCTCCAGAAAAATCCTTTTCCATGGCTACTGAAAGTTCTTGGATTTTTCTTGAACTTGATTGAAGTCCATTTGGATTTGTGCCCAGCATTCTACTTCTCACCTTATGGCCCTTGAACCCCTCAGATCCATTCTGCTCTTCTGTGACAGTAATAATCCTAAAGCTTGCCTTCTCTCCATCACCTGATGCCAGCTGCTCAGGTGAGTGCAGGTGCATTTAATTCATGCCCTGGCCACTTGGTGCCATGAGCTATTGGAATCACATTCCTGTTATCACCTAGGACTTCTCTGCATTTTACCTAATCTAGGTTAGATAAGCAGTTCCCAATTCTTCCTGTTTCCTGAATGCTTCCTGAACCCCACTCCCAGGATCCATTTCCATATCAACCATAGTTCTGGACTGCAGGCAATTGAAACTGACTCTGATCATCATTAACCTAACAAAAACAAAAAGCAATTTTTGGAAGGTAATCAGGGGCTCACAGGACTAAATGGAATCTGAAGAATCAGGCTCGTAAAGTGCCAAGAATAAGAGGTCTAGATATGCATGTGGTCACGGGAATGAAGCAAGATCTCACTGATGAGCTGGTTTAAGTTTTATGTTAGAAAGAAATTATGAAAAAATAGTGAAAAGTGTAAAAAGATCTTAGTTAAACATGTGTGAAGTGAAGTGAAAGTCACTTAATCATGTCCGACTCCTTGCAACTCCTTGGACTATACGGTCCATGGAATTCTCCAGGCCAGAATACTGGAGTGGGTAGCCAATCACTTCTCCAGTGGATCTTCTTGACCCAAGAATAGAACTGGAGTTTCCTGCATTGCAGGTGGATTCTTTACCAAATGAGCTATCAGGGAAGCCCATAAATATGTATAGTACTGTATAATGAAAAAGTCTACTGTTGACAAGTAATTGTGGTGTTACCATGAAATTAGCTGTGTAACACACATGAGTTACTTTACATTTCTAAGCCTAATATCATCCTCTGCAAAATAAAGAACCAGGTTAGAGGTGGTTTAAACTACGGCTTCCTTCTAGCTTTCATGATCTTTGAGTATATTTCAAGAGAAAGAACCTATCTAGCCCCTCCTCTCCAGCTCCCATGCACCTGAGGAGAACCACTATCAGAGAAGACGCAGAGACCACTTCTACTAAAAAACTGAACAACCACAGAATCCTTCTCAATATTGCAGATGTCTACTACCCCTGGGCTGGAATCTGCATGGAAGGGAAGATCAATCTGCCATTTCTGGTCTGTAGTATATTGTTCTGCTTTCCCAGGGTGAGCTAACCCAGAAAAACCAAGATATTCTAAGAACATCAGACAAAGTCTTTGCTCAAAAGAATCTTCAAGACCAGCTCTTGTCCTGCTGCTAAGCATCAGTTCAGCTTGTACGATCTCCCTGGTAACCAAGTACAATACGGTATCATCCTGTCAGCCTGAAAGTTTTGTTGTGAACTTCAAACGTACTTTAGGAGCGCTCAGCATGACATTCCTCATTCAGTTCCTACAGGCCTTGTCTTCCATTCTCCTTGTTCACACACCTGAGGACTGTCCATTTTTATTCCACTGGAATCCTCTAAATGGAACATAATGAAATTGAGGGAAACCCAGAAAAACTCTGAGTCCAATTCAGTTAGTCTTTAAAAAAAATTTTTTTTTTGACTGCACCACCTAGCATGTGAGATCTTAGTTCCCTGACCAGAGACTGAACCTGTGCCCCATCCCCCTACCCCATACTAGAAAGTGAGGAGTCTTACCCACTGGACCGCCAGGGAAGTCCCCAGCTGGTCTTAATAATCAAAAGAGTATGGAAACAGCAATGTCAGAACTTTGTATAATTCAATCAGGAGAAGGGAATGGAGAAAGTCTTCTGAAAGAAAACATTAAAAAAAAAAAAAAAGAAACAAGGGTCGCGGCAATTTCTCTCCTCCAAATCAAATGTTTCATCTCATTCAACAGGATGTATTAGTTAAGGTTAGATTTGGCTACACATATCATGAAGACTCAACATCTCAGTGCCTCAGAGCAGGGATTAGCGAGCTCCAATCTCTCTAATTGCGTAAACTAGAATTTTTTTTGAAGACAGTCATTCATCTGTTGGTGTGTTGTCTAGGGCTGCCCTGGCACTCCAAGAGCAGAAGTCAAGCAGCTGTGACAGAGGTTACAGGGGCCACAAAGCCTAAAACACTTACTATGTCCCTTCACAGAAAATGTGTGCCGACCACTGCTCTCCAGCGTCAATTTAGTTCTCTCTCATGAAAAGAAGCCCACAGGCCAGGACAGCGGATTAATAGTGTCTTCAGAGAACGAGCCCACTCATGCAAAGAGACGACTCACTGGAAAAGACCCTGATGCTGGGGAAGATTGGTGGTCAAAGGAGAAGAGGGCGGCAGAGGGTGAGATGGTTGGATGGCATCACCAACTCAATGGACATGAGTCTGAACAAATTCCAGGAGATGGTGAGAGATAGGGAAGCCTGGCTGCAATCCATGGGGTTTCAAAGAGTTGGACACGACTTAGCCACTGAACAACAACAGAGAACAGACTCTTTCTACCTTTCTACTTTGACATCCTAACTTAACATTGTCAGGTGCACCTTGTGACCCAAATGGCTTCTGAGACTCTCATGACCATTTCTAAAGTTCAGGCCAGAAGAAAAAGGACAAACAGAAGGTCAAGGGAGACCCCCCCCCCCCACCTCCCCTGGTGAGTCAGCTCTTACTAAGAATCCTTCCTAGAAGTTCCACAAAACACTTCCACTTCCATTTTATTTGTCAGAACCTCACCATGTGTCTTATCTAGCTGTAAAGAGGACTGGGAAATAAAAGTTTAGTGCTTTTTAAAATTTTCTGGTGGCCCTGTGTGCAGCTAAAAATAAGCTTTTATTAGTTTGGAAAAAAGTGAGAGTGGATGCTTGGACCAACAATGTTCCAAGCATGTTGTGAGGCAATGGCCAAGTGTGATGGTCCCTGGTCCCTGCCTTTGAAAAGTCTGAGTCAGCAAGGGAGACGGATAAGCTCGTGGACAGTAGTATTTCGGGGAGAGAAGTTTCCTAGGAAGGTAGATAATGGCATATCATGAAAAGCACAAGGGAAGGGGTTAAGACTTGAGCTGAATGTTGAGGAACTCACTGGAAGGAATTTGTTAGTGAAGAAGCAGGGTCAAGGGTGCTCCAATATGAGGGAGCAGCCTGTGTAAAGACATGGAGGAGAAAGAGAATGAGCACAGTGAGCCTGGCTGAGCACAGGGTGTGCCAAGGCCACCAGAGATCAGCTGGGGAGATGGGCACACCTCACCCCCAGAACAGATGGGGCCTGGGCTCCAAGGTGCTGGGCTTCCTCTGGACCGTGATGAGTAGACACCTTAAGTGTATCACTTGGGAGAGTGATATGATCCCTCTGTGTTTCATAAGATCATTTTGGTCACAGTGAGGATAGATCAGGGTGGGGTGAGGAAGCAGGAAGAGGCAGAAGGCTTCCATTTACCTATTTTGTAATTATGCTAAAGTTAGAGTATAATCTTGATGCATGAAAGATCCAGTCACCCAAAAGCTAATTAATAGATATAATGGCTAAACATAACCTGTATTTCATTGAGTCCTCACAGTCCTCCTGTAAAGCCCACCTTATACAGGAGGTACCTGAGGTTCAGAAAGGTTAACTGGCTTATCTGAAATCTTGGCAGCTAGCAAGCAGCAGAGCAGGGCGGGCAGTAAGGACCCAGGTCTAGCGCTCTTTTTACTGCACGTTAAGAGCAACAAGCATTCCAGACTCAACCTGTCACCCCTAAATCCAGGCCAGGCAGGGCTATTTGCATATCTTGGCAGTAACATATCTTAGTGGCATTAAATGTATGAAAACATAGAGGCATTTCCCTTCAGTTACTTTATGAGGCAAGATATCAAGAGGATTTTATTAGGTTTTGGCAAATTCTCTTAATAGGAAAAATCAACTGTATATTTTATTATTCTTTGTTCAGTGCTGTGGCAATTATTCAAACACTCATGAAAGAGCTATGTTGCTCTACAGTTCCAACTTTCTATTTGATTATACCCCATCTTTCCTCATTTATGTGCGGAGCTGAAAGCATTCTTAAAAAAGACTTGTTAAAAGTCTTGAATCAACAAAATTAAACAATTATTTTTACTTTTTACGTTTGTTTTCTCAGAAGGAATTTTCCAGATACTGTTCTCATACCGCACTCTGTCAAGACACTAAAAATCTGCATTGTGACTGTTAAGTTTCCTTGTCTTTTTCTCCACAAGATAATAAGAGCCTTGAGGTCAGCAACAGAGTATTTATTTATTTGTATATCTCCAGGCACAGTAATTGGCACTTGATGGCTCACAATAACTGTTTGTAGATTAATAAAGTGGAGCAATAATGTAGTTAAACACATACAATCATATTTAAAATGTATTCTACTATAGTGGAGTATCGAGTACCTTAAAAAGATCTATCTTCACTGTAATTTTACAGCAAGAAATCAAAATCTCTAGGTAAAACTTCAGGGGTGTGGAATTCAGAGGGGTTATTTAGGGGTCTGTTTTGCTATTTGTTAAGACTTAGGGTCACAATGCCTTTTAACAAATTGATCTGGAGATGGTTGCTTCCGGTTTCCTTCCCTCAGACCCTCCATCACACCATCCACATGAAGCCTTGGCTTTACAGATTAAGGCTGCTTTTCTTGGTTTAAAAGCAAAGCCTTTCTGCTTCCTTGGGTTGCTGTCTTAGGAGACCAGATGTTATGATGGGCATATATGCCTTTAAAATTCACTTTGATTTCTATTCTCTGTCTGCTCCATGTTGGTACTCTACGGTAGGGAGTCTCTGAAGTTTGGGTCCAAATGGGAGCTAAATGCAAGGACCCTCTTGTCCTAGACGTGTGAGTTCTTCTCAACTCACAACAGAGGACCTTCTTTCCACAAGAGCCCAGCACCACAGGGTACCATGCTTTCATTTCACAGTTCAGTTTTGAGGACTGAATAGGTATAATGACAAAGTAATGAGACATTTTCATCAACAGATCACAATTCATCTTCTGGTCGGTCCCTTGCTCAGCACACGTCTGGAAGCCTTCTTTCAGAACTGTGTCAGACCTTGCTCATATCCGTACCTTCAAACAGCCTCTAACTTTAGAATGGTTCCTTCCATCCTGACTTTCTTCTCTTTCCTTCCATTTGCTCGTGCTAAATCGCTTAAGTTGTGCCTGACTCTTTGTGACCCTATGGACTGTAGCCCATCAGGGCTATCCATGGGATTCTATCCATGGGATTCTCCATGGCAAGAGTGGGTTGCCATGCCCTCTTCCAGGCGATCTTCCCTACCCAGGGATCAAACCCGTGACTCTTAAGTCTCCTGCATTGGCAGGCGGTTCTTTACCACTAGTGCCACCTGAGAAGCCCAAAAGCCCCTCACTGTATAGCTTTTATCCTTGAAACAGAATTCATAACGCCTCAGATTTGTTTTTCCCCACCTGGAAGGGAAGAATCACCCTCCAGAGAATGCCAGGAAATACAAAGAACTTCAAAGAGACTGGAACTACATTCACACTTTCTGTGAAAGTAGCCGTGATGAGCACTCATTTTCTTTTCATATATGCCAAATTAAGTTACTTCTTGAGCCATGTTGTCCAGTAAGAGCCAATGGAACTGGTATCCAACTGCAAGCTATTTTTCCTTTCCTTTTCTCAAAAATTGTTCACCTCAGTTTTCCTATTTTCTTCTGCTCTTGAGCCTCTAAACCTGCACACCTTCAAAACCCAGGGAGGCAGAGGGGAGAGTCTGTGGGGCAGAGTGAGGAGGAAACCCCAAATCAAGCCTTGAGTGGAGCACTGGGGAGATGAGGGTAGGCTGACTGCCGTCGGTGATGAGGTCCTTCCCATCCTCAGGCAGCAGGTGTGGAGGCTGGGGGATGGCTGGATATAAGAAATGTAGCTGCTGAGCTTCTCAGACTGTCCAAGGCTGCTGAGAAGAGAGAGTGGTGAGGCAAATGGCCAAAGTATTCAGCCAGATAGATGGTCTTCAAGGACCGGTGGGATCTGAATTACCAGTGCTTCTCAGAAGTGAAGTGAAGTGAAAGTCGCTCAGTCGTGTCCGACTCTTTGCAACCCCATGGACTATACAGTCCATAAAATTTTCCAGGCCAGAATAGTGGAGTGGGTAGCCTTTCCCTTCTCCAGGGCATCTTCTCAACCCAGGGATTGAACCCAGGTCTCCTGCATTACAGGGATATTCTTTACCAGGTGAGCCACAAGGGAAGCCCAAGAATACTACCGATGCTGCTCAACCAGGGCTCTTTTGCTCTCCAGGGGACATTCAGCAATGTCTGGAGATGTTTTGGGTTATCACACTTGGAGGTGGGAGGGGTCATTGCTAAGCATCTGACACAGCACCCCCTCCCCCACAACCAAGAACTATCTGCCTCAAATATTCAATACTGCTGAAGCTGAGAAACCCTGAGCTAGACAAAAGACATTCAGAACAGGTGTCATACTGTAACAAGAAAAAAAAAATGTAGAGAATTAACTTATTGTTGGAATTAAAAAAAATAATTCAGTGTGTAAAGTTTACATAAATTTATATAACATGAATGTAAACTGCTAAGCATGTATTTGACTTGTACCTTCCTTAGTAATCTATTTTCCTTCCCCCCCACAAAAAGACCCACAGAGTATCTGTAAAGTGCAATAAAATGGGGCAAACCTGTAAAAAAAAAATCATTCAGATCACATCTCATCAACTTCCACCTCACCTAACGTTTGCATATGAGGCACTTATGGCTATATTTTTCATTACAAATATTCATTTGCTCTTGGTATAGAGTAACACTAGCAAACTGCAGTGTGACAGCCCCTGGTGCTCCCGGAACTGGGTCTGTCTACCCTGGTGTTCACTCTTCGGCATGCTGTGCAGTGGTCTCCTTCACTGGTGATATGCCTCTCCTCCTAGAGAGCAAGTCACGTGAGGCCAGGGGCTGATATTCGCCTGTCTATTTCAGGACCCAGCCCAGTGTCTGGTGGGGAGGATGGGCTGAGGGGCAGCTAAGGAGTGGTCTGGACTCTCAGCTAAGAAAGTGGACTGCCTGGGCTGAAACCCGTGCTCCACCACTAACTCACTGTCTGATCCACTTTTGCAAAGACCTTGTCTATAGAAATAGGGCTTCCCTGGTGGCTCAGCTGGTGAAGAATCCGCTTGCAATGCGGATGATCTGGGTTCGATCCCTGGGTTGGGAAGACCCCCTGGAGAAGGAAACGGCTACCCACTCCAGTATTCTGGCCTGGAGAATTCCATGGACTATAAAGTTCATGGGGTAACAAAGAGTCGGACATGACTGAGCAACTTTCACAGAAACAGGGATACATGGTACCCACCTCATGCTGCTGCTGCTGCTGCTGAGTTGCTTTAGTCGTGTCACACTCTATGTGACCGCACAGACAGCAGCCCACCTCATAGGCAGAATTAAATAATTTAATCATTAATTATTAAATAACTTAATCTTGAAATTTAATGTTTAAGTGCAAAATGATTAATATTTATTGATGGGTGAAGCATCAAAAAACAAAGATATTGTTAAAAATCTGCCTGCAGGGTGGGCGAGGGGAAGGAGTAAATTAGGAGTTTGGGGTTAAAATACACACATTGCTATACATAAAAAAGATAACCAACAAGGACCTACTCTATAGAATAGGGGAACTATACTCAATATCTTATAATAACTTATAATGGAAGAAAATGTCAAAATATATATACACACACATGTGTATGGCTCAGATGGTAAAGAATCTGCCTGCAATGCGGGAGACCTGTGTTTGATTCTTGGGTCAATAATATCCCCTGGAGAAGGGAATAGTTACCTTCTCCAGTATTCTTGCCTAGAGAATTCCATGGACAGAGGAGGCTGGCGAGCTACAGTGCACGGAGTCACAGAAGAGTCGGACATGACTGAACAACTAACACTTTCACTTTTCATTGTTCAGCTGAATCACTGCGCTGTACACCTAAAACCAATACAACATTATAAATCAACCGTATTTCAATAAAAATTTTAAAAAGATGTGCCTACAAACCACTAATGAAGAAGATGGAGAAAAGCACATAAAACACCTTGGCTTTTACTTCCGGGAGCTTTTAAACGTAAGGTTTTTCTTCTTTGCGATGTAACAAACATGGAAAGCATTTTGTTAACATTTACAGGCAAAGGCAGTGAAAGCCTCAGCAGGATATACATTTTTGACATATTGATTTTATTTCACAATTAATGTTCTACCCAGTTTCTCTGCCGCATCTAGTTTTTTTCACTGTATTTATTGCCATAGGTGAATTTCATTTTCTATTGTCTCCTGATAAAAACTGATTTATAGCACTATGGTATGTCAGTCTCAGAAAGGGTTTTAACAGTTTTCTGTGGTTGAACACCACCAGTCTTCTTCCTGTTTAAATGCTGCTTCTTTCAACAGTCTTACATTCTTCTGTAGCATGGGACTCTCTCAAGCACAGAGGATTTAAATCTTAATTGTTTTGAAATTGATATTTTCTGCTCTCCACATCTACTCTTCCTCTGGGTCTCTGATCTCTTGCTACTCTTCCATTTTCCTTGGTTATTTCATATGTATATATCTTGCAGAAGCTCCAGAGAGAGGCATGATTTCTAAGCATCTTTTACGTATGTAATCATGCACCAGACACTCAGGAAGCATTTATGGAGCACCAGCGTATTCCAGGCTCTGTGCCCAGCTCCTGAGTACAGCTGGGCCAAATAGGCCAGAACACATAGACCAGACCCTGCCCTCCTAGAGGGGGCATTCTTGAGCATGAAAGGAGACCAAGAGAAAACAAAGAAGCAAATGCAAAAGGTAATTGATGACACAATATAAAGGAAATCAACAGCATAACTGCACTAGTTCTTTATGCCTCCTATAGCAAATTATCATAAACTTGGTGGCTGAAAACAACACAACTTTCTTATCTTATAGTTCAGGAGGTCAGAAGTCTGACATGAGTCTCGATGGGCTAAAAACCTAGATGTCATCAGACTGCTGTTCTTCTGAAGGCTCTAGGGGAGAATCTATTTTCTTGCCTTTTCCAGCATCTAGAAGGGGTCCACATTCCTTGGCAGGTGGCCCCTTCCTCCATCTTCAGAGTCAGCAGCGGCCAGTTAAGCCTTTCTGAAATCATCTCTCTCTCTGACACTCACCTTTCTGTTCCCTCTTTCACATTTAAAGGACATTTCCATCTACCTGGATAAACCAGTATAATCTCTAACCCAGGATAATCTCTAAACCAGGATAATCTCTTTATCGTAAAGTCCACCGATTAGCCATCTGCACTCCGTCTACTCTCTTAACTCTCCACTCTAACATATTCATAGGTTTCTGGGATTAGGGTATAGCCTTTTTTTTGGTGGGGGGGGAGGGCACTAGTCTGCTTAACATAACTGTATGCTGCTACTGCTAAGTCACTTCAGTCGTGTCTGACTCTGTGCGACCCGATAGACAGCAGCCCACCAGGCTCCCCCGTCCCTGGGATAACTGTAGAAGGAGGGACTATAATTTCAGTATCCTCTTTTCTATCTACACAGAATAGCTGTTTAACAAATTCAATACTTGGTAAATGAATCATAACTACACGTTTGTTTCTTGTTAAATGAACACAAGATCTGCGTTTTTTGTGTTGCAGGATTGAGACATGAGCTGTGTTTTTGGTTCTACCGACTTGAGGTATTGCAGAGGTGAAGGGTGGGTGATTTCAGTCAACCTTCCAGATTACCCCAAAGTCAACGCAGAGAGAGGCTTAGGGGCCCCTGCCACATCAGACATTGGAGAAGAAGCTCCCGCTGCATTTTTCTCGCTCTCCTGCGCCACTAGTGCAGGACCCTTGGCGGTGATCTTCCTCTCCTCCCAGGAGCCTTCCTTTCTGCAGTTTCCTGAGAGCTCCACCACTTTTATTTCTGTTGGCTGTGGCAATTTTCTTGAATTATAAAATGCAGTTGTTTTTTTTTTTTAAGGATCCTAGGATTCAGTTCCAGGTAAGGAAACTGAATTTTAGAATAGCTGGGGAAAAGTCTAAAATGATTTAGAGGGACGTCCCTGGGGAAGCCTGGTGTGCTGCAGTCCATAGGGTCGCAAAGAGTAGGATATGACTTACAGACTGAACAACTACCCTGGTCGTCCGGTGGTTAAGACTTCGCCTTCCCATGTAGAGGGTGTAGGTTCAATTCCTGGTCAAGGAGGTAGGAATTGGCCACACACCCTGTGGCCAAAAAAGCAAAACAGAAGCAGTACTACAAAAAATTACATAAAGACATTAAAAATGGCTCACATTAAAAAAAATCTTTGAGAGAAATAATATGATTTAGAAAGACTTTTGCTTGGTGGCTGTGAGATGAGAGTTTTAAGGGTTTGCTTTCAGGCAGTATGGATATGGTGAGTTTAATTTCTGATTTCTGCAGAGTTACTGATTTTATGATGCCACTATTTTGCTGGATAAAGCCAAGGCATGTGATTCTTCCTCCTCACTAAATTATAGCCTTCATTCCTCAAAATGTCTCATAAGAATTAAGCCTTGACAACCTAACAGGACCATGCATCAGTGACCCTTCCTGCCCCCTGATTATATAACATAGTTGGCTGAACACGTGTCACTTTGCTTCTTTTCTTTGTATCCATCTATTTCACTCTGGACTCATGGCTGTATTCTCCATGCAACTGTAAGCTCTCAGCAGGAAGGGAGGAAGTGGCACATTGCTCTTATTTTGCTTGTCCTTTTGCACAATGGCTGCAGAGTTCAGCGGCCAACAGTTGCTATGGATTATTTTAGTAAAGAGCACTGCTTGAAAATGCTGCAGAAAAATATTACTTTTCTTTCCCAGCTAGGTTTTACCTGTAGAACTGAACACAGGCCACATCTATCAGAAAGATTTTGGAATTCATTTTTCAGAGAAAATCTGTAATGCCAAGCCACATTCGGACACTTTGAGGCCAACCCAACTCCCGTGAAGATAAAAACTCAGCAGTGACTTTCTTAGCATCGTTTCTCTAAATGTTCTCATGTCATTTCATGCCGAGTGAGACAGAATTAGAAATGACCATTCATACAGACATTTTTATTTCTCTATAGAACAGTCGCTGAAATCTCTGACCTAGAAGACAGTAAAGCAAACCTGAAGTCTCCTAAATTAAAGATATGGTTCTACCAACTGAAATCCTGAGAGGAAAAAACCTTTTAGGCAAAATAAATATCATAAGGTTTATGCTGAGCAAAATGAGCTGTGGAAATCAGGATTTTTTTCTTTGTTTCCTATTTTTTATTTTCCTTAAGTCCACCCTAATGCTTAAATATCAATACAAACTCATTTATTTTATATTCTACTCCCACTTAGAATAGAGAGCAGGAAAGAATCCACCTTGCAGTTCAGAATGTGAGTTGCCTGACCTTTTATTGTTACAGAAACCCAAAGAGCTAGTTACATCTCAGTTCCATGGACAAGAGAATTTAGCCAATTATACTGTGTTTATAACATAAACTGGAAGGTGTGTGTGTGTGTTGTGTGTGTGTTTGTGTGTGTGTGTGTGTGTGTGTGTGTGTGTGTGTGTGTGTGTGTGTGTACTGTAATGGTTCTAGGAAATCTAAACTGAAACTCTGCTACATGGAGCTATAATGTTCACTTAGACAACTGCTTTTTTGTAAACATAGTTTCTTGCAAAATCTTAGCTCGCTGCTATGGAAGCAATGACATTAACAGAAATAACAGTGGTGCCACAAATCTTCGGGGATTTTTTTTAATGGAAAGGAAAATTCTAAAACTAAAAATACACTTTTTATTTGCAACTATGGGAATACAAACACCAGAAAAACACAAGAGAACTTTATAATTGGGACATGGGAGGCACTCAATCTGGTGGTTTTAGGGAAAGGACAGTCATGGGATGGAATCTATGTCTTAGGTCATTACAATTTGGGCAACAGAGGAAAAAAAAAACCCCTGCATTAACAAAAGAGATGATATCTAGAAGGGAGTGACAATTTCTCCACTCTCCTCCTGCACCACTTTACAGATTAGGGGATGCCTGCCCTAACGTCTTCTGGGTTTATATTACTTATGACATCCTGAGCCCTGTCCCTTGACATGTAGTTTTAAAACCCAGATAATCACTCAACAGAGGGGTTCCCTAGTGGCTCAGAAGGTGAAGAATCTGCCTGTAGTGCAGGAGACTAGAATTCGATCCCTAGGTTGGGAAGATCCCCTGGAGGAGAGCATGGCAACCCCTCCAGTATTCTTGCCTGGAGAATCCCCATGGACAGAGGAGCCTGGTGGATTACAGTCCATGGGATCGCGAAGAATTGGACACGACTGAGCACCTAAGCACAAGCACAATCACTCACCACAGAGATACCATCCCCTATTTTAATTTTTAATTCTCAATCTAAATTGATATTTTACAGAATCAACTGAATAAAAAGTCCAGGTCTAAAAGTACACAAATATAAGAGAAATACTCTCTTCTTTATTTCAGCTATGACCATCAACGGCAGCTGGACTTGCAGGCGTGTTAAGACCAGTGATCTACCTCATTTCAACTGGCTTCTATTAGCAATATTAGCAAACAGCAGGATGGTTTCTGCATGCTTGAACTTAATGATCTTATGATCATATCTGCAAATTATTCGTATCAAAGTGCTGATTCATAAAACTTGCTTACATAAAAACTGTCTTTCTGTTAGGGAGCAATCATTGTTTTCCTCATTGGTTTGTTTTCACATTGTTTGCTTTCAAGGGGATCTTAAAAAATTTTAGGGGGTTAAAACGAGAGATGATACCTTCTGTATTTTACATATGCAATAAGGCTAAAATAGGTTAACACTAAAAAAGCGAACCTTGCTGTGTTTCTATCAAATTATGTTTGGGAATTATGTGTGTGTGTTTGTGCATACATGCGTGCACTCATTCGCGGCTGACTCTTTGTGACCCCATGGACCCTAGCCCACCAGGCTCCTCTGTCCATGGGATTCTCCAGGCGAGAATACTGGAGTGGGTTGCCATCTCCTCCTCCAGGGGAAACAACAATACCCTGGGGTCAAACAAAACAGCAGAGTTGGATTTATGCCCTCTGTTACAGGCAGGATGCAATAGCATCTTTATATACAAAGTAGAAGATATTGTATCAAGAATATTTTTATTCAGTTAAATTTTACATCAGTTAATTGATTTAGAAAAATACTATCCCAGATTTTTGTGATAAGAAAATATGATAAAGACTGAAAACTACCTTGAGAAAGAAAAAGATAGTTGTTACTTATAATAGGTACAGAATGACTCCATGCCAGAGTTACATCAGCTCTGCAGTGAAGAAAGCTGCCTGCTAGCTATTTACAATGAGCAATGAAGAATTCCATGATAATTTTTGTATTTTGAGCTCTGTTGCACATGTGGCTGTCAAGTCCTCATTGAAGTTTTGGATCCAACAATAAGGATTATACAAACACTGGACCAAGTGGAAACATAAAAATAAAAAGAGAAGTTGCGGACCAATGTTGTCAGATATTTGGGTCATTTAAAAACACATGCAGTAAATGAATATAGATAATGTCTAAAGATTTAGAGGAATGAAATTATAGAACAATTACACTGTATTTCCATTGGCAAGTCCACCAAAACTTGATTCTTCAAGCACTTTTGCTATCCATAAATTCTCAACGTTGATTTTTTCTTTTGCCCTGCAATCTGTATTTTATTAAAAACTTTAGTTTGGGGAATTCTTTATTGCTGTCTAAAAGAACTCATGCATGCCTTAGGGTGTTGTAACAGCACATTAATGCAATATTACATTAATCAATGGCACCAGAGACATATACTATTTTAAAAAGAAAGCAACAGCAAAATCCACATGTGTGTTGTCTGGGCAAGTGAGATACTGACTTGGCAAAATGTTACATTCCAAATTCAGCTATCCTGAAACAAATCCAGTTTGTGGACTTTAACATCAACAACAGCAAACACTGATTGAGCAAAAGTAATGTATTTATGCATCCATCATTTATCACCGGAATATATAATGTGAAAAGAATGAGACACGATGCCAAAGAGAAATAGTCCTTTAAAATTAATTAGCAAGCTTCTTAAAAAGCTTATTGAAAGGTTACATACAAGCAGAGCTGCGTCAAACAACCCAATCCAACTGCTCTGTGCATATAGCCAAGCCAGGACCACTCCCGCTTTGAACACCTGCCAGAATGTCACCCTCATGTGGCTCTGCTTTTTACCCAGAAGGGGCTTGGGAGAGATTATCTGGATAATTTGTAGAGAGCAGATTTCATGTTTTGTTACACAAGCCTGGGTTCACGGCTAGTCTGCTCAATCCCTTAATAGTGGACTGGGAACGAAGCCACAGATGGGCTTGCTTTCCAGGGAGACCAATTTACCTGTCTCACAGCCCTGGACTACAACAGACTTTGATGTGTTGGATGAAGAGCAATGCAAATATGAGCCCCCAAATCTTGCAGTTAGTGGCTTCAGATAGAAGTCTCTGTGATACATGCTTGGTAAAACCAGTGAAGATATATTATTAGAATGAGGAAACCCAGAGGTAAGATATAGAGAGAGTGGGTGGAAGGTGTAATCTCCATTATGGGAAACTCCTCTTCAACTAGATAGCCTTGGGTTAGTTGAATTCCCTGAGAAAAACTCCTTCTACCATCTCTTGTTTCCATCTCAAAGTTTCTATCTCCATGCCCTGGAAAGCTTTTTTTTTTTTTTTAATTAAATTTTTTTTTCTTAAACTAATTTTTATTGGAGTATAGATGCTTTGCAGTGTTGTTAGTTTCTACTGTGCAGCAAAATGAACCAGCCATATGCTCCCTGGAACCCTTATTTCTGGTCCTTGTCACCAAGGCAGACATGTTCCCCCGCTATTCTAAGGAGAACCCTTTCATTTTTGCTGTCAGCTTGAACTCCCCACATGGTTCAGAATACTGACTCACTTTCTCTATGAGAGATTAAAGATGGCTATAAATTTTTTACTATTTCTCTCATTGAGAGGTGGCATGAAGATCCTTTCCCCTTGAGTATGACCTGGCCTTGGGAACGTGACCGAACAATAGGATGCGGCAGAAGTGATGCTTTAGGCTCCTGAGGCTAGGCCGGAAGAGAACTCGTAGTTTTACCTGGATCTCCTAGAACACTTCTCCAGGAGCATGGAACTGCCATGTAAGAAGCTAGACTACCGAGAGACTATGAGGTCATATGCAGAAGCCTTGGTTAACAGTCCCAGCAGAACACAGCCTTCCAGCCATCCCTGCCAGGACACAGGACCATGCCAACTGAATACCAGTGAGTGACCTCTGTGGATACCATGTAGAGCAGAAAAACCACCCAGCTGAGCTCTGCCTCAACTCCAGAGCTACCAAATCCTGAGAGAGAGTACAGTGGTTGTTTGAAGCCACCAAGTTTAGGGGTACTATGCAGCTGTAGATACTAGAACAGAACTCTAACTTGAAATTTTTCATGTTTACCAGTTTGTTACCTTCTCCAAGAAACCTGCTCAGTTCTTCCCAGTGTTAAAATCTTCACTCAATCCTACCAGATTATACAATAAAGTGCTGCTTTCCTAAAAGATAACCAGCTCCAAAAGACCAGTTTACTGTCCGTGTCTCTTTTCACTCTTTAAATATACAGCAATCTGGCGATCACAATCTCCATTCTAAAATGGCAAGATTCCAAAGTCGGAAGGGACCTTAGAGACTGCATCAACCGGCATATGTTCTCTACTGAATTCCCTTCCATAAGGTCCCATCCTAGCAGTAGGCATCTTGATGATGCTCTAACATCTCAAGGGATGGGGTGCTTGGTGCCCCTCAAGGATACTCCTGTCCTTGGATAGCTGAGATTACAAGGAAGTTCCCTGATTCTGCACAGCATTCTGTCTCTTTAAAATTTTTGATCCAATTTCTAGTTTTCTCACTCCTCATTATATACAAAACGCCTCATATATCTAGTCTGGAGGCACTGGGCAATCACCAAGGTAAACACATGGATTAGGTGGTGGTAGCAGAGAGTACATCTTACACCTCTTCCATCTTAGCACTTATGAAAATGTGTATACATCTTAAAACTGGTGTCTAACATCACAAGGTGAGTGTCACAATCACCCTTCACATTTCTATCATGTAACTTAATGTAGGTCTTGAGTCATCATTCCATTTAGTTATGGTAAACATGGAGATAGTACAGAATGATACGGCATAGATAGTGGTAGAATCCTGACTGCAATTCTGTCTTATCTCTGTGACCTTGAGTAATTCAGCTACTAAAACCACAGCCACTCCTAGGGATACTCAGTCATGTGCACTTATGTCAATCTGATTCAGAACTTAGAGTCAAATCAGGGTTCTGCCCTTCCTTCTCTTTTTCCCTGGGCTAGCATCTACATTCCAAGAAGGCTCATAAGTGCCATGGCATCAAGGAAGAGACATCCAATCCATTAGTTTTCCCCCACCTATCCCTAATTCTGCTAATCTTCCCTGCCCCCCCCACCCCCCATCAATCCCCCACCCAACCCCAACAACTCTGCTAATCTTTTCTTGGGACTTCGAACCACAATGCTTCTGCTGCTGCTGTTGCTTCTGTTTCCACAGACTCTGAAACGTGGAATCCGCATCAAATATGCTCATTGGTGTTCCTTCCATAAGACACCAAGGCCTTTTGGATCCCCTCCCAGGGAAACCTCTAGGGACAGCAGGAAATTTTAAGATACTTTCCATGTTGTGCGGACATCTCAACCAGCTACATCCTCCCCTCCACCACTGTACTGCTGCAAGGGATGCTATTAGGTGTGACTCCCCCTGGAGTGTATATCATGAGAAATGCTGGACTGGATGAAGCATAAGCTGGAATCAAAATTGCCAGGAGAAATATCAATAATCTCACATATGCAGATGACACCACCCTTAGGGCAGAAAGCAAAGAAGAACTAAAGAACCTCTTGATGAAAGTGAAAGAGGAGAGTGAAAAAGCTGCCTTAAAACTCAGCATTCAGAAAACTAAGATCATGGCATCTGGTCCCATCACTTTATGGCAAATAGATGGAGAAACAGTGGAAATAGTGGCTGACTTTATTTTGGGGGGCTCCAAAATCACTGCAGGTGGTGACTGGAGCCATGAAATTAAAAGACACTTGCTCCTTGGAAGAAAAGTTATGACCGACCTAGACAGCATATTCAAAAGCAGAGACATTACTTTGCCAACAAAGGTCCATCTAGTCAAAGCTATGGTTTTGCAGCAGTCACGTATGGATGTGAGAGTTGGACTGTGAAGAAAGCTGAGCGCCGAAGAATTGATGCTTTTAAACTGTGGTGTTTGAGAAGACTCTTAAGAGTCCCTTGGACAGCAAGGAAATCCAACCAGTCCATCCTAAAGGAAATCAGTCCTGAATATTCATTGGAAGGACTGATGCTGAAGCTGAAACTCCAATACTTTGGCCACCTGATGCAAAAAACTGACTCACTGGAAAAGAGCCTGATGCTGGGAAACACTGAAGGCGGGAGGAGAAGGGGACGACAGAGGATGACATGGTTGGATGGCCTCACCGACTCAATGGGCATGAGTTTGAGTGAACTCCGGGAGTTGGTGATGGACAGGGAGGCCTGACGTGCTGCAGTCCATGGGGTCGGAAAGGGTCAGACACGACTGAGCGACTGAACTGAACTGAACCCCCTGGAAGGATGGCTGGGATCTCAGCTGGCGCTCTTGTACTGTGAGATTCCTCCAAGTACTCCTGGGGCTCCATTATCTCCCATCTCCAGAGGCACTGGAGTATGGATCACCTTCTAAGAGTCCTTCAGCATCTCAGCTGCAGATTCCTCTCCTGCCAACAAATAAAATGTTATCTCCACTGGGACACGAAGCTTCTTAGACATCATCCTTCATTCTCTGCTGCTGCTGCTAAGTCACTTCAGTCATGTCCGACTCTGTGCGACCCCATAGACGGCAGACCACCAGGCTCCCCTGTCCCTGGGATTCTCTGCAACATACCAAATTATCAGGCTTTGGCTCTTGACATGCAAAGCAAACCTTGAAGAGATTTTTTTAAAAACATTCTATCTTGTAATTAAACAAAACTATCCTTTACGAATATCCAAATTATTCTTTATGAATCAGAAGGCCCAGTCTTAGAACTCAGTCATCAAGAATTTGCCTCTTTGTTTTCTGCAATTAGTCTGTGTATGACGTAAAATGGAATTACCAAGAAGAAAAAAAGATTGGTCAGGCTTTTAAAAGATAGTCCTACTACAATGATACTTGATTTGGTAGTGCTTACTTTATTCTTGAAAACTGATATTAAATTAAGATGATGGTACATCTTACATCAATGGCATGATACGAATGAGGGGAAAATGTAATTCAGAGGTAGTTTAGTTTCTATGCAGTTTGGTATAACAGAGTGGTTAAGAGGATGCAAGCTTCCGTGATGCCCTAGAAGGGTGGGACGGGGGGGTGGTGGTAGGAGGGAGGTCCAAGAAGGAGGGGATATATGTATACATATAGGTGGCTCAGATGGTAGAGCGTCTGCCTGCAGTGTGGAAGACCTGGGTTCGATCCCTGGGTTGGGAAGATACCCTGGAGAAGGAAATGGCAACTCATTCCAGTATTCTTGCCTGGAAAATTCCATGGACTGAGGAGCCTGGTAGGCTACAGTCCATGGTTGCAAAGAGTTGGACACGACTGAGCAACTTCACTTTCACTTTCACTATAGATGATTCGCTTCGTTGTACAGCAGAAACTAACACAGCACTGTAAAACAATTATACTCCAATAAAAAAGAGGGTGCAACTGGAATCGAATATCCTGAATTTAAGTCCTGGAGTCACATTAGCTGGGTGTCTTTAAGCGATGTATTAACTTCCTATGCCTCAATTTTCTCATATATTAAACAGTTATAACAATGAAAATTAGCTCCTAGATTGCTGTGCAGATGAGATAAATTCATACATGTAAAGCACTGGGACAGTGTCTGGCACAAAGCAAATACTCAAGGAGTGTTATTTATTGTTACATGTTGGATATGGAGGGAGGTATAGTAAAGAGATGAGGACAGCTCTACTAATCAGACTTACAACTAATTTTCTAGTCCTGAAGCTGGAATTAGAAGGTTCTCTTTCCTGCAAATTACTGTGCTTTTCCACAGAGAACATGGATTCATAAGGCAAAGATAAAACACAAGCTGCCTTTAAGTTCATCTTCTCAAGCCTTAGGTGGGAAAGAAAGAAAAGTGTCCCCAGTTCTTCACCACAGAGGATCAGAGCTACTGTTTTTCACCACTTGGAGCAGAATAAAGGGTGGTGGAGAGGTCCACAGCCTGCTGATTTCTGCTCTGGCTGAGAAAGGCATCTCTTGGATGCTCTGTGGGGTCCTATCTACTTATGGAACCCCCTGGGACCAGTCCTGACAGTAATCAAATGAGGTCAGCTCAGGGAGCTTGGCTGCCCAGTATAAGAAATCCTTTAAAATATGTAACTTAAAGTCAGTCACAAGTTTAAACTTAAAGCTAGCACTGGTGCCTGAATCAAACTGCTCTGTTACAATGAAGCTATGTGAGAAAGCTTTATTTTTTACAGCTTACACACTTTCACTATTTTAGGGAACAGTCTGGGGATCAAAGGGCATTTCATAAAGAGGTCGTGTTTACTTGGGCTTCCTAGTGGAATTGTCCTGTGGGTCTTTTGCAGACAAAATGATTCACTTTATCTCCTCGAACAGCAAAGTAGATGGTGGTGATACTGAGATGTACAACAGGTCTGGGAGGGAGGTAGGGGTCCAAATTTCAGTCTGAATCTGTTGTGTATGAAACATCTATGAGAAATTCGAGTGGAGGTATGAGGTAGGTGCAGGACTCAGATGAGATACCTATGTGAGAGCCTTGCTGATTTTTGATAAGTAAAACGATGGAACAGGAAGAAACCTCTTTGGGAGAGGCTATAGGAAGAAAAGAGAGTCCAGCATTATTGGTCCCAAGGCACCACAATACATAAGCCTTACGGAGAGGAGATGCCTGCACAGAAAATGAGAAGCAACAGCAAAGAGAAAACCAGGGGCCAAGAAGAGAGAGGAAGAGGGAGTGGCTAGTTGAGTCAAAAACTGCTCAGAGAGTCAAGGAAGTGAGGAGTAAAAGATGTCCGTGAACCTGGTGAACCCAGAGGTGACTGCAAACCCTCCCTGGGGAACTGAAAATAGTTTCAGCAGAGTAGTGCAGCAGGCTTCTGGGTTAAAGGGTACACGGAAGTCAGGGATGCAGACATTTTGAGGGGACAACTCTTTGGAGAAGCTTAAACTAAAGGAGAGCAGAGAGATTAAGTAGAGATAAGTGGGCTCTGGGAGGGTAAGAAAGTGCTGAGAACTCAATGGGTGGGAGGGTGTGAGGGGGGAGGGGGGCAGAGAGGAAGGACATGGATCTTGTTACCTAGAGGCTCATTCTGATTTTGTATCAACTGAAATCATCATGTCGTTTTCACAGTGATGTTGCTGTGACAATCGCCATCCTTTACTCTACTGAACTAGTCTTTAAAAAAAACATCTTTTTTCTGCTCTCTTCAGCAGTAAAGTCATTATCTATCCACAGTTTCAACTATCCATTCATGCAGCTGACTACCCACACAAACCCCTCTGTGTACCCCAACGCTGTATTTGAAGATGGACACCTAGCATTTCACCAGGGTCTTGAAGACAACGTGCAAGTGTGCTCACATCGCTTCCATTCAGTTCAGTCACTCAGTCGTGTCCGAATCTTTGCGACCCCATGAACCTCAGCATGCCAGGCCTCCCTATCCATCACCAACTGCTGGAGTCTGCCCAAATCCATATCCATTGAGTCGTTGATGCCATCCAACCATCCCATCCTCTGTTGTCCCCTTCTCCTCCTGCCCTCAATCTTTCCCAACGTTAGGGTCTTTTCCAATGAGTCAGCTCTTTGCATCAGGTGGCCAAAGTACTGGAGTTTCAGCTTCAGCATCAGTCCTTCCAATGAACACCCAGTACTGATTGCTTCAGTTGTGTCCAACTCTTTGTGACCCCATGAACTGTAGCCTGCCAGGCTCCTCTGTCCATGAGATTCTCCAGGCAAGAATACTGGAGTGGGTTGCCACAGCCTCCTCCAGGGGATCTTCCCAACCCAGGGATCGAACTCACATCTCTTATGTCTCCTGCCTTTGCAGGTGGGCTCTGTACCACTAGAACCACCTGGGAAGCTCCTCAAAGATAACGTGGCTCTATAAAGAATACAAATTTTCTTGGCCAGGTCCTCTTTACTCCCTGATTTCTTTAATGGGACATCCAGAGACTCAACACTCAAAACTATTTCTGTCTTTCCTGTCACCAGGGAATCATCTCACCATCTCTGGCTTGGAGCCTTGCTCTTGGTGGTCCCCTGCCCAGACCATTCTACCCACCACTCCCATCTGCCAAAAAGCTTACTCTTGTCTTTAAAGCTTATGATAGCTGATTCAGGAAACTTTTGCCAATCCTTCCAAGTTGGTGTGACCTCCTAACTTTTAAACCTCTTTGAATACTTCTCTTAAATTAGATTTATTTGAGACAGTCTTACCTGCTCGATTAGACTTTAAACTCATGGGCTTTACCTTATTCATTTTTGTGTTCCTTGTGTTACTAGATGCAGCAGGCACTTGCCAGAGTTTTGTTTAATTGGCTCAAATTATTAATGAATTCTTTAGATGAAGTGAATTTTTCCAGTTGCATGCATGCAAAATAAATAATAATTCACTGAAAACTTAAGAGTGTACTTAACTGGAGTACAGAAATGAGCTCATATATGAATATCCGGGCACAGCCAAAAAATTGCTTTTCTTTCCTAGAACAAGTATTTATTTAACTTTTTATTGTGGTATGGAATATTTCAAATATACATAAAAGTAGAAAGAAAAGCATAATGAACCCCCATGAACCCATCATCCAGCTTCAACAACTCATAACATTTTCCCAATCTAATTTCATCTATTCATCAAACTTACTTCCATTTTTTTTTTCCTGGAGTATTTTAAAGCAAACTCCAGACATCATACCATTTCACTTATATATCATTCCACTTATATATCTCTAGCAGATGAGGTTTTGCTTTATAATTCAACCACATGTCAGACCTAATGAAATTCTAATTACCTCACATGATTTAACAGCTAGTCTTTGTTCATATGTCCTCCATTCGTTGTAATCATTTTATTCAAAGAATGCTTGATTTAATAGTTATAGCCTATTTTAAACAACTTAGTGCAAGACATTAACTCTCAATTCTTTTAGCATATGTGCTGGAAGAGGTTAAGGAGAGAGGAGATATTCAATTTCTGAATTATACTTCGTTTGCTTGATTCATTTCCTTCTCTGTTCCAGCCACTGCTGTTTTGGATCCTTCTTATTAGCACGTGTGTCAAAGAATGGGAAGGGAAAGGAGGTGGGGCAAAAGCTGTGACTTGTCCCATCAAGCCTCCTGTCGCTTTTTTCTGTAAGAAAAGAGGCCCTGGCACAAGGCAAGGCCCTTAGGGATGACATTTCCTGGACTCTCTTGCAGTCAGCGACTTTTTGAGCAAAAGTGATGTGTGCCATTTCTGGGTCGAACCTTTAACTGAAAAGATGTGTGCCCTCTCCTCTCTTATACCCACTTCTTAAGGGCTTATATTCAGATGCTGTGTGGTAAGCCATCTGCCACCAAGTCAATGAAGAAAACCCTAGAAGATCCCAAGGCAACCAGGTGAAAGAGCCTGGGGCCCGAGTTGAGCTCATGCGGGAGAGCTAGCCTGCCAACTTCCAGACCATTGGCTTTAAACTACGGTTATTTTGGTATCTGTTACAATAGCACTTCTGATATCTTAATTAGGATAGAAGGTAAAACTCAACAATGTCAGTATTATAATTTTCTAAAAATCTAATGAGAGTTTCTACTGCCAACATCACAGATAATCCAGTATTCTCTGCATATGTTTTCAATTATTACTAGTTGTCTGTCTTGGAGTATGATGATTAACTGACACTAGTTAACCGAATATACACTATGAAAGTCCAATGTGGCTGGATTTAGTTCCAGAGAAACTTTTCCTTGAATCCTCCCTGGCTTCTCCCTAACTATAAAGAAATTGTTAAAACTATATGACACTTTTAAAAATGAGAATAACAGAGTTCCCTAGAAGATGAATTATAGCGAATAAATGATGTATATTAAAGGAACGAACATAGTACTTGGCACACAGAAGTTTCCAGAAAAGGTTAATTTGATTTCTTTTTGTTCTCTGTGCACGTAAGTCAGAAGGATCTAATGATGTTTTGTAATTCTCTATAGCTGCAGCCATTCAGGTCACCAGCCCTTGTTCAGAACAGCAAGGTTATCACTGGACACTAATTAGAGACCCTACAACAGTGGAAGACGTTGTAGGAAAAACTTGTGGATGAAAAATCAAGGATTCTATGACTGCTTAGAAGAAATGTTGATTAGCAGTATATTAGTCAGAGTAACACAAGGTGATATAGCACATCTCACATCTCACATCTCACATCTCACATCTCGGAGGGTCTGTCTCCTTTCCAATGGATGTTTCTGGTTGGCAGGGAGGCTCAGCTCCATCTAGTTATTCAACGGTCCAGATCGGCAGAGTCATCAACCAGCCTGGTAACAAGTGATGGAGAATAAGGGGGAGGTACTTATGGACCACATCTGGAAGCTGATACATATGATTTGAAGTTGATATATGATTTCCACTGCCCCATGAGTCTTATGGTCAGACTTAACTGCAGGGAGTGCCGGGAAATGTAGTTGGCTGAGCACCCAGGAAGAAGAGAAATGAACGTGGGGATTGGCCAGCAGCATCTACCATCAGCAGCAGTTAGCCTGAAAAATGATTTACTGAGCTATTATATTTAGCTTCAACTTCAGTAGTGGGAGAATATCCTTGGAAAATCTTACTCAACACCTCTATTAACAGCGTCTCACAAAAACCCTTCTATGATGTACGAAACTAATTTAGGAAAGATAGTATTTTAAAGAATTTATCAGAAAAAAAAATTTCCTGAAGCCTCCAAGTGACTTTAGTAAGTAATAATAATTACTTTAAAGAGTTTTAATGTCAGAAACACTAAATTATTTTAGTTAGAAAAAGACTCAAGCCCTGGATCATTCTCCTTGAGGAAAAAATAAGCACTTTTGTTTAGGGAAGCATTTAAACTGGCAAAGGATTCTCAGGGTGATTAACTTCAACTTGTCTTTTCCTAAACAATGATGTCCTAGTTACTGAGTCAACAGCACACAGGTGGCCCGGAAACCACACACACATTTATCACAGCTACTGTCAGAATCTCTGAGATATGTGGTGAAACTTGCTAAGAGGCTGCAAACTATTGTGTTTCACGATAATGATCTTTCCAGAAATAAAGGGGATTACACATTAATAAAGCAATGAAACTATGCAGGTAACCATGACAATGGCCACAAATTCAGTAACATTTTATACTCCTGGAAAGTTTTTTCTTTTTTCTTTTATTGCCAGAAAGATTAGGGAAATTATGAGAAAGAACTGAAAAGCATTTATGTTTCATCTGAACTATCATACCTCCAAGGATGTCATGCATGCTCAGCCCATTCCACTGTCAACTTCACAGCAACCTGAAATGCCCACCCCGGTTCATGACCACATATTTATCTTGAGAAATGGACAAAGCAAGTAGTCTCAAGTTCAATGTCTTCAAATGACATTGGTCAGCAAACTATTTCTCCAATTCAGGCCCAATTTTATCTATTTTTTAAAATATATTTCTCATTTTGAATTCTCAGTGAAACAAACGGCTGATCTCTAGTCACATGTCCACAGAAATTTCTGAAGGTTCTTAAATATCTGAGTCAAATTTCAGAATATTTTAAAGAAAGACATATAATCTAAATCATTCATCCTTCCAATTAATCAAATTAAGTTTTTGTTTTTCTGGTTTCTGATGTGTTGACAACTGAAACATCACAAATGGGAAGGATTAAAGTTTCTCTCCCCCACCTCTCAAGAAGTGCACAAAACTAAATTCTTTTCATCAAAGGTTCCCATATTCTCCCATGATTCATTCTTATTATGTATATACTGGTGTATATATTTTGTATACCTTATTCATCCTTATTATGTATATACTAGGTGGCGCTAGTGGTCAAGAACCTGCCTGCCAATGCAGGAGACGTAAGAGACGTGGGTTCGATCCCTGGGTTGGGAAGATCCCCTAGAGGAGGAAATGGCCTCCCGCTCAGTATTCTTCCCTGGAGAATCCCATGGACAGAGGAACCTGGCAGGTGTCCATAGGGTTGCCAAGAGTTGGAATGACTGAAGCGACTTAGCATGTATGTATAGATTAACACTGAGATCAATATAGGAAAAACGCTCTGGATGACATTAAGTGGTAGACAAAGACACCAAAGGCCATCATCCTCTAGCTGGGAAAACTAACCCTGCGGTGGGGTCAGAAATAGCACCTCTTTCACCTGGAGGAAGTGGAGGCTCACAAGAAGGTGAGGCCAGGAAAGGAAAAATTATCTACTCAAATGCTGATCTGCTCTTACTTCTGGCTCAAGAGGAAGACAAAGCGGTCCAGCTTCCCTCAACTAAAGAAATGCTACATGGATAAAAATTTTTTATTGCTTTTTGCATTTCAGGCAGGCTCCTCTTATCTCCATCCTCTGATCCCTTGTGATTGTTTTGCCATGGTCAGCTCCCGCGTGGTTGCTATCCTTGTCTGATGAGACCTCCATGTGGCCCAGGATGCTGTCCACCTATCCTCTCTGGAAGTGCCCACCAACATCCTGGAAGTGCTTTCCTCTCTTGATTCTTCATCTCCACCTTGTCCCAGAACTATTCCTCCACCTCTGTGACAGTGCCTTCCCAGTTTTTCCCCAGTGTAGTGTGGGCATTGGCCAAAGCTTCACTCTCTTTCTTACCTAAATGCAGGCTGTCCCTATCAATTCTTCTTCCTCAACCCCAAAGAAGGAAGTAACTCTCTGACTCCACTTTCCCTCTGAAATCCTTCAGCCACTCCCCAAAGCCATTAGGATCAAGTTCGGTCTCCTAGGCCAGGACACCCGGTGTTTCTGGCTTGGCCCTGGGTGAACTCCTTGCACCTTTTCTGCAGTCAGATTACTCTGCATGTATCAACATAAGGCGGCATTTCCTGCCTCTGGCTGTTCCTCGATTTCACACACCCTTCCTTTCTGTTCTCACCTTTCCCCTGTGTAAACCAAATCATTTTCCTCATGCGAAACTTTGCCCTGCTTCTTGTTTCCTAAGAGATAAAACCAAAACTAGTGTTTGGTATGGAGGCTTTGCCCACATCCGAGTCCCTGCTTATTTCTCTTAACCAAAGCTCCAGTTATGCCCATATTTCTGACATCACTTTCAGACACATCCAATTACTTCGAGTTCCTGAAGCTCAGCGTGAAAGGAAATTTTCCCCAAATCACTGCATCTACTTCCAATGTCAGCTCCTGAAAAGTGGTCCCTGGATCTCTTTCATTCTCTATCTTTTCTTGGAGCTTTAGTTTTTTCCCCATGATTGGCTGCATTTTTTTCTCAAGAAGAACAAAATCAGTGCCCAGGACAGTCCCAAGCAACGGAGTATTGAGCAAATACACACAAATGGGTTCATCTCTGACTCCTCCTCATTCCCCGAGGAAGCCCCAATAATCCTGCCTCTCCCTTTTTCCAGTGTGTTTCTTTGTCCTTCTGCTATGAAGCTCCACAGAGGTCCCTGAGGACCTGAGCTGCTGCTCCGGGGGCAAGAATGACCGCAAGAGTCTTGGGGTCACTACCCAGAAGGCAAAGAGATCGAGCACACATTCAGTTTCTCCAGGGACCCTGGGGTTACAAGCAGACTGGGGGCCCACAGAAAAGCAAGGGCCAGCCCAGAAGGCTACCGAAGACCTTAAGGTTTCTGTCCTACATTAAACTATATAACTTGAAGCTATCCAAATAAATAAGTGGATTAAAGAAATTTCTAAGATCAGCATCCCACCAAGTTATGATCTCCTGAGAAGAGAATGTCTCATATATATTAACAGCCATTTGCATGTGACTTCTTCCTCTCCCAGGTTAACAGAGCATGGGATGGGTGGTAAGAATAGTTCTCTTCTAAATCACTTACATTTCTTCCCGGCCTTCTACGTTTGACTAATCATGCGAGCATGCTAAGTCACTTCTGTTGTATCTGACTCTTTGCAGCCCTATGGACCGTAGCCCGCCAGGCTCCTCTGTCCATGGGATTCTCCAGGCAAGAATACTGGAGTGGGTTGCAATGCCCTCTTCCAGGGGATCTTTCCAACCCAGGGACTGAACCTATATCTCTTCAGTCTACCTGCATGAGTAGGTGGGCTCTTTAATACTATCACTGCCTGGGAAGCCCCTGACTGATCATATCTGAAGCAATTTATTGATATTTCTCTTATATAATCCTTTCTCCTTCCCCATTCTTTTCTCCCATCTCTTGCTGAATTATCAGGAGAAAGGTTATTTCCCTGTCACCCATTTAAATTCTCTAGTCCTCAGTTTCTCCTTCTATAAAATGGGAATAATGATAAGGTTGGGAGGATTAAGTAGACAGTATCTATAAAGTGCTTAGCACAGTAGGAGTGGGATGAACGCTGGCTGTGATCATTGTCCTTTATATTCCATTTATGAGTGACAAACACAAGACAATGCAAGAGACAAGTCTCTATTAAGAAAAAGGAAAGTAGTAGGTCTTATGGTAAAGCTAACATATATGGTTAGAGCCATCGACTTCTTCAACCTCTTTAAAATAGCCAGAGGTGTCCTTAGGAATTGCTATGATCAGTTAACAATGAATCAACACTTATTTCTCACTCCTAAGTGCAAGGCCCTATTCCAAGTCACGTAGAGGATACAAAGGGAAAAACAAACAAACAGGGCACTGAGGAATTCCAGAAGTCATAACAATTTCTTTTCTTTTTGTGTTTCTCAGAAGGACAAGGCAGCTTGCAATGAAACACTCAGGGTAGTGGAAATCCACACACAATAAAGAATGAAACAAAAATACGGTGGGAAAAGAGAGAAAACCATCCTGGAAGCCACAGGTGAGCTGGCTATGGCATAAGAACACAAAGTGTGGCATCAGAGAAGCGGAAATGGCTCACATTAATGAAAAACACCAGGACAAACAGCACCGTTTCCATTATTAAATTCTAGGAAGGAGATTATTGCATGGATACCTATATAAAAATACTGAGTTGAATAATAGGAAATATCTCCAGAGTCATTTTGCAGAACAGGCAGCTGAGACTGACATAAAGTGCCTTCGGTCAGACACACTTGGTTTGCATCCAGGCTCAGCTGCCCCGTGTCCTACCCTCTTTGACACATTAGCTTCTGTGAATCTCAGAGATGGTGATAATGATCCTTGCCCTTCAGGGTCACTCTAGATGAGACAGCGCCAGTAAGTGGCTGGTCCATGGCAAGTATATGACAAAGACTTATGTCCCCTCCCCCTATACAGGTATACCCTATATGAATCATCATTCCTTATAAATATGTATAGACTTGAAAGACCATATACAATTCTTCATAAAAACAGGTGAATCAAAAGTCATCTATTTGGAAAATTATTTGTCTCTCCTAATAGATTACAAGCTCCACAAGAAAAGAGGTACTTGCTGTTTCTTCTGGTACAAGTGGTAAGTATTTAAGCACACACAAGCATGTGGTCCACTAGCATTTGCTGCTTCCCTGACAGCTTAACTTCCCTGGTGGCTTAAACAGTAAAGTGTCTGCCTGCAATGAGGGATACCTGGGTTCGATCCCTGGGTCAGAAAGATCCCCTGGAGAAGGAAATGGCAACCCATTTCAGTACTCTTGCCTGGAAAATCCCATGGGCTGAGGGGCCTCGTATGCTACAGTCCATGGAGTCGCAAAGAGCTGGACACAACTGAGGGACTTCACTTTTCCCTTTCTGATAGCTTAGTTGGTAAAGAATCCACCTGCGATGCAGGAGACCCCAGTTAGATTCCTGGGTCGGGAATATCCCCTGGCAAAGGGATAGGCTACCCACTCTAGTATTCTTGGGCTTCCCTTGTGGCTCAGCTGGTAAAGAATCCACCTGCAATGTGGGAGACCTGGGTTCGATTCCCAGGTTGGGAAGATCCCCTAGAGAAAGGAAAGGCTACCCACTCCAGTATTCTGGCCTGGAGAATTCCATGGACAGTATGGTCCATTGGGTCACAAAGAGTCGGACACGACTGAGCAACTTTCACTTTCAATATTTGCTGCAGGAAGGAAAGAAGGCATTTTTAGTGGGAACTTACTAATAAGATCTAAACGTGTTGGTTTTTGGTGGCATATGCGTGGCTGCAGAGACCCTCAAGAAAGAATGATTTCTGCTCCTTTGACTGTCACTCTCAAATATCCATGTTAAATGTTCTGAACATGCTCCTGCTCCTCCAGCTGAACCTGTTTTCCCTCTAGCATCAATCAACATTCAAGTGAAAAGTGAAGGCAATTGATTTCCTTGCTTTTAAGTTCTGTAGCTGTACATGTTTCCAACAGTATAGCTGACTATTTATTACTGGGAATGCACAATCAATCAGTTTTCAAACAGAACGAGGAGAGTTTATGAGCTAGCTAGAAAAATGAATTACCACTTACAGAACAAAATCTTCATGCGAAAATATGTTCCCAGTTCCAAATGACTAGCTCATGAATAAACTTCTGAAACCCAAACCCAATTGTACTTCAGGTGGTCTGATAGATGCAATGAAAGTTTCACCTGTATAATGCCATGAAGTTAAAAAACACATAATCTAAAGTAAAGTATTTTGTACCTTTCCTTCCTTTTCTCCTTCCTTCCTCCATCCCTTCCTTTCTCTTTCCATGTTTCCCAAATACATCTCCAAAAAAATTCCCATATTCCAAGCTGCATTGGCAGAAGCTCCAAAAAAAGTGTTAAGACAGTGTGACTCACCTCATTGTAATTCTCCTCGTAGGATTTATGGAAAAGGAGTGAAATCCAAGAGAATAAAATAAAACTTAAAAAAAAATCCCACTGACAAGTAAAAATCCATTTGGTAGGAAATAGAGTTATATAAAAGATTTATATTTTGTTTCATAAAATTCAAAGGAAACTAATATCCCCCGTTAACTGCCATCTCTAATTAGTTACAGACCATTTAACTCCATAAATATTTTCAAGGATTAATGATAATTGACATGTATTATGCTTTTAATCTTTTAAGTAACATTAATATTGGTTCATTTTTCTAGAATCTTGGGGTGGTGCCAACCGAGGCACCTTGTGACCAATCCATAATGGTTGATTCAGTTATGCATGTTTACCCAGGTTTGTCTCTTTGCCATGCCCTCTACTCAGCTCAGCTCCAGTCATCATCACAGTGACGTGGTGATGGCTGGCTTCATGTTCTTCCATCAGCCTCTTTCATCAAGCTCCCCCACAAAAGCCTGGAGACCCATGGATTCAAGGGTTTTCAAACTTGGCCATGCCTCAGAACCATGTGCTGCTGCTGCTGCTGCTGCTGCTAACTCACTTCAGTCATGTCTGACTCTGTGCGACCCCATAGACGGCAGCCCACCAGGCTCCCCTGTCCCTGGGATTCTCCAGGCAAGAACACTGGAGTGGGTTTCCATTTCCTTCTCCAATGCATAAAAGTGAAAAGTGAAAGTGAAGTCACTCAGTCGTGTCCGACTCTTTGTGACCCCATGGATTGCAGCCTACCAGGCTCCTCCATCCATGGGATTTTCCAGGCAAGAGTACTGGAGTGGGGTGCCATTGCCTTGTCCCAGAACCATGTGAGGGTGCATTAAAAAAAAAAATTACAGATGGTGCATGCATCCCACTGCAGACTGAATCAATCAGCAAGGACTGGTTGGTCTCTGAGCTTGAGATCTGAGCCAACCTGGTTGACCAACTTTAATGCAATTTTGACGACATGGAAAGAAGGAAGCATTATTCAGACCTCTACACATGGAGTTGTTTCTAAAGGGAAAGAGGAATTTTCAGTGGGGATCTGTAATGGTTAATTTTATGGGTCAACTTGACTGGGTCATGGGGTGTTCAGGTATTTAGTTAGACATTCTTCTGTGTCTGGAGGATGTTTCTGGATGAAATTAACACCAGGAGGCTGAGTAAAGCAGATTGCCCTCCCCAGTGGGGGTGGGCCTCATCCAAATCCACTGAAGGCCCAAACGGACGGGCAGGCTGCAGTCCGTGGGGTTACAAAGGGGTGGATGCAACTGAGCACGCACACATACACAGAGTCAAAGGCTGAGTAGGGGAGAATTTGTGCTCTCTGCCTACCTGTCCTCTGGCTGGGACCCTGGTCTTCTGCCTTTGGACTCAGACTTGGACTAGAACCTACACCATCTGCTTTTCGGGTTCTCATGCCTCTGGATTTGGACTGAAATTATTAATAAATGGCTGGCTCTCCTGGGTTTCGAGCTTGGTGACCTCAGATCTTGGGACTCCTCACCCTCCAAAGTTATGTAAGCCAATTCCTTATTATATTGTTGTTGTTATTTTAGTTGCCAAGTTGTGTCCAACTCTTTCGCGACCCCATGGACTGTAGCCCACCAGGCTCATCTGTCCGTAGGATTTCCCAGGCAAGAATACTGAAATGGGTCGCCATTTCCTTCTCCAGGGGGTCTTCCTGACCCAGGGATCAAACCTACGTCTCCTGCATCGCAGGTGGATTCTTTACCACTGAGCTACAGAGAAGTCCTCCTTATTACATACACACATCCTATTGATTCTGTGTCTCTGAAGAACCCTGACCAACACAGGATCATAGTTCTTTCCACTGTGTTTCCTAGTATAAATATACGTGAAGGTACACCAAAAATATTTGAGAGAGATTTTGCAATGAGCACAAAGTGTTCATTTTTTTTCTTTGTGCAATGAACACAAAGAGGACAAAGTGCCATCACGTTAGAATAAAGGTAATGAAAGTCCCTACCTTTGGAGAAAAGACCCCTGTTCAACTGAAGGGAGCTATGAGAGAATGCAGAATAAATCAATACATTTTTCATAAGAAAATGCATTATATTCTATTCACATACACATAAATAATCTCATTTGATGCTAAAAAATAGGATGGTGAGATTGTGAATATAGCTTAAAGGTGAAAGCATTGTCTGATTATATTGAATAATGATAAGCTCCTATTTCCTCAGATCTAAATGTTTACTAAAAAGATAAATGAAAAATATTATCAGGAGGAGAACAGTAGAGCTGTGTGCTGAATTCAGCAAGACAAAAAGGACACAAGATTTCTTAGGGGTCAAAAGCTCCTTGGCCTTGACCTTCTCTTTTTAATTCTGGCTCTCTGTCCCTATGGTCTGCGATCTATGTTGCTGAATGCCAGAAGTCACAGTGTTCCTTACATTTGATGTTTCCTGCTGCACTTCCCTCTCCTTTTATCATTCCTCCTTCAGTTCTTTATTCATTTTTGTCATCCCTACTTTATGTAGGAAGTTGAGAGATGTTTTAGGAAGCACATTAAAAATCAGTCATGTTAATATGAGACAGCATAGGGGTGAGGGCTATTGGAAAATGATGTTCTTTATTTTAAAACTTTTAAAAGTGAAAAAAAATGTATTAGCTGCAATTTAAAGCAAACTATCCTAAATACAGACAGATAAAACAGGATAAGATAATGGAATCTTTATAAGTTTCCTATGCCAGAACTTTTCAAGCAAACTTTCCAAATACAGGCAACTGGGGAGAAAAAAAAAATTCATAAGCAAATAATTTAGCATATGACACTAAGCGAGATCTAATGAAAAATCACCAAACATGATTTCAATATAAACTGAAATCATGCAAAAACTGGCTTGCAAATATATTTCTGGTTTTAACATTAGTTGGATATGTTGCAACTGTTTTATTCTATAATTCACTTTTAGCTCAGTTGCACGGCTTACTTATGTAACTGTACAAAACGATGAGTCTGGAAGGTTTGAGCTTATAAGGAAAAAATGCCTTCATTTTAGTGATTCCAGTTTACACTTGCAGAAATATCAAATTACTTATTGAAAAATCCCAGATGAAGTAAGAAGGAATGTTCTGGGAAGTTGCTGCTGACAGTATGTTGCCCTGATCTTATAGATGTATGTTTCCCAGGATTACTTAGTGAGGATTAGCAGCATTTTAAAAATGAGACTGGCCAGAGGTTTTTTACAGTTTCCTTAGAGCATTCTAAAGGAGTTGAATTGATAGTCTTTTCTCCTTTTTTCTTTTTTAAAAATAAAAGTGTAGAATCTGATTTTGCATAAAAGTCTGAGAGCTGGCTTCAGAGAAGTCATGAAGAATTAAGAGAATTAATTAACAATGCATTAAGAGGAATGACTTGCTCCCCGATGCCCTTCCAATCGCCCATCTTGACTGCCCTGCCTTTCGACTGTCACAACTGTCCCTCGCTGAAGTGAGGTCACAAGAGGAGAAGCTGAAGGGGACCTTTCCAAGTTGTACCAATACAGCAGCTTGATCACTGACTTCCAAATAAGGTGAAAGCACAGCTTCATTATCCAGATCTGAAATGTCAGCCAACTGCACCAGCATGAGAAGCGCCATCTAGAGACACTGGGCACTAAGATAAACAGATCATTCAGTAAAATGGAAACCATATTAGTAACAACTGATGTCAGCATCAACGAACATTTTCAAACAACTACAACAGATTACTATATGGATGTGTACTGAGATCAGAGAAACGCTCCCTCTCTGGAATCTAAATCCAATGAAATGAAATCCTACCAACTGGGCAGTTTTCAAGCACCCAGTTACTTCTTCCTACTGTCTTTTCTCTATCCACCACCTGCATCTTCACCCTTGTTTGCAGGTTACCCTCCATTTTAAGCTCCCATCTCCCCGCTTACAGTTGGACCTTTTGAGCATCTCCTTTCCTTCAGCAAGTGTTTGAAAGAAAAAAAAAAAAAACACCTAAGAGAAACAATAGTGGGAAGCTGATTCTCAACATTACCTAATTTTTCCAACCTGTTACAAACTGCAACTAATAAAATCAAGAGGGAGTATTATTCCTTAAACACTCATGGTAAACCAATACCAAATGAAAAGGCCAGGTTTTGACAATGCAGTGAAGACCCTTCTGGAAATGGCTGGTGAAATGGCACTCCTTGAAGGCCCATATTTCACTAACTTGGCAAAACTTCGTTTCAAGGTCATTTCCAAATGCTTGTCTTGTGCAGAGCAGCATGCGTGGAGCTACACTAGTGTGGCACCAGGTCAATCCATTAGTCATTGCTGGAGTGAGCCTTCTGTGGAGAGGCAGCCTGCTTCACAGTCAGATGGGCTTCAGAAAAGCATGCCAAGAAAACTTTAAGATTTGAAATGTTACAGAAAAGAAGGTCGCAGCATCTTTTAATTGCCTACTATCTGTGCAGACGGTGGCTTTTCATATTTTTATGCAAAGATTACACATTACCCAGTGTGAAAACCGGGTTAAAAAATGTGGTAAGTGAGTCTGTGCATATGTCTTCAATTGAGTACAGTCCTGAGTGCCAAGCTTTGACCAAGCTGATCAGACTGGAGGTCTGTGTGAGAGCCTGAAGTGGTGGAATCTAGTTGCTATAGCTGCAAATTAAACAAATAAATGAGACACCGTGGAATGCAGCAAAATAGCTGTGGTCTGATGAGTTCATATTTGCCATATGTGTGAATATTAGCAGTCACATTCTGAGTTTCAGCAAAGTTCTTTTCAAGAAGTGCAACAGAGGGCACATGCTTTAAAATAAAGAAGGAAGACCTGAAGTCTATGTCCAAAGGTAAATAGTTTACGTTTTGTAGGAGCTATTAAGATATATCATTAACTTTTTAGGTTAGGAGTATATACAAATGCTGTGTTGCAATAATTACAAGATTTCCACCCAGGCACTTTCCCTGGAAGCTTTAGATAGACCTTGACACTAACTTGTTACTTAGTATTTGATAATGAATTAAAATCATTAGCTAAAGAATATTTTCATTTTACTATTTTATCTTATCCCATCCTATTTTATTTTTTAATTGGAGTATAATTGCTTTACAATGTTCTGTTAGCTTTTGCTGTACAACAAGGTGAATCCGCTATATGTATACATATGTCCCTCCCTTTTGAGCCTTCCTCTCCTTCCACTGGACTTCGCTTGTGGCTCACCCATCAAGAATCTGCCTGCAATGCAGGAGACCCAGGTTCGATCCCTGTGTCAGGAAGATACCCTGGAGAAGGGGATGGCTACTCCCTCTACATGGCCCCCATCCCTCCCCTCAAGGTCATCGCAGAGCAGCGAGCTGAGCCTCCTGTGTGACACGGACCTTCCTACCAGCCGTCTGTTTCACACATGGCAGTGATACATGTCAATGCTGCTCTCTCAGCCTGTCCCGCACTCGCCTTCCCCCTACTCTGTCCGCAAGTCTGTTCTCTACTTCTGCATCTCTTTTCTTGCCCTGAAAACAGGTTCATCAGGACCGTTTTTCTAGATTGCATATGCATACATTAATCAAGAATATCTTTCTGACTTGCTTCACTCTGTATGATAGGCTCTAGTTTCATTCACATCACTACAAACGACCAAATTTTGTTCCTCTTCGTGGCCGAGCAATATTCCATTAGACACATGCACCACATCCTCTTTATCCTCCATCCTATTTTAGAGGACTTGCATGTGTGTGGCCTACTGTGTGGCAGGCACTGGGGCTCTTTACTTCCATGGCTACCATCTTATGAATTCCCACAGTAAGTTAAACATTCCCTGCTAGTGGGACTCAGCAGAGAAATGCAGACAGACTGCCGAGCAGAGAATTCTATTGTCATGAGCCTCTTAAATTATGTACACTACACTGTAGCGACCGACACTTTATAGACAAAGGTCTGCATAGTCAAAGCCATGTCTTTTCCAGTAGTTGTGTATGGATGAGAGTTGAACCACAGAGAAGGCTGAGTGCTGAAGAATTGATGCTTTCAAACTGGTATTGGAGAAGACTCTTGAGAGTCCCTTTTACTCCAAGGAGATCAAACCAGTCAATCCTAAAGGAAATCAACTCTGAATATTCACTGGAAGGACTGATGCTGAAGCTGAAGCTCCAATACTTTGGCCACCTGACGCGAAAAGCCAACTCACTGGAAAAGACCCTGATTCTAGGAAAGACTGAGGGCAGGAGGAGAAGGGAGTGAAAGAGGATAAGAGAGTTGGATGGCATCACCGACTCAATCACTAACATTTCAATGGATTTTGAGTCGCTGATGCCATCCAGCCATCTAACATCAGGTGGCAAAACTATTGGAGCTTCAGCTTCAGCATCAGTCCTTCTGATGAATATTCAGAGTTGATAAAAGGAGAGTTGATAAAAAGATTGATGAAAAGAATTTTGATAAAAGGAATTGATAAAGATTGATAAAAGGCATGTTTATTAATCTTTTCAATCCACATATACAGATAGTGGCAATGTGAACAGCAGCACTTGGATATATAAGATAATTAGATCTATTACCAGGCCACATGAATTAATGTATTTGATAAGGATGAAAAAGTTTGCATTAAAAGGAAACATTTCCACCAATCAGGGCTAATCTTTGTACTTGGGTTAAAACATACTTTAACTGGATCATTAATTACAAGCTTCTTCTCTGAATATGGATATGGCAGAACAATGGGGAAAAAAATCACTCTTGCTCAGATGAAAAGGAAAATAATTTAAAATGCCAGATATGTTTACCAGTGTCTTGATGAAATATGTTTGTGAGCTATAATGACAATGCACATTGAAAGGCATCTCTTTAAATTGATGTTGACACTCCATGGGGAGAGGCTCTGGGGCCAGGAAGTGCCATGGGGTCGGGCAGCTCAGCATTCTACCCCCACCTAGTCCACTCACCAGCAGGGTGAGCTTGGACAAGTGGACACCATTTTCAGTAACAGTTACTGTGGCCTGCTCTTTCGTTCTGCCACAGGTATGGCAGTTTCATTTAAATACCTGTCTTGATCTTAGAATCAAGTATCCTCTCCAAGCACAGTTACAATGTGGTTACAATTTACTGCTCTGACAAATCAATTGCTTTGTTACTGACTTTACTCAGTGTTGTCTCCAAGGCAGCTTCAATGCAATGGCACAAACTTAGGCACTGTGACTCAGAACAAAGATTCCATCATTTTATTAACTCCCAGTATGTCCGTTCAATGATCCTCAAGTTCTTAGCCTTGTAGCCTCCCCTATCCTATAGTCACACTGCATTTAACAATAACAACTTTAAATCTTAGCTTAACCACATAGCAGTCAGGTAAGAATGATGTGGAAGTTTTAGTGTAGAGTATATAGTGAAACTGGGCTTCCCTGGTGGCTCAGCAGAAAAGAACCCGCCTGCCAGGTTTGATCCCTGGGTCGGGAAGATCTCCTGGAGGAGGAAATGGCAACCTACTCCAGTTCCTGCCTGGGAAATCCCATGGACAGAGGAGCCTGGAGGGTTACAATCCATGGGGCTGCAAAACGGTGGGACACGACTTAGGGACTACACAACAACAACAGCGGTGAAACCGCCAAAAAAGTTAATGGAAGCATGGACAAGACTAATAAACAAGGACTCATAAGCAAGCACTTGCCAACTCATATAAAACTGTCAAAACAAATGTAGACAAGCGGAAGCCTGGTCAGGGAAGACAGTGTGATAAAGGGCTTGTGTACCTCAATAAACGTTAGCTACTGAGTGTGCCCTTCACCTTAGAGCCTATGCTAGATTTTGGAGGAAAGGATGAAATAAAGAAGTTGCTTTCCTTTTTGGCCTCATAGCTCATTGGAGGAGTACACAAGTAAGTGAACAGTAATCACACAATGTGATAAGAGAAACCACAGGTGTAGGAACAAGTGTTACGAGTGCAGTCAGAAGACCCACTCAGACACCGAGGAGCCTCTGGACCACTTGACTCATAGGTGATGTCTGAAAAGGAAATGTATAAAGGGGCTGCAGAACCTCAGTTCTTCTAGAAAATCAGCAATATGGAGAGAGGTGTGGGGAGGAGACAGTGGGGAGGCAGAGAGATTAATTGAGCTCGATGCCTCAGTTCAGCTGATTTGATGACGACGCCTTGATCTAAAGGAAGGATGGTGAAGGTAAGCAGGATGGAGCAGATTTGGCAGCTACTTTGGAGGTACGGATGACACGGCTTGCCAACCTAGCGTGGTGGGTGTGGTAGAAAGAGGAATTTTAGATGCATCTTGCCATTGTTGAGAAGGCAATGCAACATGCATTACAAGATTTAGAGGAGGGGTTACATGAGGTTGTTTCAACATATTTATATGGTTTAACATATTAATATGTTTTTCTCAAGGTCCTCATGTCAAATGCAGAGTGTCATTCCCAATGAGAAGTTGGACCAGGAAGTACAGACTTGGGAACAATCCATGCAGGGCACAGACTGAAGTCATGTGCCAACAGGACTGGTGTTTTGATCTTGAATAATGGATGAAGGGACTGGGCAGATCGGTACTTAAAAAGAACTGAGTATCTTATGAGAGTTTTTCCTAAGCTGAAGACCCCAGGGTCTTGGTCCACTGTTGAAGTTTCATCACCAGAGATGCTCAAGCAGAGGCTGAATCTGCCAGGATATTGTTCAAGTGATTTAAATATCACATGCAGTATGGACCAGATGATCTTTACAGTCACTTCCCAAGTCTAAGATTCTGGAATTCTGTGCCTCTGTGATAGAAAATGCAGCTTTTTTCCACTTCACTTTCTTTGGCAGCCATCACTGATGCTTGCTGAGGTTGGAGCTTCAATTAAAAGGGAACTGGAAAGGATATAGGGATGGACTTCTGCCAAGGAGTTAGGTCTGTGGCTAATGAATGATCTGTCTGTGGTAGTGAAGAAAGAAGCCAGTTCCTAGGACAATACCTTTCTGCCTGTCTCCACCCCTCCCCCAATTATGAAGAGCTAAGGGCAAACGAATGGGAAACACATGAATGAAGTTTACTTTGAAATATCTATGGATTTAAGGATTAGGGGTAAAAACACTTGAGTAAACCACACGTTGGGTTTTGCTGACCCCAAAATATCTGAATATAATTTATAGACCTTTTGATGAACTCGCACTACTGCTGGGCCTGCTCATCTATTAAATGTAGCAAGGAGAAGAGTAGGGTGTAAGCCAAGTAATAGCCTTGAATTCTACCCTTGCATGGAAAATCAGTTCTACAAAGGAATTTGTGATGCCAGGAAGTTGCTTTAAAAAGCATTGTCTGACTATTACCCTAGAGGAAAAAATAACCAGTACCCAGATAAAATAATCAATATATTGAAGAGCTTTTCAATACATTTGATCCAAGCTATTATTTACCTGGCCTATAGCTCTTAAATGTTCCAGAGACCCATGATGTGTTCTTCGGACATCAATTCTGGCTATCTCAGGCAGAAAGAACGATATATGTACAACCAACAAGACCCTCGGGGGGACAGAAGGCCATGCACATAAGATTTGGCTGCAGTGAAAATGAATTTGAAAAGTGAAGTGAAGTACAAGTTAGGAATAAAGTAAATGGTTTGGAATCACACTCTCTGTCAACAAGTATGGAAGGGAAAAGAAAAAGAGTGGGATAAAAGAGAATAAGAGAAAGCATGGACATAGAATATTGATAAAGTTGATTCATTTATGCAACAAATCAGGCACTGTTCTAGGAGCCTGGGATAAATCAGTCCCTGAAACAAAGATCCCTGTCTTTATGGAAATTACATTCTAGCAGAGGGAGATAGACAATAAGCCATAAATACAACAAATAACAAAACCATATAATATGTCAAGGACATTTAATGCCATGAGGGGAACAGACAGCAAGGTAAGGGGATTCCGGGGGGTTGGGGGCAATTGCAATGCCTAATAAGCTGCTCAGAGTAAGCCTTATTGAGAAAGTGAGACTGAGCAAAGATTTGAGGGAGGCGAAGAAGTGAGTCAAGCAGATCTCCAAGGGAGAGCATTCTAAGACAAGAAGGGTGTCTGGTGTGTTCAAGGAACAGAACAGAGGCGAGCTCAAACTACTAACATCTATTGATTCATCAGATGATTACTGGGTACCTATACTATGCCAAGGGCTATGCCAGGTACTGCAGAGAGAAAAATTAATCCCGAAATTCAGAAGCTATGAAGGAGACATGGTATAAGAAACCACGTGATTTAGCCTTGCCATCGTGCCTTCTTTACCCTAGGGTATTTTTAACCCCCTTTGCCCTAGTCTTCCTCTTTCTCATCTCCTTACTCCATGGGCCCCCTTTCTGCAGCCGTTTCTCTTCTCAGTCACAATGGTCCCTCCTTTCTCCTCTCTTCTCCCTATTCTGCCCCTTCCTCATCCCAGCCTCGGTCTCCTCCTTTCCACTTCTTTCTTGCTTCTTTCAGGATTTTTTTTTCTTTATCTTTGATTTTCTGTAGTTTAACAGTGATACTCCTAGGCATAGTTTTCTTGGCCTTTATCCTGCTTAGTGTTCGCTGAGCTTCCTGGATTTGTGGTTTAAGGTCTGAATTTAATTTGAGGGAAATTCTCCATCATATTTCTTCTGTTTCTTTCTCTTTCTTCTCCTTTTGGTAATCCCATCATGCATCTGTTATACCTTTAGCCATTATCCCACAGTCCTTGGATATCTGTTTTTTCAGTCTTTGCTCTCTTTACTTTTTGGTTTCTGAGGATTCTATTGATACGTCTCCTAGGTCACAGGTTCTTTCCTCAGCTGTGTCTAGTCTACTAATAAGCCCATCAAAAGCATTCTTCATTTCTGTTACAGTGTTTTTATTGCTAGCACTTCTTGGCTCTTTCTGAGGATTTTCATCTCTCAGTTTATACTGCCCATCTGTTCTTGCATGATGCCTACTTTATCCATTAAAATCCTTAGCATATTAATCATAGTTGCTTATTTATTTAATATTTATTCGGCTGTGCTAGGTTTTAGTTGTGGCACCTGGGATCTCCAAGCTTCACTGAAGCATATGGGATCTTTAGTTGGGCATGCAAACTCTTAGTTGTGGCATATGGAATCTTCAAGCTTCATTGCAGCATACGGGATCTTTAGCTGGGCACGCGAACTCTTAGTTACAGCATGTGGGATGTAGTTCCCTGACTAGAGATTGAACCTGGGTCCCCTGCCTTTGGAGTGTGGAATTCACTGGATCACTGAGGAAGACCCATCATAGTTGTTCTAAATTCCCAGTCTGATAATCCCAATATCCTTACCATGTCTGGCTCTGATCCTTGTTCTGTCTCTTCTAATTGTGCTTGTTGTCTTTTGGTATGCCTTGTGATTTTTTTTTTTTCTTGATAGGTGGACATGATGTGCTGAATAAAAGGAACTGCTATAACAGGCCTTTAGTAATACGGTGGTGAGGTGTCAGGGGAGGAGAAATGTTCTATAGCCCTATGATTAGGACTATAGACACTTCAATCTTTCAGTGAGACTGTGCTTCTGGCTCATGAACTTCCCAAGCATTTCTCAGGCTTCTCCCCTCCTTCCCATAGGCAGGACAGAAAGGCTAGAGCCAAGTGGAGTTAGTTATGTCCCTCCTGCCAGGTCAGTTAGGTTCTGATGATACCCCAGCAGGTTGCTGCTGCTGCTGCTAAGTTGTTTCAGTTGTGTCCGACTCTGCGTGACCCCATAGACAGCAGCCCACCAGGCTCCCCCGTCCCTGGGATTCTCCAGGCAGGAACACTGGAGAGGGTTGCCATTTCCTTCTCCAATGCATGAAAGTGAAAAGTGAGAGTGAAGTTGCTCAGTCATGTCCGACTCTTAGTGACCCCATGGACTGCAGCCCACCAGGCTCCTCCGTCCATGGGGTTTCCAGGCAAGAGTACTGGAATGGGGTGCCTTTGCCTTCTCCAACCCCAGCAGGTTAGGCTCTGGCTAACTAGTTTCCCTTGAGGTCAGGCCTTGTCAAGAGCTGAGTGTTCCGGTGTATCTCACAATAGTTCCTTTTCTTTTCCCTCTGCTGGAAGCAGGAAGGAATGTTTCTCTGAAATTTACTGTGGGAATCTGGTTGAGCTCCTGGAGGTAAATCTCAAAATATTGTGCGAACCTCTCTATGCCCAGGCCACCCTGGATCTTTTCACTCTCAGGTTATCCTCTCTGAGCCTCCAGCAATCCACCAACTAGCGTTCAGGTTTCCCTCCCATGGCCCTGGTTCCTACGGTGGTTTCCACTCAGGAGACTCTGCTGCAGTTTGTTTGTTATTCTCTGTATCTGATGGTTGGTCTCACTGACCTTGGGGCAGCAGCATGCTCTATGTTCTCCACTCTCACATGGATCCAAGAGGAGTTGATGATTTCTCAATCTGTTCAGCTTTTTACTTGTTATGATTGAGTTGCAAATCCCAAGTTCCTCATACATGGAACCAGAAAAACCTCTGTCTCTCTACCTCACAAACTTGTTTAAATGTCTCAAATATCATTTAAAAGAATACATTCTTCTCAACTTTCAATATTTCTGATTGAAATGATAAATAATAAAAATAATGATAAAAGCTAAAATTAAATATCTTACATTACTGATTTAAAGAGATGGAATAATCAAGTCTTCAAGCCAAAATTTAGACTGACAACATCTGACACCCCAAGCCCAGTGGCCTGGCAGAACTAATGATCACAAATGAAATTCACAGTGGAAAAAGCTAAAATCAGTAACATTGGTTATGAAAAAAAGCTTGCACACAAAAACAGACTTTAGTAATTTTGTACCTCTCCTCGCTCTTTGGGGTCTTCTTTGTTTTCTTTGGGAGGTCCACTGGGAGCCTTAGAAAGAGGTTCCTAAGAAATTTCTAACCTCTGCTTCAGTCTCACTTTTATTTTTGAAAATTTCCAGATATCTTCTAGTTACTTTAGAATATACTGGGAAAATTGAGAAAGGTCAGTTTTTTTCATATGAAAAAGAAGGTATTCTTTCAATCAATAGCTTATTTTATGAAATATACAATGTCAGCATGGCAGACTCTATGGGCAATGAAATGCATAATCCTTGTATCCCAGACATGGAAAATTTCCATAAGCTTTATTATTTACCAAAAGAAGAACATCAGATCTGAGTTTCTACAAAACCAATGATCATCCAAGCAGTATTTAATGCCTTCTCTTCTGGGAAAGACAGATGTACAAGAACTTTAGTAATTACCAAATGTCAAAATAATATTGAACAGAATAAACATTTGCCTAAATTAAGGTTCTCTTGAGGATCAGTTACATATAACAAGAACGACTGACAAATCAAGCATGAGCAGAGGTGGGACTTATTTTCTGTCTCCTGATAAATTATATAGGGAATGAATAACTCCGCTGTGATGATAAGAGCATCCAGGTCATGTCTGCTTAAAGATCTGTGGGATAAAAATAATATCCCTGACCTGCCTCTTGAGAAACCTGTATGCAGTTCAGGAGGCAACAGTTAGAATGGGACATGGAACAACAGACTGGTTCCAAATAGGAAAAGGAGTACGTCAAGGCTGTATATTGTCACCCTGTTTATTTAACTTATATGCAGAGTACATCATGAGAAACGCTGGGCTGGAAGAAGCACAAGCTGGAATCAAGATTGCCGGGAGAAATATCAATAACCTCAGATATGCAGATGACACCACCCTTATGGCAGAAAGTGAAGAGGAACTAAAAAGCCTCTTGATGACAGTGAAAGTGAAGAGTGAAAAAGTTGGCTTAAAGCTCAACATTCAGAAAAGAAGATCATGGCATCTGGTCCCATCACTTCATGGGAAATAGATGGGGAAACAGTGGAAACAGTGTCAGACTTCATTTTTGAGGGCTCCAAAATCACTGCAGATGGTGACTGCAGCCATGAAATTAAAAGACACTTACTCCTTGGAAGGAAAGTTATGACCAACCTAGATAGTATATTCAAAAGCAGAGACATTACTTTGCCAACAAAGGTCTGTCTAGTCAAGGCTATGGTTTTTCCAGTGGTCACGTATGGATGTGAGAGTTGGACTGTGAAGAAAGCTGAGTGCCGAAGAATTGATGCTTTTGAACTGTGGTGTTGGAGAAGACTCTTGAGAGTCCCTTGGACTGCAAGGAGATCCAACCAGTTCTTTCTGAAGATCAGCCCTGAGTGTTCTTTGGAAGAAATGATGCTCAAGCTGAAACTCCAGTACTTTGGCCACCTCATGCGAAGAGTTGACTCACTGGAAAAGACTCTGATGCTGGGAGGGATTGGGGGCAGGAGGAGAAGGGGACGACAGAGGATGAGATGGCTGGATGGCATCACTGACTCGATGGACGTGAGTCTGAGTGAATTCCAGGAGTTGGTGACGGACAGGGAGGCCTGGCGTGCTGTGATTCATGGGGTCGCTATAGTCGGACACGACTGAGCGACTGAACTGAACTGAAACTTTTGCAGTGCTTGACGTTCTGAAAGCACTTTATAAACATTAATCAGGTCTTCCATAAGCTAGGAGACTGTCTTATTGTTGCTTTTCCTATTATAGCATCACTGAGAGTCTGCAATCTTTCTAGAGTTTAAATATTTATTTATTGCTTTTAATGTATATTTACTCCATTGACAATGCTTTAAAATTGTACTCAGCAAAAGAGAAACGTTCACGGTTCTACTTTTGCATCCAAGAAATAAGCCAGAATAACAACATTGCTTCTCCTAGTGTAAGTGAACACAACCTACTGGGGATGCTCTGTTGGTCTGGGAAATGGTTTTCTTACTTATTAATAAATACCTTCATCCACTTCAAACATGCCTTTCCCATTCTTTAAAATTGCACTTGTTTTTCTCGTCCGGTAACTACACAGTGCCTACCAGGGTGCTTTGCATGTGGAAAGTTTTCAATAAATGCTAGCTGCTGCTGCTGCTGCTGCTGCTGCTAAGTTGCTTCAGTCGTGTCCACCTCTGTGCGACCCCATAGATGGCCTCCCACCAGGCTTCCCCGTCCCTGGGATTCTCCAGGCAGGAACACTGGAGTGGGTTGCCATTTCCTTCTCCAATGCATGAAAGTGAAAAGTGAAAGTGAAGTTGCTCAGTCGTGCCTGACTCTATCGGCCTCCATATGTGGCAGCCATGAAGATCCTACCACAACATTACATTTTGGAAACTCTGATTCATTTGCTGATATCACTTCTGTTTTCTCTTTGTCTGATTATCAGTGGACTGAGAATAAAAGGTGATAGAAAGAAATAATTGTTGACATTCTTCTAAGTTTGAAAAGTAAATACAAAAGCATCTTTTTTATCGCTGACACTAAGTGAAGGTCTAATAGGCATTGTGCGCTGTTTGAATTGCTGGGAATACAAAGGTAAATAGGGTTGCAAGGACAGAAACATTTTTGTTTTGGATATTGAGCTTACTCTAGTTAAAAGTGCCATACTTTACATGCTTGTATTTTTAGTTGTAATAAATTAAAATTCTTCGTGTGGTGTGCATGTGTGTGCGCATATACTACTATTTAAATGGGCCTGGAGATAACCTAGTGTTTGCACAGCAAGGGTATATTACCCTTCCAGTCAGCCATTTCCTCTCCTCTTCTGCAAATAAATTCTAGGATTGCTGACAGCAAACAAAAAGACAATGGAATGAAAGAGAGAGAATATTTTCCTTTAGTTCTAATCATGTCTAACTTCTGGCAACTTCAGTGAAAATCAAAATTGAAACCCCTGTGAATTTCAGACCCTGTAAGTGTTCTCTTATGCCTATTTGGAATGCTGTAAATTCAAGACTGACTTGATTCTCCTGAAATAGTGCCATGATAGACTTATACATTGTATCTCAGTTCTGCGGTACAGCACTCTGGATCCCTAGAAATGATGTTGAGATCCTTCAAACAATGAATGTGATTCTATATGTAAGAACACAGTACATTCTCTCTTGGAATTCTTATATTTATAACAACCTAAGCAGGCAATAATAGCAAACAGGCCTGGAGGGCTGTAAGCCATTTGCAGAAATATGTGAAAGTTACAAATTAAACTTAGAAAGTATTAAACAAAATATATTCTATCCTCCAACGTTATTAGATATATTTTTGTGAAACAAAATTGAAAAATATGGTTGAGTAGTAAAATTTAATAATTACAAATATAAATATTCAGTATAATGCAAATACTCCCAATTTTATTTTCTTGCTTTTATTTCAGCAAATTTGTGCATGTGTCCTAAGTAACTTCAGTCGTGTCCAACTCTCTGTGACCCCATGGACTGTAGCCTGCCATCCTCTGTCCATAGGAGTCTCCAGGCAAGAATACTGGAGTGGGTTGCCATGCCCTTTTTTTTTATAATGGAAATTCTCACAAAAGTTGAGTTCTACTGTATTAACAAAACATCATTAAAACATTAACAAAAACATCAATTAAAAACAGAATATAATTATAACTAAAGTGTATATAATTTGAATGCTTTCATCAAAATACGAGCATCAAATAAATGTAAAAATTGTAATGAATTATTTTCATATTTTTATAATTAGATATTCAAAAGTAGCTATTAAAATTAAATACAATTTAAACAAAGCTGAAAATGCTGACTTAATTTTTTGATGTTTCATAAATTATATTATACATTTTTATAATAATCATGAATTAAATTATTCATGATTGCAGTATTTAATGTTCATATTTTAATTGCCAATCCAAAGAATCAGCATCATGTTTTATGTATGTTGTATTTAAAGTTTCATCTATACATATTTAGAGTAATATAAATTGTTTAATATTACAAAATATTCCTTAGCCACCAGATGTAACTTCTTTGTTAGCAATTCTTGAACCATGAATTGGAACAAGACAAAAGGCCAAGAAATGGTCATGACTTTTCATGAGACAAAATTCATTGAGAAGAAATCTACTGATCTCATGTCAAGAGGACTTGACATGTTCATTAATTTATCTTTTCCCTTTCCTAAATATTTGTGTCACTCAAATCCTCCTTGCATTTCTAAGTAGTGTTTCCTCCAAGAGTCAGAATTTTAACCCATTAAGTTGAGTCAAGGGAAAATTAGAAGCGTCCAGCTGAAGTTCTAACAACTACATACATATTGAACAAACCATTCACTCCAAACATTAAGTAGCCCCAGGATCTGCAAAGATTGTGATTTATTCTCTGGCTAGAATGTAACACCGTATAGTTTAGGGATGTAGACAACAGGCCAAATTGCCCAGGACACTATTATACTTCTAAAGCCCTTCTGGTGTTGGAAACTTTCTAAGCTTCAGTTTCTTCTTCTGTAAAAAGGATAATTTTTTGTTCATAGAACCACTGTGGAGATTAAATTATATAGCCTGGCACACAGTAGGTTCTCAAAAAATAATAGCTATTAGTATTTACTGGCAAAGAATTGTGAGGACTGGCTGTACTGAATTAGTCATCAATCTAATGAATATGTACTGGTCCTCCTATATGCCAGGTGGCTAGGCAAAGACTTAGGATTCAAAGGCTACCATTTTGCACTAACCATGTAACATCTTTGTGGGGGATACAGACATGTGCCATGGAGATATAAAAGTGCCAGGCAAGCACAGCTAATAGCAGAGTGAACTTGGCTTGTGAGAGTGGGGAAAGGCTCCATAAAGAAAACAGTATATACGCTGGCAACATGAGCAGGAGATTCCCAGTGAAGAATGGAAAGGGCATTGTGGGCGGAGGATTGCAAAGACTTGGGAGTTCGGAGCATATTTCCATATTTAAGAAAAGAGACATGCTAGAGAGAGGCAGAGTAACCATGTCAGGCTCTGGACATGTTTACATTCAATTGACAAGAAGCTCAAACTGATTAATCTGTTTTTAACTAGACCTGAGGTGCCATGTTAATCCTTCTACACTGTGGCTCGAATTGGACTCAAGGAAAATTCCAGTTCTCTGAGATGTGCTACTTTTGAGGAGTTGGCTTACAAAAGGTTTGATCAACGCTCACTCCTCAGTACAATAATGTTTGTTTGTTACTACACACCACTTTTCTTAAAATATACCAAACCTGGGGGGAGAAGGGAAACACTTATTTTGAACCTCAGACACGTGATTTCCAGTTCTTCATTTCCCTGTAATTTCTGCCATGGGTTGCCCTTTCACTAGGAGTACTCAGGGACATGTTCTAAAAATTGATGCAACCAAGAAATGTGAGCTTCTTAAGTTAATAAATGAAACAGCACTCAATTCCAGAGATGGATAGGGAAGACAACACAAAATTCCTCTGCAAAAAATATATCCTCAAATTTTGTCAAGTGACGCACAAACTGCATGAAGTATTTTATTTGAAACTTGTGAAGGTACTATCAAGTTTAAAGTGTTCAAAACAATTAGACCGTGAAGAAGGAAAAGACGTCACAGCCATAGGCAAACACCTGGGATGAACGGAACCCGACAAGACACCTCCAATGTCTGCAGCAGCCCTCCCAGGGAAAATAACAGCCTGCCGCTCCTCCAGGGGGAAATTCTCCAAGTACATTAGCTACTTTCAACACAGTCTCACTGATGTGATGTGGAGGAGGCATGGGCTTCCCTGATAGCTCAGTTGCTAAAGAACTGCCTGCAGTGCAGGAGACCCCGGTTCGATTCCCGGGTTGGGAAGATCCGCTGGAGAAGGGATAGGCTACCCACTCCAGTATTCTTGGGCTTCCCTTGTGGCTCAGCTGGTAAAGAATCTACCCGCAATGCAGAGACCTGGGTTTGAGCCCTGGGTTGGGAAGACCCCTGGAGAAGGGAAAGGCTACCCACTCCAGTATTCTGGCCTGGAGAATTCCATGGACTATGGGGTAACCATAGTGGTGCAGGTGGGAATCAATCCTCCATCTCCAATAGAGGACAAGCCTTTGAATGGTACGGAAATTAAATCCATCTTGGAATGAGCCAATTGTATTATAACTAACACAACTGACACCTCTCATAAACCATGGATTCAGTTTCTACAGTTTTAACAGTGACTCAATGTCATGAGAAGACATTTTTTAAATTTACATTCAGTTTTCTTCTCTAACTATAGTCTCATTATAATTTCCATTTCACAGCTACTTCGCTAGATTTTATTGACAGTTTGAATTAGAAAACAGCTCTTTAGTAGATTTTTTTTTAATAAAAAGAAATAATTTGTTTTTGTTCACTTACCATTCCATGATTCAGCCACCCTGGGATAAAATTATCAAGCAATTTCGGGTAAATCATCTCTCTGTCGTAGGCATAAATGATCCAGAACACCGCTACAACGAACTGGAAGGGAAAAGAAATCCTTTTATTTCAAAGGCACCAACTGTGCACAGCATACAATTGGTTGGTTTTCTGTTGTTCAAAGAACCCAACAAAACTTTAATTTACAATGAGAGATAAATCAGTAAGCCAGCTAATAACTGGAAAGATCGTTCTAACTTCATCCCATTAGTGGTAACTGTTGGGGTTCTTCCTCTCTCCTTGATCTCCCAACTGTGTTCTCAGGCACAGGGCTGTTTGTGAGCGAGACAGAGAGATGGTCTGTCTGTCATCTGGAACAGCTCCCTTCCAAGGCTAATTGTGTTGGTTTGATTCCCCTCAAGAGGGTTTAAAAGTTCATTGGTGGTTTTTTGGATCCCATTCCCCACTGTACAGAGTTAGAACACATTTAAGAAGTTGTAGTGTATTTTCCTTGAACCCATCATGTGGTTTAAATTAATCTTCACATTCTCAAGTTTCTATTTCACCACTAACAGCATTGAAATCACTGCTATAAAATGTCCTAAAGTCACATTTCCAGCAAATGTATTAATTTATATAGCTTAAAGCAAGGGCTTTAGTGGCACTGAGAAGCAGAGTATACAGAGAGGAAAGGAAGATTCCTAATTCTCTTGGAATAGCTCATAAATTCATCTTGATGCCAGGGGTTTACTTTGACCCATCAGCAACCTCATCGTCAAAAGTGTACTCAATTGATTATTTTACCTTTCTCAAACTAATGGTGAGAAAAGAAGCTCAGATAAAGAAACAAACGGCCCAAGGTCTTAACTTTCACCATAGAATTTTTTTTTAAGTGAATGTTTTTGTAAATAGTCTATAAATGTAGCATGAAAAGAGAATGAACCATCTCAGAGGGAGGTCTCAAAGTCTCTTCAGAGTTATGTCTCAAAATAATAAATACTACAGAATGATAAAATGCAGCAAGAATATTAAGTAGGAACAATTTTATCTCATTTCTCATAAGGCATCCATGCCCTGACATTTTATTAATAATATCTATTTTATTGCCAGTTTTTATAAAACTCCTGGTGTTTATAGCTCCATGTTATAAACCAGAAGGGTACCAAAGTTTATTTCCAAGTGTGTAAGTTATCACATGGAAAATCTTAGCTTGAAAAAGTTCACCCTTAAAATCTAGGGAGGGAGGTAGGAGGGGGGTTCATGTTTGGGAACACATGTAAGAATTAAAGATTTTAAAATTAAAAAAAAAAAAAACATTTTAAATCTTAAAAAATAAAAATAAAAAAAAATAAAATCTAGGATGTTATGAACATTTACTGTTTCATAAAACACACTGAATGATAATTACAATAGTAATTGTAGATAACAAATGTAGTTTAATACCAGAGTATGGTCCCTAGTTATTTATCTTGCTTTTGGGGTAACTGTGTTTATTCAGTGGATAAATGCACAAAAAGAAAAAAGAAAAAAAAAACATGTATTATTAGCTTAATGTTAATTATCATCAGGATCTTTCCAAGTACAACAAACAATTTTTGAATTATCCACAATTTGGGTTTGTTCACTCCACCACTAACTTCATGTGCACTGAATATCAGGGTTCCCTGTCCTCAGATCTGGGTGGGAGCCATGCTTTATAGCTTTGTTACTCAAAGCGTGGTCCCTGGATCAGCAGCACCCATGCCACCTGAGAGCTTTTTAGCAGAATGCCAGGTCCCAGCCTGATAGGTTTTGACCCTGGATTTTGATAAGATCCTGAGGTCATTCCTGTGCACAACAAAGTTTGAGATGTTCTGTTTCGCAAGGGTCTGCTCCAGCCACCTGGAACCTTCCTCTCTCCCCATGGAGTAAAGCAATCCCAGGTCCACATGGCTGGTCTACCCAGAGCCTGCATGCCCCTCCTTTGCTAAACCACATCCTGGGAAGCCATGACCCTGGAATTTCCTGCCTGAATAGGCACGAGTATGCCTCAGGGCCTGTGTGGGTCTCTTTCTTGAGTCTGACCCTGGAGGAAAGACTGTGCAATAAATGTGTGTACTCTTGACCAGAGAGATGGTTAAGAGGTATTTGTTTCTGTAGGGTGAGAACCAGTTTGACAACTGGCCTGGCGATCCATACACAGGCACAAAACCATTTCAATCCTGGATGGAGTCATAGGTGGAAACCTCTTTACTTTTGCCACATAAGGTACTTTAATCAAGACAGTGACATCCCATCACAGTCACAAGGCCCCTTCCACAAGCAAGGGGAGGGGACCGTACAGGCCTGTGTAGAAGGGAGCAGAATTTTGGGGCCATCTTAGATTCCTTAGATTTCCATTTGCTTTCTAGTCTTCTTTTCCAAAATTGTTTTGGCTATTTTAAGTCCTTTGCTTTTTCACTTAATCTTTCAGAATCTCAGCTTGTGAATTCATACAAAAACACTGTCCTCAAATTCTGACTAGAACTGTACTGAATCAATATATTCAATATGAAGAGAAATGATGACATCTTAACCGTAATGAGTCTTCTAACCTATGAGCACAATTATGTCTCCATTTATTAAGATTTTTAATTCCTCACTGCTTATAGTTCTGGGTGTACAGCTCTTGCACATACTTTGTTAACTCTATCACTAAGCATTTCATGTTTTTTTCTGCTATTGCAGATAGCTTTAAATTTCTTTTTTACACTGTTTGTTGGTGGCATATTAAGAATCCTCTATTCAAATTTCTCTATTCTGTACAAATGCTTTTTGTATATTGACATGGTATCCTGTGTCTGTTCAAAATTCACTTAGTAATTTGAGTAATTATGTCATAAATTAGTTTCTGTTTTATATGAACATGATCTGCAAATGACAGATTTTTCCTCTTTCTTTACAATTTGTATGCTGTTTTACTTGTTTTTCTCTTCTTATCAAACAATGTTGACTAGAAGTGATGAAGACTGAGCATCCTTGCCTTCTTCTCTACTTAGGGAAAGTATTCAGATTTTCAGCATTTCAGTTTGATATTAACTGCAAGTATTGCTTAGGTATCTTTTATCAAGTTGAGGAAAATCTCTTCTATTCCTAATTTATGCATGTAATGAATGAGTGATGAATTCTTTCAGATAACTTTGCTGCATATTTTCAGGTGGCCATACGTTTTTTTCTCTTTTATTCTGTTAATATGATGGATGATAGCAATTGATTCTTAATGTTAAATCAATCTTTAATTCCTGGTCACCAGGTATGATCATTTTTTTACATTACTGGATTTGACTTGCTGTTTTTCATCCATCCTTATTTTTTCCATCTTTATTCATAAAATATATTGATCTCTAGTTTTTTAAAAATTTCTCATAATGTCATTTTTAAAATTCTGGTTACAGGATAATCCTGGCCTCAAAAAATAAAGTGGAAAAAAAAAAGTGGAAAGGTGTTCCCTCCTTTATTTTGCGAAGGACTTTGTGCGAGATTGGTATTATTTCCTTCATACCTATTTGATATACTTTTCCAGTGGCATCATCTGGGCTTGTAAGTTTTCTTGTGAGAAGATTTAATTGTGAATTAAATTTCTTTAACAGATACAGATTTTTCTGGTTTTCTAATTTTTTCTTTAGTCATTGGTGCCTTTGGTAGAATTTCTCTATTTCATCTAAAATCTGAATTTGAAAAGTTGTTCTTAATAGTCTATTATGGAAATTAGCAAATGCTACATATCAGACAGTTTATCTTTAGAGAGCCAGTTGTTAATGTTGGCCACCACACCACTGTGGAGATCTACTTTCCATCACCAGGAACGATCATTTGTGGTGTCCCTATCACATATAAATCACCGTGGGGTCAATATTTAATCGTTCAATTTGGCCAATCCTTTGACCCCCACCATACATTGAGGAAATTATATGGGTTATTAAAAAAAAAGTGACTTTTAAGAAAGGGTTAGTCCCCTTCCTTAATGTAACACTAGAAGGTCAAGAGGCACAGCTAACTGAGCAATCAGCCTTCTAAATAATTCTTGAGATTAAAAACACAGCACAGATGGTAGCTTCTTGGCTTCTTGCACTGATATCCTCTTGATGGTATGGTCATCAGCAAACCCAAAATAAGTTTGAACTCTACTAGCAGGGCATGGGTATGAACAAAAATAGGTTCTCTTGGACAGGCTAAGTGATTCTGAAATGTCCTATGGCTATGAAGCTTCTTCTCCAGCCAGGACCAGTGGCCAGCTCCTCCTCAGCACACACCTGCTGGTGCTGTGCTGCCAGGACCAGAATACTGTACTTGAACTGACAGTGGGAGAAGCACGGTCACTCTCCAGTCCTCCAAGCTTCCCAGACAGAATACTTGTGTTACAGTGCTTACTGAGACCTCATCTGAACCCCGTAAAAGAGTTAGAAACCAACACAAAAGAAAACTGAAAAATAAAAGCCATATGATTATCTCAATAGATGCAGAGAAAGCCTTTGACAGAATTCAACATCTGTTTATGATAAAAACTCTCCAGAAAGCAGGAATAGAAGGAACATACCTCAACATAATAAAAGCTATATATGACAAACCCACAGCAAACATTATCCTCAATGGTGAAAAATTGAAAGCATTTCCCCTAAAGTCAGGAAGAAGACAAGGGTGCCCACTTTCACCACTACTATTCAACATAGTTCTGGAAGTTTTGGCCACAGCAATCAGAGCAGAAAAAGAAATAAAAGGAATCCAAATTGGAAAAGAAGTAAAACTCTCACTGTTTGCAGATGACATGATCCTCTACATAGAAAACCCTAAAGACTCCACCAGAAAATTACTAGAGCTAATCAATGAATACCATAAAGTTGCGGGATATAAAATCAACACCAGGAATTCCTTGCATTCCTATACACGAATAATGAGAAAGTAGAAAAAGAAATTAAGGAAACAATTCCATTCAACATTGCAACGAAAAGAATAAAATACTTAGGAATATATCTACCTAAAGAAACTAAAGACCTATATATAGAAAACTATAAAACACTGATGAAAGAAATCAAAGAGGACACTAACAGACGGAGAAATATACCATGTTCATGGATCGGAAGAATCAATATAGTGAAAATGAGTATACTACCCAAAGCAATCTACAGATTCAATGCAATCCCTATCAAGCTACCAGAGGTATTTTTCACAGACCTAGAACAAATAATTTCACAATTTGTATGGAAATACAAAAAAACCTCGAATAGCCAAAGAAATCTTGAGAAAGAAGAATGGAACTGGAGGAATCAACTTGCCTGACTTCAGGCTCTACTACAAAGCCACAGTCATCAAGACAGTATGGTACTGGCACAAAGACAGAAATATAGATCAGTGGAACAAAATAGAAAGCCCAGAGATAAATCCACACACATATGGACATCTTATCTTTGCCAAAGGAGGCAAGAATATACAATGGAGTAAAGACAATCACTTTAACAAGTGGTGCTGGGAAAACTGGTCAACCACTTGTAAAAGAATGAAACTAGATCACTTTCTAACACTGCACACAAAAATAAACTCAAAATGGATTAAAGTTCTAAATGTAAGACCAGAAACTATAAAACTCCTAGAGGAGAACATAGGCAAAACACTCTCAGACATAAATCACAGCAGGATCCTCTATGACCCACCTCCCAGAATATTGGAAATAAAAGCAAAAATAAATAAATGGGATCTAATTAAAATTAAAAGCTTCTGCACAACAAAGGAAACTATAAGCAAGGTGAAAAGACAGCCTTCGGAATGGGAGAAAATAATAGCAAATGAAGCAACTGACAAACAACTAATCTCAAAAATATACAAGCAACTTATGCAGCTCAAGTCCAGAAAAATAAATGACCCAATCAAAAAATGGGCCAAAGAACTAAACAGACATTTCTCCAAAGAAGACATCCAGATGGCTAACAAACACATGAAAAGATGCTCAACATCACTCATTATCAGAGAAATGCAAATCAAAACCACAATGAGGTACCATTTCACACCAGTCAGAATGGCAGTGATCCAAAAGTCTACAAGCAATAAATGCTAGAGGGGGTGTGGAGAAAAGGGAACTCTCTTACACTGTTGGTGGGAATGCAAACTAGTACAGCCACTATGGAGAACAGTGTGGAGATTCCTTAAAAAATTGCAAATAGAACTGCCTTATGACCCAGCAATCCAACTGCTGGGCATACACACCAAGGAAACCAGAATTGAAAGAGACACAGGTACCCCAATATTCATCACAGCACTGTTTATAATAGCCAGGATATGTACACCTGTGGTGGATTCATGACAATGTATGGCAAAACCAATACAGTATTGTAAAGTAAAATAAAGTAAAACAATAAGAAAAATTTAAAAAAAATAAAATAAAAAAAAAGAAAGAAAGAAAGAAAGAAAAAATAATAGCCAGGATATGGAAGCAACCTAGATGTCCATCAGCAGATGAATGGATAAGAAAGCTGTGGTACATATACACAATGGAGTATTACTCAGCCATTAAAAAGAAAACATTTGAATCAGTTCTAATGAGGTGGATGAAACTGGAGCCTATTATACAGAGTGAAGTAAGCCAGAAAGAAAAACACCAATACAGTATACTAACACATATATATGGAATTTAGAAAGATGGTAATGATGACCCTGTATGCGAGACAGCAAAAGAGACACAGATGTATAGAACGGACTTTTGGACTCTGTGGGAGAGGGAGAGGGTGGGATGATTTGGGAGAATGGCATTGAAACATGTATACTATCATGTAAGAAATGAATCGCCAGTCCAGGTTCGATACAGGATACACGATACTTGGGGCTGGTGCACTGGGATGACCCAGGGAGATGATATGGGGTGGGAGGTGGAGGGGGGTTCAGGATTGGGAACTCATGTACACCCGTGGCGGATTCATGTCAATGTGTGGCAAAACCAATACAGTATTGTAAAGTAAAAAAATAATAATAATAAATAATAATAATAAAAAAGAAAACTGGATTCACACTGTCTCTTTTTAGAAGGAATCTCTCATATGGAGTTCAACAGAAGCTGAAGCAAATCAGTTTTAGTTCACTTCTATGAAGAAGTTTTACTGATCAGTGATCAACTGAAGCTGATTCGAGTTTAGTAACAGCAATTAGAATGCAAAGGAAGTTGCCAAGACATCTGCCCTGAAGCCACTGATCTGTTCAACTCAGTCCAGTCGCTCAGTCGTGTCCGACTCTGAACCGCAGCATGCCAGGCCTGCCTGTCCATCACCAACTCCCGGAGTCCACCCAAACCCATGTCCATCGAGTTGGTGATGCCATCCAGCCATCTCATCCTCTGTCGTTCCCTTCTCCTCCCACCCTCAATCTTTCCCAGCATCAGAGTCTTTTCAAATGAGTCAGCTCTTCACATCAGGTGGCCAAAGTATTGGAGTTTCAGCTTCAACATCAGTCCTTCCAATGGACACCCAGGACTGATCTCCTTTAGGATGGACTGGTTGGATCTCCTTGCCGTCCAAGGGACTCTCAAGAGTCTTCTCCAACATCACAGTTCAAAAGGATCAATTTTTCAGCGCTCAGATTCTGTATAGTCCAACTCTCACATCCATTCACGACCACTGATCTGTAGATTGGTTCAAAAAGGCCTTTTAGCATGATCTCAATTATCCACCATTAAAGAAGGGAAGAAGGTACTAAACGAATGCATCTTTAAGTCTTCAGCTTCAACATGACATGAGCCTATGGAATCGCTTTCCCCCTTAAAGCTAATCTATCAGTACTAAGACTTGCATATTACCAATTGGAAATCATTTAGATTCTCTTTTGGGCTCAACTGCTCTGCTTCTGGAACTTCCCAGGTGGTAAAGAATCTGCCTGCCAAGCAGGAGATGAGGATTTGATCTCTGGGCCAGGAAGATCCCCTGGAGAAGGAAATGGCAACCCACTCCAGTCTTCTTGCCTGGGAAATCCCATGGAGAGAGGAGCCTGCCCAGTTACAGTCCATGGGGCCACAAGAATTGGACACGACTGAGCGACTGAGCAGCAGCAGCAGCTCTGCTTCTAGATTTCCTTTTCACGATTTTCTTCCCCATCGATTCTTTCCAAGGTCATACTCTTGCTGAGCGGTAATATCTAGACATGTTTTCAGTTGTGATTTCTCTTTGCAAACACACATAGCCTGGGAGTAAACTGTGTGTTCCGGATGATAGCTGGCTTTATCCCTGATGGCCTCCAAGCAGAGAGTGAATGCCTCATTTCAACATGGCTCTTGTCTTCCTATTTCACACATTTAGGAGATCCTAGGTGCTCTCTTTCTGCCGGACTTCCCTCAGCCATACCTTTAACTTCAGCAATGCAAGTGAAGCATAAGCACTCTGAAATGTTGTAGCATCTTTTGTTTCAGTGTACAGTGTTACTAATACTCATTCCAAGAAGTGTGATGAATTTCTCTACTGTAATGGTATATATTTATGCTATATATTCTGCTCAAATTATTTTAAAACCAGAATCTCCGTTTAGAGTTTGTAAAGCACATGGTGATGTTATACCTTTTTCATGGCTTCCATCTTTTTGATAGAATTTATCATTTCTCCATATTTATCCATACTTAGGCCTTAACTGAAGAAGGCAATGGCACCCCACTCCAGTACTCTTGCCTGGAAAATCCCATGGATGGAGGAGCCTGGTAGGCTGCAGTCCGTGGGGTTGCTAAGAGTCAGACACGACTGAGTGACTTCACTTTCACTTTTCACTTTCATGCATTGGAGAAGGAAATGGCAACCCACTCCAGTGGTCTTGCCTGGAGAGTCCCAGGGATGGGGGAACCCGGTGGGCTGCCGTCTATGGGGTCACACAGGGTCAGACACGACTGAAGTGACTTAGCAGTAGCAGCAGCAGGCCTTAAATAATGGGCTTCCCAGGTGGTGCTAGTGGTAAAGAACCCACCTGCCAAGGCAGGAGATACAAGCGATGTGGTTGGATCCCTGGGCTGGGAAGATCCCCTGGAGGAGGACATGGCAACCCACTCCAGTATTCTTTCTAGAGAATCCCATGGACAGAGGAGGCCAGCAGGCTGCAGTCTATGGGGTCACAAAGAGTCGGACACAACTGAAGCAACTTAGCACAACACAGCACACAGGCCTTAACTATCTTTTCTGACTAATTAATGTAAGAATAAAAAAATCCAACTTCTACAAAACCTATGAGTTGATGCCTGCCTTGATCTCCAACCTTCATTTATACCATATTCTTTCTTGCTCCCTAAGCCAATTGGCTATTTGATTGTTCCTAAAATTCATTATGGGTTTTCCTGCCTCAGAGCTGTAGCATTTTCCACTCTACACCAGGAACGTTCTTTCTGTGTTTTCATGTGGCTGGATTCTCTGTTCCATCAGCTTGAGGTAAGCCAGCACCTCTGCATGGAAGCCTCACCACTGTTGCATTGTATTCTGTCAGAGACCCTGATAGAAAATAAGCTCCTTTTGCTGTGGTTCAGTTGTTCATTATCTGGATCTTTTATGAAAAAGTGAAGAGTTAGGAATCAGGAACTTCTTTGTCATGCTCACTGCTGTTTCCCCCTGCCTGGTACCTAACACGTTAGTGGTTAAAAAAAAAAAAAATTGTTGAATAAATGAATAAAAGTGGGTTGCTGCTTGTATGTATCAGACCACATCTTCCAGAGAAGCAAATACCCTTTTACTCCTTCAATATTTTTACTGACCTAAAATTTCTCTGTTATCCACGATTTTTGCCCTCCTGTCTGTAAGGAGATATGCCTTTCTTTCCAAGGTTTTTCTTCTAGCCCATCTCTTCTCAGATCTTCTATCCATTAGCTCCTCTTTACCTGTTTAAGTCTTCTATTATCTTGAAATTATCTTTCCCTGAACTTCAAGATCAAGATGGAAGACTAAAGACTCTCTTCCCAAGAAGAGAAATCAACCAAGAATAAGAGGAATGAGAAACAAAGAGACCAACTGGAGAAGGAAACATCCCTAATCCAAACATCACTCTACTCAACAGGCTGCTAAGTGTTAGGGAACTTGAACTGGGCCAGGAAGAGACTCTGATGTAAGAAACAAGATCAGAGGGCTCTGTGGTCCAGTGAGCAGAACAGAGAGATCCTACAGGTGGCCCACTGTAAGAGACACGCAGTGACCTTTGCTGGGAACCGGAGGTCTGAGGTGCATGGGAGCCTTGGGGAAATGTTCAGGGGTCAGAGGTGATGATGTTCAGTGTGGAAGTGGGCCAGTATGGTATCTCTGCAAAAAGCAGGATGTGGTCATGGGAGGTAAACATGACAGGATCTGTGATAACCAGCCTGAAGGGAGTGCTCCTGCTCACCTGATGAAGACCAAGCTTCCTATCACCATGCAGCAGGACTGGGAGCAATATGAGTCAAGGAGAGAGAGATGACTCTGGCCCAGAAAGAAGCCATTCTCCAGGGGAGAGCAGTGGTGGAAAACAGAAATTCAAGCTGCCCTTTATAAGTTCCTAGCCTGTCTCCAGTTCTAGCTTTTCATAAAAAGCTAGACAGGAAGGACAAACAGATTTAAGGATGAGTAATCATTTAAAAAAAAAAAGCATGAAACATATTCATAGATACCACAATAAAAAGAAGAGAGATAAACCTGAATATGACCAAAAGGGGAGAGGGCAACTGAACAATGCAAACCAGAAAATGTATTCATTAATTTATGATCAAATAATTATCTGTTTAAAAAAAGCAGTCAAAGAGGAAAAATTGGGACTTAAAGAAAAGATGATAGAGCAAGAGGATAAAAGTGAATGGACAGAATTATCGAAAGAAATAAAATATAAAAATTAAAACTACATAGAACTGAAAGTCGTATTATAAGCAGTTAAAAGGAAAAACTGCCTTTGTAGACAGTGGGGGTTTAGCTCTCTGCAGTCTAAAGGACTAGATACACCGAGAAACCTTCCTGCTGTGAAACGCTAGGTCCTAAATAAATTATGACAAATATACTTTCAAATATATTGCTGAGCAGACAAGAAAGGAAGGGAAATCACTAGGAGACGAAAAACCCATGCAGACAAAAAAAGAACAGGAAAAACCTGAACAGTAGCAAACACAGAAACTGAGCCTGCCCCAGAGGCAAATGGCAACACTAAAATCTGAGTGTTCTGTGAACTATGGCCACAGAGATGGATGACAATGGCCTTAGGCCCATGCAAATTTGTAGAGTAGGCCTTGAACCTGAAAGGCCTGGCGCACAGAGGGCCCATACCTTCTATGAAGGGATAGGCTACAGAAAGTGCCCTTCATCAGTTCAGTTCAGTTCAGTTCAGTCGCTTAGTCATGTCCGACTCTTTGCGACCCCATGAACCACAGCACGCCAGGCCTCCCTGTCCATCATCAACTCCTGGAGTCCACCCAAACCCATGTCCATCGAGTCGGTGATGCCATCCAACCATCTCATCCTCTGTCGTCCCCTTCTCCTCCTGCCCTCAATCTTTCCCAGCATCAGGGTCTTTTCAAATGAGTCAGCTCTTCACATCAGGTGGACAAAATACTGGCGTTTCAACTTCAGCATCAGTCCTTCCAATGGACACCGAGGACTGATCTCCTTTCGGATGGACTGGTTGGATCTCCTTGCAGTCCAAGGGACTCTCAAGAGTCTTCTCCAACACCACAGTTCAAAAGCATCAATTCTTCGGCACTCAGCTTTCTTTAGAGTCCAACTCTCACATCCATATATGACTACAGGAAAAACCATAGCCTTGATTAGATGGACTTTTGTTGTCAACATTTGTTGACAAATGTCTCTGCTTTTTAATATGCTGTCTAGGTTGGTCATAACTTTCCTTGCAAGGAGTAAGCGTCTTTTAATTTCATGGCTGCAATCACCATCTGCAGTGATTTTGGGGCCAAGAAAAATAAAGTCAGCCACTGTTTCCACTGTTTCCCCATCTATCTGCCATGAAGTGATGGGACTGGATGCCATGTCATAGTTCACTGAAGTTCAGTTCAGTTCAGTCGCTCAGTCATGTCCGACTCTTTGCGACCCCATGAATCGCAGCATGCCAGGCCTCCCTGTTCATCACCATCTCCTGGAGTTCACTCAGACTCACGTCCACCGAGTCCGTGATGCCATCCAGCCATCTCATCCTGGGTCGTCCCCTTCTCCTCCTGCCCCCAATCTCTCCCAGCATCAGAGTCTTTTCCAATGAGTCAACTCTTCGCATGAGGTGGCCAAAGTACTGGAGCTTCAGCTTTAGCATCATTCCTTCCAAAGAAATCCCAGGGCTGATCTCCTTCAGAATGGACTGGTTGGATCTCCTTGCAGTCCAAGGGACTCTCAAGAGTCTTCTCCAACACCACGTTCAAACGCATCAATTCTTCGGCGCTCAGCCTTCTTCACAGTCCAACTCTCACATCCATATATGACCACAGGAAAAACCACAGCCTTAATTACTTTCTATTTCTAACTGCTAAGATTGTTTTAATCAAAAGGCTTCATTTCACTGAAATTTATTCTGCACCTAGATCTTCCATTTACCTCCTTTATCTTTGAATTCATGGAAGCTACATGTGGTAATTAAGTTTTGCAAAGTCCGAAAACAAATCTTTTACTTATGTCAATTAACTGTAGTGGATACTGTAGTACTTCTCCCAGACTTCCTCTTCAGGGCCTGTGCATCCACCCTGCAGATGTTGGGAATATCCATTGCTGGCTACTGCCAGCTACATCCCTCATTAGAATTGCCCTTAGCTGCAGGGAAAGGTCTTGCCGAAAGCCATGCCTCTTTCCCAGGGGCAGTCTAAAGCCAAGGACGTAGAGATCCAGCTGCTTCGCCTCAATTTAAGGCAACTCTGAAGGGTCATCCCTGCTCTAGAGCTCCCAGGATGTCTGTTACAAGCTGTTCACAGGGAGGCCCATCTAAGACCATGCTATTCATGTATAAGTGCAACAGCCAGACATTTTAAAATATGAAAATATCTGTTGTACATCAACCAGCATACAGAAATGTACAAAAATACTTTGCAACCTCACCCTGTACTTTAGTCATTGCCAAAAGGACGGTTATATCCTTTAGGACTTTTTCCAAGCATGTTAAATGCATTCCATACATTATTTTACAAAATCAGGTCATACTATACCTAGTCTTATGCAATTTAATTTAAAAATATTTTAAAGAGATATCCCATTTTTCTGAAGTACCTCATAGTACCCCACTGTATACTATGCACCATCATTTATGTAAGCACTAACTAATAAATGGGGCTTCCCTCATAGCTCAGTTGGTAAAGAATCCTTCTGCAATGCAGGAGACCCCAGTTCGATTCCTGGGTTAGGAAGATCCACTGGAGAAGGGATAGGCTACCCACCCCAGTATTCTTGGGCTTCCCTTGTGGCTCAGCTGGTAAAGAATCCGCCTGCAATGCAAGAGACCTGGGTTTGATCCCTGGGTTGGGAAGATCCCCTGGAGAAAGGAAAGGCTACTCACTCCAGTATTCTGGCCTGGAGAATTTATAGCCCATGGGGTTGCAAAGAGTTGGACATGACTGAGCAACTTTCAATTTCAACTAATAAATGTGTACATTCATTCCAATTATCACAATTTTGAATAATGTTGCAATGGACATGTTATGTGTATGGTTCTTGCACCTATATAAGAACCTCAGGGGAATAAATGACTAGACGTGAAGCTGTTGGATCCCAGGTCACCACTGTCTGTCGAGCTGACTTTCACAAAGGCTCCTGTGTCATTCTCCACTCTCAGCACCCTCAGTCTTTACTCCAGATCCAGGCCACCATGTTCCTCTCCTGGACTATTGTGGTTGCCTCTTGTCTTGACCCACTGGCTTCAGTGTCCTCTTAACTCTACTTCTGTTTTTTCATGATCTCAGAATGTTTAAGTTATGAAAACATTTAAGAATTTCCCAGTTTAAAACTTCCAATGGCTCCCCCTTGTTTACAGAATAAAATAAAAACTCCCTCTGTGATCAGGCCACAAATTCTCCATGCAGTCTCCTTCCAGCTTCTTCCAGAAACCCAGTTACCACACTACGTGTTGTTTTCCAAACTCACCATACACCTCCAAGTGCCCATTCCTTTGTGCTTTTATAACCATAGATTAAAATTCACTACACTTTTTTTTCAAAATTCATGCTCAATCAGTGTTACTTTCATTGTGCAGTTGTTTCCTGCACAGAGTAGGGAACTCAATGAATATTTGGTGAGTAAACACTTTTGGTTAATTAGTCTGGAAAAAGGAAGAGAAAAATCACCAAAAATCATGGATCTAACACGACATACATGTGATACTACAGGACAGTAGCATGGAACAAGTTGGAAGAATCATTCTTCCCTTCAAAGTTAATAAGCGCATTCATGGAACTTCAAGCATCTCAACAAGGTTGATGTGACCAGGTACACCTTCCTCCTGGCAAATTCACATCCAAAGGCCAGAGAAGCAATACTTATTTAGAACATTTGCTGGTCCTAACTGATACTTGGGGCTTGTCTTGCCCCATGGAGCCATGCTACCTTCCATACTCAAAGTTTAGTTGACAGGATCTCTTATTCTTATGTCATCTTTGAGGTGCATGCTTTTCCCTACAACACCAGCTTGTGGGGCTGGGGCCCTCTGACCTACGGTCTCCAGACTCTATCCAGGGTCACGCCCTGTATAACCCCTGTGCCTACAGGCTGCAATGGCACCAATCACCTGGTTCCCTTGATTCTGGCTCTTCCCTGAGACTCAGGCATCTCTGCCTGGCCTGTTTGAAACATGGAAATGATCAGTTTTTTTAAATTAAAGTTTGCTTTTCTTTCCTACCAACAGAATCCAAATTGCCTGGGGTTGGCCCCTATTGGTGGCAGTCTTCTTTGGTGAAGAGTGATGTTTGAAGGCTTATTATCACATTGGGTTGATAGCATCCTAGAGGTGGTGGGCCTGGCAGGAAGGTGGTGTGCACTGTGAGATGGCAGGGCACAGAAAAAAGAAGGCTCTGTGGGCAGACACTGCGTATCCCATTTTCTGGTCATCTGCCAAACTTACAGAAATAGGGACAAAACACAGATCCCCTTATAATTGTGAAATCAGATCAGAAGTTAAAAATCTTCCCATAAAGAGTATGAAACAGACATAGATGGATCACTAATGGTCTGTCTCCAGGCTCACGCTCTTTTGCTATCTGGTTACCTTATACCTTACACAGGTGAGGTGACTCCAGAAGGTGGGTCACTTTAGCATTCTAATAACTAATCCTCCTTTACAGGTTCACAGTTGTGAATTGATTCATTTTAAACTGAATTCCATACCTAAAAAAACTGAGCAAGGGTTCTCTTACTCTCTGTCAAGTGATGGTAAATAGGATAATTAAACAATCCAGGAACCTCACACAAGACTACCTTATTATGTTAGAAAACCACTGTCAATTGATTAGCATTGATATGAGTTTCTTTCTTGAAAAACAATTTGGACTTTTTGTCATAAAATCCAACTCTTGCCATCTCTCTCTTTTTAATAAAAGGGGATTATAGTCTAGTTATTTAATATGATTATATTAAAATGATTATTCACAGGATAGTTGTAAGTACATAAGAGAGACAGCCAGCTAACTGCAACTTGAATTTAAAATTTCACCTGAGAATAAAGAAAAATCTAAAGTAATCTAATTAAATGAAAGTTAATTATGTAAGTAATTAGTGCATCCTTTTGTAGAAGCATCCTAAGTTAGGTGGCTATGCATCAATGATTACCTATATTCAGTGCCTCGGGTATAGTATTAGAATGGCCTGACCAGAACACTGCTGTAACAGTGGAAGACAAAGCCTGAACAAACAGATTAAAGATGCCCAAGAAGAATTTGTTAACAGGAGCAAACTGGTCATCATAGTGTTCAGGCGTATGGGTATTAAAGAATAAGAATTGTCTTCACAGGGCACCCAAAGCTGATGCTCTTGGACAATTCACATAGTGAAAAGGGAGGTGAGAGGCGGGTTAAGGATGCAGGGGACACATATATATCTATGGCTGATTCACGTTGATGTATGGCAAAAACCATCACAATACTGTAATTTTCCTCCAATTAAAATAAATTAATTAATCAAAAAAAGCTAAGTTAAAAAAAAAGACTTGTCTTCAACTCTGTATAGAGGAAGGGGTCCTCTGGCCACCCAGGGAAGCATTGCAGTCTACCTAGCAAGTCAGTCCTTGAGATACAAAAGGATGGCTCAGATCATAGTAATTTGACTACCCACATCATCCAGTTATCCCCTGTGGCTTGATTTTGAGTTCGCCCAGGATTCTTCTGGCTACTCTTTGTTATCTTCAAAGTTGTTCTGCCCCTAGGAAAAGCTTACAGAGACTCCAGTTGGCCTGACAACCTTTTTATAAGTATAAATGACTTAATTACCTTTCTGAGCTACACTTCAGTCTATATTCATTTAGTTGGCATACGCTCATTTACTGAGAGAAGAATTCCTGTAAAATAGACTCACAAAATTGAGTGTCTGGGTCTTTGGTCCCTGGCTATAATGGTATTTGAGTACTATCCCAGCTGGGACACCCACAAATGGCCACTCACTGCCTTTGAATTGCTATAGAGATAAGAGAGGGAGGAAGCTAAGGTTCTCTGTGTTTTATTTTCGATTTATACATGAACAATGAAAACATGCAGCAAGTTCTATCCACAGTTTGCAATGGGAAAAGACCCTTTGCAGAGGTTGGTGTGTTTGTTTTTTAGTATCATAACAACATGCCAATGTTCCTTCTTTTTCCTGCTATGAACAATTTATCCATTAAATTCAGAGCATGACCATCCTAGATGAGAATACATCTGCAAATGAGAACACGTGCAGTTTTCTTATTATAAAAGCAACAAATGCTTGTTGTGGCAAGTTGTGTGGATTTTCGTTTTCACCTTTAAATCATTCTGTGATGATCTATGCTGTATAAACAAAGAGGAAGGAGTCAAAAAGCAAATCATCTTTGGAACTGAAATGGCTCAAAGATGCTAGCACGCAGCCAGAGCGTCAGCAATCCATCTGCCTGACAGCACGTCAGGAGTCTTTTCTTGGCATTTGGTCTACCTGAAGTCCCTGTCATCTGCTAAGGCCCCCCTCGAGAACAGCTGACCAATTACGGATTCTTTTTCGGGAGGGGGGTTCAAGAACCCTTCTCGTCAATTAAGAACCAAGAGGTTCTACTAAACTAATTACTTTGAGGATCAGCATCTCAGGAAGGTGCCAAGACTGGGGAGAAACATCTGTTTTGATGCTGATCTGCTCGCAGAGCAAAGAGACCCAAAGAAAATCTACTTCGTATGGATGATCCCCCAGCCTCAGAGCTTTCTCTTTTTCTCCTCCTTACTGCCATTTTTGCTTGAGACTCTTCAAGCACAGAGCATCAAACATTTCTGACCGGATCCAATATACAGGCATTATTCTCTAGACAGGACTGAGCAAAACAAGAATGGGCTCTGAAGGCCAGCACGACAGCAGCTTCCCCTCCTCGGCGCTCCAGTGCTCTTGCGGCATCACAGTCTGTACGGATGAGGGCGTGGCAACTGTCTACTGCCATTTGTTTTTATGAGATCCCCTAATAGAGCCAAACATCCTGGAATGTGAAGTCAAGTGGGCCTTAGAAAGCATCACTACCAACAAAGCTAGTGGAGGTGATGGAATTCCAGTTGAGCTCTTTCAAATCCTGAAAGACGATGCTGTGAAAGTGCTGCACTCAATATGCCAGCACATTTGGAAAATTCAGCAGTGGCCACAGGACTGGAAAAGGTCAGTTTTCATTCCAATCCCAAAGAAAGGCAATGCCAAAGAATGCTCAAACTACTGCACAATTGCACTCATCTTACACGCTAGTAAAGTACTGCTCAAAATTCTTCAAGCCAGGCTTCAGCAATACGTGAACTATGAACTCCCTGATGTTCAAGCTGGTTTTAGAAAAGGCAGAGGAACCAGAGATCAAATTGCCAACATCTGCTGGATCATCGAAAAAGCAAGAGAGTTCCAGAAAAACATCTATTTCTGCTTTATTGACTATGCCAAAGGCTTCGACTGTGTGGATCACAATAAACTGTGGAAAATTCTGAAAGAGATGGGAATACCAGACCACCTGACCTGCCTCTTGAGAAACCTATATGCAGGTCAGGAAGCAACAGTTAGAACTGGACATGGAACAACAAACTGGTTCCAAATTGGAAAAGGAGTATGTCAAGGCTATATATTGTCACCATGCTTATTTAACTTCTATGCAGAGTACATCATGAGAAATGCTGGGCTGGAAGAAACACAAGCTGGAATCAAGATTGCTGGGAGAAATATCAATAACCTCAGATACGCAGATGACACCACCCTTATGGCAGAAAGTGAAGAGGAACTAAAGAGCCTCTTGATGAAAGTGAAAGAGGACAGTGAAAATGTTGGCTTAAAGCTCAACATTCAGAAAACGAAGATCATGGCATCTGGTCCCATCACTTCATGGGAAATAGATGGGGAAATAGTGGAAACAGTGGCTGACTTTATTTTTTTGGGCTCCAAGATCACTGCAGATGGTGACTGCAGCCATGAAATTAAAAGACGCTTACTCCTTGGAAGGAAAGTTATGACCAACCTAGATAGCATATTAAAAAGCAGAGACATTACTTTGCCAACAAAGGTCCATCTAGTCAAGGCTATGGTTTTTCCAGTGGTCACGTATGGATGTGAGAGTTGGGCTGTGAAGAAAGCTGAGTGCCAAAGAATTGATGCTTTTGAACTGTGGTGTTGGAGAAGACTTGAGAGTTCCTTGGACTGCAAGGAGATCCAACCAGTCCATTCAGAAGAGATCAGTCCTGGGTGTTCTTTGCAAGGAATAACGCTCAAGCTGAAACTCCAGTACTTTGGCCACCTCATGTGAAGAGTTGACTCATTGGGAAAGACTCTGATGCTGGGAGGGACTGGGGGCAGGAGGAGAAGGGGACGACAGAGGATGAGATGGCTGGATGGCATCACTGACTCGATGGATGTGAGTCTGAGTGAACTCCGGGAGTTGGTGTTGGACAGGGAGGCCTGGCGTGCTGCGATTCATGGGGTCGCAAAGAGTCGGACACAACTGAGCGACTGAACTGATCTGAATAGAATAATGGCTTCCCAGGTGGCTCAGTGGTAAAGATTCTGCCTAAAAATGCAAGAGACACAAGAGACGCAGGTTCAGTTCCAGGGTGGGGAAGATCCCCCGGAGTAGGAAATGGCAACCCACTCCAGTGTTCTTGCCTGGAGAATCCCATGAATAGAGGAGGCTGGCAGGCTACAGTCCAGGGGGTTGCAAAGAGTCAAACATGACTGAGCCCGCAATGCATTTATGCACTAACAGAGTAAGTGAAATCGTGTGAGAGCATTTAACATAGTATCTGGTGTACAGCACTCTATAAATGTTAACTGAATTTGCCAGAAGATCTAGTTTCTCCCAATTTTCCTGGCTTGCCTCATTTTTTTCAAGAGAAAGTACATAAGTAAGTTGCTCTGTGTACCCTGCAGCGTAACACAGAAGACACTTATCCAAATAGGCAAAATGATTTACAGGCGGCCTTTGCTGAAAGACGCAGAGGCCCAGAATACTGGGCCACTTTGATGAAGCAATTTGACTCAGACAATCTCAAATCCTTGTCGAAAATACGAGGGGCAATAAATCATAAATATTAAAAAGGAAAGCAGATTTACTGAAAGCTCTTGATGAAGCAGAACAAGATGGCTCTTTGGAATCCTGAGTAAAATATTTCACTGGGTAGGCACGGTTGAGTTGTTAGGCTACCCATGCAGAATGTATTGGATCATTTATTCTCAAAAATATTCTTTTGCAATTGTGTACCTCTGAACTACACCTTCTTAGAAACCCAGAGATGGTTTACAGATGATGCTAGATACATTTAATAGTCATTTTTTAAATGTAGCTAATTCTACTGACAAAACCTTATTTTCACATATTAAAAACAAGCATATTGGGTAAAATATATGATAGCTTAAATCTGGGTCCAATTGTTGAAACAAGAAGACAAGGCAGGAAGATGTTCTTTCCTTGCCAAAATTTGTACTTTATAAATTAGCCCGTAAAACTGTACGAAACCATTGGCTCTGTGGTGCCAATGAAATAATATATCACAGGGAAACAATAACAAGCACAAATGAACAGGCTTTTGTTAAACAGCCTCAAGGAAAAAGATACACAGTCATTTCTGAGTCACATAATGACTAAGTCCCTTTCTTATTTTTGATGTATTATCCTAAATGAGAAACTGTGGCCAGCTTGGAGTTCACGTATATAGGTGAAAGTGTCTATCAGGTCAATGATAAAAAGCAAGATTGGGTCTGGACTGTCAAAAAATTTAGAGTACTTGAGAAAAGCTTCATGATCAGAGTGCTTGCGTTCAAGCCCAGATCGCATGATTTCCTAGCCATGGACCTCAGGCAAGGGACTTAGGAAACGGGAACCCTGTTGGTCAAGCTGTACGACAGAACCCTCTTCTGTGGAGTAAGAATGACAGACATTCTTACCTTTGGGGGCTCTGGGGATTAAACAACAATCAGACTACAGCCCTTAGTGTGGTCCACAGCAGTACGTAGAAGAAGCGAGTTCTCATTCATAGACTTTTCAGGCTCTTGAGTTGCTATGGGTTTTGTCACTATGGGAAGGGAGATGGCAAGAAGTTTCAGAAAGTAAGGTATAAATGGAACTGCTGGTCCCCAGCAACTGAACAGCTGGAAACAAAAAAGACAGCAAATGTCTCAGGGTGTGCAGCAACTTCTTTAGAACTCTACGGTAATTTGGGAGGGAAAGGGGTACAGGCAGAATTTCTTTTTTTTTTTAACTTAATGAAAATGAGTTTTGGTGCTTCCCAGGTGGAGCTAGTGGTAAAGAACCTGCCTGCCATGCAGGAGACATAAGAGATATGGGTTTGATTCCTGGGTTAGGAAGATACCACGGAGAAGGAAATGGAGTCTCACTCCAACATTCTTGCCTGGAAAATCCCATGGACAGAGGAGCCTGGGGGGTTATAGTCCACGGGGCCCAAAAAGTCAGACAGGACTGAGTGACTGAGCATGGCGGCACAGCAGAGAAAATGATTTTACTGTGATGATTACATGTTCATTTCAACGTGCAGTGGAGAAATATAACCAGCATGTCAGTTCCCATCACAGATATTATGGTTAGGACAAAGCTAACCCTGAGTATTTAAAGCATTTTTTAATGCAAGGTGATTAAAAGTAAACAATGCAGGTCCCAGTTGAGACTCTGGTTCATAAGTGATGGAGACAGGGGAATGCCAAGTTAGGGGCTGTCACCTGCCTGCCAGTGCTTTGGGCTTTTGTTGGGGGGCTTGGGACCCTCAGACGATTCAGGGCAGGTAGCTGTGCAGGGACTAGAGAGCGAGAGTGTCAGGAGCAGCATGGGAACCTGAAGGATGCTCTCTGCCCCTTGGACCACTCTTCCTTCTCTGCCTTCTGATTCCCCCCAGAATCCCACCCAGCCTGGGCTGCAGGTGTGATTTAGGAAGTAGCATGGCCCAGGATGTGATCATGGGGAGTGGAGGACCAGTCAGACAAAAATGTTACCGTATCAATGATTCTAGGGACCGTCTTCTTTTGTTGACTCCATGCTAATTTTGACAGCAATCTCCTGGGTGTGAGCACTCGTGTTATTTTCTGGGCATGGGAGCACTGAGGCTGTTTCTGTTAAGTTATTTGTGTTTGTAGGAAGGCAGTCATTCTAATTTCATAGTTGAATGTGAAGGTGAAGAAAGGGGAGGGGCCCTTCTTAGGATTAAGCGGTGAGGTGATAAAAATGGGCACAGAAAACTCTTCTCCATACATGCCGTCCAACCTGGGCACACCACTAATCTATGCTGAGGATTCTCTCCTATTTCACGTCCCTCCCCAGCCTTTCCTTGGCAAACAACAGACACAGTGGTAGGAACCCAGAGAAGCAGAAGAGCAGATGGGATGGAAAGGCCTTTTCCGGTTCCCTCTGGGATGCAGCTGTCTTCATTTTCCTTAGGTTGCACCAAGCTTTTGGGGCCACCACAGCCCAAACTTCTGGTACATATTGGTTCTCATGGGTAAATGAAGCACAGACCTAAGCAACAGGGTGAAGGGACATTTCGAAGAGGGAAACTTCTTGGAGAAGTTTTTTCATTGGTGCTTAGCAGACAGAGGGCAGGGCCATCTGTGAACTGTGCCCACACACAATCTCTCCCCTCACCATCTCTCATCTTCCCACCTTCCCACCTGTGTCTCCAGGACACATTCCCCCCAAGCCGGAATCATGCCTTCACTTTTGTTCCCAGGAAAGTTTGAAAAAGGCAGGATGAATGAAAGTCCTATTTGGGACTGGCTCGCTGTGGCAAAATAAGCAAATCATTAGCATGGTAACTGCATAAGGAAAAGTTAATACATTTTGTGTAGGTGGAAAGTCTACTAGCTCCTTCCTTGGGGGGAAATGTTCCTTTCATACTGGCTGATTTAACCCAGCACATTTTGATCCAGCTAAAACAGGTAAGAGTTACCTCAAAACGCCCACAGGGGCTGTGTAGTAATTTCAGGAACACCCACACAGCAAATTGTTGTTTCTTTTTCTACAAACAAGGAGATGGTTTTAAGGCAGAGGATGACGGGGAAGGGTTAAGAGAGAAACTGAACTAGAGGGATAGGGAGGGAGGGAAATATGCAGAGAAGGAAGACAAAAAATGAAAGTGTTCCTTTTTTCTTTCCTTAAAAAATATATAAAAAAAATAATAATACTGCATCTTGCTCTTGGTCTCCCAAACAAGAGCATACGAAAGATCCTGGTTTGGGGCAGGGGGGGTTCATATCTTTGAGAACAGGAATCATATACATTATTAGGGTTACTGAGTTAACATTAATTATGAGAATTATTCAGAGAAGGCAATGGCAACCCAATCCATTACTCTTGCCTGGAAAATCCCACGGACAGAGGAGCCTGGTGGGCTGCAGTCCATGGTGTCGCAAAGAGTCGGACATGACTGAGTGACTTCACTTTCACTTTTCACTTTCATGCATTGGAGAAGGAAATGGAAACCCACGCCAGTGTTCTTGCCTGGAGAATCCCAGGGACGGGGGAGCCTGGTGGGCTGCCGTCTATGGGGTCGCACAGAGTCGGACACGACTGAAGCGACTTAGCAGCAGCAGCATGATAATTATTGGGCTTCCCTGGTGGTTCAGATGGTAAAGAATTTGCCTGCAATGCAGGAGACCTGGGTTCGATCCCTGGGTCGGGAAGATCCCATGGAGAAGGAAATGGCAACTCACTCCAGTATTCTTGCCTAGAGAATTACATGGACAGAGGAGCCTGGCAGGCTACACAGCCCTTTGGGCTGCAAACAGTTGGACACAACTGAGCGACTGACACAATCATTAACTAACATTTCTACTTTTTCTCGATCATATATTTCAAATCTATATCTTGCTTACAGATATAAATATGGGAAAAAGACATCTTCATTTTCTGAGACATATCTGTGGCCCTTTTGCCCAGAGAGAGTGGGAACTCTGTGAGATGGTCTAGAGGATATGATACTTCTCTATAATTCCTAGAGGACTATTATCTCTTTTTAATTTATTTTTAATTGGAGGATAATTGCTTTACAATGCTGTGTTGGTTTCTGCCATACAACATGAATCAATCATAAGAATCCATATGTCCCCTCCCTCTTGAACCTCCCTCCCAACCTCCACTCCATCCTATCCCTCTAGGTTGTCACAGAGTACCAGGCTGAGCTCCCTGTGTTATAAAGCAACTTCCCATTAGCTACTATTAGAGGCAAATTTTACTCACTGAACCTGGTATCTACATATCTGAGTTGCTGGACTAAAGCAGGGCTACCTGTGACGAATTTTGTATAGACTTTCAGGAAATGAACATAAGCCATTTAGTCAATCATGTAACATACGTGATTTTCTTTGAGAAGAATTTCAAACGTCAGATTTAGATAACTGTTCATGATAATACTGCTGAGACTGCACCAAAAAAAAAAAAAAAAGATATTGGCAGAGACTGAATGGAAAAAAAATCTGCCTTTCTTGGCTCAGAAAATATCCATGATTAGTTGCATTGATTTTACAGTATCTATTTTTATATCAACAGAGATAAACAATAAATTACCTGAAATTCTATTAGTTTTTACTTATTTTACATGTAGTCATTAGTCTCAACAATTGTTATTTCTATTTCTTGAAACTAGCGATTTTGTTTGGGCACTAGTGTGCCTAACCCATAAGGCACATTAAGATAAATCATGAATAATTTAAGCCCTTATGGTGACCTCATTCCTTGCTTCTCCTACTTGCTTTCCCAGCATTCCATGCAGCTGGCTAGAGCCACGGGACAGTCCTCACCAATGAGACCTATGGGGACGCTGGCTGATGGAGCTTCTGAGAAAGGTTACTTGTACGATGAAAAGACAAACCCTTTGAGGAGAGCTCCCTTAAGAGTGTCTTCCTCTACCTGCCTTGAATATGGTTGCAAAGCATACAGTAGGTGGTGGTTCATCAGCCCTTCAGAGATTGAAAGTAGCAAGTTCAAAGAAAGTCAGCACTCCAGAGACAGAAAAGTAGAAAACAGAAAATACATAAGCTTCAAAAGATAATACTGAGCCATATTACCCTAAAACTTCCTGCTTACACACTTCTTATTTTATGAGATCCTGAATATATTTATTGTTTAAACCACAGTTGGTTGGATAGTCACTCAAAAAACACTAAATTATTTAGACATTGCTTCTGATGCTTGGGTTATAGCAGTAAGCCAAACACACAAGCTCTCTAACCTCACAGAACATGTACCAAGTCAGAGAAGACAAACCATAGAAATAAAAGAATAAACATATAATGTGCCTGGTAGCAGTAATCATGATGGAGAATACAAAGCAAGTTAAGGGGACAGAGACCGACAAGGGCTAATTTATAAAGTTTACTCATGGAAGCTGTTCTGAGGTGAAATAATTTGAGCAGTCTTGAATGATGTGAAAAAGTGAGCCAGATGAATATCTGGTGATACTCTGCTTCTAACAGCTGAAAGCATCACTAACTTACACGTCCAGTAAGTTTTTAGTCATTATTCAAAACAGAGCTCTGATATCATCGTTTCTGGGAAGTCTTTCACGACTTTCTACTCACTAAAATAAATTCCTTCTTCTTGCAGGTTGCTGCTGCTGCTACTAAGTCACTTCAGTCGTGTCTGACTCTGTGCAACCCCATAGATGGCAGCCTACCAGGCTCCTCCGTCCCTGGGATTCTCCAGGCAAGAACACTGGAGTGGGTTGCCATTTCCTTCTCCAACGCACGAAAGTGAAAAGTGAAAGTGAAGTTGCTCAGTCGTGTCTGACTCTTAGCAACTCCATGGACCGCAGCCTACCAGGCTCCTCCATCCACTGGATTTTCCAGGCAAGAGAACTGGAGTGGGCTGCCATTGCCTTCTCCATCTTTTAGGCTACTTCTTTTTTTAAATTAATATAAATTTATTTATTTTAATTGGAGGCTAATTACTTTACAATATTGTATTGGTTTTGCCATACAATAACATGAATCTGCCACGGGTGTACATGTGTTCCTCATCCTGAACCCTGCCTTCCTCCCTCCCCATACCATCCTTCTGGGTCATCCCAGTGCACTAACCCCAAGCATCCAGTATCATGCATTGAACCTGGACTGGCGATTCATTTCATATATGATATTATACATGTTTCAACGCCATTCTCCCAAATCTTCCCACCCTCGCCCTCTCTCACAGAGTCCAAAAGAGTGTTCTTTATATCTGTGTCTCTTTTGCTGTCTCGCATACAGGGTTATTGTTACCATCTTTCTAAATTCCATATATATGTGTTAGTATACTGTATTGGTGTTTTTCTTTCTGGCTTACTTCACTCTGTATAATAGGCTCCAGTTTCATCCACCTCATTAGAACTGATTCAAATGTATTCATTTTAATGGCTGAGTAATACTCCATTGTGTATATGTACCACAGCTTTCTTATCCATTCGTCTGCTGATGGACATCTAGGTTGCTTCCATGTCCTTGCAGGCTACTTCTATACTTATATGTATTGTTATACTCTTCATGTCTTCTTTTAATTCACTTGTTGAGATAACTTATATAAAGTCACCTTCTTTAGAGTGTGAGACCCTGAAAGGCAAAATCAGTCAATACTGTCTTGGCTCCTAGCACTACCTGGGAAGCTCCACATACCCATAAATAACTATTGATTTGAATAAACTTCCATTCTTTGAATGCTCTACCTATAAATGAGTGGGTCATAGTAAAATTTTGTTAAAAGTGCGGTTATATTTTGTGTTGAAGGAATTTGTTTTGCAAGCTGACTTTGCTGTGTTAGCATGAATGTGACAAATTAAATGGTTCAACTATGCAGAAAATCTTTGGTTTTCATTTAGCAGAGAACAATATATAAGATGATTAAGAAGCAACTCAGTTCCCTATCAGGTATATCTGACTGGTCATATAACGTCCTTGGTCTTTTGAAAAGACTATCAAAAAGGTGATCAGAGGCAACTAACCTAGGTTAGGTAATGATTGTCTTCTGAGCATTTCTCCTGCAATGGGAGGAAAATGCTCCTTTTGCTTACTGATCTTGAATGAATCCTCATCTCTAAACCTTCCCCCTTGCACCACTCAATGCACACTCATTTCAGCACAGGGGTAAAGCCTGAGACTGACTCAACATCAAAGAATGAGGTTTAACCATAAAATATGACCTAGCAGTTTTTATATTCTTAACTTCAAAGGTGACTAGAAAGGGCATTGGAAGAAACTTAAAACATCAATGAAGGATTAAAGAAAAAATAGAAAAGTTTGATTTCAGGCACTTGTGTGAAAATTTAATAAAGAGAGGATCAGGAGATACTAAGTGTATTTAATCCCAAGTTTTCCCTTAATATCAAAATAGAAGAAAAGACATTTGCTTTTATTTACAGTCTCAAATGGAACCAAATTTCCTTCCTTTGTGTTATGTTAACAGACATTGATATTAGTAACTAATATTCATTAATAAGTTTGTTTTCCATTTAAGCTAATCTCTTACCTCTGAAAATCAGAAATGAACTTTTTTTTAATTGTAGAATATGACAATCTAAATTCATATGCATCAAAAAATTTTTCTGAAGGATGGCTTAGTTAGCTAGTGTATCAATAAATGAAGAATTTGAAGAATCTCATTTTGAAAATAATTGCTAGATACTTTTTCTTTGAGTATGCATCTAAAATTTCAATTTGCATTTTCCATGTTTCCCAAAGAAGCAGGTACCACACAGTTTCCATCATAAGCAAAAGTGAGTTTTACAGGGATCTAGACTAAGTTGTTCCATGTTAAATCTTAATAAAATCTTTATAAAAACATGATTATAACACCAGAAAAGGGTTACTTAACAGCTCTGAAACTAAACTCAAATGAAAACCTCAAATTCCAGAAAAGCTCATCCAGGCACACGCTGGTTTGCTCACAATATCTTGGATCCCACCCTAGGTTAGACTAGATTCAAATTTACAGGACTTTCTCAGATGGTTCCCTATTTTTTTAGACAGGTACATCTTCATCATCACCTACCTGCCAAAGTTAGTTAAGCAGCAACCTCACATTGGGTCTAGAGCTACCTAAGTGAGGCCAGGGACAAAGGTGTACCAAGAAGGTGGTGACTGCGGATTATGCGCATCCTGCAAGCTGAGCAGCTGTGGATGAATGGGATGCACAGACTTGAACTGATGGAAAATATGATTGTTCTTCATCATTAAACGAGCTGCTCAGGCCTACAGTTGGGGACATATTTAGGACTTTTGAAAGAGGCAATTTCATACTCATCATACTCATTTTTTACTACTCTTATTTTCTTTTTATTTTTGGTTGAAAGCCTTAGCCTATTCTCTTAACTAGAAGAGTATCTGCCAGCATGAAAGTCCACGGAACTCACGGGAGACAAAAGACATTCTTGGTTTGATTGCTCCTAATAAACTTCAGTGCTCCCAGACCACACAATGTCATAGAATTATTTGTAATGCTTCTTTAAAAGGGTGACAGGGTTCAGAAATGAACTGCACATGGTAAGATGAGCCTCTCAGGGGTTGTCCCTGCAAAAATGAGCTGCAAGGCTTTGGGAGTGGTGGTGGTTTCCGGCCATTAGCATCACTAATCAAAGCCAGCTTTGCATTTATGGGAATCTACACAAATCAGGATGATACATGCTTTGTTCACTCAAGCAACCCTGCCTGGTTTCTTCAAGGTTATGCTGAAACAAAGCTTCACCTCAATTATCTTGGGTTGGAATGCTTCATTACTTTTATATATCCTTGAGAGAGACAGACTGCGTGAAGTAGAGGCATCAGGTCCATGGGTCACAGAATCATACTTAGCGCTTCATGCCCACACAAAACAATTACTGTCGGCTCTCAATTAACCTTGTTATTGGAGGAAGCATTAGTGGAAAAAATACAAGTCCTAGATAACCTACCCAGGTCTGTCTTGCTGCCACAGTTGCAGCTGAGGTGAGAGAGACAGAAATAATGGAAATGTCCGGAAAAGCTTAGGGTGGAGAGGACTCTTTGGGAAACTTTGAGCAGAAGTGATCCATTCAGCTGCCATTCTGCCCTCTTTTCAGGCCCACTGCCTTTGTGGCTAGTGTGCTAAAAGTCTCTTCAGTTTCATGTCCAACTCTTTGGAACCCTATGGACTGTAGGCTGCCAAGATCCTATCCTCTGTGCATGGGATTTTCCAGTCAAGAATACCAGAGTGGCTTGCCATGCCCTTCTCCAAGGGATCTTCTCAACCCATGTTGAGATCGAACCCACGTCTCTTATGTCTTCTGCACTGTCAAGAGGGTTCTTTACCACTAGCATGACAAGGGAAGCCCTTTTGCCCTGCACCAAGAAGCAAACCCACTCCAGGGTTCTTGCCTGGAGAATCCCAGGGACAGGGGAGCCTGGTGGGCTGGCATCTCTGGGGTTGCACAGAGTTAGACACAACTGAAGTGACTTAGCAGGAGCAGCAGCAACAGCAGCAAGAAGCAAAAATGACATTGCTTTCCCCTTCAAACTTGTGGTTGACAAAAGTGTGGAGCTGAGAAAGCTGGAGAAGGCAGCAAAGGAGGTCCTCTGTGAGGCTGGCAGTCATCTGGCAGTCAGAGCCTGGAGGCCCTGGGGACTGACCACCAACTTCTAAGTGGAGTTTCTGCATCTTCCTTCTTCAGAGGCTCAAGCCACGTCCCAGGCCTTCTGGGCACAGGGAGAGTGCTGGGATTTTCCCTTTAGCATTTTGACTGTGTCAACCAACATGATACAAGGTGTTCAATTGCAAATGTTACAACCAGTCATTTGCACTACATAGGCATTCTTTCACTACAGATTCCTACAAGTCCTGGGCATCACTGCTATTTCCATCTGTCTGATGTAATGAACCATTTGGGCTGGTTACCTCCCTCTCAGGCCAGGAGCCACAGGAAGAGTAAAGATGACACCTCTTCAAGTGTTTCCCAGTGACGCTGCTTCAGGAAGGGCTCATATGCTAACAAGGAAGAAAGTCTTAAGTGATGAAACTACTGTGGAATTCCAGATCCTAATGAGCAGCTGGGGGAGATATAGAAGGGCAGGGAACCTCTGAGGTCACAGCAGAGACTAGGGCTCATTTGAAAGGAAAGCTGGGAAGTAGAGAGAAAGACAAGGGAATATCATGAAACTGTATGTTTACATGAAAAAAATGGATAAAAATGACTGTTAATGTTTCATTGCTCAGCTGTGTCCAACTCTGCAACCCCATGAACTGCAGCACACCAGGCTTCTCTGTCCTTCACTGTCTCCTGGAGTTTGCTCGAACTTACGTCCACTGAGTTTAAAATTGTATAAAAAATGGTTATAAAAAGTCAAATTCATATCCTCTGAAAATATGACTTTATAATAAAATTAGTGAAATCTAGGAAGAAGGCATTTATCAATCATTTTGGTTTTTGGCCTCAGTGAATTTCTGTGTGTTAGAGTGTGAAATCAGGTAAACAAACACAAAAAATCAAATGACAGAGTAAGAAATAATGGAAAATGCAAGGCGATTACAGGCCAGGATTCTTCCTTATATTAAAAAGACAGACAGAAACAGAAAAAGAGAGGGGCAGAAGGAGAGGGAGGCTCCAAGAAGCTCAGGAAAAGTAGAATGCTAGTGACTATAAAAAGGAAAGTGGCTCATTTTAACAGGGAAAATTATCACCCAAATATTGACTATAACATATTAGCAGGCAAGAAAAAAATTAGAGTTAAAGAAATCAGTGAAACGGCACATCTCTGATTCATTATTTATTCTTTATATTCCTCTGTGAAGTTCATCGACTAGGAAAGGTGCATACATTATGTCATGAAAATCTGATGTTACGACTTTTGGTTCAAAAAGGAGCATAATAAAGGTATTATGATGTTTCCTCTCTCTTTTAAAATACAGAGAAAACAACAAACATAGTAAAACATGGGAGAAAATATTGGATGTACTCAAATCAAACAAACAAGCAAACAAAAAGACTCCCATTCTTTTTACAAATCACAAAGCATGCATGGACTAAACTCAAGGAGGATACTGAAAGTGGACAAATATCTCAAGTCTCAAGCAGGATAAAATGTTTTAGGCTAAAGTAATGTCATAAATGTCTAGAGGGCATATGCAATGAACCTTTGATTAGACTAGCAAGACACACACCTTAAGCTCATAGAGACACAGTCTGACACCACATAACAGAAGCGGGCAGAACAAAGAGGAAAGGATAATATCGTATTTCTATCTGCCTTTGTATTGTGTTACTACTGTATTCCTTCTAATCAAGGAGGATCTCCAGAATTAGTGACATGCCCATAGAAATCCCAAGGCAGTAAACTGGAAAAGGGAATGCCTACCCACTCCAGTATTTTTGCCTGGAGGATTTGGTGGATAGGTCCATGGGGTTGCAAAGAGTCAGACATGACTGAGTGCCTAAAACTTTCACTTCAAGCAGGTAAAAAGTAACAGAAAACATAGAAACTTGGATTTTCTAGATAATCCGTTCAAGTAGAAAGTGTAGGTCTTTACAGTTTATGGCAATGGAAAATTTCTCTTAGATAAGTATTCTCATAGAAGGTGTTTGAATTTTATAAGGCAAGTCTAAAGAAGGAAATATTGAATAATATATAAGGTATTTAACTCTGTTATGTTAAGCAACCAATTTTGAGAGATCTGCTAGATGGCTTTAATCTGAGCATCCATCTAGATTTTCAGAGGGTAAGGATGAATGAGGAGACATACAACCGTATCATACTACTTTCCTTGGCCTGTTGTTAAGAGCTAAGGATTACTTCATTCCAAGAAGACACCACTCAGTATGCAGAAAAAGCAATTCAGTAATAGTCTTGGTGCCCACTAACTGGTCTTAGAACAAATGTATAGAGGCTTCAGCCAGGTATAAATGTGGCAAATATGAGTAAGAGCCATTGGAAGGATTTAAAAAGCATCTTTCTGACTCTGCCTACAAAGGACCTTGGACTTGGTACACGGGTTTCTATTTCTCCACCTGATTTCTATCAGGTGGCCGATGAAAGTTCTCTATTTGAATTACACAAAATGCTCTTACTTGTTATCACAATTTACAAGTGTTCTCTCATTCTTTTGGCTCTTCACAGGTTAAAATATATAGAATCTCATGGTGCCCTGGCCCTCTATGTAGAGATGAAGGGCGATTAACAGACCAGTGAAGGAAGTTAAGCTAGGGAGGGAATCTAACTGAAAACAATGGAAATCAATGAAGCCAGAGTAGAATCAAACATTAAGCAGCATTTACTTAAGTGATATGAGTTAATGGCACCACTGAGTAAGTGAAGAAGTATGAGCTATTACTGACTTCCTCTCCCAAGTTCAAAAATACAAGAATGATCACAGAGCCATACATTTTAAGTCTGGGCTGCTTAAGAAACCGTTACAGGTTAAATTGTATCCCCCTAAAATTCCTATGTTGGAGTCCTAACTCTCAGTATCTTGGAACGTGACTGTATTCAGAGGCAACGTCTTTAACGAGGCAAGTGAGGTTAAATGATATCACTGAGGTCCAGTATGACTGTGTCCTTCTAAGAAGGGGAGATTGGGACAGGGATACACAGAGGAAAAAGCATGTGAAGATACAGGCAAAGGAGGCCATTTGCAAGCCAAGGAGAGAGACCTCCGAAAAAATCAACCCTGCGGACACCTGGATATCAGCCTCTAGAAATGGGAAAAACTAAATTTCTGTTGTTTAAGCCACTCAGTCTGTGGTGCTGTGCTATGGCAGCCCCAGTGCAGAAGCCTATAACTAGCCCTGTTTTCCCTCTGAGAAGTCTAATATAAGAGCCATTTCTTTTGTGGTTATATGCCATTTACATCATACTCACAACGCCAACAGGAAAGGCCAATACAGCCAGCATCCAGTCCCGGAGAGAGATGAGCTTCTTGAGCTGTCTTTCCTGTTCTTGGTTCCCACTTCCTCTAGTCAGAAGACTGGAAAGATCGGTCAGCACACAGATGCCAAAAAAGACAGCTTGGATAACCTGGAGGGAGACAATGATTGGTAGTAAGTCAATAAGATCAAAAGAGACCCAACCTGGAGAAGAGCAAACCAGCTATACCTCTACAACATGACATAGGGTAAGAGGATGAGAAGCACATTTAAAGACCTGGCCCTGAAAAAAGAGAAAGGCTTGGATATTTACAACTTGCTATCATAGGTGAGAAAATCCATATTAAAACACTACTTCCATTTTTGCTAAGGACAAATGGAAAACATGCGCAAGCAGAAACTGTTCTCAAAATGACATATCCCTTATTTTAAAACATCACATCTGTGGTTTAGTAACATTGACTAGTGCAATTTAACAAACATCTAAAAAGTGCAAAGAAAAAGATAAAGAAAAAGATCAATAATAAATGAGATAATTAAGTCTGAATGTGAAAAAAAACCTTCCTATGATTTAATCTCTTAGGGTTAAAACTTTTTCTACCAAAGGAAGTGGTGGAAAGCTTCTAGTCCTTGAATCACAGAAAAATCAACTGAATGCAATCATCAAGACTGAAACACAGCAATTTTTTGTTTTCAAACTTGAACTAAATGACCTCCGTTTGAAGTTTTCGATCTTTATGAAATAAGATCTTTCCGAAGTAAGGTAAACTTACCCATTTTCCCCCAAAATGTACAACAACTTGTACATTCCAAAATCAATTACAAATTGAATTACTTACATAGCCATGTTTACTTGGACCATCACAGAGACCACTGAAATGCTAGAGCCCAGATATTCATGAAATTCCTAAAGTGAGGGTAAAAGTGTTGGTGATCCAGAGCTACGAGTGAAGGCAAGCAGAATACTGTAACATATCTTGGCAGATGGTAATCTAATTATGCAAAGGGCAGAAAACATATTCCATGGGCTCAAAGTCATACCCATTTAGCACCAAGAACAGATTCAGGGGAATTTTTCTAGTTCTATTTACAAGAAATAATTTACTGATGATGTATTTGTACAAGATACAATTTTGTTCATTATGGTTAGAAAACATAACAAAATAATTTTCTTAGTGGATTATCATCCTGGCAGTTGAACGAATCTGTGAAAGTTCTGTTCCTCATTGAGGCACAGGACAAAGCGGGGAGAAGGACCCTCAAAATTACTTGGTTCTATCTCTTGGAAAAGCACAGACACACTCAGTTTTGTTAACCATTCTGGTTAAATTTTTATCTAAGCCACTTGAAAAATTCCCAGATATGAAGATTCCATCACCAGGTAATACACCAGGCTCTTTTGAAATCAGCAAATCCTATTGTTATTAGTCATTCTTAGCCAGAATAATGTTCTATTCTTCTTCATAACTTAGCCTACTTTTGCCTTCAATGACTTAAGATTCTTGCTTTTTTACAACCAGAAAAACCAGAGTGGGAGAAGCTAAGACTGCCACACTGAGCATGGCACAATTAAAAGTGTTGGCAAGAATCATGCTATGATGACCAGAAATAACTTAAATGACTCAGGGAATAATCTGCCACTTGGGAAAATTTTCCACCGTACATCTTAATGACTTTAGATGTTAGACCTTTATGTCAACCCTAATAGGGTTTGAGAAATTGGGGAATAATATTGGAGAATAATAATCTCTATTACAATCTGGTAGTCAACATATTAAAAAGTGTCCTCCCTTATCAATAATCAGAGAAATGCAAATTTAGATTACAATGAGATAGCATTTTTCTCATCCATCTAACTATTCTCTACTATAATTTAATTCTGACAGTACCAAGGGTTATAAGGATGAAGAATAACCAGAACTCTTATGGTAGGAATGAAAACTGGGGAAACCACTTTGAAGAAAAACCGTTAGTGGCTAGTGATCTAAAAATTCATTTACTCTTTTATCTAGTGACTTCACTATGAAGTCACATCTACAAGAAAGTTAATTTCAGCATTCACTGCTTCAATAAATGAATACAATCTAAAATCTCTTAATAGTTGACTAGATAAATCATGCTACAGTCATACAATGGAATTCTAAGCACACATCAATTTTTCAGTCTCACAACAAAATAGTAAACAAACAAAAAAGGAAACAAAAAATGCTGCATATTGATACCACTAAAACAAATGTCAAAAAATGTAAAGATAAATTCAAAGATGCATGCATATGAGGTAAAATGGAATTAATAACACTAAAATTAAGTACCTCTACGAGGAGGATGAGATTGAAGGAAGGACAGAAGGGCCACAACTATATCAGTATTTTATTTCTTAAGTTGATTATTGGGTATATGGAAGTTTATTATATTCTTCTCTATATATTTCATTATTATGAAACATTTCCAAATAACTTTAAAAAGAGTGGTTTTCTTACTTTTGGAATATAGTTAACTAGCTTCTTTCAATTCCCTTCCTTCCAAATCAGCTTCCTCTAATTTTAAAGATCAGCTAATAGTAGCAGAATTTAGTGAGCTCCAACTCAAGTGAATTAGGTGAATTTTAAAATTCCATGGTCAAGTAACAGGTACCAAATTTGTCTCCTACCATAAACTAGACATTTGTACTAAATATAGAAATCAATTTTTCATATATTTGGCTTTTCCCCTCTGTAATCAGCCAGAGAAACCTGTTTTCTAAAGGGCTCACATGATGAGATCACGCCCACTGTGGATAATTCTCCTTGGCCATATAAAGTAATATAATTAAAGGAGTGATCATACTCACAGGATCATCCAAAACCCAGTGCAAGGAGATTATGTAACTATGAGTATCACTGAGGGTCATTTGAGAATTCTACCCCCCATATACACATTCTCAAGAGCCCAATTAGGATATACAGGTATTCAAGTTCTTACCAGAGAAGCCTTATAGACTACAACAGGCATTCAGTAGAGACCGAAGACACTTAATACTTAAACAGCAGTGCTAAAATGGCCCTGGAATAAAGGTGACTTTAGATCTAATCCAACAATATTTAAAAATAAGCCTCAAAGAAAAAACAATCAGGCTGATCTATGAATAACTAAAATACTTGCAAATATAAAATGCTATACTCCTTAAAGGAGGAGAACAAAATCCAAACATTTAACAATATCCAACATCCAATCAAAAATTACTAGACATGCCGAGAAACAGAAAGTCCTTTAACCAGGAGAAAATGAATTAAATAAAAATAGGTATAGAAATGACAGAAATATTGGAATTAGAATACAAGAACATTAAACAACTAAATTAAATTAAGAAGTTAAATGAAAACAATGAGAGGAAAAAGATGTAAAGAATCAAACTGTATATTAAAAGTGAAGAAGGTATTACCTGAAATTAAAAAGTCACTGCATGGGAATAATAGATTTGCCACTACAGAAGAGAAGATTTAAAACTGAATACACAGCAAAAATAAACTATCCAAAATGAATCAAAGAAAGAAAAAAAGACTGTAAAAATTAACAGTACCAAAGACTCTTGAGAGTCCCTTGGACTGCAAGGAGATCCAACTAGTCCATCCTAAAGGAGATCAGTCCTGGGTGTTCATTGGATGGACTGATGCTGAAGCTGAAACTCCAATACTTTGACCTCCTGATGGGAAGAGCTGACTCATTTGAAAAGACCCTGATGCTGGAAGGGATTGGGGGCAGGAGGAGAAGGGGACGACAGAGGATGAGATGGTTGGACGGCATTACCGACTCAATGGACATGGTTCGGGTGAACTCAAGGAGTTGCTGACGGACAGGGAGGCCTGGCATGCTGCGGTTCATGGGGTCACAAAGAGTCGGACACAAGTGAGTGACTGAACTGAACTGAACAGTGAACTGTGAGAAAATATCAAGCAATCTAATATACATGTATTAGAGCCCTGAAGAAGCAAAAGGTGATGTAGAAAGAATATGTGAAGAAATAACGGCTGATGTTTTTCCTAATTTATTGAAAACTATAAACCCACATGTACAAGAACCTAAAAAATGGAGCACGTACAAAGAAAACTACATAAGCATAGTGCAATAAAATGCTGAAACTCTGTGAAAAAGAGGAAGCCTCAACAGTCACTGCAGAAAATGGCATCATATACAGAAAAATGAAGATTAAAAATATCTCAGACTTCTAAAACAAAACAAGCCAGAAAACAGTAAAATGACATTTTTAAAGTTCTTAAAGGGGAAAAACCGTCAAAGGTGAAAGACTTTTTCAGACAAACACAAATAGTGGCAACAGACTTTCACTAAAAGAAATGTAAAAGGAATTGAGATTATGATACCAAATATAACTTCAAGTTTAAACTAAACAATGACAATTGCTAAAATAGTAAATATGTGGATAAACATAAAAAATTTATCTTCTGTTTTATTTTTAAAGATAAATGACTACTTAAGGCAAAAATATAACAATATATTGTGAGGTTTTAAACATATTTGGAAATAAAATTATGACAATCATAGCACGAAAGATAAGAAGGGAGGAATGGAAGGTATACTGCTGTTGAATTCTTAGTTACATATAAAGTGGTATAATATTATTTGGCAGAACAGTGACAAGTTAAAGATGCATACTATAAACCCTAGAGCAACCTTCTCTTGGAGAAGGAAATGGCAGCCCACTCCAGTGTTCTTGCCTGGAGAATCCCAGGGATGGGGAAGCCCGGTGGGCTGCTGTCCATGGGGTCACACAGAGTTGGACACGACTGAAGCGACTTAGCAGCAGCAGCAGAGCAACCTCTCAAAGAACAAAATGGAGATCTTTAGCTAGTGTATTGGTTTCCTGTGCTGAAAGACAAATAACCACAAACTTAGTAGCTTAACACACAAATTATTAGTTTACAGTTCTTTAGGTCAGAAGTCTAGGTAAGTAAGTCTGGCTTCTATGCTCAGGGTACCACAATAGCAAACTTGCAGTGTTGACCAAGCTGGGCTCTTATTTGGAGGCTCAAGAAAAGGATCTACTTTCAAGCCTTGAGCTTTAGCTTTTTTACACTGTAAAACCAAAGCTCACCTTCTCTTGTTAGCTGCCAGCCAGAGTCACTCTCAGCTCCCTGTATCTGCTCTCCAATCCATGTACGATGGCTACCTCCATACTCAAATCCAGAATATCAATTACTCTTTATGCTTTAGATCTTCTTAAATCTCTCTTCTGCTTTCCTCTTCTGGCCTGAAAAAGCTTTCTAATTTTAAGGGCTCATGTGATAATAAGATCAGGCCCACATGGATAATATTCTTTCTTAAGGTCAACTATTTGTATATCAGTGTAATCAGAGGAGTTGTAGCTCATTCATTCACAGGTTCCCAGGATTAGAGTGGGACATCTTTGGGGGCCAATTTAGAAATTCTATCCACTGTAAATAATAAACAAATACTGGAAATAAAATGGAGTAGTAACAATATCCAAGTAATCTAAAAGAAGTCAGAAACTGGGGAAAAGAAACAAAGAACAGATGACACAGAGAAAAAAAAGTAAGACGGCAGACTTTAATCCAGCAATGCCTATAATTACATTAAATACAAATGGTTTAAAGTTTCCAATTAAAAGGCAGAGATTGACAGACTGAATTTAAAAAACAAAGAGCACTTCAAGTATAAAGATGTGGATTTGTTAAAAGCAAATGGATATGAACACTAATCGTAAGAAAGATGGAATAGCTATATTAATACCAAAAGAAGGTTTCAAGATAAGTGATATTACCAAAAATAAATCATGATAAAGGCATCAGTTCACTAAGAAGGCATAATGATCTTAAATGTGTACTACCATAGTTGAGCTTCAAAATGGAGGGAGCAAAAACTGATTTAACACAGGTTTAAATTGCTCAATAAGCTTTTTTAAAATAAATAAATGATTCACTTGTTCTTGGATAACAGATGTTTTTATGAAGATTTCAAGTGCAAATGAAGGAGAGAAAGAGAATCTCATATTCCAGAAGAGAAAAACAAAAGTTCTGCAAATATAAACATTTTGCCCAATTTAGAAGATTAATGGTATTATGAAATCTTATACATCTCTACAGCTGACTCCTCTTCTTAACCACTGGTGTTGCCTAACATAGCAGTCCCCTCACCACTACCTGGTGGCCACCTGTCACTGTCTGGAGGTCTCTCCAGTGGCTCTCCCTAGCTTATGACCACAATACAGCTGCCATGCCTTAACTGCTGTGGAAGACCTCCCCAAAGAATGTGGAAATCAAAGAGAGGAGATACCACAAAACAATTTTCTCCCAATTTCCAAACATTAGGAGACACAGAGGGATGTTGGGTATTGCTATCTTTCTTTTAACTCACACTGGCTAATACTCAAAAGATAATACCTAAAAATTATGGAACAGTCCATCATTTCCTGCAGAGAAGCAAGGATTGACTTTTGGTTATTTGTTCATTTAAGAAGCAGTTAGTCAATATTGTTAAACCATTTATATTTCTGCCACTTTGCTAAAATCTGACTTGCGCTGACAGCTAACAAATCACATTAGAAACATTTCACTCTGCTGCCTATATGTATCATGCTGTCCACAGCAACTTAAAATTCATGAAGTTAAGAATGTAAAAGTCACATGAAGATGCACAAGTGAATCTTAAGTAGGATTCCCTTGAAGCGTTATTCAGCTCCAGCCATTCTGCAGAGCTGGCATTTTCAAACCATCAGCTCAGCATGACATACATATACACCATCTGGCTTTGAGTTCTTAGCAGGCTGCTTGATCTTATTATTTTGTATCACGTGTAGAAATGAAGTGGTCAAATGTATCATATCTCTCCAAAAAATAAAAATAGAAATCTATCAGAATGGGGAAAAAAAAATCCCAGGGTATTTTGCAGTCATTCCAGCATTTATTCCTCTAGAATGTTCTCTACTGTTTAATTCATTCTGCATCTTCCATCCAGCTCCTCAACTCTCCCTGGCAGAAAATCACAACTTATTTACTGAGTCATTTTATGTTTAGGATTCACTTCCACAAGTGTGGAAATGTACCCAAATTCCATTCATGTCTTCATCTTTCTTGACATGAGTATCTTTATTAAATTAACATTATTTTCCTTTTTCTCTGGAATGCACTGAACTATTACAATTCTGTTTGTACTAGAGGGTAAATTCATTAGACTTCTAACATTTATTCCCAAACACATAGGACATAGTTTATCGAGAATGGATTTTATTTCATTTCACTAGGTCAACTTCAATATCCCCAATTACATGTAATTGCACCAAAGCTATTGTCTCTATATCAGGTTATGCCATTACTTCAGTTGCTAATTTTTACATTTCTGAATAATTGGCCAAACTCAGACAAGAACCAAGGATGCACCAAAATAGGAAAAGTAGTATAAGCAAGAAATGGAATCATTATTTGTATGAACTTTAAGGCCAGTAAAGCTGTCTTGACCTTTGGGAATAAGATTCCTTATAAATCAACGTACTGCATTTTGTTCATATTTTACTTTCATAAGATTAATGCAAAGAGTACCACAATGCTGGTTTTGAATATTTTGCTTATTTTAAAGTTAGTTTTTAGACACAGCAGACAGAGGAAACAAGAAGATGGAACTCTGAGGGGTGGCAATGAAATTGGAGTGATGTGGATCATGGAATGAAGGAAAACTGTGGAGAGAACAGATGGAAAGAAGGCAGTGAGATTTATAGGTGTCATAAGGGAAGGCCTGGAGGAGTCCTCTATATGAGGACAAGAGCATTAATTAAAGGGGAGATGATAAAGAAGAAGTGATAAATCTATCTAAGCTCTTCAGTAATCAGAGAATAACTATGTAAACTCTAGTAAACCAGGAAAGAATGGAATAGATAGACAGATGGAACATGCCCATATAACATACACGGCACGTGTTGTGTTTGTGTAATTTCTCCTGTGCAGGAAGGTGAATAACACATTTGGAGAAACGGTGTGAGCTGAAGGCCTTTCAGTTTCTCATGCATCATGTGGCACTGTATAGTGAATAGTGAAAGTCACTCAGTCCTGTCCGACTCTTTGTGACACCATGGACTGTATAGTCCATGGAATTCTCCAGGTCAGAATACTGGAGTGGGTAGACTTTCCCTTCTCCAGGGGATCTTCCTAAGCCAGGAATCGAACCCAGGTCTCCTGCATTGCAAGCAGATTCTTTACCAGCTGAGCCACAGAGGAAACCCAAGAATACTGGAGTGGGTAGCCTCTCCTTTCTCCAGGGGATCTTCTTGACCAAGGAATCGAACTGGGGTCTCCTGCATTGCAGGTGGATTCTTTACCAACTGAGCTATCAGGGAAGCTGTGGCACTGTATAGCATAAACAGTTATTTTGTTTTCAGTTCATAAAACTTTCAATGTAGTTCTTGCTCAAAACAAATCCATGGCAATAAATGTATTCAATGAAGAGTGAATCTGAAGGAGTAAAATACCATGTTGAAAGAATACAAGAGCTACAAAACAGCAGTACCATAAAACACAATCTTCTAAGGGACTCCCCCTTCATTCCACACATGCCTTACTTTTTAATAGTGCATAACTCCTTATTATCAAGATCAAGAGTGACTGCCAACAGTAGTTTGGCACCAAGGAACAGTGACTCTGTATGAAATCAGATGAGTGAATTCGGCAAGAATTTCTTCACACGTGCTTCCAGTGCCTTCCTTGCTGGAGACATCTGAACATCTCTGGCAATTCTACAGAATGGAGCCCATCAGTTACATGGAAGCCATCATTAGCTACATGTTTGAATGCTACTCTGTAGAGAAACCAGTGCATTAAAAGGTACCACAAGCTCTTTCTGCCTCCTTCATCCTCTGAGACTATTTCCATCAGACGTACTGCCTGGTGAATCTTCCGCCACTGCCCTTGGAGAGAGTTAGCCTGAACAAGCCAAAATGGTTCTCTCACTCTAATGACTGTAAGTCTTATTTTTCTAAATCTTCCATTTAAGTGATGTGCTTCAAACCCAAGTATTTTCAAGGAATCTTCACCACAAACATTTTTGACGAGATGGACTCATTACATCATCAAGCCCGTGGTTTTCAGAATGTGATTTAGAGTCTCTGCCCATGTACACAGACATTTACCTCATACTGCTCTATCTCATTACTGAAAATCGATGAAATCAGCTGTAAGTCACCACTGGCAAGCAATCTATTCAGATAGAAAGAAAAATAAGCTTTTCAGTCAGAAATAATGCACTTAGATAAGCTGCTCTGGAAAGGAAATCTTGTCCCCAAAATTTGTTTACAAACATCACAGAATTGTTTTCAATAAGTAGCAAGGAGAGCAGTCATCTAAAGAAAGCATTGCATGCGCTTCACAAATAATGGGTGCAATCATTCCAAATTCTAGCAACATCCTGGTAAGAGCACTGCAGGGTTCCTTCTGGGGATCCCATTCTAATCCGCAAATAACGACAGAAAATTCCCCTTGGGTATTTCCTGAGCTCCACTGACATTAGAAGCTACCCCAAACTTTTTCAAGCCTAAAGACTTTTTTTCAACTATTAATATTAGCATGAATAATTTTAATACTGAATTAAACACACTATTGATTCATTTAACAAATATTTATTGATTACTACATACAAAACAGTAAACTACTAATGCAGCAACACAGACTATTAAATGATTGCATGCTGTGAGCAAATGTGACTGTACCTAGAAGTGTCTAGGCTCTAACTTAGTGGCATCTGCATTTACTAAACCCACAGGAACAGTGGTGAACAATTATTTAAAGAAAAAAGATGTTGTATCTTTAATAACACAAATTTGTTTCAAAATGCATTAACTTTCTAACACTGTAAAATTGGCTTTATCCAACCAAATGCTTACTTGTGCAGTAAAATATTATTAAGTGCCAAACATAATCATTAGTTAAAGAACTAGATAATTCTGAAATCTAAATAAAAGGAACTGAATTAAGATCAAACCAGATCCTAAGTTAAGACATGAAAGTGTTAGCTATTCAGTCATGTCCAACTCTTTGTGACCCCACGGACTGTAGCCAGCCAGGTTGCTCTCTCCATGGATATTTTCCAGGCAGGAATACTGGAGAAGGTTGCCATTCCCTTCTCCACAGGATCTTCCTGACCCAGAGGTTACACCCAGGTCTCCTGCATTGCAGACAGATTCTTTACTGTCTGAGCCACAAGTGATGACATAAAATCAGATAATCATACATAACGTATGTACAATCTATATATAACAAGCTAAACTATATGCATTCAGAGCACATACATCTGCAGGTAACATTGTATTAATTAAGCCCATTAGAAAAACATGGTCCCCGTCCATAGATGTTTCTGCTTTAAATACTTACCAATCTATTGATTTCGGTCTAACACTGAGTCTACACAAAGACTATGTCTGCATAATTGTAGATAAATACTTGGCAGGAAACGGAATGGTTAAAATACTTATGAAACTGGTTCGCTTTGTCAAGATGCTAACTTCTGCCTTCAGAAATAGGGTCTTCCTAGACAAAAGCTTCTAGATGGGCTCTGAAAGGTCTTATTCCCTATCAGACAGCATTTTCCAACTTAAACCCAAACTGGCCACTATTCTACCACATTAATTTACTATTTCACTTTAAAGTTAACTGCTGCAAAGCGTAAATGAACCATTCTTTTCACTTCTATTCTCTACTAGTTCATCTATGACTTCATAACATTTTACCTCTTTGTTAAGAGTATTAGAAAATCCCTGGGTCCTTATAGCTTGAGATAGTATGAAGCTAGTGCTGGAAGGGTCCTACCAGTAATCAACTTAAGTGACAATGTAAAATCTCATAAAAAATGAAAGGTCCCCGAGACATTTTAAAATTCATTAATGATACAGAAAACTCTGACAATACCAAGTGAGGAAGATGGTGTGGAACAATGCTAAAGGGAGTATATTTTGGTTCAATCACTTTGGAAATAATGGCATTATCTAGTAAAGCTGAGGATGCATACACATATTAGTGGTCTTATGCGTGTCTCCTGGGACCTAAAGTGTGTAACGTGAAACAAGAGTGTTGTTTTAGGTATACGCTTCTGTCCTTTAGACGAGTATGAAATTTTTAAAAAGCCAGAAATGGTACTGTAATTTATTACATTAAGAAATTAAGAAGTACCTTACAGTTCTCAATTACTCAGGTAACAAATTAAATACAACCATTACTTTCTTCACAAAGTTATCACCTTAAGTTTCTATTAGGAAACAAAATATTGTTATGCTTAAAAATAGAGTTGACCCTTGAACAGCACAGGTTTGAACTGCATGGTTCCACTTATACATGGATTTTTTTTCAATAGTAAATACCACGCTACTACATGATCTGTGGTTGGGTGTGTACACAGATGAGGAACCTCAGATACGAAAGGCCAACTATAAAATTATACACAGGTTTTTCTCCTGCATGAGGGTCTCTAACTCCCACCTATTCAAGAGCCAACAGTAACTTAATGGACATAATTTTGAGTCATAGCTAAACTGGAACATGATTTTCTTGTACTTAAAACCTGGTGATAGAGCAACTTCTCACCAGCTATCTGCTTTACACACAGCAGTGTACATATGTCGATACTACTTTCTCCATTCGTCCCACTTTCTCCTTCCCCATTGTGTCTACAAGTTCATACTCCGTATCTGCATCTCCATTCCTTCCTTGCAAATAGGTTCATCAATTCCATTTTTCTAGATTCCATATATATGCACTAATATACGATACTTGCTTTTCTCTTTCTGACTTCCTTCACTCTGTATAACAGCCTCTAGGTTCACCCACCTCATGAGAACTGATTCAAATGCTATGTAACACAGGGAGCACAGCCTGGTGCTCTGTGATGACCTAGAGGAGTGGGATGGGGGCAGACGAGGGACTCAACAGAGAACTGACGTATGTATAATTATGGCTGAATTGCACTGTTGTACAGTAGAAACCAACACAACATTGTAAAGCAATTTTCCTCCAATTAAAGAATAAATAATAATAATAAATAAATAAACCAAGACTTTAGATCATGCATAGAAAAGAAGTAAAAAACTGGTGACATTTAGAACACCTGATGTGGAAGTTTATGCTAGGTTTTAGATTTCATTGATTTTTTTTTAGAGCAGGGTACATTTAATACAAAGATTGATTAGGTTATCATAGGAGAGTAAGTATTACATGTAAAGAGGATGCTAGATGGTGCCCTGGGGCTCAGGGAGAGCAGCCAAGGAAAGAAGAACTTGGAAGAAGTCCCCTACCCAAGGATGGGCTTCAGACCTCACAGAAGACGGTGTGTTGGTGGTCAGGGAGATGATGGAGGTACAGGTGAGCCTCTGCCAATGGGCAGGTGCACAGAAGGAGCTGAGTGACCACTGTGGGCAGGAGACCTGGAGCAGGTGGTGGGTGCCCAGGTCGGGACGTAGGGGCTGCAGGGACTGCACACCCCCTACCTGTAGCTGGGGCTGAGCAACACTAAATGTTGCTCACACAGCTGACCACTGGGACAGCAGCTGGAACCAGTAAGTGACGCCCCATCCTTCTGCAATATCCCTTCAGTGTCCTTTACTGAGAAAGCTCAACATCATCTTCAATGTAAAGGAGAAATGCTTAAAAGGCTATGGAAGAGCAGGTGTTACAGGGTGAATTTGAAGCTGAGAGACAACAGCTATCTTGTTTAACTCACCATGACTTAACTGATATTTTAAGAGCACTGCTGACAATACTGTAATTATTCTAATGAAATGCTAAGAAAGAGGGAAGGACATTTGCTTTTAGTTATTCAGACAGACAGTCTGACCTGTCTCTTGACTTTGGGTCATTTAATTATTTTATGCCACTTTCTACAGATAGTATATCAGGAAAAGATGATGGAGATTTTATCATAACATTTTAAATATGATGCAACATTCAAAGTGGTCAAATTTGTTGCTACTTTGTGGTTGCTGTTGTTTAGTCACTCAGCCATGTCTGACTCTTTGCACCCCATGGACTGTAGCCAACCAGGCTCCTCTGTCCACAGGATTTCCCAGGCAAGAATACTAGAGTGGGTTGTCATTTCCTTCTCCAGGGCATCTTCCTGACCCAGGAATCAAATCCTCATCTCCTGCATTTGCAGGCAGATTCTTTACCACTGAGCCACCAGGGAAGCCCAATTTGTGGTACTTGTGTTAGATAGATAAGGCTGAAGTGAAAGACCTAAACTAAAATTTGCATGCGTATTGAAAATTAACTAATCTTTATCACACCTTTCCTGTTCATATCTGAATTGTTTATAATAACAGAAAGAACAAAACAATCCAAATGTGCACAAAGCAGACTCAACCATGGATAAACAGATAAACAGAGGTATAAAAGAATAATATGTAGCAGTGAAAATAAAATACCTAGAGTTATATAAATTAATACAGGTGATCACACAAGTATAACACTGAACAATAAAAGCAAGTCTTAGAAGACCAAAAAAGTATCATACCATTTAAATAAAGTTCTAAAAGAAAGGGAAAAAAACCCCCACAATATCAGTCCAGGGACACACATGTGGTAAAATCATAAGGAAAAGCAAGACAATAATAACAATAAAATGCTACCTAGAGCCAAGTTAGAGTCTCCTTCTCTCTACTCCAGTATGCATTTTAGGTTATCTTTTGTTTTTTCCCCCTGGATTCAAGTGTAATAAAATCATCATTAGTGCTGCTATTTTATAAATGCCTGACTCTCTTGCAGGCACATGGGGGCAGAGTATGGTTTTTGTTCGATATTGTATCTCTAGAGATTGGCACATCTGGGCTGTGGTATTAACACATATCTACATTACAGAATTAATGACATCTAATTACAGAATTAATGACAGTGGCAAAGACAGCTGAGTAGAGAAGGAGGGCTGGTAGAAGGATGGCCAGGAGATGCAGAGGGCCCTGCTACGAAGGTGACTGCACGGCTATATTTCAACTGATCTGCACTGCTATAGTGCAGGCTTCCCCACTCTCGAACAGTAGAGCATTCCTATGCAACCCTTCACAAGCTGATAAGGGTAAAGCAGAGAAGCAAGGACTTTAGGACATATCATGCTAACAGACGCACAAAATAAACTGACATAAAGCGTTAAGCCACCATAGTTTTAAGCTGAGTGTGGTTCCCAAGGAAGGAGCTTGGTGATATCCCTGCCACTGCTCTGAAGCACATACAATTCACTATAAAGCAGAAGCTGAACTCTACCTCTTCCTTTCATCTTTTTTCCATGTAAAAGTGAAAATCCTCTATGGATTTCTTTCAGTTAGCAAAAAGATACTAATGTAGGTCTTTTATAATAAAAGCCAAGTGGTATACAGCAAGCTCTGGAAAATCGGGGTGGGGGGTACCTGCATTTGCTGCCAGTCATGCTCAACACCCGAGTCAAGGGCATGCAGGTAGACCTCGTGGGTATGAAGGTCAGCAGGGAAAACCCACAAGGTGATGGTGTCAGGAGGTGAATAGAGAAAAGCACGAAGTTAGGAGAGCGGCAAAGCATGAGGGGTTTTTGGGGGGAGGGGCAGTCACAGGTCTGCTGCTGCTGCTAAGTCACTTCAGTCGTGTCCTCTATGCAATCCCGTAGACGGAGAATCCCTGGGATTCTCCAGGCAGCGGGAGCAAATAAAACTGAATGGTGGGAGCCTATGGTCCAAGAATGACCTAGAGCTCAAGCTGTTCTCAGCAACCATGAGATCCAGGGGTGGCTATGACAAGCAACTCCTGGGAGGTTGTGATGAAAGCCAGCAGAGTTGGAGAGAAAAAAATATCATGAGGAGTGAATTTTATGTACTAAAGGGATTGTAAACTTCTGGGGCAAAAAAAAAAAAAAAAAGTTAAGAAATTGGAACCAAAAATACAAAGAAGCATAGGTTCTAAAAAATTATCACAGATATTTTAGAAATCTGTCAATTAAGTATATCCATATAAAATATATGTTTATAAACAATGAATATTAACTGAGTGCCTTGCATCAATAGAAATACAAAGAATAGCATTTTTTCCTTTCAATTACATTAAAGTAATTCATCTTCTTTTGACCCTGCCACATTCCTGTTCTCACAGACACATAAAGTATGTTTAAAAGCCAATAAATAGCGCGCGTACACACACACAAACCCAGTGCTGTGTATGGGTCAAACCCAATGCTCAGAAAACAAAACAAAACAATACATATTTTATGTTGCTTCATAAGGTACATTAACTTTTAAAGCTAGCAATAATTTTCTCACCAGGATAACAAATAAATGAAAATAATCTGTTGTTGGTTAGAAATCAGAAAGTATACTAACTTTTATATTAGGAAGCATACTAAAATTTATACCAAATTTTAAAGACAGCTGGGAAAGCCAATTTTATGAAAAACTGTCTTGTGCAGGGTATAATATACTAAATTTAGTAAAAAAAAAAAAACACAACTTTTTTTAAACTTTATAAATTTCTAAGTGATTCCACATAAGATTTTTCTGAGCTTTCTAAAATCAGAACCACTAAAAATAACTCTATTTGAAACAAATATCACGGGTTTTAGAAAAATCAAATGTTTACTTATGTTTCTAAGAGTTAAAACGTGAATAGTACAGCCTCAGCCACTTGCCAGTGAGAAAGCCCAAACTGCGGACCACACTGGAGATGATCCTAAGAAAATGGTTTTGATAGCTTCTCCAAATAACTAGTTGTTTAGTTGCTAAGTTGTGTCCAGCTCTTTTGCGACTCCATTGTAGCCCGTCAGGCTCCTCTGTCCGTGGGATTTCCCAGGCAAGAACACTGGAGTGAGTTGCCATTAGTGATATTTTAATGGCAATTCTGTTAAGTGAAGAAGGAAGAAAATAGGGGGTGGGGGAAGAAGGGAGGAAAACAAAGACATGATCTTTGGGAGAAAAGATTTATGTAATGTCTCTGTCTGTTTGGGCTCTGTAATAAAAGCAAATAGATGGGGAAACAGTGGCTGACTTTATTTTGGGGGGCTCCAAAGTCACTGCAGATGGTGATTGCAGCCATGAAATTCAAAGATGCTTACACATTGGCGGGAAAGTTATGACCAACCTAGACAGCATACTAAAAAGCAGAAACATTACTTTGTCAACAAAGGTCCGTCTAGTCAAGGCTATGGTTTTTCCAGTGGTCATATATGGATGTGAGAGTTGGACTATACAGAAAGCTGAGTGCCAAAGAATTGATGCGTTTGAACTGTGGTGTTGGAGAAGACTCTTGACTCCTTGGACTGCAAGGAGATCCAACCAGTCCATCCTAAAGGAGGTCAGTCCTGGATGTTCATTGGAAGGAATGATGTTGAAGCTAAAACTCCAATATTTTGGCCATCTGATGCAAAGAGCTGACTCATTTGAAAAGACCCTGACGTTGGGAAAGATTGAAGGTAGAAGGAGAAGGGGATGACAGAGATGGTTGGATGGCATCACCGACTCAATGGACATGATTTTGGGTAAACTCTGGGAGTTGGTGATGGACAGGGAGGCCTGGCATGCTGCGGTTCATGGGGTCGCAAAGAGTCGGACATGACTGAGCAACTGAACTGAACTGAACTGAATAGAAGCACCATACACTGGGTGGCTTATAAAGTGAAACTCATTTGTTACAGTTCTACAGGCTGGGAAGTCCAAGATCAAGGTGCTGGTGGATTTGGTGTCTGGTGAAGCCCCGCCTTCTGGTTCACAGATGGCAGTCTTCTTGCTGTGCTCTTACAAGGCAGAAGGGTCAAGAGACTTCTGTGCGGTCTCTTTTGTAAGGGTATAATCTCATTCACTAGGGTTCCACTATCATGACCTAATCACCTCCCAAGGGTTCCACCTCTTAATATCATCATCACCTTGAAGATTTTAACATATGGATTTGGCTGGAGGGGGGCACGGAACACAAAAATTTACTCCAAAGAAAATGTAAAGTTGTAATAAGCTCACAAGTTCTGAAGGAAAAGTTTATATATACTCTTCATCCTTAATATTACATGGATGTTAAAATTAGAGTCAGTAACTCTTGATCAGAATGCAGTAGCGGAAGGTTAATGTTTCAAACTAGTAAATGCTAGAAGAAATGATGTAGTTGAGAATATGGGGTGGGCAAAGAAGACCTAGTCTAGCCATCTTTTCTATCTTACTTGACATCAGATGCTACAAATGAACTAGTACCTAGAGATGTTCATCAGATTATCTCAAATTTACAGATTGGCCATGAGGAAGCAGATACATATATATAAGCTGCATGTGTGCTCAGCTGCGTCAGTCATTTCTGACTCTGAAATGCTGCGAACCTTGGCCCTCCAGGCTCCCGTGTCCATGTACTGGAATGGAGAGCCATTTCCTTCTCCAGGGGATCTTCCTGACCCAGGGACTGAACACATGGCACCTTTATCTTCTGTACTGCAGGCAGAGTCTTCACTCAATGAGCCATCTGGGAAGCCTACATACATGTATATATATATACATACATATATGTGTGTGTGAGGAGGTCATGGCAACCCACTCCAATATTCTTACCTGGAGAACCCCATGGACAGAGGAGCCTGGCAGGCTACAGTCCATGGGGTTGCAAAGAGTCGGACAGGACTGAGCGACTAAGCACACACAGCACGCACGCGCGCACACACATACACACACACACACACACACACACACACACACACACACTATTTGCCTCAGCTATTACTTGTCAATTAGGAGAAGGCAATGGCACCCCACTCCAGTACTCTTGCCTGGAAAATCCCATGGACGGAGGAGCCTGGTAGGCTGCAGTCCACGGGGTCGCACAGAGTCGGACACGACTGAAGTGACTTAGCAGTAGCAGATTGTTTTAAAAATCCATTACTGATACTGAATCCAGGACAAATGTTTTGGTCAATACACTTCTGTGACATCAAAATATCCTGGATCAAATCTCCCCAAATGCTGGATCTGAAAACTCTTTCTATTTAGTGGCTTTCTTTTCCTTCCTTATGCTGTTTTGGTGCTAATCGCACATATCAATGCACTGAGTAGGATTTACAGAAAGGGATGAAGGTTTCTGTCCAACACCCTTTATCCAGGTAGAAGCCCCAGATCCCAAATACTGGAGAAAGAAGGGATAAGCCACTTAGATAACTAAGTTTGAAGCGTTCCTGAGCTACTGCAAACACTTAACTACTTATCTCTTTATCTTAAGTGAAGGCTCCACAGTTTTGGAAACCCTACCTTCCATTGGGAGTATAAGAGGTATAGGGCTTTAGCATCATTCTCTTCCATGCACAGCATGTGTATCTATTATGATATGGATCAACTGCCTGTGGGTTTTAGGTCCAGTGGCTGTTACCCATGCACAGAAGTGGGCTTTACTCCACTTAAGTACTGTCCTAGACACGGATACCTCTTGAGAGTGTAGCATATTATGAAAATTATTCCCTACTTTTGAATTTCTTAGTCTCCAAAACTCTTTGATTTAAACATATATGTGGCAGTTTATGATGTGTTTGATATTTAAATTGAGCACATCTGGGAAAATATCTTAACATCTTCTGGTAGCCAGAATGCTTCCAGACTGACTTAGGACGTGTTATAGTGATAAGAGAAAGTGCTATGAAAATTCTTTCTTAGAAACACTCTCCAGAAGTTCCCTATAGGTGCGTCTCTGGCAATGGTTTTACTTAAGTCTCTCAATTCCCTCTTTGTTGTAAACTCTTAACAGAATATTATGATTCAGTTACTTACTAATATAAAGTGAAAGTGAAGTCGCTCAGTTGTGTCCAACTCTTTGCGGACCCCATGGACTGTAGCCTATCAGGCTTCTCTGTCCATGGGATTTTCCAGTCAAGAGTGCTGGAGTGGATTGCCATTTCCTTCTCCAGGGGATCTTCCCGACCCAGGAATCAAACCTGGGTCTCCTGCATTGCAGGCAGACGCTTTACCGTCTGAGCCACCATAAAGCAACATAAATGATAGATCTTAGGCCATGTCATTAAATTCATTTCTTTAATTCATTTTTATTTTTATTTTATTGTAGTAAGAACACTTAACATGGAACTCTACCCTCATCAGATTTTAAGGGTATCCTACAGTATTATTAACTACAGGCACAACAGTGAAAAACAGGTCTCTAGAATTTATTCACCTTATGTTAACTGAAACTTCGTAACTGCTGATTAGCAACTCCTCCTTCCCCTCTGACAACCCCCTAGCAACCACCATTCTATTCTGTTCTCTGAGTCTGATTATTTTAGAAAGCTTGTATAAGTGGAATCATGCAATATTCGCCCTTCTGTAACTGGCTTTATTTCACTTAGCATAATGTGTTAAACTACTAAATTCTTTAAATTGAATAAATCTAGTCAGATGTGAAAAAGCTCTCTACAAATACATGATGATAAAAGCATGTTTACACAACCATTTTCTGGAAGGTGTCATTAACGTAGAAAAATTGGTCCCTGTTTTAAGTCCAATCAACAGGTCTGTCTTACCTTAATTTTAAAAGCACACTATAAATAATGTATATATCTATTTTAGTAATACTGTAATTATGGACCCAAATCCTTTGGTGTTTTTCCAAATCACTGTGTTTTTAGGTAGTAAATTTAGAGGCTAAGGTGACTATTTCTACTTGAACATTATCATGAAATATTCTGCACAGGGTTGCACGTAATCATCTCCAGTGACGCCCAAATCATCTTTGTGCTTGAATCAATCCCTGATGAGAAAATTCTTTAAATCTTTCAGGCCATGAGGACAACTTTAGTAAAAAAAAAAAAAAAGTTTTTGGTAGTCACCACAGTGTATAGGGTATTAAGGCTATACTTGAAATATACCCCAATCAAATTGTGCATTAAAATCATGATATATTGCATTTTTCCAAAAGTATGTTATAGCAATGATCATCCAGTCTAGGCCTCCTCTGGTGGCTCAGCAGTAAAAATAATCCACCTGCCAATATAGGAGAAGTGGGTTCGATCCCTGGGTTGAGAAGATCCCCTGGAGAAGGAAATGGCAACTCACTCCAGTATTCTTGCCTGGGAAATTCCATAGCGGGCTACAGTCTATGGAGTCACAAAAGAGTTGGACACAACTTAACAGCTAAACAACAACATATGGTAGTCTACGGCATGTAATATGTGTTTATGAAATTGTTCTGCAAGTTGGCTTTCCCCCCTTTCCACTGAATACTCCTTCTCTGTCTCTGCTGCTTCCTTGCTACCTCCTGAGCCTCTAAACTCTGCATACCCCAGGGCTCAGACATTGGAGTGCGTCTGTTTTTCCAGCCTCATTCACTACCTTGAAGATCTAATCCAGTCTCCTGACTTTGGATACTATCTCTGTGATAAGGGCTCCTATTTACATGGACATCTCTAGCCCAGACCTCTCCCTTGAATTCCAGCTATCTATTCAACATCCTCATTTGAACATTTCAGATAGGAATTTCCAACTTCACAGGTCCAACACAGACCTTCTTGCATTCCCTGACAAATCTCCTCTCACAGTCATCCTCATCTCCATGGATGGAAATTCTGACTTTATAGTCATGCGTCCTCCAGCTCTGCTTGTGCCATTCATGTGCAGATCCGGATGGCTCTGTGTCTAAAAATCATGTCCAGAATCTGACACTTTGTGCCACTTCTGCTGCTCCCTCCGTGATCCGAGTCACCACCAACTTTCCCCTCAGTTGCTGGCAAAGCCTCCTGCCTGACCGTCTGGCTTTTCTGCTTGACTCCACTCTGTTCTCTGCAGCAGCCAGAGTGAGGCTATGAAAAGTCAGATCACGTCACTCTGCTCAACGCCCTTCAAAAGCTTCCTATCTCATGTTCAGGAAAAGCCAAAGAGCCCTTCGCAGCACATGCCAAGAGGCCCTTTGCTTTTTCCTGCCACTGTCCCCCTAGCTCGCCCTGCTCCAGCCCCACTGGCCTTCTGTTTGGGGCCTCTAAATTTGCTGTTTTCTTAAACCACTTTTCCACTGTCTTCACGCAAACCTTAGCTTGTAGGGAGGCTCCTCTCCAGTGATACTCCCTAGCTCCTATACTGCCTTTTTCTCCTTCCCAAGCAACATTTTAAAATATACTTATTCATTTTTAATTGGAGGAAAATTGATTTACAATTTTGTGTTGGTTTCTGTCATACATCAACATGAATCACCCATAGGTATACATCTCTCCCCTCTTTCTTGAACCTCCCTCCCACCTCCCATTCCAGCCCACCCTTCTAGGCGTCACAGAACACTAGGCTGAGCTCCCTGTGTCATATAGCAAATTCCCACTGGCTACCTATTTTACATATGATAATGTATATGTTTCCATGCTACTCTCTCAATTCCTCCCACTCTCTCCTTCCCTCTGTGTCCACAAATCTGTCCTCTATTTCTGCATCTCCATTACTGCCCTTCAAATAGGTTCATGGAGAGCAGATTCTAGTGGGAGAAAGGAGAGGATAAAAAAAAAATGTTGCTCCTTCACAAGCACCATTTTTTATATCCTACCCTTTCTCCCCACTAGAATCTGATCTCTGTGAGGCTGGTATTTGTTGTGTAAGTTATTCACTGGTGATTCCCTGGTGCTCAACAAATACTTGCCAAACGAATGAATGAATGACCAAATTTTACCTCTTTTTGTCTTCTCACTTAGAAGACAGGAGCCTGCCCTGCTCAAAATCATTCAACAAGTATGTTTTGAAGCCTGGCTGTCAACCCAGGTCTTTTGATGAAAAGCCCATCCTCTTTCTACCAAGACTTGCTAACTAACTTGTAATATGACTTCCCTGGTGGCTCAGATGGTAAAAAATCTGCCTGCAATGCAGGAGACCTGGGTTCAGTCCCTGGGTTGGAAAGATCCCCTCGAGAAGGGAATAGCTACCCACTCCAGTATTCTTGTCTGGAGAATTTCATGGACAGTGGAGCCTGGCAAGCTCCAGTCTATGGGGCTGCAAAGAGTCAGACACGACTCAGTGACTAACACATTACCACAGTCTTATCATCTCAGATAAGGAGCACCACCTCAGGCTTGGTTTTCTTACTGAAGTGAAGTCGCTCAGTCATGTCCGACTCTTTGCGACCCCGTCGACTGTAGCCCGCCAGGCTCCTCTGTCCATGGGATTCTCCAGGCAAGAATACTGGAGTGGGTTGCCATATCCACCAGTTCATGTCCCAGTGGAAGAGCATTAAAAAATGTTCACTAAAAAGTACAGAGAAGAATTTTACCCAAAAAGGATGGTAACCACTTCCTGTCTAGATTGTGAACCCATCACAAAGAGTATATTTTATTCATTCCCCAATCACCAGTGCTTGGTTCAGAGTTTAGAACTAGGCTGGAGCTAAATGTACTTTCAGTCGAGGAAGAGAACCATATTAAGCTAACCCTAACCAGGATCACTGAAATGGCCGACAGTGAAAATGCTGACAGTGAAACTGACAGGTGTCGTGGAACTCTGCCCTCTGCTCTCTTGTGAAGTAGCCAGAGCACCTGATGGGAACTCTCCTGCTTTATGAATGAGGCAACAAATGAGGAAGGCTGAAGGCATGTTCTTCAGCAAAAATTATATTCTTGGTCAATAACACTGTGGTCAACCACAGGTGCTTACTTTGTGCCAAGACCTTTGTCTGGTGCTTAACAATCTTATTTAACTACCAAAAGAGCCCTTTAAGATAGGATTGCATCACCATTTTACAAACTATAACTGAATAAATATGGGAGGTAGAGTGACTTCCTCAAGCTTGTATACATTCCTGTATGATTCAGTCTTGGCATTAGACCTTTTGACTTCTATACAATGCTTTTATTTATACACAAAAAAGCTATTATCTATACAAAAGCTTCTTTTAAATAGGAAAGATAATAGCCATTAAATTTACCTTGCCTTCCATGGTATAAATGATTGCAAATATTCTGATTCTGAAACTCACAGCCTTCTATTACATTTCCCCACATTCTTTTACATTTACTTAATTCTTATTTCAACACTGTAATAGAAATGGGGAGTTCCAAACAGGTACAATCTTTCAGGGATATAATTTGAACAGATGAATCAAAAGTTTTTCAAATACTTTTAGAAATGCATCTTACTGGCTCACAGAAACTTACAGACAAGAACATTTGTTTCACTGCAGTCCATATATTAACAATCTGGAAATGGTTAACCTGACCCAGATGACATATTTAAACCTTGAAGGAATGGGGTGATGTTTCTATATCCTTGAAATATCATGCCTTTGAACAACAGTGAACAACTTCAGAAAATACTCACATAATTAAGTATGAAAAACAAGTAACAGAAAGTAACCAGAGATGACTATCGTTAGTAATACTGTACTGCTTATTTGAAAGTTGCTAAGAGAAGGACACGACTGAGAGACTGAACTGGACTGAACTGAACTGAACAGCAGGATCTCAAAAAAAATCTCATCACACACACACACAAAGTAACCACAACCCCCACAGCAACACTAATATAACTGAACACTGACTGTGTGCCAGGCACTGAGCTGAGCTCCCTCCTGACCCATCTCATTTAATCCTTACAAAAACCTCAGAAGCCAGAGACTCCAACAAACTTGATTTTACAGATTAAAGAATACTGGCCCAGAAAACTTTTATATAGATCATGATCTCAGTTTATGTAAAACATAAAAACAAAAAATTAATGACCTAAAAGTATAGTTTTTAGGCAGGATACTTGAAGAGTTGATAGACATTTGATGTCCATTGATGGACACTACAAGGGTATACAGTACGCTGGGATACTATGTTCTAGTGATTGATAACCAGTAAGCTGACATGCGTTGAAAATTATATCATAGTGTAAGTAGCTTTTTCAAGTGGAAAAATACACACTTACAACCTGAACATTTTATTCAAATTATAACTTACCATGTCTCATCAGTAGTAAAATAAAAACAGTGCTGGCTTCCTATTTGCTTGTATTCTCTTTCCCTCCCTGCCACCACTTCCAATTTTGTGCATTTTCTTTCCCACTTACTTTAAAGTGGAGTCAAGAAAAGTTTTTTCCATTCATATTTCTGAGAACTTGCTGAAAACTTTTGAAGGAAACAGCAAGCTAAAGCACAAACAAGCATTAATATGTCAAAGTTTCTTGAAGTATTTCCCCTTAGGAATTACCTACCATTGTTTTATACCACTTTTGCTGTTTTTCAGGAGAAAAAAAACAAGCATTAAATTTACTATCCCTAGAAGAGTTTTGAAAATATGTTTTGATCATTTAATTTGAAAATATACTTTCTATAAACTTTCCTGCTATTTAGGGCCATGAAGTAGATGAAGCAGTTACCTGTGTGTTTGGGTTAGTTGTTAAGCTGAGATTTTGTTTGTATCTAGATTAGGTTAGGAAAATGTTTACAGTGGGTCTCTGCCCTAGGAGAACTTACAGAATCAACAAGTCCTAAATACGTACAGTGTGAAGGACACACATATTGAATTAGCCATGGGGGAAAAATTCTTAAAAAAAGAAAAAAAGGCATTTAAAACTGTGGTTACTGTATAGCCTGGACTACTACTTTCTGGAAGGAAACTGTAGATTTGTTAATATATGTGGAAACACATAGGGTAGAACCTGATTCTCCCACTTACCTCTTTCTAAAAGCTGTGATATTTATTTATGTGCTCACTGTTTCAAACCACTCTCATTTCATCACAAGCAGAAAACTAGCTCACATCTATGTTTTGTAAATGTTTTTCCATCAACCTGGTATGCTTTTTAATTCCAGTCCACCGAGTCAACTATTATTCATCTTTCGAGACCCAGCTCCTCTCTCTCCTTGACAAAGTACAGCTGGAGGAAAGATATACACATTGATACTGAGATTTTATATTGTATATTGGTCTATCCTTGCATTTATGTCACTGGATTTAAGTATCTGTTTCTAGATGGCTGCCCCAGAAGACTGTGAGCTTAAGATTGGGAGCATAATGTTCTATCCATCTTTAGATGCTTGGGTTCAGTTCATCTGCTTGAGTATTCAGTTGCCCTTAGGAATGTATTTTTTAGACTCTTAACTTGTTTTCTCTTCTGTAAAATGGTCATAAGAATACATACCACACAGATTTACTGTGAAGACTCAGTGAGATCTTGCACATGGAAGTGCCTGCAACCTAGGTTGTCATGACTGCTGACTTGAATCTGAACCACTCCGTCAGTTCAGTTCAGTCACTCAGTCATGTCTGACTCTTTGTGACCGCATGGACTGCAGCACACCAGGCTTCCCTGTCCACCAAAAACTCCCAGAGCTTACTCAAACTCATGTCCATCGAGTCAGCGATGCCATCCAACCATCTCATCCTCTGTTGTCCCCTTTTCCTCCCGCCTTCAATCTTTCCCACCACTCGTGACCCCATGGACTGCAGCACACGAGTCTTCCCTGTCCATCACCAACTCCTGGAGCTTACTCAAAACTTACGTCCATCAAGTCAGTGATGCCATCCAACCATCTCATCCTCTATCGTCCCCTTCTCCTCCCGCCTTCAATTTTTCCCACCACTCCATGCATCGCTGCAACACATGTCGAAAGAGTAAATCAGCAGGCAGCAAGATGCCCAAGGTGTAGATCCTCCATACATGATTACCAAATGAATAAATACAATGAACAGAAAGCAAAGGGTGTAGACCAGTGGTTCTTTAAGTTACAAGAACTTCAAGGATACGATGAAAGCTATGGCCTTTCTTCCCCTACGCACACATACTCAATTTTATGTGGAATCTCAGGGACTCTCCAAACTTCCTGAAGTTTAGTCATGGCCCCTCAAGTTGATAGGCATCAGTACAAGGCATTTAGCTCAGTTCAGTTCAGTCGCTCAGTTGTGTCTGACTCTTTGCGACCCCATGAACCACAGCACACCGGGCACAAGGCACTACTGAAGACAATCCCATATACAGACTAGATGACTCTGGTCCAGATGAATTCAGCTTCGTTCTCTGACGGCTAGTGTGAGTTCACCTTGAACTGCATAAGATTCTGGTCATTACCCTCGGGTCTGGAAGAATACCCATGGAACACTCAACCGTGAAGTGTCCTCTCCTGGGATGTGGATGCAGGGAAACCAAAATGTAAAGATCCTGCTTTTCTGGATCGTTTTCTGCGATTTAACAGTATATCCAAAAAAAGAACCAAATGGAACCTTTCAAGGCTTTAGGTTTTTCTCATTCATTGTCAAGGCAAACATTTACAAAGTCAGGGTGGATATCTGCCTCAAGTAGGGTTAGGGTTTTGGTCAGAGAGCTCCTGAGCACACAAAATAAGATGCTGATTTTCTTCCAAGTCTCCACTAATCTTAATGCATATACCTCTCCAATCAAAACACAGCTGAATGCATAGATCTCTGCATACAAACCTCATAATGTTTATTTACATGCTCCAATATCAACTGTAAATATTTTAACTCTCATACGGTCCTCTTCATCTGGAGACCCGAGGGAACACTCTCAGGGGAGCAACTGGTAACACAGGCTGCAGGGCTGTCAGGAATTTTCCTAGAGATGATCTTTACTCGGTGGACTGTTTCTCCACATGTGATTTCTCTAGAGATCCCTTGGGTACACTTTAATAGAACTCTGTCAGACTCAGAATCAGGTGCTGCCTCTTCCTTGTTTTAAAACACCTGTAGCATGGTACACAGCAAATCACACCATAACTATCTGTTGATGCTTCTATTTCTCCTTCTCTATTGTGGGAGCCCCATGGGCAGAGATAATGCCCTACTCATCTGGGCACTCCCAAGGCCTATTACAGTGCTCATTTGTAAAAGCAGCTGTGGAAGAGGAACACAAACACGAAAGGCATGTTCCTTGCCTTCAAGAAGTTCACAGTGGGGTGACCAAAAAAGATAATCACGATGTAATTTAATAGAGTCCACACCGGCAGGGTGTGGACTCTCCCTAGAGTGAGTCCTATCTTGAGCTCTGCAGAATGAGTAGGAGGCGGTCCCCAGGAAGAGGGCGATGGATGAGGACAGGGGTGTGCCTGTTTGGGCAGAAGCAGCAGCAAGTGATAGAAGGAACTGCAAGCAATTCTGGAGAACTAACATCAAGAGATGAGATAAGAGAAGCAGTAAGGAGCTCCAGTATGACTAGGTTTGGAACACCACGGTGAGGAGTTCGGCCTTTATGTCAAAGGAAAATCAGCACCACTGTACAATTTTCAATAGAGGAGCAGCACATTCAAGAGAGCTCACCCTAAGAGCAGATAACAGACTGAAGACTGAGAATACTGAAGGCAGAGGAGCCTGTGAGGAGGCTGTTTAGGAAGGCCACGTGTGAGCAGATGTGGGAACAGAAAAAAAGCAGTTGTTAGTAATATTGAAGGGGCTTCCCAAGTGGCGCTGAACTTAGTCGCTTCAGTCATATCCAACTCTTCATGACCCCATGGACTATACAGTCCCTGGAATTCTCCAGGCCAGAATACGGGAGTGCGTAGCCTTTCCCTTCTCCAGGGGATCTTCCCAACCCAGGGATCAAACCCAGGTCTTCTGTGTTGCAGGTGGATTTTTTACCAGCTGAGCCACCAGGGAAACCCAAGAACACTGGAGTGGGTAGCCTATCCCTCCTCCAGGGGATCTTCCCAATCTAGGAATTGAACTGGGTTCTCCTGCATTTCAGGATTCTTTACCAACTGAGCTATCAGGGAAGCTGGCCGTGTGCAAAACCAACACTTATGGGATAAAGAGAGCCTGGAAAATGGCCCGAGGAAGAGTGTCAGAGAGGGAGGAGAAAGACCAGGCAAGGATGATGAGCATCAAGGAAGCCATGGCCGAACAGTTCCACAGAGAAGGAGTATTTCAATAATCTCAAATGTTGAAAAGAAGCTGGAGGAGCACAAATGTTTTCACTGAATCTCACAATGAGGAGGTTTTATGTCTTGATGAAAACAGTAATTTCAACAGACTTCAGGAATCAGGAACCAGTGTGAGAAGTGAGCTGGAGTTGAGACACTGAAATCAGTGAATAAGAAATATTCTTTCCCAAAGAGTGTCTGGGAAAGGGAAGAAACATAAATGAATAATTAGAGGGACTCTAAGAGACTTCAACTCTGAAACAGTATGCTTTCACTGACTTATGCATGATTTACGAAATTTTGAAGTATTTTTTTATTTAATGGGAAATCTACTTGATGGTAAATCCAATTTATCCCTTACTCGGTCACCTGAATAATATTTTGATCATTAATGGTAAAATGTTTAATCTCTGGCAATTGGTGAAAGAAAGTCAAAGATTTAGGAAGGAAGGTCCAGGATGTAATTTATTTGTTTAGAATGGGCCTTTGTTTAATGTCAATGAATGTGGTTCAGATACTTAAAATACACATCGTTTCTTCATTCAACTATGCAATTACCCAAGGCAGTAAGTCAGTATGCTTTTCAATTCTCTGTCATTCTTCCCACACCCATCTGCTGCTTTTAAGATTTCCAGAGACTCCATCTGGACAAGACATACTGCATCTCACCTACCTCAAAGCACCACCCAAAAAAACCCTACACCTCCTCTTCAAGGCACAAGGGCACTTCCTCTCTTCAGCTTCAAAATAGTTTCTCCGTAACATTTTGCTTAAGGTTGTGAGTCTAAAGGAAGATTTTGCTTTTATACAAATTAGAAGCAGCTCTCAAACTACAAAGAAGGCACATTACCAGAAAAAAGCTAAAGATGTGTAAGACCACCACATAGAAAACCACAAAACCTTACAGAGATAAGGTTAAAAGGAGCCCTAAAGAAATGGAGGAATATACTATGTTCCCAGAAGGTACAATATTGCAAAAATGTGAATTCTCCCTAAACTGATAGCACTCGATGTTATTTCAATTAACAACCTAATTTTTTTGTGTAAAAGAAAATGGCAAGCTGATTCTAAAATGGAAATTCAAAAGGCCAAGAGGAATAAAAACAATCTTTAAGAATAAAGTTGGAGGACTTACAGGATCAGATATCAAGATTTAATTTATAGCTACTGTAATTGTAAGTGTGTGGCAAGGACAGATAAAAAGACCAATAAGACAGAAGAGAATCCAGACACAGACCGACACATAACAGTCATCTAATATAAAACAAAGCTGCCACTGCCATTGTTTGGGTGAAAGAACAGACATCCATGTGAGAGAGAAGACTCCTACCTCACACCACACACAAAATTTACTACCAGATGGATTGTAAATGTGAGATGTCAGACGACAAAACTAGAATATAGAATAGGGGAATATCTTCATGATCTTGGATCACATAGCTATTTCTTAAAAGGGCAAAAGTAATCATGTACAGTAGTGGAACAGATTAATAAAATGGCTTTGTGGAAAATAAGAATTTTCTTTTAATTGGAGGCTAATTACTTTACAATACTGTAGTACTTCTTTGCCATACATTGACATGACTCAGCCATGGGGGTACATGTTTCAACTGCTCAAAAGATGCAGTATATATATAGTTACAACAAGCTATATTTAAAATATATATCTTTGTAATACATGTACTTCTGAAATAGTATCAGCTCAGATCAGTTCAGTCCTTAGTTGTGTCTGACTCTTTGCGACCCCACAGACTGCAGTACGTATGCCAGGCCTCCTTCTCCATCACCAACTCCCAGAGCTTACTCAAACTCAGGTCCACTGAGTCAGTGATGCCATCCAACCATCTCATCCTCTGTCATCCTCTTCTCCTCCCACCTTCAATCTTTTCCAACATCAGGATCTTTTCAAATGAGTCACTTCTTTGCATCAGGTGACCAAAGGATTGGAGCTTCAGGTTCAGCCATCAGTCCTTCCAATGAATATTCAGGACCGATTTCCTTTAAGATGGACTGGTTGTATTCCTTCACTGTCCAAGGGACTCTCAAGAGTCTTCTCAAACACCACAGTTCAAAAGCATCAATTCTTCAGTGCTCAGCTTTCTTCAGAGTCCAACTCTCACATCCATGCATGACTACTGGAAAAACTATAGCTTTGACTAGATGGACCTTTGTTGGCAAAGAAATGTCTCTGCTTTTTAATATGCTGTCTAGGTTGGTCACAAATTTTTTTCCAAGGAGCAAGCGTCTTTTAATTTCATGGCTGTAGTCACCATCTGCAGTGATTTTGGAGTCCCAAAAAGAAAGTCTCTCACTGTTTCCATTCTTTCCCCATCTATGTGCCATGAAGTGATGGGACTGGATGCCATGATCTCAGTTTTCTGAATGTTGAGTTTGAAGCCAACTTTTTCACTCTCCTCTTTCACTTTCATCAAAACGCTCTTTAGTTCTTCCTTGCTTTTTGCCATAAGGGTGGTGTCATCTGCATATCCGACGTTATTGATATCTCTCCCAGCAGTCTTGATTTCAGCTTGTGCTTCATCCAGCCCAGCATTTCCCATGATGTACTCTGCATACAAGTTAAATAAGCAGGATGACAATATACAGCTGTGACGTACTCCTTTTTCTAATTTGGAACCAGTCTGTTGTTCCATGTCCAGTTCTAACTGTTGCTTCTTGAGCTGTATACAGATTTCTCAGGAGGTAGGTCAGGTGGTCTGGTATTCCCATCTCTTCAGAATTTTCCACAGTTTGTTGTGATCTGCACAGTCAAAGGCTTTGGCATAGTCAATAAAGCAGTAGATGCTTTTCTGGAACTCTCTTGCTTTTTCCATGATCCAGCGGATGTTGGCAATTTGATCTCTGGTTCCTCTGCCTTTTCTAAAACCAGCTTGAACATCAGGGATTTCACGGTTCACGTATTGCTGAAGCCTAGCTTGGAGAATTTTGAGCATTACTTTGCTAGCATGTGAGATGACTGCAATTGTGCAGTAGTTTGAACATTCTTTGGCATTGCCTTTCTTTGGGATTGGGATGAAAACTGACCTTTTCCAGTCCTGTGGCCACTGCTGAGTTTTCCAAATGTGCTGGCATATGGAGTGCAGCACTTTTGCAGCATCATCTTTCAGGATTTGAAATAGCTCAACTGGAATTCCATCACCTCCACTAGCTTTGTTTGTAGTGATGATTCCTAAGGCCCACGTGACTTCACATTCCGGGATGTCTGGCTCTAAGTGAATGATCACACCATCGTGGTTATCTAGATCATGAAGATCTTTTTTGTATAGCTCTTCTGTGCATTCTTGCCACCTCTTCTTAATATCTTCTGCTTCTCTTAGGTCCATATCATTTCTGTCCTTTATTGTGCCCATCTTTGCATGAAATATTCCCTTGGTATCTCTAATTTTCTTAAACAGATCTCTAGTCTTTCCCATTCTGTTGTTTTCCTCTACTTCTTTGCACTAATCACTGAGGAAGGCTTTCTTATCTTTCCTTGCTATTCTTTAGAACTCTGCATTCAAAGGGGTATATTTTTCTTTTTCTCCTTTGCCTTTTGCTTCTCTTCTTTTCTCGGCTATTTATAAGGCCTCCTCAGACAACCATTTTGCCTTTTTGCATTTCTTTTTCTTGGGAATGGTCTTGATCACTGCCTCCTGTAAAATGTCACAAAGCTCCATCCATAGTTCTTCAGGCACTCTGTCAGATCTAATCCCTTGAATCTATTTCTCACTTCCACTGTTTAATTATAAGGGATTTGATTTAGGTCATACCTGAATGGTCTAGTGGTTTTCCTTACTTTCTTCTATTTCAGTCTGAATTTGTCAATAAGGAGTTCATGATCTGAGCCACAGTCAGCTCCTAGTCTTGTTTTTGCTGACAGTATAGAGCTTCTTCATCTTTGGCTACAAAGAATATAATCAATCTGATTTCGGTGCTGACGATCTGGTGATGTCCATGTGTAGAGTCTTTTCGTGTTGTTGGAAGAGGGTGTTTGCTATGACCAGTGCATTCTCTTGGCAAACTCTGTTAGCCTTTGACTTGCTTCATTTTGTACTCCAAGGCCAAATTTGCCTATTACTCCAGATATCTCTTGACTTCCTACTTTTGCGTTCCAGTCCCCCATAATGAAAAGGACATGTTTTTTCGGTGTTAGTTCTAGGTTTTGTAGGTCTTCATAGAACTGTTCAGCTTCAGCTTCTTCAGCATTACTGGTCAGGGCATAGACTTCGATTACCATGATACTGAGTGATTTGCCTTGGAAATGAACAGATATCATTCTGTCGTTTTTGAGATTGCATCCAAGTACTGCATTTCAGATTTTTTGTTGACCATGATGGCTTCTCCATTTCTTCTAAGGAATTCTTGCCCACAGTAGTATATATAATGGTCATCTGAGTTAAGTTCTCCCATTCTAGTCCATTTTAGTTCACTGATCCCTAAAACGTTGATGTTCACTCTTACCATCTCCTGTTTGACTTTTTCCAATTCGCCTTCATTCATGGACCTAACATTCTAAGTTCCTATGCAATATTGTTCCTTATAGCATCAGACTTTACTTCCATCACCAGTCACATCCACAACAGGGTGTTGGCTTTGCTTTGGCTCCCTCTCTTCATTCTTTCTGGAGTTATTTCTCCACTGATCTCCAGTAGCATATTAGGCACCTATTGAACTTGGGAGTTCATCTTTCAGTGTCCTATCTTTTTGCCTTTTCATACTGTTCATGGGGTTTTCAAGGCAAGAATACTGAAGTGGTTTGCCATTCCCTTCTCCAGGGGACCATGTTTTGTCAGAACTCTCCACCATGACTGGTCCATCCTGGGTGGCTCTACACGGTATGGTTCACAGTTTCAGTGAGTTAGACAATGAAATGGATATATACATATATTTTTAAAGTTTCCTACAAATCAAAAAAGTGAGAATACTCAATTTTTTTTAATGGTAAAGGACTTTAACAGGCATTTCATAAAAAAGGCTAGTGAAATCATCAATAAGCAAATAAAAAACTTAACATTATTATTGATTAGAGAAAATACATTTAAACATAATGAAGTATTAATTATAACCCTCAGAATAGCTAAATTAAAATAATAAAAGAATATTTAAAAATTGATGACCAGAGAGATGTTGTGAGGAGTGGAGTTCATGTTGGAACGCATGTAAGAATTAAAGATTAAAATTTAAAATAAATAAATAATAATTAATTAATAATTAAAAAAAAAAAAAAAAAAATAAAAAAAATAAAAAAAAATAAAAATTGACACTACAAAGTGTTGGTAAAAAGTGAAAGTGAAAGTTTCTCAGTTGTGTCTGACTCTTTGTGACTCCATGGGCTATATATACAGTCCATGGAATTCTCCAGGCCAGAATACTGGAGTGGGTAGCCTTTCCCTTCTCCAGGGGATCTTCCCAACCCACGGATCAAACCCAGGTCTCCCACATTGCGGGCAGATTCTTTACCAGCTGAGCCACAAGGGAAGCCCAAGAATACCGGATAGGGTAGCCTATCCCTTCTCCAGGGGATCTTCCCAACCCAAGAATTGAACCAGGGTTTCCTGCATTGCAGGTAGATTCTTTACCAACTGAGCTATTAGGGATGCCCTAAGTGTGGGTGAAGACACAGAATAACTGGAACTTTTAAACACTGCTGGCAGGAATGTAAAAATTTAAAGCCACTCTGGAAAACTGTTAGGCAGTACCTACTAAGCTAAACATGGGTATATTAACAGTTGATGTTAACCAAGCAATTCTACTCCTGGGCAAACACACTCACGCACCAAACACATGCACCAGCACGTTCACCGCCGCGTTATTCCTAACAGCTTCAAACGGAAACTAACTCCAAAGTGCATAAGCAACAGAATTGAAAGTAAGTTTTAAAATACCTAAAACAGAATCCTACACAGCAGTGAAAAAGAAGAAATCACTGCTACATGTAAGCACATGGATGAATCATGTAGATTACAATACTGAGCAAGAACAGATAGACAAAAACCCCAGCACAAATGCATGGTTCCATTTCCACAGAAATCAAGAAAAGGCAGCACTAGTCCATAGTGACAGAGGCCGTAATAGTGGTTACCTCTGAGGAGGTGATGGCACGGAGGGGACACTTGGACTGCTACTTGAGAGCCTGATCTGGGCATTGGTTACACAGACATGTTCCCTTTGCAAAAGTTTTCTGAGGTACTTACATAAGATCTGTGCATTTCTCAGTAAACCTGTTGGGTTTATAAAATAAATAAACAAGTGGGTTAATGAGTGTGTGAATAAATATATAAACAAATGGGGTATATTAAGGAGGTGTGGTCAAATGTATAGAATTATAGCATTCCACACTAATACATCTCTGTGTGTTAGTCGCTCAGTCATGTCTTACTCTTTGCGACCCCATGGACTGTAGCCTGCCAGGCTTCTCTGTGGAATTCTCCGGGCAAGAATACTGGAGTGGATTGCCATTCTTTTCTCCAGAGAATACCTCTATAGCCCAGGGGCTTAAAAGGCATTTCTAATAGTAAATATCTTAGAAAGTTAAATATCTGTGAGTGTACCACATATGGTGACACCCAGGTGGCACTAGTGGGGCAGGAGGTGGGAGGGGGGTTCAGGATTGGGAACTCATGTACACCCATGGTGGATTCATGTCAATGTATGGCAAAACCAATACAGTATTGTAAAGTAAAATAAAGTAAAAAAATACAAAATAAACTCATCTGCTAATGCAGGAAACATAAGAGATGCAGGTTTGACCCCTGGGTCAGGAAATCTGCTGGAGGAGGGCATGACAACCCACTCCAGTATTCTTGCCTGGAGGATCCCATGGACAGAGGAGCCCAGTGGGCCACAGTCCATAGGGTACAAGGAGTCAAACATGACTGAGTAACTTAGCACACTTAGCACACCCATACATACCACATATATGTGTCTGTCTGAAACTGGCGAAGGCAAGTGTTAGTATCCACACATACAGTTAAAAGTGTAATTTTATACCCTAGAGCCAGGCTCTGGGTCCCATCCAGCTGAAGTTGTTAAGTGAGAATTCTCTGAGCTGCCCTTCTAGTTGGTATTTCTAGAAACAGAGGTTAGATCAGTGAAAAGGGAAAGCAAGGAGTTCTATTTCACTTGTTGTGCTATCAAATAGACACCATGAAAGACCATCACAGTCAGAAGACGTTTTTCCTTCCAAGTTCTTTTGCTTGATCTTAGGTTTCTCAAGATACTGTCTTAAACTGAGTAAATTTTTCTTAAATGCTGCGTAGTAAGTAGGAAATCTTGCAGAAAATTTTTATTTTAACCACTTTTGGTAGAGTAAATCTGGAATGTTTTTAAACTAGATCTGAGTCTAGAGCCTCTAATTCACATTACAATAATCTTACACAGCAAACACGGTAGACAAAAACCTTCATGGAATCCCCTGTGACCACATAGGATATGATCTTCCCTGTACTCTGAAAAAGCTTTTTACTTAACTGTAAATTGAGAGACACAATTCAGCATGAAAGTTTTTGTGCAGCCATTCTGACAAGTGTAAACATTTAAGCAAAATATATCCCTCCAGCTAAAACAACAATAATTCATGCAGATGAATTTTCAGAGGGACGTTTTCTGTAAAAACCATGTTGTCCATCATCTATATAACCGGACCGTGAATCTAATCAAAGTATTTGTTCTCTATTTCCCTTCTTTAGAAGAAATACAACTAAACAAGCACAAAGAACCACAGAAACCAAAACACACAAAAGATGTTAAGTTAGAAACATTTCCAGGTTATCATGATGTAAGGATATTTTAGTGATTTCCAAGGTTTCAGAAAAGATTTGTAACTCAGGAGTTCTAAGAACCAATATCACAGAAACTATACACCTCAGAATCAGAATTCTTCTGCCCTTCCCTGTGTCCTTCTGAGTCACCTCGTTTCCCAGTCTTCAGTAAACCTCCGTCCCCTCTGCATTTTAGCCCCTTGAAAGAAAGGTTCAGTGCTAAGTAGATGGACGCTGAGGTGTCCGTGCATGCCCAGTTGGCATAGTTTCATTGCTTGCACTTGGAAGTGGGCAAGTTTTGCAGTTTATTCTTGAGGACCTGCATTTTCACTTCTAGTTTGAAAATATCTCAGTTCACTCACATATCACTAGAAATCAGTATAGCTAGTTCCCACAATCTAGATGATATGTCTAGTCTACGGCCAAGTTTTTAGATAAACTATCACTGTTGCTCTGTCTAGATAAATTGTCCATGCAGGTTATTTACTGATGACACATCTCTACAATGTGTAGGCATCTTTATGCTGAAATGAATCTTTGACTTTATTTGTACATCAATTTTAAAAAAACTGCTTTTTTCCCCTCGAAAAGATTCTTGACTGAATGTTTGACACAACCTATACAAATGTTATCATAAAGGAAGGCTTCGAGACTCAGTCACTCAGTCGTGTCCAACTGTAGCACACCAGGACTCCCTGTCCCCCACCATCTCCCAGAGTTTGCCCAATCCACTGGGCCACCAGGGAAGCTACAGAAACTATAAAAATTGATATATTTAACTTTTAAAATAGAGAAATGCCTGAATTAAGTGGAGGAGTAGGATCTGGGGAAAAGCAGCAGCAATGAAAAGGAGCCACTCTGAACCTAAGCCAATGTCAAAAATAAACAGGTATAAGTTTGAGAATTAGGAGAATAGAATAATTCCTTTCCTAATTGAGAGTAATCCAAATGCTTATCAGTAGGAACTGGTATATTTACTTATATATTCAATAAATACTTCAGGCTTCTCTGGTGGCCCAGGTGAATTCCTGGGTTTGATTCCTGGGTCGGGAAGATCCCCTGGGGAAGGAAACAGCAACCCACTCCAGTATTCTTGCCTGAGAAATCCCATGGACAGAGGAGCCTGATGGGCTGCAGTCCGTCAGACTGCAGAGTCAGACACAGTGACTAAACCAGCCTCACTACCAAGCATGCTGCCAGACACTGTGTTATGGGATGAGGTTTTGGAAATGACCAGGTTTGTAGTCCCTGACCTCAGTGAACGCAGGGTGAACTGGAAGAGACAGACAAGAAATGATAAAACATCTATTCATCTTCTAATACCAAAAACGGAATGGCTTAAACAGCAAAAATATCTTGTCTCACAGTTCTGAAGGCTAGAAATCCAAGATTAAGGTGTCAGCAGAGGGGCTCCTCCTGAGGCCTGTGAGAGGAAAACTATACCATGCCTCTCCCCAACTCAACGGTGGTTTCCTGGCCATCTTTGGCCTGATTTGCTGCAGAGGCATCACCCCAGTCTCTGCCCTCATCTTCACAGTGCTCTCCCCATGTGTGTGTTCGGGCAAAATTCTCCCTGTTTACAAGGATGCTGATCATGTTGGACGAGGGGCCCACCCTATGCTTCAGGATCTCAACTAATTACATCTTGTTTTTCAGCCACTCAGTCATGTCCAACTCTTTGCTACCCCATGTACTGCAGCACTCCAGACTCCTCTGTCCTTCACCATCTCATGAATTTTGCTCAAATGCATGTCCACTGAGTCAGTGATGCCATCCAACCACCTTATTCTCTGTCATCCCCTTCTCCTCCTGCCCTCAGTCTTTCCCAGCATCACAGTCTTTTCCAATGAGTGGAATCAGGCGGCCGAAGTTCTGAAGCTTCAGCTTCGGCAACAGATTTCCAATGAATATGCAGGGTTGATTTCCTTTAGGATTGACTGGTTTGATCTCCTTGCTGTCTGGTTTCATTCTTAGGTACTGGAGGTGAGGACTTCAACATTAGAATTTGTGCTGCATGCTAAGTCGCTTCAGTCATGTCCGACTCTGTGTGACCCTATCGACTGTAGCCCACCAGGCTCCTCTGTCCAAGGGATTCTCCGAGCAAGAAGAATTTAGAAGCAGGGGGGCACAATTCAGTCCATCATTGTACAGAAAGAAAAGGCATTCAGTTTCACTGTACTCCCCTATCGGACTTTGGGGATCCTTGTAGAAAGGCTACCATTTCCTTAACGGCCTCCATTCCTACCACATTTCCCCAAAAGTCAATCTCCTGTTCCACCAAATGCCCTGCTTGGAGGCTGGCTGCCTGTAGAGCTAAATTCTCAGGAATGACAACTACTGCGGCTGAGTGTGCCCAAGAACTGTGCGAAGGTCCTAATGTTCTACTGCACTTCCAAAGCAAAGCCCTACGTCTGAACCCAGGCTACTGAAGTTTCAGAAAACAAATCAGAGAACTCAATAACACATTCCTCTACAGTAAATGATCCATTCCACTTGCATTGCCAATTCAAGGGTAGAATTGGGCTTGTGCACATGTTTTTTCTCTGGAGCTGTGGAAAGGATATTGACATGGTTTGACACTTTTTTCTCAGTAAAACTTACACTTCATAGTGTTTGTGGTCAACTTCAGGAAGCATTCCAGCTATCACTCCTAGGCAAGTATTTTAGATTTAAGGAGGTAAGTGGTATTAAAATTATGATACTCAACAGGTGGCTGTGCTTCCTGATTTTTTTCTCTGAAGGTCTATGCTCTGATCGCTCACCATTCATAGCTTTATCAGTAACTTCACCATATATTAACATATACATATATATAATCTAGAAAAATGGTACTGATGATCCTATTTGCAGGGCATGAATAAGAGAGAAGAGATGCAGATGTAGAGAACAAACTTGTGAACCTAAGCGGGGACAGGAGAGGGTGGAATGAACAGGAGAGAGTTGCACTAACAATACGCTGCTGCTGCTGCTAAGTCACTTCAATTGTGTCCGACTCCATGCGACCCCATAGATGGCAGCCTACTAGGCTCCTTCGTCCCTGAGATTCTCAGGCAAGAACACTGGAGTGGGTTGCCATTTCCTTCTTCAATGCATGAAAGTGAAAACTGAAAGTGAAGTCACTCAGTTGTGTCTGACTCTTCATGACCTCATGGACTGCAGCCTACCAGGCTCCTCCGTCCATGGGAGTTTCCAGGCAAGAGTACTGGGGTGGCTTGCCATTGCCTTCTCCACTACTGTGTGTAAAATAGATAGCTAACAGAAACCTGTACATTGTCCCCTGCTTATTTAACTTATATGCAGAGTACATCATGAGAAATGCTGGACTGGATGAAGCACAAGCTGAAATCAAGATTGCCGGGAGAAATATCAATAACAGATATGCAGATGACACCACCCTTATGGCAGAAAGTGAAGAGGAGCTAAAAAGCCACTTGATGACAGTAAAAGAGGAGAGTGAAAAAGTCGGCTTAAAGCTCAACATTCAGAAAATGAAGATCATGGCATCCGGTCCCATCACTTCATGACAAATAGATGGTGAAACAGTGGAAACAGTGACAGATTTTATTTTTGGGGGCAGCTCCAAAATCACTGCAGGTGGTGACTGTAGCCATGAAATGAAAAGAAGCTGGCTCCTGGAAAGAAAAGTTATGACCAACCTAGACTGCTTATTAAAAAGCAGAGACTTTACTTTGCCAACAAAAGTCCATTTAGTCAAAGCTATGGTTTTTCCTGTGGTCATGTATGGATGTGAGAGTTGGACCATAAAGAAAGCGGAATGCCAGAGAATTGATGCTTTTGAACTATGGTGTTGGAAAAGACTCCTGAGAGTCCCTTGGACTGCAAGGAGATCCAACTAGTCCATCCTAAAGGAAACCAGTCCTGAATATTCATTGGAAGGACTGATGCTGAAGCTGAAACTCCAATACTTTGGTCACCTGCTGCGAAGAACTGACACATTTGAAAAGACTGAAGGCGGGAGAAGAAGGTACTACAGAGGATGAGATGGCTGGACGACATCAACCACGCCATCATGACATTAGTTTGAGTAAACTCTGGGAGTTGGTGATGGACAGGGAGGCCTGGCGTGCTGCAGTCCATGGGGTCACAAAGAGTTGGACACGACTGAGCGACTGAACCAAACTGAATTGAACAGAAACCTGCTGTATAACACAGGGAGCTCAGCTTGGTGCTCTGTGATGACAAAGAGGGATGGAAGGCTGCGGGGGTCAAGGGAAGGGATACATGTATACTTGTAGCTGATTCATGCTGTTGTACAGCAGAAACTAACACAACATTGTAAGGCAATTATCCCTCAACTTAAAAAAAGTTTTAAAAATATAGAAATGTGGCCATGAGTTGAGAGGTACTGTAAGAACCCTATCTTAGCTGAGCTAAACTGCTCATATGCCATTTTTCTGCCCAGGATAAACATCCCTAGTTCTGGAGTTTACTTTCAGCTTACAAGCTGGAGCTGTGGGACACACTCGGCGTCTTCTGTGGCTTCTCTGGTTTTCTCTCTGATGCAGCACAGAAAAACAAAAACAGAAGGGCTCAAACCTCGGACAGGCTAAGAGGTCTATGGTGAACCAAATGTCACACACTCCAAGGTCTTTAAAAGTAGAGAGCACCCAGCTGAGACAGAGGACCACTATGCTGCTGCACAGATGGCACTTCAGGATGGGAACAGAGGCCTCCATGGAGAAGAGTCCCTCACTAAGATGAGGTCAGAGCAAAGCTCCACCCTCAACATTAAGAGACACCAGAGTCCTACATGTATTACTGTGAATGGAATAGAGGAATACAAGGCAAAGGGCTGTTAAGTGCCATACATTTTCAGTGTTAGCACTTTTTATCTCGGAATCTCGTTTGTTTCCACGGAATGATTAGTTGTAAAACTCAAAAAACAATTCTAAGGAGGCACTAGAAAGGCAGCAAAGAGGATTCGCAGAAATCACCATAGACCAACCCTCAACTCCACGTTTGCTTATCTCCTGGCTTCTCCGGAACACCTCTAGGGTTGATTAAAGTAACAGCTGATTCACTTCACTGTACAGCAGAAATTAACACAACACTGTAAAGCAAATATACCCGAATTTTTTAAAAAATGCATTCCAAAATACATTAGGTACAGACGAATACTGTTGGATTCCACTTATATAAAATATCTCCAAGAGTCAAACTCAGAGTCAGAATGTACACTGGTGGACTCCAGGGGCTGTAGGGGTAGGTGGTGGGGGCGGGGAGGGGAGATGGGGAGTTAGTGTCTAATGGGAACAGTTTCAGTTTAGGAAGGTGAAAACATCAGGAGATGGATGATGGTGAGAGTTGCATGACAATGTGAGTATACTCACTGCCACCGAACTATACAGCTAAATATGGTTAAAATAGTATCTTTTATGTTATTTTTACCACAATTTAAAAAATAATCTCTTTCCATCTTACCCACAACTGTCATCACCAGCAGCAGCAGTAGCAACAATAACAATCAGAAATACTGTCAGTTCCTTCCTTGGAGGGCAGAAAGGGCTGGCAAAATCTTTTAATGGGGCAAGTATTTTTCATTCAGTTTTTCATAAGAATCCTGGCTAGTGACCAAACCCCCTTCTATGGCCCTAGTAATTCTCCTTTAGTGAATAATTTCAGGTTTGAACTTATCAGGAAATAAAGGAGGTTCAGCAGCTTGTTTTTGAAGGCTTCTATATTTATCATATCTCCCCTGTTTCCCAGTGCTATAAATGAGACCTCAATGTGCTAAAACAGTGTACTTCAAAACACAGTCATAGACTTCACCAGGTAAAGGAAGAATCATATATGCTTTCTATCAAGCACTGGGGTTCCAGATGTAGGTGGGCTTAACTTGACTAATCAGGGTCACTTTAGAAGCCAACCATGATGGTAAGGAGTAGACCTTCCAATCATTCATAAGATCCGGTACATCTCTCCTTCACGATTCTTCTACAGTGTTTTGTAAGTGTTTGGGTCTGATGCTCCCATTACACAGCAACATTTTTGAAGGCAAAGGCTGGGTGTTACTTATCATTGTATTACCACAACTTATCAAAGCAACACATAGTAGGTGTTCAGGAAGTGTTTGCAGGGTAAGTCAATCCACTAATAAAAATGGCCAGTTTTCACTGCCTTTGCGTTGATTTTAAATGTACACTCCAGCAACACCCTCCAAAAGTATAGATTCACTGTTAATGTCCCAAGTCCTATTTGAATACTAGATACTTGTGCCTAAAGTGTACACAAATCTTCAGGACCTTGGTCAGGACTTCGGGACATTATAAAAGATAAAGTGGCGATCAGATGTATGGAGTTTGGGGTTTGTTTCTTTATTTAGTTTGGATTTGGCTTTGATGAAAATATCATTAATGACTTCAGCATGTCTACGCCTGTCTGCTTCTAAGAAAATTTCAGATTCTACTAAGTCAGTTATCTGTTAACTAGAACAGGAACTAAAGATGTATGACGTGGTGAAATATTAAATATCTTAATATCAAGCAATAATATCATTTTACCTAGAACGCTTTTACATGCAGGTATCTGAATGTTAAAGTGAATGCAATGATGAGCAACTAATGTAATTTCCCACTGGGTATGTTCTGTGTATGAGCTTTAAAAAATAACCAAAGAGACCCGAAATAATGACATTTTCATTTAACATGTCCTGGTTGCTTTAAGTCATTCTTCTGACTATAAATGTTTCAGTTCAGTTTAGTCGCTGATTTGTGTCTGACTCTTTGCACCCCATGGGCTGCAGCACGCCAGGCATCCCTATCCATCACCAACTCCTGGAGTTTGCTCAAACTCATGTCCATTGAGTCAGCGATGCCATCTACCCATCTCATCTCTGTCATCCCCTTGTCTTCCTGCCTACAATCTTTCCCAGCATCAGGGTCTCTTCCAATAAGTTGGTTCTTCGCATCAGGTGGCCAAAGGATTGGCGCTTCAGCATTAGTCCTTCCAATGAATATCCTGGGTTGATTTCCTTTAGGAATGACTGGTTTGATCTCCTTTCTGTCCAATGGTTTACTCAGACACTAATTAGGAAGTCACAGTAGATGATGTCGATGGTGATCTTGTCTGACAATCCACTCTGGATTCGTTCTTCCTGATTTTCAGGGCCCCACCCTTCACATGACCTCCAAAGACACCAGCCCCTGCAGACCTCTCCTATCCCAGGCTCCATTCATGCCCTTGAACAAGGTCTTTCTCTCCCCAACCCTTCCAACTTGCTCCTCTTTCCTCTAACCAACAATTCCCTAGAAATTAGATTAAGAGGCTGGAATGTAAACAATGTGATCACCTAATTAGAGCAATTCACACAATGTTGTCCATAATTGATCTGTACCACCCTATGGGCTATTTGTGCTCTAACTGATAAAATGTGCTCCCTGGGATTTTTGAGCACTGGGTTTAGTGGTCTCCCAGCTGCCATCTCACTATCATACTTTCTCATCTTATTCCACTAAAATAAAACTTACAGAATGAAAGCCATCAACTCAGCATCTCATGTTTATACACTTTAACTATGTCTGCTACTTAAAGCAGTCTGACATCAGTACAAGTTCAGTTCAGTTCCGTTGCTCAGTCCTGTCCAACTGTGACCCCATGAACCGCAGCACACCAGGCCTCCTGTCCATCACCAACTCCCAGAGTTCACCCAAACCCATGTCAATTGAGTCAGTGATGCCATCCAACCATCTCATCCTCTGTCTTTCCCTTCTCCTCCTGCCCTCAATCTTTCCCAGCATCAGGGTCTTTTCAAATCAGTCAGCTCTGCTCATCAGGTGGCCAAAGGACTGGAGTTTCAGCTTCAACATCAGTCCTACCAATGAATACCCAGGATTGATCTCACTTAGGATGGACTGGTTGGATCTCCTTGCAGTCCAAGGGACTCTCAAGAGTCTTCTCCAACACCACAGTTCAAAAGCATCAATTCTTCGGCACTCAGCTTTCTTTATAGTCCAACTCTCACATCCATACATGACCACTGGAAAAACCAAAGCCTTGACTAGATGGACCTTTGTTGACAAAGTAATGTCTCTGCTATCTAGGTTAGTCATAACTTTCCTTCCAAGGAGTAAGCATCTTTTAATTTCATGGCTGCAATCACCATCTGCAGTGATTTTGGAGCCCCCCAAAATAAAGTCTGACATTTTTTCCATTATTTCCCCATATTTGCCATGAAGTAATGGGACCAGATGCCATGATCTTCATTTTCTGAATGTTGTTGAGCTTTAAGCCAACTTTTTCACTCTCCTCTTTCACTTTCATCAAGAGGCTCTTTAGTTCTTCTTCACTTTCTGCCATAAAGGTGGTATCATCTGCATATGAGGTTATTGATATTTCTCCCAGCAATCTTGATTCCAGCTTGTGCTTCCTCCAGCCCAGCGTTTCTCATGATGTACTCTGCATAGAAGTTAAATAAGCAGGGTGACAATATACAGCCTTGACGTACTCCTTTTTCTATTTGGAACCAGTCTGTTGTTCCATGTCCAGTTCTAACTGTTGCTTCCTGACCTGCATACAGGTTCTTCAAGAGGCAGATCAGGTAGTTTGGTATTCCCAACTGTTTCACAATTTCCCACAGTTTATTGTGATCCACACAGTCAAAGGCTTTGGCATAGTCAATAAAGCAGAAATAGATAATTTTCTGAAACTCTCTTGCTTTTTTGATGATCCATCGGATGTTGGCAATTTGATCTCTGATTCCTCTGCCTTTTCTAAAACCAGCTTGAACATCTTGAAGTTCACGGTTCATGTATTGCTGAAGCCTGGCTTGGAGAATTTGGGGCATTACTTTACTAGCGTGTGAGATGAGTGCAATTGTGCAGTAGTTTGAACATTCTTTGGCATTGCCTTTCTTTGGGATTGGAATGAAAACTGACCTTTTCCAGTCCTGTGGCCACTGCTGAGTTTTCCAATATACTGAGTTTCAGTACAAGTAAAAAGAGTTATAAGGAAAACAAAAGCTTCTCAGATACACATATAAAAATGATACAAAATAAAATTCAAGCTTTTAAACCAGCAAGCTTAAATTAATTATTTAAGGCATTACATTTCACTATGACCATATTATTCTACTCCCCATCTGTTGTTGTTGTTTAGTCTCTAAGTTGTGTCCGACACTTTTGCAACCCTGCGGACTGTAGCCCACCAGGCTCCTCTGTCCATGGGATTTCCCAAGCAAGAATACTAGAGTGGGTTGCCACTTCCTTCTCCAGGGGATCTTCCCGACGCAGGAATCAAACTCACAACTCCTGCCTCTCCTGCATTGGCAGGTGTATTCTTTACCACTGAGAAATCTGAGGAGCCCTATTCTCCACTAGCATCTTATAAAGTCTTAGTATTGAGGTATGTACATATCACTTGCCTTTTAAAACAAAGGTTTAAAAGATTAGACTATTAAGGGACCCATTTTAAAATTAGGAAGCTTTAACCAACACATTTTTATAATACTGACTCCTGCTATTTCCTGAAGTAAATGAAAGCTTTTTTATTTTGAAAATTAAAGTTACATCCAACTTCAAGTTTCTTCTTTTTTTGCTTTCTTTATAAAAATAATTGATAGCATTTTCTATTCTAATCACATTGAGACTAACACTGAATTCAAAAGAGAATTTTTAATGGAAACAAAACTCCAATGATCTCTGAGACCAAGGTAAACACCCTGGCTCAATGCGTAGTACACATTGTTCCCTAGGCAAAAAGGGAAGACATCTTTACGGAAATCTTATGGTTCAGAGGCTCCACTTGGCAGTTGATGCTGGAACAACAGAAAGGCCTCACATGAGCAGTGGTAAAAGCCAAGCCAGTGTAGTCAATGAGTGGGTGACATCAGGCCTCATGGGTTATACTCAGGCGTGCTCAAAGAGTCAACAGTGCTGATCGAAACTATAGGAAAGATAAATCCATTTTACAATCAGTCTGACACCACTGGCAAACAAACAAAACTGTACTTGAATGGAATTCAACTTTGGCTGAATTTTCTTAAAAAGCTGGCCACAGGGCTGCCCTTGACATCCATGTTTCAGTTTGGCACTGGGCCTCCCAAACAACAAAGCAGGTGAAATTCCTCAAATATACGCATCTAATAAATCATTCTGTCAGTTAGACAGTAACATTTACATATCACCCTTCCAGTTCCTAACTGGCTAATCAGTTGCAAGACCAAATTACACAGTACTGAGGCAATAAGAAACACAGGCGTGTAAACAACATCACAATGGCTCATTGTCCTGTCAAGTTTACCCTATTTAAGCATGCCATTTCTATTTAGATGAAGAAAGCCTCCATAATGACACCATTTTTATAAAGGTCCTAATCAAGCAAAACTAACCAACACAATATATTGTTTAGGAGTACATACTATCTTTTAAAAAGAAGGAATTATAAACACAAAATTAGGGATAGCAGCTACCCCTTGGCAAGAGGCAGAAATATGGGATGGGAAAGGAACATGACATAGAAAGTAACAATAGCAAAATCAATTCTACAACTGGACTTAATAACTTTTGCACAGACCTATTATACCATTTTATGTTTGTCATTTTTTTCCATGATTGACTTTTGAAAAGTCTCTATCTTTCCTGGAATATGGAGTCCTCTATGTAAGACAGCAGAGGATGAGATGGTTACATAGCATCACCGACTCAATGGACATGAATTTGAGCAAACTCCAGGAGATAGTGGAAGACATGGAGACCTGGAATGCTGCAGTCCATGGGGTTGCAAAGAGTCAGACACAACTTAGCGACTGAACAACAACATGGAAGACAGCATTGCAAGCCCAGATTAGGCAGAGTACTTGTATTTACTGTTAGCTAGAAATTCCTTTGAAAGCTCCTTGATCTTTCCATATTTCCAGCTGCAAAGCAAAATTTTCTGCAATAGTAGCAGCATATAAGGACTTCCCTGGTGGCTCAGTAGTGGAAACAGGCTGCCAATGCAGGAGACATGAGTTCAACCCCTAGGTTGGGAAGATCCCCTAGGAAGGAAATGGCAACCCACTCCAGACTGCCTGGGAAATCTCATGGACAGAGGAGCCTGGTGGGCTACAGTCCATAGGGTCACAGAGAGTAGAACATGACTTAGGAACTAAACAACAACAACAAAACAGCATATAAGAAGAGCTAATGACATACTTTTCATTCTTTGATATTTACCACTTCTTTTTAAATTAGGAATTTAATTTTTGTAATTTTTATTTTATATTGGAGTATGAAGTGAAGTGAAGTGAAAGTCGTTCAGTCATGTCTGACTCTTTATCCATGGAATTCTCCAGGCAAGAATACTGGAGTAGGTAGCCTTTCCCTTCTCCAGGGGATCTTCCCAACCCAGGAATTGAATCCAGGTCTCCGGCATTGCAGGAGGATTATTAACCAGCTGAGCCACAAGGGAAGCCCACATTGGAGTACAGTTGATTAACAATGTTGTGTTAGTTTCAGAAGTACAGCAAAGTGATTCAGTTATACATACACATGTATCTGTTCTTTTTAAAATTCTTTTTCCATTTAGGTTATTACATAATATTGACCAGAGCTCCCTGTGTCATACAGTAGATCCCTGTTGGTTATCTATTTTAACTATAAAGGTGGGTACCTGTCAATCTTAAACTCCTAATCTATCCCTCCCCTCACTCATGCCCCCCAGTAATCATAAGTTCATTCTCTAAGTCTGTGAGTCTGTTTCTGTTTTGTAATAAGCTCATTCTTATCATTTTTCTTAGATTCCACATATAAGTGATATATGATATTAGTTTCTCTCTGACTTACTTCACTTAGTATGATAACCATATGATAATCACCAGGATCATCAATGTGGCTGCAAAGAGCATTATTTCATTCTTTTAAATGGCTGAGTAATATTCCATTACACCTATGTATCACATCTTCCTTACCATTCATCTGTCAATGGATATTTAGGTTGCTTCCATGTCTTTGCTACTATAAACAGTGCTGCAATGAAGGGGGTTCATGGATCCTTTCAAATCATGTTTCCCTCAAAATATATTATGCCCAGGAGTAAGATTACTAGATCATATGGCAGCTGTATTTTTAATTTTTTAAGGAACCTCCATACTGTTCTTCACAGTGGCTACACCAACTTATATTCCCACCAACAGTTTAGGAGGGTTCCTTTTTTTCCACACCCTCTGCAGCATTAATTATCTGTAGATTTTTTGGTGATGGCCATTCTGATCAGTGTGAGGTCATACCTCATAGCTTTGATCTGTACTTCTCTACTAACTAGCGATGTTGAAGATCTTTTCATGTGCCTCTTGGCCATCTAATGTCTTCTGAAAGATGAACTCCCCAGGTCAGTAGGTGCCCAATATGCTACTGGAGATCAGTGGAGAAATGACTCCAGAAAGAACGAAGGGATGGAGTCAAAGCAAAAACAACACCCCGTTGTGGATGTGACTGGTGATGGAAGTAAAGTCTGATGCTGTAAAGAGCAACACTGCATAGGAACCTGGAATGTCAGGTTCATGAATCAAGGCAAATTGGAAGTGGTCAAACAGGAGATGGCAAGAGTGAACATCAACGTTTCAGGAATCAGTAAACTAAAATGGACTAGAATGGGTGAATTTAACTCAGATGACCATTATACGTACTATCATGGGCCAGAATTCCTTAGAAGAAATGGAGTGACCATCATAGTCAACAAAAGAGTCTGAAATGCAGTACTTGAATGCCATGTCAAAAACAAAAGAATGATCTCTGTTCATTTCCAAGGCAAATCACTCAGTATTACGGTAATCAAAGTCTATGCCCTGACCAGTAATGCTGAAGAAGCTGAAGTTGAACAGTTCTATGAAGACCTACAAGACCTTCTAGAACTAACACCCAAAAAACATGTCCTTTTCATTATGGGGGACTGGAATGCAAAAGTAGGAAGTCAAGAAACACCTGGAGTAACAGGCAAATTTGGCCTTGGAGTACAAAAGGAGCAGGTCAAAGGCTAACAGAGTTTTGCCAAGAGAACACACTGGTCATAGCAAACACCCTCTTCCAACAACACAAGAGACGACTACACATGGACATCACCAGATGGTCAATACCAAAATCAGACTGATTATATTGTTTGCAGCCAAAGATGGAGATGCTCTATAAAGTCAGCAAAAAACAAGACTGGGAGCTGACTGTGGCTCAGATCATGAACTCCGTATTGACAAATTCAGACTGAAATAGAAGAAAGTAAGGAAAACCACCAGACCATTCAGGTATGACCTAAATCAAATCCCTTATGATTATACAGTGGAAGTGAGACGTGAGATTCAAGGGATTAGATCTGATAGAGTGCCTGAAGAAGTTCGTGACATTTTACAGGAGGCAGTGATCAAGACTGTCCCCAATATTGTGACTGTCCAGCACATGTACCCCAATGTTCATCGCAGCACTGTTTACAATAGCCAGGACATGGAAACAACCTAGATGTCCATCAGCAGATGAATGGATAAGAAAGCTGTGGTACATATACACAATGGAGTATTACTCAGCCGTTAAAAAGAATTCATTTGAATCAGTTCTGATGAGATGGCTGAAACTGGAGCCAATTATACAGAGTGAAGTAAGCCAGAAAGAAAAACACCAATACAGTATACTAACACATATATATGGAATTTAGGAAGATGGCAATGACGACCCTGTATGCAAGACAGGAAAAAAGACACAGATGTGTATACCAGACTTTTGGACTCAGAGGGAGAGGGAGAGGGTGGGATGATTTGGGAGAATGGGAATTATAACATGTATACTGTCATGTAAGAATTGAATCGCCAGTCCATGTCCGACATAGGGTGCAGCTTGCTTGGGGCTGGTGCATGGGGATGACCCAGAGAGATGTTGTGGGGAGGGAGGTGGGAGGGGGGTTCATGTTTGGGAACGCATGTAAGAATTAAAGATTTTAAAATTTAAAAAAAAATAAATAAATAAAAGGAAGAAACCAAAAAAAAAAAAAAAAAAAAAAAAAAAAGACTGTCCCCAAGAAAAAGAAATGCAAAAAGGCAAAATGGTTTGTGTGAGGAGCCCTTACAAGTAGCTGAGAAAAGAAGAGAAGTGAAAAGCAAAGGAAAAAAGGAAAAATATACCCATTTGAATGCAGCGTTCCAAAGAATAGCAAGGAAAGATAAGAAAGCCTTCCTCAGTGATCAGTGCAAAGAAATAGAGGAAAACAATGGAATGGGAAAGACTAGAGATCTCTTCAAGAAAATTAGAGATACCAAGAGAACATCTCATGCAAAGATGGGCTCAATAAAGGACAGAAATGGAATGGACGTAACAGAACCAAAGATATTAAGAAGAGGTGGTAAGAATACAGAGAAAACCTATATAAAAAAGATCTTCACGACCCAGATAAACACGATGGTGTGATCACTCATTTAGAGCCAGACATACTGGAATGCAAAGTCCAGTGGGCCTCAGGAAGCATCACTACAAAAACAGCTAGCAGAAGCAATGGAATTTCAGTTGAGCTATTGCAAATCCTAAAAGATGATGCTGTGGAAGTACTGCACTCAATATGTCAGCAAATCTGGAAAACTCAGCAGTGGCCACAGGATGGGAAAAGGTCAGTTTTCATTCCAATCCCAAAGAAAGGCAATATCAAAGAATGCTCAAACTACCGCACAATTGTACTTATGTCACACGTTAGCAAAGTAACGCTCAAAATTCTCCAAGACAGGCTTCAACAGTACATGAACAATGAAATTCCAGAATTCAAGCTGGATTTAGAAAAGGTAGAGGAACCAGGGATCAAATTGCCAACATCTGTTGGATTATCAAAAAAGCAAGAGAGTTCCAGAAAAACATCTACTTCTGCTTTATTGACTATGCCAAAGCCGTTGACTGTGTGGATCACAACAAACTGCGGGAAATTCTGAAAGAGATAGGAATACCAGGCCACCTGACCTGCCTCTTGAGAAATCTGTATACAGGTCAAGAAGCAATAGTTAGAACTGGACATGGAACAACAGCCTGGTTTCAAATTGGGAAAGGAGTATGTCAAGGCTGTATATTATCACTCTGCTTATTTAACTTAAATGCAGAGTTCATCATGAAAAATGCTGGACTGGATGAAGCACAAGATGGCCAGGAGAAATATCAAGAACCTCAGACATCCAGATGACATCATCCTTATGGCTGAAGGTAAAGAAGAACTAAAGAACCTCTTGATGAAAGTGTAAGAAGAGAGTGAAAAAGTTGGCTTAAAACTCAACTTTAAGAAAATGAAGATCATGGCATCTGGTCCCGTCACTTCATGGCAAATAGATGGGGAACCAGTGGAAACAGTCACAGACTTTATTTGAGGGGCTTCAAAATCACTGCAGATGATGACTGTAGCCATGAAATTAAAAGATGCTTGTTCCTGGAAAGAAAAGTTATGACCAACCTAGACAGCATATTAAAAAGCAGAGACATTACTTGTCCAACAAAGGTTCATCTAGTCAAAGATATGGCTTTTCCAGTAGTCACGTATGGATGTGAGAGTTGGACTATAAAGAAAGGTGAGCACCGAAGAATTGATGCTTTTGAACTGTGGTGTTGGTGACGACTCTTGAGAGTCCCTTGGACAGCGATGAGATCCAACCTGTCCATCCTAAAGGAAATCAGTCCTGAATAGTCATTGGAAGGACTGATGCTGAAGCTGGAACGCCAATCTTTGGCTACCTGATGCAAAGAGCTGACTCATTTGAAAAGACCCTGATGCTGGGAAACACTGAAGGCGGGAGGAGAACGGGACGGCAGATGATGAGATGGTTGGGTGGTATCATTGACTTGATGGGCATGAGTCTGAGTAAATTCCAGGAGTTGGTGATAAACAGGGAGGCCTGGCGTGCTGCAGTCCATGGGGTCGCCAAGGAGTCAGACATGACTAAGTGATTGAACTGAACTGAACTTATATTTTCTTTGGAGAAATGTCTATTTAGATATTTTGCCCATTTTTTGATTGGGTTTTTTTTTTTTTTTGATAGTGATTGGCATGAGCTGTTTGTCTGTTTTGGAGACTAATCCCTTGTTGGTCCCTTTTATTTGCGAATACTTTTTCCCATTCTGTGGCTAGCCTTCTCAGCTTATTTTGCAAAGCAGACATTTTTAATTTTAATACAGCCCATCTTATCAATTATTTCTTTCATGGATCATGCCTTTAGTGTTGTATCTAAACTGTCATCACCATACCCAAGGTCATTTAGGTTTTCTCCTATGTTGTCTTCTAAGTTTTATAGCCTGGTGTTTTACCTTTAGGCCTGTGATCCATTTTGAGCTAAGTTTTGTAGAGTGTAAGATCTATGTCTGGATGCATTGTTTTACATGTAGGCATCCAGTTTTTCCAGGAAAGACTATCTTTACTCCATTGTATAGCCTTTCTTTCTTCACATCAAAGATCAGTAGTCTGGGTTTGTCTGGGTTTATTTCCGGGCTCTCTATTTTGTTCCACTGATTTACTCATGTATTCTTTCACCAATGCCACACTGTCTTAATTACTATAGCTTTACAAGTCTTGAAGTCAGGTAGAGTCAGTCCTTCAAATTTGGTCTTCTTCAGTTTTCTGTTGGTTTTCTGGGTCTTTGGTCAGAATCAGTGTTTTGATAACCACAAACTAACTTTCTGGGAATTCTGATTAGAATTGCATTGATTCAAATTGGGAGGAACAACTTGAGTCTTCCTATCCATGAAGATAGACTCTCTCTCCATTTATTCAGTTCTTTGGTTTTGTTTATCATAATTCTCTAGTTTTTCTCATATAGATCCTGTACATATTGGTTTAGATTTATACCTAAGTATTCCATTTTGGGGCATCCCAATGTAAATGGCATTTTAAAATTTCAAATTCCATCTGTTTATTGCTAGGATACAGGAAAGTGAGTATATCCTGCAATCTTGCTATAACACATTAGTTTCCAGATTTTTTTTTTGGTTTGTTTTTTCAGATTTTCTACATAATATTTACCTCTTTTTAGTCAAAAACAACCATGGCCATCTTTGGTCAAATAAAAAAAATGACTTAGTTATTTCTCTAAACACTAGGTAAAAATTGATTTTTTTTCAGCTTTATTGAAGTACAATTGACAAAACTGTATATATTTATGATTTATCACTTATATTTGATACATGTATATACTGTGAAATGATTACCACAAACAAGCTAATTAACATATCCATCACTTCACACAGTTATCATTTTCTTTCCCTGCCTCCTTTTCTTCCTTCCTTTCTCTTTCTTTCAATGTGCTCAAGATCTACCTTTTAAAAAATTTCAGGTGTACAATATAATACTGCTCCAGAACTTATTCATCTTGCATAACTGAAACTTTTCATCCTTTAATAATCTCCCTATTGTCCCCTTCACCCAGTTTCTGGAAAGCACCACTCTAGTCTCTGCTTCTTTGACTATTCTGGATTTCCCATATTAGTGAGATCATTAAGTATTTGTCTTTCTGTGTCTGGTTTATTTCACTTTGCAAAGCTTTCTCTAGTTTCATTCCAGTTGCTGCCAATGGCAGGATTTTCTTCTTTTTTAAGGATGAATAATGTTCTCTATGTATCTCATTTTCTTTATTTGGTCATCAAATGACAGACATTTAGGTTGTGTTCATATCTTGACAACTGTGAATAATGCTGCAATGAACATGGAAATGCAGGCATCTCTTCAAGATAGTGAATTCATTTCCTTTGGACATATATCCAGGCGTGTAATTGCTGAGTCATATGGGTAACTCAAACAGTAAAGAATCTGCCTGCACTGCAGGAGACCTGGGTTCAATCCATGGGTCAGGAAGATCCCCTGGGGAAGGGCATGGCAACCCACTCCAGTATTCTGGCCTGCAGAATCCCACGGACAGAGGAGCCTGGCAGGCTACAGTCCGTAGGGTCACAAAGAGTCGGACACAACTGAAACAACTTACCATGGACGAATGGCAGTTCTATTTTTAGTTTTTTAGAAACCTCCATAATGTTTTCTATTATGGCTACATGAATTGACATTCTCACCAACAGTGTCCAAGCACTTCTTTTCCTCCACATCCTTGCCAATTCTTGTCATTGCTTGTCTTTTTAACAATATCCATCCTAACAGGTGTGAGGTGATATTTCACTGTGGTTTTGATTTGCATTTCCCTTATGATTAGTGATGTTCTGAATCTGATGAGAAGTGACTCATTTGAAAAGACCCTGATGCTGGGAAAGATTGAAGGCAGGAGGAGAAGGGGGCTGACAGAGAATGAGGTGGTTGGATGGCATCACCGACTCAATAGACATGAGTTTGAGCAAACTCCAGGAGTTGGTGATGGACAGGGAGGCCTGAGTGCTGCAGTCCATGGGGTTGCAAAGAGTCAAACATGACTGAGCGACTGAACTGAACTGAACTGAACCTTTTCATATAACTGGGTTATTTATATGTCTTCTTTTAAGAAATGTCTATTCAGGTTCTTTACCCATTATTTTTTAAAAATTTTATACAATTCTTAAAGGTTATTTTCCATTTACAGTTACCTTAATTTTTATAATATAATATTTGCTACTTCCCTAAGAACTAGGTTAAAAACTGATTCTTTAAAAAAAAAAATCAAAAACCCTTTGCTAAAAAATCTCCAAGACCTAAAACTGGTTAAAGATTTTTTGGCATTATGTGTGTGCTTTGGCCAGTATGAAGATTATTCCCTGATTTACAGCAATTTCTCCAACCAAGTTATGTTAGTTAGCAATTTTCATCATATTATTAGTATAGTAGCTGCTCAGTTCAGTTCAGTCACTCAGTCGTGTCTGACTTTGCGACCCCATGAACCGCAGCACCCCAGGCCCCCCTGTCCATCACCAACTCCTGGAGTTCACTCAAACCCATGTCCATTGAGTTGGTGATATCATCCAACCATCTGATCCTCTGCCGTCCCCTTCTCCTCCAGCCCCCAATCTTTCCCAGCATCAGGGTCTTTTCAAATGAGTCAGCTCGTCACATCAGGTGGTCAAAGTATTGGAGTTTCAGCTTCAACATCAGTCCTTCCAATGAACACTCAGGAGTGATCTCCTTTAGGATGGACTAGTTGGATCTCCTTGCAGTCCAAGGGACTCTCAAGAGTCTTCTCCAACACCACAGTTCAAAAGCATCAATTCTTCGGTGCTCAGCTTTCTTTATAGTACAACTCTCACATCCATACAAGACCACTGGAAAAACCATAGCCTTGACTAGATGGACGTTTGTTGACAAAGTAATGTCTCTGCTTTTTAATATGCTGTCAAGGTTGGTCATAACTTTTCTTCCAAGGAGTAAGCGTCTTTTAATTTCATGGCTGCAATCACCATCTGCAGTAGGTTGAAAATTTCAAGAGCTAGATCCTGATGCTCAATTGTTTACCATTTTAAGCCCATTATAAACAAGATGCCCATTGGGGAAAACACACAGAAGACGCAAATAAAAATTCACTTAATTCACAAGAACAATGTAACCTGGATTTTTACAACACTGCAGTCCTGGGTGATGGTAATAATTATTGAAATAGAGAACAATGAGGTGAACACAGGTTTGGAAGCTGAAACCAGTAATTTTTTTTTAACATAGTTTGAAATGTATATTATAGAGACACAAATCAGGCAGTTGGATATAAGAATAAGGTGCTCAGAAGAGACTGGGGCTCAAAACATAAATCTGGAAGATCATCAATAGAATGTATTTAAAGTCATGATATTAGATGAGTTCCCCTGTAGGGAACAAGGTATAAGGAAGGTTGAGAAGTGCTTGCAAACAAGACTCTCAACCAAGGCTGAACATTCTTACAAACGAGATGTTCTGCCCAGTGTAGGGACAAGGTATAAGGAAGGTTGAGAAGTGCTTGCAAACGAGACTCTCAACCTTCCTTATACCTTGTTCCCTACATTCCCCCAGGGAATGAATATGGGCTAGACACAAAAGAGAATCTAGGGCTGATTTCTGCGGCATCTGAAATTGAAAGTTTAAGAAGAAAAAAAAGAGTTAAGAAAGGAAGACTGAGAAGAAAGAGTCAGAAATGAAGGTAGAAGGTCAGGAGAATGTACTTTCCCAGCAGCCAAGTGTTAAGAAATTGTCTCCAGGAAGAGAAAGTGACTGTTGAGAGCTTAAGTTAACTGAAGACTTAAAATTATTATTGCTACTGTATTTGTCAATGAGGTGGTCCCTGGTGACCTTACTCAGGATGGAGTTGGTATAAGAGACAATGGCAAAGAGGAAGAGGAAACTGGAAGCACAGACAGTTCTTTCAGAGAGTTTTGCTGGAAATGGAACAAGAGACACAGGGTAGCATAAAAGATTAAAGACCGAGATGTATTTTATTTGTTTTGTTTATGATAAGAGATAGCAAATGTTTGTAGACTGATGGAAATGAAGAAGCTGAAATGGAAAATTGAATAAAACAGGAAGGAGAGGAAATTATTTCAGTAATGGAATGCTCAAGTAGGCAAGAAGTTTTGGAGTCCAGGACACACATGGAAGAGCTGTTCTTAGAAGTCCGGGCAGGTCATCCACGCTAACAGGAGGGACCACAGAGTATGGTTCACATGGAGGTGGGTTGATGGTGGAAGAATGAAGAGGTTTCTTCTGGTTGCTTTGGTTTCCTAACTGAAACAAACAGTAAGTTCACCATGCTCTTTGGCCAGTATGAAGACTTCTCTGAGTGAGAGGATCAGAGAAAGGGTGCCCAAGATCTGAAGACAAAAGAACACAGGGGAAAGAGGTGCTGTGAGAACAGGAGAGTCAAATGATGAGGGAAGTGCATTGTTAGGCAGTACTGAGAGCCCACAGGATATCTGTGGTCACACATACGAAGGAAGGCCAGAGAGCATGCTTCCGTGAGTTACTTTAATCGTGCTCAACTGCTCAGGGGCAAGAATGAGTAAGTAGGTGGTTGAGTTTAATCAGAATTACAGATTTTCTAGGCGAACAAGACTGAAGGCAGAAAAGGATATAGTAGCTGATGGTTTACAAGGGTGTGATTACAATGTTGGACCACAGAATCTATGCTAAAAAATGCTGAAAGGAGAGGGGTGTAAGGACTGGAAAAGATGCTACAGCAGAATGTCTCTGAGAAATTATCCCACTGCAAAGTAACAGAGCAATCCCAAGTTCAGCAAAAAGCAAGGGATGTTACTTCTGACAGGCATTCCCTTAGAAAAAAAACAGTCTCACTTTTCCTTTATAATTTAGATCTTCGGGAAAGTGCTGCTCCCCTTTCTATTTATGTCTAAGGTCATTGATGGCAATTTTTAAAATATCAAATGAGGTCACATCATAAATGGCTCCCTGTGGCAAACAGAAATTGGCTCAGATGTGTTTATTACAGTCAAGAGTTTAACTTCTTTAATGTATGAAGAAATTTTAAATATTAGAAGGAAAAATTCATTTAAAATGATAATTCTAGGTTGCCCTTCAGTAAAAATGCAAAGTAGGAATGAAGCAATTGTAACTGTGTTATATAGTATCTATGATATAGGGCTTTTCAGGTGACATAGTGGTAAAGAATCTGCTTGCCCATGCAGGAGACGTGAATTCAATTCCTGGATTGAGAAAATTCCCTGGAGAAGGACATGGCAACCCACTCCAGTATTCTTGCCTGGGAAAGTCCTATGGACAGAAGAGCCTGGCAAGCTGCAGTCCATGGGGTTGCAAAGAATCGGACACGCCTGAGCACACACGCACGCATATAACAAACTCCTATTAATTTCTAACTTATATTTGACAGAGACCATGTCTAGATAGAAGGCTATTCCCTTTTAAAGTTACTTTTTGAAGACAGGGAAGTCATTAAGAAAACTTCCAAACAATTATTATTATACAGTATTTGTTGACCATTATATAGTATTTATAGCATTGTGGTGGTATGCACATAGGTGAAATCTTAGTCCAAGGAAATTTATATAGTGAGGTTTCAAGATGAAGTTTTACTTACAGTGACAATACAAGGATCTTCTTTTTTGGTTTGTTTTTTAATTCATTTGAAATTAGAATTTAAGAGTAAAGAGAGGAACAATCTGGACAACAGAGGTCTCTCATTGTAGACTGACCTAAATAAGACTATATTTATTTGCCTTTGAAACTGACCAATGATGAACGCATTCTAAAGGTTTAGAAAAGGTGATTTAGCCAGTTTAGGTATATCAATTTACATTCATTCGCATAAACTGCAATGGAAGCAGCAAAACCAACACTGCTCAGTTTAGCACTTTCAGGAGCTAATTACAATTTGGATATACTTATTACAGTAGTCTCTCTGCTTGGAAGTATTTGTCCAGATTAGTTCTTGACACTCTAATCAAGAAAACAGCATTAGAGGGACTTCCTTGGTGGTACAGCGGTTAGGACTTCAGCTTCCAGTGCCTGGGGTGCACGTTCGAACCCTGGTCACAGAGCTAAGATTCCACATGCTTCACGGTCAAAAAACAAAACATAACACAGAAGCAATACTGTAAAATAATCCAGTAAAGATTTTAAAATGGTCCACATCAAGCTCCCTGACCAGGGTTCGAACGTGCACCCCAGGCACTGGAAGGTGAAGTCCTAACCGCTGTACCACCAAGGAAGTCCCTCTAATGCTGTTTTCTTGATTAGAGTATCAAGAACTAATCTGGACAAACACTTCCAAGCAGAGAGACTACTGTAATAAGTATATCCAAATTGTAATTAGCTCCTGCCATTAAAAAGAATTCATTTGAATCAGTTCTAATGAGGTGGATGAAACTGGAGCCTATTACACAGAGTGAAGTAAGCCAGAAAGAAAAACACCAAGACAGTATACTAAGGCATATATATGGAATTTAGAAAGATGGTAACGATAACCCTGTATAAGAGACAGCAAAAGAGACACAGATGTATAGAACAGTCTTTTGGACTCTGTGGGATAGGGAGAGGGTGGGATGATTTGGGAGAATGGCATTGAAACATGTATAATATCATATAAGAGACGAATCGCCAGTCCAGGTTCAATGCAGGATACAGGATGCTTGCGGCTGGTGCACTGGGATGACCCAGAGGGATGGTATGCGGAGGGAGGTGGGAGGGGGGTTCAGGATGGCGAACACGTGTACACCTGTGGCAGATTCATGTTGATGTATGGCAAAACCAATATAATATTGTAAAGTAATTAGCCTCCAATTAAATAAATAAATTTATATTAAAAAAAAGAAAAATATATAATTCAGACTTCATTAACTCAAGCTAGATTACTGGCCAAAAGTCTCTCTTAGTGACATTTTAGCTTTCAACTATTCCACACTACTCCTTGCTACTTTAGAAAACCTAACAAATTTTTTAGACTTTATAATTCATCATTTTCAAGGACAAATCTTATACTGTGCCTACTTCATTCCTGAATTTTACATTTTTAATTCCTCTCTCAGCTTGTTCTGTGAAAAGGCAGCAATAAATAGAATTTTAAAAATCAAGAAGAGGTAAATAGGGGTAGGATTTTACGAAATCTGATATAATTGATAATAAATGTCAGTTTCCAGAACTTGAAAAGATAACTTGGCTGAACATGAAATTTTACGTCACATTATTTTCTCCTCAAAATTCTGTAGGTGTTTCTCTGTTACTTTCTTTAAGCTGCAGTCTAAATGACAGACGCTAAATTTAGATGATTCAGAGTATCGTAATATTTGCTCCGCAGCAGGTAATTTGTTAAAAGTACTCTTTATATTTTATTTTGTTTTTCACACATGGAGACTTACATGATAGTTAATAACTATCTTAAATCATAAACTTTGCCAGGATAAATCCAGGTGTGTGTCATTTCTTATTTCTTGTGCTTGAGAAATATGAACATTTCAATCCATATACTCAGACCTTTTTTCTCTCAGCTCTGGGAATTTTTTTTCTATTTTGATTTATTATTTCTGTCCTAATTGCTGTGGTTTATTTTTCAGAAGTAATAATTGTTATTGAATTTCCATTCTTTCTACCTTATAGCCTCATTTTCGTTATTTTAGTCCCTTTCCCTTTTTCTTTTGAATTCTGAGAGAATTTCTTTCGCTTGTTCTCCACCACACTGATCTGATTTTCCACAATATCAATTTTAGTTTTTAGTGGCCCCACTGTAAATCTCATTTTGCCACTGTGTTTTTAGAGTCTTGTGATTAAAGTTCTGTCGCCACCTTCCTTTTCATTTCTGTTGTCTTTTCATTTCTCCATTCTCAACTTTCGACCTTGCACTCTGTTTCTTAGATACTATTCATTCTAATGAGCCTGAGGATTTTGAACAGTTTTCTATTAACCACATTTTTGGTTTCCTAGCGTAAAAAAACTTTATGAGCATGCTCCTCTTGTGGGTCTTTAGGATGATACTCTGTTTCTCTCGTAGCTCAGTTAGTAAAGAATCCGCCTGCAATGCAGGAGACACTGGTTCAATTCCTGGGTCGTGAAGATCCCCTGGAGAAGGGACAGGATACCCACTCCAGTATTCCTGGGCTTCCCTTGAGGCTCAGCTGGTAAAGAATCTATCTGCAATGCAGGAGACCTGGGTTCGATCCCTGGGTTGGGAAGATCCCCTGGAGAAGGGAAACACTACTCACTCCAGTATTCTGGCCTGGAGAATTCCAAGGGGTCCACGGGGTGGCAAAGACTGAGCGACTTTCACTTTCACTTCTGTTTCCCATGTTGCTGCTAAGTCGCTTCAGTCGTGTCCGACTCTGAGCGACCCCAGAGACAGCAGCCCACCAGGCTCTGACGTCCCTGGGATTCTCCAGGCAAGAACACTGGGGTGGGCTGCCATTTCCTTCTCCAGTTTCCCATGTTATGCAATAATTTTCTAGGGTTGTATATAAGTTGCTTCTCTATTTACTCAGCTTGGAACAACAACAAAAAGATTTATCTAAGACTAATATTTTTCCAAGAGATAGTATATGTAGATTAATCTGAGGGTCACTCTTTTTCTTCAGTGCTCCTCTAGTCCCAGAATTATGGTCAAATACAATCTATAATTATTATTGTATTGTTCCAACCAGTCAATCCTAAAGGAAATCAGTCCTGAATATTCACTGGAAGGACTGATGCTGAAACTCCAATCCTTCGGCCACCTGATGTGAAGAGCTGACTCATCGGAAAAGACCCTGATGCTGGGAAAGATTGAAGGTGGGAGGAGAAGGGGACGACAGAGGATGAGATGGTTGGATGGCATCACTGACTCGACGGATATGAGGTTGAGTAATCTCCGGGAGTTGGTGATGGACAGGGAGGCCTGGTGTGCTGCAGTCCGTGGGGTCACAAAGAGTTGGACATGACTGAATGACTGAACTGAACTGAATAATGTATATATATAATCTTAGCTCAATTCAGTAGTATTTTGTAAGCCTTCCAAGTAGTGAGCATTTGCCCATTGAGAAGGCATTTTGCTGCACCTCATGGGTTGGTTCTCCATCACTCTGAAGTAATGGAGTTCATGAAAAAGAAACTATAAATCCAAGAGTATACTATTGCTTCTTAGTTGAAACCTACACCACTTGGTTTGTGTATATGAATTTCTCAGGATGCAATGCACTTCTGTTAGTCTTTTTCCTACTTCCTTCTTGCCTACTTATTTTCTGGGTTTTACAGACACCAGTTAGGCATCACTTTGGCCACCTTTCAGATCCATACCACTGGCATAAAGAAGTCCTTCCCAGGTGACCTCAAAACATTACAAACTGTATGCTTCCATTTCTATGACATTTTTGAAAGGGTAAAAATATAGTGATGGAGAAGGGGACAGTGGTTAGGAATTGGTGGACTTCAAATAAATAGCATGATGGAGTTTATGGGACGATGGAAGTGTTCTGTATCTTGATCACAGTGACAGTAACACAAATCTATGCACGTGTTAAAATAGAACTATATACACAAAAAATCAAATTTAGTGTATGTTAATTAAAAATAAAATAGAAAAAATGAATAAAAAAAGAGAAGTCTTTCCAGACACTTTTATCCCTGAATCAGAAACAGGAAAACAGTTTCAGTACTATCATCTCAGGTTTTACACCAGCAGATATGGAGGGCTATTGATTACATATTTGGAGATAATTTCACTAGCTTTCATGGGATTTACCCTCTCAGATTGTGAAACCAGGCTGACTGTTAATTCTAAATTTTTTATATTGTTATGAAGTTTCATTATAGATACACAAATAAATAATTGAGGATATATATATCATCCTCAATTTTCTGATGAAGAAACGAGGTCACCAAACGTGGCTACCCCAAGGAAAGATTCAGAGGCAGGATTAGGCTGCCGACCCAGGAGATTTTACTCGAGAGCCTATGCACTTAATCACTGAATTCTCTATTCTTTCCAAATGTTAAATTAAACAATTAGTGACAGATTTTATTTTCTTGGGCTCCAAAATCACTGTGGAATTTTGGACTGCAGTGATGAAACTAAAAGACACTTGCTCCTTGGAAGGAAAGCTATGACAAACCTGGACAGCATATTAAAAACCAAAGACACCACTTTGCTGACAAAGGTCCACATAGTCAAAATTACTGTTTTCCCAGAAGTCATGTACAGGTGTGAGAGTTGGACCATAAAGAAGGCTGAGCACTGAAAAATGGATGCCTCTGAACTGTGGTACTGGAGAAGGCTCTTAAGAGTCCCTTTGGACTGCAAGGAGATCAAACCAATCAATCCTAAAGGAAATCAACTCTGAATATTCATTGGAAGGACTGTTGCTGAAGCTGAGGCTCCAATACTTTGACCACCTGATGCAAAGAGCTGATTCACTGGAAAAGACCCTGATCCTGGGAAAGACTGAAGGCAAAAAAGAGAAGGGGGCGGCAGAGGATGAGGTGGTTAGATAGCATCACTGACTCAACTGACATGAATTTGAGCAAACTCTGGGAGATGGTGAAGAACAGAGGAGCCTGATGTGCTGTAGTCCTTGGGGTCCCAAGGAATCAGACACAACTTAGTGACTGAACAATAAGAAGATAACATTTACTAGCTAACTGATACGTGCCAGGCATCGGGTTGTGCAATTAACAAACATTAATAGATTTAATACTCACAACTCTATGTGATGAATACTACTATCATTCCCATTTAATAAATTAAAACCAACAGCAATGACAACATTAGGCCTTAGAGATGGGAATATATTTACCCAGAGTCAGATAACTGGCAGATGAAAAGGTTGGGATTCAAATTCAATCTGACTTCTAAACACAAGCACTCATCTCTTATGCTATAACACCTCTATTTAATAGGTGTAATATGTTGCATATACTCCAGTAAGTGTATAGTGTATTTTGCTAAGAAATTTCATATGTCAAGAATGATCATTTTCTATATTCAACTATAAATTAATCCCTTCTGAGACAAAAATTTTCCTTCATTAAATACAAAAGGTACAAATTAACCAGAGACATCTGACTGCACCTGTGGTAGGGGGTTTAAATTCCATAATTTTTCCTATATGCACCCTGGTAGATAGCTGTGCACTGCATCAAGAGGCTTTCTTACCCTTTGATTTCCTGCAGTGTTTAACCGACAAAGAGTACTGGCAGAAAATCAGACAGAGAAAGAAAAAGAACCTTGGGATATCTGTTCTGTTTTGCAGGCTGGATGAGAAACAAAGGCTCTGCTCAGGCCTTGCAGTGGTAACCTACCCTTATTACTAGGCCACAAGTTTTGTGCTGTTTCGTGTGACTTCACTATACCCTGTCCACCCTTGTAAATCATTCCTTCCCTAAATTCACTTAAATTACTCATTTTAAGCATCCCATCTCTTTTCTCTGTAGGGCCTGGGCTGATACAGAAGTTATCTATCCTGGTATAGAACAATGCTTTAATATTCTAGGAAAGGATGTTTTCCCATTCTATATGAATTCTTAATGTTCATGTAGGGCTTCCCTGTGGCTCAGATGGCAAAGAATCTCCTACAATGCTGGAGACCCAAGTTTGATCCCTGGGTCAAGAAGATGCCCTGGAGAAGAGAATGGCAACCTACTCTAGTATTCTTGCCTGGAGAATTCCATGGACAGCGGAGCTACATGCAGCAACCCCTGAGCTACACACTCCCTGGGGTTGCAAGAGTAGGACAGGAATGTTTATATGCCTTTTTAGAAATAGCAACATTGTGTAAGTGTAATTACAAAGGAAAAGATAGGTAATGCTATAGCAAACACACTTTTCTCAACTCCTAATGTTGACTTTTCAATCTGAATCTAATAAATCATTCATGACTCAGCTAAATTACAATTTCAATGCAAGATGAATGGAATGCACAAGCAAACCCATGATTATAGTGTATAGAAAGTTATATTGCTCACTTCAGCCATGTCAATTTCATCCTAATTACGATGGAATCTTTAGGCACTTAAAGATTTATATTTGCCTTAAGCATTTATAAGCCCATACTAAATGTGTCTAATACCACTGGGTTTTATAAACAGTCAAAGACAACTAATCACTTATATTTATGAGATAATGTGATGAAATATTTGCAGAGCATCTCCTGGACAGGAAACTGGGGGGAGGAAGTACCTCCAGTGATCACTGGCATTATCTTTCTATTCATAGAAAATGTGTGAGCATTAATAGAGAAATAAATACTCTAAATATTGGAGAGACTATAAATTGATTGACCTAAAGTTAAGATACTCTTTTAAGGACTTTGTATATCAGTTCTGCCTCTAAGAATTTATCCTAAGAAAATAATCACAGATATATGTAAAGATTTATCTATCCATATATTCACTAAGACAATCAATAATATAAACTCCCATAGGAAGGAATACGCAGTCATTAAAAATTATGTTATGGAAAAACATATGCTGACACAGAATTATTTACAAAATATTCTAGGTGGAAAACAGGTAATAAAATGATATATAAGGTGTTTTTGCTGTCAACCAAGATGAAGAAAGCTGATTGTAGCCCAACATTCCCACTGACTACAACTAAATCTCCTAACAAAATACAAAAACCAACTACCTGAAGACTTTGAAAAGTACACATATTAGGTGTATCAGGAGTTAGAGAAAAACTTAAATAAAGACCCATAATGTGTGAGGTTCATGGAGCTTTACTGTCCTTTCTCACGTAGAATTGACCTGAAGGTAAGTTGAATCCTGGAATTATGCAGCAAGCACAGACAGCCAGAACTCCAGGAGAACTGCCTTTTTCCCAGCCAGAGGACTGGGGAAATGACTCTTGTGTGCTGGAGACTTTGAATATTTTTTTTTTCACCTTTTATTTCACTCTCAGCTTTGCTATGAAGCCAGGCCCCAGATAGAGAGCTTCACTGGCAACAGCACAGGTACCTGAAACCCCAAGAAAAGCCCATCTTTCCAGCCAGAGGAACTGGGAAAAGACCTTCTTACAAAGGGTTCTCCTGCCGCTTGTCCATAAGAAAGCTCCAATTGTGTAGGCTGCACAACGGCATGGGAGGCTAAAATTCTGAGAGGACGCCATCCTTCTGACCAGAGGAACCAAGAAAAAGAGCATGTGAGAGTTTTAGAGCATAGGAGAAATCATGGAGAGAAGACACATGAAAAGAAGCAATTCCTAAGTTTGTGTTATGAACTAACATAAGTCCTGGACCTGACCAGAACAAACCTCAAGAGGCTCAGCAGAGGTGTCGAGACATAAACTACTATAGAAACCATTATACTAGTTCTAGACTAACTCCTGGGTGGTATAAGCCCCAGTAAGATCCAAAACTCCTGGCAGAGTATTTGAAATTACAGCTGACATCAGAAACCACTATAGACAGAATATGAAGTTTGCACCTAAATTGACTGATTGCCTCCTAAACAATCAAACAGAAAACCGTTTTCCAAAGGACATTAATCTGATCAATATTCAAGGAAAAAGACAATTAACAAATACTTATTCCAGGTTGGCAGAGATGTTGGAATTATCACACAAGGACTTTAGAGCAGCTCTTCAACAATCCTGAATAAGGTAAAGGTGAACATTGTTTAAAAGGATAAAAGAGAGAGATGCTTAACTGAGCAGCAGAAGCTATGAAGAAAAGCAGAAATTTTAGAGCTGAAAGAGACAAAAGTTGAAATTTTAAAACTCACTGGATGTTTTTAATAGCAGAATGTAGATAACAAAGGAAATAGTCACTGAATTAGGAGATAAATCAATAGAAATCATAGAACCTAAAGAACAGAGAGGAAAAAAAGACTGGAGAAAAAAAATCCCAAGTCCTCAGAAACTTGTGGGACAATAATCAAAAGGTATGATCTTCATATCAATGGAGTCTGAGAAGAAGAGATAAAAGAGACAGATGGATGAAGAAAGAATACCTGAAGAAATAATGATTGAAAACTTTTCAAACTGTTAAAGATCGTAGATTCAAGAGATTCAGTTCAGTTCAGTCGCTCAGTCCTGTCTGACTCTCTGCGACCCCATGAACCACAGCATGCCAGGCCTCCCTGTTCATCACCAACTCCCGGAGTTCACCAAACCCATGTCCATTGAATCGGTGATGCCATCCAACCATCTCATCCTCTGTCGTCCCCTTCTCCTTCTGCCCTCAATCTTTCCCAGCATCAGAGTCTTTTCCAATGAGTCAATTCTTCGCATCAGGCGGCCAAAGTATTGCAGTTTCAGTTTCAACATCAGTCCTTCCAATGAACACCCAGGACTGATCTCCTTTAGGATGGACTGGTTGGATCTCCTTGCAGTCCAATGGACTCTCGAGAGTCTTTCCAACACCACAGTTCAAAAGCATCAAATCTTTGGTGCTCAGCTTTCTTTATAGTCCAACTCTCACATCCATACATGACTACTGGAAAAACCATAGCCTTGACTAGACAGACCTTTGTTGGCAAAGTAATGTCTCTGCTTTTGAATATGCTGTCTAGGTTGGTCATAACTTTCCTTCCAAGGAGTAAGCGTCTTTTAATTTCATAGCTGCAGTCATCATCTGCAGTGATTTTAGAGCCCAAAACAAGAAAGTCAGCCACTGTTTCCCCATCTATTTGCCATGAAGTGATGGGACCAGATGCCATGATCTTAGTTTTCTGAATGTTGAGCTTTAAACCAACTTTTTCACTTTCCTCTTTCACTTTCATCAAGAGGTTCTTTAGCAAATTCTTAAAAACATGGCCAGACACATCATAATCAAACTGTTGAAAATTAAACACAAAGGGAAAAAACTTCAAGCAAGCCAGCGGAAGATAACACATTACATTCAAGGGAGCAATGGTTTGGATGACTGTGGACTTCGCATCAGAAATCACAGAAGCCAGATGACAGTGGCACAACATCTTTCAAGTGATAAAAGATTAAACAGAATTTTATACGCAGTGAAAATATCTCTCGGGACTGAAAACAAAATTAGGAGGAACTCTCTGATTAAGGAAAATTAAAATATATAATTTGTTCCCAGTAGAACCAATATTAAGGAAATACTAAAAAAAAAAAAAATTCTCAGGCTTACAGGAAATGATATCAGACAGAAATGTGGACACAAGGGCTGAAAGAAGAACAACAGAAATGGTAAATATCTGGGTCAAGAAATAGACTATTTTACTCAACCAAGTTATTTAAAACGTTTGACTTGAGAGCAAAACTTAAAACACTGTCTGTGGATTTCTCAAGTTATGTGGGTGTACTTAATATGACAACTAAGTGGGGGGAGTGAAGCAATAAGGTTGGAATGTTTTAATTGAAATGGTAAACTATTCACTCTAGAATATGTAAAGTAAGTTGTGTATTCAGTAATCCAAAGAACAGCAACTATAATAATACAAAGAGATGATCCAAATAGCCAATAGTGAAATTAAAATGAATATTAAAAAGTAAACCAGTAGAAGGCAGGAAATGGGGAATGAGGAAACAAAAAAAAAGGTCAGAAAAAGAAAATAATAAATGGCAGACCTAAATCTAACCATTTCAGTAATTAAATGTACACGGTATCTACTAAAGTATAGAGATTATCAAATTAAATTTAAAAATAAGACTCAATATGTTGTCAACAAAACAATCCACTTTAAATATGTCACTACAGATAAAAAAGTAAAAGGATGAAAAAATATACAATCCAACATTTATCAAAAGAAAATTAGAAAAGTTATGATAGTATCAGGCAAAGCAAAGAAAAATTATCAAGGAAAAAGAAGAATATTTATAATCATGAAACAAATAATTCATCAAGATATACAGCATTCCTAAATGTGTATGTACTTAACAAAATATATGCCCCAAAATATGTGAAGTAAAACTGAAACAAGAAGTAGCCAAACCCACAATTACACTCAGAGACTTCAAGGTTCCTCTCTCAGTTAATAAGAGAGTAGTCAGACAGAAAGTCAGCAAGATATAGGGGACCTGATCAACATTATTCACTAACTTAATGTAATTGACACTCAAGTGTACATGGAATATTTAACATGACAGTCCATACTCAAGGCCATAAAAACAACAAATTTAAAAGAAGTGAACTTATGCAGAAAATGATTTCTGATCAGAATGAAATTAAGCTAGAAAAATGACAGAAACATATCTGAGATATAGCCAAAAATGTATAAATTAAACACCACGTGTTTCAATAACCCATTGTAAAACAGAAAGACTCTGGTAAGGGCAAGGGGTGTACAGGAAACCTCCCTACATTGCCTCAATTTTGCTATGAACCTAAAACTGCTCTAAAAAAATGAAGTCTTAATAATTTTTTGAATTTCAAAGGAGATATTAATATATTTTTAAATGAATGACAATGAAAATAAAGTATATTAAAATTTGTAACCTGAAACTAAAGCAGTATTAAATATTATAAAAGAAAAAAGAACTCAATTTAATAAACCTGTTTCCACGTTAGAAAACTAATAAAAGAAGAACCAACTAAACCCAATACAAACAGAAGGGAGAAAGTAATAAAGTTTAAATGCAGAAATCAATGAAACTGAAAAAAAGAAAAACAATAGGACAAAGCCAGCAAAACCAACAGCTGACCTCTGAAAAAATAAACAAAACTGAGAAGTCCTTAGCCATACTAATGAAGAAAAAAGACACAGATTCCCAATGACAGGAATGAACTCTGGTTATCACTACAGACCCTAGAGACAATGAAAGAAAAGGAGAGAATCTTGACATTAGATGAAATGAATCAATTCCCTGAAAGATATAAACTACCACATCTCAAAAGAAAAGAAATAACCTGAATAATCCTATGTCTTGAAATCAACCAAATTGAATTTTCAACCAAGGAAACTCCAGGCTCAGTGATTTTCTCTTGTAAATTCTATCACAAATTTCAGGAGGAAGTAATAGCAAATTTACTCAGTCTTCTTCCAGAACATCAAGGAGGAATAAGGCTACACCATTACAATACTATCAAAGCCAGGCCAAAAAAAAAAAAAAACCCAAAAACTACAAATATTCCTCATTAACAGAAGGTAAAATCAACAAAATGCTAGCGAATTGCCATTTTCTTCTCCAGGGATAAAAAGGACACTATACCACAATCAAGTGCATTCACTCTGGGAAAGCAGGATCAACTTAATATCCAACAATCAACCAATGTTAAGAGGGAAAAAGTCATATGAACATACCAATAGATGCAGTTAAAGTCACATGACAAAATTCAACATCCATTTACGATATTTTTAAAAAAAGCTTCTCAGTAAACAAGAAATAGAAGGAATTGTGCTCAAAGTGATAAAGAGGGTATGCAAAAAATCTATAGCTAATATTATACTTAAGTGCAAAAAAAGTCCCCCTAAAAGTGAAATGACAAGACTATCCACTCTCAACGCGTATTATGAATATCATATTAGAAGTCTTAAACAAGACAATAAAACATGAAAAAGAAATAAAAGGCATGATGATTAGAAAGGAAGAAAACTGTCTCTATTACCAGATGATATGACCGTCTACGTTAAAAAAAAAAAAAAACTCCATGAAATTCACAACAAAGCTCATAGAATGAATAAGTGAGTTAGCAAAGTCACAGGATATAAGGTCAGTATGTAAAAATCAATTATATCTCTATATACTAACAATAAACAACCAGAAAGTAAAATTTAACAAAAGAATACTGTTTCACTAAAGAGGATATACACATGGCAAGTAAAACAGGAAAAGATGTTCAAGATTATTAGGCACTTGAGAGATGCAAATTATAACCACAATGAGAGGGCACTACACATCAGTTAAAACGGCCAAGATTTCAAAATAGTGACACCACCACATAACTGTCAACATGAGGGGAAAATGTATCGCTCGTATATTGCTGGTGGAAATGTAAACTGGTATAGCCATTCTGTGGCCCTAGATAGTTTCTTTTAAAACTAAAATTGCAGTCATGATAAAACCCAGAAATTGCCCTCTTGGACATGTATGCCAGAGACATAAAAACTTATGTTCACATAAAAACCTATACATGAGTATTCATAGCAGCTTTATACATAATAGCTCAAAAGCAGAAACAAGCCAGATTACTTTCAATGGATGAATGATTAAACAAAGTGTGGTGCATCCATACCATGACAAACTCATGGTAAAGTAAAAATATTGCCTTAGCTGAAAAAGTATTTAATAGGCACAACTTACCAAACACCATAGCTGAGGCTAACCTGCCTTAAACATGCTTAGAATACTTACATTAGCCTACAGTTGGGAAAAACAGCCTAATCCAAAGCTTAATTTAAAATAAAGTGTTGAATGTCTCATGTGGTTTATTGAATAATCTACTGAAAGTGAAAAACCGAATGGCTGTGTGGATACAGAATGGTTTTAAGTGTATCAGTTGTTTGCCTTCCTGACCCCATGGCTGCCTGGGAGCTGAGGCTTGCATCACAAGAGCATATCGTACTACATATCACATGCTTATAAACAAAGCAAGGGTCGGCAGAGTAAAGCTTCTTGCCCTGGCTTCTGCTGTCAATGCACAGTATAGATAGGACATGAATGCTGGTTTCCTGACTCTGCTCCTAGGTGTTAACTACCTGCGTCCTGTCCCAACCAACACTCTGAGCCCCTTGAGCTTGCTCGTATTTCCAAGCGGCCTCACAACCAGAATGGCGGGGTTCACATCCAGAATGACAGGGTTCACTCTGGTGACATCCACCTCTGTATGAGAGTGTTCCTTTCCTTTTTCCCCTTCTGCTTAAGCAAAGGAAGCTGCTAGAGGACAGTCTGAGCCCTTGATCATCCATAACTGCTCACTTATAAGTAAAATGAGGGCTTCCTTTGCAGCTCAAGTGGTAAAGAATCAGCCAACAATGCGGGAGACCTGGGTTCGATCCCTGGGTTGGGAAGATCCCTTGGAGAAGGGAACAGCTACCCACTCCTGTATTCTGGCCTGGAGAATACCATGGACTGTATAGTCCATAGGGTCGCTAAGAGTTGGACACCACCACTGAGCAACTTTCAATGAATGTGTAATGCTTTCATACCATCAAAAAACTATAAAGTTGAACCAATGTAAATCGGGGACTGCCTCTACTAACAAAATGTAAAGATAGCCCCAGATAGCAAGAAAATGTTTGCAAATCACATATTTGACAAAGAACTTCTATTTAGCATACACAAAAACTCTCTAAGCTTAACAATAATAAAACAATCTTTCCTTAAAATGGGCAAAAGATTTGAACAAGGACCTGGAAAGGAGATATATATATATATGATAAGGATGTACAAGAAAAGAGGCTTAACATCATTAGTCATGAGGGAGATGCAAATTAAATAACACTGTACACCAATCAGAACAGCTAAAGTAGAAGACACTTGACAATGCCCACAGACGAGGACACAGAGCAACTGAAACTCTCATAAATTGCTGAAGGCAGTGGCACGTGAAGTAACCACTCTGGAAAACAGTTGGGTGGTTTCTTATCAGGCTAAACATATAATTGCTATATAACCAAGTGATTCCACTCCCAGAAAAAATGAAAGCTCATGTTCATACAAAACTTGTGCAAATATTTATAGCAGCTTTTCTTACAATCACTCCAAACTAGAAAAAAACTCAGATGCACTTCAGTTTATCAGTGAATCAACAAAGCAATATATCAATGCCATAAAATACTACTCAGCATTAAAATGGAACAAACTGTGGATATACACAGCAATGTGAATGAATCTGAAATGCATTATGCTAAATGAAAAGAGCCAGATTCAAAGACTATATACCATATGCTTTATATATATGTATTTCTAGAAAAAGCAAAACTATAACGATAGAAAACAAACCTGTGGTTGTTAAGATTCAGGGAGAGGGTTTGACTATAAGGGAATATCACAGGAAAATATTCTAATATTTTTAAGTGATTGCGGTAGCAGCTATGTGATTCCCAGGTGGCTCAACAGTGAAGAATCCACCTGCCGAGGCAGGAGCCACAGGAGATATGGTTTCGACCTCTGGGTTGGGAAGATTCCCCGGAAGAGGAAATGGCAGCCCACTCCAGTATTCTTGCTGGGATAATCCCATAGACAGAGGAGCCTGGTGAGCTACAGTCCATGGGGTCCCAAAGAGTTGGACACGACTGAGCATGCGTGTAGGCTATGGAATTCTATGCAACAGAATTGTACAAATTTTCTGGAATGCTATGTGTTGATCTGAAATTAAACTGTTAAGTTATAACACATCCTGGGAGATCTAAATATAAAGTCAACACGAAGGGGCTAAACCATTATCTCAACGATTTTTTAGAATTTCATGCTTCTAAAGCATTGTCTTAAACACATGCCATTTGCTCAAGATTCAAAATGACAGTGTTCTTGCCACCTGGTGAATTCCAGCAATTTCTCTGATGATTCTCCATTAACCTATTTGATCCAGCCTACCGAAGCAACATCCCATACCTTGCTGCCCTCCATGATGGATCTGCTCCAGGGGTTTTCTCATGTGCATAGAGAGAGCCCTGTACTCAGTCCTCTGGCAGGACTACCGGGCAGAGGAGACAGGGTCCCTTTAACTGTCTAGCCACAGACTGCTAGACACAAAGCAAGCTATGTTGTTATGGAATCCTAAGCAGTAAGATTTTTCCAAGTGTGCTTGGATCACGGGGACATCTGATTCAATATGGAAAACTGTACTATTGTTCACACTTCCACAGAAACATGTGATATTTCAGGGGAACACAGAGAAACAAATGAAAGCCTCAAGAGCAGCTACCAATTTTGCTAAATGTTATACCAGACACAGGGAATGGCAGAGATGGGAAAAGAAGTGACCTCAGCATGGTCAGATGACTCTGTAATTTCAATAACATTTGCAACTCAGAAAGGCAATGAGTGATTATATCATCAACTATTTCCCCAACTCTGACAAATCCAGGCCCCTATTTTATGCTTGGTCCAAAAGAAACACTTTCAAAGAGAGGGAAGAGAACTCTGTGCAAAGTATCCTACTCAAAATTCTTCCCCCAGGTTAGGAAAAAGCATTATTTAATCCTTGAAGTTTATATGCATTTAGGGTCAAGTCTGATTGCACTGAAAAAAAAAAGTTGCAGTTTCACAATATTGAACACAACAAACCTGTCTAATTTTGTTCAGACTACTCAGTGAACTACTGGCCTTCACATGGCACTATGTGGTTTTGACTGGCAAAGCTAAATATCATAGTTACATAATGGTATATAGACTCTCCTCTCAAGATATTTTATTTCCTATTTGAAATTAAGCCATGGACTAGAATCAAGAACATTTTCTTACAAGTATATAAGAAAATGTAAGACAAACTCAAATGCATCCTTTAGTATACTTACACTGCTCATTCTCCCTTTTAAATATTTTTAAAGGTCAAAAATTCTTAGCATGCCTAAAAGAAAAAAATGTATCCTCCAGGTATACTTGACCATTTCCTGTTCTTTGAACACCCCAAGCTTTTCCACATCTGAACTCTTATTTATCCTGCTTCCTCTGTGGTTTTCTTAAATTCTTTTACAACACAGATTTAGATAACAAAAATAAGTATCCAGATTGTATTACCTTAAACCTCTGCAAAAATGCCTTCACCCAGTCAAAACAGAAGACCATGCCTTTGGCTTTCATAAAATCATAATATTAAAAAAAACTATAAGAATATTTCCATAGATAATCTGCGGAAAATAATCAAAGGCATTATCTGCTATGCTACCCAAGGTCATTTGTATGACTAGCTGAGCGGTAAAGAACCTTGCAAAGTCAGTTGTCTGGAAAGAATTGTATTTTTCCTGATAAATTGTTATGCTTCCTTTATTCCAACAGTAGAGACAATGCAATCAAACGTGTATTCTTTTTCGCTTGGTTTCCCTGAAGATAAGCCAAATTTGTTTCTCAGCTGCAACAAACAGCCTACCCTTGGTGCCAAATACATATTTTTCTCTTTCACTTAAAGTTGTCATTTTTTTTACAACATCGTTTTAACCATGTCACAATAAAAGTGACATAATTAAATATATTTTGAAGTATGCTTAATTGTTTTAAATATAGTAGGCAGAATTAATATATGAAGGCTGTTTTCTACAAGCTATTCCATAGTAAATGACAAAACAGAAACAGTGTGGCCTAGAGCAGTATTTTTAAAACTGGAATGTGCAAAAAAATCACAGAATGATCTTATTAACAGGTAAATGCTTATTCAGAAAGTCTGGGGAAGAGCCAAAGGTTCCACATTTCCAGGAGGCTCCAGATGAGATCACTTCTGGTCCTCAGACCACACTCTGAGGAGGTAGGGCCTCACCAACATTCTGCCTGTGCATGAATGGAAAGTCAGCACAGGAGAAATAATGAATATAATGGAGCCCTAAGACACAACAGGGCTTCCCAGGTGGTTCAGTGAGAAAGAATCCACCTGCCACTGCAACAGATGCAGGAGGTATGGGTTTGATGCCTAGATCAGGTGGATCCCCTGGAGTAGGAAATGGCAAACCCACTTCAGTATTCTTAGTCCACGGGGCCACAAAGAGTTGGACACAACTGAGCATGCACACACGCAAGACATGATAACCCTCGAAACGGTGAGAACCACGAACTAGAGCAAATGGGACCAGATCATCACATTTCTGTTTCAATTTTTAAAAATCAAAGCATCTTAAATCCCAAGTCTATAATAATTTTTTATAAATGTCCAGTTCATGTTTTTCAGAGAAGTTGATTCTCATTCATGGTTTAGACATTCTATCGTATAGAGCTCAGTAAAATTCTGATTGATATATTTCCAAAAATCCACAGTATTTTGAATGGTTATAGGAGGACACACAAGGAAAGAATACTTACTGAACACATGGAAAGATGCTCTCTATTCAAATGTTTACTAAACCCCCACTATTCCAGTACTACTCTTAGGCCTCAACATCTAGTCTGTTTTTTTTTTAATTTATGTTGGTTTGATTCTGATTCTTCATTCTATCACGTTGAGGGTCAATTATTATATAACTTGGGAAATTACTTGATTAGTGAATAAGTGAATGAATCTACATCATTTGAAGAAAATTCTTCACCAGTAATACTGGTTAAGAAAATATTTGAACAGTAGTCAGTTCAGTATTTTTTTCTTTCCAGTTTATTTCCAGTTAAGAGTATTCCTTCTGGCATGGCATGCTGCACAATGGTAATTTCTAAAATACTTCACAGTAAAGAAAAGGCCTAGTTTTTCTGAAGCTATTCCACTTTTATAGATTCTTACATTGCCCGTTGTCACATGTATGTCTTCCCAGCACAGTTTCACAGATGCAGAAGGGAAAAACCTGTATTATGGTTAAAACTAAAATTAACCAATTGTCTAATATACATAAAGAACTAGCTAAGTCATTATCTTATTAACGTTTAAGGTTTTTTTTTTAGGTCACAGGCTTTAGAGCCAAGTGTACAAGCTTTCTATTGCGGCTCCAACAAATTACCATAAGTTTAGTGGTTTAAATGCAGATTTATTTTTTCATGGTTTATTATTTTATGGTTCTGGAGGTCAGAAGTCCAAAATGGGTTTCACATGACTAAAATCAAGGTGTCAGCAGAACTGTGTTTCTTCTGGAGTCTCTGGGAGAGGGGTTATTTCCTTGCCCTTTACAGCCTGTAGACACCTCCCACATTCCTTGGCTCTTGGCCCCTTCCTTCACCTTCAAAGCCAGCAATGTTTTATCTCTCTGTGACTTTCTTCCACTGTCCCATCTTCCTCCAACTCATTCATCTCTTCTGCCTCCCTTCACTTTTAAGAAACCTTGCAGTAACGTAGATAAACTGCTATAAACTATAGATAAACCTCTCTCTTTGAAGGTCAGTTGATTAGCAATCTTAATTCCTTTGCCATGTAACCTCACATATTTACAGGCTCCAAGGATCAGGATGCAGACTCTTTTTTTTGGAGAGGGGGTGGTCTATTATTCTGCCTGTCATGCCAAGTGTTCCATTTCCATTTACTAACTTGAATTTTCCTGAAGCACGTTTAGTTTTCTCACTGTTCTTTGATTCTAGGAAACGAAGCTCTTAGGGAAAAAAAAATAGGGTAAGATTACTGATAGCAATAACTTGCATTTCAGTTTTTAGCCATGAGCTCAGATTCTATTGGGATGACTCTCATACTCAAAGAAAGATACAGATATGGCTGGAATGGCCACTGTGGCATAACCATATTATCCTGGATCCATGTTGCCTGAAATTTCTGAGCTACATTTTGGTAAACTGATGCCACGGATCACAGAATCAGAGTGTGACCACCAGGATAAATGTCTTGATTCTCTGTGATCTAAGTTGCCTACTAAGTTGCCTACAAAAAGGGCCTTTTCCTTTAAGTTTTAAGAAACTAAATCTTCTTTCAGAATTGCTCTAATGGGTTTAGAACCATTAAAGATGTCCAAAGCACTGAAGTAATAGTGTTTATTATTTTCTTAAACACAGAAAAAATGAGAAATTAAATGAGTCAATTATAGTAGCCTAATCTTTTCATGACATTACTAGGGATTGACAGGATGGTTGTTTAAACAGCTGTACAATGCTTATGCGCCAAAGACTCTAAATCTCTAATAACAAAAAGAGTAACACTTTGCATGAGTGTTTCTTTGAATATATTCTAGACTGTACTTTCTCACAGGAACTCTCGACTAAGGATTTATTATATTTCAATCCAAAGCCACAGAGATAGAGTTTGAATGATTGGCTGAAGGCCCTATGCAAACTGAATCTAAATGTAAAACAAAGTAAAAGCTTCAAATTTGAATTCATGGCCTAAATTCTGATAGACAAAAGCTTGTTTGTGGTGATTATCATTATTTAAAACAGGCAGGTCCAATCGCCAAATGCTAAAATACAAATTGTATGACAGTTTAAGCAGTCAGATGGGTTCTATTAAAGTTTGATGTCACACAAAGGTTATGAAAGATATATTGTTTCTTGTGAGTCTTCTGTAACACACAGTAAGCCATGCCAGTGTGAGAAGTTGTCATCTCTTGCACGGGTTAATGACACCCTCAATATCTCCCCCTCTCACCTGCTGATGCTCTCTCCTATGCCCTCAAAATTACATCTAATACTTCTGAGAACTGTTCACAGCTCCTATGGTTCTGGTGAGGTTTTCATCAGTGTATCAACTCAATGCAGTTCCTTGGGCCAGCTCTAAGTGAAGTCAAGAACAGGATAAGGTAGTGATCCGAGAGATTTTCTTCATATAGCCAGTAAAAAAGAATTCTGAAAATCTATGCACATATTTCTCAATAACATCTAAATGTTTAAACATCTAAATAACCTAAGTTTGCACAGTTGAAAGGGGACATGATTTCTAATGCTCTGATCCATATTTATTAGAATCTCAGGACTGCAGGTTTCACTGAGTCTATGGAAGATTAGAAAAGGTAGAGCCGGCGGATGAACTAATCAACCCAAGACGACCTTCTGTCAAGACAAGTCTGACTTCGTTTTTCAAGCAAATATGAAGATAGTTCTAGTGACACCAGTCCATCTTCTGAAAGCTAAAAGGAACAGATAAATACAGCACAGAGCCTTGTCACGTGCTTGAGCCTTGGATGAATGGGGCAGAAGAAAGGAGAACTGGCAGGCAATAGCCATGTTCAGAGGCAGATCCGTTTCAAGAAAGACCTGGAAGTTGAGGAACTGAAAATTGAAACCCCTGAAACACTATGTCCTGGGCAGTCTTGGTGCCCAATTTGAAGAGTGCTGAGAAAAAAAATGACTTAAATTCCTCTCAGAACATATCTAACAAGATACAGATTTAAAATGGCATTTCTACACAAAACTCCCGCTGACTGCATTTCTTTGAAGGATCCTCAGCCTTTGGAAGTATCTCAAAACAGTTATCAAGTTCTCTTCATCAAAATGAAGGGTCAACAATAAGAGATTACCATCTCGTTTGTGCAGCGAACCTCCTGTAGTGGTAGTTCTGGCGACCGGTTTTACTGGGTTCTACATTTTCTCTAGTCCCTAGAACTTCTCGCTTTTCTCTGTTCGTACTTGACCATCTTTTACTGTGTGTTTGAGCTCGTCTTAGTCACCTACCACCTTGAAGTTCCTAGGTTCCACCCCATGTCCTTATTGAGTCTTATGCTCAGGCTGATTCTCTGGCCCTTTTAGTGCCAGAAGTGGTAAGCTGTCGAAAAGAAAGGGAACAAACTACAACTTCCAAGGCCATGATACTGTGCCAACAGAGGAGTTGCTTATGCAAACTACTGTGAACTTTTACACGGTAAGATAGGGAGAAGTGTAGCGTCACAATGAGAATACATTTGGAAAATCTTTCTCTTCTAATGTTTCTGAGGACAAAGTTTGGAAGTAAATTAGTGACAAGGGGCAAAAAAAAAAAAACAGATAAAAGGAAGACAACTTTATTAGGCGATTTCTCTTTTTTCTGAGGAGCTTTCTCTTCTTTGTGAGGAGGACTCTGGTCCTTTCAGAGGAAGCTTCAAGTCATTCGAAGATATCCAGGGTCTTCCAGCTGCTGCAAATTGATCCCACGGTGGGTGCTCTGGAAAGCATCCTGGGGGTCGAATGGGTCTCAGGCCACTCCTGATCAAGGTCGTCCGATCCATTTGCTAAGAGGAGAATCTTCCCAAGGCACCTCTTAGAAGCAGGTGTGTGTTCCCCTCCAAAGAGCCCACCACCTGGCTGCGACCCATCTGCACTTGTGCCCCAGCTACCAGGCAACGCTGGGTGCTTCCGAAGGTACTGCTGCGGGGGCAGCGGGGCCTTTGAGACGCAGTCACTGGGGAAAAAGCGAGGACGCGGCTAGATGCCGGCGGCACGCGCGCAGACGCCGACGCACCCACAAACACACGCGGGTTCCGGGTGCGGGGAGGACGGGGGAGGGGAGGGGGGCGGCCTTACCAGATCAATGAACGTCAGGAATTTCCAGCTCCCTCCGTAGGTCTGATGCGAGGGCATTTCGATGGCCTTGTAGTTGCACAGGATAGAGCAGTAGGACAGCAGGATGGCCACCCGCAGCACCTGGCAGGGGACAAGCGCCATGTTCGCCAAAGGCCTGGGCGGCGGGGAGGACGGCGCCGGGCGCGGGCGGGCGCCGTGGGAACCCCGGGCGGGGCGGGGCGGGCGGAGGCGGGGCGCGCCCCGCGGGACCGGCGCGAGCGCGAGCGCGCGGGCGACCGCCCGGGCGGGGCGGCGTGTGCGGGCTCCGGCGGCGGCCGGGTGGGCGGCGTGGCGTCAGCTCTTTCGTCATCTCCGTCATTCTGCTGCTGCCTTCGCCAGCCCTGGAGACCTGGCCGGGGATACCCCCTCGGAGTCCCAGGAGCGGGTGGGCGGCCTCCGAGGGCTTCCAGGGCTCGAGGAGCGCGCATGGGGCTCCGGGAACCGCGGCCCGCGGCGTCTGCCGGGCGAAGACGGAGCGCGGCCCGGGCTGGGCGGGCGCGGGGCCGGGCACCGGGGCCTGGAAACCCGCTCGGAAGGAGGGGACCCCAGTGTGGACCAACGGTCCAGCTCGAGGACTTGCTGGCCGAGTGGCACCGTCGGAGGCGTGCACGTGGGGTGTAAACCGCACATCCCACCCGCCTCCTGTGACTTGCTTGCGTTTGGACCCAGTTGGAATTTTAGTGTTAGACTACCGTTAATCATTATGAAATTCCCTTGTTAATTCTATTCCAGCGGGCAGACTGCCCTGCACTTTTCCACTGAAGGTTTATATTAATAAATATCCTGTCGATATATAACAAGACAGACTAGACAAAAAGTTTATAAATAAAATGTTATAAAGCAAGCATTGTCAGACAACAGTTTTATGCATTAAGGGCAAATTATACTGAGTCTGGATGTAAATTCCTGTATGTAATTTAATACTAATCTTTTGAGAGTTAAACTGGTTTTGCCCTTTTTTTTTTTTTATGCTACAATGCCAGATCTTAATAGAAGGAAAATAAATATAAACTGGATTCCCTCTGCCTTCCAGTAAATGCTGTCACACTGAAGTTGCTTCAGTCCGTGGGCAGCGTCACATTTCAGCTAACCAGATGCAGCATCAGATTATGAAAAGACAACATAGGTATTTCCTGTTGGTACATTTAAAACAGGTGTCCTCTGCAAATAGTCTCTGAGTCAGAAAATGTGGAGTCAGAGCAGGATGAGCAGAGTGCCGGAGGTAAAGTAGCAACTCATGAATGTTTTGCTGAATTTTTCCACCCGAGCTCTTAACCCAGAGAAAACCAGTATATATTTTCTAATTGGCCTTATAGTTATGCTAATAGAAATTATAGTGTTCCCCAAATCAAGATAATTCCAAGAAGATTCTACTAGCATAAAACTATTAATTATTGACAAAGCCTGATTTTATCTTCATGTAGAAGTTGGGTGCATTTTTTAAAAAATTGTGTGTCCATGCTCCATGGTCAAAAAATTGCAAAATTAAAAAGCACATCTACTGAAAATCTAAGTTAAGTCCCTAATAAAGATTTTTAATCACTATAAATACACTGCAATGACTGCATATTTAGTTGAGAAAGCCACTTTTCAGGGGTTATTTGTAGCTCAAAAACCAAAGAAATCACCCTTTGGCAAAATAATGTGTCTATTTGTTCACAGACATGTGTTTATTATGGACTGAGTTTCCAAGGAGAGCTCTGTTGCTCTAGAGGGCAATTGGGAAGATTAAGAAGCAGGTAAAAATCACTCTTTTTCTCTATATTTGATGCTCATTACAGATTTTTTAAAATATATAAATTTATTTATTTTAATTGGAGGCTAGTTACTTTACATTATTGTATTGGTTTTGCCATACATCAACATGAATCCGCCACGGGTGTACATGAGTTCCCAATCCTGAACCCCTCTCCCACCTCCCTCCCCATACCATCCCTCTGGGTCATCCCAGTGCACCAGCCCCAAGTATCCTGTATCCTGCATCGAACCTGGACTGGTGATCCATTTCACATATGATAATATACATGTTTCAAAGCCATTCTCCCAAATCATGCCACCCTCGCCCTATCCCACAGAGTCCAAAAGACTGTTCTATACATCTGTGTCTCTTTTGCTGTCTTGCATACAGGGCTATCGTTACCATCTTTCTAAATTCCATATATATGCGTTAGTATACTGTATTGGTGTTTTTCTTTCTGGCTTACTTCACTCTATATAATAGGCTCCAGTTTCATCCACCTTATTAGAACTGATTCAAATGTATTCTTAATGGCTGAGTAATATTCCATTGTGTATATGTACCACAGCTTTCTTATCCATTCATCTGCTGATGGACATCTAGGTTGTTTCCATGTCCTGGCTATTATAAACAGTGCTGCGATGAACATTGGTGTCTCTTTCAATTCTGGTTTCCTTGGTGTGTATGCCCACCAGTGGGATTGCTGGGTCATATGGCAGTTCTATTTCCAGTTTTTTAAGGAATCTCCACTCTGTTCTCCATAGTGGCTGTACTAGTTTGCATTCCTACCAACAGTGTAAGAGGGTTCCCTTTTCTCCACACCCTCTCCAGCATTTATTGCCTGTGTACTTTTCTAAGAATTTGCAAATTTCTTCCAAGTTGTCCATTTTATTGGCATATAATTGCTGATAGTAGTCTTTTATAATCCTTTGTATGTCTGTGTTGTCTATTGTGATCTCTCCATTTTCATTTCTAATTTTATTGATTTGATTTTTCTCCCTTTGTTTCTTGATGAGTCTGGCTAATGGTTTGTCAGTTTTATATATCCTCTCAAAGAACCAGCTTTTGGCTTTGTTGATTTTTGCTATGGTCTCTTTTGTTTCTTTTGCATTTATTTCTGCCCTAATTTTTAAGATTTCTTTCCTTCTACTAACCCTGGGGTTCTCCATGTCTTCCTTTACTAGTTGCTTTAGGTGTAGAGTTAGGTTATTTATTTGACTTTTTTCTTGTTTTTTGAGATATGCCTGTGTTGCTATGAACCTTCCCCTTAGCACTGCTTTTACAGTGTCCCACGGGTTTTGGGTTGTTGTGTTTTCATCTTTCGGAGAAGGCAATGTTTTCATTTTTATTCGTTTCTGTGCATATTTTGATTTCTTTTTTTATTTCTTCTGTGATTTGTTGGTTATTCAGCAGCGTGTTGTTCAGCCTCCATATGTTGGAATTTTTAATAGTTTTTCTCCTGTAATTGAGATCTAATCTTACTGCATTGTGGTCAGAAAAGATGCTTGGAATGGTTTCAATTTTTTTGAATTTACCAAGGCTAGATTTATGGCCTAGGATGTGATCTATCCTGGAGAAGGTTCCGTGTAAGCTTGAGAAAAAGGTGAAATTCATTGTACTGGGGTGAAATGTCCTATATATATCAATTAGATCTAACTGGTCTATTGTATCATTTAAAGTTTGTGATTCCTTGTTAATTTTCTGTTTAGTTGATCTATCCATAGGTGTGAGTGGGGTATTAAAGTCTCCCAGTATTATTGTGTTATTGTTAATTTCCCCTTTCATGCTTGTTAGCATTTGTCTTACATATTGCGGTGCTCCTACGTTGGGTGCATATATATTTATAATTGTCATATCTTCTTGGATTGATCCTTTGATCATTATGTAGTGTCCTTCTTTGTTTCTTTTCACAGAATTTGTTTTAAAGTCTATTTTATCTGATATGAGTATTGCTACTCCTGCTTTCTTTTGGTCTCCATTTGCGTGGAATATCTTTTTCCAGCCCTTCACTTTCAGTCTGTATGTGTCCCTTGTTTCGAGGTGGGTCTCTTGTAGATAACATATATAGGGGTCTTGTTTTTGTATCCAATCAGCTAGTCTTTGTCTTTGTGTTGGGGCATTCAACCCATTTACATTTAAGGTAATTATTGATAAGTATGATCCTGTTGCCATTTACTTTGTTGTTTTGGGTTCAGGTTCATACACCCTTTCTGTGTTTCATGTCTAGAGAAGATCCTTTAGCATTTGTTGGAAAGCTGGTTTGGTGGTGCTGAGTTCTCTCACCTTTTGCTTGTCTGTAAAGCTTTTGATCTCTCCTTTATATTTGAATGAGATCCTTGCTGGGTACAGTAATCTGGGCTGTAGGTTATATTCTTGCTTCACTTTAAGTATGTCCTGCCATTCTTGCTTTAGATATGAAATATAGTGCCAGTGCTGTTCATTAGCCAGACTGGTTTTTTTGCTGTTAATCAGGAAGGGTTGTTACTTACAGGCCAAGAGAGCAGCAGCAGCTAGCAGCTGTGCTGATGTAGCTGATGGAAACAGTTAGTTTCAGGTTTAAAAATGGACTCTCTTTGCTATAGAGAGCTCTACTAAGTTATGAGATTTCTGAACATCAAAGGGAGTCACTGAAAAGCTTCAGAAAGGGTAGTGTTGAGACTAGGCGCAAGTCACTGGCTAAATCTCACACAGATCTGAAGCACCCCCCACCCCCACTCCCGGGGATCTGTCGGTAAGTTTGCCAAAGCTACTCATCTTGCCAGGAATGCTGTTGATGTGAATGTATCCAGACCAGCACATCTGGCAGCACATCACCTTCCCAGTCCCTCTTCATCATGTAAGATGTCGTTTTCCTGCTGTCAACAATCCATGCGGATGGCTCAGTGGCGATTCACATTCTACCTGTGCTCATTATTTCCTTCTCAACAACTGGCCCCTCTGCAATGTCCCCACTGTCTGGAAGCATCACCAGTGTACTGTGTTAGAAGAACCAGATGGCCTGGGGGTGCCAGTCTCTTTGCTGTTGTTCAGTTGCTAAGTCATATCCAACTCTTGTGACCCTATGGCCTGTAGCCCGCCAGGCTCCTCTGTCCATGGAATTCTCCAGGCAAGAATGCTAGAGTGGATTGTCACTTCCTTCTCCAGGGGACCTTCCCAAGTCAAGGATGGAACCCCATCTCCTTCATTGCAGGCAGATTCTTTACCACTGAGTCATCAGGGAAGCCCACAGTCTCTTAATGGTGCCAAAATATCCCTGGAAGTGTGGCGCATTGAAGGTAATCCACTTACCAGAATTGTTCTCACAGAGGAAACTGTGTTGTTAGAAGAAACGTTCTTATAAACTGCTTTGATGGATGGGTGAATGAATGGTAAGAGAACTTTCTAAATGCATTTTAGAATGACAGTAAATCATTGCTAAATTTCCTCTCCCCAGTGGGTGTCAGGGTAATTGCAGAGCTTTTGTTTTGCTGAGTAGACCATATACAGGAGTTTGGAACTCGAAATCTCTTACTCTGGGCAGTAGAGAAGAGGCAGACCTCCATCACCAAGGGGTCTTTTTTCCTGCCACAGTCTTCAGCCTCTAGTCTAAATAAATGTTCAACGTATATTTTAAGACTATTTCAGAGGTCTTAAACCCAAATCATTCAGAGACCAGGCATATATATAAGTAAAGCTAGATGTAAGATAATAGGGTAAAATTGTATCTATGAAAAATGAGTAAATGGCCTACGTGGGTGCATTTTAGTTCAAATTTTTGAAAGTTAAGTCAGCCAAAACACCACCACCATCACCACACTGGTATGGTGACCGTTTGCTAGGGTCACTCAGCTGGAGTCAGCTAGAAGCCTGCAGGTTGGGACTTTGAAAGAAGGCCAGGTTCACGTCTTAAGCAGGATATCCAAAGAACTCTTTCAAGCCTGCTTTAGAATGATACCCCGTCTGCCTCCTCCTCAGTAAGGGTTGAGATTACTTTGGCATCCCTGTTCCTTGAAGGGGAACACAAAGTCAGCTCAAAAGGACATATGTATGCTGTCCGTTAAAGAATGACTTCCACCTTCAGGTCACTGGCCAGTGCACTTCCATGTGGCCAAAGCTCAGAAAAGCAGCCTCCAGTATGGGCCTTTTTATAACTATTTAAAAAAAATTTTAGACAGATTTTATTAAATTCACAAATGAAAAACACTGTTTAAAAAGAAAAGACACTGAGTTGAAACCTTGTCTTCATCCCAGCTGGGCTTGCCTTGCCCTGGAGCCCTGCCCCTCACTCAGCCCTTCCTTGCTTTCCTGCCCCTGAGTGGCCCCCCACTTATCCTCTGTGGCAGCTGTTAGCCTCCCCTTGTCAGTCAGGTGAGATTAGAATTGCTGATCTGGTCTCAAGGTTAGGAATGGCTGCACCAACTTACTTGGGCTGGCCGCCTGATGAAACGAGATGCAAAACTCTTCACCCAGAAAAGCAGCCTCCATCTAAGTCAGGCCCCACGTCAGGGCTCCATTTGTAAGGAAGGGGTGGGGGAATGTTACAGGTTGAAATATGTCCTCCAAGAAAATATGTGAAAGCTCTAATTTCCTGGACCTTGGAAAGTGGCCTTCTTTGGAAACAGAGTCATTGCAGATGTCATTTGTTAAGGTGACATCATCCGAGTGGATCCTTAATCCAACATGTTGCCCTTATAAGGAGACAGAGACACACAGAGAATGCCACCGGAAGATGGAGGCAGAGATTGGAGTCGTGACAAGCCAGGGAATACCAGGGACTGCAGATTGTCACCAGAAAGTGAGAGAGGCTCCGAACCAATTCTGCCCACAGATCTCAGAAGGAACCAGCCCTGCTGACACCTCCATTTCTAGCCTCCAGATTCTGAGACAGTAAATTTGTTAACTGTTTTAAGCCATCCAGTTTGCAGTACTTTGTCAATGACACCTCCAGAACTCTAATATAAGGAGAAAACAGACATATTGGGAGACCACTAATGGTTCCTCCCCCTCCCAACATCCAGTTCAGTTCAGTTCAGTTGCTCAGTCGTATCCAACTCTTTGCAACCCCATGAATTGCAGCATGCCAGGCCTCCCTGTCCATCACCAACTCCCGGAGTTCACTCAAACACATGTCCATCAAGTCAGTGATGCCGTCCAGCCATCTCATCCTCTATTGTCTCCTTCTCCTCCTGCCCCCAATCCCTCCCAGCATCAGAGTCTTTTCCAATGAGTCAACTCTTCGCATGAGGTGGCCAAAGTGTTGGAGTTTCAGCTTTAGCATCATTCCTTCCAAAGAACACCCAGGACTGATCTCCTTTAGAATGGACTGGTTGGATCTCCTTGCAGTCCAACCAGTAGTCAAATTACAGGAATCCATTATCTGCTACATTTCTCAATTCTGAGCCTTTGTTTTTACTTCTGCTGCTTTCGCCTTAGTGCATAAACTCTGTGATTGCTCTTCCTACCACCATCCTTACACCTTCACTACCCCTTATCACAGCCACTAGAATTATCTTCTTGGAACGATAGCTTCAATTGGAACTTTGTCATTCCTTGCCTCAGAAATAGTCAATGGCTCCCCATGGCCTACAACCAACCGACCCCCTTGACTTGGTGTTCAGTCTCTTCCATTTATCTGACCTTAACGCAGTGTTTCAACTTCTGTTACTGCACCTTTTAAAATAATTGTGTATTTTGTTATCATAGGAACACCCCCCAAAAGTCAACATTTGTTCTTCCATGCCCCTTAAGCACTAATGATTCATGTCATTTTCTCCATCTCTCAAATTTCTACTCATCTCTCAAGGCTCATCTCTGGCAAAAATTCTCTAATAATGCCTATATTTGCCAATATTTTGCCAACTAGGGAGCACTTTCACATTAAAGGTCATCTTTTCCTAACGGGGCAGCCTATGAGCCTCCAAAACAACCACCATTACCCTCATAAGGGGTTCCCTTGAGATGCCCTTCAGGTGGAAGCAACTTAAAGGGGGGGTAGTTGCAAAGAACGCTCCCTGTCTTTTGTAAGATGGAAAATGTATTTCCCAGTAGTTAGAAATTATGTGAAGCAGATAATTAAACTATAAACTTGAGTCCCAAACTCTTTGTCCATAGAAGGTAAGACATTGGGCAAGCTGGTAGCATCTGCAGGAGGGCAATATCACAGAAATGTGGAATGCAGGGATGGTGGGATGGATCATTCTTCTTACCATATTAAGGAACTTCCCCCATAGTTAAGGGCAGTTAAATGTTTGCAGTCCATTTACTAGCTCTCTGTGTTAGTTATCCTCAGAGCTAGTTAAAAGTTCATTTTAGAACCTAGTGTAATAAACATCCAACACTAATGAGGAGTTAGACAAAGTTAAACAATTTTGTTTTCATTTTGTTTTCAGGAAACATATGATTTACCATGAGAGATGGCAGTGTCAAGCAGTCCTGCCAAGTGCCAGAAGCCAGTTTAAATTTTCTGTGAAACTGGCCAATTGAGAGCAGGGAGAACCCCAGCTTCCCTTGTCCCAAGGGAAGACTGGTAGCCAAGCAGACATGCTGGAACCCAGGCTAGTTTAGATACCTCATCTCCCATCCCAAGAGCTGAGCATCCACTTTGCCTTCCTCTCAAAATTTCATATGTCCAGACTTCCCTGGCAGTCCTGTGGTTAAGACTTCACCAGGGATGTGGTTAAGACTTCACCAGTGGGTGTGGGTTCTATCCCTGGTTGGAGAGCTATGATTCCACATGCCCTGGGGCCAAAAAGCCAAAACATAAAACAGAAGCAATATTGTAATAAATTCAAAAAAATACTTTTTTAAATGGTCCGCATTAAAAAAAAAAACTTTAATGAAAAAATTTCATTTGTCAAAAAAAGCTGGTGAATTACTCACTTCACTGACAGCTGGCCTCTGAACACAGAAGGACACACCCAAAAGGGTGTTTGGAAATTCACCTGGGAATGCAATGATGTATCTGGACCAAGCCATAATACTATGGAAAGTCAGAATCTGCTGAAAGGACTTTTGAGAAATGCTGCAATAGTACAGCCCCTACCACCGCGATCCCTAGTTTTCCTGTTTCACTGTATATAGGATGATTAAAGCTTCAGTAACCACTTGGTAAGCTCAAAGAAAAGAAGCAGAGAATCTCAGAGCTCTTTGCCCTGACATCTTTAACCTGCTGAACCTATGCCAGCTGTGGCCTCCTTGCAGACTTCTTGTGATGGGAGAAAAATAACTCCCTGTATTTGTTTAAAGCAATGTAGAAAAGTGTTCTGTTCTATGCAGCTAAATGATGATACCAGGAGATACTTGTGATTTCCTGGCAGGCTTCAAAAAGTGCTGAGTCATAGGATAGTAAGCTAGCACTAAGGAGACCGGAGTTCTAATGCATCTATTTTTTATTTAATAAACACTCACATAACACTTACTGTGGGCCAGGCTCTGATCTAAGAACTTTGTAAACATTAACTCTTCTTATCCTCACTGAGAAGGGTTACTATTATTATCTTCATTTTACATAAAAGGAAATGGAGACATAGAGAAAATTAGGTAAACTGTCCAAAGTCACACAACCAGAGAATGGCAGAGCTGGGAATTAAAAACAGGTGTTTGGGGTTTTTAATCACAACACCACACGGATGCTGCCAGTCGGTGCACCTAAGACCCCAGGTGTAATTCCTCTTCTGGTTCCGCTGAGCCATGTGCTTTGGGTTGTGTTTTCTCATGTTACAGTTCCCACCACCCCTCTCAGGCAGCTGCCTGCTCCACCCACACTAACATCTGATGGAGAACATATCATATGAGGCAGAAACAACATCTGTATCTCAGCATCTTTGTGGACATTATTGTCTGATTCATGATGATGAGAAATTTTTAGGTAAGTATTTCCTGAGCCACAAATCATTTTATAATAATTTTCATAGGTTCCATTACTGACAGTCTTTTAGTTATCATTTCATGGCACCTGAGTCATTTGAAGTTATCCTTTAAAAACTTGAGTTATTTTATTTAAATGAATGTATTTCTCCATTATCCCTTTCCTATAAACTACATTTCATCACCAGATTCATCCAATAATTGTATTCTTTTATTTTTCAGAATTGCATAATGATATTCCTTTACCTTTTACTTAAACTGATAGATTATCTTTTTCAACTTACTCTTTTCTTCCGCCTTAATATGTATTGGAAAATATACACTGTGGAAAATAGTATAGAGATTCCTCAAAAAAAAAAAAAAAAAAAAGAATTACCATATGATCCAGAAACTGCACAGCTAAGTATTTCTCTGAAGAAAACAGAAACATTAATTGCAAAAGATGTATGCACCTCTGTGTTCACTACAGCATTATTTACAATAGCCAAGATATGGAACCAACCTAAGTATCCATCAACAGATGAGTGAATAAAGAGGATAGAATACTACTCAGCAATAGAAAAGAATAAAGAATAAAACTTTTCCATTTGTGATAACATGAATGGACCTGGAAATTATCATACTAAGCCAAGTAAATCAGACAAAGACAAATATCATATGATATTATATGTAGAATCTAAAGAAAAAAACAAATCAAGTGAACAAGTATAACAAAACAGAAATAATTATAGATACAGCAAACAAAGAGATGATTGCCAGATGGGAGTGAAATCAGGGGAGGAAAGAAATAGGTGAGAGAGATTAAGAAGTACAAAATTCTGCTTATCAAATAAATTGGTCACAGATATGAAATGTACACTGGGAAATATAGTCAATAATTATGTGATATCTTTGTATGATGTCATCATTAGACATCATAACTAGACATTATGGTGATCAGTTTGAAATGTATAGAAATATTGAATCACTGTGTTGTGAGATAGAAACCAACATAGGGTTGTAGGTCAATTATTCTTCAAAAACAAACTCATTTATAGCAAAAGAGGTCAGATTTATGGTTAGCAGAGATGGGGGTTTAGGGGAGGGAAATTGAATGAAGGTGGTCAAAAAGTATAAATCTCCAGTAATAAGAGGACTAATCACTGAGGATATGATATACAATGTGATAAATATAATTAATATTGCTGTATGTTATACATATAAGTTGCAAAAAGAGTAAAGTCTAAGAGTTCTCATTAGAAGAAAAAAAATTTTTCTCCAATTCTTTATTTTTGTATCTTTATGAGATGATGGATGTTCACTAAACTTATTGTGATAATCATTTTGTGATGTATGTAAATCAAGTAATGGTACTGTACATCCTAAGCTTACAGAGTGCTACATGTCAATTATATCTCAGTAAAACTGAAAGAAAAAATATATATAGTGGCAGACAGACATCTTTATATAGACAGTCAGAATGATGGAATCTTCTATTCGGAGGAAAAGGTAGAGATCAACTAGTCTAAGCCCCTTATTTCATAGATGAGGGAACAGAGGCTGAGGAGGGTTAAATGACTTTTTTAATGTAATTTTTTTCTTTTTATTTTGTTTAACTGAATAGATTTTATTTCTTAGAGCAGTTTTAGATTTACAGAAAAATGGAGCAGGAAACAGAGAATTCTCATATACTCCCTCTCTTCTACCACAGTTTCTCCTATTACTAATATCTTGCATTAGCTAGGTATATTTGTTACAATTGATCGCTATTACTAATAAAAGTCCATAGCTACGTTAGAAGTCACTTTTTGTATTGTCTAGTTTTATGAGTTTGACAAATATATGATGTCGTATATCCAGTGTTGAAAATATGTAAATTTAATATTAGTAGATGCTAAAAGGACAAGTCCAAAATCTCTCTTTTTAATATTTATTTATTTGGCTTATAATTTATTTATTTGGCTAATATTTATTTATTGTATGCCAGGTCTTAGTTACATCAAGTGGGATCTAGTTCCCTGACCAGGAGTTGAATCCAGTCCGCCTTGCGTTGGGAGCATGAAGTCTTAGCCACTGGACCAGGGAAGTCCCTCGACATTATTTCTGATTAAAATTCTTAGTGAGCTATGAAAGAAACAAGCCTTCTTAATTTGATAAGGAGTATTTTTTAGAATTCCAGAACAAATATGATACTTAGTAATTAAATATCAAAAATAATTACATTGAAATCATAAATTAATCTTTCTGATAACACCACCATTGGTCAACAATATTTTGGAACTTTTAACCAATGAGAGAATATAAGAAAAAGAAATGAGGTAAGCATATTCAGTGAAAGTGTACCATCACTTAACCTCCTTGGAGCAAAACCAAGAAAATTATTTGATGCATTAGTAGCAAGAGAAAGTAAGAACAGGAAAACAGTCAATTCAAGAGAAATATACCAAAAATTAATAATAAGTTAGAAAATGGACTGAGAAAGAAGACTCCTTAATAACACTAATAAACATACTTGGAAATAAATTCAGCAAGAAAGACACAAGGCTTTAATGAAATACAAAAAGCAGACTAAAATAAAGGATAAACATAACCATATTGGGGAAAGAGTATAAGGTGATAAATTTTAATAAAGTTACTGCAACAGCAATTGAAAACTAAATGTAGCATTTTCAGAACCTTGAAAAATTATTTTAAAATTTCATTTGGAAAAGAATAAGTAAATTAAAAGAGCCAAGAAAAATACACAAAGGATTAATGAAGTCTAGATCTGTAGTTTATTAGAACATATTACAAAAGTAATAAATGTCCAAGGAGAAAATAATTTTTATGTGAGGACACCTTGCTAAATAACATCATGATAGAAACCATAAAGAAAAAGATGAGCAGAAAGGACTATATAAACAAAGATAAAAACAAACGACAAAGGAGGGAAATATAACAGTCACAAATCCATGAGATAAAGGAAAACACCACTATGGAAAATATTCAAAAAATATGAACATAAAATACACGAACTCAGATGGGGCTTCCCTGGTGGCTCAGTGGTAAAGAATCTGCCTGCCAATGCAGGGGATGTGGGTTCAATCCCTGGTCTGGGAAGATCCCACACACAGCAGAGTAACTAAGCCCATGCACAACAACTGTTGAGTCTGTGCTCTAGAGCCCAGGAACTGCAACTACTGAACCCACATGCCGCAACTACTGAACTCTGCATGCCCTAGAGCTCTGCTCTGCAGCAAGAAAAGCCACCACAGTGCAAAGCCCATGCACCTGCAACTAGAGAGTAACCTCTGCTCGCTACAACTAGAGAATGCCCAAGTGCAGCAAGGAAGACCCAGCACAGACAAAAATGAAATTATGTTTTAAAAAAAGAACTCAGATGATGACTGAACATTTTTAAAAAGCTCACTTCTAAGAGTAAATTTCAATTAGGCTGGCAAAGAATAAAAAAGATTAAAAACTCACAGTATTAGGTATGACCATAAGAAAATAAAAGTTTTCATACATTCTTGATTTTTTGTTCAGTTGATCAGTCATGTCCAATCCTTTGCGACCCCATGGACTGAAGCACACTAGGTTTCCCTGTCCTTCACTATCTCCTGGAGCTTGCTCAAACTCATGTCCATTGAGTTGGTGATGCCATCCAACCATCTCGTCTTCTGTTGTCCCCTTCTCCTCCTGCCTTCAGTCTTTCCCAGCATCAGGGTCTTTTCTAATGTGTTGGCTTTTTGCATCAGGTGGCCAAAGTATTGGAGCTTCAGCATCAGTTCTTCCAATGAATATTCAAGATTGATTTCCTTTAGGATTGACTGGTTTGTTCTCCTTGCAGTCCAAGGGACTCTCCAGAGTCTTCTCCAGCACCACAGTTCAAAATGATCAATTCTTTGACACTCAGCCTTCTTTATGGTCCAACTCTCACATCCATACATAACTACTGGAAAACCATAGCTTTGACTATATGGACATTTGTTGGCAAAGTAATGTCTCTGCTTTTTAATATACAGTCTAAGTTTGCCATAGCTTTTCTTCCAAGAAGCAAGTGTCTTTTAATTTCATGCCTGCAGTCACCATCTGCTGTGTCGAAGTATAAATGAAAAGCTATAATATTTCACCTTAGTAATTTCTCTTCTAGGAATTTATCCTGCAGAAATATTGTCCAAAGTAATCACAGGTATATGAATAATGCTGTTACCTTCAGCAAAAATATAATCTAAATGTACATCATTGGGGGAGTGGTTAAATAAGTTATGAGATAACTTCATATAACACAAATAGAATACTATGTAGCAATTGACAATAATGGGATGATTCAATGTGTATTATATAGAAAGATGCCCAATGTGTATTGATAAGTTAAAAAGTAAGTGCAAGTCACACACAGTATGATGTATTTTTGGTAGCATAAACAGTTAAAAAGCTGGAAGTCTATATGCCATTAGTAGTTTTTTCTAAGGGGTAGGGTAGAGATTCTCACTATTTTCTTCATTTTAAATGATTTTTTAAAATGATTCCTATATTATTTGAGGCTTCCCTGGTGGCTCAAACAGTAAAGAATCTGCCTGCAATGCATGAGACGCGGATTCGATCCCTTGATCAGGAAGATCCCCTGCGGAAGGGAATGGTAACCTCCTCCAGTATTCTTGCCTTGAAATCCCATGGACAGAGGAGCCTGGTGGGCTACAGTCCATGGGGTGGCACAGAGTCAGACACAACTGAGTGACTAAGCACTCACTCACTCATGTTATTTTTAATTAGAAAATAGAAAAGAGAACATGAAAATTAAGGAATCTATGGTACAAATGGGAACACAAAGCTAAATTTGTGCTTTAGCTGTAAATACCTGAAGGGAAGAAATTTTGGACGAAAATTACTTATACTAGTCCTACACTTCTGGAATCAGATTGGTTTTGCAAAAGTGTTTACCTTGCCTTTTCCAATTTTTCTGGGTGTGATCTGCTGCACTTACTGATGGAGAGTCCGAAGGGATTTGCCTGTGAGCAGGACACCAGTGTGTGGCGCCAGAGAGTCACCTAGCCCTTCGCCAAACTCAAGCACTAGAGCAGGGTAGGGTTTCCCATCAACAAAACTGGAAACCCACACCTGCTGAACCACTAATCTGACTATCGAGCCATTCTTTTAGAGCAAAACAACAGAATAGGAAAGACTAGAGTCTTCAAGAAAATTAGAGATACCAAGGGAACATTTCGTGCAAAGATGGGCTCGATAAAGGACAGAAATGGTATGAACCTAACAGAAGCAGAAGATATTAAGAAGAGGTGACAAGAATACACAGAAGAACTGTACAAAAAAGATATTCATGATGCAGATAATCACGATGGTGTGATCACTCATCTAGAGCCAGACATCCTGGAATGTGAAGTCAAGTGGGCCTTAGAAATCATCACTACGAACAAAGCTAGTGGAGGTGATGGAATTCCAGTTGAGCTATTTCAAATCCTGAAAGATGATGCTGTGAAAGTGCTGCACTCAATATGCCAGCAAATTTGGAAAACTCAGCAGTGGCCATAGGACTGGAAAAAGTCAGTTTTCATTCCAATCCCAAAGAAAGGCAATGCCAAAGAATGCTCAAACTACTGCACAATTGCACTCATCTCACATGCTAGTAAAGTAATGCTCAAAATTCTCCAAGCCAGGCTTCAGCAATACGTGAACTGTGAACTTCCAGATGTTCAAGCTGGATTTAGAAAAGGCAGAGGAACCAGAGATCAAATTGCCAACATCCGCTGGATCATGGAAAAAGCAAGAGAGTTCCAGAAAAACATCTATTTCTGCTTTATTGACTATGCCAAAGACTTTGACTGTGTGGATCACAATAAACTGTGGAAAATTCTTAAAGAGATGGGAATACCAGACCACCTGACCTGCCTCTTGAGAAATCTGTATGCAGGTCAGGAAGCAACAGTTAAAACTGGACATGGAACAACAGACTGGTTCCAAATAGGAAAGGGAGTATGTCAAGGCTGTATATTGTCACCCTGCTTATTTAACTTATATGCAGAGTACATCATGAGAAACGCTGGACTGGAAGAAACACAAGCTGGAATCAAGATTGCTGGGAGAAATATCAATCACCTCAGATATGCAGATGACACCACCCTTATGGCAGAAAGTGAAGAGGAGCTAAAAAGCCTCTTGATGAAAGTGAGAGTGAAAAAGTTGGCTTAATGCTCAACATTCAGAAAATGAAGATCATGGCATCTGGTCCCATCACTTCATGGGAAATAGATGGGGAAACAGTGGAAACAGTGTCAGACTTTATTTGGGGGGGGGCTCCAAAATCACTGCAGATGGTGATTGCAGCCATGAAATTAAAAGGCGCTCACTCCTTGGAAGAAAAGTTATGACCAACCTAGATAGCATATTCAAAAGCAGAGACATTACTTTGCCGACTAAGGTCCGTCTAGTCAAGGCTATGGTTTTTCCAGTAGTCATGTATGGATGTGAGAGTTGGACTGTGAAGAAGGCTGAGCACCAAAGAATTGATGCTTTAGAACTGTGGTGTTGGAGAAGACTCTTGAGAGTCCCTTGGACTGCAAGGAGATCCAACCAGTCCATTCTGAAGGAGATCAGCCCTGGGATTTCCTTGGAAGGAATGATGCTAAAGCTGAAACTCCAGTACTTTGGCCACCTCATGCGAAGAGTTGACTCATTGGAAAAGACTGTGATGCTGGGAGGGATTGGGGGCAGGAGGAGAAGGGGACGACAGAGGATGAGATGGCTGGATGGCATCACTGACCCGATGGACGTGAGTCTGAGTGAACTCCGGTAGTTTGTGATGGACAGGGAGGCCTGGCGTACTGCTATTCATGGGGTCGCAAAGAGTCGGACACGACTGAACCACTGACCTGAACTGAACTAAAATACTCTTCCATTGTTCCACGCACCATCACTGAAAGCCAAGTAGGAAGATAGCAATCGCTCTCAGGTAAAACCACCTGAGGCAACTGCTATTTGGGCAGAAGTGCCCTGAGGACATGAAAACATATCTCATGAAGCAGGACATTGACTTGTAGGAAATAAAAAGAATATTAGAAATTAACTCAGGTAGCTCTTCTTGAACACAGACCATTTGTTACAGAAGCAGAAATTCCCTCAGACAAGCTTACAGCAAATAGACCATAGCTACAAAATAGAGAATTACCCACAATATATAAATGAGTGTGCCTTTCTGAACGAGTAACGATATAGCTTTACAGCATCATCTTCAAGGGCTAATAACTTTCATCTACTTTACATCTAGATAACTCTTTGGCAAGACACTTACTATTAAAATTTTAGCCCATATTTGTACTTGTAAGAAAGGTTTAGATAAGAGGGAAATCCATATGGTTGTAAATTAATTTTATAAATTATTAACTAGCTGATAGTTTCATCTAAGTAAGAGAATCATGAATTTTTCTCAGCATTTCCTTTTAGAGAGATAATAAAGTTAGGCTGTAAAAGGATTCACAGCATCCTGCTGGAACAATAGATGACAAAGTCCAGGCAAATAGTGGCCCAAGCTTGTCCTTCTCTTACAGGGAGGGAAATTTCAAGAGTACTCTGCAAACAAAGTAATTTTTATAGAGTGAAGGCAATACTGTGCAATAACATGTGCATTTGACTGGAAGGTAGATTGCTGGATTTAGGCCCAGTTCTGCTACTTATTGGGTTTCCCTAGTGGCTCAGATGGTGAAGAATCTGCTTGCAGTGCAGAAGACCTGGGTTCAATCTCTGGGCCAGGAAAATCCCCTGGAGAAAGGAATGGCTATCCACTTAAGTATTCTTGCCTGGAAAATCCCATGGACAGAAGAGCCTGGTGAGCTAGTCCATGGAGCTGCAAAGAGTTGGACATGACTGAGCTGCTGATACACACTGCTACTTATTAATCTGTGGAATTACATAGCACAGCTTGGCCAACCTCTCCAAACCCTAAACCTCAAGTTTTTAATCAAAAGATGGGATTGAACTAGATGTTTATAGTTATCAAATATAACTGCAGATTTTAACAAAATACTTTAAGGTATATATATCCAGGTTACTAATTCCCAGGGAGTTGCTAAATAATGTTAGAACATGGAGAGATCCAAAGAAGACTTATCTAAATAAGGATTTCAAGCCTATTAAAATGAAAATAAAGAAACTAGGCATGAGGGAAAGAAGGAACAAAAGGAGGGAGGGGGGAAAGAAAAAAGAAAGTGAGAGATGAGGAAAGAAGGCAAGAGGTGAAGAAGTAAATTTAGAAAGATTTCAAGTTTTAATCTAAAAATTCATCTTTGTTGACAGATGTTGATTCTGTTTTTCAACAATACTGTTCTTAAAATGTGTTTCTTCCAAATGTATTTTTTTAATGAATTATTACACTTGAAGTCACAATATGTTTGTTCTTAAAATGATACACAAAGTAGTATGTAGGCAAATTGGCTAGCTTTTGTATATGAAATACACAAAATATGTACATAAATATCATATTACTGGGAAGATATTTTGAGTTGTAAAATAACAAAAACATCCCAATCAAATTAATTAGAAATGCTGTTTTCTCACTGAACTGGAAAAATGTTTACAAGAAAAAGAGAAAAAAGAAGAGGAAGATGATGAGAAGCCTGATTTTTTTTAATGACACCTTTATTTTTATTTTTTAGTTGTTTCAGATTTAAAAAGAAGGTTCAAAGATAGTACAAAGTTTGCTAGATACCCTGGACCCAGGTTCTCTTACGGTTGACCTCCACACTTTTGTAACAAATATGTACCGTTGATACATTATGATTAAGTCCATAAGATATTCAGATTGTTGTTGTTAGGTTGCCAAGTCATGTCCAACTCTTTTCGACTCCATGGTCTGCAGCACACCAGGCTTCCCTGTCCTTCACTATTTCCCAAAGTTTACTCAAACTCATGTCCGTTGAGTTGGTGATGCCATCCAACCATCTCATCTTCTGTTGTCCCCTTCTCCTTCCACCTTCAATCTTTCCCAGCATCAGAGTCTTTTCCAGTGAGGTGGCTCTTTGCATCAGGTGGCCAAAAGATTGGAGCTTCAGCTTCAGCATCAGTCCTTCCAATGAATATTCAGATTGTCTTCATTTTTACCCAAGGATCTTTTTTGGTCCCAAGATCCCATTCAGGTTTCCACGTTATGCTTAGCCACATCTGTAGATTTGAGCCTCCTGTGTTTGAGCCTCCCGTGTTTAGCCAGCCTCTTGCCTTCCCATTTTGTAGAGCAACTCCAGCCCTATGTCAGGTGACAATTAATCTGCTCTGGTCCATCAGAAAGAAGCCTTCTCCTAAAATCCCATCATCATCAAATTAACCCCATGCAAACAGCCCCTGATGAGGTACCAGATCAGCCCTAAAGCTCTCCATGGTGCTCTGTTCCAGCATCTGATTTGCTGAGACCAAGACATTTTGGCATTTATTTAATCTGGTGTAGTATCTCCAGCTGAATTTTGACTTCTGCATACATGCCCTAGTCACAATCTCTCTTGGGTGCCATGTTCTTCAAAGGTGGTCTTGTACCCCTACCCACTCTGGCTAGGTGCCTCTGATTCTACACAACTGTAGCCCAACGGCTTCTACTTTAATCCACTTCAAGACCTTTGTTAAATGATCTACCTGGGTACTTGCAGAAAATGAGTAACCTGTTTCATTCCAGGCAGATGCTCTACCAGATGTTGGCATCTTGTTCCTGAAGCCCAGTACACCCACGACACCTGAATCTCCTGCAAGTAGGACTCCCCACTTTCATTGAGACACGGGTATTGTGTCATGGATCTCCACTCTTAGCCCTAGCCTGTAACGCATAAGCCAAGGACTCCCTAAATGAAACTAATGATTGTGAGGGGGTCCCCATGGCTCCTGATACTGGTGATGTACTCAATTCACTCTGAGTAAGTGTCCATGAGCTTAAATCTAAGGATATAAGTCTTAGATGCTGGTCAGCTTTCCCAGTGGAAAGAATGGGCCCCTCTGTCGTGCCAGGCTCCTCACTGCCTGCCTTGTCCCACTGTAAGCCATTTTTCACACTGTCCAAATGAAATTTTCTTTTGACTGAACAATTCAGCAAAAAGGAGAAACTCAGTTTTTTGTGTTAAATTGTGTTTACACAATTCAGTTCAGTTCAGTCGCTCAGTCGTGTCTGACTCTTTGCAACCCCATGAACTGCAGCACACCAGGCCTCCCTGTCCATCATCAACTCCCAGAGTTTACTGAAACTCATGTCCATTGAATCAGTGATGCCATCCAACCGTCTCATCCTCTGTCATCCCCTTCTCCTCCTGCCCTCAATCTTGACCAGCATCAGGGTCTTTTCAAATGAGTCAGCTCTTCACATCAGGTGGCCAAGTATTGGAGTTTCAGCTTCAGCATCAGTCCTTCCAATGAACACCTAGGATTGATCTCCTTTAGAATGGACCGGTTGGTTCTCCTTGCAGTCCAAGGGACTCTCAAGAGTCTTCTCCAACATCGTAGTTCAAAAGCATCAATTCTTCAGCACTCAGCTTTCTTTATAGTCCAACTCTCACATCCATACATGACTACTGAAAAAACCATAGCCTTGACTAGACGGACCTTTGTTGGCAAAGTAATGTCTCTGCTTTTGAATATACTGTCTAGGTTGGTCATAACTTTCCTTCCAAGGAGTAAGTGTGTTTTAATTTCATGGCTTCAGTCACCATCTGCAGTGATTTTGGAGCCCCTAAAAATAAAGTCAGCCACTGTTTCCAGTGTTTTCCCATCTATTTCCCATGAAGTGATGGGACCGGATGCCATGATCTTCGTTTTCTGAATGTTGAGCACTAAGCCAACTTTTCACTCTCTTCTTTCACTTTCATCAAGAGGTTCTTTAAGTCTTCTTCACTTTCTGCCATAAGGGTGGTGTCATCTGCATATCTGAAGTTATTGATATTTCTCTCAGCAATCTTGATTCCAGCTTGTGCTTCATCCAGCCCAGCATTTCTCATAATGTACTCTGCATATAGTTAAATAAGCAGGGTGACAATATACAGCTTTGACATACTCCTTTTCCTATTTGGAAGCAATTATGTGTTAAATTCTACACTGAATTTTGTGATTTTTACTAATCAAGATTATTATAATAGCTATTGTCTTTAACAGTTATCTTTCCTTATTTAAGTCTACACAAGTTATGATTGGTAGATTTGATCAAAGTAAACTATTTGCTTTAGTTCTTTTTTTTAGACATGAAATTGATGTAAGAAAAATTTGAAAGTCAAATAAAAATACCTGGAAACACCAAAACCATGCATTATACAAATTAAGAATTCTACTTATTTGAGGGATCCTTTTTCTAGCAAGTATGTTTATTTGAAAAATCTGAACAAGTATTTTTTTCATCTAATTTACAAAATCAGATTCAGCAGGTAACAAAAACCTTAATCCCTTGAACAGTTTCACAGAATAGGCTGTGTCAATAAGCACAATCTAGAAGGTGTTTTTCCTTATATTCCACTCATTTTAAGTTATAATTAATGTCTATTATTATTCAACAAAGTTATTCTCTATTTGTACTTATTGACACCTTTGTATTTGAGTGCTTCTGCAGTCTAGACAGGATACACTTATCTGTATGATAAATAATAGATAAATGATTAGTGTGCCATTTGCTGTTAATGTGATTGATGGATTCCCCATTACACTACTTGTCTGTTCTTATTTTAGCTCTGATGCCAGTGGCCTCTGTCACTGTACAATGCCTATAATGCCTGCATAGAAATGAATGGGGCTACTCATGTTTCTTAAATCTGTTCTTTTTGTTTTGTCATTCCACAAACATGGTGTTAAAAATGGAATGGTACAAAATGGGATTTCGGATCAGGGTGTATTTTGCTCAGTTGTCCCTTTGCTATATAAAATTTCTTTTTCAGAGGCAGAATCTTGGGTCTCTGTAGTGGGAGGTATGAAGAAAGGGCATAAGTGCCTTTTCATGGCTGGGTTTACTGAGCTGATGAAGAATGGCAGCGCGGACGGTCCCCTTCCTCCTCTGCAAGTTCACAAGCCTTGTAAACTTCAGATGGACCTCAGTAAGGCTGAAGAGGCCTCTGCTGCCAGCAAACAGATATCCATGTATCCCCCTTGAGTGCATGCTCTGTTGTGTCTGACTCTTTCTGACCCCATGGACTGTAGCCCACCAGGTTCCTCAGTTCACGGGATTCCCAGGCAAGAGTACTGGAGTGGGCTGCCATTTCCTATTCCAAGGGATCTTCCTGATCGAGAAATCAAGCTCCATTTCCTGCATTGGAAGGCTGATATTTTACCACTGAGCCTCCTGGGAAGCCCTGTACCACCCCTATTCATGTTAAAATTAGAAGAAACCTAATGCATGTTTGGAAAAATCCTTTATTTCTATCAAGAATAGGATACAGAGAATTAGCTTAAATTGAACATATATATATATATATATATAAAGTGAGAAGAAAATTAAAACTGAATAAAATAGATTCATTGATTATAAGATGTAACATCCTAAACAAACCCAGTGTCCGGAGCCAGGTTTCCAATTCTCCAAAAGAAGAAACCAGACTTTTTGGAGAATAGGTTGATTCCGCGACTGATACAGGCAACATACAAGATAAGCCTGAAGCATTTTGTGGCATCACGAAGTGAGGATGTTCAATGACAACAAAACCAAAGATGGAAATATGCCAAAGGAAACAGGAGCCAACAGAAAGAGCTCCCAGTGGCCAAAACTGGAACCATTTGAAAAAGAAAAGATATAATGTAGTATTGCGTTATAACCCAAAGTGTTTAACAAACATCTGTGAGTTTCTCACTAGCATAAATGAATGAATGAATTAATAACTAAGCCATGTGGAAGAACCCAAAACAGTTTATGTAGGTTGTTGTTGTTCAGTCACTCAGTCGTGTCCGACTCTTTACAAGCCCATGGACTGTAGCACACCAGGTTTCCCTGTCCTTCACTGTCTGTTGGAGCTTGCTCAAACTCATGTCCATTGAGTTGATGATGCCATTCAACTATCTCATCCTCTGTCACCCCCTTCTCTTGCCCTCAATCTTTCCCAGCATCAGGGTCTTTTCCAATGCTTTGGCTCTTTGCATCAAGTGGCCAAAGTATTGGACCTTCAGCATCAGTCCTTCCAATGCATATTCAGGGTTGATTTCCTTTAGGATTGACTTGTTTGATCTTGTAGTCCAAGGGATGCTCAAGAGTCTTCCCTAGCACCACAATTTGATCTTGAGCATAACCTTACTAGCATGTGATCTTGAGCTAAACTCCTTACTAGCAGTTATGGTGGCTTGACCATTCTTTATCACTGCCCTTTGTGATTGGAATGAAAACTGACCCTTTCCAGTCCTGTGGCCACTGCTGAGTTTTCCAAATTTGTTGACATATTGAGTGCAGCATTTTCAGCATCATCTTTAGTGTTTTAAATAGCCCCGCTGGAATTCCATCACCTCCACTAGCTTTGTTTGCAGTAATGCTTCCTAAGGCCATTTGACTTCACACTCCAGGATGTCTGGCTCTAAGCGGGTGACCACACCATCATGGTTATCCTGGGTATTAAGACCTTTTTGTATGGTTTTTCTGTGTATTCTTGCCACCTCTTCTTTTTTCCTGCTTTTGTTAAGTCTGTACCGTTTCTGCGCTTTATCATGCCCTTCCTTGCATGAAATGTTCCCTTGATATTTCCATTTTTCTTGAAGAGACCTCTATTCTTTCCCATTCTATTGTTTTCCTCTACTTCTTTGCACTGTTCATTTAAGAAAGCCTTCTTATCTCTCCTTGGTATTCTCTGTAACTCTGCATACAGTTGGGTATATCTTTCCCTTTTTCCTTTGCCTTTCTCTGTTCTTTCCTCAGTTATTTCCAAAGCCCTCTCAGATCACCACTTTGCCTTCTTGCATTTCTTTTTCTTTGGGATGGTTATGGTCACTGCCTCCTGTACAAGGTTATGAACCTCTGTCCATAGTTCTTCAGGCACTCCGACTATCAGATCTAATCCCTCAAATCTATTTGTCACCTCCACTGTATAATCATAAGATATATGATTCAGGTCATACTTGAAATTGCCAACATCCACTGGATCATGGAAAAAGCAAGAGAGTTCCAGAAAAACATCTATTTCTGCTTTATTGACTATGCCAAAGCCTTTGACTGTGTGGATCACAGTAAACTGTGGAAAATTCTGAGAGAGATGGCAATACCAGACCACCTGACCTGCCTCTTGAGAAATCTGTATGCAGGTCAGGAAGCAACAGTTAGAACTGGACATGGAACAACAGACTGGTTCCAAATAGGAAAAGGAGTACGTCAGGCTATATATTGTCACCCTGCTTATTTAACTTATATGCAGAGTACATCATGAGAAACGCTGGGCTAGAAGAAGCACAAGATTGCCAGGAGAAATATCAATAACCTCAGATACACAGATGACACCATCCTTATGGCAGAGAGTGAAGAGGAATGAAAAAGCTTCTTGATGAAAGTGAAAGAGGAGAGTGAAAAAGTTGGCTTAATGCTCAACATTCAGAAAACGAAGATCATGGCATCCGGTCCCATCACTTCATGGGAAATAGATGGAGAAACAGTGGAAACAGTGTCAGACTATTTTGGGGGGCTCCAAAATCACTAGAGATGGTGATTGCAGCCATGAAATCAAAAGACGCTTACTCCTTGGAAGAAAAGTTATGACCAACCTTTTTGCATATTCAAAAGCAGAGACATTACTTTGCCAACTAAGGTCCGTCTAGTCAAGCCTATGGTTTTTCCTGTGGTCATGTATGGATGTGAGAGTTGGACTGTGAAGAAAGCTGAGTGCTGAAGAATTGATGCTTTTGAACTGTGGTGTTGGAGAAGACTCTTAAGAGTCCCTTGGACTGCAAGGAGATCCAACCAGTCCATCCTAAAGGAGATCAATCCTGGGTGTTCATTGGAAGGACTGATGCTGAAGCTGAAACTCCAATACTTTGGCCACCTCATGCTAAGAGTTGACTCATTGGAAAAGACCCTGATGCTGGGAGGGATTGGGGGCAGGAGGAGAAGGGGAAAAAAGAGGATGAGATGGCTGGATGGCATCACCAACTCAATGAACATGAGTTTGGGTAAACTCCAGGAGTTTGAGATGGACAGGGAGGCCTGGCATGCTGCGATTCATTGGGTCACGAAGAGTCGGACACGACTGAGCAACTGAACTGAACTGAACTGAACTGAATGGACAACAGAGGATGAGGTGGTTGGATGGCATCATTGACTCAATGGACATGAGTTTGAGCAAGCTCCAAGAGTTTCTGATGGACAGGGAAGCCTGGCATGCTGTAGTCTAAGGGGTCACAGAGAGTCGGACATGACTGAATGACTGAACTGAACTGAACTGGATGGCCTAGTGGTTTTCTCTACTTTCTTCAATTTAAGCCTGCATTTTTCAAAAAGGAGCTGATGATCAGAGCCACAGTGAGCTCCAGGTCTTGTTTTTGCTGACAGTGAAGAGCTTCTCCAGCTTCGTGCAAAGAATATAATCAATCTGATTTCGGTATTGACCATTTGGTGATGTCCACATGTAGAGTTGTCTCTTGTGTTGTTGGGAAAGGGTTTGCTGTGACCAATGTGTTTCCTTGACAAAACTTTTAGCGTTTGGCCTGCTTCATTTTGTACTCCAAGGCCAAACTTGCCTGTTACTCCAAGTGTCTCTTGATTTCCTACTTTTGCAGTCTAATCCCCTGAGATGAAAAGGACATCTCTTTTGGTGTTGGTTTTAGAAGATCTTGTTGGTCTTAAAGAACCATGCAACTTCAGCTTCTTCAGCATCAGTGGGTGGGTCATAGACTTGGATACTGTGATATTGAATGGTTTGCCTTAGAAACAAACCAAGATCATGCTTTCTTTTTGAAACAGCACCCAGTTCAGTTCAGTTCAGTCACTCAGTTGTATCTGACTCTTTGTGACCTCAGGGAGGCACGCCAGGCCTCCCTGTCCATGACCAACTCCCAGAGTTTACTCAAACTCATGTCCATCAAGTCAATGACGCCATCCAGCCATCTCATCCTCTGTCGTCCCCTTCTCCTCCTGCCCCCAATCCCTCCCAGCTTCAGAGTCTTTTCCAATGAGTCAGCTCTTCACATCAGGTGGCCAAAGTATAGGAGTGTCAGCTTCAACATCAGTCCTTCCAAAGGACACTAAGGACTGATCTCCTTTAGTATGGACTGGTTGGATCTCCTTGCAGTCTAAGGGACTCTTGAGAGTCTTCTCCAACACCATAGTGCAAAAGCATCAATTCTTTGGCACTCAGCTTTCTTTATAGTCCAAATCTCACATCCATACACAACTACTGGGGAAACCATAGCCTTGACTAGACGGACCTTTGTTGACAAAGTAATGTCTCTGCTTTTTGATGTGCTGTCCAGGTTGGTCATAACTTTTCTACCAAAGAGTAAGTGTCTTTTAATTTTATGGCTGCAATCACCATCTGAAGTGACTTTGGAGCCCCCCAAAATAAAAGTCTGCCACTGTTTCCACCATTTCTCCTTATATTTGCCATGAAGTGATGGGACCAGATGCCATGATCTTTGTTTTCTAAATGTTGAGCTTTAAGCCAAAATTTTCATTCTCCTCTTTCACTTTCAAGAGGCTCTTTAAGTTTTCTTCACTTTTTTCCATAAGGGTGGTGTCATCTGCATATCTGAGATTATTGATATTTGTCCCAGAAATATTTCTTCCAGCTTGTGCTTCATCCAATCCAGCATTTCTCATGATGTACTCTGGATATAAGTTAAATAAACAGGGTGACAATATACAGCCTTGATGTACTCCTTTTCCTATTTGGAACCAGTCTGTTGTTCCATGTTCAGTTCTAACTGTTGCTTCTTGACCTGCATACAGATTTCTCAAAAGGCAGGTCAGGTGGTCTGGCATTCTCATATCTTTCAGAATTTTCCAGTTTATTTATTTTTATTTTTTTAATTTTTATTTTTACTTTATTTTGCTTTACAATACTGTATTGGTTTTGCCATACATTGACATGAATCTGCCATGGGTGTACATGAGTTCCCAATCCTGAAACCCCCTCCCACCTCCCACCCCATATCATCTCTCTGGATCTTCCCCATGCACCAGCCCCAAGCATCCTGTATCCTGTATTGAACATAAACTGGCAATTTGTTTCTTACATGATAGTATACATGTTTCAATGCCATTCTCCCAAATCATCCCACCCTCTCCCTCTCCCACAGAGTTGAAAAGTCCATTCTATACATCTGTGTCTCTTTTGCTGTCTCGTATACAGGGTTATCATTACCATCTTTCTAAATTCCATATATATGTGTTAGTATACTGTATTGGTGTTTTTCTTTCTGGCTTACTTCACTCTGTATAATAGGCTCCAGTTTCATCCACCTCATTAGAACTGATTCAAATGTATTCTTTTTAATGGCTGAGTAATACTCCATTGCATATATGTACCACAGCTTTCTTATCCATTCATCTGCTGATGGACATCTAGTTTGTTTCCATGTCCTGGCCATTATAAACAGTGCTGAGTATCTCAATAGATGCAGAGAAGGCCTTTGACAGAATTTTCCAGTTAATTGTGATCCACTCAGTCAAAGGCTTTGGCATAGTCAATAAAGCAGAAACAGATGTTTTTCTGGAACTCTCTTGCTTTTTTGATGATCCAGTGGATGTTGGCAATTTGATCTCTGGTTCCTCTGCCTTTTCTAAATCCAGGTTGAACATCTTGGAAGTTCACTGTTCATATATTGCTGAAGCCTGGCTTGGAGAATTTTGAGCATTACATTACTAGGATGTGAGATGAGTGCAATTATGCAGTAGTGTGAGCATTCTTTGGCATTGCCTTTCTTTGGGATTGGAATGTAAACTGACATTTTCCAGTCCTGTGGCCACTGCTGAGTTTTCCACATTTGCTGGCACGTTGAGTGCATATTGGTCACCTACCAAGCTGGGGTCTTGTTTTCTGTTGTCATATCTTTTTGACTTTTCATACTGCTTGTGAGGTTCTTGCAGCAAGAATACTGGAGCGGCTTGCCATTCCCTCCTCAAGTGGGCAACATTTTGTCAGAACTCTTCGCTATGACCTGTCTGTCTTGGGTGGCCCTGCATGGCATGGTTCATAGCTTCATTGAGTTATGCAAGCCCATTTGCCATGACAAGGCTGTGATTCATGAAGGTGAGTCTATACAGATACTGCCCCCTCAAGGAAGTGAGAATAACATTCACTCCTTAAAAGTATGGGCTACTCATAGTGACACGCTTCCAAAGATTAGAATGGAAAGTGGGGAAAGGAGTGACCCCAGAGTGGAGAAGGCTTAAGGACACTATTGGACAAGTGATCAAACTTAACATTATTAGTTATAACTTCTGTTGATAGCATCTTTCTTTGAATATGAGGTGATGAAAATAATATTCCACCTCTGTGTTCTTCTTCCTCCAAATTCTTAACCTCTGTCTAATCACTGGGAAAAAAATCATGCAAGTAGAAACTGCAGAATATTTTACAAAGTACATGACCAGTATTCTTCAGAACCATTAAGACTATGAAAAACAAGGCAAGTCTGATAAAGTGCCACAGCCTTTCTTAAAAGGATCCTTAGGAGACGTGTTAATACATGATATTCTAGATAGGATCCTGGAACAAAAAAACAGACAATAGGTAAAAACCTAAGAATATATGAATAATGTATGGACTTTAGTAAATAATAATGTATTGATATTGACTCATTAGTTGTGACAGATGTTCTCTACTAGTGTCAGATGTTGAGAATTGGAGAAACTGGGTGCAAGGTTAATGGGGAGCCTTCTTATAATCTTTGAAATTTTCCTATGAATCTAAAACTATTCTAGAATAAAAAGTTCATTTAAAAGTAAAAGTTTTTTAAAGTTTTTAACTTAAAAAGTATTAGACTGCAACATCAAAGTAGGTAGAAGTCCTCATTCATAGAATAATAATCCAAGATTCAGACTAAAAATTATACCTAAAGCTTTTCAAAAAAAATTAATTGAGATAGCAAAAAGGGGAAATTGGAGAAGATAAGAATAAAATCATCATATTAGGCAGCCATTTGGTGTCATTTTTTAAAGTAATAATGGCATGGGAAAATGTATATGAAATAATTTTAAATGAAAAGACAATGTAAAATTATATATATAATAGGAGCAACACATATAACAAAATTGCTCAATTAGAAAAATAGAATACAGTTGGGCAAAAAATTTATAATGATAAAGGAGATACATTTAAAACTATTTTTCCAATTAATTTAAAATTATTTTATTTTAAATTGGGAGATAATTGCTTTACAGCAATATGTTAGTATTTGCTGTTCAACAAGGTGAATCAGAGATATGTATACATATATCCCCTCTCTCTTGAGCCTCCCTCCCATCCCTCCTCCATCCCACTCCTCCAGGTCATCACAGAGCACCAGACTGAGTTCCCTGTGCTATACAGGTACTTCCCACTAGTTATCTATTTTACACATGGTAGTGTAAATGTATCAGTGCTACTCTCTGAAACTATTTTTAAAAATTAAAAAGACAAAAAATATAGGGCAACTATATAAAGGGCAACTGATACCCTCTAGCATTGTTGGTGAGAATGTATTTTGGTCTAAGCCTTCGGTGGGGTTGTGGGGCAGTGGGTTTTAGCATTGTTTTTAAAAACTTCAAGTAGGCATACCATCGATTACAAACCCTGAGCCTGACTCCAAATATTCAAGGTCTTTGTTCTTGCCTTTCCCTATTACAGAATCAGGAATTGGGAAAGCAAAAACAGTCGCCTCTCCTGGTAACAAGGGATGTGCTATGATGGAATACAGGTAGATGTCCCCAAGGAGGTCCTCCCCAAACAAATGATGAAGGTCCACATGGAGAAATCCTGTGCTTTTCCTTCTTTGAATCAGCATTACTAATACATGCCTGTAAGTGCAACAGCTGTTTTGCAATACAGGGATGCAAGCCAAATGCCAAATATGGCAAAGCTGAAAATCTGAAAAAGACAAGCTTTCTGATGATATCCTTGAGCATCTGTATTAGGCTGACCTTGACTCCTGGTTTTTTGTGGCCTGAGACAACTCTTCCTACTTTTGAAAACCACTGTGCTCAGACTTTTCAGTTGCCTGACACCAGATGCAATTGTAATAGTTACAACAAAGAGATAGGGAAACAGACAGTGCTTGAAGGGTATAACTTAAAGCCAACTTTTTACAGGCAATGTAGAGATGTGTGACAAAATCTTTTAAACTTTATTATGTATTTTACCTATTTGTATTTATTCTATAGGAAAAATATGAGTATGCACAAAGATTCAAATATAGAACATTATTTGACCACTGTCAATAGTATATAAAAAGGCTCTATGTCCCAACAATGTGTTATCTACCTAAGTATTACAAAATATTTACATAAATTATGGTATAATTATCCAAAAGAACACTTCACAGTCATTAAAACTCAAGTTGTATAAGTTCACAGGTAAAGTTTCATAATAAATGTAAGAAGGAGTGTTTTTTTTAAAGAAGTAGGAACCAACTGATTTTTAAATAAAATAATAATTATTATTTAATTAATATTGTGTTATGTGTTAGTCTCTCAGTCATGTCCGACTCTTTGTGACTCCATAGACTGTAGCCCTCCAGGCTCCTCTGCCCATGGGGATTCTTCAGGCAAGAATACTAGAGTGGGTTGCTGTTCCTTTCTCCAAAATAAAATAATAATTTTTATTTAATTAATATTAATAGTGTATAATAATAGATGGGGTAGATGGGGTTTCCCAGGTGGTGCAGTGGTAAAGAATCTGATTGCTAATGAAGGAGACACAAGAGACATGAGTTCAATCCCTTGGTTGGGAAGATCCCCTGGAGAAGAAAATGACAACCCATTCTAGTATTCTTGTCTGGAAAACCCCATGGACAGAGGATCTTGGCAGGCTACAGTCCACAGGGTTGCAAAAGACATGGACACGACTTAGCTTCTAAACAACAACAAATAATAATAGATAATAATATATATTCTAGAATATGTTGATATGTACCACATGTGTAGTATTATTATATATAATCTATGTAATTGTAAAAATAAATGTACTTATATACTATAAAATATATAAAAGTATAATTATATTTACATGAACAGAAAAGTTTTGGGTGGAAATCATACTGTAATACTTAAATGCATCAAATCACTATGTTCTATTCTTTAAACTTACACAATGGCATATGTCAATTATACTTCAATTAAAAAAAGAAAGAAAAAAATTGGGGGGATTTACTAACTGAAATAATAATGGTGTCTTCAACAATGATTTTTATTTTTATTACATTACACTTCACATTTTTTACATTACATTTTCCCTGCATTTTCAATGTTTACATTGTTCCTATATTACTTTTTAAATCAGAAAAAATGCATATGATTTTTTAAAAATTAAAGCATGCTTAAAAATAGGCTGCGATATGGATGTAAATTCAATAAAGTCATTTTCAAATGGTTAACTTAGCCTTACTCCTCATTAAATGCATTCCTCCATGAGAAGAATTACTGTGCCTTGAGCTTTATAGTCTAGGAAGCTGCAATTTGGTGTAACTATGAAGCTGAATCTTGCATGTGTTAATACACCTTTCTTACATGTTTCATGAAGTAGAGAGACAGTAGAGTTTTAAACATAGCCCTTAGAAAATCTGGAAATTTGAGTTCTAAATTTGGATTATTTACATCTTCAATTGAGTTTCCATTAAGTCTCTCCATTCCTTGGGAATTATACCTTCCTACATGTAAAAGGACACCTTCTGTTATTAAATCAGGAAGCATTCTGGGAAAATGACGTGTTCAGGCACTCTATTCCTGGCAAACAGTGAGCTGAAGTGCTTCCCTTTCGGTTTAATACACATGAATTCACTCATCTCCACAAACTCCTGAAAGGCCGAGAAGCCACAGATGTTACCGTTAAAAGGATCATCAGATGAAGTCGCAAACAGGCATAGTGAGGGGAGGATAAGTTGATTTGCAGACCACATGGGAGGAGAAGCTTTCAGAGCCAAGGATGAATCCAGGGTTACAGTGTCAGGTGAAAATGTACTTGTTTAACATTCCAGATAGGGAGGTGCTCTAGAGCTGCCTGACTTCTTCAGGCTATTCAAGGCCAATTTCTGGGGTGTAATGAGGGGCAGCAGCTCACATAACTACCTTATGGAGCAGAAAATGGCATGCTACACAGAGGAAAACCCAGGAAAAGACCCACATTAGCACATTCTCGGTCCCCTTATAGATTTCTTAGGCTTTCCCACATAAAAACAGTTGCTATCCATACAATTCAGGGGCTTAGTGAGCCAGACATCTTGGAATGTGAAGTCAAATGGGCCTTAGAAAGCATCACTACGAACAAAGCTAGTGGAGGTGATGGAATTCCAGCTGAGTTTTTTCAAATCCTTAAAGATGATGCTGTGAAAGTGCTGCAGTCAATATGCCAGCAAATTTGGAAAACTCAGCAGTGGCCACAGGACTGGAAAAGGTCAGTTTTCATTCCAATCCCAAAGAAAGGCAATGCCAAAGAAAGCTCAAACTACTGCACAATTGCACTCATCTCACATGCTAGTAAAGTAATGCCCAAAATTCTCCAAGCCAGGCTTCAGCAATACGTGAACCATGAACTTCCTGATGTTCAAGCTGGTTTTAGAAAAGGCAGAGGAACTAGAGATCAAATTGCCAACATCCACTGGATCATGGAAAAAGCAAGAGAGTTCCAGAAAAACATCTATTTCTGCTTTATTGACTATGCCAAAGCCTTTGACTGTGTGGATCACAATAAACTGTGGAAAATTCTTAAAGAGATGGGGACACCAGACCACCTAACCTGCCTCTTGAGAAATCTGTATGCAGGTCAGGAAGCAACAGTTAGAACTGGACATGAAACAACAGACTGGTTCCAAATAGGAAAAGGAGTACGTCAAAGCTGTTTATTGTCATCCTGTTTATTTAACTTCTATGCAGAGTACATCATGAGAAACACTGGACTGGAAGAAACACAAGCTGGAATTAAGATTGCCAGGAGAAATATCAATAACCTCAGATATGCAGATGACACCACCCTTATGGCAGAAAGTGAAGAGGAGCTAAAAAGCCTCTTGATGAAAGGGAAAGAGGAGAGCGAAAAAGTTGGCTTAAAGCTCAACATTCAGAAAACGAAGATCATGGCATCTGGTCCCATCACTTCATGGGAAATGGATGGGGAAACAGTGGAAACAGTGTCAGACTTTATTTGGGGGGGAAAGTTATGACCAACCTAGATAGTATATTCAAAAGCCGAGACATTACTTTGTGCCTCAAGCTAGGTGTATGGATGTGAGAGTTGGACTGTGAAGAAGGCTGAGTGCCAAAGAATTGATGCTTTTGAACTGTGGTGTTGGAGAAGACTCTTGAGAGTCCCTTGGACTGCAAGGAGATCCAACCAGGCCATTCTGAAGGAGATCAGCCCTGGGATTTCTTTGGAAGGAATGATGCTAAAGTTGAAACTCCAGTACTTTGGCCACCTCATGGGAAGAGTTGACTCATTGGGAAAGACTCTGATGCTGGGAGGGATTGGGGGGAGGAGGAGAAGAGGACGACCGAGGATGAGATGGCTGGATGGCATCACTGACTCGATGGACGTGAGTCTGAGTGAACTCCGGTAGTTGGTGATGGACAGGGAGGCCTGGCATGCTGCGATTCATGGTGTTGCAAAGAGTCGGACACGACTGAGCGACTGAACTGAACTGAACTGAACTGAGTGAATTCTTTATATTTGGCATGACTAAGTTAACTCCAGTCTGACTGGCAAGGGGATAGAGATGATTCCTTCTATCTCTACTTAAAGAAAAGAAATTAAAGTACTTCAAGAAAAACATTTGACTAGAGGAAAAATATGGAAATGTAGAAAGAGATACCATGTACCCTGAAAAAGATGTAGGACTCCCTTTCCTCTCTATTTATGCCAACTTGGGAGTAAATGGTGGCAGCATACACTTTCTGAGCATTTTTTCCCTTTTTATAAAAGCCTGGAATTCTACCTGAGTAGGTTCAAGATGTGGGCTACTCTTCAAGTATTGTGATAATAGTTACATGCTAATCATATCAATTTTCTACTTGTTCTGAAAAATTCAGAAGTGTCATTTTGAAAACTGAGTTTACCAAGTGAAATGGCTCAGTTGATAATCATTTCTTTAAAACTGTGTTTGAATTTCGCCTTTTCACAGAAATCCCAGTGGAAAATGTCTTTTGGTGCCTCAATCCCATTTCTCAGAAGAGATTGAAGTTACTATTTTGGATTCCCGCATAGAGTGCTTATTGAACTTCACTCAGAGCTCAGCCAGACTGTCTTTCTGTGAGTTATTCCCTAACTAGTAAGTCATTTGGGACATCAAGTGGCTCATTCATTGACGCTTTAAGCTTAGTTCCTCTTTGCCATACTCTGGGCCTAGAATTTTATGATGACTCAAATATTAGCTTCACAGTCCTGGTTATGACCCATGTTTGTGGTGTTCTGTGCAGCACGAGAAAGATCTTGAATGGCAATTTCACACCCTCCCCATGCCGTTAATCACCCTGTGATTCCAGTATCAGTTTAATAGTATGTAAAATCCTAAGGTATGTTTCAGCTGGTAAAACTGAAAGCCAACAACAATTTTGAATTCAAAGCCAATCACTTGATGGAAACACAAGCTTCTGTATGTCTTTTTTCTATTACCATCCACTACTCACACTGTTTCCCAGACTTATATTTTAAGACTGATTAAAGAGGTGGGATATGAGAAGGCAGAGCTCCATAGAAAAATGTCTGACACCAGAACGGAGACCAAAAAAAGTGCAAGATAATATTTTGTGGTACCAGATAATAAAGGAGGTGTGTGGTATTGGAGAAGACTCTTGAGAGTCCCTTGGGCTGCAGGGAGATCCAACCAGTCCATCCTAAAGGAGATCAGCCCTGGGTGTTTACTGGAAGGACTGATGTTGAAGCTGAAACTCCAATACTTTGGCCACCTGACGCAAAGAGCTGACTCACTGGAAAAGACCCTGATGCTGGAAAAGATTGAGGGCAGGAGGAGAAGGGGACAACAGAGGATGAGATGGTTGGATGGCATCATCAACTCAATAGACATGGGTTTGGGTGGACTCCGGGAGTTGGTGATGTACAGGGAGGCCTGGCGTGCATGGGGTCACAAAGAGTCGGACACGACTGAGCAACTGAACTGAACTGAACTAAAAGTAATAAGAATGAGCTTCTCAGGTGACCCAGTGGTAAAGAATCTGCCTGCTGAGCAGGAGACATGGGTTTAATCTCTGGGTCGGAAAGATCCTCTAGAGAAGGAAATTACAACTCATTCCAATATTCTTGCCTGGAAAATCCTATGAACAGAGGAGCCTGGCAGACTACTGTCCATGGGGTTGCAAAAGAGTCGGACACTACTTAGTGACTAAACAACAACAAAAGTGATGGGAAAGTGTCAAAAATACACAGGAGTCAATCTGAGTGGAATTCCAATGGCCACGCCTGAACAATGTGAGCAAAAAGCAAATGAACTAATCATGATAATAATGAATTAAAATCCAGAGGCTAGAACAACAAGCCATGAGTGCATGCTGATGTAAATAGATAATTGAAACAAATAAGTGGAAAGTGGAAAGCTCGTTCTCCTGATACCAGAGTTCTAACAAATAGAGAAGAAGGGGTAAAAACAGAAAATCATCACTTGATAACAAACACAGTAGCAATTGTTCCAGGCAAGACTCACCAACAGCTGCAAAAATTACTGGATGAAAAATACCATGAGGAATGGTATATTTATGTAGTCTTAAAGTATCCCTCCATAAGTTACCTATTGATTAAAACACGGAAAATAGTAACTACAGTAAATAAACCTAGAAGATATCACCTTAGCCAATTAAAATTAACATTACTGGTAATGAGACGATGGTCAACAGCAGGCTGTGCTACACTGATGAGGACACAATCTCATTTTTGTGGAATTTTTACCCAAAATGAGTAACCAGAGTTTAATCAGGAGAAAATATCAGATAACCTTAAATTTAGGAACATTTCTAAAAATACCTGACCAACACTCTTCAAAGTATCAAGGATGTGAAAGATGAAGAAAGATTGAGGGATAGTTCCAGATAGGAAACTAAAAATATGTGGAACTAAATGTAACATGTGATTATGAATTGGATGCTGGATTAGAAAAAAGACCATCAATGGATAGTTCATAAAAACGTGAATAAGATCCAGTGATTGTGCTGAACAATATTAATCTCTTTATTTTGATTATTTGCTTATGCAAGATTGTTAACTTTTGGGGAATCTGGGTGAAGTGATATGGAGAATGTTATCATATATAAATCAGAAGTTACATGAAAATCAAGTAAAAATTTTTCAAAAAACATTAAAATTGATTGAAATACAATCTCACAAACAATTCACAGTACTTTTGGAGTAACAATCCTATGAGGAATTATCCACATCTTAAGGAAAAAGTTAAGGAAGTTGAAGTCATTTGCTGTAAGATCACAGGATTAGTGAATATGGACTTTAAGACCTGACTTTAAGCCTTTAAAGAAAAATAAATAAAGCCTTAAAAGATAAGTGGCATTTTCAAGTTCATCATATAATTATGCCAGTGCTAATTTGCTTTAAAAATCATCTTTATTGAGAAATAGTTTACATACAATTCAGTTCAGTTCAGTCGCTCAGTCGTGTCTGACTCTTTGCGACCCCATGAATCACACCACGCCAGGCCTCCCTGTCCATCACCAACTCCTGGAGTTCACTCAGACTCACGTCCATCGAGTCCGTGATGCCATCCAGCCATCTTATCCTCTGTTGTCCCCTTCTCCTCCTGCCCCCAATCCCTCCCAGCATCACAGTCTTTTCCAATGAGTCAACTCTTTGCATCAGGTGGCCAAAGTACTGGAGCTTCAGCTTTAGCACCACGCCTTCCAAAGAAATCCCAGGGCTGATCTCCTTCAGAATGGCCTGGTTGGATCTCCTTGCAGTCCAAGGGACTCTCAAGAGTCTTTTCCAACACCACAGTTCAAAAGCACCAATTCTTTGGCACTCAGCTTTCTTCACCAGTCCAACTCTCACATCCATACATGACTACTGGAAAAACAATAGCCTTGACTAGACGGACCTTAGTCGGCAAAGTAATGTCTCTGTTTTTGAATATGCTGTCTAGGTTGGTCATAACTTTTCTTCCAAGGAGTAAGCGTCTTTTAATTTCATGGCTACAGTCACCATCTGCAGTGATTTTGGAGCCCCCCCAAAATAAAGTCTGACAGTGTTTCTACTGTTTCCCCATCTATTTCCCATGAAGTGATGGGACTAGATGCCGTGATCTTCGTTATGTACCTAATTTAAGGGTGAGCTTCCCAGGTGGTGCAGTGGTAAAGAACCCACCTGCTAATGCAGGAGATACAAGAGACGTGGGTTCAATCCCTGTGTTAGGAGGATCTCTTGGAGGAGGATACGGCAACCCCTTCCAGTATTCTTCCCTGGAAAATCCCATGGACAGAGAAGCCTGGCAGGGATGGGATCACAGTCCATGGGATCACAAAGAATTCGACACGACTGAGTGACTGAGCACACTGCATACGCTTTAAAGGTATAGTTTGGTGAGCTTTGAAAGATACAGATAGCCATGCAACCACCACCACAATCAAGATATAGAACTTTCTGTCAACCTTCCGAATTCCCTTATGTACCTTTCTAGTCATTTGCTACCATTCTCGTCATCCCAAAGAGTCATACCTGTTCTCTGTCCATTTAAATTGAATTTGTCATTTTAGGATCTTATATAAATGAAATAATTTGCTGTAAATTCTTTTGCGTCTGACTTCTCTTGCTTAGGATCATGTTTTGAAACTCATTCATGTTGTTGACGATGTCAGTAATTTGTTATTTTTTAATTGTTGTAATCTTTTATGCACATCTGTGTATAAATAACGTGTTTATCCAGTCACCACTTATTGATGAACATTTGAATTATTTACAACTCTGGCTATTATAAACAGTTTCTGTGACATTAATATACAAGTCTTTTTGTGGACATGTGTTTTCATTTCTTTGTGTAAATATCTAGAAACGGGACTGCTTGGTTGTATGGTAAGCATATGTTAGCTTTACAAGAAACTGTCAAGTGCTTTTCCACAAAGGTGTACAAGTTTGCATTCTATCCGCAATGAATGGAAGTTCCAGTTACTAGTCCACACCCTCACCAACATGGAATATAATCTATCTGGATGTATATATATTGTGTGTTTTTAAATTTAAAATTTTAATGTTTATTAATTTTTTAAAATCACAAAATAGTGTTCTAATCATAGAACATTTAGAAAATGTTGAAATACGTAAATAACAAAAACAGCCAAAACCCCTTGATCCCAACCTGTTGGATACAACTACTTTTATAATCTGAGGATTTTCAGCTTTTAATTTTTCTATATATGTTATATATACATATAATAAAACAGGATCATATTGTATAAAAGTCTTTATATCCATTATATTTCCACCAACTATATTTTCTTAGCTCTTATTTCTCTAGTAGTTTGGAAGGTACAATTACAGTTTTACTATTAGTGATTATCTTTTTGTGGTTAAGAGCAGTTTGAAATATTTATCAAGCCTAAGAATGTAACGGTATCTAATAATTATCATCTGTATAAAATGAGAAATCTTTCAGGCTTTTGCTGTCCTTGCTGTTTCTCCCCCACTTCACAATTTTGATTGATGTAATCTGGAATTTAATCTAAATTATCATTATCTTACATTGTTAACTTTTCTCTGAAGACATTTTTGAAATTTTCATCAAATTTACAACAGCTTAGTTCATTATTTCCTCAAATAATCTTACCTTTTCCCCAATACTCAAATATGTTAAACCAGCTGGTATTGTTCCACAGGTCACTGATGCTTGATACAGTTTTTAAAAAGTTGTTTTTATCAGAGATCACAGACATGCAGACATCTAGAAACATTTGTTTCATTTGCTTGACAAACATTTGTTTGTCCAGTGTTCTACCAGTTTATGGTGGGAAAGTGAATCTGAGTTCTGTTACTCCATTAAGACAGAACACAGAGGTCTTATATTTTTCTTATGATTTGCTGTTACATCTCACAGAGTCACCGTTTTCTAAACCCAGTTTCCCCCAGATTGACCTGTATTTCAAAGGCTACAAAGGGCTCACTGCTTCACCTTTATGATTCAGTTCTTTAGAGCAGGACGTAAAACAAGCACTGAGATCATATCAAGCTCATGAAATAATGAATAAAACATTTAAATACTTTCAAGGTCAAGGTGATGTTAAGTAAGGATAAAGATGGGCTGCACCTTGATAGCCCAACAGCAGGATCTTTTCCTACAGGGAATGCTTTCCTTTCATCAAGAAAATTTTGTGAGTGCTCATTAGGCACTTGGTGGGGGACAGTAAACTAAACAAGAAATGGCTCTGAATCATGTTTAACTGCCAAGTGTTTTAGTATCAAAAAGTCATACCTAAAGATAGTAGCCAAATTAAATAATATCCTAACATTCTATGCCAAAAAAATAACACATATATAATGTAGAGACAATTATGACTTTGCATGTTTATTTCAGTATATGATTGATAACCTTCTATAATTCCCCCAGTTCCTCAAGATGATTGGAATGTAGACTCTTTAGTATTCTATTCTTATAAACTCCTCTAATTTTCCAGCTTTATTGTGATATTATTGACACACAACATGTATGTTTAAGATGCAAAATGTGATGATTTGACATATATGTATATTATGAAACAATTATCACAATAAAGTTAGTTAACACCTGTATCCTTGCATATCATTATCATTTTTTGGTGATAATAATATTTAAGATTCACTCTCTTGACAACTTTCCAGTATACAATATGGTAACAATAATGATAGTCACTACACTGTGTATTAGATCTGTGGAACTTACTCATCTTATAGCTGGGAGTTTGCACCCTTTGACCCACGTGTGCTGACACAGAAAGGAAAGATATCTGTTCTATCAATACATCTTTTACACCAAACCAGTCATGTATTCTTAGAATGTAAAAAGGAACATCTGCAATTGTTATATTACTATGTATTAATAGTTACCTTGATGAGCACATTGACAAGCTTTAAATTCTTTAAAAATTTAGCAAAAACAAGTTTAAAGTATCTTAATATAGCTTTCTACCATATTCAGATTTCTACTCTGTCTCAAGCCCAAATACCTTTTCATATTTGGGGGGTGGGGTTAAATTTTATTCATTTTTTAATTGGCGAAAAACTGCTTTACGATTTTGTGTTGGTCTCCCTTCCCTCCTGAGTGGAAATCCTTCCTCCAATCCCATTTGTCTACATCATCGCAGAGCACCAGGCTCGGCTCCCTGTGTATTATAGCAGCTTCCCACTATTTTACGCATACTTGTGTGCTAGGTCACTTCAGTTGTGTCCAACTCTGTGTGACCCTATGAACTATAGTCTGCCAGGCTCCTCTGCTCACGGGATTCTCCAGGCACGAATACTGGAGTGGGTTGCCATGCCCTCCTCCTGGGGATCTTCCCCACCCAGGGATCGAACCTGCATTTCTTATACCTTTTGCATTGGCAGGTGGTTTCTTTACCACTAGCGCCACCTGGGAAGTCCACACATGATAGCGCATATATGTCAATGCAACTTTCTCAATTCACCCCACCCTCACCGTCCCCCACTGTGTCTACAAGTTCCCTACTAGGTTCATTGGTACCATTTTTATAGATTCCATATATATGCATTAATATACAATGACCCCAAATACTTTTTCATGTTAAGTCTAAATAGAAATATAGGTTTTCTAGAATATTAATTTATAAATATGGTAGGAAAAAAAAACACACATCCCAATGATTTCAATATTGTGGCTAACAAGTTGAGTTTTTAAAATACTTTTTAATGTTTCTAAAAGAGAAGAAACTCAGTTATGGAAACTCAGTTACATACATATGTAAATATATTATGACAAATATCTACCTCTAATTATATAAACAAAGCACAGGATCACACAATTTTGCATTAGAAGCACTAGGGAAATTTGCTGTTCTCTGATCAAACATTACACAGTTATCACACATTGTGACTTTATATCTTGTCTGAATTAGGTACAGTTTTCCCCTAGAATGAAGAAGTGGATATTTTTTAGCTGAATGATTACCATTTATTGACTGTGACAGGAGTTGGTGAGTTTCTTGGACATAGACTAGCAGAGACAGCAGGTGTGAGTAAAGGAAAGAGCTCGAGTAAGGAAAGGAGCCTCTGTGGTAATCTGAAGCTTCTCACATGACATCAGGAACTTTATAGGATTAGACAGCAAACTAAAATGAACTCTTCAGTCAGCACATCCAGCTACAACTGCTCACAGTCAAAATGCAATTCAGTAGTCAGGGCCGAAACTGGGGAAATACAGGAGGTAACATCCAAATGCCAAGATCGTATTTAAGAATAAAATCTTTACTGAAAGTACTTATGATAGTGATTGATACAGAGTAGACATTTAATATATGTTGGCTCAACTTTTGGGAGATAGGAACTATCTCATAGGAGTAACATGGCCACTTGCCAGCTTGTATTTTCTTGAGCAAGTCACTTAAACCCTTTGATCTTTAATTTTTTATGTAAAATTTATAAAGCGAGAGCCCTTTAATGCTAAGATATCTACAGTACAAAGCGCTACTCTTTCTAAACACTACAGATGAGCAGTGAAGTACAATTCTCAAGCATGATTGAAAGATATCTAGATAGGCTGTTTGTGTTTTCCTTTGAGAATTCAACTTGATAGTCAAAAAGCACTGTGTTACAGGGGTTTCGAGTTGAATAGGACACAATCTCTCCTCTTATAGAGAAACTTCTTGAGAATAAGATCAAATTTATTAGGCACTTCTGTTATTCCAGGCCCTGGACAACATTATCTTATTTCATTACATTTTTACAACAACCCAATGCTAACGTTACTAGCATCACAACAGTAAAGAATCCATTCAGAAAAGTTAAAGACGACTATGGTCATCCCTTATGTAACCGACTAATACAGACCAAGAGCGCTTCACCAATGCAGCAGTATCTTTTTCTCAGGCACTGGTTTAAGGCAGAAAGTGATCATTACTAAGCTGCTCATCTAGAAAAATACTCAAGAGTCCATGATAAAGAAAGGAAGACTTCTTTCATTTTAAAGTAGCACTAGATTTGGAGTTGTAACATGAGTAGTGATGTCAAAAAAGTTCCATTTCCAAACAGCCTGGTCAGAGTGACTGTGATAATATGTTGTATATCTGCCATCATGGGCCCAGGAAGAAAACCAGATCCACTCGATGGGGACAGATAGCCTCTAGGTGTACCAGGTTGAGTGTTTCATAGACAAAAGTTTGGGACATGATGCAAACCCTAGGTCTAGTGATTGGTCCCCCATTTCTAAGGCTAGCAGGGAAATGGTTCTAAACCACACTTAGAATCACTTAGCTAGGGAGCTCTTGCTGTTTAACATTTTATGGTGAGTCAGAACTGTACCTCCTTGCTTTTGAAAATGTTTTTCCCTCTGCTTGGAATGCATCTCCTCTTTTGCTGTTGTTAATCCTTAGTTCAGTTCAGTCACTCAGTCATGTCCGACTCTTTATGACCCCGTGAATCGAAGCATGCCAGGCCTCCCTGTCCATCACCAACTCCCAGAGTTGACCCAAACGCATGTCCATCAAGTCAGTGATGCCATCCAGCCATTTCATCCTCTGTTGTCCCCTTCTCCTCCTGCCCCCAATCCCTCCCAGCATCAGAGTTTTTTCCAGTGAGTCAACTCTTCGCATGAGGTGGCCAAAGTACTGGAGCTTCACCTTTAGCATCATTCCTTCCAATGAACACCCAGGACTGATCTCCTTCAGGATGGACTGGTTGAATCTTCTTGCAGTCCAAGGGACTCTTGAGAGTCTTCTCCAGCACCACAGTTCAAAAGCATCAATTCTTCGGCACTCAGCTTTCTTCACAGTCCAACTCTCACATCCATACATGACTACTGGAAAAACCACAGCCTTGACTAGATGGACCTTTGTTGGCAAAATAATGTCTCTGCTTTTGAATATGTTATCTAGGTTGGTCATAACTTTCCTTCCAAGGAGTAAGCATCTTTTAATTTCATGGCTTCAATCACCATCTCAGTAATTTTGGAGCCCCCCCCAAATAAAGTCTGACACTGTTTCCACTGTTTCCCCATCTATTTTCCATGAAGTGATGGGACCAGATGCCATGATCTATGTTTTCTGAATGTTGAGCTTTAAGCCAACTTTTTCACTCTCCTCTTTGACTTTCATCAAGAGGCTTTTTAGCTCCTCTTCACTTTCTGCCATAAGGGTGGTGTCATCTGCATATCTGAGGTTATTGATATTTCTCCTGGCAATCTTGATTCCAGCTTGTGTTTCTTCCAGTCCAGTGTTTCTCATGATGTACTCTGCATATAAGTTAAATAAGCAGGGTGACAATATACAGCCTTGATATACTCCTTTTCCTATTTGGAACCAGTCTGTTGTTTCATGCCCAGTTCTAACTGTTGCTTCCTGACCTGGATATAGGTTTCTCAAGAGGCAGGTCAGGTGGTCTGGTATTCCCCTCTCTTTCAGAATTTTCCACAGGTTATTGTGATCCACACAGTCAAAGGCTTTGGCATAGTCAGTAAAGCAGAAATAAATGTTTTTCTGGAACTCTCTTGCTTTTTCCATGATCAGTGGATGTTGGCAATTTGATCTCTGGTTCCTCTGCCTTTTCTGAAACCAGCTTGAACATCTGGAGTTTCACGGTTCACGTATTGCTGAAGCCTGGCTTGGAGAATTTTGAATATTACTTTACTAGCATGTGAGATGAGTGCAATTGTGCAGTAGTTTGAGCATTCTTTGGCATTGCCTTTCTTTGGGATTGGAATGAAAACTGACCTTTTCCAGTCCTGTGGCCATGGCTGAGTTTTCCAAATATGCTGGCATATTAAGTGCAGCACTTTCACAGCATCATCTTTCAGGATTTGAAATAGCTCAACTGGAATTCCATCACCTCCACTAGCTTTGTTCATAGTGATGCTTTTAAGGCCCACTTGACGTCACATTACCCACCTGATATAACCACGGACTTTGTTCCTATGTACTTCCTCACCCCAGGTCTTTCTCATCTCAATCTCCAGACTTTTTATTTATTATTATTATTTGTTGACTCTGCTGGGGTTTTGTTGCTGTGTGGCTTTCCTCTGGTTGCTGCAAGTGAGGACTACTCTCTAGAGGTGGTGTGCAGGTTTCTCATTGCAGTGGCTTCTCTCGTTGCAGAGCACAGGCTCTAGGGCAGTTGCTTCAGTAGCTGCAGCTCCAGGGCTCTAGAGCATAGGCTCAATAACTGTGGCCCTTGGTCTTAGTTGCTCTGTGGCATGTGGGATCTTCCTGGATCAGGGATCAAACCCATGCCCACTGCACTGGAAGGCAGATTCTTTACCACTGAGCCACCAGGAAAGCCCTCTCCAGACCATCTAATTTTTTTTTAATGATTTTAGATTTTCAGAAAAATTGCAACGATATTACAGAGGATGCCTATAGGCTGCTCACTCAGCTGTTAACTCTTAAATAACAATAGCATTATTTGTCCAAACTGGTAAAATAACAAGGGTACAATAATACTACCAGCTAAATCACAGACTTTATTCAAATTTCACTGGCTTTTCCACTAATGTGCATTTCTATTTCAGGATTCAAACCAGGATACCACACTGCACTTAGTTACTACATCTTGAAAATCTTATATTACTGTCTCTGACTCATTTATCACTCTTTACCTTGCATTTCAGTGATGTGTAGACATGGCACCCCACTCCAGTACTCTTGCCTGGAAAATCCCATGGATGGAGGAGCCTGGTAGGCTGCAGTCCATGCTAACGGTGGACACGACTGAGCGACTTCCCTTTCACTTTTCACTTTCATGCATTGGAGAAGGAAATGGCAACCCACTCCAGTGTTCTTGCCTGGAGAATCCCAGGGACAGGGAGGCCTGGTGGGCTGCCATCTGTGGGGTCGCACAGAGTCGGACACAACTGAAGTGACTTAGCATTAGCAGACATTTATCTATCTGCTAGAGTGGAACCACCTTGAAGGCAGGATTCATGGCAAGTCTGTTTCATTTTGTTACCCTGAAGTTACTTGCACTAATCATATGCTTAGTAAATATCTATTAATTATATATAAAATGTATAATTGAGGATATATCATTTATTCACATTCCTGGATTTTCTTCACCCCTGTTGCCCCTTCATTTCCCAGTTGTCTCTCCACTTACCCACTTCTAAATGATTGCCTGCCCAGAGCTTGGACTTTGGGGCATTTCTCTATTTTTTGTTTATGCTTAGATGACAGGTAGGTCATCTCATCTAGTCCTGAGGCATTAAATGCTCCCAATATGCTAAGGGTTCCAAAATTGTACCTTTAGCCCAGACTATTCTCCTAGTATCTAGACCTCTATACTAAGCTGAATTGCTGACCTCTAACTTTGCATGTCTGATTGAAATCATGAAATTAACACATCCAGCATGTAGCTGCCAACCTTCTCCTCATTTCACACCTACTACTCCAATGTTAGGGCTTCCTTTGCGGCTCAGCTAGTAAAGAATCTGCCCGCAATGCGGGAGACCTGGGTTTAACCCCTGGGTTGGGAAGATCCCCTGGAGAAGGGAAAGACTACCCACTCCAATATTCTGGCCTGGAGAATTCCATGAACTGTATAGTCCATGGGGTGGCGAAGAGTCCAATGTTCATGTCATCTCAGTAAACATAGCTCTGTTTACTCAAATCAAATACTTGAGAATCTCTTTTTTCCTTTCTTTTACAGCCCACACAGAGCCTCTCAGAAAGCACATCACATTTAATGCTTTTAATGATTTTCCCAAAAGTCACAGAGTGGCAGGAGTTGTTGTTCAGTTGCTAAGCTGTGTCCAGCTCTTTGTGATCCCATGGACTGCAACACACTAGGCTTCCCTGTCCTTCACTGTCTCCTGGAGTTCACTCAAATTCATGTCCACTGAGTGAGTGATGTCATCCAACCATCTCATCCTGTCATCCCCATCTCCTCTTACCGTCAATTACCATTTCATCCTCTGTTGTCCCCTTCTCCTCCTGCCCCCAATGCCTCCCAGCATCAGGGTCTTTTCTAATGAGTTGGCTCTTCACATCAGGTGGTGTTAGAGCTTCAGCTTCAGCATCAGTCCTTCCCATGAACATTCAGGGTTGATTGCCTTTAGAATTGACTGGTTTGATCTCCTTGCCGTCCAAGGGACACTCAAGAGTCTTCTCCAGCACCACAGTTCAAAAGCATCAACTTTTTGCCACTCAACCTTCTTCATGGTCCAACTGTCATATCCATATATGACTGCTGGGAAAACCATAGTTTTGTCTTTGTGGACCTCTGTTGGCAAAATGATGTGTCTGCTTTTTAATACACTGTTTATGTTTGTCATAGCTTTTCTTCCAAGGAGCAAGTATCTTTTAATTTCATGGCTGCAGTCACCATCTGCAGTGACTTTGGAGCCCAAGAATGGGATTAGATGCCATGATCTTAGTTTTTTGGATGTTGAGTTTTAAGCCAGCTTTTTCACTCTCCCCTTTCACCTTCATCAAGAGGTTCTTTAGTTCCTCTTCACTTTCTGCCATTAAGGTGGTGTTATCTGCATATCTGAGTGGCAGGAGAATTGGACTTAAATCCAGAATTTTCCCATTTATTCCACAGCTCCCTTGAGCATGAGAAGCCACAGCAAGAAATGAAATGTACATTTGGGTCAAGGTAGGACCATTGGGCAGGGAGAATACTAGAGTTGGCCACAGGACGCATGTCAAGTGAAAGCATCAAGGTAGGAGGACATGAACACCACACGGTAGTAGACACACGCAGGAGGCTTTGTTATGTTCTGGAAAAGTGCTTGTGTTTTACTCTCAGGGCAATGTGAGCCATGATCTAATGCAAAAGTATAAGGAATGTATGTTACTTTATTGACATTTTGCAACTTGAGCAGAACATCTGGTTGAAATGGGGAATAGAGGGGCTGAACTAGATCATACCGTTAACTAGGATACCTAATCATAAAAGGTCATGAGAGAGAACTGATGGTAGTTCCCAGAGAACTGATGATAGTTCAGTCTCCCTTTATCCAGCAGAGAAATTAATTTCAGCAGAATCTTATTTTAATTTTTGAATCATAACAAAGAACCAGACTTAAAGTTCCATTCTTTAGTGGTGATAGTTACCATCGGTAATGTGGCTAACATTGACTTTGTAATTACTGGCAAATAAATATTCTATACATACTTCTTAAATGGATACATGAAAGTAGTTAGCTAACCTTACAAGAAGGAATCACACTTTATTCTACTAAGATGGTGGGAATGTATCATGAAAATCAAGACTAAGTGACTTAGACGTTTGCTCTGAACTGGTGACCACATGCAATATACTTAAACTGCTGGCATCTCTCTCTCCCTCTTTTTCTCTCTCTCCCTCTCTCCCCTAGTCGCATTCTCTATTAGTCCTTCAGTAAAACTGAGCCTTATAAAGCTGAAATGCCAACCTGCGCTTGTCACAGATTTGAATTCTGGAGACAAGAAACCTGGAAGGTAACACTCCATGTGAGGTTGCTCAGTCGTGTCCGACTCTTCACGACCCCATGGACTGTAGCCTACCAGGCTTTTCTGTCCGTGGGATTTTCCAGGCAAGAGTACTGGAGTGGGATGCCATCGCCTTCTCCGAATTAATGTTTGAAGTGAAGTCGCTCAGTCGTGTCCGACTCTTCGCGACCCCATGGGCTGTAGCCTACCAGGCTCCTCTGTCCAGGGGATTTTCCAGGCAATAGTCCTGGAGTGGATTGCCATTTCCTTCTCCAAACACTCCATAGCAGACTTATTTCACTGCTGCTTTAAAAACGCTGCTTCAAATTACTCACATTTCAATATCTTCATTTTCTCTTCGGTTTGCAACTACCATTAGGATTCTATCAACAACAAAATTTTAGCCAATTATGCTACTGAGTGATGTATTTTTAAAAAACAATTACAGATGGCAATCTACTTGGCAAATCTCTTCAGTAGAAATAAAATAATTCTTAAGTTGGTTTGCTGGTCAGACGAAAAATTAAGGCAAAGGAGTTTGGGATTTGTTTCTTATTTAGCATGGGTCAGTTGTGCACAAGAAAACAGGCAGCAGACACTGCAGTACTTTCCATTTTGTGAAGGATGCCAAGTAGAGTCAACTTATTTCCAGAATAACTTCGAAAACATCCTTCTACTTTTCAGCAAATATGATTTTGCTGAAAAGATTTTGGCTTCTAATTGGGGTCTTTCATCAAATATCTTTGCTTTTTTTCCTGTTTCATTTTAGAGAGTATGGTCTTTTTATAAAAATGTGATAAAAATCTCAGTTTCTACCAGAGATCAGCATATACACAGCCACTTGATTCTATAAAGGATCTGACTCAGCAGGAAGAGCAAAAATACAACACAGTTGTCATCTGGAAGGCCCACTGAAAACAACATCATCCACGTCTCTACAAGTTTTCTTCTGGAAGCTCATTGTTACTTTCGATCCAAAATTGTTCTTCAAAAGATTCATAAAGGGAAAATGAACAAAACAAACTGAATGAAGGAGCAACATGCAGTAGGCTTGGAACATCTGGATCGTGTAGGAGCGTTTTTAAATAGCATCTTGCTGGAAGTCGTGTTTGTGTGCACACGTGTGCCTGTGGGTATGCAAATACTCCAGTTCCGTGTGTTTATTAATTCACAGTCATAAAGTAGAGTGGACCTCCAGGGGAATACCAGTCATCATTTACCCAAATAGAGCCGAAAAGAACTATCCTTGAGGTAACATAATTTGGTATTGTTACAACAAATCAGTTCCTGACAGATTGGGACATTTAAAATTGTAGTACTAATTTTCCATAACTAAACAAATTTTAAAATTACTTATGTATCAAGAGACACCTTGAATTTAAGAATTTCAGCAATCACAGGTAATTTAATCAATGCTCCTTGATCAATGAGCTCCATATTCTCTGTGTTGGGACATTGATATGCCGATGAATTCCTCCCACCGCTCGTTCTAAGTCATGTGAGGGCTCCATTTCAGGCGGAGGTTTCCAGTAATAGTGTAAGAAGATTTTAAATGAACACCAAAGGCATTATTTGTTTTTAAAAAGTCAAAGTGAAGTTTGTGGAGGGAAAATCAGGCAGCATTTAATGGATGCAACAGACAGTGGAAACATCTGATAGAACAGTAGGAAACTTTGTACTGTTTCGAATGCCTCACTACTCCTCACACCATCTGTCATGCATTTGTCATGAAATAAACAATTTTCAGAAATGTTTTGTCCAGGAAAGAGACATTTCACATTTCATGGATCAATTTATTCCACGTGGACTTAATGTAGGGGCGTGTAAGAAGATCACATGTGAGGCACTTTTTTGCTAATAGCTACTAGTTCTTTTAGTTATGGAGAGTGCGAGATGTGGGTACAGATTAGAGCAGATAGATCAAATAGGAAATGTGGGGGGCGGCCTGAAGAGAGAGGCAGTGCTGCCAAGAGCAAACGCTGAATTTCCTGCCGTTTTTATTTGCCCAAATCGGAGTTTCTGAGAAAGGTCTGGCTGGAAGAAAGAACTGGGGGGAAGGGAGAGGAAAGATGACTCTTCTCCAGGAGTTGGGGGGTGGGTCTCTCCTTTATAAAATTCTTGAACTCTTGCCACAATCTGGCCATCTTTTTCTGCCAGAGGAAACATGACGGTCTCTTCATTATTTACAATTTTCATACTAGGTCTCAGTTGATTACAAAGTCTCTTCCCAGCTCTCCATAAGTGAACATTACATTTTATTAAATAGCTCATGTTTCCTTAATAGTTCAGGAGCATTTTCCACAACAATTCAATGACTGTGACCCTTGGCTCGACTTTGACCATGACTTATTCGAACATTTTTAATGTCATCTCCCTGGGATTTTTTTCTACTTAAGAATTTTCAGCTTCAACTTTGTTTCTTCTATTCTACAAATGCCAATTTTTTCTGTATTGAGGAGACACGTGTTGTGATAGGAGACTCTGAACACAGTCTCAGCTTCAATGGAGCTGTATGTTCTTGGACAAGTTATTTAACCTCCTGCTTTTTGGATCCTAAAAGGGCCATGGTGACTCCTCAGGACTGTGGTGAAGGTTGAATGAGATAATGTATTTAGAGCATCTGGTTCATATCAGGAAATAAATGTTTATTCCCTCCCCACACTTATTCCTTCCATCTCTTTAACCATTATTCCACTACTGTATCTGTCTTTCATCCGCCAGATTCTCCTACTCCTCTGTGTTTGTGGCACCACTTTTGGCTTTCTCAGGGATGAATGACAAGACGGAGGCACTGTGGGCTGAAGCTGTGCTCTCTCCCCATTTATTATGCTATGTCAAAAACAATTTTAAGGCTCCACAATTCATACTTCAAAGAGCAATAAAAAGTAGCGGGAGTTCTAAAATGACCAGAACAGTTCTGGCTTTTACTCACGCTTTTCAAATTTCTCTCTCACCTCCATACTTCTGAGGTCCAGTCAACTTTTGTCGCTTTTTTCCCTCCCACCCTCTATCTCTCTCGGTAATTTGACCATTGTTTTGCTTTCTGTTAACATTTCCCCCTCCTTTTGCGCTATCATTTAATTGGGTATCCACTTGAGATGAACAGTGATTTCTTCTGGTTAAATCCAGTGGCCTTGCATCTCTGATTTAGTTGCCCTGTACTGGCCTTAACACTAATGACTGGCCTTAATGCTAATAACTCATCTTGCTATTTCATCCGTTCTTCTGTAGCAGCACTGATTTCCTCACATTTCTCACATAGTTCCTCATTTTCACACGTGGTGTAGCTTCAGATAATAGTACCTCCTTATCTAAAATACCGTTATAACCACTTTTTCTTTCCCCCTTTTCCAGGCACTAAAAACAACTGAAAGTCTGCCTATTTTCCATTTTATTTGCCATGATGATTGTTAGGGATCTCCAGAGAAACAGTGCCAACAGGATAGATAGATAGACAGACAGATAAAAGAGATTTATTATAGGATTTGACTTACGTGATTATGGAGGCTGACGAGGCTCCCAATCCGCCATCTGCAGGCAGAGGTACCAGGAAAGCTGGGGGTGTGATCAATCTGAGTCTGAAAGTCTGAGAAGCAGGGAGGCTGCTGCTGTAAATCCTGAAGTCTGAAGGCCCGAGAACCAGGAGCTCCAATGTCTATGGGCAGGAAAAAAGGGGTGTCCCAGTTCAAGAAGAGTCAAAGAATTCACCCTACCTTTGCCTTTTTGCTCCATTCACACTCTCGATGAATTGAAAGATGCCTGCCTCCAACGCTGGTGAGGATGCATCTCTATTCAGTATTTTAAATCACATGTTAGTCCTTACCAGAGACACCTCACAGACGTACCCAGAAATGTGTTGGCTATTATCCTGAAGGCTTATAAGCCCTGTGGAAGTGGGGACAGTGAGATACCTGAATTTTTGTCAATGTCACTGTTCTTCAGTTGAAAGCATTTAATTGTGAACCCACCCTACTTCACAGGACAGATCTTCTCTTCCAGGTTTTTGGCTGCAACTGAAAAAGTTTATGATCTTTGAGACTCTGCCATGTCTTCTTTTTGTGATACCTATTTTGTGATGCTACCTTCATGATTCCAAAGCAAAAGTCATGGATAATGTAAACTACATGCACAAAGTTTCAAAAAAAATCAATAAAATGCACAAACCAATACAGGAGAGAGGCAAGAGAAAAATAATTTATAATAGATTAGCATGAACTTCCGGAGAAGGCAATGGCACCCCACTCCAGTACTCTTGCCTGCATTGGAGAAGGAAATGACAACCCACTCCAGTGTTCTTGCCTAGAGAATCCCAGGGACAGGGGAGTCTGGTGGGCTGCCATCTCTGGGGTCGCACAAAGTCGGACCCGACTGATGCGACTTAGCGGCAGCAACAGCAAGAACTTCATTATGTAAATAATTAAGACTGAGCCTTCTAAAAGATAGAATAGTGTAGTCATATGATTGTACCTATGTACCAAACCAACTTGTGACAAACACAGAGGCAGATGGTTAGAGGTATGTTTATTTGGAGACTCAAAAAGCATACATAAGCAGTGTTCCTGTCAGAATGTGATCTTCAGAAATAGTGATAAAGTCCAAACAATACAAAATACAATCCTTCCCCTGAAAAATAATAGTGTTGTTATATAAAATGGAATTAGTTCCTAAACTCAGATAGTATTAAACAGGATTTTAACTTCTATGAATACTTTGTGGGACAATGGTAAGTTATGTATGATGCTATTAATAGATTTTATTGTCTGGATTGTCTCATGTATTCCAGGACACCTAGTATTCCTGGACCCTGCCTACAGATCTAGTGAAAACCAGTAGCATCTTCCCTGTGGGGACAATCCAAAATTGTTCCTCTCCCCCATTTATGAAATGCCACCAAGATGAGAGTGTTCCCATTGATAATCACTGCTTTAAGTTGTCCATCTGCCAGTGAATGTGAGCAGGGAGAAAGGAGGAGTGTGTCAACATTCATGGGGGTATGGATTGCTGTTCATTACACACCTACTAGGGCTTCCCAGGTGGCGCTAGTGGTAAAGAACCCTCCTGCCAATGCAGGAGACCTGGGTTCAATCCCTGACTTGGGAAGAGCCCCTGGAAGAGGTCATGGCAACCCACTCTAGTATTCTTACTTGGAAAATCCCATGGACACAGGAGCCTTGCAGGCTACAGTCCATAGGGTCACACAGAGTAGGACATGACTGGAGCAACTTAGAATGTACACATGCACACACCTACTAAAGGCAGAAAGCAAAGAAGAACTAAAGAGCTTCTTGATGAAGGTGAAAGAGGAGAGTGAAAAAACTGGCTTAAAACTCAACATTCAAAAGCTAAGGTCATAGCATCCAAGGGCATTACTTCATGGCAAATAGATGGAGGAAAGGTGGAAATGGTAGCAGATTTTATTTTCTTGGGCTCAAAAATCACTGCAGATGGTGACTGCAGCCATAAAATTAAAAGATGCTTGCTCCTTGGAAGAAAATCTATGACAAACCTAGAGAGCATATTAAAAAGCACGAACATCATTTTGTAGACGAAAGTCCATACAGTCATAGCTATGTTTTTTCCAGTAGTCATGAATGGATGTGAGAGTTAGACCATAAAGAAGGTTGAGCACCAAAGAATTGATGCTTTCACACTGTGTTGCTAGAGAAGACTCTTGAGAGTTCCTTGGACTGCAAGGAGATAGAAACAGTCAATCCTAAAGGAAATCAACCCTGAATATTCATTGGAAGGACTGATGCTAAAGCTGATGCTCCAATAATTTGGCCACCTGATTTGAAGAGCTGACTCACTGGAAAAGACTCTGATGCTGGGAAAGATTGAGGGCAGGAGGAGAAGAGAGCAACAGAGGATGAGATGGTTGAATGGCATCACCAACTCAATGGACATGAGTTTGAGCAAACTCCAGGAGATAGTGAGGGACAGGGAAGCTTGATGTGCTGCAGTTCATGATGTTGCAAAGAGTCGGACACGACTTGGTGATGGAAAAACAATGAACAGCAACAACACATCTACTATGTCGCAATGTTTATGAAAGTATCTCACATGTTTTTAAACTTTATCTTGAAAATCGATCTTTGAGGTAGGCACCCTCAGTTCAGTTCAGTTCAGTTCGGTCACTCAGTCATGTCCGACTCTTTGCGACCCCATGAGTCACAGCATGCCAGGCCTCCCTGCCGATCACCAACTCCTGGAGTCCACTCAAACTCACATCCATCGAGTCGGTGATGCCATCCAGCCATCTCATCCTCTGTTGTCCCCTTCTCTTCCTGCTCTCAATCCCTCCCAGCATCAGAGTCTTCTCCAATGAGTTAACTCTTCGCATGAGGTGGCCAAAGTACTGGAGCTTCAGCTTTAGCATCAGTCCTTCCAATGAACACCCAGGACTGATCTCCTTTAGGATGCACTGGACCCTAGAGAGGTTAAATAACACTCAGAGTCACACAGCTAAGAAGCAGTGATCTAAATGGAGCTTGGTTTCAATGCTGGTAACATTCTTGGCGCTCTGGTTGCACAGAAAACTAAGAAATGGTCAGTATCACACACACAGCGGGAGAGGCCCCTTCATGGAAATTTCAACGGGGTTCCCAGCTGAGCCATGCCAGATGCATGAAAGCCCAGGCCAGGAAGAGAATGTCAATCAAGCTATGCACAAGCTCCAGCTGAGTAAGGTCCTGTCCACCGCTGTGCAGCAGAGTCTAAACCTTGGCCCAAGACCCAGCCCTGGAACAATGCTGCTCTCTGTGAGATTTTCCTTTTTTTCTTTCAAAAAAAAAAAAAAAAAGATTAAATTACATTGTTTCCTTCTTATAATAGAAATAATAGATGCTCATTGTAAAACATTTCTACAATGCAGAAATCTATAAAACAGGAAGTGAAAATTCTCTCATCCCTCAGAGATAATTGCTACCCAAATGGTATACATCTTTTAGAATTTTTTGTCTGGAGTGTATAAAAACAGTAATTTTAAATGAGATCACACCATACATAATATTTTAACTTACTATTTTTATTTAACAATATATTGTGGTCCTTATTAATATGCAGGAAACAATCTCTTATTTTTAATGGTTACATAATATAGACTTGTTTACTCTTTCTTGAACTTGGTCCATAAGGAATCTTTGCTGAGGAAAAATAGACCACAAAAAAGTAATTTTTAAAACTTTTCTGCTGTAACAAAAAATGCTATAATGGGCATCACTGAGCATATATAACTTTGCACAAGGGTATAACTACTCCCACAGGATAAATTCCTAGAAATTGAATTATCAAATTGCCCTCTAGAAGGCTCTACCAATTTACAATTATACTAGTGGTACATGGAAAATCTCAATTCTCTGCTCCCTGGCAAACTCTAGTTGTTAACAATTTCTTTTTCCTACCAGTTTTGGGAAATAGTGTGTGTTCCTTATTTTAAGAATACAGTTAAGTATATGAAAAGCTAATAACCCTTGAAATCACACCCTTCAAGAAATTCCATTGAAATACTGAGTTGGCCAAAAATTTTGTTCATTTGTTGCATAAGATCTCATGGGAAAACTGGAATGAACTTGTGGCCAATGAAATATTTCACTACACATCTGTAGTGTGTTGATGGGTGCTCCCACAAAGGTAGGTTCCCTAGGACCTTGTGAATGTAACTTATTAATATATGGAGAAGGATATCAATAGAAGTACTTGTATTAGTCAGAGTTCCTCAGGAACTAGTGGGATATACAGGGAGGTAGATAAGAGGAGGCTTACAGGACCTGGCTCATGCAATTATGGAGTCCAAGGAGTCCCAGAGTCTGGAACACCAAGCTGGTGGCATAATTCAGCCACAGTCTGTCGGCCTGAGAATCAAGAGAGTTGATGATGTAACTCCTACTCCAAGGCCCACAGCCTCAGAATTACTTGGTCTGAAAGCTGGAGAACGAGGAGCTCCGCGTTGTAGCAGGAGATGTGAATGTCCCATCCACCCCTCTCTCTTTTTTTCAATCAGGATCTTCTAATGCACATTTTCTCAATCTTCACAAGAACCGCACAGGGTAATTGTCACACTTCTTCTGCCTTTTTGTTCTATGTGAGCCCTCAGTGGACTGGATTGGGTTTAACTATATTGGATGATGCCCATCCACACTGGGGAGGCAAGTCTTCTTTCCCAGTCTACTGATTCTCTTTCAGAAACACTCCCACAGACATACCCAGAAGTATTGTTTACCAACTATCTGGGCATCCCTTTAGCCCTGTCAAGTTGACACAAAATATTAACCATCACAGTACCTTGCTCCTTTTCATGGTTGTATCAGTCCCTCATTCCCTTTTATTGTTGAATAATACTTCATTGCATGAATACACCGCTTTTGTTTATCCATTCATCTATACTCAGATTGTTTCCATTTTGGGATTATTATGGATAATACTGCTATAAACACACATGTACTAGTTATTGTATAGACATATGTTTTCGATTCATTTGGCTATATAAGTAAGCGTGGAATTGCTGAGTCATATGGTTATCCTATGTTTAAGTTTTTGAGGAACTGCCAAACTGTTTTCCACAGCAGCTGCACCATTTTACCTTCCTGCTAGCAATTTATGAAGATTCCAATTTCTCTATATCATCACTCACACTTTTTAAAAACAAATTTATTTTTTAAATTATGAAAGGATGATAACATATTTATAGGAGACTTGGAAAATACAGAACAAAGTTACACGTCATTCCACTATATATTACAATACTTTTTTAAGTAGATAAACCTAGATTTTTAGTTGTAGTTTCAATATCAAACTCAGAAATTAATAGAATGAATAGACAGAAAAGTAGAAGGATATAGTAGACCTGATAAGCACTGTGAATCAATTCAACGTAATTAAGATTGAATGATAGTTAGCCTAGTGGGTATGAAGTGGCATCTCATTGTGGCTTTGGCTTCTATTTCCTTAATAAATGATGTTTTGAGCACATAATCACTTATAAAGCTTCAGAATAGTCTATTGTATGTATATACCCTGGTTTATTTCATAATTTATTCCAGCAGTTTCCTACTGAGAGGCATGCAGAATTTTCCAAAAGCTTTTCAGTATTATAAGTAATTTTGCAATATATCTATTCACTTTGCCCAGTTAATAAAGTTCTTTAGTGTAAAGTCCTAGGATTAAGATTGCATGTTTGGGAACTCATGTACACCCGTGGCGGATTCATGTCAATGTATGGCAAAACCAATACAGTATTGTAAAGTAAAATAAAGTAAAAATAAAAAATTAAAAAAAAAGATTGCTCATCAAAAAAGTGCTCATTTTTTATTTTAATATGTATTAACAAATGGCTCTCCCAAATAGTTTATGCTTATTTTCCAGAGGTGCCTCTTTTTCCACATGCTGGTTAACCATGTCGCAACTAAGCCACTGAAACTTGGTGCACAAGAAATGTCATATTCCCTTATTTACTTAAAAAAATTTTAAATTAGATTTGGTGGTCTATCCTCTTGACGTGAGAAAAGGGATTAAATTACAACCTTAACTGTGGATCTCCTCCAAGCCTCTCTTCCACCGAAGCCACAAGGTCTTGCAAAACCTGGGGATTCTTAAAACTACTCCAGTGCAGCAGAGAGCTCCCTGAAGCCTTCTGTCCATGAGGCTACAATAGGAGTGCTTATCCTCCAAGGCTCATGTCCCCTGGTGGCTCTGCTGTTTCCATGCCATACTTGGGGATCTTTAAAAAGCTGTAAACCTAGAACTGGTCCCCAGACTCCCAGGCTGCTGCCCCTGGGAATGGCATAAGTCCTGCTGCCCTCAGGACCTTTGAATCTCAACTTTCTTTTCCCCTGTAAGTCACCCTCTGTCTCTGTCTCTATCTCTCTTTCCACCTTCTCCCCACCTATCTATGAAACCAGACAATTTGGTCAATGAGTTCAGTTGTGTACAAACGATAGGCAAAGCCAGGCAGATTTTGTCTGCCAAAGCTGGAAAAATCCATGAGGTAAGAAAACAGAAAGGCTGGAGGTGGAACATGCTTATAGGAAGAACAAACGCAGATCCACTGTATTCCACTCCACTGTGTCTTTTTCTTCTGTTAATCTGATATACAAAAATTGTTATTCTTTTCTTGACTCATTTTTCTCTTGAGGTTTTTCTTGTCTTCCACATTGATTAGAAATCTTTTTAATCTTTGTGAACCTAATAAGTATTAGATTATATTTTACTTTGTTTGAATCTCTGTGTATTTTATTTAGTGACATCGGTCACCTCCCATGTTTTTCTTCATTTATAAGTCTATTCTGTGAATCACTTTTTAATTTTCTTTGCTTATTTCCCAATGGATGATTTTTTTTTTTTTATTGATGTGTAATCATTCCTTTTTCCTGAATCGGAGTAAGTTGATTCACAATGTTATGCTAGTTTCAGATGTTCAGTTCAGTTCATTTCAGTTGCTCAGTCATGTCCGACTCTTTGCGACCCCATGAATTGCAGCACGCCAGGCCTCCCTGTCCATCACCAGCTCCCGGAGTTCACTCAAACTCACGTCCATCAAGTCGGTGATGCCATCCAGCCATTTCATCCTCTGTTGTCCCCTTCTCCTCCTGCCCCCAATGCCTCCCAGCATCAGAGTCTTTTCCAATGAGTCAACTCTTTGCATCAGGTGGCCAAAGTACTGGACTTTCAGCTTTAGCATCATTCCTTCCAAAGAAATCCCATGGCTGATCTTCAGAATGGACTGGTTGGATCTCCTTGCAGTCCAAGGGACTCTCAAGAGTCTTCTCCAACACCACAGTTCTAAAGCATCAATTCTTCGGCACTCAGCCTTCTTCACAGTCCAACTATCACATCCATACATGACTACTGGAAAAACCACAGCCTTGACTAGATGGACCTTTGTTGGCAAAATAATGTCTCTGCTTTTGAATATGCTATCTAGGTTGATCATAACTTTTCTTCGAAGGAGTAAGCGTCTTGTAATTTCATGGCTGCAGTCACCATCTGCAGTGATTTTGGAGCCCCCAAAAATAAAGTCTGACAGTGTTTCTACTGTTTTCCCATCTATTTCCCATGAAGTGATGGGACCGGATGCCATGATCTTTGTTTTCTGAATGTTGAGCTTTAAGCCAACTTTTTCACTCTCCTCTCTCACTTTCATCAAGAGGCTTTTTAGTTCCTCTTCACTTTCTGCCATAAGGGTGATGTCATCTGCATATCTGAGGTTATTGATATTTCTCCCAGCAATCTTGATTCCAGCTTGTGTTTCTTCCAGTCCAGTGTTTCTCATGATGTACTCTGCATATAAGTTAAATAAGCAGGGTGACAATATACAGCCTGATGTACTCCTTTTCCTATTTGGAACCAGTCTGTTGTTCCATGTCCAGTTCTAACTGTTGCTTCCTGACCTGCATACAGATTTCTCAAGAGGCAGGTTAGGTGGTCTGGTATTCCCATCTCTTTCAGAATTTTCCACAGTTTATTGTGATCCACATAGTCAAAGGCTTTGGCATAGTCAATAAAGCAGAAATAGATGTTTTTCTGGAACTCTCTTGCTTTTTCCATGATCCAGTGGATGTTGGCAATTTGATCTCTGGTTCCTCTGCCTTTTCTAAAACCAGCTTGAACATCAGGAAGTTCATGGCTCACGTATTGCTGAAGCCTGGCATGGAGAATTTTGAGCATTACTTTACTAGCCTGTGAGATGAGTACAATTGTGCGGTAGTTGGAGCACTCTTTGGCAGTTTCAGATGTACAGCAAAGTAAACCAATTATATGTCTACACGCATCCACTCTTTCTGTTACATTCTTTTCCCATGGGCTCCCGTGGTGACTCCGACTGTAAAGCATCTGCCTGCAATGCAGGAGACCTGGGTTCAATCCCTGGGTTGGGAAGACCCCCTAGAGAAGGGAATGGCTAACCATTCCAGTATTCTCCAGCCTGGAGAATTCCATAGACAGAGGAGCCTTGCAGGCTACAGTCCATGGGGTCACAAAGAGTCAGACACAACTGAGCGACTTTCACTTTCCCATGTGTGGGCACTCTTTATAACAAAACTATTCAACCTTCAAATGTATCACAAGTATTTCCTCTTAGTGTGTTATTTACTGGCCAAGTTTTCTATGATATTTAAGTCTCTAATTTTATATAATCAACTGTCAAAAATTTCCTTTTCAGTTTTTGTACTTTTTTCTGAGGGTCACAATAGGCTTTTTTCTACACCATGAAAGATTTTTGTTTTGGTGCTATATTTTGTTTAGGTGCGCTCATATTTTATTCTTTATATTCTTTATTTGCATATTTAAACCATCTGGATTGTGTGTTGTATGAAGAAAGAATATAATTTTTTTCCTATTTTGACTAGCAAATTTTTCCAAACTATTGATTAATCTGTCAGTTATTCACTGATTTGAATTGCTTCCTTTTCTTCATTATATTTTCTGATTATTATTTCTTATGTATATAGTTAATTCTACATATTTTTCTTATTTCTAACTATCTTACTGAATTCTAATGTTAAAGTATCAGTTATTTCTTTGAGTTTTCTATATAAGAATACTAAAATCATCAAAGAGAGATTTAATATTTTTAGTTCTCATTTAAACACCAATGAATTTATACAGTTTTCTTCATAAGAGTTTTAGGTATTTCTTGCTAAATTTAGTTCCTATTTCTGTTGGGAAAAGACTATATAGGTGAATGTGGGTCTGTGTGTCTTATTGCATTAAGTAACACATCTTGAATAACAGTAAATAATGGAGCTTCTTTCTTTAAATTTTTTTGCTGCCAGTGAATGCCCAGGTGGCATAGTGTTAAAGAATTCATCTGCCGATGCAGGAGACATGGGTTCGATCCCTGGGTTGGGAATAACCCCTGGAGGAGGAAATGGCAACCCTCTCCAGTATTCTTACCTGGAAATCCTACAGACAGAGGAGCCTGGTGGGCTACCGTCCATGGGATTGTAAAAGAGCAACAAAGCACACATGCACGCTAGTGAATGCACATTTAAAATATTTGAGAGAATTGTCAAGTTTCCCTCTTAAAATTTTTTTTCAATTTATATTCCCACTCAAATATCTAAGAGTGTCTACTTTCTATATCCATATTGGGAAAAGAGTCATAATGTGTCATAATTCATCTGGGCATGAAATGAACATGGTCCTTGAAGCAGTAAATTAAGATCCATCCTAGCAGTCTTTTGTCATATTTCTCTCCTAGTCTTGCTTTCCCAGTGCACCAACTGTGGGCTCAAATTCTTTGCTTTGCTGCTGGCACTTTCTCCACTCAGCTCACAGCCTCCTATCTCGGCCTCTATCTTGGCTCTAACTGAGCTGTTCTCCCTCTTGTTTGGTTTGCTAACTCATCCCTACATGTAGGAGATGGAATTGGCCTGGTAAGTCAGATACTGGCCAAGTGGAGCAGAATGTGTCAAGGACTGGGTTTCCCGGGGACTGGAGCTGGAACCAAGTCAAAGTCCAGAGGTTGAAAAGCAGAAGTTACTCTGTACAAGCAAAATGAGGACCAAATGCAAACACTGGACTTGAGCTTTAAAACCCAGACACAGTCGGATCACTGCTGAGCTTATCAGCCTCTCTCTGACTTGGACCTAGGAAGAAATCTTTGTGCTGATTTCAAAGCTTAAATGAAAATGAAAATGAAAATTAGTGCCAAGTGAAGGTGTTACTATAATCATATATTAATATATAGTGAAAATTTTTTTTCCTGAGTGAATGTGCAGAAGTAGTATTCTAAGGCTGGTATCATGATTTTGTTTTACAAAGTCTTCAGGGACCTCGACAATTTGAAGCTTTCCACTTGACCATGCCTTTTCCTCAAGAACCAAAATGGAACCTTAGTTATCAAATCCATGTTCCAAAAGTAGACTGAAAAAAGAGAAGAAGAAGGGTCAAAGAGGGCGTCTTTATGTTGGCCTAAGGTGCTGGCCAGGTTACTACCTTCTGTGGCATCAAGACAGCTGCCCCTGATATAGAGAACAGGATGGAGGGATAGACTGAGAGTTTGGGGTTAGCAGATAAAAACTACTGTAAATAGAAAACAGAAGAAATTAACACAACATTGTAAATCAACTATACTTCAATTAAAAAAGAAAACAGATCACCTGCCGCCAGTGGAAGCTTCTTGAATGCTGGCCCAGGACACTTTCATTAGATCCATTTTCATTTATTCAGAACTCCAGTCACTTAACCACAGCAAGTTGCAAGGGAGACTGAAAATGTAGACTTTATTCTGGGTGGCTATGTGCCAAGTTAGTAGTTCTATTACTGTGGAAGAGGAGAGAATGGATGTTGATGAGGCATTAGCAATTGTTGCCACCAGAGTCTACTACATTAGGGAATGAATTAGGCCTCATGGCTTAACAGAGAAAGACAAACATGTAAATGAACAAATGTAATAAATTCTTATATTATAGCTATAATTGGGTGAAGTACACAAGAGGAAGCTGGGGTACAAAGGAAAAGTTGATCGGTTCTACCGGGAAGGGGAATGATGGGAAGGTTTTATAGAAGATGCTTTAACCAAGTCTTTGAAGTTGAGTATGTTTTTGCCAGGTGCTTTATAAGCTAGGATATTTGAAACTGTAGGAGCAGCTTAAGCATAGAACAGAAAATGATGGGGTGCCTTCAAATATATGGAAGTGTTTCCATCCAGCTGATAAGTACAAGATAAGTGAGTAGTACAGGTAAACATTAGTCTGGAGAAGTATGCAGGTCCAGAAAATAAACAGCCAGGTATACCCTACTCAAGAGTTTGGACTTTAATGTCTAAGTAATAGGGAGAATATTTGAGTTATAGAAGTATGAAATTTTGAAAAATAATTGGAAAGGAGTATGACTGGATGAAAGCTGTACGGAGAATGTGTTGAGGAAGTCTTGTAGGTTCTTAGTACGGATGTCTAGATGACTGAGGCATCACTTTCAGATTGTTCAAAGAAACAGAAACAGTCGGATGGTGGGTGCTGGCTAGTCTGGAGTTCGATAGGGAAAGACCGGCAGGCTAGACATTCTCAAGCAGCAGCTGAGCTGATGCTGCTGTCTTCAGGCCTAATATCTTCTCCAGGAAAGCCTCAGTTTTGCTTTGCAACTGACTAGATGAGATCTACTCAGATTATAAAGATATTCTCCTTTACTTAAAGTCAACTGATGGTAGATGTTAACCACATTTACAGAATACTTTCTCAGCAAGACCTAGATTAGTGTTTATTTGATAAACTGGGTACACCCATGGACAGAGGAGCCTGGTGGGCTGCAGTGCATGGGGTCGCTAAGAGTTGGACATGATGAGCAACTTCACTTTGACTTTTCACTTTCATGCATTGGAGAAGGAAAGGCAACCACTCCAGTATTCTCGCCTAGAGAATCCCAGGGATGGGGGAGCCCGGTAGCTGCCGTCTACGAGGTTGCACAAAGTCGGACACGACTGAAGCGACTTAGCAGCAGCACAGCCTAGGCAAATTGACATTTAAAACTTTACAGGACTTCTCTTGTGGTTCAGTGGCTAAGGCTCTGTGCTCCCAATTCAGGTGCCCAGATTCTGTCCCTGGTCAGGGAACTATATACGTATGCCTCAACTAAGGGTTTGCATATGGCAACTCAAGTCTCGCATGCTGCAACTAAGACCCAGCATGGCCAAAACATAAATATTTTTTTAAAAAACCACTATGGATGGTGACATTATTAATTATACAGAGACTATAGGAGAAGCAAATTTGGTAGCTAATGAGAAAAAACCTGTTTGGTTTTGGACACGCTGAGACTCAGGAACCTACAGTCCCTCTAGTTGGAATGGAGATACTGTAGGGCTTTTTAGAATATGTTCTGGATTAGAACTTTAGAGTGAGGTAGTTCAGACCACAAGTGTGGGTAAGACTCCACAGGATGAGTTCAAGGGGTCATGGAAGTGAGTTAAGGGGATGGGCCAGAGATTCAAGGCAGCAGGGAGTGGTGAGAACTATGGCAAATGTCCAGCAACCTCTATTTAGTTCCAACTAATTAGCTATGCAGAAGTGTTGGTCTAGTGTTGTCAAATCTTTCTACGTTTTAAAAGAACCTGAAAAATCCAAATAAAAGTAAGTGAAAAGTTCTACTTTTAAATACTGTTTCTTAAATTTGCCTGAAATGCTGTTGAGCCCAAATTGAATAATATCTGTGGACTGTATCCAGTTTGTAGGCTCCTACTTTGAGACTCTGAAGAGGAGTAAAGAGTGAAGAAGAGTTTTAACAGTGGACAAAACTCTGGGAGCTCAATACTTAAGGGTCAATATGAGAAAGGTGTCAATTGCCTGATGTAAGGTCTAAAATGAGGTCATAAAATATGACCATTGAAAGTCAGTTTGGTGAAATTAGCCTGTGAATTATTGCAATAGTAGAGTGGAAGTAAAAGTTGGATTATACATGTTGGAGAACATTGAGACTATTTTTCAAGACCAGCCCTCATAAATATTTTTTTTTCACAGAAGCAAGTTTAGTAACTCCTACCTCACTTTTAGCTTTTGAGAACACAGTGTACATTTCTTGCTCCCTTCATGGGTCTGTGCTCAAACTGAGGGAATATGTGGTTCTATGGTCCTCAAACATTTTGATCTTCCTGCTTCTTACAGTTCAAGAGGTAAACAAAAAAATATCAAATAAACAATAAGCATAATTTATTTCACCAATCAATTATATGTAAGTTTATGCCAAAGCAATCAATAAAAAGAATGTATTGCAACAGTTTATGACACTGCCCCAGACAGGATCACTGCAACTTCACATATTCAGCCAAAAGAATACAATTTACACAAAACACTCATTCTTTCCTCAGACTCTCTAACACCTTCGAGAGGAAGTTCATACAAAGGCCAAGAAAGCTGAAGTTTGTAGCATCTATACTTGTCAAAATGACAAATCAGTAATTGATCACCAGTCACACTGTATTTTTCTATGTTTAAAACCAGAAAGATGAAAAAGTGTCCAATGCAATTGAAATTGTTTCTGCCATGAATGGGGAAGAAGTGCTGCTTCGTGTGTGTGCTTGTGTGTCGCCCATGAATGGGGAAGAAGTGCTGCTTCGTGTGTGTGCTTGTGTGTGTATATATACACATGAATGAAAACCTTCATTTCCTAATGGGTTTATGCCAATCAGCAGGACTCTGCAAGCTGCTTCATGCTCCATGAACAAAGCTGCATTCTCAGCATCAAGCTTAGATGGCAGTCAGAAGTAACTCTTCTCTGGAAATAAATGCAGTCTTAGGGACTCACCCAAGCCAAAGCGCGGGGGAAGCATCCCATATGAGTAGAAAGCTAGAGGAATGAAGAAAAGTCTATTGCCCATAGATGTCTCAACCCTGTAACCAAAATTCCCTTTAAAATTCCATGTGAACTCGACTGTGTGCTCAGTCATGTCAGACTCTTTGCGACCCCACGGACTATAGCCTGCCAGACTCCTTTGTCCATGGAATTTTCCAGGCAAGAACACTAGAGTGGGTTGCCATTTCTTCTCCAGGGATTTTCCTGATCCAGGGATCAAACCTACATCTCCTGCTCTTCGTCAGACTGTGAGAAAGCTGAGCCCACCAAAGGAATTGATTGCTTTTGAACTGTTGTGTTGGAGAACTCTTGAGGTCCCTTGGACTGCCAAGAAGATCCTATCATCCATTCAGCAAACGAGATCAGTCCCTGGTGTTCCTGTTGACCAGGAAGGATGCAAAGCTGAAACTCCAATACTTTGCGACACCTCATGTGATAAGTTGATCTCATTGGAAGATCCCTTGAATGCTGGGACGGGATTGGGGGCAGGAGAAGAACGGGGGACGACAGAGGATTGAGATGGTGAGATGGCATCACCAACTCAACGGACATTGAGTTTGGGTGAATCCGGAGTTGGTGTGGGACAGGGGCCTCGCGTGCTGCAATTCATGGGGTCGCAACGAGTCGGACAACGACTGAGGACTGAACTTGAACTGATGAAATTTAGGGGGGGCTTCCAAGTAGGCCTAGTGTAAGAATTTTGCCTGCCAATGCAGGAGAGTAGGTTAGATCTGGATCAGGAAAATCCCCTGCAGAGAAAATGCAACCCACTCTATTGTTCTTGCTGGAAAATCCACTGGACAAGGAGTCTGGCAGCTACTAAGTCCGTAGGGGTCGCAAGAGTTGACATGACTTAGCACACATTCCAGTTCACATGGCAATTTAAAACGCGAAATTTTGTTTAAGGGTTGAGACATCTATTGACCATAGACTTTTCCTTCATTCCTCTAGCTTTCTACTTCATATGATGCTTCCCCCGCGCTTTGGCATTGGGTGAGTCCCTAGAGACTGCATTTATTTCCAGATGAGAGTACTTCTGACTAGCCATTAAGCTTGATGCTGAGAATGCAGCTTTGTTCACTGGAGCATGAAAGCACTTTGCAGATCCCTGTGATTGGCTTTAAACCCATTAGGAAATGAAAGGTTTTCATTCATTGACATATATACACACAACAAGGACACACACGTAAGCAGCACTGTCTTCCCCATTCATGGGGCCAGAAACAATTTTCAATTGCATTGGACACTTCATCTTTCTCGGTTTTTAAAACATAGAAAAATACAGGTGTGAAACTGGTGACTCAATTACTGATTTGTCATTGACAAGTATAGCATGCCCCTACCAAACTTCAGTTTCTTGGCCTCTTGTTATGAACTTCCTCTCCGAAACGTGTTTAGTAGAGTCTTGAGAAAGATGAGCTGTTTTGTGTAAATTCGTATCATATTTTGCTGAACCTATGTGAACTTTGCAGTATGGATCCTGTCTGGCAGTGTTCATAAACTGTTGCAATACACTTTTTATGATTTGCTTTGCATAAACTTACATATAATTATTGTGAAATTTAATTCATGCTTATTGTTTATTCTGAATTTTTTTGTTTTGTACCTCCTTGAACTGTAAGAGAGAGAGAGTCAAAATGTTTGAGGACCATAGAACCCTCTTCCCCTCAGTGTTTGAGCCACAAGACCCATGGAATGGCGGCAGAAGAAAGTTACACTGTCGTCTCAAAAAGCTAAAAGTGGGAGTAGGGTTACTAACTGCTTCTGTGAAAAAAATATTTATGACGCTTGGTGCGTTGAAAATAGTCTCAATGTTCCTCAACATGTATAAATCCACTTTTTACTTCACTCTACATATTACGAATATTCACAGGGTAATCTCCACCAACTGATTTCCAATGGGTCCGATATTTTTCTCTCCACCCCCTCATTTTAGGACCCTCTAATCAAGGCAATTTGACACCTTCGATATTGACCCCCATTAATAAGTTATTGGAGGCTGCCCCAGAGTTTTGTCCCACCTGTTTCAAAAACTCTGTCCTTATCCACCCTCTATACTCCTTCATTCCCAGATTCTCCATGTTAGGTAGCCTACCCATAACCTGCGATACAGTTCCCACCAGAGTTATTATTCCTAATTTGGGAGCTCCAACCCAGCATTTTCAGGGGCAAATTTAAAACCATATTTAAAAGCTTTTAGAACTTTTCCACCTTATTCATTTGGGATCAGGTCTTTAAAAACCGTTAAGGAAAGAATTTGTTCATTAGACAACCTTTCTGTAGGTATATTGCCTAAAAATAGGAGGCGGGGCACCATATGATAGTTCGACAACTAATCTCTGGCAGCTCTCCTCCAGGCGGCAAGTCAGCTCCTCGGTCTCGAGTCCGCCGGACATGCAACAGTTCGCTTTCTCCCGGAGCAATCTTTAGCCAGCAGTGTCATGCCCTACCCGTCGCAGGTGTGGACCTAATCCGCCTATGTTGCGCACATTCTTCCATCGGCCATTCGCCACCTCTTTTCTCAAAAAGCCGTGCATCTGCAATCCACACCCGCTCGCTTCACGAAAGCTTTCCATCGTCGGTTTGGTGTGACGCCGATCCTCGGCTTTGGAAAATGTTCGAGCAGGTTCTTAAGCCTAGCCTGCGTGGATGAGTAATCATGTGCGAATTACCTCCTCACGCCTTCTTAAAAGTTGTACCTAATAACGAGCCCAGAACACATTCTCCTATAAATGCCCGGCCCATCTCTACAGTACTCTCCACTTCCAACTAAGCGCGTGTTATAGGCTTCATGGTGGAGTCTCGTGGTTCCAAACCAAGAACAGGTTTTTTCTCATTAGCTATGTGCCAAATTATGCTTCTTCTACCTAGTCTCTGTATATTAATAATGTCACATCCATAGTTATTTTTTTTTGAAAAATACTTGTTATGTTTTGGCCACTGCTGCGGTCTTAGTTGACAGCATGCGAGCAACTTGACGTTCATATAAGCAAACCTCTTAGTGCAGCAATTACGTGTATATAGTTCCCTGACCAGGAAATAATCTGGACCCTTGAATTGGCACAGAGCTTACCATGAACCACAGAGAAAGTCCCTGTAAAGTTTAATGGAATTTGCCTAGGCTGTGCTGCTGGCTAAGTCGGGCGCTGGTCATCGGTACCGATTTTGTGCAACCCTGTAAGACGCGCAGCTTACGGCTCCCCCATCGCCTGGGATTCTCTAGTCAGGAAATACTGGAGTGCTTGCCTTTCCTTCTCCAATTCGCATGAAAAGGGAAAAGTCAAAGTGAAGTTGACTCAGTCATGTCCAACATCTTATCGAACCCATGCATCGTGCTCCAGTCCTACCCAGGTCCTCTGTCCATTTGGTAGCCAGTCAGTTATCAAATAAACTAATCTAGGTCTTGCGGATAAAGTTCCTCTGTAAATGTGGTTAACACTTCACAATCAGTTACCTTTAAGTAATGGAGAATATCTTGTATAATCTGAGAGATTCATCATAGTATCAGTTGCAATAGCAAAACTTGAGCTTTCCTGGAGAAGATATTAGAGCCTGAATACAGGCAGATCAGCTCAGCTGCTCGCTTGAGAATGTCTAGGCCTGCCGGTCTCTTTCCCTATCAACTCTGCAGACTATGCCAGCACCCCACCATCCGTACTGTTTCTTGCTTTCTTTTGAACATCTGAAATGATCCTCAGCATCTAACATCCGTACTCAAGAACCTACAAGCTTTCCTCACATCACATCTCTCGTACACTTATCCCATGTCATACTCCTTTCCATTATCTTTCAAAATTTCATCTTCTATAACTCAATATTCTCCCTATTTACTTAGACATTAAAGCTGCCAAACTCCTTGATGTAGGTATACTTATGCGCTGTTTATTTTCTGGACCTCATATTCTCCGTACTAATGTACCTGTACTACTCACTTATTTGTTACTATCATCTGGATGGACAAAAACTCTCAATATATTTGAAGCACCCATATTTCTTGTTCTTAATGCTTAAGCGGCTGCTTCATACAGTTACAAATATTCCCTCCTAGTTGATAAAGCACCTGCAAAAACTATTTTAACTCAACTTCAAAGACTTGCGTTAAAGCATCTTCTATAAAAACCTCCATCTATTCCCCTTCCGGTTAGAACGATAAATTTTCCTTTGTACCCCAGCTTTCCTCTTGTGTACTTCACCCAATATAAGCTATATATATTAGATATTTAATTTACAGATTTGTTCATTTACATGTTTTGTCTTCTCTGTAAGCCATGAGGCTAATTCAATTTCCTAGCTAGTAGACTCTAGGTGCAAACAATTTGCTAATCATCATCAACATCTATTCTCATCTCTTCCACATATTAAAACTATACTACTGCGCACATAGACCACAGATAATAATCTACATTTCATTCTCCTTGCACTTGACTGTGATAAGTGACGAGTTCTGAATAAATGATAAATGGATTTAAATGAAAGTCTGAGGCCGCTTCAAAGCATTCCACAATGGCAGGCAGGTGATCTGTTTTTCTGTTTTAATGATAGATATAGTTGATTACAATGTTTGTTTAATTTCTTCTGTTTCTAATTACTTAAGTTTATGTAGACTCATGGTAACCCACTCTCTCTTATCCTCCATCTCTGTTTCCTCTATATCAGGTGCAGCTGTCGTGATGCCACAGATGTAGTTAACCTGGCCCAGCCCTTAGGCCATCATAAAAAGCGCCTCTTTGACCCTTTTCTCTCTTTTTCAGTTACTTTTTGGACACATGGATTGATAACTAAGGGTTTCCACTTTTGGTCTTGAGGAAAGGCATTGTCAATGGAAAGCTTCAAATTGTCGAGCGTCACTGAATGACTTTGTAAAACAAATCTACGATACAGCCTTAGAATACTACTTCCTGCACATTCACTCAGAAAGAAAAAAATTTTTCACTTATATTATATAATTGACTTAATAGTAACACCTTCATCTTCGGCCAAATTTCATTTTTTATTTTCATTTAGAAACGCTTGTGAAAATCAGCACAAAGATTTCTTCTAGAGTCAGAGTCATGAGACAGGGCCTGATAAGTCAGCAGTGATCCGACTGTCTGGGTTTTAAAGGCTCAACGCACATGTTTGCATTCGATCCCTCATTTTGCTTGCAGAAGTAACTTCTGCTTTTCAACACTCTGGACTTTGACTCTGGTTCCAGCCACAGTCCCCGGAAACCCATCTCATTGACACATTCTCTGCACCACTTGGCCAGATATCTGATCTTACCAGGCCAATTCCATCTCCTACATGTAGGGATGAGTTAGCAAACTAAACAGAGGGAAAGTACAGCTCAGTATAGACCAAGATACAGAGCGAGATAGAGGCTGTGAGACTGAGTGGAGAAAGTGGCCAGCAGCAATGGCAAAAGAAGATTTGAGCCCACAGTTGTTGCACCGGCGAAGCAAGACTGGAGAGAAATATGACAAAAGACTGCTAGATGGATCTATATTTACTCTTTCAAGACATTGTGTCATTTCATGCTCCAGAATAGAATGTATGACAGCATTTGACTCTCGTTCCGCAAATATGGATATAAAAGTAGACACTCTTAGATATTGGTGGTGACTTATAAATTGAAAAAAAATTTAAACGGAAACTTGACATCTCATCAAATTTTTATAAATGTGACATTTCACTAGCGTGCATGTGTGCTTTGTGTCTTTTACAATCCACTGGACGGTTAGCCACCATGAGTCCATCTGTCTGTATGATTCTCCAGTAGATACTGGAGAGGGTTGCCATTTCTTCCTCCACGGCGTTCATTCCAACCCAGGGCATCGAACCCATCGTCTCCTGATCAGCTAATAACTTCAATTATACACCTATGCCACTCTGGCATTCCACTGGCAAGCTAAAAATTTTAAAAGACAGAAGCTTTTATTACTTTATTCAAGGATGTGTACTTATAATGCAAATAAGAACACAGACACCAGCTACACTATTATAGTGCTTTTTCCCAAACAGAAATTAGGACTAAATTATTAGCAGAAATACCAAAAACTCCAATGAAGAAACTGTATAAATTCATTGTTGTTAAATGGAAGAAAATATAAATTCTCTTTGATGATTATGTACTTATATTAGAAAACTCAAAGAAATAACTGATATTTAACACTTAGAAATTCAGTAATGATGTTAGATAATCAAGAAAATAGCTAGCATAATATATACATAAGAAATAATAATCTAGAACAATATATATGACAGAAAGGAAGCAATTACAAATCAGTGAAATACGGACAGATTAATCAATAGTTTCGAAAATTTGTAGTCAAATAGAGAAAAAATTATTATTCATTTCTTTCATACAACACACCACAGTTGTAAAACGGCTTTAAAATATTGCAAATAAAGAATTACAAAGAATAAAATACTGAAGCAACCTAAACAAATTCAGTACCAAAAACAAAAATCTTTCATGGGTAGAAAAAACCTATTTTGACCCCTCAGAAAAAAGTACCAAAATACTGAAAACAAACGGAATTTTGACAGTTTGATAATATAAATTAGACAACTTATAAATATCATAAAAACTTCGGCCATAAATAACACACTAAAGGAAAATACTGTTGATACATTGAAAGGTTTGAATTTTTGTTATCTAATAAAGATGCTCCACACATGCGAAAGTGAAAGTCGTCAGTTGTCGCTGACTTGTTTGACCCCAGAGACTGTAGCTGCCAGCCCTCCTTCGTGTCGACTGGAGTTTTCTCCAGCTCGGCAGAATACGGAATCGAGTAGCATTCCCGTTCTCGAGGGGTCTTCCCAACCCAGGATTAGAACCCACGGATTCCTGCAATTTGCAGCATATGCTTTAACAGTCCGGGGGGGGGAGCGACCACGGCAGCCGGGATAAAGATGTAACAGGTAAAGAGGTTGGATGCATTTAGACATTATAATTGGTTTACTTTGCTGTACATCTGAACACGTCCGAGGTAGTGCTCCAACTATCCACACAATTGCTATCATCTGTCACAGGCTAGTAATAATGTTCAGAAATTCTCCATGCAGGCTTCTTAGCAATACTGAGACCCATGAACTTCCTGATGTTCAAGCTGTTTCGTAAGAAGCAAGGCAGTAGGAAACAAGAGATTCAACATTGCACAACATCCATGGATCATTGGAAAAGCACAGATTGAGTTCCAGCAAAAACATCTATTTTCTGCTTTATTGACTACGCCAAAGCTTTGACTTTTTATTGTGGATCACAGAAACTCGTGGGAAAATTCCTTAAAAAAGACGAGTGGTATACCAGCCACCTAACCTGCCTCTCTTGGGAATTGTATTCAGGTCAGAGCAGCAACACGTTAGAACCTGGACATGTGAACAACAGACTGGTCGTCCAAATAGGAAAGGAGTACATCAGGCCTGTATATTGTCGCCATGCTTATTTAATCTTTTATTATGCTAGCCAGCTCAGTCACATTCATGACGATAACTACCTTGACTGCCGAAGATACACATCAGCTGGACATCAACGTAATTGCTGTGAAACTATCCCAAATAAACTCCATTGCTATTGCAGATTGACATCACCTTCATGTAGAAGTGATAGAGGAACTAAAATCGCCTCTTTTGTATGAAAGGTTGCACGAGAGGAGTACTGTGTGATTAAACGTTGACTCTTTAAAAGTCACTATTTCATGAAAACAAAAGATCATTTGGCATCCCCTTCCCGGCCATTCACTTCAGGGAAAATTAGATTGGTCGGCGAAACCAGCTCGAAACACTGTCAGACCTTCTTATTCTTTGGGGGCTCCAAAATCACTCTGGCAGGATGGTGACTAGCAGCCCATAAATTACAAGACGCTTTACTCCTTCGAAGAAGTTTGTCATGTAGACTATTAAAAGCAGAGTACTTATTTTGCCACCATAAAAAGGTTCATCTAAGTCAAGCTAGTGGTTTTCAGTAGTCCATTGTAATGATGTGAGAGATTGGACTGCTGAAGAAGGCTGGCAGATGCGTTAAGAATTTTGATGCTTTTGAACTGTTGTGGTTGGAACGATCTGAGAGTCCCTTTCGACTGAAGGAGATCCAACCTAGTCCATTCTTGAAGATTCTAGCCATGGGGATTTTCTTTGAAGCGACAATCGATCTAAAGTGAAAGTCCGCTTACTTCGGGCCACCTGATGCAAAGACTTTGACTCATTGGAATAAAGCTCTTGATGCTGAGGAGACATTGGGGGCAGGAGTGAGAATGGTGACGACAGAGGATGAAATGGATATTCTGTGGATGCTGTCCGATCACGACTTGCATGGCTTACTGTGTATTTGATTGAACTCCGGTGAGTGGTGATGGACCAGGTGGAGGCCTGGCAGTCTGCTCGCAAATTCAGTCGGGGTTTCGCAAGAGCTCTGGACAGATCTGAACGGACTGTGAAACGAATCTTCGAACCTGAACCGGCTACTGAAAACTCAGACAATAACATTAGTGAACTCAACTCTAACTCCGATTCACAGGAAAGGATGATTACACATACAAAAGAAAAAATCATCCATTATGAGAAATATAACGCAAAAGAAAATGAAAACAGTGAATTCACAGAAATATAAACTTTAATAAATGAAAGAAAAAACTGACGAGAGAATGACCTGTACCTGTTACTAAATAACATAAACACGCGATTCAACAACAAGTAAAAAATATCATTCTAATACCCTTATTAGGTTTCAACAACAGATTTAAAAAGACTCTAATCATGTGGGATAGACAATAGAAAACCTCAAGAAAATGGAGCCAAGAAAATGTAATAAGCAATTTTTCCATATATCAAGATTAAACTCAGCGAAGACAAAACACAACGTAGGAGTGAACTACACCAGTGGCATCTGCGTTTGTTCTTCCTATAAGCTATGTCTCCACCCCAGCCTTTTCTGTTTTACCTCATGGATTTTTCCATGCTTGGCAGACAAATCCTGCGCCGGCTTTGCCTAGCTCGTTTTACACAACTGAACTCATTGACCAATTGTCTGGTTTCATAGATAGCGTGGGGAAGTGGAAAAGGAGAGTAGAGAGCAAGACAGAGGGACTACAGGGAAAAGAAAGTTGAGATTCAAATGTCTGAGGCAGCAGAAATCATGCCATGCAGGGCAGCAGCCTGCGGAGTTGGGGGACCAGTTAGGTGTTACACTTTTTAAGTCCCCAAGTTATGGAATCGGAAACAAGCAGAGTTTCATCAGCGATGCCAGCGGACATAGACCTTGGAGGTAAGCACGCTATTGTACCTCGATGGAACACGAAGGCTTCAGGGAGCTCTCATGCTCCTGGAGTAAGTTTTAAGATCCAGGTTTTGCAGAGACTTGTGGCTTCGTGTTGAAGAGAGGGCTTGTTTTATGGAAATCCACAGTTAAGTGTTGTAACTTTCAATCCCTTGTTCTCACCGTTCAGAGGATAGAACCACCAAATCTAATTTTAATTTTTTAAAGTAAATAGAGGGAATTATGACAATTTCTTGTGCACCAAGTTTCACGTAGCTTAGTTGCGACTGAGTTAACCCAGCATAGTGGAACAAGACTCGGCATCCTCTTGGAAAAAGCTAACTATTTGGACGAAATTTGTATAATACATAATTAAAAACATAAAATGAGATCTTTTTTGATGAAGCAATCTTCTTTTTTTATTTAATTCTTCTTATTTTTTTACTTCTTTTTAGTTCACACATACTTCGTCATCTGGCGTTTCTTCCGCATACTTCGCAATCATCGGCCCCCGGCGGCTGTCATAGTAACAACGTCCGCCAACGCATGCACCATCCTTCTTAACCTTTAGCATTTATCACTATAGCACTTCTATTAATCTGGGCCAAAGTCGGCAGCAATGATCCTACTTCGCTCAAGCCACCTTATCCCTTTACTACCAATTACTTCGCAAAAGCTTTTGGGAAATTCTTGCATGCTCTCAGTTAGGGAAACTGCTGGAATAAATTATATAATAAACCCAGGACGTATATAGCATCACAATAGCCGGACTTTCTGAACTCTTTATAATGTTTATTGCTCAAAACATCATTTATTTAGGAGGGTATATAGAGACAAAGCCACAAATGACCTGTGCCACCTATATATAGTAACTATTCGTCGATAGTGGTGTAGAGTTGAGCGTATTTGAATTTTAATTTTTTAGCAGTGTCTGTCAAGTGTGGTGCGTGTGTGATGCTACGTCTTGCTTATCCGGTCTATTATAGCTCTGAGTTTATAATCTGAACACCTCATACTAAAATTAGTTTAGTATGTATTAGTATATTTTGTATAGTGCGAATGTCACGTGTTGAATGCGACTCTGTTGCGATATGATATATGTTATCATCCAAAAATAAATTAAATTTGTTTTTAAAGTTGGTGATGATAATGATATTTGAGTTGTGCTACGAGGAAGTGTGATAGTGTGTTCATGTCTGGTGGAAACAGGTGTGTGCCGCAAAAACTTAAACATAGAATACCATGGCATATAGACTCAGCACATTCCCGCCTTACTTATTAGCCAAATGAATTCGATACAATGTTTACAAATAATAGTTACATGCTGTTGTCGGCTATAGCGTATTATACCATAATTAATCCAAATGGACAATCCTGAGTATAGATGAAAATGATAAACAAAAGCAGGACTAGTTCATGCTAATAGAGTATAATTCCAACAAATAAAAGGAATGACGGGACTGATACAAACATGATAAAGAGCAACGGTACATGTAGATGGTAATATTTTGTTGGTACAACTTGAACCAGGCTAAAGGAGCATGCCAGATAGTTTAGGTAAACAATAACTTTCTGCGGATACTGTCGTGGGAAGGTTTATCTGAAAAGAGAATCAGTAGAGACTGTAGGAAAGTAAATTTGCTGCCCACGTGTGATGGGACTCATCCACATATAGTCAAACCCATCCAGTCCACTGAGGCGGACTCACATAGAACAACGCAGTAGAAGTGTGACCGTTAACCCTGTTCCTGGTTCTTTACCGTCAGTGAAGATTGAGAAAATGTGCATTAGACGATCCTGATTGAAAAAGAGAAGGGCAGTTGATGGGACATTCACATCATCCTGCGCGTACACGCGGAGTCCTGTTCCTTCCAGCTTTTCAGACAGTTATTCTGAGCATGGGCCTTAGGAGTAGGTTACAATATCAACTCTCTTGACCTCGGGCCGCACAGACTGTGGGTCCGCTGAATTATGCACGTTGGTTTCCAGACTCTGGACATTCCTTGACTCCATAATTGCATGAGCCAGGTCTGCATAGTCTCCTCTTAGCTACCTCCCCTGTATATCCCACTAGTCCTGAAGGAACTCTGTACTATTACACAGTACTTCTACTTGACTATCCCTTTCATCTCATATAATTTAATAAGTTCATTACGGTCTAGGACCATACCTTTGTGGTTCAGCCACCATCAACCACTACCACAGATGTTCTGTGAAATATTATCATTCGCACAAGTTCATTCCGTTTTACCCATGAGTCTCTATATGCAAAAATAAACCAAAAAAATTTTGGCCCGAACTTCAGTTATCCATGAATTTCGAGGGGTGTGATTTAGCAAGGTTTTAGCTCTTATCATATTACTATAACTATATATCTTCTAAAAATAGGAACCACACACATATCTAATCCAACCGTATTGAAAACAGAAAATTCACTTAACAACTTTTAGGTTTGCCAGGAGCACGAGAATTGAGATTTCATGTCACCTAGATATAATTGTAAATTGGTAGCCCTTCTACGAGGCAATTTGATAATTCCAATTTTCGGAATATTATTCCTGTGGCAGTAGTTTACCCTTGTGCCAAAGTTATATAATGCTCCGTATGACCCTATCGCAATTTTTCTGTTACAGCAGCAAAAGGTTTCTTACAATTACTTTTTTTGTGCTCATTTTTCCTCAGAAGCGATTCCTTGGACCAAGTTCCAAAAAACTTAAGACAGTCTATATTATGCATTAATAAAGATTATTTCCATCGAATAATAAGGACCACAATTTATTGTTAAAATAAATAATAGAAATTAAAATATTATGATATTTTGGGGGTGTTGATCTTCATTTAAAAATTAACTGTTTTATAACACTCCAGGACAAAAATTCATAAAAGATGATATCCTTTGGGTCAGCAACTATCTTGGGATGGTTGAATTTCATTTTATTTTGCATTGATATTGAGCATGTGGGATATTTGATTGTATAAGACGGTAGGAACCAATGTAATTTATCTTTTTTTTTTTTTTGAAAAAAAAAAGGAAAATCTACAAAAGCAGCATTTTCTCAGGCTGGGGTCTTGGGCATTAGACTCTGCCGCACGGGTGGACAGGACATACTCAGCTGGAGTTGTGCATAGCTTGATTGCATTCTCATTGCCTGGCGCGCTTTCATGCATCTGGCATGGCTCGTGGAACCCTGTTGATCGAAATTCCTGAGGGGCCTCTCCCTGGCAGTGTGTTTATATTGACATTTTCTTGTTTTCGCGCACAGAGCAGACAAAACAACGCCAGATTTACAGCATTGACCAAGATCCTTTTAACACTGCTTTCTTAGCCTGTCGTCGACTCTTGATTTATTACTTCTCGGCTCCAGTCATCCTAAAGTGAGATCGTCTGGTGATTCAATGGAAGACTCGATGCTAGCTGAGTCCGTACCTTTGCCACCTTTCATGGAGAGTTAATCCATTGAAGACTTGATGCTGAGGGTGAAGCTAGGAGAAGGGACAACACGAGATAGAAAAGAATCACCTGTGGCCATCACCGACTCCATGGAGTGATTGTTGACCCAGGAAAAAAAAAATAAAAAATAATACAGATACCAAGAGAAAAGAAAAATGTCTAGATGGGACTCATGGGTCGCACAAGAGTAAATGACTGAGTGACCGAAATGATGACTGAACTGTTGCTACCTCAAAGACCATCGTTTTCAGATAATTTAACGGATACTTCAATAGACCCATTCACAAGTAGGATGTGTTGTGTTTCATTGTTTCTTCCATCACACAAAGTCGTGTCCAATCTCTTCTCAACATCATAACTGCAGCACATCAGCTCCCTGTCATCAACTCTCCTGGCAGTTTGCTCACTCATGTCCCATTGAAGTTTGGTGATGCATCAACCACTCATCCCTAAGTTGCTCTTTCTCTCTGCCTCATCTTCCAGCACAGGTTTTTCAGTGAGCTCAGTCTCTTCATATCATGGCCAATCTATTTTGGCAATCTCT